>NC_086177.1:15216250-16710625 GCF_023053635.1 Elgaria multicarinata webbii | reverse complement strand
TCACCTCAGGATATCATAGTGGAACTCGGGTGTGATGTTCAAGCTTTTGTTAGTTATATGGTAGCCCTGTTCATTATGGCTGCAAAGAAAAAAATGCAGCTGCTTTGTGAAGAGTAAGCCTAACTTGTTTCTCTTGGTCTCTGTTTTTAATTGTACTTTTAGTGTAATGGCCTATGGCTAAATACAAATTATTACTAATGGGTCTATTTTAGACACTTTACATTGACTCCTGGAATTCTCTCCATGGTGAGGGGAATAGCGTAAAGTAGGGGAAAGGAATGCCTGAGCCCTAATCTCACTCAGGGTAGAATTCCAGGGATGAAATGGTGTCTGAATATATTTTTGGATTCCATTACACAGAACAAAGAATTCTGAGTATAACGATTTCCTGTTGGTTACCTCAGCCTGAACTGGGAGAACAGGCATTTAATTGAAGTAGCACCTGCAGGCATAATGTTAGTTTTCTTTAGACTTCTTTTCTAATGTGCTTTTGATTTATTTGTTCTGTCCCAATAGATAGCTTCTTAAGATTCAGAATTGTGTAATGTGTAGGGGTGGCTTTAGTTAGTAGATGCTGCATGCTGCTCTTTTGCAAAGTTGTTAGCAATTGGCAAAGATTATGATATTTGAACATGTATCTAGTTGGTGCATGGCTGTGAGAGTGTTTGTGGTTTCTTGTGGTATTCTGAAGTCATGGAGAGGGAAACAAACTTTTTGCAAACAAAAATCCAGAACAAATGTTTAAAAGAACCACCCGTTTTTAATGGACTATTTTTATTCTTTTTCAGGTATATACTTACAAACAGAGGTCAATTACACACCAAAAAGTAACAACTATGCAGTCTACAAGCACAGATGGTCTGGAAGACATGGCAGCACTGATAGACCTCCATGAGGGCGCCATCATGCACAATCTATTCCAGCGGTACCAGCAAAACAAAATTTATGTAAGTTGGGATGGGGGCAGGAATAGGATGAACTTGGGCAATATTTTAAAGCATATATTGGGCAATATTTTAAATTATTATAAATAATTATTTTCTGCAATATATGAAATGATGCCATAGGATTAGCCCTACCGTGACGCACACTGAGATTCCTGACTGTGGACAGAGATGTGAAGGCCTGGGGGGAAATGTGTGTGTGTGTGTGTGTGTGTGTGTGTGTGTGTGTGTGTGTGTGTGCGCACACATCTTTTTTTCCAGTTTTTTTCTGAGGACTGTTTTTGTTTTTTTCTGAAAAATCGAACAGTTTTGCATTATGAAATACTTTCTTTTAGAATTTAAGACAAAATATTTATATATTGTTATCCCTCAAAATGATTTCTAAAAGGTATGCAATAAGAACAGATTCATAGAAAGGCTAGAGATGTAAAATGTCTGGAAATAATGAAACTACGGGGGAAATGTTTGTTTAATCCTCTCTGTAAGAATTCCCAGCATAGTTGTTTCTTTCATTCCTAATTAAAATTGTTGATCTAAAGTGTATTGTACTGGTAGACATTTATGTGCAGTTCCCCAACATGTGAGTAGAGTTTTGTTCTATAGAGGCCTGTGTTCCTTATGCTGTAGCAGTCATTTAATTTAGTTCTAATCTATTCAGACTATAATTACAAATTTACTAGCTGGGATTACTTTTAGAAGTTTTAAAATATAATGATAATTTTATGAGCAAACTAAGGTATACATAAAATTATTTTAAGACCAGAAATTCAGCTTTCCCCAACCTGGTGCTCTCTGGATGGTTTGGACTACAGTGCCAGCATTCCTGACCATTGGCCATGCTGACTGAGGCTGATGGGAGCTGAAATTCAAAGTATCTGTAGGGCACCAGGTTGGGTAAGGCTGTCTTAAAGCAATAAAGTGATTTTAGATCTGTAAAGAACGCTAAAAAATATTGCTTATTTTTCAATTTCCCCAAAATGTCCATTTCCTAGCAAAAATGTTCCCCCCCCCCCATGGCCTCAATTTTTGGAAAATTTTACATCTCTAGCAGTGGATTGAGGGGTGCCACAGAATGGGTGTGCACACATACCCTGCCACCAGCTGCCTGAGGCCCAGCTGGGCCGCAAAACTGGTATGCGTGTGTCCTGACCAGCTGCATTCTGTAAGTCCCTGCTGCATCACTAGGGGTGCTCCATGGTCCAGCAGGATGTCAGCCTGACCATGAAGAACCCAGGCAGGGTCTTGGGTGGCAGCACTACCATAGGCCCAGCCACCACCAGCTGCCTGGCCAAGTGCTCCACAGCCAGAGCTGGACCTTACTAGTTTGCGAATCAGCACATGTTCTCTTTTGATTTAAGTGCAGACAACAATGGTAGGCATGGTTAAGCACCTGCTGAGAGCCATCTGGCCTTGCTCCTCCTTTTCACCATGGCAACCTGCCTCTTCACCTGCCTCTCATTCTGGCCCAGCCAATGGTGGTAGTGAGAAGGAGGAACAGTATATGCCACTGCCTACTTGCTGACTGGCTCTCTGTCTGTCAAGCAAGCAAGTAGTAGCAGTGGTGAGAAACAAGGCGAGGAAGCTATAGCAGCTAGTGGCATTGGAGGGCGAGAGATAACATAATGAATTACATCTGTGGTAGAGATGGGCAGCCAAAATTTGGTTGTTTCTTCAAATCATTGTATAAAATTCAGCCTTCCAATTTGCACATATTCCAATGGTGTCTCAAGTCTCCTTTATTGTTTATAGCCAAAGGCCATTACAATATCATATGAACCATTAAAACTTTACTCTGATTAATACAGTTAGATGGTTAAAACGTTAAAACGTCCAGGTTTGAAAATGTGACCAGATGACTGTTATTTGAGATGCTTCATCTAAAGCAAAGCAAACAAATGTGCATATAATAAAATGGCCAACTAAAGGCTGTAATTTCTGGGTATTCAGAAGCCCAGTTCCAAAATTAGATGTGCCAGTGGTATGGCAGTTTTGTGGCTTGCTTTATCAAAGGGTGGGGGCATGTCCCTAAGTCCGTTGAGACTATCCTTTCCTAGGACAGTTTGAGCTTACATTGAAAGTTTTAGGGAAGACTTTAAAACCACATAAGTACATATGGGATGTACCTAAAGCAATGGCATTCAAATTATGGTGTTGAGGAGTTGGCTCTGACTGAATTTGCCTCCCACATGTCTCAGACAGACAACTGTTTCTGGCAAATATAAGCTCGAAAAGAGGTCAAAGCAGAATGAAAGGGAGCTATTTAAGAACGGTGAGTGAGAGCTAAAAATAAAACCATTAAATAAATATGTAAACTCACACATGAATCCTCTGTGATTCAATACTAAAAGTATCCCCATTTAACACATATGCCCTTCTTTATTTTATGCTGTGTAGTAGCCAAATCTTTCTTTGCTGTGGGCAGTCTTCAAGGGATTTCTAAGGCATGTGGTATGATTTGTATCAATGGTGACATATTCATCTGAGTCAGCATTACCGTGATGAGAGCTTCCTCTTGTGTTTTTATACTGACTCCTTAAGAGGCATTGCTTTGGGTTTCTTGTTCCTGATTTATGCCTGCTTTCTCAAGACACATTGACCCTGTTCAGAAGACATTCTAAACCATGATGGTTAAGTATTCTAAACCATGATGGTTAAGTATTTTGAGCTAAACATGTTGTGTGAACTATTCATAACCATGGTGGCTACATAACCACGTTTAAACATGCTCACTAACCATTTGCTCCAAAAGGGTTACCGGCCTAACCATGGCTTACCATGTTGTGTGAACAGGCCCATAGTGAAGAAAAAGCCAAAAAAAGAATAGCAGCAGGGCATTTGGTCTTCAGGTGTCTTTAATTGTGACATCACCAGCCAATAAACCAATCACATACTCCTTTTCATGTCTATGGTTTGAACATCTGTTTAACCATTACCATATAAGCTCTGTCCTTGGCCCAGTTCTGCAACAATAAGAGAACCACTTGCCCAGTGACACTTAATATTTTAGAATGAAATCATATTTTCCCCTAGGCTGCTTACTTTGCTTAGGAAAGCCTCCCCCAACTTAGAATCATAGAATAGTAGAGTTGGAAGGGGCCTATAAGGTGTCCTTCAGATGTTTTGGATGACAATTCCCAGGATTTGATGGAACTTGAAGTCCAAAACTTCTGGAGGGAACCAGGTTAGGGAAGGCTGGCTTAGAGAATTTCCTAGAAAGCAACTAGGAAATACACTAGGCAAAGCAAAGACCCTAGAAACAGAGGTGTAGAGAAAGCAGGGGTTGAGGAAAGGATTCTGGGGCAGGAACATCTGGGGCAGCAGACAGATTCAAGGAGTCAAGGGAAGCAGAAATGGAAAAATCAGGGGACCTAGGCTATGGGAAGCAGAGCCCAAAGGAAACCACAAATGGTGGCCAATGCCTGCTAGAAACAGAGGATGTATATTACAGTTGGCACTCACCACCCCACTTAGCCAAATCCCATGTTTATGACTTCATTTCTCTATATGTTTTGTGGATACCTCATCATTTTATTTAAAACTTCTAAGCAGAAGCTCTATTCTGATTTGCTTTTTTGATATCTTAGAAACTGCATTGGAACTTAAATTAGTCTTGCAACATTCAAATAATATATTGAACAGTTTTCATCAGCTTTAATTGGATCTCCATTTGCTTTATTTCTTCGTTTTGGTTCAGTAAGTTCTTCTAATAACACTTGATCCATCTAATTATAGCATACTTTTCTGTCTAGCTTTATTCTCAAGAGATCCCTCAGGGAGCTAATGGCTGCACATTAATGATCAATGAAATAATGAATTGTTTTGCTCTTTCTTGGATTCTAGCCAGATGCTAGAAATGCTTTAGAAATTCAGGTCAGTAGGTCTGTTAACCTAATCTGCTAGATTTTTTATGTGGTATCCAGGTTCTAGGTATTTGTGTAACAGACTTTTCTGAAAGCAGCTGTCATGTATTTTCTTTATGACCAAAACAAGAGGTCACCCACAAAAAGTCTAAAAATGTGTATTGGGAGGAGCTTCCCTTGCACTGGGAGAGCCGTAGTGCTACTCACTGGGGTTTAGCTCAAAGGCAGTGGGATTTTCTCCTCCCTGCCCAATTTTGAACAAGCACTTTCCTCCAGCACTGCATATTTTCTAGTAGTAGTATATGGTGTTAAGGGAGGGGGGGAATCCTTTAGAAGGCCCTTTAATATCCACTGGTGCATAAGATATCTGCAACTCAAGTGGAAACAACAGTGCTTCCAGTCCATTTCCAAGCCCAATTCAAAGTTGGTGTTGATCCTTAAAGGCCTGAATGCTTGGGGCTAGAGTATCTAAAGACATTCCAGGTATGTACTTGCTTGAGACCCTTATGCATTCTTGTAGCCACCTGCCAAACTCTGAAATACGTTTGGCAGGTGGCTACAAGAGGGCCTTGTCACTGGTGGCACCATTTATGTAATGCCCTCCCCAAGAAGACCTCTTGTGGCACCTACATTGTTATCTTTTCATTATCTGTCTTTTCCCCCCAGTCATCCTAGAATTTAGTTTTTGAAATTATGGTTGTTGTTATATATTTTTGTCCTGTGCTGTGTTGTTTTATTTTAGCTTTTGTATTTGTTTGTATCCTTTCTGGGCCTTTTACCTGGTAAATTGGGGCCCGGCCCCAGTTGCCTCGGAGAAGCTCTATTTTTCCTGAGGTCTCCGGGGGTTTCCAAGTTATCTGGTCACCCTAATTAGGCTGGACAGAGCCATTTTTATGAGAGGAAAAGCTGAAATAAATGCCATAATTGATATGTAGGTAATTCAATGGGCAGATTTCCACAAAACAAGGAACCATGGTGAGGGAATTTCCTTGTGAGGTTTGTCGTTGTGGTGGCTGCCACCATTTTGAAAATTCGAGCGGTGGTAGGGGCGCCATAGTTTGTTGTTACGTGCAAACCTAGTGAGGGTGGGTTGTTGGGGTAGTTAATCCTAAAACAGGCCATGGGCTCTGGATGCCTTGTTAATCAGCCTGACAACCTACCCTCACCACTGTGGCTTCTTGTTACATGCAAACCAGGCCAATGTATATGAGTGTGAGAGAGCCGTTAATTCATTTTTATGAGACTGTAAGTATAGGTCTGGCATGTCTGTGATTATATTTAATTGTAACTATGTTACTTTCAAACGATGGAGAAATTTTTGTGGGGTGGGGTTTTTTGATAATTTTTTCAAGAACAATCCGATTTAAAAATCTGATCTTTCTGTTTTTTTTAAAGGCCACAATCCTGTGCATGGCTGGCTGAGGCATGCTAGGATTTGTAAGACTTTTTTAATGTCCAAACATGCATAGAATTGTGCCCTAAATGTTGCTTTTTATCCACCCTACGGACTGGTACGTCCCCAGGTGTTTTGGGAAGGTGATAAGAGCAGCAGCGGCTTACCAACACAAGCATCTAAGAGGAGGAAAAATGTCTGTGCCATTCCTTCGTGCATAATGAGGAATGTAGTGCCTCAGATCTGATTAATCACTGTGAAAAGAAATAGATTGTGAAGTGGTCGTTAACATCTGGCATACCTGGACCAATGAGAGGCTTCACATGGGCTCCTTTCTACCACACAGGTTATATTACTTGTGAACTAGGCACTCTGCATCATGTGTAGGGGAAGAATCATGCTTTAGTCAAGTCTGACATTATGTTTGTGCTGGCAGAAGAAAAGGGTCACTGTGCAGCTCAGCCACGTAACTGCAGAATTCCCGTCTGCTGAGAACTCTGTAGCAAGTTTCATTTCATTTTAAGGATGATCCTATGAAAGGAACATTAACCAAACCCATTTCTTTAGTTGGCTCATTTATGAAATGGAAATGAAGTCTATTTCCATGGCCCATGACAATAATAAAGAACTTCACGTAATATCGCCAAGAGCAATGCCCAACCCCAACCCTGCCATTTCCCTACAGGTGATTAATTACAACTTGCTAAAGTTTTCTCAAAAAGTTTTCTCAAAAATTTTATGTTAAGTTTCTGTTGGAAGACAAGTCCTCAAGAGTATCTTCGGCTGTTGCTAAATTTCTTACAGTGGCGGCCAGGATTAGAGCTCTCTGTGTATTAGATGAAAGTTGATAATAGCTCTAACTGTATGATTTCATGTTTGATTCTTGTTTTCTCATGGATCTATGGATCGCAATAAAGTAGTATGGTATGGTATGGAAAATTGCTAATTGTTGTAAAATGTTGGCCATGGGTGCATACTCAAGTAACGTCCCTGCACTTGGTTTTTGTTTTGTTTTAGAGCTACCTTTGCAGAAAGTGTACCACATCTTTCTCACCCCGCCCAGTTCCTTTTCCAAATTCTAAGTGTGTTTTTGGCTGATATGAACAAGAGCTTTTCAGAGCATGAGGCTATTGGAGGTCTAAATAATTGTTTGTACTTACGCGTGTCCTATTGCTGAAGGTTAATTTCACACAGCATGTAAAGGAGACTGAGGCCTTTGCTAGACCTACCTTAAAATCCGGGCGAGAGGAGGGGAGAGCCCGCGATGCAACTATCGTGGGCTGTCGCCCTAGTCTACACGTCAGGCGCAACGAGCTAAAGGAAAGACCTGTCATGTCCGCCATTTATTTATTTTTAGATTTAAAGGGCCAGCTGCGCAGGAGTGCACGAATGATGAAAGGGAAGTGTTGTTGTTGTTTTTAAAAAATAGATTTCCTCGCTCCCCCCACCCTGCCCCTGATGGGCGCAGTGCTTTTGGGGAGTGCTGCGCCCCGTGCACGGCTTCTCCTGGCTACGCGCAAGTAATTGCGCGGAGCCGGGAAAAGCCACGGAATGGGCTACATGCTTGCGGTCTTGGGCTCAGCCCAGGACTGTGGGGAAAATTGGGCTTAAAGGGGTAGGCTATATCCCGGGGCCAGGGAGGGTTGATCCCTCCCTGAGCCCGGGACCCCATGCGTCATATGGATGCACAGGGGCGATCCCAAGTATCATCCCGGGATATAGCCTGGTCTAGCAAAGGCCCAAGGTTTGCCACTGATTGTACATATGGCAGGGAGTTTCAGCCTCTCTTTACCTCCTGACAAGTGTACTAGTAGTGAAACCCCTGTTTTTAAGCTTTTGTTTGTCACAATCACACTTTACATTTTTATGTGATCACATCAGAGGCTGGGGAAGGGAGCCTGCCTTCCAATCCTGTAATCATCATTAATGTTTTGGAAGTGTTATATTTATATATCAATCCTAGATGGGAGATAGACTGGGGGAGTGCAACCCTGATGATTCTTCTTTAAACACACGCACAGAGAGAGAGAGAGAGAGAGAGAGAGCGGGAGAGAGAGAGGAAATTTCTGCTACATGGCTTCGCTCTGGTTGATGGTTTTTCCCCTGTAGATGGAGGTAATTTTGTAAATGTAAACACCTTTTGCTCTGTGGATGATTACCAAGTGTCTGGATACCAGATGATTCTGGAGTCTGTTTTTCCAACCCAGAATTTTAATTATATGATCAGTAGTCTTATTTCCTATGGCTTAGTTTAAAAGTCTTCGGAATTCTTTTCTTTAGCTTTCTTTTCATCTACAAACAAACAAACAAGTTATATTTCTCTAACAGTATAAAATTTCAGAGATGGGGGCAGGGCAGAATAAAAAGGACCTTTAGTGCAACCTACTCCTGCAAGATACGGCCACCCACCCACCAGTCTCCCCCAATCATTTTATGTAATCCAGAGTCAAATGCACTACTAACAGAAAACAGGTGTAACTCAATAAAATACCTGCAGAGCAAGGAAATATAATAAATTGTGGACTTACATTAGGGCTCATCAACTGGAGCCCCCATGGCTAAACCCTGACAAATACCAGCTTACCCCCTCCCACAGTTGTAAAACAAGAGATAATAGACCTGGGTAGCTATAAGTAAAGTCCATGGTAACAGTCCACGTACCAGGAGTCTACTTTGGGATGGGAAATTCTGATCCCTATTCCATCACCCCCTATTCCTTTCTCAGAGCGGACCTGCCATAAAGTTATTTGCTGACCAGCAGTGTACATATTTGACAAATAGCGAAACAACTTTTGCACACAAGTTACATTTCGGGCAAAATATCCAATATCATGTATTTCTTGCAATGAAATATGTAGAAAGGCACAATTCATTTTTGTTGGTTTAATTAATTTACTTTTTAAAACATCGACTTTGCTTTTCCTCCAATTAGGACTCTCACATTTATGATTATTTCATGTTCTCACAAATCCATGCTGCTTTTCCTCCTGAGTAAGCAGCAAAATGCACTCAGTTCCCTCCCTCTGGCTTTGCTGGCACGAATGAACATTAAATTGGGATTATTTGTATATGAGGAGTAAGTTCTTTATAGTCTTAATTCAGACCTTTCCCCCGTCCTTCTCTTGTTTGTACTTTTCTTGAGGCGTTTCTTTTGCAACCAATTTCAGGATGGGATGATGGGAAAGAAAACAAATTCCTCTTGAGCGAAATTAAATTATCTATTGTTTGTTTGTAGAGGAAGATTTTAAATGTGTTGTGAGTGCTACATTGTATGGCGAGGCGCACGAACTCTTATGTGAACATAAAACAAGATTACAGGGTTTGACATTTCCATAACAGAAATGATCTGACTGGGTAGAAGCTTCTTGAAACGTATAATCACACTGCCATGTTAAACTATTGCTTTTGAGAAAGATATTTTGGCTTCAGACATTGAGCTTGTAATTTCAGGAAGAGAACTGGACTCATTCCCTTACAAATTAGCATGAGACAAACTGAACTGCAGGCCGCGCTGACGGCAGCTTCAGTAAATCAAGGCTACTAGCATGCATGAGGCCATCAATTATGACTCTCTTTAGGATAAGACTGAAAAAGCACCACGCCAAACTGCAGTGCTGCCTCATGTCATCTTTTGTGCTGGCTTATGTTCAGTGGCTGACCTATTAGCCTCACAGAGAAAATGAAACCAAAGAAAGCTCAATCGAACTTATGATAATTGCGTAGAATGAGAAGCAAGAGAGGAGGCACAGCCCAGCATACAGTACGCTACAACTGACGTGATTTTTATCAAAGGCCATTAGACCTGATAGTGAAAAATGGAACCACCATGCTCAGAGGCAGTAAGTAACCTAGTTCGCACGATCAAAACAGCCATGCTGGATTGGAACATGTACCAGAGGGGATTTGCCTATTCAACGCTTGGCTGTGGCTTGTTGTGTCCTGTGAACCCAGGGACCCCAGGTTCGCATGACCCAACAACAGATCATGGGTTTTGCGAAGTTTGTTTAACCCTCGCATAACCCACAGTCCCAGGTTCACATGACAAGCTGCATCTGGGCTTTGAATATTCAAATTGGCTGGCTGCCCACACTCAGGGCCGCGCCAAACTATTTTGCGCCCTAGGCAGGTGCGCCATACTGAAGCCGCCCACTCCTGACTTTGAAGCCAGGATGCTGGGGTTGGGGGCGGGGGGGCGGCTTCAGAATGGCGCACCCGGGTGCACCGTACTGAAGCCAAAGCCCTCTCCTGCTCCTGGCTTTGAAGCCAGGACGCTGGGGTTGGGGGGCAGAGCGGTAGCTTCAGAATGGCGCGGCCCCCGCGCCTGCTCCTGGCTTCGAAGCCAGGACGCTGGGGTTGGGGGTTGGGACGGAGACTTCGAAGTGGCGTGCCCGGAAGTGGCTTCCGGGCGCGCCATTCTGAAGCCGCCGCCCCCAACCCCAGCATCCTGGCTTCGAAGCCAGGAGCGGCTTCCGGCCAGGCGCTGGCTTCAAAGCCAGGACGCTGGGGTTGGGGGGTGGCCAGGGCGGCGGCTTTGGAACAGCACACCCGGAAGCCGCTCTAGGAGAGCAGCTTCCGGGTGCGCTGTTTGGCGCCCTCCTTTGCTTGGCGCTCTAGGCCGCCGCCTAAGCTGCCTCTATGGCAGCGCTGGCCCTGCCCACACTTGTTCAATACTGGTCCAGATACCAGGAAGTTAACAACAGGCATGACTATCACTTTTTTTTTCCTGTTTCATGAGCTTTAAAACTCAGCTCAGTTTTAAAAAAAAGTTTGCTCTGTGTGTGAGAGAGAGAGGGAGGGGATGCTGTACAACAGCCCTTCTTGGATGTACAGAACATGTTGAGCAGTTCCTTGGATCATGGCTAAGGTGCTGGACTAGATGGACCTGAAGCATTGAGGGTGTTTTTGAAACCTGGAAGTTTACTGGTTGCCAAAATTAAAATAGACCTCTTACCATTATCTGTGATGTTTCAAACTTGCAGTCCTTCAACTTTTTCAGTACATATGGCAGACACCAAATTTGAGTATTTATGTTTGTTTGAAATAGAAGTCCTAAAGAGTTTGCAAAGTGGAGGAATTGTAAGATTATATGCAGGGTCTTCCTATAGCTTAAGGCAATTAAGAGAGTTGCAAGTACCGTATTTCTTCAATTCTAAGATGCACTTTCCCCCCCATATAAACATCTCTAAAAACGGGGTGCGTCTTAGACTCGCGGGTGTGTCTTTGGGTTGTTGTTTTTCTGTTGGTGGTACTGAAATTAGTGTGCGTCTTACAATCGATGGCGTCTTACAATCGAAGAAATATGGTAACATCTTTTTTGTATTCAGCATGCTAAGTGATTGAGGGGGTGGGGGGCATTGTGGATTCTTTTTGCAAGCTTGTTTATGTTTTGGGGGAGATGAGTGAGACTATGTGGACTGAATATATTCCCGATAATAACTTTTAATGCAGTTGTAAAAATAAATTTAAATACTACTTTTTTCAAATGGAAATAATGTAGCTATACATATTGGTTAGGTGGTACATTTTGTTGGTGATGTTATTGGCTGTCTCATTGTTCAAGAGGTAAATTTCTCTGCCTCACCCTTTCTGTTTGCATTGTACACTTAAAAAATTATCGCCAGTGTAAATATGGGACGTATGTCTGGTGAATAATTGGGGTTTATATACTCACATTTAATATTAAAGCAGAAGTGAGATTCAGGGCAGTGAAGATTCATATTTCTGGGCCTTCAAAAAAACCAATCTCCTTTTTTATCTCCATGTCGTCATTTAATTAAAACAGCATGTTCTTGAAATGTACTTTCAAGACTTATCTATTTATGGCCTTTGTTGCATTGAGATTCTAAACTATGCATATGCAGTAACTGGGTTGTTAAATTTTTCATTGTCATGATGTGTGAATCCAGCCATTAAGCACAAACAACCCAGAAAGAAAATCCATGATCTGTTGTTAGGTTATGAATTCTGGCTGTTGTTATATGTGAACCCAGAACATGGATTGTTTTGTCAGGCTACAGAGGTGGTGGGCAAGAGTGGTCAAAAAAGCCAGATGTTATACATGCCAGTACTACTGTGCTGCAGAGGCACTTGGGATACAGGGAGGAAGCAGGCGGGAAACAATCCAGGGATTGCAAAATCAAACCACAGTTTGTTTGATCATCTGTGTTATGTGCAAACCAGGTCAATATCTTGAGAGAAAATATTGGAAGATCATTTCAGATCAACAGCTTTTGGGGTGGGGGGCATTGTGGAGTTCAGGTGAGAGAGCACTTTTGTCATTACTTACTCTGTTGAGATATTTATACTGAACCCAGGAGAACATATAGTGAACCGTTGTTGGAGCATTCAGCCAGTTTTGATCTTTGTCAGAATAATTTATATTCTGTCTGACTGAGAGAAATTTGTTGTATTCAGAGTTGCAAGATTTGCTGCAGTCACACAGAAACTGAGACCAAATGTTATTTCAACAAAAGCTGTAAATCAGTACTGGGGAACATGTGGCCTTCCATCTGTTGGTAGACTGCAACTCCCATCACCCCTAGCCACCAGCATAGCCAATGGTGAAGGATGTTGGTAGTTGCAGTACAGCAACATTTAGAGGGGCACATGTTCCTCATCCCTGATGTAAACTCTCAAAAAGATACATATGTGACAGGCCTGTTCAGACAACATGCTAAGCCTTGGTTAGGCCGCTAACCTGGAAGTAAGTCCGATTGAACTCTATTGAGTAATTATGCATAGGATTGCATGGCAAGAATATATTCATAAGAATTAGTAAGAAAGTACTGTGGAAATATTGTGGAAATTGTTTCCTTTGGGTGGCCATTGGTTTTAAGTTGAATTATCCTTATTTTGGTTTTCCTCCAGTATTGGAACTTTCTGCACTACAACATGCTGTGGCTCATCAAATATATGCCCCCCTTTTTTTTCAGACTTACATTGGTTCCATTGTTGCCTCTGTCAACCCCTATAAAACCATTCCAGGCCTGTATGACCACACCACAGTGGAGCAGTATAGCCGGCACCACCTGGGAGAAATTTCACCTCATATTTTTGCTGTTGCTAACGAGTGCTACCGCTGCCTATGGAAACGTCATGACAACCAGTGTGTTCTCATCAGGTACCTGAATGCTATTTTAATTACTCCTGCCTTTGTTATTGAATTTGACGTGTGTGCTGCGGGAGGTGGCGGAGAGGGCATACATCAGATCCTTGAATGATGGGAGAAAGGAAAAGGGGGGTGCAACTCTTTTCTCATAACCCGTTAATGATAAGTTTTGTGGTGACGTAGCTTTGCTGTGTGATCCCAATCTCTTTTTGAATGACAAAGTTGTCTCAGCTAATATCCGTCCTCCTGTGGCCATTTACATAGAGAGACAGAGAGAGTCTAAATCCAACACACTTTAACTCTGGCCTATTCACTTAGACTTCATTTTACACTCTGAACACTGCAGTTTACCCACTGTGCTGTACCCTGCTGTGCAGAGGATTAATTTGTTGCAAGCAGTTTGGAATAAGCACATTTATTTAAAAAAAAAAGACTGTTAGGAAGCCCATAAATAACAACAACAACAACAACAACAAAGGAAAGTCTTGGGTGTGCTGGTTTGTTCAATCTGCTTAATTGTGCTTGCTTGTTTTCTCTGTTGTTTAACTTAATTGTGCTTTTATTTAATGAGGATAAAATCGTTTCTAACTTCAGGCTTGATGTTCATTGGTATTTTGAGTGGTACCATTTCAGTGACTGTCTTAATGGTGATTGACACTGATGTTGCACCACACTTCTCAAAGGGCCTTTGACTGCATGAAAGACGGGATTAGCATTTTTACATATATCCTCAAGCAAGTAACGGCCTGGGGATAATAGCCTGATATTCCATCACTACTGGCCCTACCACTGGGCAGAGTGAGGCAGTGCCTCAGGCAGCACATTTCTGGTGTCATGAAAAGGCAGCAAATTGTTCATTATTAATTTATTACTATTGTATTTTACTACCACGAAGGGGGAGAGCTGCTTGTGGAATTTTCCACCATAAGTGCCTCTGCACCTTGACTTGGGTGGGTAGGTGGGATGCCATGTGCTGCTTTGCCTCAGGCAGCAAATGTCTTGGGCTGGCCCTGATCGGACTATTTAACTGCTATTAATTAATTGACTGACTGCTGGTCTGCAGCTGAAGAAGTTTAATGGATGCTACTTTTTTCTTTCTTTCTTTCTTTCTTTCTTTCTTTCTTTCTTTCTTTTAACTAAAACTGTTATAAGGGAAAAAGGCAAATGCAAAAATGTATTGAAAATGACTTTTAATCTGGAATTCCTTAAAATTAGATGGCTACAGTTATGGTACCAGTACTCTGTGGTGCCCCGCTTCCCTTGGTGCCCTAAGCACATGCTTATATTGCTTAAAGGTTAATCCAGGGCTGCTCCCCTGAGAAATAGTTTATCCCTCTTCATGGGCTGGATATGCTTAAACATATCCACCTCTAAATATCACTCCCTTATTATGCTGTATTGTTGTACGTGGGCAACTTCGGGTGGCCTGGGGACCAATTTCCACACCCCCTCCTATCGGCTTCACTCTTATTGTTGCTATGGCAGTGGCAACAGCAAAACAAAAGAGAAAGTAATCCTTGGGATGCCATTGAAATTTGGCTGCAAACCACTATGGAAGCTTACTGTCTTCAAGCTAAATTTGTCCTTCATAAGCTTCTGTAACTGTTTACCATTGAATTTTGGTGGCAAACCGCCGATTTCCCCCCTTCTTTTGCTCATTTGTGGGGAGCCGGGGCTTCATGCAGCCCGCTCGTGTTACAGGATTACAGAATAGTTAGTGGAAGTTCAACTACCTCAAGGCCAGAACTAAATGTTAGATGGCAAATCTACATCATAAAAATCTAATTGCCATTTCTCTGCTGCAGAGTAGATTATTATTATTATTATTATTATTATTATTATTATTATTATTATTTCTTACCCGCCTCTCCATTTTGATTGAGGCGGGAAACAACAATAAGCGATCAAATATGTAATTGAGAGGAACACTTTGAAGAGGAGATGTGGCAGGTTGGGGAAGGATCACTTAATCCCTCCCTCATCTGTGGTATCCAAATTGCATTTGCCCCTGGGGATTGGTGATGTGACTTGGCCTTCTAACATGTAGTTCCAATCCAAATGTTTTAGAATTGGGGGTGAAGTGGGGAGACTTTCATTGCTTTCATAAGCAGTTCTCTGTAATGTGATCGCTAACATAATTTAACAAAAGTTCTGTCTTTTAAGTGCTGCTTCTTGTTTTATATTTTATATGTAGTGAAATTACTCAAGTGTAAATAATGTGTGCCCCACTTCAGCTGAGAATGGTTCATACACAATTAATTTGCTGCCTTTCTCAGTGGAATATGGGGAAGCAGCTACTGGGACAGGATTGGTCCCCTGCCTCCTGGTATTTTGCAGGGGAAAGCAGCAGTTTAAATGCACATGTACCGTTGTCCGCTCCCACAAGTTGGTATGGACAGGCACACCCAAGTACAAAATCTAAAATAAGAAGAAACCCAGGTGCTCTGCGATCGTAGGACTTCCCCTTGCATGGTCCTAGTTGTTTGTCTACATTGTGCTAGCATGGCATTATAGGTCTAGTGCCTATTTCTTGTGACACCTTCTATCGGTATATATTTAATTCCTGTAGAATAGGACACAAAGCGCCCATCTAAAGAGCTGGTACTAAGAATGTTGGGTTTTTTACAGTGAAACCAGAGGAGTTTAATGTAAGCACATCACTACAGAAAATGGGCGCAACCAGGCGTGGGATGGGTCCCTGCCAAAAAGATACGGGTGTGGGACAAGATCCTTGGAACTGTCAAACACATGCAGTTTCTCATCAAAGAGACAGCAGGAAACCCTTTCAACATTAGTCACGTTTTTTGGCAACAGTTGATGAAAACTGCTGGGTTGTGTTAACAGTGACTTATTTTATGCCAGATACAGTAGGAACTGGGTGTGTATCAAAATTCTGTCATCTGTCCAGTGACAATGATAAAAGTGATTGATTATGGGTTGTATTCTTCTGATTCTTCTGGCTTTTATTCTCACTGTGCTCGTCGTTGGAAAAAGTCCCAAATGCACTGAGCACTTCTTTCTTTCTTTAACGGATTTTCACAACTAGGAATGTAAAGTGTTATTCCTGCACTTACTCTTCTTTATGGTTTTGGTTTTGTTTCCATTTTGGCTGTGGTTAAATTCTGATGTTGAGCAACAGGCATGCATGTTTTAAAATTTTTTGCCAAGGAGTTGGAAATAGCTGAGGTGTGCATGTGTGTACGTGTATCATCTTCAGGTTTGCAAGTACAAAATGAAAGAGTTAAAAAGGGGTGAGGGAATAATGATGAAAAATTCTTTTTTTGAAAAGGTGAAGAACTTAATGATGTTTGTTTGTTTTCAACTCTGTTAGGAGTAAATGATGCACTACATGGTAATACATGTAAATGTACCCCAATGTCATCTTTTAAAAAAAGAAGAAATAAGTAATTTAGAGCAAAAAAGTGGCAGGGAGGAACCCTTTCCCTCCGTGCTGTTTCCTAGCACCAAATTTCCTCTGTGACATATGTTTCCCCAAACCCCAGTATTACAAGGGTATATTGTTTGCCCTCATACCGCCGGTGGGGAGCGGGGGAGGGGAAACACAGAAATAGCAGGCAGGGAAAGGGTTAAATATTCCCAATTTTGGTCTTAACCGCTGCCCTTTCAATGTGTACTTTGCTTTTTTAAAACACATACACAACACATTTCTTTGGCACATTTTATCTCACTTTCCTTCCACCGTGGAACTGAAGGTAGCATACCTGAGGGTTCCCTAGCAGCCTCCCATCCAGGTAGCTGCGAAGTGTGACCTCAAGTCAAACCATGACCCAGGTGTTGTGTGTGTGTGTGTTATGCATGTTGTAGGAGGGCTCATTGCCAGGCAAATTCTAACCTGTGCCTAATGAAGATGGTGGGGTTGTTAAAGGCAGCAAGTGCCCTCTAGTGGATTGCCTTCTTTACAGCATGGCTGTGGGTTCTATGGGGATTTCGTTATCTGACGCACAGTAGATTTATAATTAAAGGATTATTGGATCACTATTTATAAATTAGATTCTTTTTCTTCATCTTGTGAAATATTTGGAGAGAGATGACATGATATATTGCTGTCTAGATCAAATAGATATCATTTTCATTGTGATAATAACTATTATAAGAGACTAAATTCTCTGTCATGAATTCACATGGTGGCCTTAGGCAAGCCACTGTTCTCTCCACCTCAGCCCTCATCTGCATCATGGGGAGAATAGTACTGGCTTAACTTACAGCAGCCTTTCTCAGCCTAGTGCCCTCCAGATGTGTGAGACTGCAACTCCCATCGTTTGCAATCAGATGAGAGTTGCGGTCCAACACATCTGTAGGGCGCCATGTTGGGAAAGATTGTCTGATAGGATTGTTGTAAAGATGACTGAGTTGTGATACCTGAAATGCTTCAAACATTCCAAAGTGCTATATAAATGCTCATCTTGGCCAAGCTTGGAAGCCAAGCACTGTTTCTCGTAGCTGGCAAAGCTCTGCTTCCTTGCTTCTGGTTCTGTGAAGGCAAAACTAATGGGTCCCATTTATACTAGCTACTTGACTCACCAGTGGGGTGGTGTAGCAGGGAGGAGCTGCAGGTTGTGTGTGTGTGTGCGGCTGGGTTTGGATGACACAATACGTAATGGGGGGGTAAAGAGTCAATCGTCCGTTGTGTTGCTTATCATGTCATGGGGGTAGGGGGACAAAGAATGGGCATACAACACATGGTACGCTATTTTTTCCATTTAACCCACAGAGAAAAACAACAGGCTGCTCCATTGCTTATCCGGAGACCCATTGATTAAAATGTCATGTGCCGGGCTCCGTTGCGTGTACCATGAGTTATTTCCATTAGCCATAGAGTTCTCCGGCAGGAGCAGCCAAAAGCGCCCCAGCTGCTCTTGTACAGCCGGCAGAACTTGCAATGCATGATGGGATAGGGTGGGAGGACTGAGGAAAGAGCACCAGCTGCGTGGAGGGGCGACGGGACTTTCGGCCGCGCAACAGGGGACGGGCCAACAGATTGTGTGGGGAGTACCGGCAACATAACACATGGTGAGTTGCCTATTCCCCTCCCCCCATTGCCTAAAGTGTCAGCCAAACTCGCTCTGTGTGTGTGAGAGAGAGGGTGGATAGAGTTGCTAGCAACCTGTACCCTTCCATTTGCTGCATCTCAATCCCAGGTGCAGCTCTGGCACCATTTTGAAAGGGGTGTTGTCTGCCTCCATGTGCTGCTAGTTTATTTAAAACAAATGGCCGCTTCTGTGATGGAGTCGACCTGTAGTTTTTCATGCTGCTTGCTAGAATTGAAGTTCTAGTTGCCACTAGCAACTAGATACAACCCAGCAGCTCCTCATGCTGGCTGTTATTAATGCATGGGTATGGGGCATAGGATGTGAATAAAATAAATTATTCCCCTCCCCCCCCCATTTTTATGTCAAAGCAGCCAAGATTGTGGAGGCCCTAGCATGAAGGAATGAGTTGCTTGTGAGGGGAGGTGATGATGCCTGAGGTGTGAAATTTGTCTGATATTGGATCATTGCATTTAAGTGCCTTCTGAAAGCCTCAGAGTTTCTTGTTCTGCCTTAAAAGAAACATTAAGCAAGTTACTGTTTGGACAAGCATCAAACTTTCCAGGGAGCGATTTATTCTGGCCCAGCAAGATAAAAGGATGAATGTGATGAACTCATCGGCCATTTGAGACTTCTATCTTACCTGTTGTGGGAGTTGTTGAGCCCAGAGATTGAACTGAAGTGTGTTTGAAGTATGTTGCTTTGTTGCATTTCAAAAGATACCGAGGTCGAAAGTGCACATTGCCGTTTGAGGTTTGCTTTTTAGCCTCTAGGAGGAAGTTGGAGTCTCCCCTGCTCCTATATAACTCAGTGGGAGGGTTGTAGGACTACAGGACAAAGTAACACTTTGGGGCATGGAGAAATGCCATCGCAGTTCCTAACAAACCCCTAACAGAACAACTACATCAAACATAGGTTACCTGGTATCTAAGTATAAATAATATCACCATCAAATAAGATTAATTCACAGCCATAATAATTCATGGTAACAAAAACTTGGGTTTTCTGTGGTTTTCAGATTTCATGTTCTTTGCAAGATCTATTTGATGTTACATTGTGGCTCTGCAGAAGTTTTGTCCTAAAACTCCCTCACCATTGGCTATGCTGGCTTGGGTTGATGGGAGTTGTAGGCGAAAACATTTGGAGGGCCCCAAATTGCCCATATTTGCATTACATTAATGTATCTTAGTTCTCAGAAGACCTATTTTTGATTCTTTTTATTTATTCTATTTTTCGAAACATGGTTTAACAATAGCTAGCACTCTTGTGGTAGTTAACAAATATAGAAAACGTAATATAATAAAATAATACAACCACATGTTTTAAAGAATGATACAATAACTACTAGTCATTCAAAACAACACCAACACCAACCAAACAGACACCCTTTCCCACTAAGAAGTCCTTCATTCACCAGCCTCCAGCAAGTTTTGGATTTGGAAGTATTTTGTATGGGTCACTCATTGGAGTCTTGTCTCATTTTTGTTTTCCAGCGGTGAAAGTGGTGCTGGCAAAACAGAGAGCACTAAGTTGATCCTCAAGTTTTTGTCCGCTGTGAGCCAACATTCATTGGAACTCTCTCAGAAGGAGAAGACATCTAGTGTCGAACAAGCGATTCTGGAGAGCAGGTATCGTGTCCATAACCTCACCCGTGTTTCACAGCACTTTCCAAGGGACAAATTTAAATAAGGAACATATCTGGAAGGAAAATGTTTCCAAGGAGACCTTTGCCTGTTCAGCTGCCAGGAAAAAAACCACACGCTACAGAACCAAGGACAGGCAGACAACAAGCACATCCCATCCCTTGAGATTTTCTAAATTACAGTGGTCTTTTTAGAGGAACATCTAATTTGTTTCCTTGGTTCAGATGTTTGCACTTATTCAGCGCGTCAAATCTTTTAAAACTCAGATGAAAGTAAGAATAGTTTTCTTCCTAAAAATTCAAACTTTGTAATTAGAATTCTAACATCTGACCCTATTTTAGCCTGCCAGGTGGTTTGCAATGCCCTTGTTTTTGCAATTCTGGGTTGTGTTCAGTTTAGTAGCTTACACATTTTATTTACTTATTTGTTTATTATTATTTTTATTTTATAAATTTGTATCCTGTCCTTCAATATAAATATTTTCGGGGCAGCTGATTGTCATATACCCTGCAGGTTTGTTGTAGATTCTGTTACTTTATTGCAATCTATCTAAAAGCAGTGGCATAATATCATAAATGAATTAATGAGAACCAGAAAGAGTCTTTTAGGATAGATAGTGAAAATAGATAAATAGGCTGTAGAAAATAGATAAGCTGTTAGGATTGATAGTGGCCTGCAAAATACAATTATGTCAATTCTCTTCTGGCTCTCAGAGGGCATTCCAGAACCTTCGGGTTTTTATGTAAGCTTCTCAGAGTTCCCCACTCATTTTATTTTTTTAAAAAAGATTTATTTATTTATTTATTACATTTATATACCGCCCCATAGCCGAAGCTCTCTGGGCGGTTTACAAAGATTAAAACATTGAACATTAAAAATAAGTATACAAAATTTAAAAACGATAAGCATAAAAACAGACAATATCCAGTTAAAAACAACTATTCTGGGGTCAGTTTTTAAAAAAACTCAGCAGATGCTGTTACATGCCTGGGAGAAAAGAAAAGTCTTGACCCGGTGCCGAAAAGATAACAATGTTGGTGCCAGGCGAGCCTTGTCAGGGAGATCCTTCCATAATTGGGGGGCCACCACTGAAAAGGCCCTCTCCCTTGTTGCCATCCTCTGAGATTCTCTCAGAGTAGGCACCCGGAGGAGGACTTTCGATGTTTGTTTTCTGATTTGCCAGGACATGACATATCAAAGCAGTGACCAAGCAGCACCTATCCTTCACCCACCCTACTTGCGTCAAATGAGGCCACCTGCCAAGAAATGTGGCAAGGTCCTCACGACAGAATCCCAGCAAAGCGGGTGGGGGGGGAGGAAAATAAATGTGTACAAGCCCAAATGATTATAGAACAAATGCACAAGAGAGGCATTGAGCTCCATCAGACAATCTTTTTATTGCACGCTCGTTACTGGGCACTCACAGAGTTTCGTGGGTCCCTCTCACGACGTTGTCTGCCTCCTGTACGCCTCCCGCCCCTCCTTCATACCACAAAAATACACCCCAATAAGTGTGATGTATTTTAAACATGGAAGTTGCCATTATCTCCTGCAGGGTGCAGAAGCAGCAGCACGATAAAGACAACCCCTGAATGGGTCACGTGCACTTTTTACTTCCTTTTTCGTCTCCCCAAGAGAAAGAGGAAGTATCGAGCAATGAAAGCCGGTGTGGAGAAGCCACAGGAGGCAAGCGTGATTCCTCTCCCCCTCCCCCCCCCCCCCGGTCTGATGGAGCTCATTGTTCTTTTTTTGCAGATGTTCTTCTGTGCATATAACCTATGATTCATTCATTTACTTTGCCAGGTACATCTCATCACAGGCTAAATAAATTGTCTCTGAAGAAGCTTGGATCATAATTGCAGGTTTCATAGATGAATGAACATGGCAAAGGAGAAAGGCTAAGGGTGTGACAAGGGTCACTCAGATGCAGCTGAATCTCTTTATGGCCACCTTGGACAATTTCATAATAACTGGCTCATACTAATTATAGCTCTTTAGCCTTTTCTAGCGGGGGTGGCAAGGGGAACTCAATGCCAGAGGTTACTTTTGTAAACCGCCCAGACAGCTTCAGCTATGGGGCAGTATATAAATGTAATAAATAAATAAATAAAAAATATCAGGGATAGGTAGACAAATGGATACCTTCAAATTTTAGAGTTGAATCAAACTATTGGGGTGGGTGGGTTGGGGGTCCACTTTTGTTTTATTGCATTGGACCCATTAAGGCTTGTTGTTTTACCTTAACAGGTAAAACAACAACTAAAACAACATCAAGAACAGGGATCACTGTGGTAGAAGGACAAATTGAGAATTGCCATATTTATCTTGATGGGTAACAGGATATCTGGGTTCACATACAAACATGAGAAGTAAAACTATGATTCCCTATCTGCAGCTGCAACAAGCATAAACATGCACGGAACCTATTTTTCAACACACTAGTACTCCCTGTTGTAAGACTGCACAACCCTGCACTTCAGATTGAAGGTGCAGGATTGCCTGGTTGTATTCTCACCCGTACAAAACCTGCCCACCCATTAAACAAACCAAACAAGCTAGATGCCGTGAGGGGGAAAGTTCTACCCTGGCTCCCCCTCCAGAGCACATTCAACCATCCAAATTCCCACTTGCACCATGAAGCTGTACAGCGGCGTTCCCCAACCTTGTGCCTTACAGATGTTTGGATTGCAGCTCCCATCAGCCCCAGCCAGTATGGCCAATGGTAAGGAATTCTGGGAGTTGCAGTCCAAAACATCTGGATGGCACCAGGTTGGGGGAGGCTGCTGTACAGTCTAGGAGCCAACAACCAAGGAATAGGTGGGGATGAGTCAGGGGTGATTTACACTGGATGTACTTTTTTGTTTACTTAGTGAGCAAGGCTTATTGTTATCGCTCCGGCTTTTGTCACCTGTTTTGTTTTGTTTTTCCACAGCCCAATTATGGAGGCCTTCGGCAATGCGAAGACTGTTTACAACAACAACTCAAGCCGCTTTGGGAAGTTCATTCAGCTGAACTTCTGTCAGAAAGGCAACATTCAGGGAGGAAAAATTATAGATTGTATCCTGTGTTTTCCGTGATTGCCCTGACATTATAACGGCATGTATTTTTATATGGCAGACAAAGGGGACTTTGCTTGTCTTCCCATACACATCCCATGATCGTAGTTTACAATGCCAAAGTCTCTAAATATCAAACTACTTCTGTCTTTTCTTTAATTGTGGATTATTGTGAAATGCTGTGGTGAAAGAGTAATAACATTTTAAAGTGGATTTCTATAATATCTAGCTCTTGCTTCATATTAATCCTTAGGAACAATTCTGTTCTTTGTTGAAACACAAGAATTACGGCAATCTTAACATGGTCAGATATCCACTTTTGGGCTAGGCAGAAGGGAACGATGTGGTGCCAACTTCACCATTATTAATCAAGTCGATAATCCGCCGAATTCATTTGTGCACTAGTGTGTTGACAGTTAGCCTGTGCCATGGTTGTCCCAAGTGAGACTAGCTGTGACAACGATGTGTGACATTCCTGGAAGAGGCAGGAGAGGCCCTGTAGGCGTGGCTGTGGCCATAGAGGCAACCACGCAGTCTTGCTTGCTTCTCCCATGTTACGCTGCTGCAAGCTCTCCGGTTTGGTTAGCAAAAATCACACTGAGCCATGAGGAACTGCCTCTATTCTATAGTTCTGTAGAGTAGTGCTATCCCATCCTTTTGGACTGGTCATATGGTGCACTTGTTAAAATGGTTAGCTGTTACTGTACTAGTGAATTGGTGAATGAGAGAGAGAGAGATGGGTATTTCTTCTGTTCAGCATGTGTGGAAAAGGTCATCCTCCCTGCCTGTCTAATCAGGGGGTTTTCAAAGTTGCCCTTAATTCCTAACTGAAATCTCACAAAAGTTATTCTTAGCCAGGCATTGAACTGAGCAGCAAATAAACAGATGCCAGTTAAAATTCTCACCCAACGACAGTCTTAAATAACCTTCTTTTTTTAAAAAAAGGATTGATACAAAAGCTCTAGCATCTTTTATTAGACAAACATAAAACAAAAATGTTTGTAAACCAAGTGTTCCAAGAAGTTAATATACAGGCTATATCTCCCCCCACCCTCCCCATGCTCAACTCAACTGTTCTGTTCCTTGACCTATTTATCTGCTACCTGTGAAAGATTTATTAGAGAAGGTAAGACGTATTTCATTTTCTTTCCTAACAATTTGTTTTTAAATGTAAAGAACCTTGCTTATGATCTCACCTATATTGTGCTGGATAGGTCTCTAAGTATGTTTTCTCTCATAGAATCGAGTAGTAAGGCAAAATCCAGGAGAGAGGAATTATCACGTATTCTATGCCCTGCTGGCAGGGATTGAAGGAGAAAAGAAAGGTGAGAGGCATTCTTGTGCTTGAATAATGGTTTGAGTAGCTCTTTGCCAACGCTTTTTCATTACTTTTCCACCATTTTAGTCTATTTATTTATTTATTTATTACATTTTTATACCGCCCAATAGCCGAAGCTCTCTGGGCGGTTCACAAAAATTAAAACCATAATAAAACAACATTTTTAAATGTAAAGAAAGAAAATAACTAATGTAATAATAATAATCTAGAACTGCTGCATTTTTCATATAGGCAAGCATCGCACTGGTATTGCCTGCAGAAATTACTTGTTCCCTTTCTTTCTTTGTTACATTTATATCCTGCATTTTCCTCCCACAAGCCCAAAGTGGCATGCATGGTCCTGCTCTTCTCAATTTTATCCTCGCAACAACCCTGTGAGCCAGAGAAGGCTGAGAATCAGTGACAGGCCCAAATTGTGGCATCCCACATGTTCCCAGGGACGTCCATGTCCCTTCACCCACACCCTGTGCCATGCTCTATTTGGAGATTGGGTTGAGAGGATGGATGCGCTCCTGCCATCCCCTTGACACAATTTCCAAATAGATTACAGCACGAGGGGGGGAAGGAGGATATTTCCTGCGGCTTGACATGTATTGTCAAGCCGGGAGAAACCACCTTCCTTTCAGCACGGCTACAGCAACCTGCAGCGGGGTGTCCTTACTGAGTCCATCCTGCTGCAGATTGCTTTAGCCATGCTGAAAGGAGGAAGGGGCGGATAGATGGCTTTTCCTCCGAGGAGCGATCCAGGCACCACCACCCCATTTCTCCCTACGGTGTCTGCTGTGTCGGCAAAGGACACGACCTGCCCGTCACCCAGCAACAAGCGGTGGTGCGTCACTGCAAATTGGATCCATCCGCTGAGGCCGTTTTCTTCTTTCGGCGGATGGATCCATTTTCCAGGGAGGCGTGGCACCACTGCTTGTTGCAGCTGCGGGTTTCCCCTCTCCAAGTCCAACAATCTAACCACTATATCACACTGGGTCTTTACTACTAAGTAAAGCCAGTTTCTTAAATGCTTTACCTAGTAAGACCCAGTGTGGTGTAGTGGTTAGATTGTTGGATGGCTTGACCAGTGTAGTATAAAGAGCCAGTGTAGTATAGTATAGTGGTTAGGGGAGACCAGGGTTCATATTGGAGATAATCAAGATATACTGTAACTCCTCCTCTCCTTTACTTTTAAGCATTTTTTTCCATATTTTAAATACAATAGTGTGGTATAATTGTGTTTCCTGTTTCCAGAAGCATTTTACCTATCTGCACCGGAGAGCTATCACTACCTGAACCAATCTGGATGTGTCGCGGACAAGACAATCAATGACAAAGAATCATTCAAAGAAGTCATTGTGAGTTTGGCATGCCCATTCTTTATAGCACGGGTGGGGAACCCTCAGCTCATGGGCCATATCTATTCTGCAGCTTCTGATGCAGCTTCCCACCCTGCCCCATACAGCCTTCCCCTTGGGGAAGACTGGGTGGGGCAGGAGGATAGGGTGCTACTGCCCTAAGGCACTCTGTGCACATTTGGGAAGAAGAGGCCAAGAATGTGTGCTCCCCTCCACCCAATCTTTCCCCAGGGGGAAGCTTAGGATGCCATTTTCCTGAAGGCCCTTTTTCTGCCTTCATAGTCCTATAAAGGAGCCTCTGTAGCCACAACAATGTTGTGGGGCAATTTACAGAATCATCCGAATAGAGTAGTAAAACCTTCTTTCTGAACTATATCACTTTAGAAATTGCCCGTTTTAGTTTCAGTGGCAGGAACTGGGACAAGGCTACAGGCTGCCTCGTTCCCAGAGCTAAGGCATGCATCTCTCTCATTTCCTATGTCTGTGGGTTACATAAAACTGAGAAACCAGAAAGTTGCCCACTCCCATTCTTACGCCGCAAAAATTGACAATTTCCATTGGTATTGCTGACTGTCTTCCTGATCTGCAGGTTAAGCATTGGTTTTCTCTGCATGAATCCATAACAGAGGGGATTGGAGATTGGAGCTACTTGGCTGGAAGGGAAAAAAATGCATTGTGTTTACCTTCTCAAGCCCTCAATAATCACATTGTGTTTTCTTCTAGACGGCCATGGAAGTGATGCAGTTCACCACTGAGGAGGTGCGAGACGTTCTTCGGCTGCTTGCTGGCATTTTGCACCTAGGCAACATTGAATTTATTACTGCTGGCGGAGCACAGGTGTCCTTCAAAACAGGTGAGAAAGATGGCGAGGCCCTGTATATTAGGAATGTTTATATCCTGTCTTTTTATTCAAAAGCTAAATGACTCAAGGCAACTTACCAAATCCATTTGAAACTAACAAATCATCTCTTCGAGTTCCAAATCAATAAATTTAGATAACTCAGAATATGGTATTGGGTATAAAGTGCACTCAATTGAAGGGAAATAGACATTTGGATAAACTGTTGATTAGGTTATCTATCACTTTTTCTTTGCCTCATAGGGAACCTTAGGTTTTTCTTTTCATCCCAAATCATACTGCTGTGCTTGTCGGCATCTATTTTTATTTGTTTGTTTATTTATCCTCTCTGTTTCTTTCTAGCTCTGGGTAGATCCGCAGAGTTACTTGGGCTGGACTCAACGCAACTAACCGAAGCATTGACGCAGAGATCAATGATACTCAGGGGAGAAGAAATTTTAACACCTCTCAGTGTACAGCAGGTAAAAATAAGTTACTGTGGGGTATTTTACATGCATTGTCTGATCTTGCTTGGCTTCCCTGGTGCTGCAGCCTTGTGACCTGTAGAGGGTGTGCATACGCTGGAAGGCCAAACGTGACCCTAGGATAGAGAAGGCAGCACCGTTCAATTTGATGGGCTGTGGTGAGGATGTTAGGCAGGGATGGGGAATCCCCAGCCCACAGGCCTAATCCAGCCCATAAAGGTCCCACCATTTGATTTATGGAGACTTTGGTTCTTTTTGCGGGCTCCTTCTGCAGGCTCCATCACCCCCACCACCCACCCATGCCTCATCCTCTGGAAGCTTTGTATCACTTTAAATAAAAATAAAATAAAAATTTAAAAAATCATCTGGAAGCAATGGGGGGGGAATAATGGATTGGAATTATTATTATTTAATATTTGATTTATATCCTGCCTCTAGCTTGAAAAAGAAGGCAAGTAATGGGAGATATGATAGAGGTCTACAAAATTATGCATGGTGTGGATAAATTATGCCAGTGTGGTGTAGTGGCTAAAGTATTGGACTGGGAGTCGGGAGATCCGGGTTCTAACAACAACAACAACAACAACAATAATAATAATAATAAATTTATTTCTAACCCGCCTCTCCATCCTGATTGAGGCGGGGAACAACAAGTATAAAATACATAAAATATTAATCAAAACACAATATTTAAAACTTCCTAAAAACATACTAAAAGCATCCTAGTCCCCACATGGCCAGGGAAACCATTGGGTGACTTTGGGCCAGTCACACACTCTCAGCCCAACCCGCCTCACAGGGTTGTTGTTGTGAGGATAACATGGAGAGGAGGAGGAGGATTATGTACGCCGTCTTGGGTTCCTTGGAGGAAAAAAGGCAGGATATAAATGCAATAATAATAATAATAAAAAATGTGGATAAGTAGACATTTTTTCTTTCTCTCATAATACTAGAACTTGAGTCATCCCTTGAAACTGATTGATGGGAGAATCGGGATAGATAAAAGAAAGTATTTCTTCACTTAGCACATAGTAAAACTGTGGAATTCACTACCAGAAGATATAGTGATGGCCACAGTTTGGGTGACTTTAAAAGGGGGTTAGACAAATTCCCGGAGAAGGCAATCCATGGCTCCTAGTGGTGATGCCTGTAGGCTACCTCTAGTATCAGAGGCAATATGCCTACGTATAGTGGTTGCTGGGGAACATGGGCAGGAGGGTGCTGTTGTGCTAATACCCTACTTGCGAGTTTTCCGGAGGGAAGCCGGTTGGCCGCTGTGTGAACAGAATGCTGGACTACTAGTTGGACCCTTGGTCAGATTCAGTATCTTATGTTCTTTCCACCCAAAAATGGTGCCCAAGGCAGCTTTAATTACATTTTGTTTCAAACTAACATTGAAACAAACTGTAATTAAAAAAATCATAAAATAAATATAAGGCACAATTAAAAACACCGCATTAAAAGAAATAAACAGCACCCAACTCAATTGAAACCCCTTCTGCAACAGATCAGTTTACATGATAAAGGCTTTCCTGAATAAAAATTTGCTTGCTGGCAGAAGAACAAGAGAGAGGGAGCCAACCTAATCTCCCTTGGCAGGGAGTTCCAGAGACTGGGAGCAGCCACTGTGTAGGTCCTGTTTCATGTCCCCACCAAACTTGCTTCCAATGGCAGCAAAACCAAGAGAAGGGCATCCTCGGAAGATCTTAAAACCCTGGGCAGGCTCCTATGTAAGAAAAGGGGATTGCCTTTGCTTACCATGCCACTCACTCTCCCAATTGGGCAGGGAACAGCTTCAGATGCTTCTCATCTTCCCCAATGGGGGAAGGCAGAAGTCAGGCAAAGCCTCCACTCCGGGCCTTGGTCATGGCAATTTCCGTACGGGCAGATTTTCCCCAGCCGGGGAAAGTATGCAGTTCACCAAAGCCGCCCCAACAGAGGTAGTATCTAGAGCACCCCACTCACTTTGGTTGCCCCAGCTTCACTTATGCCATACCTTCCTCCATTGGGGAGGAGGCAGGGCAGGCGTAGTGGCAAATGGAGCATTCCATCCACCGCCCTCAGTCGAGTTGGCTTTGCCTGCACCACGTCTTCTCTCGTTGGGAGGATGCGGGGTGGACAAAGGCATTCCCATGTTCACGAGGACAGTATGTCTCTTACATGGTTTTCTGGGTGACCCTTTCATATTCTCCATCTTGCTTTTCTTTGAGATTTTACATTATCAGTTGCTCTTCTCTCTTTTTGTTCTGTGTCTAAATCTTTGTGTGGGGTGAGGCAGAACAAGAGAATTCCAAGTTCATGTTAAAATATTTGCCTTGTCTACAAAATGCGGGAAACAGAGTAGTATCCAATTTTAGTCCTAAGTTGGGTAGATCCATTGAAATGAATGGGACTTAAGTTAGGACTAACATTGGATTCTATCTATCTATCTATCTATCTATCTATCTATCTGCATCTTTATTCAGCAGCAGTTGGGAGGGACGGAGATGGGGGGGTCTATGCTTTTCAAGAAGGCAATGAAATGTGACTGTGTGTTGTGTGCCTCTGTGTATCAATTGTGATGTGCTTGTCATGTCTCTAAACTTTGAGTTATATTGCTGGAAAGGGAGTATGTCAAAAATCCTGACGCAAAATTGCTCTGCTCTATGTTTCTCATTAGGCAATAGATAGCAGAGATTCAGCAGCTATGGCACTTTATTCCCAGTGCTTTGCCTGGATTATTAAAAAAATCAACAGCAGAATAAAAGGCAAAGACGACTTCAAGTCCATTGGAATTTTAGACATCTTTGGATTTGAAAATTTTGAGGTATGTTCCAAAAATGTATTCAGAGCTGATGCTTTTATCTTTCATTGTTGATCTGGTTGCTCCTGCATAACCTGACTAGGATTTCCAGTTGCTGAGGGTGATTTTTTTTTAATACTTCGTATATCTCCTGACTTTTTCCAGGTTAATCGTTTTGAGCAGTTCAGTATTAACTATGCAAATGAAAAACTTCAAGAGTATTTCAACAAGCATATTTTTTCATTGGAGCAATTAGAATATAGCAGGTAAGAATTGTAAGGTGATTTTTTTTTTCCTGCCATAGACTTAAAAAACCCAAGTTTATCTGCTTTTAATTCTGATGCTCCGCTCCCTTATGGTATTTTGGACCACTATAAGCATTATCTTACCATTATTTTAACATAGGGGTGGGTAACTTTGGGAGGTCCAGAGGCCATTTTCGCTCTCTGGACCTTCCCTTGTACCTTTCCCCCATGGGGGCCAAACAAAGGGGAGGAATAAAAAATAAAAACAAAATGACATTTGTAGCTGCTATGTAGCTCCAAAATAGTCAATGTTAATCACAAATGAGCTATTTTTTACCCTTTGGGCTCTCCATAGCAACTCTGGACACCTTTTTGCTTGGGAGGGAAAAATTGAATTTTGGGTAGGGGGTGTCCCCCTGAATTCAGAGGGTGGCAGGGCCACGCTGAGGGGGGGAGTTGCAGGGGCCACAAGTTGCCCACCCCTGTTTTAAAACAAGCCGATTTCTCTTCAGTTTTCTTAGTGGGTAGGCTAATTATATTTGCTTTTGATAATTGTAATAAAATGTGTCCCTCTTGGGTTTTGTTAGAGAAGGACTCCTATGGGAAGACATTGACTGGACAGATAATGGGGAATGCTTGGATCTAATTGAAAAGGTAAATATACTTTATATTGTGCGTTGTGCAATATAATCAGTTCAGTTTATTCTGGTTTTATTGCTAAAGGCCTTAGGAGTGTTTTGCTGAGAAGCTGTCTATACATTTGAGAAATAATTCATATTAATACTGGAATACAAGGGCAGCATGTATTTTTAATAACAATGACAAAACAATAGCCACTGACAAAAGTAATATGTTTATTTGTTAATGTGATAATTGTGCATTACAAACTGAAACATTGTGGCAAGCTTCGTTATCACTGCTGAGTCTGGCTGACTTTGGACGATCAGAGGGGGAATCACTGCAGCGCCAACCCCCCCCCCCACCCTGCCCCCGCATGCCACAGCCACGCAACTGGGATTGCCCCGATTACCCATGCTGCATCGTGGGTTGCTGTATCACCTGAACATGGCATAGGGTTGTAGGGTGGGGGGAAATTAACTATGCCTGCACCGCACGTCAGGTTCCGATGACACGGCAACCTATGACGCAGCCCTGGTAATTAGGGTAATCCCAGCACACATGGAGGTGTGGGAATCATGCGATGCTGCATTGTTTCTCCTACTGATTGTCCAAATCCCAGAAAAAATGGAAGGTTTTTTTTTCTCCAAATTTTTCAAAAGCCTCTGGAAAGAATTGCCCTCCCCACCAGTATTTTTTAAAAAATTATTATTCCCACCCCCATTTTATGGATTCCCCCCCCCCAAGCCTTCACATCTGTAGGGCAGGACAGGGCTATTGAGGGAAGGAAAAAGAGAGAACAAGTATTTTGAAGACAGCTAGAGCTATCAGGATAACAAAATCAGGTTGTGACCAAGAAGTAGATTACGAGGAAGTGATGGAGCCAATTTGCTGATTGACCAGAGCTAAAAGAACATTAACTCAAACTGCTGATGGATCAGCTTCCATCAGTGGAATGGGGGAGGTGGCAATTTTTAATAAAAAACATGCTTCGTTTATTCATTATAGTGAATAGCCTGGCCCATCTGAAATCTGAGGTCTTCCTTGGTGCAACATCTGCTGATTCTTTAGGAATGAGTCTGTTCTCTGCCAGAGGAGCAGGCAGCAATGTAATTTGGAGGCTAGACTGATACATTCGAGCAGATGTGAGGCGGCTGCTGCTGAGAACAGCAGATCCATGTTTCCTCCTCCCCTATAGATATTTTTAGGGATCTTGAGATACATATGTGTGACATGACATTAACCTGCTGGATGTTTACCCATTCCTGCTCCATTTCATTGGCTGCTGCATGCAGGGGGACCTGCAGAGCAATTATATCACGCCACACATTGTACACCACTGGATGTTGTATGGAGAACAAGATGCAAGGTTGCTGCTGTTGCTATAGCAAGTGCAGGGTGGCCAGGATCTGGTTCCAGCTTGAGAAACCTTGAAGAATATACCGTTCATGTCACTCTATACCACTAAAAGCCAAACATACCACACTGACTTACTGGTCTTGAGAATACGTGATTCCGTGCAAAAAACGTCACACACAAAAACAGAAAAGAAAAGAGTGGTACAAACAGCTTTTGTGGCCTGCTTGACATTATTTTATTTTCTTGTGTCTTAATTGTCTAGAAACTTGGCTTGTTAGCACTTATAAATGAAGAAAGCCATTTCCCTCAAGCTACAGACAGCACCTTGTTGGCAAAGTTACACATCCAACATGCTGTGAGTAATGTTCTTGTTATTTGTTTATAGATACGCTCTACTACTGAACTTCAAATATGTTGCTGGTATTTATCCTGTTCAAAGTGTTTGTAGGCTTTAGAAAAATTATTATTATTATTATTTATTTATATAGCACCATCAATGTACATGGTGCAGTACAGAGTAAAACAGTAAATAGCAAGACCCTGCCGCATAGGCTTACATTCTAATAAAATCATAATAAAACAATAAGGAGGGGAAGAGAATGCACCAAACAGGCACAGGGTAGGGTAAAACTAGCAGTATAAAGTCAGAACAAAATCAAGTTTTAAAAGCTTTAGGAAAAAGAAAATTTTTTAGCTGAGCTTTAAAAGCTGCGATTGAACTTGTAGTTCTCAAATGTTCTGGAAGAGTGTTCTAGGCGTAAGGGGCAGGAGAAGAAAATGGACGAAGCCGAGCAAGGGAAGTAGAGACCCTTGGGCAGGTGAGAAACCTGGCATCAGAGGAGCGAAGAGCACGAGCGGGGGAATAGTGTGAATTCTGGGGCCTATATTGTACTGATATTCATTACGCGGGTTAATAAATGGGAGAGTTAATACATGGAGGATCAGTGTTATTGGACAGGGGAATGGCCGTATCTACCATTAATAGGGGGAGGAATCGTGGTGTCCATGATCTCCCATGCGCACATGATTGCCTTTCTTGGCACCCACCAAGGTACTCTACCCCTCTCACTTAAAACACACACATACACATCTTACTGGCTGCTGGTATAGTTGTGAAGTTGATTTTTTGGTGTTCCTTATAAATATGGGTTCAAAGGAGTTGAACCTAGACCCCACCTCTACTTTGTACTCCGTCTTTTGGGAAGGTTACTTGTCCTTTGCCACGCCTCCTATGGCAGCCATTTTGTGATGGTCCCCAGGGCAGTTTCTCAAATTGACAAATTTGTCCAATGCCGAAAAAGGTTGCCTATCTGTGATCTAGGTATTTCATAGATTTTTTTGTGTTTTTATTGGAATTTTATGCCTGTTTGATACCTATTTGTGCATATTCACTAATACCTAAAATGAATAAGTCCAGTTAAAGGTGTATTTTTTTAAAAATCAGTATACCCTTTAATTTGCATCTTTGCCAAATAGGCATTAGTCTTATACAATGCCTGTTTACCTACTGTGCTTTTGAAGCAGTCTAGAGTGATTACCCATATAAACATGGCCGCCAATTTTATGAAGCCCGTCTTCCAGCGAGTTCTGACAAGCATGGTAATATTCTGCTCTTCTGACATTTTCCAATTTTGTAACCTAAAAAAAGTTTATCTTTTTCCTCCTTTGTAAATAGAACAATCCTTTTTATGTGAAACCAAGAGTTGCTGTCCACAACTTTGGAGTGAAACACTATGCCGGGGAGGTAATTTTTTTACTTCTGTGTGTATTGAACTTCTTCCAAATAATGTTTCAGCAGCAGTTCAGTTTTGCCCTGCAGCCACTTGCAAATTAACTGAAGCATTCAGTTTCTTCTCTGCTCTTTACAATAGTGCCTCTGTGTGAAGCTGTTAATAAGAGGAGCTTGCTTTTAAAAAAATAAAAATTAAGTGGAGCCTGTTCTGCTTCTTTTCAAATAGGTCCAATATGATGTCAGAGGAATCTTGGAGAAAAACAGGGACACTTTCAGGGATGATCTCCTGAACCTCTTAAGGGAAAGCAGGTATGTTAAGACTTTCATCTAGGGTCTTGATCATATAGCACGCTGAAAATTTTGGATTCCAGTATTAATGGAGATTGATAGATAGTGTACCTCTGTTGTATGCTGTTCTAAACATAATCTGTATTTATTAAGAAGCACCTGAGTAGTAGGTTGGCCTTATTGTGCAGCTTCAACCTCTGGGTCTGCTTTGATTTGTCAGGTAGAATGCTAATGGCCCCATTCAGACAACACGCTAAACCACGCTGCTTAACCACAAAATGATTAACGGAATGCATGCATTCCATTGACCATTTTGTGGTTAAGCAGCGTGGTTTAGCGTGTTGTCTGAACGGGGCCAATCTGTTTCCTGCCTAAAGCATGGAAGGGGGATAGCTGCATAAACAATGTGCTGCCATGCGCTCACACACATGCCCCTGCCTCCATTTGCGCTGATAGTTTATGCTGAAGGTCTATGGGAGAGGCTTTTTCTGCCCCTGAATTCTCCATAACACAAGGCTTTTAAAAGGATGTCTAAGCTGTAATTTTACCTTAATTACATTTAGGGAGGCTCAAAATAGATTTTCCTTGATTTATGCAGTGACTAATTTTGAGGACTCTAGTTATAACGTGCTTCATTGATAGTCCAAATAAATTATGGACATAGAACAAATTGATAATATGATACAATTTATTGGGGCGTGTATCGACTTCATGTGTCTACATTTTAGAGAGCTTTGCGTGACCCTTAAGGTTGCATCTGAATATCTCGCATTCCAGCAACAATTCTTAACTTCAGAGAGAGTTTTTCATAGAAACAATCAGCCCTATAGATTTCTTTTAAGCCTGGCAAATTGTCCTGCTTATGAAAAGTAGCGCCAATCAGGGAAATCTTCAAGGGCATAGAAACCTTGTTCTATGCAACCATTATTATTGAGTATATACTTACCTAAAGAGGCAACTGGCAGTCTTAACTTCACTTTTGAGAGGGCCCGTGACCATGGAGTCACTGATCGATAACTCTCTAATGTCTATTATTTAATCCTTTTTCTTCCACTAAATGAAGCAGCTTTGCAGGGAAAGGCAGGTGTCAAACAAGGAAAATGCACAAAGGCTATTGCATATTTGTAAAACATGGAGAGCATGTGAAGTAGATAGGCATAATTACGGAGACATAAAAGTGCCATTAGGTTCTTCTGCAAAGGGTTTTAATCAATACCATAATATGGAGGCATGCACGAATGACATTGCTTGGTACTTAGTAGAGCTGTATATATTAGGCTTTTATGGCTAATAGACAAATCCCTATTAATAGTATTGGAAATAATTAAATGCAGTTTTGACTGCCTTGTAATAAACATGTTCAACATGTTCAACAAAAAAACTGGGAGAACTCTCTAAAATCACATGTTCTCCCATATTTTATATGAATGTTGTACAACCTTCTCAGCAGTACCTCGCAATTATTTATTTAAGTGAGTTAAGCCATCCTGAGTGCTGCTTTTAATGTGGACAGGGCGATACCGATTCTCTAAAATGAATATAAATACAATTATTGATCAATCTCATTTTGATTCTACCCTTCCTTCCAAGGATGGGCAGCATACATGAGGTCATCTTATTTTATAATAACAGAAACCCTGCGAGGTAGGTCATGCTAAGAAATAGTGGCTAGCCTAACATTCTCCTGTGGGCTTTATGGCTATATGGGGATTTAAACCGAGGATTCCTTGTCCTAGGGCCTTGCTAGACCAGGCGTTAGCGCAGTGTGAGGCCCAGTTTCCCTCCTGTGCATCCAGATGACGCACAGGGGAATCCGGGGTCAGGCCGTGCTGAAGCCTGCCTTAAGCCGGCATAAGCGAATTCGCTTATGGCCCGGCTTTTCCGCAGCCCTGGCCTCAGGCCGGGGCTGCGGAATATCTAGCAGGGTCCGTGGCTTTTTGCAGCTACTCACTTACTCACGAGTAGCCGGGAAAAGCCACGGACTGGGCACAGCACTCATACGAGCGCTGTGCCCATCGGGCCGGGGGGGATCCCAGGGGGGGAGAGAGAGGGGCAGGGGGAAGACCGGAACTGCCAGGAGAGGGGGGGGAAGCCGGACATCGGGCCTGGCAAGGGGGGGAGAAGATCGGGGACGGGATTGGGCCTGTCAAGGGGGGGAGAAGATTGGGGACGAGATCGGGCCTGGCAAGGGGGGGGAGAAGATCGGGGACGGGATTGGGCCTGGCAAGGGGGGGAGAAGATCGGGGATGGGATTGGGCCTGGCAAGGGGGGGGAGAAGATCGGGGACGGGATTGGGCCTGGCAAGGGGGGGGAGAAGATCGGGGATGGGATTGGGCCTGGCAAGGGGGGGGAGAAGATCGGGGACGGGATCGGGCCTGGCAAGGGGGGGAGAAGATCGGGGACGGGACCGGGCCTGGCAAGGGGGGGAGAAGATCGGGGATGGGATCGGGCCTGGCAGGGGGGGGGAGAAGATCGGGGACGGGATCGGGCCTGGCAAGGGGGGGAGAAGATCGGGGACGGGACCGGGCCTGGCAAGGGGGGGAGAAGCTCGGGGACGGGATTGGGCCTGGCAAGGGGGGGGGAGAAGATCGGGGACGGGATCGGGCCTGGCGGATGGGGGGAGGACGAGCGAGCAGGCAGCGGGGGATCAGGGGCAGGGAGAGCAGGGGGGCTTTATTTTTGTAAAAAAAACCACTTACCTTTTCCGGCGGGGCTCCGGTGCACATGGCTCCTTTAACAAAAAAATAATAAAAAAAAAATGGCCGACACTACGGGGCTTCCCGTTGCCCCGTCACGTTGTGCGTGTAGAAGCCAGCGACGGCGCACGCTAGCTCTAGCGCGCCGTCGCCCCTCCTCCCTGCCGGTTTATCCGGCAGGTCTAGCAAGGCCCCAAATCTAATGTAGTCAGAAGTATATTGTGCTCTATGAATGTATGATGATTCAGTCCCTTATATCCAGAGGAAATAATCTTCACTAGTTCTCAGCTCGCAGTTTCATATAGCTTTAGACTGCCAGGTATGTCAGAGATATCCTTCCCATGGAACCAGAGCAACTTTTGTAAATGCAAGCACAGCCCTGTGTGGGTTTTATGGTGGGCCCTGTGTATTCTTGGGTCATTTAAAATTAATGTAAATCTCTTATTCCGTTTCAGTCTCGATTTCATATATGACCTCTTTGAACACGTTTCCAGCCGTAGCAGTCAAGACACTTTGAAATGTGGGAGCAAACACCGGAAACCCACAGTCAGCCTACAATTTAAGGTTAGTTGCTTCATCCTAGAGTTCTTCTGGTCATTGTGTTTTGTCGGTGACTGGTTCTCTGAATCCACTCTCAAATCCTTATCAACGCACAAAGCAGTCTTCAATCTCCAGCCATAAATAGATTGTTTTTGACATTTATTTTCAGGTTTTTTTTTAACTTCCTAAAAATAAATATTTAGGCTGGAATTACTTACCTGAGACCAAGACCCATTGAACTCAGTGAAACTTACTTCTAAGTAGATGTGTAGGTTTGCATTGTTAATGTATTCTTACCCTTCCTTTTAGTTGGGCACAGGCTCATTTCAGAAAGATATGACTTGCTATCAAACATTTCCTGCAGAAACACCTACATTGGTGTAATTTGCAGACCTTGCCACTAGGTGCTGCTATAGTGACAGCTAGCAGAGGTTTTCTGAGATCAGCATGATTTACAAATTTAATCCCCCTTTTCTGTTTTTGTTTTAGGATTCACTGCATTCCTTAATGACAACACTAAGCACATCCAATCCCTTCTTTGTTCGCTGTATCAAGCCAAACATGCAGAAGGTAATATTTAAGATTGCATTTGCCTTGGAACTTTTTGACATGTGTCCAGAGATTAATGGCTACCTGTGTATGTCTTTCGTGGTCATTAGGACAGTAGCTTTCTGCTTGTACTCACCGAAATGCTAACTAGTTTTACAAGTTTGCATGTTTCAGGTATCCAATCCTCTGCAGTCCTTCAATGTTGGTTTTCTTTCACACTTGTGGGATTGTACTTTTAATGAAATCTTGGAAGTTGAAAATCAAAAATTTGGCTACAAAACAAAACCCCACCTTGTGTATATAGCATGAGCAGAACTTTTTGGTTACAGTATGTTGGTTGTATGAGGCAGACCAGTTAGGCTGCTGCAATCTAAATTCCCAGGGAAGGGTGTATAGGTTTGCAGCCTTAAGGTGGAAAGCAGTCACAACTTTGTGGTTATTAAAGCAGATTTTAAGTTAAATGATAGCTCTTTGATTGCTACTGTTTACTTTTCAAACAATGTACATGGTTGTATAAGAGTTTAAACTGATGGGTTTCGAACTCCTATATTTGTGGCACTCTTTTCACATTGATTGTCTCCTCAGGAGTCACTGTGTATCTAGAGGATCTGTGGGATACATATTTATATGAACATACTCTGTTCAAATGGGTCCCGGCTATGGTTGCTGGGCCTCACTGCCACCTCAGATAAACCAAGAATGTACTCTGGGATACACCCAATACTCTTTTCTGTATGTGCAGGGAAAGGTAGTTATTGATGATGCTCAAGCTGCCTGTCAGGGACGCTTGTTGGCCGTTACTGTTCTTCTCTTTGAGGAATCCCTGACAAGCTTCCCAGAATCCCCGGAGTTCCTTCTAACTCAATTTGAAAGCCACTAATTCCAGTGTAAATTGTTGGTTGTTTTATGCTTTTCATGGTTTCAAGTTTTGTGAACTGCCCAGAGAGCTTCAGCTATTGGGCAGTATAAAAATGAAATAAATAAATAGTAATAACTTTTTTTCATTTGGGAGGTAAAAACAGCACATTTAATGGTCATTAATGACATCCATTAGATACTAGTCATTTAATTCAGGTAAACACTTCCCAAAGGCATGGCTCTCAAAGGCATGATAGAGCTAAAACAGAAACGCACAGTGACCTTTCATTTGCCGAAGTCAATGACTTTCAAGTTTGAGTGGTTTCATCTCTGCTGGAATAGATTTAGTAAAATTAAAAGCTCATCAATGGATTCATGGCTGTAAGAAAACTGGTGCGTTTCCAAAAAGCTCGTAGAAATTATAAGGGAAAGCAGAGTGGTTGTTTTTTTTCAGGTTCTGAGTAGAAACAGATTTGGAACTCCTACTGTAGATGATTCTTTTCAGCTGAGTTTGTGCAAGCTGTTGAGGTATCGTATTTCCTAATCTTGGGCACACACATTGCCTGCTGTTGAATCTGCAGTTTTAGCCAGAATTTCAACTTTAAAAAAGAAAGAAAGAAAGCTTTGAGTAGGATTTCTAAAGGATATGTGGTAGTTGTCTGGTACCCTCTCAGGCTCTTTACTTCCCTGAGTCTTTTTGTATTTGTATATGTGTTTTTGTGGGAGGGTACCAGTCCAGGGTTCTTTCCCCCAGCATGTGGGCCCTTGCCAGAATAAACGAAGAAAGGAAAAGGAGGAAAGCTGCAAATAAACAAAAGTTATTTTGAGTCCCACTTTGGATTTCTTGAGTAAGATAATGTCAGGTTTTCTGGTCTCATTGTGTGTCACAGGGCAAAAACGCTCCAAATTTTTGTACATCGCTTTGAGCAATTTGGAAATAAATATTTGCTGAGTTCTTGAATATTCTGAATGCTTCTACTTTTTGTTGCATGACTATATGTTAAAGCAAAGTTCCCAGAAGAAGACTTTGAAAATACGAAGCACCTCTTGTACAAACAAGTTTGATGGGATATTCTACATGGACGTTCTAAATGTCACAAGGATTTAACAGTCACAAAAGAAAGCCTTTCTGAAAATAACAATTTCTGTGCAGATTAAATCCTTTGGACTTAAATATATTTCAGTATGCTGTAACAGGCCTGCTTCACACACAGCCCTGGTGTGTAGATTCTACATGCAAGAGCAATCTTTGGAAGCTCACACTGCTTTTTTGAGCCATAGAAATGTGGGATATAAATAATTGCTTACTTTCCCACTTCATTGTGCAAACTGGGGCCTCTGTGTCCAAATGCCTACACAGGGATACCCTCCAACATTTAATGGATAAAAATAGAACATCTATTCTCATACTGAGGTTCATCACCTGACCCCTTCTTCTCCTCTGGCTGTTTTGTTTGCTGCTATATAAAATCAAAACAGGCCACCAAGGCAGCTTACATCCATAAAAAAAATCATAAAAACATCAGAAAGCATTAAAACAGAACCATTCAAGCTGCAGAAGTGATAAAAACCATCCAGTAGCAGAAATACATGGGAACTAATTAAATGCTTGATGAAACAAGAAGTCTGTGCTGTTTTATCTGGATGCCTCATGAGATCTTTCTGAGGAGGTAGTTGTGTGTTGTATTCAGTTGTTCTGCAAACTCTGTGCTGCACTGACTTTAGAACATGTCAAGTTTAATTCTCCCATTATAAACGTTTCTTGGTAAACTGACCATCAGTGTTCTTTCTTTGTTAAACTGTGTCAGGGGTGGGGAATCATTTTCAGTCTAGGGGCCAAATTCCATTTTGGGAAGAGTCTCAGGGACCGCATTTCAGCCGTGTGTGGGGCTAAGGGTGTGGAGCAGACCCAAGGGCAGAGGTAATTCTGACCAATTTGGACATTTTCCCACCACCATACAAAACCCTGCTCAATTCTAAACAAGTCTAGTCAGGAGTAAGGCCCAGTGCAACAGCTTTCAGGCCTGCAAAGCACAGCTCAATTCTAAGTAAGTCACCTTGGGTGTAAGCCCTAGTGCAAATAACTCTCATGCCTGCAAAAGCAACAGCTGAATTCTGTGCAGGATATTTAAAGTTTAATTGCCTTTAAATACCCTCTTATCTCCAATCACTGATCAGAGATACCAGCAGAAGAGGCTTGCAGAGGGCTGGGGTGCGATGGGAACCCCTAGGTTGCACCCGGCCCACAGCTGGAAGTTCTCCATCCCTGCTTTAACTAATGTTTAATGGAACCTTCGATCTCAATCAAATCCACTTTGTACTTATAAAATTGCTGTGACTCAAACACATTCAGCAATGCTGACTATTTGAGTAAGCAGCTGTAGGTAGAATGGAAGGGAAGAGCACACCACATTTTGTGTCCATGCACATGCATTTAGATGTGTGTGCATACTAGAGTCAAGATGCACCCACCCATCTCTCACTTATTAAGGTGTGGAGACCTGTGGTGAGCGTGAAAGGCATCCCCAGTACTTTCCCCAGCCTATGAACACAGCATCCAGTTTACAGTTCTACACACAATGAGGGAGAGGACACATAAACCCGAGGCCTGTTCCCACTTCTCACCACGTGCACATTCAGCTATGAGCCAGCCCAAAGAGTAGAAATGACACATGTTTGGTGGGTGTAGCTGTCTGTGCCAGTTCAAGCCGCCTTGGCTAGAGGAGAAGCTGCCCCTGTGTGCATGGCTTGGCAGAGGGTTGATGACAGGTGCAAGTTTTAATTGGAAGGGAGTCATGGCGGGATGAACAATTCATATTAGCTGCTCACATAGTCTGGAGGAAATATGACTATAGCTAAACTCGGAATAGAGTACCTTTTAGGGACCTCCGAGTTTGGCTAAACTTGCTGGATTTGGCTCAAGGTTTTATATTTCTTTCCCACAATGGGACAAATGTTGTGCGTCAGGGTTAAAAATAATGGGGTGGGGGCTGGACCTTGATCACTTGTCTAGACAGGGCCTGAGCGGCTACATTGCTGCCCTTGTCATGTGTAATCGGCATATCCAGTATAACTAATGACTGGCCTCTGCCTTTCAAGATGACTCATGAGTTAGGCCCAAAAGTTTGAGGAACCGGAATTTTAAGTAAGCCGGAGGTCACTCAGGGACAGAAAAAGGAGACAATACAAGACTCGCGCTCACCTTTCCTCACAAGAAGTGGCTCAAGCAAGAATTGTCACAGATGCTCACTTCTGCATCGTGCCTGCCTCAGTCTGTAACGTTTACATGTAACCAGCTTTTTAAATGGACTTAAAAAGGTGTATTGCCACCACATTTAAAAACAAAATCTTTGTCAGTACAGTATAAGGGACAGTTATAAGTTACAATGCGCTTAAAATATTTACATGGATGTAAAGCAACTTATATATTCTCTTTTAGGAGGAGTGACAATATTATTTGCTGACGGGTTAGGTGCAGTCCTATCTGGATGCCTATCTTATTATTATTATTATTATTATTATTATTTATTTATTTATTTATATAGCACCATCAATGTACATGGTGCTGTACAGATCACAGTAAATAGCAAGACCCTGCTGCATAGGCTTACAATCTAATAAGTTGTAGTAAACAATAAAGAGGGAAGGAGAATGCAAACAGGCACAGGAAAGTGTAAACAGGCACCGGGTAGGGAGAAGCTAACAGTATAGAGTCAGAACAAACTCAATATTTGAAGGCTATAGGGAAAAGAAAAGTTTTTAGCTGAGTTTTAAAAGCAGTGATTGAGTTTGTAGTTCTCAAGTGTTCTGGAAGAGCGTTCCAGGCGTAAGGGGCAGCAGAAGAAAAAGGACGAAGCCTCACAGGCTGACAGGCATCCTATGTATATTTGAAAATCCATAGTAAGGCAATACCTTTATTAGGCTTACCAAAGTTCAGTGTTGCGTTAATATGGATTTTGGATTTTTTTCTTATAGCCAACACAGCTGCCTTTGCTTTTTGAATATCGTATTTGAAAGAACCACTGTCCCATATGAATCTGTGCAGGTTTTAAAGTCTTTATGGGGAGGCCCTTCTCTTGGATCTACTGCCATCGGTGAAGACACGAGAGAGAGGTGCTTCTCAGTGGCTCCTCCCAGACTCTAGAAGTCCTTGTTGAGAAAAGTAGTTCGGCCACCTCTCTGTTGTCTTCCTGCTGGCAAGCAAAGATGTTGTGATTTGGACAGGCCTTTGGCGTGTAACCTGATCTGCTGCTGAAGGGGCTTTTAACTGGTTTGGTGAAATTTCTTTGTGCATGTGTATTTTTAATTTCTTTGTTTCTTCTCCCCACCCCACCCCACCCCACCTGTGAGCTCCCCCCATCCCTGTGAACTCTCCCTGGTGGTTTTCTTCACTGTTTTTGCTGTAAATGCCTCTCACATCTTGTGTTCAAGTTCCGTTTTAACCTCCATTTTATTATTGCTCACTACCATGAGCACCAATTTTGGTAGAAAGGCAGGATAAAAATTAATAAATAAAATAACATAATTTAAAATTCCTTGTCTCTGGAATACAGCCACAGCTGCTTTTGGCCATTGAACTCAGGGTGTAGGTAGGCAATTTCCAGCTGTGATTACTTTTCGGTTTTCTTTCCTTTAAGACAAATTCCATTCCATAAGGTAGTAATGAAACTATTCATTATTCCAGAAGCTCATTACAGGTCTCAGGAATTCATTCATGAACCCATGAATTAATTTCTCTGTATGTTTGGACTGAAACAGGCACAGCCCAGAAATCTGAGGCTGAGGCAGAAAGCAAGGAGAAAAGAGCCTTTCCACAGTAGCATCATATCATGCATAAAAGTATCTCCAATATTTATGACAGTGGAAGACAGTGGAGGTTTTGTTCATGTGAATGGGTTCCCTAATGCAGGAATGGATCTCCAGATGTCTTGGACTTCAACTTCCAGGAGCCCCTGCCAGTCTGGCCAATGGTCAGGAATGCTGCTTGCTGAAGTCCAAAAGGTTTGGAGATCTGCCTTCTGCTCACCTCTGCTTGTGTTGCAAACACTGCTTGTGTAGCAAAGGATTCTTTTTCTCATTTTTTTCTTGATTTGGACTTTTGGATCCTGATGTTCAAGACCAGGAGAAAATAGTGCACCCTACTAGTTTTAATATTTATTGGGCAGTATCTAATACCACCACTGAAACCGCACTCATTCTTTTCTGACAGCAGGACCTCCCCAAGCCCTACAGGGAGCTTGCACTCCCTGCAACAACTCTGGAAATGATCTGAAATGCTGGTTTCTGGCGCAAGGCAGGTCAACTTAGTTCCCTTCTGTGAGCTCTGCTGACCTGCCCCATGCTGGAAATGAGCATTTCAGCTCATTTCCAATTGCTTTAGAATCTGCTGGCTTCCTGTTGAGCTAGCGATGGCTCCCACCAGCTCACAGGCAGAATTGGATTCTGCACTATTTCTACACTTTATCTTGCTCTTCCCCCAAGGGGCTTACAGTACACATAGTTCTCCTTCCCCTTATTGTTCCAGTAACCCTCTGGGGTAGATTCAGCTATGAGATGGTGACTCACCAAAGGACGCCCAGTTTGACCCTGTTCAGACGACATGCTAAACCATGGTGGGTAAGCATTTTGAGCTAAACATTACGGCTTAGCATGTCATGTGAACCATTCCTAGCCATGGTGGCTACATAACCATGGTTTAAACACACTCACTAACCATTTGCTGCAAAGGGGTTAGTGGTCTAACCATGGTTTCGTGTGTCATCTGAACAGGCCCATTGTTTTAGCTTTGAATAGGGATTTGAACCCTGTTCTCCCTACTCCTAGATACCATACTGGCTCCTTGGGTTCAATGACACTGGGCATATGTGCATATGAGGAATTGCAAATTCATAAAAATAAAAACTCATAAAAAACTATTCATGGCAGAATTCCTCAAGCAGCACCTGCCAGTCACTGACAAGGTTTTGTTCTTGTGCTGGGGTTCATTGTACTCCCATCTCATACTGGGGGACCAATAGAGGAAAGCGGAAGTGCTAGATGAGCAGAGTGATCATGTAAACTGGGCTTTACTTTCTCTTCATAGCCACAGCAAACAGGTAGTAACTGACATTACTTCCTAGCAACTTTTCTTGGAGCCAAACTGCACTCTACACTAATAGTTTAATCCTCCGCTCCATCTGTGTGGTAGACCTGATTCGAATCAGGGCCATACATTTTTACCTTAGGGTAAATACAAACCTTAACCTTCCGCTACATGCCATGCATTCACATAATATGTAGTTTGACTCTCAAGTTTCGTAGAGTGAAACAGCATCACATGTGGCAAAATAACTACTAAAACCTCAAGGAACGGGAGCGAGAAAGTTTGATGTTACTTCCTACAGCACCACACTGTGGGAAAGGCGATAGAGCCCCACTGAAACTTGGAAGAGCCAGATTTAAAACCAAACACTTGCATTTGCAAGCCTTTTTATTTTCAAACAAAAGTGGGTATGAGTGCCTGCCCAGTATCCGCAAACAAGCAAAAAGTAACTTGCCCCAGAGTTCTAGAATTCTGGCTTAAATTCTGATCGCGTTCTCCATGTTGACATGGCAACCGCTCAGGGAGATATGCAGGCCCTTGATGAATAGCCGCTAATAAAGCACAACTGGAGGGCAGCTTATTCTCCTCCAGCGAAAATATTTAGCGTTCCTAACTCCCAGGCTAGACTTTGTTTCAAGCCATCTTGCTTGTTTTATCTCCTAAGGTCTCTAAAGAATCTGTTGGCTTTAAAAGCTATTTACATTCTCAGCAGTCATAAAGAAAGATTAGCCCCCGTGTACTCTTGGTTAGGGAGTATCTAACAGTGGCTGCGGCTGAGCCAACACTGGCTAGGCATGACTTCCTCTGAGTAGCAGCAGGAATGAATTAAAACAAGCATTGCCAAAGATATCACATGAAAGACTCAAAATACCAGCAAACTGAAGAAAGCCCTGTTTTGTGTGCAAGTTTCACTGCCTCTGTGTGCACGTATGCTTAATGTGTGCAGCTGCTGCTGCTGCTGGAAATGCAGGGTTTTACTGTCGATTAGAAACTAAGAGAGGGAAGAGCTTCAAGAAGGTAAGGGAAATCTCAAGATAGATGATAGATGGGAGTTTTAACTCTTTGGCTTTGGGGCTGAAACTATGGTGGAAGGAATGTTCTTAACTTCCAAACGAAGTTATTTGATTGCTAGCATAGAGATATTTGTGAATGCTTAGGAACCAGAACATTTAACCAAGCTCCTTTTTTTTTTTGGTGAGAATGTGTCCTAAGTTGTTCACTTGTGTGGAAGCAGAGAACAAGCCAGCAAAGTTCCCTGTGTTTCATGAAAAGGTCATATAATGCTGTAAAATACCATTATCGATATTTTCTGCAGAAGCTCCCTCTCAGAACTGCATGAACAAAACGTTGATGGAGCTTCATTTAAAGCATTTGGTTCCTTTGTACACAGTTTGGAAAAGGGTTCAGTACGGGAAGGGAGTGGAAATTATCTCTATTGTTTGCCAGGCAGTTGTGTAGCTTTATATATAAGTGGGGGGTGGGTGTGTGGGGGGATAGTGTGGGTAGTGTGTAGTGCAATGCTTTGCTTGAAGTACAGTTTGTGTAAAAGCTGTGGAGAGGGAGGTGGGCAGGTGAGGATGAAAAAGCACAAAAGTTGAAAGAGGTTATCTTCTTTTATGCAAGCGCCCACAAGTTAGAATGAATTTTGCAATCTGTGGCAAGACCTGATGGTGCACATTTGTTGAGTCTGGGATTCTGTGCCCACTGGCAGACAAAGCAGTTTGCTGTTTTGTTTTTAAAAAACAAACCTAAACCAGGTAACAAGGAAGTCTTGAGCTCGCTTGACTTTAGAGGGCTCAGTTCCAAGAAGGCACTCTGAATATACAGGGTCCATGTGGTGAAGAAGAGTAGGTTCAGGGCTGTTAAGAATGAGGAGCAGAAAGCTGTCCAGCAGGGCTAGGGGGCAGGAAGGTGAGATTTTGAGTCTAAGATGCATACTAAGACCAGTGTCAGCACCTACTGCTCTTGCCTGTCTCGCTCCACCCTTATTGGCCTATCACTCCAAGTAGCAACAAGTGCCTGGATTTCGCTACTCTTTTAATATTCTGCAATATCCTCAATTTAGCATTGTTCTGAGGAATTTTGGGAAATTAAAACAGCACTTAGACCCTGCTCTCCAGCACTGCCATTGCAACCAAGTAAGCCAGCAAGGGTCCTCTGATAGAAGAGGAGGCAGACTACCAGAGGACAATTTATTAAGGGGCCCCTCACACCTGGAACCAATCCTGTTGCACCCAGTAAATCAGGCTTACACAAATGGCATGCCACCAAACTGAACACAGCCCACCAGCCATGTAGACTGGCCCTCTAGAGTCTCGACAGACCTGTTTTGACTGCCAGGACATGGAAAAATGAGGGGGTTGTCCAGTGGTTACTTGGTGGATGCATTTGTCTTGGTGTGTCAAAAGTGATGCAAGTAGGAAAAGAGTAGAGCAAAGCAGAGTGCTGATAAGGGAACAAGGCTCCAGTTCAGTTCCCAGAAGGTCCCTAGTTCAATATATCCCATGGTGTTGGTCTGGCCATTCATTGCATTTGGATGAGGATATGTGCAGCAGATCCCTTAAGATCCCTGGGGCCTCTGGTAGCTTCCCTTTATGAGCAGTTCAGTGGGAAACAGGAGCAGTACTGCCTATCAGATTGTACCCCAGTGAATTGGATCTAGGTATAAATACTTCCACTGTGGTATTCTCTTCTATGAACATATAAGCATATAGAGGCAGAGCTGCCAATATCCAGGGACTGGAGAACAGTGAGTACTGCAGAAACATTTTCTCAAGAGGAATGGTAGACAGGGCAGCTCCTGGAGATTGTCCCCAGGCTTTGTTAACCTTTCTGACAATGAAATCTCCTAGTAATCAGGCATAGGTAGGGATGTTGAAGGAATTTGTCTGGGGGTGGAGCTCAGCAAGTTTTTGCCAGCTCAGTCCCCCCTGGATGCCAGTTTGCAGATCCCTGAGCTGGCTCAACTCGGCACGTACTGACTTGCCCAAGCTTGCAATTTTCCACTTTTTTTAAAAAAAAAAAATGTGTGTGTACAAATCCTCATTTGCGTAAATTCGCAGTTGGGAACATTTATGAAACTCCGGATTTGCGCAAAATTGCGGCTGTAAATAGTGCAATTTGTGCAAAATTGCACGCGTAAATGGCCTTTTATATCTCCATCTTTATGCAAATCCCACTATTGACACAATTTTGCGTGAATGATTTCTGTAAATATTCCCAACTGCAAATTTGTGCAAACTACAGCTTGTGATCCAAAAAAGGACACAAGCTCTCGCTGGATGCCTGCGGACCATCTGGTAGCTTGCCCCACCTGCACACTGCGGTGGGGTAACTGGTTGGAATCTGGCAAGCAGAGTGCAAACAGGATGCAGGGGAGTTTGCCCATCCCTAGGCATAGGACAGTTTTCCTTAAATACCCTTCAGTTGCCTATAGTTAGCCTGTTCAAAAGTATATGTTTCAGGTCAGAAGTTAATAATATGACCTTGCTTCATGTTATATTATCAGCAATGGTATTTTTTAGAGGTATGAAAAGTGCATTGCCAACAAGTAGAGAAGTAAGACAAACATTGTTAATCTCATAGGCATTTGACAATGATGTCCTGGGTTAAACAATCCAGTAGTGTTAATAAGTTACAGTCTCCCTCCCCCGCTACTGAAAGTCATTACTTTCATCTGAAATATTGCAATAAAAACCAACTTTAAAAATAAACTTTGGCAAGATTACAAAAACACTAAAAATGTTTATTAAACCCATGGATATTTTTTTTAAATTAGTCCTTGACTTTTTATCATTTAGCTGACACTGTGGCCTGGTTCACACAACACTCTGGGTTCTTGAATTCTGGCTTGTCATAATTTGTCAATGTAACTGTGCTAACAAAGCGTAGTTTGTCAACCATAAACAGCCCAGAAAGAGAGCCCACGGTTTGTTGTTGGATTGTTAACTCTGAAATATTAAAACCATGGGTTGTCATTAGATGGAAACCCAGAACTGTGTGGCATTCATGGGTTGTTTAGCCAGAGGCAAGAGCATATGGACAAGAGCATTTAAAAAAACCACCAGTTCCTCTACAGCACTGCAAAGGCATTTAGGATACCGGGAGGGAGGGGGGGGGGGAAGGAGAAGGAAAATGAACAACCCAGGGATTAAGAAAACAAACCACTGGTTGTTCATTTGTCTTCCAGACAAACCTTGGGTAGGGCAACAAACCACGGGTTGAATAAATCATGGGTAAGCATTATGTGTGAACCAGGCTTGTGCATTTTCTGCCTTTATCATTGAAACAATCAAGTGTCTTGTAATACCTTAAATTTATTCTGGCATAAGCTTTCATGGACGCTAGCCAACTTTGTCAAATACATCTGGAAATCTTAGGGCTATTTCTCACATTATATTTTCAAAAGTTTCCCCATGAAATGTTTTCACATGTGCATGCAAATATGTAATGTATCAATATGTAATGCATGTAGAATTGTCACTATTTTTTTCTGGCCAGGCTCCTGTGCCTTTAAAAGTTGCACGACTAGCCAAAATGCAACACATGCAACTTTTCCCATCACTCCATCTCTATTCTAGGAAAAACTAAAGCTGTCACATTCCTGCCTATGGTGTCGTATTTAGGCAGCTGCAGCTTTTCCCAGCATCGAGAGGCAGTGATGGGCAAGGCTGCACCTGTTGTACCTCTACCAGTCATGCAGCTTTTAAAGGCACATGAAAACCTGCCAGCATAAAACATACACTCACAAGGGAACTGAGGTTGGTCACTGCTTTCCTGCAAAGTGTACATGGTAGGTGTGTCCCTGTGGGCTACTTCACTCATGGCCCAGATACAAAGCTAGCCTTGTGGTCCCTTGGGTTCATTTCCTTCCCAACTTGCATATAACCACACCAAAGTAATGTGCAAAGTGACATTTATAATGATTAAAAATACCCATTCACATTAGTTCTTTTACATTAATGGGGATTTGTACAGAGAAATACCTTGAGTGTATCATGTAAATAATAATAATGAATTGATCATCTCATATATATCTATATCTATCTATCTATCTATCTTGTCTCAAGTGATTCTCATTATCATCAATGTTCAGTTTAGTAACATAATTATGTTTACAGATGAACAAAGCCATCAAAGGTTCTTCACCATTAACATTCTGCATGTCTAAATATTTTGCAATTTCAAAAAAAATATGTAGCAATTAATTATGTTTTAATACACTTAATTGTCATCAGCAGATCTCCAGGCCTGCAGCTTTTTAAATGGCCTAACAGAGAGATAAAGCAAATGGTTGAAAGAACTTCTCCACTTCCGAAGAGCTACTGCTAAGTGCCAACTCTTGTGTGGTATCAGCTTTCACAGATGAATGGCTGCCCCAGATTCAGCTGAAAGAACAAGAGCACCCATGGAGAATGTGCCAGCCACCTCTGTTTGTGCTTATTTCAGCTAAATAATAATAATAATAAAACCTCTCTGTGCCCCTAAGTGCAGTATGATAGACTCCAGTCCATACTCTGTAAACCAGCAGCTTTGTGGAAAAACTTTGACACAAAAGTTTTGGAACAGTCAATCATTAGAATTTATTTTGATTGCGTGGAACCAAATATGCTAACAGTCCATAATAGCATATTTGCTAAAACTGTCCTCTCAAAGCTTCTGCTCCCAGCAGTTTGCTGTGGTCCATACCTGTGGCTCAACAGATCCCTTTAAACAGGTGCATATGTTCCACTGAAGACCAATAAGATTAGGCAGCGTCAATCCTTTGCTAAGCTGGGGGCTAAATTGCAACCAACTCTTGGATGACCTGGCTGTGTTGTGCTGGCTAGCAGCAAAGAGACATGAGATCCTGTACAGTGAAGCTCCACCCAGCTCTTACCACTTGCTGTGGGGGGGGGGGGATAAAAACACAGGAGCCTTGTTATTTCCTGCATGTGTCAACCAAATACTGCTGAGACAACTCATGAGGAACGTGCAAGGTAAGCCTTTGTTGCTTCTACTGCATGTTGGCCTTGGAGAAGCACATTGGCCAGATGCAGCCAGATGCAGATATCATGTTAATTCCTTGCAAATCAGCATGCCAGCAAGGAGCGCTCCTTCCATCCCTCTTCCCTTCTATCTTACAAATTCCTCCCTCCCCCACCCCTTCGCTGATTTGCCTTAGCCAGGCATAGCTATATATCAGAATTCTCAAACTTGGGATCATCTCATGAAGCTGATTGATGGGTGATTCGGGACAGATAAAATAAAAGGAAGTATTTCATCACAAAGCGCGTAGTTAAACTATGGAATTTGCTACCGCAAGATGTGGTGGCCACCAGTTTGGATGACTGTAAAAGGGGATTAGACATGGCTACTAGTCATGGTGGGTTCATGTTACCTCCAGTATCAGAAGCAGTATGCCTATGTACACTAGTTGCTTGGGAACATGAGCAGGAGGGTGCTGTTGCCCTCACATCCTGCTTGTGGGTTTTCCATGGGCAGCTGATTTTGCTGTGTGAACACAATGCTTGACTAGATGGACCCTTGGTCTGATCCAAGATGGTTCTTTTATCTGTACAGATGCCTCACGGTTAATGCTAATAGGGTTCCATCTTATCTAAGATTTGAAACCAGGGTTTGAAGTGGGCTTGCCAATCCTAATTTAGAAGGAAGCTGGTTAACATTAAACATAATTGACACCACTGCTGATGTAATACTAAAACATGCAAAAAAGGAAAGAAAGAGGGTTCATGTTGAGATAGGTAGCGAAGACTGCATGGATTTCCTAGCGGTCTGGTAGTTCTTTTCCACCTGTTAGACTACAAATAGTACCAAGCAAGCCTTTACTGTGAACCTTACTGAAAAATACCCATGTTAATATGCAGAGATCAATATATCCCCTGTAAATCGGGTCCTTTCACTGGGAGCTAGCACATTGCCCCCAGCTATTAATACAAACAATATGGCAATTTTTAAGATCGTTGCCAGTCACTCACTTTTGGAACTTCCCTATTTTATTTTTTTAAAGAATGCCACAAGATTCTCTGGCCATGAAGGAAGTCAGCTGTTGTGAGAGTGCCAAACTCTATGATGAAAACCCACAGGTGGCAATATCATTTGATCCCCATTCTCTCAAGCATAAGGGAAGTAAATGGGCATTGATTGATCAGGGTGGAACTAAGGAGCCCTGAATCACAATTAGGTTGCGTGAGTGGCAGGGTCACTAGGTTTTTCAGTCCCAACTCACAGAGTCAGAGTTTGAAATGAAAGGAGTTCTATGAGTTTTCCAAGGGGACGGGAATAAATTTGGCCTTTGAATGTTGCCTGACCTTTGGTTTCCTAGCAACACAAAGACACTCAGTAGAACATTTTCTGGGGTACCTAATTTACACATATCAAATATTAACTGTGTACTAAGGCTGTTTTTTTCCCATTTTGACTTCTCAGCCAATTTCTTTAATAAGCAATAGAGAAAGCTCAGAATTGCATTTTCTAGCTCCGTTTCCCTTCCAAAACTCCCTGGAATTGTCAAGAACATACCTGTTGAATAAAAGCTCCAAGCAGCCAGTCTGCTGCTGCAGCAGCAGCATTGTTATCTAGGCTCCTTTTTGCTCTGTAAATTCACAGAAGATTTCTCCAGGAATGAATTGTATCACAGAGAAGCAATTTTTTCCTTCACAAAGTAAGATCATATTGACTTGCTTCAGTGTGTGTCTACCAACGTTTGATCAGTGGCTTGACTAGAACCAGTGCACAGTTGAAGTTGTGTTCCTAGTGGATAAGAAACTCCATAATCATAGATGTACCTCTAACTCTTATTGTCACACATGGCCTTAAACTAGACATGCACAACTTGTGACCTGCCAAGCCAAACCAAATAATCAGCCATGATCAGACACTCAATAAACATCCCGGTTTTGCTGCCAGCCTGGGATTGCAAAAACCAGATCATCTGGAAGACCAGGCTCCATGGCTGAAGGGTTACAAGGTGTGCAGGTCAGATTAATGAATTTCTTATCCTTGAATAAGGAGTTGCAGTGGCCAATGGCTGAAGCTTGGTGATGGAAAGAGCTTATCTCCACACTGGAGCTAATCAGTGACAGTTACTTTAATTCAAGATATCTTCCCTAGTATCTGTGGTCATAATGTCATGGAAATGTCTTTGTCAATTTTCTGATAACTTTGCAAAATATCACTCCAGAAAAGAATTGTCAAATCATAATTAGTGAGATTTTTTTCTTGGCCTACAGTCAAAATATATTTTCAGTTGATGCAGCTTGAGGAGTAGACTTTTTCTTTTTTCTTTTCTTTTCTTACTACCTGTATGCGAGACCTTGCTGTTCTTGGCTGGTGACATCTAGCAAGAGGGGATTAATGCTTCCTTATGAGACAGAGTGGTGCCAGCCACCTTGAAGGAGTTGTTTGTACAACTGTTCCTTTAAAAAATCCTCCTTGGACAATTTGCCAATTGTCAATATGACCCTTTTTGTCAAAATGCCCAGGTTCTGTTGAAGAAAATGATTTTGTAGCCTAGTTTCAGACTTGATTTTGGCACCGAAACGGTCTTGGGCATCTTGATAGGTGACTTATGCCAGGAAAGGAATCGGAGGAGTGCAACCCTGTGTCCTGTGTTGACTGTAGCCGTACTAGTCCAGATAACAGGCACAAGGTCAAGGCACAAGCAATCAGTCCCAAGTATAGAGGCAAGTGAAGCAGGAGTTGTCAACCAAGCGAAGGGTCAAACACAGCGAGACATTCCAATACATACTGTACGCCATCTAATAGCAGAGTCAAGGAGGAGTCCAAGGTCATCGCACGGGGGTTCAAAAGCAAGTCAGGCAACTAGGCAGAAGAAGCTAGTGAGATGTTTCCAGCAATCAGCAAGCTCTCCCTGCTGGATTTTATTCACAAAGGCTGCTGAGCCCCACCTCAACTGCTGTCCGTCACAGCTCTCTGGCCAGAGCCCCACTCAAGAGGAGTTGCCTTCTCCTGAGGAGACCGGTTTTGCAAACGAGCACTCCTTACAAGAGGCCTACTGGCTTGTCACTTGAGGCAATGACACTCCTGGGGGTTAGGGGGTTGCTCAACCTCTGCTCTAGAGTCAAAGTCCCCTCTCCCTGTCAGGAAAGGACCTGGAGCCGTCTCCCCTGAAGGCCCAGGCTCCTCCTGGTCTGGTGCCAGTGCTTGATGTGGTGTCTCCCTGGTTTCTGGGGGCTCTGCTTCCTCCTCTGAGGAGGATTTTTCTAGCGAAGGCAATGACACCCTGTTGATTATCATGGATACCATCAACCATGGTATGCTTCTGGACCGGCTATGTGAATTGGAAATTGGGAGCATGGTGTACAGTGGTTTCACTCCTATTTGCAGGGTTGGTACCAGAGAATAGCTTTTGAATTATAGCACCATTCCCCAATCTGCTGTGCTGCAGATGTGTTGGAATGCAACATCTATCACCCCCAGCCAGCATGCCAATAGTTAAGAATACTGGAAGTTGTAGTCCAAAGCATCTGATGGGCACTGGGTTGAGGAAGGCTGCATTATGGGGTCCCACGGGATTCCGTCTTGTCCTCCATGCTTTTTAACATCTGTATTAATACTCCAGGGATTTGGAGCTAAATACTGTTGGTATGCTGATAACACTCGCCTCTAAATCTGTTAAACTGATACTATTATTAATTTAAATGCAAATTTACCTTAACTGCATAACATGAAGAACTTGGTATGGAGGGAGCCATGCTTCTCTTGCACATTTTTTTCTTTGATGTGCACTTTTAAGAATAGTCTTGTGACCACAAAAACGTTTAAATAATGCATATGCACATTTTAAACTAAAAGTAGGGTAGCTGAGTATTTAAACTAGTCCTCCCTTTGAATGAGTTTACCCTTCCTTAACATGGTGAATATGTTGGACTGCAACTTCCATTTCCCCCAGCTAGCATGCCACTGAACTTGGATAATGAAAGTGCCAAACCATCAAGATAATAATTCTGTCTTTGTTTTAAAAGTTTGTCTGTTAAGTCTGCAAACTGTAACTTTGCAATTAATATACTAATAAATGTGCAGCTTCTTAATTGGTGAGGACAAATTTGGAATCAGCGAGGCCCAAAATTAAAGGAATGATTATTTATTTTTAGGCCAGGTTCACGCAACGCATTAACCCACTATGCAACACATTTTCCACAGAGTGGGTTATCGTCTGAACGTAGCACATTTTTTCGTAGGGTGGCTTGTTAACCATGCAGTGTGATTTATTTTTTATGAGCAAGCAACCTTGACTTGGCTTGTTTTCGGGTTGTTCAGAGTGATTAACAACCCACACTGTATGGTTAACAAGCAACCCCACAGAGAGCCAGTGTGGTATAGTGGCTAAAGTGTCGAACTGGAGTCGGGAGATCCAGGTTCTAGTCCCCACTTGGCCAGAAAAACCCACTGGGTGACTTTTGGGCCAGTCACAGAGTCTCAGCCCAACCCACCTCACAGGGTTGTTGTTGTGAGGATAACATGGAGAGGAGGAGGAGAATTATGTACACTGCATTGGGTTCGTTGGAGGAAAAAAGGTGGGATATAAATGCAAAAATTAAAAACTCAACTGAGTTTGGACAGCAGAATAACCCACAGTTCAGTAATAGCCCACATTGGGTGGGCTAGCATCTTGTGTGAACCCAGACATTGAGGCCATTTTGGTCCTGGTGTTTACAGGACCAAAAAAATTAGATGAGCTTTCATTCTAACTTGGGGTTACACATTTCTGTGTATTCTATCATGAGTTCTCTCATACTTTTTTAGTATCTTAAGAAGGCATTTACATTAAGTTTGTTGGTAATTCACATTTAATTGGTTTACAGCTTACAGTGTCTAGATTATACACAAAGCAAATCTACATAGAAATAGAATTCCATTTGAGATAAGTGAGAATCTGAATGACAGAGGTCAGGATAAGACAAGATTTTGAAAATAAAACAGAGTACTAAGTAAAATGAAAACTACCGGAAAAAACATATGGTTGAATCAGTCCCCTGTTGCTACGAGAGGTAACTGCTATAAAGTCTATGATATTAGTTTGTATGCAGTACAAGGAAGAGTACATCTGTTACTTTAAACCACAGACATTGTGTTGTGTTAGCGATGGCATAGTCCTTGTTCAGACACGTGGGCCAGACCTCCTGGTCATTGCCTTAAACAAAGATGCTCCTTCTTTTTGGTCATCAGGAGTTAGGTGGGAGAGGACAGCTGTCTCTTAATTAGCGTTTCACAGCATGTTTTTGTATGTGTTTTCAAATGGGCAAATCTGTGACTGTCCAGAAGCCTGATTGATTTTTCTTTAGCGGAAGACCACTGACCGATAACAATGTGGCAAAAGGGGGAGAGGCCAGATTGAGGCTTATCCAGCAGGGACTGTAGGTTTTAATTAGGATGACCTTAGATGAAATGGCAACAGACATTTCACAGGTGGAGAGGAGGGCCTATCAAGGTTTCCAGCTGGGGTCTGTGCTTGGGGTCCTGCTGCTGGTTTTAGTAAGATGTGTTAGCCCTGAAGCAAAATAAAAAACTTAAATCTTTTCCCTTTCTTTTCCCTCCCCACAACACTTTGAACATCTGTTCAAAGCATCTGTTTTCCATGGCATCCCTAGTCCCTGCTCGTCTTCTGCTCACTCTGTCAGCACCAGCCTTTATATATATATATATATGTGCACACACACAAATGAAAGCTAAGTTCTTGAAAGCTTGCAGTTTTGACTTAGATCTTTAGCATATGATAAAACCTTTCCAGTTTGAGTACTTGCCAACAATACGGAGGCAGAATTGTAGAATCATTTTTTGACCCTTTTGCAGACATTCCTTTTTTCTGTCTGGCTTAGGACTATAATATGGGAAGTGGGCACAAGCCTCTCATACAGAGTAATGGCCTGCCTAAGAAGAGAGCTCCATGGAGCCCTATGTTGATACTTTGCCGCTGGCAGAGCTACACCTGCGGTGGAATGGATGCTGTGCTGTTTACTCTCTTTCGGAAAGCAACTAACGTTCCACCTGCAGCAAAGCTTATCCCTATAGAAAAAAGAGCACCCCCATTCCTTCTTGTTGTTGTTGTTGTTGTTGTTATCAAAATACTGAAGCATGATTGAGCTAGTGCCATCGTTGCAATAAAAATTGTCTATACCCACAACTAATTGCAGTTCCATGTGATGGGTACATGCTATAAAGATTTTTGTTTCTCTCTCTCTCTCTCTCTCTCTCTCTCTCTCTCTCTCTCTCTCATACTCTCTCACACACACACTTTATGCAGACAGGCACACACCGTTTCTTTAACTTGTGAAGTATCTGTTGTCTATTTTATCGTGCTTCTAGATGTTCGTTTTTCCCAGGTATCATGGCAGATGTTTTCAAACTAGATACAGCACTTGCAGAATCACAACTAGGAAAATGGAAACTGTTGCACTAAACCTGGCTTCCCTAATCTGAGGGCTTGACAGATGTTTTTGGCTACAGCTGGCTGGAGCTGATGAATAAGCAGATCTTCAGGGCACCCAAGTTAGGTGTAGCAGTTAGACTGGGAGTCAGGAGATCCAGGTTCTAGTCCCCACTTGGCCATGGAAGCTCACTGAGTGAGTTTAGGCCCGTCACAGACTCTCAGTCAAACCCACCTCACAGGGTGGTTGTTGTGAGGATAAAATGGAGATAGAAAGGGTTATGTATGCTATCTGTTCCTTGGAGGAAAAAAGGTGGGATACAAATGCAATAAATAAATAAAATAAAAATCAATACTGTTGGCCTCCCGGTGACAGGAGAAGGATGTGTGTTTTCAGTTGGCATTTGGGGCCCTGAATGTGAAAGGAGATTTTCTCTGTTATCTATTGCAATGAGCTTTTTCCTCTCATGCTTTGCTGCTTGTTTCATTGTTTTATTTCATTGTTTTTAATTATTTTCAGCTGCTGCATCTGATTTTAATATTGTTAGTTACTGTGAACAGCTCTTTGGTGCAAATGTTATTGTTTGCTACTTAATCTCACATTACAATATAAATGACTTCAAGGTCTTTTAGAAAACAAAGCATAAGTGCGAAACAGTTCCTAGTTCCAAGAATAAGCAGATTTTATAGAAGTATTGCTACCTTGCTATAAAATAATCTTATTCTTGGGAACAAGAACTATTTCACATCTGTGCTCTATTGTAAAGATCTTACGATTTCTTTATATTTTAATATTGTGAGGGAAAGCAAACTATACCATACTGCAGATTTGCACCACAAAGTTACCCACTAGCAGAATTAATTTGCATTTGAACTGAAATTTATTTAGAGTAATAATGGCAAAGAATAAAAAGTCCAGTTAATATCCTTTTCTCAGTTTATTCTTTGTGGTAGCTCATCCTGTCTAGACTTTCATTTTTTACACTTACACCCTGGCTGCCAAGCCTTTGTTTCATCTTGCTTCTATCAACCTCTTTCACAATTCATGCCACCTTTTGTTAGGTTACCTGAAAGACAAGCTATTCAAATAACCTAGTTGTTTTTGTGTGACTAAGTAAACTCCACACACATCCTATGCATGATGGCTTACAGATGAACTCCTATATAATTTGCACATTAAGGAAACTGCCTTCCTTCATGTGAGATTTTTATTGATTCAATTGTTTTACCTAAGGAAATAATGCACTTTTAAAAGGCCATCAGTGTCTCGGACCCAGATAGCCTTTGAGATGGCTTCTCCCTGTATGTGACCCCCCGCCTTTGAGATGGCTTCTCCCTGTATGTGACCCCCCCATCTCTGCAAATTAAGATGTGTATCAAGTGCTCTGTGCCATGATCCATCATCATAGGTGATCATCATGATCTACACAAGGAGTGAGGCCTTTTAGACTGCTGTGGAATAAGCCTTCCAGCAGAGGAGAGTCATCGAAACACATCTCAGATGGAGTTCAGGAAGGCACTTGGGAGTTGGTTATTTGATTGCTGCTGTTAATTAGATATTCTATGGCCCTGCATTGTTTTGATAACCTTACTAGAAATTGTTGGTTTAAATCAGTGGTTCCAAAAGTTGGCAGTACCGCCCAGTACTGCATAGGGGGGCGTTAAGAGGCAAGGGGACAGCAGGGGGGCGCTAAGAGGCAAAGGGGTGGCAGGGGGGCACTTGAGGTAGTCTTTTCTGAGAAGCACCTCTCCAGAAGGTCTTAAAACCCAGGGACATTTTTATGGGAGAAGGTAGTTTGGTCCCAAGCCATATAGGGGAAGAATCCACACATGTATTAACACTGTTTAAGAAGAGTCCTTTTAACGATGAATTGAAATGTTTCAAAAGCACCAAAACGCTAATGAAGAGACATACCCCGCTTGGTGTGTCCCGCCATGCCGGCTGCAAAATAGAGGCATTCACTCTCTTTTCCCTCCCTCCCTCGGCAAGCCTGTGGCGGGTGCTTCCCATTTAAAGGGGCCAATTAAGCTACAAAATGACATTGAGCTGAAGCCAAAGTTTAAGAAATTGTACCAGGAGTTTTGGTTACAGAAGGAAATTTCTGATCACTATCCTGCACTATGGATAGTGGTTCAGAAGCTCCTGGTTGCATTTCCAGCATCATATTTGGTGGAATGTAGTTTTAGTGTGGTCTGCCTACTTCTCTCCAAGCAAAGTAATCGACTCCAGGTTACTAAACATGGTGATTTAAGACTCATGTTAAGTGACTTTAAACCAGACATTGGGAAAGTGGTATCACTTCATCAAGCCCATCCATCACAATAAGAATTTACAGAATAGTGAGGTACTCTACCCTAGTTACTAAATGTGATATCTAATATTCTTGCTAAATGACTTTGAAAAGATGATATCATTGGATCAAGTTCATCAATTATGTTTAATTGAATAAACTAAAAAAATGTAATTGGATTTTGAATAAATATTCAATTAATTATTACTGTTTTGAATTTTATTATCTTCCTTAATGGGTCGTTGAAAACCACTATTATGAATAATGATTTTTATAGGGTAGAGTAGGGGGCACTGGGCATGAGTTTGTGGAACCAAGGGGGCGGTGACCTGAAAAAGTTTGGGAACCACTGGTTTAAATTATTCCTCCAGTGCAGGATGAAGCAGAACATAAATAAATGGTGGGAAATCTTTGGAAGGGTCAAGATGTCTTGTCCTTGGGGTTTTCCCCCAAGAGTTAGTATTGTGATAGCAGCTTTACATTTCAGCAGGCTCAAGGCAGCTCAGAACAGATATTTATCAGATTAAGAGATCATGAGTTTCAGTCACATAAAGTCCTAAGCTTTTGAAGGGTTGAGTTATAAAACCTTCCAGGAAATATTCAGTTATAATGGCATATTGTGGGGCATTTATAGGTCTGTCTAGTACCTTATTGAAATAGATTTTTGCTGTTTAAATTATTTTAATTTTTTGTATGTTAATTTTTTTTTTAATATGTTTTAATATCTGGTATCCGTTGTTTGTCATTTTTGTGAGTTGTTGTGAACTGCCCAGAGACCTTCGGTTATTGGGCAGTATAGAAATAATAATAATAATATGGAAGTCACACAACTGCAAACATCCTTTTTTATTAGTTAAGAGAACCAAATCTTCCCGCCTTATTTTATTTATTACATCCCTGTATACCACCCAATAGCCAAAGTCTTTGAGCAGTTTACAAAAGATTAAAACATTAATATAAAAGATTTACAAAATAATTTTAAGCATAAAAAATACTCCAGGACCAGTTAGAACCTTATCATGTGCTATTAAATACCTGTGAGTAGAGGAGAGTCTTAACTTGGTGCTGAAAGGATGTCAGTGTTGGCACCAGGTAAGCCTCAGTGGGGAGAGCATTCTACAATTGGGGGACAACCGTTGAGAAGGCCCTCTGCCTTGTTACCACTCTCTAACACTCTTGAGGAGGCTTCTGGAGGAGGACCTCAGATGATGATCATAGTGTACAAGTAGGTTCCTACTGGGAGAGATGCTCCTCCATCAGGTATTTTCGCCTCAAATTATGTAGGACTTTATAGGTCAAAACCAGCACCTTGAATTAGTCTCAGAAACATGCAAGCAGGGCAGAATTGGTGTTATATGTTCAGAACTTCTGGTCCCTGCAATCTATCTGGTTGCCACATTTCACACAAGCTGCTTCTGAACCATCTTCAAGTGTGCCTCATACAGAGTGCATTGCAGTAATCTAATTTAGAGGTTACTAGAGGGTAGACTGCTGAGACCAGGTTTCCCTGTCCAGATTAGGGATGTACGGATTTTGTAAAATCCATTCTGTCTGTGTTTCACAAATTGTCAATTGCCTTACTTTCTGTTGTCCACTCATTGACGGAATCATTTTTTTTTTCTAATTTCCTGAATTTGTGCAAAAGGCACAAATCTCCCCTTACACATTTTTATGCTTTAGACTATGGAGGAAATACGTATTTTCAACTGGCTTTCTTCAACATCATCATCATCATCAGTTTATTGTGCTAGCCGAAGGCCATGACAAATACATCCATAGAAAAGCATACAACTATAAAAGTACACAACAGTTTAAAATAGCCAAGAGAACCATACAGACAAGCTTAACTTTACTGTGACTAAAGCGCTCGTTTCGCTCAGCACTTTGAGTCTCCGTGGCAGTTTATAGCAATTTTATCTAGTTCTCTCTTCCTAATCTTTTTCGCTGCCAGTGCAAACAGGGCCACTTTATGAGTGACATAACTGTTGGTATCGCTAAGGAGGAAGAGAACTGTTTCTGCTTGGGCATTCATGCCTCCATATGTCAGCAGCGGTTTCAGGAGTCTCTCTCTTGGGTCCCTATACAGAGGGCAAGTTAACATATAGTGTGTTATGTCTTCCACATGTTGTTGACCAGAGATACATAATCTCGATTCAAATGGTACCTTGTGGTAGCGTCCATCCAGCACTGCAGTTGGCATCATTTGAAACCTCAATTCAATGAAAGCATTTCTCAGGGGCAGTGGCCTCAATTTGGACAGATAGCATGCTCTATAGTGTTCTGATTTTAGAAGAGGGAACCACCGAGAGAATTTAGAATTTTTAATAAGTTGTAGGTCCCTCCTGGAATCTACCCCAAAACACCAATCCCTTAGTTGCTTCTTATCCATGCTTAGAGCAAACTTCAATTCAGGGAGATGATAACTATACAGGAGCTTTTGGAATATTGCCATCCAATGACAATTGTTATCCATTTCTAGAAAACACTTAGTAGGAAGACGCTCATTTTGCAAGATGGCGATTCGTTTAAAATATTTTAGCTGCACACTCTCAATTCTTGCCCTAACTGAAGGACTACCAGCTTCTGTGCGCAAGAAAGCTGCAGGGGTAGCAGATGGAAGAGAGAAAAGTTTTCGAAGGAAGTTGTTCTGCACAATCTCCAAGGCTTCGGTCGTGGTGTTGTCAGACCCCCAGATTTCAGACCCAGAAAGCAGCTGTGATTACTTTGGTGTTAAAGATTTTTAGGGCAGGTTCGATCAACTGTCCCCCTTTATTATAATAAAACTTCATTAGAGCCCCTATAGTTTTTTGTGCTTTCAATTTCGCTGCCTCCCTATGCCCTTTCCACGAGAGGGACTCACTAAAGAGAATACCCAGATATCTAAATGAGCGAACCTGCTCAATGACCTGTTGGTCCAAAGTCCATTTGTGTGTAGGTCTGCGGCTGCCGAAGACCATTAACTTTCTTCAACAATTAAATTTGTGTAAAATTCTGGAAAGTAAAAAAATAACAATCCACAAGTCATGGAATCCATGCGACTTAGGAAAAGATGGTCCACTGCAGAATCCACAGGTCAGATTCATAGAAATCGGAATTCATCTGATTTCATTGTGGATTTCTCTGGCATCCCTAGTCCAGATAGGGGCATAGCTGGGCCACCAATCGAAGCTGGTAGAAGGCATTAATCATTTTCCTGACCCAGCTGGCTGTTCCCTCCGTGTTGGTTTTTATAAGCCAAAACAGGCAAGAATCCAGTATGGAACTGGTTGCACGAATATATCCAAGCGCCTTGTCAATGTCATCAAGTTGTACTAATTGAAATTCATTCAACAAAACTAGCCAAGACTGTGCTCTGGATATCTCACCCGATTCATCTGTTACAACACTGGAGTTTAAGTCCCGGCAGATGTAAGAAATTTTATCTGCAAGTGCCTTGCAAATATGATGGATCCACAGTGTCCCTAGGGCCAGTATGTAATAAGCCCCAGACAACCCTGAAAAGCTCAGCTGGGCAGCAAATAAAGGATTCAGTAGAGGCAAAGAGATATTGTTTCTTCGCCACTTTCACTGCCTCTGAATATTCTTGACCATAGGCACACCCCAGTATTTTATTGCATTCACTATGCACTAAGAGTCTCCCACCATCTACACTCACGCCATCTCGTATTTTGTTTCATTGCTCTCACCTCTGGGATATACCATGGAGCCATACGAGCTCTACTTCAGAGAGGGCAACCAGGTCATTTCTGCATTCCATAGATGGGCCATATCAGTCGGAACACAGCCCCCAAAGCCCTCTGGAAATCATCCAGATCCATTAGTCTCCAGGGGCAGACCATCTTAATGGGGCCCTCAGCCTTGCAGAGGAGAGAAGCTGCTGTAGGTCTAACCTTCAGCAGGAGGTGATCCAACTGTTATCCTCTCTCATATAAGTTTTTGAAGTGACTCCAACTTAAGCATTGGCTTCAATAAAGGCATGGAGAGTAGGGAAACTTCAGCACAGCGATAAGCTCCAAACCACAACGTGAGAGATACAAAATGAGCTTCACCAGTGATGGGGGGACCTTTTTTCGCTTGAGGGCCACATTCCCTCAAGGTTAATTTGTTGGGGGCTGCATCTCAGAATTCTCCTCCTCCTCTTCCTCCTCCTCCCCTTCTTCTTCCCCATCCAACAGGCTGACAGGGGAAGGACATAATCACTCTATCCTGTGGTCTGGACTGATTATTTGTACAGAGCTTTTGAAATTCGGCTGATGGTTGCCTACTCTGAACAGGCTTCTGTGCTTCCTTCTCCCTTTTTGTCTGTGGCTTTCACTTTGCCTTTTAGCACTAACCATACTTTGCCATGATGTTCAGATAAATATGCCATGTTGATACTTGCCCTCCATTCTAAACTATAGTTTCCAATTCTGGTTTGGAGGGCAAGCACTAGCCACAGTTTGCTGTAGTTTGGATGTCACAGCAAACTGTGGCTAGTGCCAAACTGAATGTGATGCCACACATGAAAAGTAAGGAGGAAGAATTTCCAGTCCTCCACACCATGGTATGATTCACCCAGGGCCAAATTTATCCTCCCTTTCCAGACCACCTTAGAAGGCCAATCAGACAATTTTAAAATTAGATGGCTGTTGGCTAATGTGGACAAATTCATCAGCTATAAGATAGCTTTATTTGCACTCGCTGCAAGAAAAAAAGATCAGCCTTTCTAAACCATACCACTGTCAAATCCTAAGGGGGTTAAACAGAAGGAATGTTTTAAATCCTTATCATTTTATTGTATTCTTGCTTTCTTGTATCAAATTATTTTCTGTTTTATACTTGTGTGCTTTGAGTTTGTATTCTGATGGCCATTGGCTATAAACAATAAAAACTTGAGAGACAGGTATGAATTAATTATAATTACATTTGTTTGGCACTTTGCTTTCAAATGTTCAAAATTCTTCACATGCATTATCTAGTTATACTCCTTACAGCACCCATGCAAGGTATGTCAGTATTATTATCTCCTATCTGGCAGAAAAGGTGGGCTGAGGTTGAGAGAGAGTGGCTTGTCTAGATTTGAGCTGGGGGCTTCCTGATTTGTAGCTAAGTCTCTTATCTACTACCTAGCACTGAAAGGTACAGAAAGACCATCTAGGTCCATCTCAGAACAATTTGCACTATCATAAGACCATGCATGTCCAAAATAGGAGCACGGTGGGGGGGAAATGCAATATAAGCAAAGACCTCCAGATTACTCAGGCATGTGAGTTGAATAACTGTGTGATAAAGGAAGGTAAACACTCACACCCACCCATACACCAAAGTTGCTAGCCAGTCTGACTTGGAGGAAAATCCCTTCCCAGTACCAAATAATCAGACACTCAGTGTGGACAAAACCCATCTTCTGAGCGTTTTCTAAAACAACTCCTTTCCATTCTGTAACTGGCCAGTAGCAGTGACACTCATGCCCCAGAAGAAGTAGGTTCTGAGGGGTTGGAAATATTTTTTTTCTGACCTCAGTGGTCCACAGCCAAAGATGCCTGAATAGAAAACCACAAGTTAAGTTTCACACATTCTTCTCTCTCTGCTTTAGTCCAGTGGTACATTTTCAATCCAGGTGGTTGGTTGAAGGATGCAATACCTCTAATATTCTGTTTTCTGAGGTGGAGTTCCCTCTCTACAGTGCAGAGCGCAAGAAGCTGTTGCTCTTGTGTCGCTCATTAGCATGCTTTTCTGTGCAGCCCTCCCCATCAGATCCCAAAGCCACACCACACTAATTATCCTCAGAAAGGGAGGGGTTTCCATGGCAACTGAGTACTTTTTAAAGCACCAGGGATAGTGTTCATTATTGTTCAGTGTCTTTAGCACTGCAGAGAAAAGGTCAGTGTAGCAGTTACTTTCTCTATGAATTTTTGGCCTCAAAGACAACCCTGAAATGCGCCTGCAATGCCTGTAAAATGGTGAGTGATAGCTGAGCTTTCTGGTATCATAAAAGTTCTCAACTTGCATATATTGCTTGAGAGATGGGCAGAGCAAAGTATTTACATAGGGAAGAAACTCATGCAATGCGGGGTGTGTGGAACTTCCCATATTATTATCTTTTCCTCACATATACAACCTTTGCTATTGCAGAGGGAGATTTTGGAAGTTGTAGTAAGTTTTGTAAAAATTACATTTTGTTTCTTTTCATCTCTGAATAGATACGTTTCATTGTCTGAATATAAAGGAGCATAGTTTGCTCCCGGTGGACGGACATGACTTTGATGTGTTTGGTTCAGACTTTGTCTTCTCACCCACACCCCCGGGCAATGCAATGCAATGCAATATAAAGTTGTGCAGTCCTGAAACTATTTCAGGGAAAAGAGGCATACATGTGGAAATTGTGCCAGGAATTAGGAAAATACATTTATATCTGTACATTTCATTGCTATGCAAAATATGACCATTGGAAAATAAAATCAGAACATGTTACAGAAAGCTGTAATCATTGGGAAGAAATAACTTAAGTCCAGTGTATTGAAACATTCTCTTCTTGCCTGTACAGACTGTTTTCAACAATTGTGTACTCATCCTGATTATAGATTATATGTTGGGTATCAGCAACAACTCTGAGGGTGCTTTCATTAAGTTGTATGGTTTTGTTTTATACAGAGGATGAATGTTAAACTAATGTATGTGGTCTTCAGACACTGACAATTGGCATAATGACTTGAGCATTGAGTCTTTGCAAGTTTATGACTAAATTGGGAATTAATTATGACATCGTGGTAACACAATTTTACCGTTTCTCTTCAGGATTAATATAATACAACACAGCCTCTAAAGTGCACACTCCTCTCTCTCATGTGAACTCATGCACATGCACGCAAAATATTTTAAACAGCCTTGAATTTAAGTTTAACTATAATAAACAGCATTTTACTGCTCATTTTGGGGTTGTAATTTTCTGAGATTTATATCAGTAAAGGTTTTGCCTTAAAAAAGAAAGAAAGAAAGAAAAGTAGTTAACAGCTTGCACTAAAAATATAGCAGGATTCCTCGTTAGAGTAGTTGGGAATATTTAAAATAATTTGTCCCCTGATTTTGCATTCTTGACACAACTATCTATTGAAGAGGCTGGCTGTGGTACTGTAGAACACATTTCATCACTAAAGAAATGAATCAGGAGCAGTGATTCTTAAGGGAATTAAAGCCCATATTTTGTGTCTGTGGCATTTGATTCGCAAGTGGGGTTTGATTACCTCTTGAGAATACAAATCAAGGCATTTTATTTTCCCCAAGGCTTATAGCAATTCACTTAAAGAAGCCATTATATCGTATCGTTATCAAGGCTCCTTTATACTGTATCATTACTGTCAACCATTTGGAATTACTAAATAGAAATGAAAGGAAATGAGATGGAATCGCTGATTGGATTAAGCAATAACAAGATGTGAGACTTACCTCTGTAATTGTCCCTTTGGTTTACTGCATTTGGAAACAAGATTGCTATCTTTCCTTAATTGGGCTTGCTTCTGCATCTTAACAACAACCCAACGCATGGCTGATGCTTTTCTTATCACCCATCTCCAAGCCCCCAAGACTCAATGTTCTAAATTTTTGTATCATAGGCTGCTGCTAAAATCACAGAAATGAAGCCAATAAAAGGTGATGGCCCTATTCTGAACAGAGATGGAACTTTAGTTCTTAGAACACATGTCATTTTACATTTTGTGCTTGTTTACAACATATCTTTTACAGTTGTCATAGCTGAAGGTATGTACTCCTCCCTTTAAAGTACTCAAAAGTAGAGTTTGCTACTTTCCCACTCCCAGTAGTTGAGATTTTAAAGGGACATAATCAACTTTTACATTTGCGAGTCCTTTAGTTGCATTTTTAATTTGCGGCATTTGTACCCAAGCACAAAATATAATGAAAGAATCAGCTCTGAAACATATAGTTAAGAGCAATACAACCACGTTCATGAGCTTCAAAATTATGAATCTCTGACTCATCCTAAATGTCAGGCTTGTAAATTCACCTTCATCAGTTCATTATCCAATGTGACTTGACTGGCTTTTGTTTTGTTTTTAGATGCCTGACCAGTTTGAACAGAATGTGGTGCTGAACCAGCTGCGTTATTCAGGTATGCTTGAAACAGTGCGGATACGAAGGGCTGGTTTTCCAGTGCGGAGGCCATTTCAGGATTTTCATAAAAGGTAAGCTTACTTTTTGTTTAAAAGAAAGCATATTAGATGGGATGTATCTGGTCCAAGTAGAGCAATTAAAGAAAGAGGAAATCACATTATTATTGTTTTGTTGCTACAGGTACAAAGTCCTGATGAGAAATTTGACTCTTCCTGAAGATTTAAAAGGAAAGTGTACTGTCCTCCTTCATCTGTATGATAGCACAAACACTGAATGGCAACTTGGAAAGTCTAAGGTAAAATAAAATGAATTGCTAATACAAAACTAGGGCAGCTAGCTGCATTGCACAGTTAACACACTTTGCCAAGTGACTTTGCTTCTGTTCCTAATCCAGGAAAACGTTAACAGTTGGTGTATTTGCATCTGTGTTAGCAAACAGCAGTAAAAAATATTTCATTGCTATACTGCAAACAGCAGTAAAAAAATATTTAATTTCTATACAGTGGGAACATACTCTAAATATGCTGGTTCTGGACTTTGAAATTCCAGACAAATGAAATAAAAATGCAAGTCTCTAAACTGGGTGTCAGTGTAAAATAACTGACTCCTCCAATCTGACCTCCTAAGATATCGGATCGTTAGCAAACCTGATTGTTACTTTTGCACAGTGAGCAAACTCTGTACAATTATGACCATGCATATGACAAATTCCCCCATTGCTTTATTACTAACTTATTTTCCCCTCACAACTCATTTCTCCATTGTCTGTTGCAGCTATATTGCTCATTTTTCTCCCTCAGAAGAGGTGTAACTCTTGAGGTGGAAAAAGGGGTTGTTACGAATCTGAGTGCCAATTCAGATATTACATTTTCTGGCACAGGATGGCTTCTGTGAGGACAGCTTGTTCTCTGATCTCCATACAAATTACATATGAATGTTTTATGATCCTAAATTGATGCCACCATAGTAGATCCAAAACTTTAGGAGCTTGGCCGCGCCACTAAGTCTGCCAAAAGCCTTTTGCAAATTGCTGCCTACCTTAGTGAGGAAGTGTAAGTCTTCTCATTCCACCACCTAGCACATATCTTTGTATATCCTGAGTTAATGAGTAATACACAGAAGGGTGGTTACAGTATATCCAATTCTCAACTGTTTTATGTGAACTGAGGCCTGCATGTGCTTTTCATCCGTAAGTAGGCCCCACTCTATGATCTATATCCTTCTTTTGCATGCATAGACCTTGGTCTATGGCCGTGGTTGGCTGGAGGATGCCAGGAGCTATAGTCCAACACATATGGAAGGTACCAAGTTGAAGAAGGCTGGTCCAATGGTCCATGTTACAATTTTCACACACTGCAGGTTAACAATTAGCCCAGGACTTGCTCCCATTCCCTCTCTTGTATAGAGTGTACATATGTCAAGTGAGTAGTCCTTCTCCAGCATAACAATGTGAAACTATTATTGGCCTTTACACATGCAGTCAACTTTTCTTACTGGAGCAGACTGCTCACTAGCAAGCATTAGTTTTAGTGTATATGTGTGTGTTTGAAACATATTTTTAAACCTTGATTGACTAACCCATTCTAGAGGCTGTGCAGGAGCTTAGAGAAGGTCTTGTCAGTGGAAGACAAAAAGACTTTAACTTGATTTGTCTCTTTTTGTGTGTGGGAGCAAATAGCCCTAATAAGTAGAGAAGTGGATCCAACTTGAAGGCTGGTACTTACTTATTTAAAACAGCCTTAATCCATTTTTATCCTAGACACTCAGGATGACTTATATTTATTATGTCACATTACAATTGTACTAGAAAGAAAACCTTGCTTACTTTGTTGTGCTACTTTCAAGGTCTTTCTTCGTGAATCTTTGGAACACAAGCTGGAAAAAGAGCGAGAGATAGAAGTTGGCAAAGCAGCCATGATCATCCGAGCACATGTCTTGGGCTATGTGGCACGGTATGTAACTTGGAGCTGTCCTCTACTGTGTCAGACCAATAGACTATCTCATTCAGTATTATCAAAACTCTTCCAAAAAGCTGAGGTCTCAAGCCCAACTCCATTTGGGAACTCAAGCTTTCCCAGCCTAGCTAGCTGAGATACAAGATTAACAGTAGATTGAATTGGATCACCATGCAACTGCAGCGGAAGCTACACCCGCTCCCTACGTTGTATATTAGGCATGAAAGTTGCTTGCTAACCTGTACGCTTAGTGTTCCCCATGTTTGGGGTGAGATTTTTAAATCCATGAATTGCTTTTAGACTTCCAGTTGTCTTTGTCTCTGTCTGTTTGTCTTTCTCTCAAGTGTAATATTTTTTCCTCCTGAAAACATAGATGCATGGATCTTAATAGGCAACTCAGGAAGAATTAAATGAAGAAGAGAAGTTCTACTATATTAGTGTATTATTGGGGGACCCCCTGTGCTCCAGGTGGCATTCCATGGGCCAAAAGTGTATTTAGCCACACAAACCAACTCCCTGATGGATGGCTAGGCTCTGTAAATCTTCAAGGCATTTAAAGTATTTTAGGCATTTATGTATTTTAGTATTTTGGTAATTTAAAATGTATTATTTTAGTCCCAGTGCTATGGTTTTTTAGTTCCTATACCTGATTGTGGGTTTAAGCTTTTGTAATCTGTATTTATTATGCTGTGCTGTTTGGGTTTTATGCTGTGTTGGATTTTAACTTATTGGATTATTATTGTGTTTTAAAATTTGAATTGTGCAATGCCTAGAGAATCCATTTAAAGGCATTTAATAGATATAAAATAATAAAGTTGATGCTGCTTAGGAGAAAGTGCTTCACAGTTATAGTGCACATATGTTCAGGGATTGCCAGGACATTAAAAAAAAGTCAAAAAGGTGTAACAATAAAATGTGGAATATGTCTCTTACAACTTGAAGTCTGAGAGAACGTGAAACTGCCTATGTAAAATTGTCTATGCATGATGTTGTGTCCTGTGAAACCATATGTAGGGCCGGTGTTAAACTTCAGCATCTTGAACAGATGTGCTGACCCAGAGATGTTCCACACCATGCAGAAGAACAATGTGGTGACAGGGTCTACATATTATAAGGGTGTTGGAGAAAAGCCATCATGAGAGGATTTCCCCCCCACACACACACACACACAAAACATTCTCTAGGCAACGTGCAGGTAGCCCTGTGGTTTACACCATCTGAATATTTACTTTTGGTTGTGGCTTGCAAATCACTTATTTGAGTGTAGTCCCAACTTTTTTAATTTGTGCTGTTAAGAGAAAGGGGATGTGGAAATTTGTAGCTTTAGTGTGTTTACAGTGGCAGAAGGGAGAAAAAGACGACCTAGCAGACCAAGCTGTTTATTTTGATTCCCCCCCACCAAGGAACAATAGAACAAGGGAAGGAGGTGACTGAATTATGACACTTTATTTGCTTACCTAATGTCATGCATTATGTGCTCGAGTCTGAGTAGTAGATCCCATCTGTTTACTCCCCTCATAAGTCAACAGAGAGTTGTTCAATAGCTGTTTGTTCAATGAGGTCATTTCTTTTCATCTGTATATTATCCTACCTATATATCTTTGACAGTATGTCTCTTACAAGAGCAAAAAATTCTTCTCTTAAGTACAAAAGCTACCCTGCCATATGCAACTTACTTTCTTCATGCCAGGAAATATATGTCAAAGAATCTTGATGGATTACAAATAGTTGCTTTTAGTCAATGATATAAAAATGTGTTTGCTTAAGCAAGATGCATCTTTTTCTCATGCAAAGATGCTAGACACTGAGTCTAGCCTTCCTAGGGGAGCAGTAGCAAAAACCACAATGAAGAATTTTCATAGTTGCTGAGCTAATATTGCTGTCCACAAACCCTCTTTAACTGCTTGGAAACTTTTATTTAAGACAGCACTATTGGCAGTTCCAATAGTCAGTTCTTCACTCCTTCTACACAAAGACATATCTCTGTCTTTTTTTCAGAAAGCACTACAGAAAGGTCCTTTACTATGTGGTTATCATACAGAAGAACTACAGAGCTTTCTACTTAAGGAGGAAATATCTGCTCCTGAAGAAAGCGGCCATCACCTTCCAGAAACAGCTCCGAGGGCAGATCGCCCGCCGTGTTTTCAAGCAGCTGCTGGAGGAGAAACAACAGCAAGAGGAAGAGGAAAGGTACGGAGTATATTGTTTGGCGGTGGGGAGGAGGTTATATTTGGTAAGCAACTTGGCTTTCACGCAAAATCGCTTCATCAGCCTTTGAAATTTTGTGCAGATACTATTGAGCACATGTTATTTCGAAAAACTAGACTATGCTGAATGATGCCTTTGTTTTTATTTCTTTGTTTCTAACCCTTTTCTGATTATCTTTCTAGAAAGCGACAAAAGCAGGAAGCAGAACGTCTTGCTCGGCAGGTAAGCTATGTTAGAAACGTTCTGCCGCTTTTTGTGTTTGAATAACTTTTCAATGTGGATTAATATTCTGTGGCAGGAATTTTCTGTGGTAGTCAGATAGGACTGATGACTGTGAACTTGATCAAAGTGGTTTGTGTCTGATTTCTGCACCCTGCTTCTTTTTTCTGGCAAGGTTTTAAGGGATGAAACATAAGACTGACAAAATTGGCAGTCCCAAGTTCCTTTTTCCTGCTCTCTTGCCCAAAATCATTGCATAATTTTCTCCATATTCTGATGTCATTGTGCAGTGTTTCATCGCCTCCGAAGACGGGGGTGAGGAGGCTGAGAAATGCCGAATATAATGATGTAAGGAGGTCCAGGGTCATGTTGTTGTACAACTTAAAATGGGAAGGGGTACTTGTGGCATTACACCCCACAACTCAGTTCCCAAATGTATGTCTGCAGTTTGTAAGTCTGTGGTGAGTTTAGAATGTTGGCCTGAGTGGGCGGAGTTAGAATGTCTTGGGAGGGGGGAGGAGTGATATATAAGGGAAGGACTGAGGGGACTGAGAGACTTTGGGGTACTCTTAGAGTCTTTAGCACTCTCTGTGTGTTAGCTCTTGGTGTTTAGAGTACTTGGATCTGGAGAATTTGAGGTTCAGTGTAGAGAGTGGTGTCTTTGGAGTGCGATGTGCACATAGTTGATGTATATTAAACAATACTGATAATAAAGAAAACTCAAGAGTGATTGTGTGTGAGAAAGGAAAGCGTGTATGTGAATGGGTGAAAGGATTGGATGAAAGGTTTCAAAAAAGGTTTTTAAATGTTTTATTTGAAACAAAGCTTGTGAACTTTTAAAAATAAATTTTAATTATTTTGTTTTTAACTACCACAAAAGTCCCACATGTCTGTTTGGCATTTATCATCTGAAGTTTATACATTTAGCACCCACTTTGACAATAATTCACCTCAGTACATATAACTCACAGTGTATTGTATTATTTTATTATTGAAATCCTTCTCCATTTAAACTCTTTTCTCCACATAGTTTGGAGGAAGGTCGTTTTTATCCCTTGCCTCAGGCGTATCAAGCGGTGGTGCTTGGCTTGAGCAGGGAATAGCCGCGGCCGGGTCTGTTGTTCAGAGCCTGTGTCTTGGCAGTACTCCACATGGGACTGCTATTTTCAGCAGCAGACCTGTATTTCTTATAAAATGTAATTCCACCCTCAGTCTTGGATATTAGTCTGAGCTTTTTCTCTACATAGCTCAGTATAATGATATTTTGACAAATGTCTTATGAAAAAAGGGGAAGTGAGTGCTTCAAAATTAACAATTTGGAAGAAGTACAGTAGCAAGGGATAGAGTAAGGACTCTTGTGTGTTGCAAATGCAGGCGGAGGAGGAGAGGCGGCAGCAGGAACTGGCAGCTATTCAGAAAGCCCGACGGGAAGAAGAGCTAAAGCGAGAGTTGGAGAAGCAAAAAGAAAACAAGCAGGTGGAAGAGATCCTGCGCCTGGAAAAAGAGATTGAAGACCTGCAGCGCATGAAGGAGCAGCAAGAACTGTCCTTGACAGAGGCTTCACTGCAGAGGCTGCAGCAGCTCCGGGATGAGGAGCTGAAACGCCTGGAGGACGAGGCCTGTCGAGCAGCGCAGGAGTTCTTGGAGTCCCTGAACTTTGACGAGATTGACGAATGTGTCCGAAACATCGAGAGGACGCTCTCCGTTGGCAGCGGTTTCTGTGCAGATCTTAGTGATTTGACTGGGAACACCGGCAGTGAGAAACCCAATTTTAACTTCAGCCAGCCGTACCCTGAGGAGGAGGTTGATGAGGGCTTTGAAGCGGATGATGATGCTTTTAAAGATTCACCCAACCCGAGTGAGCATGGCCACTCTGATCAAAGGACAAGTGGCATCAGGACGAGCGATGACTCTTCAGAAGAGGATCCATACATGAATGACACAGTAGTGCCGGCGAGTCCTGACGCTGGCAACAGCACACTTATTCCTTCTAGCCATGATTCCATCAGTCTCCAAAACTCCTCAAGCGGAGAATCCACATACTGCATGCCAGAAAATATCTCATGCAGGCCTCTGAATTCTGCAGACCTAATTTCTCCTGATGGGGACTACGATTATGACCAAGACGACTATGAAGATGGTGCTATCACTTCTGGAAGCAGCGTGACCTTTTCTAATTCTCATAGTAGTCAGTGGTCCCCTGACTACCGCTATTCTGTGGGGACATACAACAGTTCTGGAGCATACAGGTTTAGTTCTGAGGGAGCTCAGTCTTCTGTGAGTATTGTTTTCTTTGCCATTATACATATTTGGGGAAGGAATAAGGGTAATGTAAAGATGTCCTGGTTTAAATGTAACATTGTCAAAATTAATGTAGCACAGTTGTCTCTACCAAGGACTGTTCTTACCAACATATTCCAAGTGCAACTTCAATTAACAACACCCACATACATACATACGTACACATATATGTAAACATTAGGGTGACCATATGAAAAGGAGGACAGGTCTCATGTGTCTTTAACAGGTGCATAGGAAAGATAATTTCAGCAAGCGTCATTTGTATATATGGAGAACCTGATGAAATTCCATCTTCATCACAATAGTTAAAGGTGAAGAAGCTATACTAGAGTGACCAGATTTAAAAGAGGGCAGGGCACCTGCAGCTTTAACTGTGGTGAAGAAGAGGGAATTTCACCAGGTTCCTCATATATACAAATGACACCTGTTGAAAAAAAAATCAATACAACTGTTAAAGATACAGGAACCCTGTCCTCCTTTTCATATGGTCACCCAAGTAAACATATTTGTAAACCGCCCAGAGAGCTTCGGCTATGGGGCGGTATATAAATGTAATAAATAAATAAATTGTCAAAGTTAATTTCCTGGTGCTTAGTGTAATGACTGCAAACGTCTGTCCTCTGAGATCACAGACATAACCTGAAACCAAATTCTTCCCAGAACTGTATATGTTACAACAGAGAAGCACTGTGAAAAATTTGCTGATGTTGAGCAGCATAGGAAAAAGGAAGTGCCTGAAGAGTTCAGGTTCAATAATATAAGCGTTTCTTAACATGTAATATTTACTATTTATAAACGTAGATTCGAGGTTTTGTGCTGTAACTCAAAAGTTCATTTCTGCCCATACCAACCAAACTGGTCTAATAAAAGATACCTTCTTGCCTTTTATAGATTAAATAGCTACTCCTTTATCATGAGGGGAAATTTCAGTTTTGAGGGGCGTATTACAATAGCTATTCTGCAATCACTCTTAAAGTGAATTTGTTGTCTATCAAAGGAAAAAAAGACAGCATAGGATTAATTTTAATGACCATGAATAAAGCAACACATGGCCAAGATATTAAGTTACTTTGCAGAAGCAACATAAATGTAGAAAATGAATGATTATATATGAAAATTATCTGCTAAATGTGATCTATTCTTTCAGGATTTTTTTTGTATTCTGGGGAGGGGGGATGTCTGCGAACTACTGAAAGAAGGAAGACCTATTCAGAAATTATGCCACACTACCCCACTTTGAAGGATTGCCCCTGTGAAGAGGGCACTTCCTCCCCTTCTCCCTTGACTGCAGGGAGAAGTGACCAGTCAAACAGGGAGATCCTGTTTATATAAAAATGTGCCAGGAGTTAATAATATCTGAACAGGACTAGAATGTGATGAAAATGTCCCAGGTTATGCTTCTTCTATAAGTTAATTCTCTGTGTTATGTTGATCTTTCAGTTTGAAGATAGTGAGGAAGATTTTGACTCACGGTTTGATACAGATGACGAACTTTCGTATCGGAGGGATTCTGTCTACAGCTGTGTCACCCTGCCCTATTTCCACAGCTTTTTGTACATGAAAGGTATTTTTATTTAATTTATTTATTTATTGCATTTTTATACCGCCCAAGAGCAGAAGCTCCCTGGGTGGTTCACAATATTTATTTATTTATGGATGAGTCCAGAGTAATTTAAAGAACCAAAATAAAGTGCCTTTCTTTCTCATGTGTCGAGAATCAGCACTCTACTTCTTCGATGGAAAATAAACAGAAATTATAATAAGGCAGAGCCCTTTTAATAGTATTTAGATTTAAATAATGCCTTTTTTTACCAGGCATCCCTGTAATATTGTTGGAAATTATTACAGTTTTATTGATTTTATCTCATTCATCTGTACTCATGATATATGTTCTGATTAACAAAACTGAAAGGCTGGATATTTCAAGGCAGCCTAAAAAGCCATGAAACAAGAAAGGAATAAACAAATCGAAGGAGGAGCTCATTACTGACTGCTAATCAAATTGATCAGAGGTGTAAACTCTTGTGATGGGTGTTCATAAATGCCTGAATGTGCCTAAAGATGGAAGGAAATCGCTGCAGAGAGACCTTAAAAAGTGTGTTTTTCAAATGTTCCCCAAGGGACCAATAATTTTGGTCTCTATGATGATTATGCTGTGCTTGAATAAAGGCTATGCATAGCTCTGTCCTGTATTTCTTCTTTTACTTGTAAGAATGGTGGGCCCATCGTTCCATCTGCCGGAGGGAAGTTCTAACAAAGTACTTGGCTTCTGGAACACTTAGGGACCTGTTATTGGGATTGTGTGCATCAGCAGAAGGATTGTGTCACCAGAGGCAGTGGGAGAAGGGAGAAGAGAAGCAAATAGGAGACAGAAGCTGAATTGGATTCTTCTCTCAAACACTGGTCAGAAGAGGGGACAGCTTGGAACTCTGTGACGGTTGTAAAATATAGTGCAGGTGTATTTGTTATTGTTTATTTGTTTACCTATATACAGCTTTTACAGTTTTTGTTATTGATTAATTGCCTAGACTAGTGGTTTTCAAATTATGCTCTTAAGAATCCTGGGCTACCTCAGAAGATAGGGTTGTGGGCTCTCTCACACTAGAGGCATTCAAGAGGCAGCTGGACAACCATCTGCCAGGTATGCTTTAGGGTGGATTCCTGCATTGAGCAAGGGGTTGGACTCGATGGTCTTATAGGCCCCTTCCAACTCTACTATTCTATGTTTCTGTGATAGTCGGATTTTCTTGATGAGATATAGTATTGATTTACAAGCATACCTGAAAGACAACTTATTCATCATTACTAAAAAAAACAAAAAAAAACAATGCAGAGCTACGTGGGAGCGTTGAACATTTTTAAATAAATCCATGTTTTTAAACCTATTTCTCTCTCTTCCCCTCCACCCCTTGGCAGGTGGCTTGATAAATACTTGGAAGCGCCGTTGGTGTGTCTTAAAAGATGAAACCTTCTTATGGTTCCGCTCAAAGCAGGAAGCTCTCAAGCAAGGCTGGCTGCATAAGAAAGGTGGTGGATCATCTACACTTTCCAGAAGAAACTGGAAGAAACGCTGGTTTGTCCTCCGCCAATCCAGGCTGATGTACTTTGAAAACGATAGTGAAGAAAAGCTCAAAGGAACGCTTGAAATCCGAACAGCCAAGTAAGTAAGGTCATTTAAGGCATCCCATGGATATAGTAGCCATCTTCAGCATCCTCAGAGGTAGAGGCTTCTAAGCTGCAAGCCACCACCTTCCCTGAGAGTGTCAAAACTGATGACACTACTTTGGAACCAACCTTCTCTCGAGCTTAGTATGAGCTCCATGTCTAGTTTAAACATTTGCCTCAAACAACATATCAATAGCTGAAGAAATTTAAGATGAAAATAAAACAAATCTATAGTAAAATGTCTACAGGGACATAAAAAAATAGATAAATACCTGCTTGGTAACAGAAGAGAGCAGAAATTGTTTTAGGGCAACAAAACTAAATTCCAGGGGCTTATTGTTATTTTCAAAGTATCAGTGACTTTTCAGAATGAAAGCATTGTATTTCCCCCTTTCCTATCTGCTTTAGAGATATCATTGATAACACTAGCAAAGAAAATGGGATTGACATCATCATGGCAGATAGGACCTATCACTTGATTGCTGAATCACCGGAAGATGCAAGGTAAGAACTTCCTCCTCCTTTGGATTCTACTTGCATATTATCCTTTTGCACATGTGAACTCTTTGATATGACTTGGCCAGCAAAAAAATTAATCAGCAGAAGCAGTGAGGTTTTCAGGTACGGTTCTGTTTACTATTTTCTAGATATTGGCTCCATTGCCAAGGTTCCCAAATGATGGGCATGGGCAAAATACGATATTCTGTAAACTTCTCTCTGTTGACCAGTATCAGATTAAACTGAGTTTCCCCCCATTCTGGGGTTCTGTTTGCTAATCAGGATCTAACATTTCCCAGCACATTATTACATGGTTGTTGGAGTTCATGTTAGAGATAACAATAACTGAACAATTTGTTGAATAGACCACAGTGCTTCCTAAACCCTTGCTAATCAGAAACGAAAAACCCTCAGAATCTGACAACTGTTAATGGAATAAATGCTAATGTTTCAGTTATGGCCAAGAGGCAACTAAAAATATTCAAACTTAGTATAATTTGGAATTTTTTTCCTGCTCTCTAAATTTGTTTTCATACAATTGTTGAAAGCTTCTTTTCATGCACTACAAACATAGCAGATGGAGCAATGACCTTCCATAAAGTAAAAAATTAACTGTGTACTCTATTTCCAGTGGTCTAATTCTGTTTAAAACCCCAGTTTTTTTCAGGTTTCTTTAGTTACACTTGGTAATGTTCAGAAATAAAAGTATTAATCTGCGTTTTCCCCTTATTAGCAGCATGTTCAAAAATAGATTTGTTGATGTGCCAATGAAATTTACTAGGGTTTAAGGTGACTTTTGTCCTCTGACCTGTCGTTTTTCCCCAAAAACATGAAGATAATTGTGTGCATTTCAAAATGTGTGTAGTGTACACACAACACTGACACTTCAGGTTCACCTCTTGTCATTTTCTTTATTTATCTTTCCACGAAACACTGCCCACCTGACAGACCTTGATTCTAATACGAGCTAATTATTTTCCAGATGTACTGAAATCAAAAGGCCTTGTGCTGGAAATTGGACCCTTGAATTATTTACGCCTTCTAGTTAATGCTGAATCTGCTGCTGACCATTTCTTTACAAAGTGGGGAGTGGTCAAAGATATGACTACATTGTTTTCCTTATGCCAGTATAGCTACATGAGAACTATGTAAGCTTTACTTCCCTCATATTTTGTTGGCATGAGAAGAAAGATTAAACACAGAACTGATTGTTGGCAGAGCAACTGAAAAGCTGAGGTTACCGTCCTATTTATGAGACCTGACCATCAATGTTGTTCCTTGGGGATTTTTGCCTTCCTCACTCCCTAAATTCTTGGCTCTCTTAACCAAAACAAACCCCAAAAAGAAAGAAATAACCAATGTACTGCATAGTTGAGTCTGTCTCTCTTATCCTTCTTCTGTACTTCTAACTGCTGGATTATCATTTTCCACGTAGTTAACTACATCAGGTGTTTCTATAGATACCTACACATAATATAATGCATAAAATATATAGATGACGAAGAAAACGTAATATGCCACATATATAAATGATTATAGATTATTAATAAAAAGAATGAAACAAGCTAAACAATTGAGAGTCATTACAAATACATTTACAAATGCATAAACTTAATCAGCCAAGAGGAAAGAGAAAGTTTTGTATTTCTTAATATCTAAATTGTATCTATATTTCATGAATAAAAGACCATTTCTTGTACAAACTTTTGGACATCAGTTTCCAGTTCTCTTAATCTCATTAATTCTGTCAATCTTGACATTTCAGCCACCTTCCTTATTTTAGATAACTACTCTTTCAATGTGGGAGCAAAATTACTTTTCCATTTCTTAGCAACCAACATTTTTTGCAGCACCAGCAAATTCTAAACAAATTCTTTTTTTTATAGGATCAATCTGTTTTTCAAATTAAATAATTATTAGATAACATAATGTAGAGGATTTGAATCATCATGGAAACTGCAAAATTTTGTTCCAAAAGTATTTGATTAACTGACAATGCCACCATTTATTAATAAAAGCTGCTTCATTTGCCAACATCTCCAACAACTATTTTTTTTATTACTATATACACAATTTGCAGAGCAATCTTATACATTATCTGAAGTTATAATAATGGAATAATCTGAAACGATTTTGTGTCTGAAAATAAAACCTGGTCCTCCTTTCATGCTAATAAGAATAAATATAGCTATGATATAGGTGGAAACCATATTTAGTATTTTTGTATACATTACAGCTAACATTTTGTAGCCTTGATTCAGCAGTGATAGGAGACAATAGGACAATGTTAATGTTGGATCTTTACCTTTCTTATGTATTAATAACATTCTTGCATCATTCCACAAGTCTGAAATCTTTATTGTATTTCTATATTAATCAAGAATCTTTTTTTTTAAGGAAGAACAGTATATCAGTGAATATCTCATAAAATTCAGTCAGAAGACCAACAAGGCCTGGTGGTTCTTTTTAGCTTTAATAAATTAATTGCCATTTGTATCTGTTGTACAGGCACAGGATAAACCTTGTAATTTATGTCTTATCAAGATATTCTTATCATTAGGAAACTGATAGATACAAATCTTTTAAATAGTTAAAAGATTCTGCCGTTATTTCTTCTTCATTCTTACTTACTTTTGAACTATATGGATAGAATTAGCATTTTCTCCTGTTCCTGCAAGCTTACAAGTTAACAATGGCCACATTCAGACGCCAGGATAGTCAACAGTAGGTTAATAGTCAACTCACAATTGGTTATTTTGCGGGTACTCCCCACACGATCAGAGAAATAACTAACTGTAATTGGATTATAAACAACTGTGAGTGGTCTATTAATCCACAGTGTGTTGACTAACCCTTTCCCTGTCCTCCCTCCCCTCTCAGTCCTGCTGCTTGTATCCCATCATCCCTTGTTGCCGAAAATATATCCCGTCGGCTGAGCAGAACAGCAGCCGCCACTTTGACCACTCTTGCCAAGTGACTCTGTAGCTGACGAAATAATCAATGGTGCCCGCCACACAACACGATAACCAACAGTGGTTTAAATAACCCACTGCACATCGTTGGTTATTTGCACGCGTTATTTTGGCAAAATAACCCACCGGGGTTAAAAAAAATCCCACCACATGACACAATAACCCACGGTGGGTTAAATAACCCACTGTTGGTTATTAAACCCATTGTGGGTTATTGTGTCATCTGAACCCAGTCAATCTGTTTATTGCTTTTTTCAAAATATTTCTGATGGGTAAATGGTCGTAGGCTTTTTAGTCAGATTTTAAACTGTTTTTAGAGCGACCTTAAAAAAAAAAAAGGCACATACTTACATTGTGCTCTATAACCAAGGAGATGTTTAGCAATTGGCCCAAAGCCTTGTATCCTTTTATAAGGCAATAGTCTTGGATACAGTTAACATCCTCAAGCATTTCCAAGTGAGCTGTAATCAATGGACGTGGGACTATTGAGACCTTTGTTCAAATAAATCTCCATTCATCCATGCAGCATGAACTTGGACAAGTCACTCTGAACTTTGCCTACCTTGAAAGGTTGTGGTATAAAACAGTTCCTTGGAGGATATAAATGTGGCAATAATAAAAATCCTCCCATGTTGCAGCCTTCTCTATTGTACTAATCAGTTTAGGGATATTATGAGACTGGAACCTGGCTGTAGAGCTCCAGGAGCAACTTTAGGAAGTCTGATTCATTTCCTGAAATAAGCATTTTGGGCAACTAATTTTATTCCTCAGATCAAAACTTTATAGCTCTGCTTCATACACTTTTAAAGCAAGCTTACACCTTTGCTTTAAATATTTTAAGGGCTGGAAAGACTAATTTAAAGTCATATTCATTGTCAGTTCCTGTGACTGTTTAATCTCATAAACAAAAATAGCGATCTGATACTCAAGTTTCATTAGTATTTATTGTCATGACCCAAATCACTCATTTTTCTTCTGATTTATTACTGGATGGTGGTTTGTTTGTTTTTTGGCAAGAATTTCTTTAAACTGGCCAATAGGGTTGTGCGTTATCATATTTAAAAAGCAAACATTGATCAAGATGGCTTCAATGGGACAGAGACAAATACAGAAAATGTAACGTTCCTGTAGAAATCAGTGTTATGTCCACTGCAGGCTTTCCTTGTGAAAAAGCTTGGCGTATCTACCAATGGAAAGAGAGTGTTTATTCATTTGAAATAAAAAGTTTTCAAACATGTATTAATAATAATTATATCATAATGCCATATGGCCTGAGAATGAAGATGAGTGGATTTAAATTCTAAAAGTCAACAATGTATATTTTGTAGTTATAGCAAAAGGAATTGAAATTGGGGTTTTTTAGAAGCCAATTACCAGTGGCAGGGAAGTAGAGGGTGACAGGAATGTGCATATCCTTCTAGGAGAAATTAAATAGCTCAACAAATATTGCTTCATATCAAGACAGTAAGAAAGACAACCCACTAGTATGAGATGTTTTTATGCTGACCTTTCTCCTTCTTATCCCCTTTCTGTCCCTGCAGTCAGTGGTTCAGTGTCTTGAGTCAAGTCCATGCATCCACAGAACAAGAAATCAGAGAAATGCATGATGAGCAGGCTAATCCACAGAATGCCGTGGTAAGGAAAGATTTAAAGACACGCATTCAGCCCCAGCAATTTGCACATTTAGAATCAAAAGGGCTTGGGTATCAGTGAGGCTTTATCTCTGACAATACAGTTTCTTTTGTATATTACTAATATTATTATAGCAATACATTTGGTGGGTCCTAGTGCTCCATTTTTCCAGGGTGGAGTTTGCCTAGCTACATGTGGATTGAACCAGTTTCTGTTCTGCCACTACAAGTGATACACTCGCTCTCACTTTCTACTTGGTACGAAAACTCTGCCCACTTTGCGCAATGCAGTAACATTACACTACCGCAAGGATTGGATTTAATAGTCTGAGCACCATTGCAGTATTCAGATGGGCATGCCAAGGCTTCTCTAGAGGTTTGGTGAATCAAATGGTTGGACTCGGAGCTGCGGTTGGGGAAGTCAACAGAAAAAAATCCAAAGTAGACACAGATTTTGGCTCATATACCCAATGACATTGCCACAAATAAAAGCAGTAAATCCAGCATACCAAAGAACACATAGGCTGGAATCTTAAATTATTCTATTTACACTGCCAGTCTACTGATTGCGGATTATTTTTTCTGTTTGCACAAGAAACCTGCAGTAGAACTTTGTTAGTTACAAAATAAAGACAGCCTTATCAAGTTAATGGGGCTTTTTGCATGACATGAAAGCCCACTGTGGGTTATTTAAGTTAAGTCCATGCTTCCACAGAACAAAAAAGCAAAGAAATGCATAATGAACTGCAATGTGTGCAGGACTTGTGCGGCCGCCATTTTGAATATGCAACCCCTGCTTGGAAGTTGTGCTTTGTGAACCTTGCGAGCGTGGATTATGTGAGCGTTAAACAGCCCTCACATAACCCATAGTCTGTTTAAGGGTTATGTGAAGATTCTTTAACCCTCACATCAGCCCTAGATTAACCTTTAAGCAATATAAGCACGTGCTTAGGGCACCAAGGGAAGGGGGACACCACCAGAATGGAAAAGTGTGCTCCCGAGATCACATTTCAGTAGAGATAATATCAGACCTTATTTTGTCTTATAATCTTTGGGAGGGTGATTAAAATTTGTTTTCAGTAAAATTTTGCATTTGCATTTTTCCCTTATAACAGTTTTATTAACAAATGCATAAAACAGTGATGAAAATTTGAATTTTTTTTTCTGTTGCCCTAGTTATACGTAATTGGCTTATATTGCATATATCGGCGTATACATTAAATAAATATAATATCAAAAACAGGAGGATAAAAGCACCCAAATCAGGTGAAAAGAAGGGAGAAACAAATTCTCAGGATGCTGAGCTTTTTATTTGTAGGTTGAAAAGCCCGACGCATTTCGGCCTGTATCTTTTCAAGGCCGCCTTCAGGGGGCTGTAAACATTTAAAATACATACTGTAAAAACTGGTAGGGACAACATGTAATAAAAATATGTTCTTATTTTAAAATTAAATTGACATATTACATATTGCCACAAGGGCCTATGTCCAAATGTAAATTGTTTGAAACATTTTTTAAAATTTATCTTATGAAAACAAAGTACTCTGTATATTAATATTTCAATACATACATACAAAATATTTCTTAGCAAAAGAATATAGATCATATTTTACTTGTAGGAAGGTGTTTGCAAAGATCTTCTTATCAACAGAATGTCTTTCTCAAATTGTTAATGGCGACTGTTTTTAGAATTTGAATCCATGAAATATCCTCCAAATCATCATCATAGTACCTCATACATTTATTTATAGTGTTAGTATCCCTTTGGATTCCAAAGGCCAGCAAAGACAATATTCATTGTGTGTTTTTACGTAGGGGACACTGGATGTGGGGCTGATTGATTCTGTCTGTGCATCTGACAATCCAGATCGGTAAGTTATTTTGGAGGTCTTTGCTTTGAAATACGATGTGTTCTCCTTCGTGGTCTCTGTACTTCACACACATGGGCTCTGCACCTGCACACGGAGCCTGGACTCAGAGGAAAATGAAAATAGTTCAGCTGCTTTATTTTGGACTACTGGATAGAATTTCTCTTTTGTGTGTTCAGAACATGCGTCTATTAACCTTGACCCTCAGAATGACTGAACCAGCAAAGTTTCAAGGTCGTTGTCATTGAGAGACAGCACAGCAAGATGAAAAGACCAGAAGCAGCTTTGGCTGCAGTTCTGAAACTACCTGCTCCTCATCTCAGAAGGGTTACTCTGGAGTGAGTAGCTTCAGTGCTTCGAAGGAGCAAAGGGCATGGACTTGTTTACGCATACATGACTTGGTATCTTTACACTTGAACACTAGCAGCTGAATGTGTGAACTGACTCCAGTGAAAAGCACTACATTTGAAGTTATATGTGAACATGTGAATGTTACATGCTTTAGATTTGTGATGGGTCATTCACACATGCAAGTGATCAAGTGATGAACATGTAAATGTAAACGGACCATTCCTTTTTCAAGGAAATGCTTCTCTAAGGCCAGAGGCTGTGATATCTGAGTTCCCAGAGGGTGTTATATCTGGAAGCCACCTGCCTCATAGATCATCTTAATGAGGCAGAGAATCTTTACACTAGTACTGGTGAGATGAGCAGCTGTCAGACCTTACTACCTCCCATCACGCATGGTGTACAGTCAGGGATGATGGGAATTATAGTCCAAAATATCGGGGGGGGGGGCATCAGGTTTAGGAAGAGAGGCTTCACAAGAGTCCTTTGCAAACTGATAGTGCATCCCAGAATGGATGCCACAAACGGCTAAGCACAGTGGGTAAAAGTCCGAAACTCCACAACACACCAACTCTACTGCCTGAATTAATACAGAGTTGTGGTGCATTTGTAATGAGATCTATGCTCCCATACTACTTCATTACAAAACGCTGTATAAAAACTGATTCAGCTAATGTCACTGCTAAGGTAAACATGTTAAATAAACTTGATACAAAGTTTCAATCTCAAATCAGAGTTTGTTTATACTCATGAGTGTCTCAACATGGAGTTTTAACTTTATTTACAGTTGTCACCAAATGCAATGAAAAAAGCAAGCAAATGCTCTCATTCTGGAGAGAGAGCTGTAATTTTTTGAAGCCAATTCAAGGTGTATATAGTTATATCTATTAATACCACAACTAAACACGTTGTCTGGAATCCTTAAGTGCACCCAAACACCAAAATTTGGCGTGCCCATGGGGCATTTGACTGTAGTAAGTTATGGGAATGATGATGTGCTATTTGAAGGAAAAGAAACTGATTTTTAAACTTTCTTCAGTTTCAAAAGATGTTTGTGATGCAACATGGGAAAGTCCTATTTCAAAAAGCACATGTTCAAAACTCCTTGAGAACACATAAGTAGTTGCAACACAACAGGCCACTGATAAGGAACTAATATCTGCAAAAGCCAGACAACTCCAATGTATGAACGTAAGAGGAGCCCTGCTGGATCAGATCAATGGACCCCCTGCACACACGAACCCAGTTTTCACCATGACAACTTTTTCTTACACCCAGCCAGGAATCAGGGAGTCAGCAGATTGAGGGCCTTGCTAGATGGAGGTTTAGCTGGGTGCTCGCCCCGGGCTCGCTCCTGTGCGTCCAGATGACACACAGGGGATCCCAGGGTCAGGCAGGGGTGAAACCTCCCTGGGCGTGAGGTAAATGAAACCCCATTTAGCCCGGTTTTTCCCGCAGTCCCGGCCTCAGGTTGGGCTGAGGCCAGGACCACGGGCATGTGGACCATTCCGCCACTTTTCCCGGCTATTGCACTTATGCGCAAGTACCTGGGAAAAGTGGCGGATGAGCTGCAGCGCTCCTGCCCCCTTCCCCTGATTCCCTCCCCACGACCGCCAAACCCCCCTGTCCCCACGTCCATGTCTCACCCCCCCATCCCCACCTCCTGTGTTCTGCCGCCGCCACTGTCCCCAGCTGGTGTTTCCTGTTGTCATGGCGACAACAGGAAACACCGGCTGGGGACAGTGGTGGCAGCAGAGGGACAGAGCGGCTGGGGACATCGGCGGCAGGACACAGGAGGTGGGGACGGGGGGATCGCAGGCCAGGGGAGGTCGTGGGGGGGGAAATCGGGGGATGGGGGGACCTTTTTTTAAAAAAAACAACCCTCACCTTTCCGGTGGTGCGCTCCTGCGCACATCGGCCCCTTTAACAACAACAAAAAATGGCGGACGCGGCGGGGCTTCGTCATGGCGGACGTGTAGATAGGCATGACAGCCTGTGCTAATTGTAGCGCAGCCTCGCCGCGCCTGAAGCACCGATTTTCAGGTAGGTCTAGCAAGGCCCTGAGAGACATATCTCCCAATCTACTTTCTTGGCAGAAGTGTATGTGGAGGGGGGGTGGCGGAAATAAAAGCAGCAGGGAGAAAGAAAATCAAGTAGCAGAATGCGGGAGAGAGAAAGAAAAAAGGAAAGACATTGGGGGCAGTCAATCAGGAAGACAAGGAAATGGGGGGCACGAAAAGAATGGCCAAGCATAGATGCCTGCAGGCCTGGAAAGAAAATGACAAATGTTCCCCAAAAGTTTGCCTACTCCTGGTCTAATTGAATCCTCATCGGCCAACCTGTTCATAGAGACCCGGGGCAGCCAAAATGAATCCCTCTCTTCTGGCCCCCAGAAAGGCTGCAGCAAATTACTTAATCTGATATATTTTTTAAAAAATGGTAGTAGGGAGAGCTCTCCATTAAAAATTATGGGCCTTACCTCTGAGTTTGGGGATTGTGTGCCAAGTTATCAAACGGCAAGATTTAAAAACAAGTCCATTAAAGTAAAATGATAAAGGAAGTGATTCAACGTTTCCTTGAATCTACACTATAAACAAGGGAGAAGTGCTTATGCTGATAGCAGGTCAGCCTGACTTTGTTATGGTCCCAAATAGTGTCCATGTTTACTATACAGGCATTTCCCTTTCTTTTGTGTCTCCTGCGTAGACCCAATTCATTTGTGATCATCACTGCTAATCGTGTTCTTCACTGCAACGCCGACACCCCAGAGGAGATGCACCACTGGATCACCTTGCTGCAGAGATCGAAAGGCGACACTCGAGTAGAGGGGCAAGAGTTCATAGTGAGGGGTAAGAACGCTTCTCAAAAGAAATCCCCCGGTAACACTGGCTGTTTTTATTTATTTATTTTACTAAATTGTAGAATTTGAAGAACTTGGTAGCAATTTGCAAAAAACAAGGATTGTTCTTCTTCCAACCTAAATCCCTAATTCAGAAAACCACAGCATAGACTGTGCCATATATGTCTGCAGACGTTTTTAGTTTCTTTAAGGCACCATGATAAAGGGAAGCGTCTGCCTGTACTAGCTGGTTTCAACATCAGCACAGTTCTGCTGGGGAGGCCCTGCTGTCTCTCCTCATCCACACCATCTCAGCAGCCTTCGTCTTACGTACCGCGTTGCAAGACCAGAGACCACTGCAGACTTGGGGGAAAACTGCGAAGACTATAGCAGCATAGTTGGAAGAGAGTCTTCCTAAAGTTGGTAGAGCATCAGCATCTCGACATTTTGGCAAAGCTTCACACCAGGTTGTGTTAAAATGTTGGCTGAATCAGAGGGATTTCTCTCTGAAGAACAGATGGGCAAAGCTGAATACTTTACATTAGATAATTGTTTCAAATTAGCACAGGGGCTAGCTTGAATCATCCAAATGTGTTGATTTACCTTATCTGAGGGGAGCATTTGTCTGCCATCTATGCCTCCCCACCCACCCACCCACACTGTGATGGTAGGTTTTTTTTTTATCTTTTTCTTTCAAAACAGTTTTATTTAATTTAGGAACTGTCTTTTCTCCACCTGACTAGGATGGTTGCACAAGGAGGTTAAGAACACTCCAAAGATGACTTCGTTGAAACTGAAGAAGCGGTGGTTTGTTCTGACACACAATTCCTTGGATTATTACAAGAGCTCAGAGAAGAATGCCCTCAAACTAGGCACTTTAGTGCTAAACAGCCTCTGCTCTGCTGTGCCTCCCGATGAGAAAATCTTTAAAGAGACAGGTAACAAACTCCTTGGGAGCTCCTTTCTCCTAGAATCAATTGACATGTGATCCATTAAGGATATTGAAGGTGCAGCCCCTATGCATGTTTAGACGGGGAGAAAAGATCTACAACTCCCAGCATTCCCCAGCCAACAGATGCTGGTAGTTGTGGTCCTTCTGTCTAAACATACATAGGATTGTATAGGGTGACCATATGAAACGGAGGACAGGGCTCCTGTATCTTTAACAGTTGTATTGAAAAGGGAATTTCAGCAGGTGTCATTTGTATATATGGAGAATCTGGTGAAATTTCCTCTTCATCACAACAGTTAAAGCTGCAGATGCCCTGGCCTCTTTTGTATCTGGTCACTCTAGTATAGCTCCTGCAGCTTTAACTGTTGTGATGAAGAGGGAATTTCACCAGGTTCTCCATATATACAAATGACACCTGCTGAAATTCCCTTTTCTAAGCAACTGTTAAAGACACAGGAGCCCTGTCCTTTTCATATGGTCACCCTAATCAGATTGTACCCTAAAAATACTTGGGTACTTCAAACAGATCTAAAGTGATAATTTAATTCAAGCACATCTTATTAGCCAAATCACAAGAAGGGACTTATGATTGTTTATTTTTAGTGCTAGTGTTTTTGTAGCTAGCTATGCTTCGTTAACTGGTCTTTAAAGGGGTATTATTTTGTACAATTTGGAGACATTTTATTTTATTATTAAGTCATTTGTATCCTGCCCTATGTCACAAGGATCTCAAGGCGGCGTACAAATAAAATCATACAACCAATATAAAACAGTAAATGTACACAGCTAAAAACAAATTAAATTATTACTAATCTAAAACCAGTATAGAATTTAAAAACAGTAAAACCAATTCAGAAAATTAAAACTATGTACAGGCTTGGTGAATTTAGCCATCAAAGGCTTTGTTAAAAAGCCATGTCTTAACTTGGCACCAAAATGAAACCAGTGCCGGCCCCAGTCAGGCCTCCGAGGGGGGGGGGCATTCCACAGCAGGGGTGCCACAACAAAGAAAGCCCTCTCCCATGTCCCACTATAGAACCCTGGGCTTTGCACTATTTTGATCTGCACAACAAAAATGTAAAATAGAATATGCTGGGTTGCTGCAAGAAGGAAGGAATAGTCTCTGGTTGCTAAACACTGGTGCAGGTCCACAGTTCATGACAAATCAGATTTATTAGCTGCACTTCTTGGGGTGATCTGGAAGTGTTGATACAGAGTTGTTCAGAAGCTACCTGTTCATAGTTAGTCTAAATCAAATTAACGAGGTGTTTTCTTATTTATTCTTCCCTTAGGTTACTGGAATGTAACGGTGTACGGACGCAAGCACTGTTACCGCCTATATACCAAGCTGCTCAATGAAGCCACCCGCTGGTCAAGTGCTATCCAGAACGTGATTGACACAAAAGCACCCATCGACACTCCCACTCAACAGCTTATTCAAGACATTAAGGTAGGCTTGTAGCAGGGGTGCAAAACCTCTTCCAATCCAAAGGATTTCAGAGAAGCTCAGTGTGGCCCCATTCCAGTGGTGGGTGGGGTCAAAATGCCAGTATATTTTAGTTCAAAGCTCTTATTAACTAACACAGGGCATGGTTAGATGGGGCGAGATCCCGGGGATCGCCCCGGGATCATCCCTGTGCATCCACATGATGCACAGGGGATCCCGGGAGCAGGGAGGGAAGATCCCTGCATTTCCCCGGGATGTTGCCCTACACTTTTGTCCCAGTTTTTCCTGCGGTCCCTGGATGATCCCGAGACCGCAGGACTTGTGGGCGGCCTTCCCAGTTTGTCCCAGCTCCTCGCAAATAACCGCGTGGAGACGGGAACCGGGCACAGAGCTCTTCAGGAACCCTGTGCCTGTGGGGTGGGAGGTTCAGGAGCGGGTTTTATTTTAAAAAAAAACCTTACTTTGGTATTCGAGCGCTCGTGTGCTCATTTTCAGTAAAAAAGAAAACAAAATGGTGGGTGCGACATCCTATGTCCTCCTGGGACGTTGCATGCCACGTGTAGACTGAGGGGGAGGATCTCGCGATCAGCATATCGCGAGATCCTCCCCCTCCACCCCCCTGGTTTAAAAATGCCCTAAGTCTCAGGAGAAGCATTTCAACCTTTTAGAATGGGGGGGGGGGGAGGGGGGAAGTGCACAAAAGCCAGGAATCCACCAAACAATCAGTACTTGGGGGAGAAGGGGTAGGGCCAGGGGAAGTTGGCATGGCCTTTTGGGGACCTGCAGAGGGCCAATTTGGTCCCCCAGGCCTGACGTTCTGCATCTATGGGTTATGGTCTTGAAAACTGTCATTTGGGGAAAGAGATTCCACCATGTTCTTCTCCTGCCATAAAGGAAGAGAGTAGAGTTCTGTTAAATGTTCTGAAACTGAGGTTATTGTTCCTTCTATGACCACATTATCCCTAAAGCCCAATTCGTGCTACCAGAGCGGTTCAGTGGCTGCTATCCCTAGCCACCCCACATGATTCTGTCCTTCAAATGCTACCCTGGGTTCCATCAAAGAAGACAGGATGCAAATGTAGGTAATTACAATAACAAATCCTATAGGCTAACAGCAAACTCACCCTCTTGAGTAAGGAGCCTTACGTAGCCCAAACAGCACTATCCATGCAAAAGAGAAAAGTAACAGCAGGCTTGAGGGAAACATCAAGGTTTACAGAAGTACAAAAATAACTAAGTGGGGGGAACCCAACAGCCCAGGGAGGCCCTGAGCATTCTGAGTGAGCACAGAAAGCCTACTGTGTGCAGGTGGTGGTGGGATAGTGGTGGAATGGAATAGCCTGGAAGAGGGCATGGCTGACTAGCTGGAACCCAGGACAGCAGCGTTCCAGCCTATAACATTTTGTGGCCGGTTCCGTTTGTAGAATAACAATACGAGAGTGATAGTGGTGGTGATGGTGCTGTTATTCACATTTGTATCCCGCCTTTCCTCCAAAGAACTCAGGGCAGCATTTGAAGGACAGCATCACATCAGCCATGCCTTTATCAGTGGCAGCAACCGGCATGGGTAGTGCATGTGTGATCCTGCCATCCCACAGCATTCCAGTTCTTCATCCTTACTGGGGTGGGATCCAACTACCACAAAGAGGCAACCCTGCTGCTCTGGCTATTTATAAAACAAAACAAAAGTCCAGCAGGTGCAGGATTTTTGTTTCTTTGTGCTTGCACCTTTTGGTGTGTTTTATTTTTGAATCGGGCCTATGACAACGGGCATCAGAGCACGCTCTCTTCAGCATTGAAGTAAAAGCAACGTATCTGGTTGCTTTCCTCCTTTGTAGTATGGGAGTAATGGTTTCCCCACCTTCTTTGAACAAATATATTCACCCCTTTGAGTGTTAGTTTTGCCCCTGCAAGCTTTGGGGGTCGGATTATTTGAAGGCCTTGCTCCATGTCCCTTTGCCTTCAGAGGCATAGGTGGCAGGGACACAGCATACGGCCTTCTCATTAGCAGCGCCAACAGAAAGAACATAGTTTTAATTGTCTGAATTGGTTTTACTGTTTCGTTTGAACTTTGCGTCCTGCTGCTCTGGTTTGTAAGCACTCCGTTCTTTTGTGTTTCAGTGTGGTATCATTGCACATGATTTCAATCTATATTGTAAGCTTCCTTGGAGGAAAAAGGCAAGATATGAATCTTCTAAATAAATAAGAATGTGGGTTTGCCTGTGAAATGTTTTGGGGGAGAATTCAAATACAGGCCACTTCTTTCTGGCTCAGCTCCTTTCCCTTTGGACCTGTGCTTAAATAACTTAGTTTACTCCTGACCTTTCACAAGCATTCCACAGTAGATTATTTTTCTCATCTGGGCTATGAATAATTCGAATTCTTTCATATTCACCCAGGAGAACTGCCTGAACCCTGAAGTTGTTGAACAGATCTATAAGAGGAACCCTATTCTTCGTTACACACAGCATCCACTACATTCCCCACTCTTGCCCCTTCCCTACGGAGACATCAATCTGAACGGTAAGCAAGTCCGTCCTTTTCAGTGTGCAAAATCACTTCTGCATAAGAACCTTTGCTGCAGATACTTTCACAAAGATAAAATGACTTGGCTCTTTTACTCCCCTCAATAGAGTCCCTTCTGAAGTCTCTTCACTGACATGCTGCTGTAGTTAAATAGCAGAGGTAGTTACGGCGTGTTACTGCTGTGCTCAGCCAAGCATAGTTACCTGCCATTCTCCCTCTTCCCACTTCCCTCCATCCTCATCCATCTTTAGCAGGAATGGCCAGCATTCCTGGCTGGTATTTGTCAACAGCAGCAGTTTTTTGGATAAGAAAACACAGCTCTCCACAAAGACTCTCTACAGAAAAAGTGTCAATCAGTGCTCCTGACGAAGGATCTGACAATCCGAAACGTTGAGCCTTCTTGAACTTTTAAATAAAAACATTTTTTTTTACAAACACCAGCCTATATTTATCATCCTGTATAGCACCAGAGCTAGCCTCTCTTTCTACAGCATTAAAGCGGGAGAGGGGTGGTGTATAAATGTTGGTAGCCGGCTGCTTCGGTACCTGGTTTATTCATGCACTTCATGAGGGAAGGTTGTAGAACCAGGGAGGCTGTTGGAGCTTGGGGAAGAGGTGATTATTGCAGGAGGGGGAAATGGCTTCCCCAGTGTGGGATCAACACAGCACTGTCCAGAACCTTCTGTCTGTTAGAAGCCAGACAAAATAATCCGCTCCCAAATCTTTGACAAAATAACCAGTTCCAAGGAAAAGGGGCGGAGGGAAATGAACCAAGTAAATATCTGTGTAAAATGTATTTTAATTGTTACAAATTAATAAAAATAAAATCCCGTTTTCTGCTTACTCGGTTTTGAATTTTGTAAAACATTGCTCCAAATGCTTTGCACCATTTCAAACATATTAGTTTGATCTCTGAGCAATTTAAGTATACTTTCATGTTTCCCTTGTCTAGTTCTAAAAGACAAAGGCTACACAACTCTCCAGGATGAAGCTATCAAGATATTTAATTCTCTGCAGCAACTGGAATCTGTGTCAGATCCCGTTCCTATTATTCAGGGTATTCTCCAGACAGGACATGATTTACGGCCTCTGCGTGATGAGCTGTACTGTCAGCTCATCAAACAAACCAGCAAAGTGCCTAATCCAGGGAGCGTCGGCAATCTGTACAGCTGGCAGATCCTCACATGCATGAGCTGCATGTTTCTGCCAAGCCGTGGCATTCTCAAGTACCTGAAGTTCCACCTAAAACGGTAAGCACAGCTAGGAATGATTGCATCCAGTACAATAAAGTGTCTTGGTTGATTTCCCCCCCCACACACACACACCAATTACTGGGAGGAATGTACGTTTCTGCACCATTTTACAGTCCTACAGTTTCCAAGATTATCTCTTTGCCATGCTCTGTCATGCTAGAGTGTGATAGAGAAACAGTAGCTGTGGAACTGTAGCTGGACCCATGGGAAGGGGACAAAGGAAGGTATAGATCAAGGCTGCACAGGCTTCCTTCTCTGTGCACCTTTGGAGAACCTAGTCCTTGGGTTCAGGGTGGCACTTGTGTAGGGGGTGTAGCAGGAGGGAAGAGAAGGGGAGGGATTTGAAGGGAAATAAGGGGGAAGGTTTCCTCAAAACACTCTACAATCCTAGCCTGCTTGGGACTAAGGACTTTCTCAATGGGGCCTCATACCTTTGGAACTCCCTCCTCAGAGAGATATAGATGGCCGCATCACTGCTAGCTTTTAAAAGAAACCCTGAAGACACATTTATTCCACTCTGCATTTCATGCTTAAAAATAATTAGCTGCTAGTGGTGTGTGTGTGTTTAATTATAATTATAATGCTCACGTTTTTACAATATTGTACACTTTTTTGTGAGGACAGTGCACCCTGAAATGCAGGCTAAAATCTTTTAAATAAATTGTGAAATTTCATAAAGTAGTTTTATTTCTAGTTTAAAGGACTGATTCAGCTTCACTGAAATCTTATTGACAAAACTAGTTTTATATATTAAAATTTACTTTATTTAGCTGTAAAGGCAGGGCCTCAGGAAAGGGCCAACAGAAGCACAATGGAAAAGGGATGCTGGTAGGGGAATGGGGCTGGGGAGAGAGGGACAAGAGGCAGAGACCAAGAGGAAGGTGGAAGTAGAGAAGACAGACTCCTGCTCCCAGGACTGGAACACATGGGGACACAGGCCCAAAACCGAGGCTAGCTGAGCCACAGGTAGGGGCAGATGTTGGAGAGAGGAAAAGAGGGCAAGAAAACAGCCCAACTGGGAAGGCACCATTGTTGAGGGAGGTATCCCAGACGAGAGACATAGGCAATCACTTGCCTGGGGCTTGAGGGGACAGAGAAACTCTGAACTATGGGGAGACAGGGCCACACAAGGCAGGAACAGGGTGCAATTAACCACCATCAACTCATCTGTAAGATGAAAGAATATAAAGAAGCTTTCTGCACATCAACCTTACTTATGAGTCTGAGATTGGGTCAATTAAATAAAGTCCTAGAGCTGCCCCCAGAGTGGAGAGGGAGGTTTGTAAAGAGAGACCTCCCACCCATGTCAGTCACCCCTTGTGTTGAATGTTATCATCATGGCCTCTTGAAATGTCTCAGATCACCAAGGTTGAAACAACAACAGCAAAGGAATTGAAGCTCAGTGTTTCTCCCCACAGGGTGCATGATCAGTTTCCAGGCACAGAAATGGAAAAGTATGCCCTGTTCATTTACGAATCTCTTAAAAAGACAAAAGGCAGAGAGTTCGTGCCATCCCGGGAGGAAATCGAAGCCTTGATCAACAGACAGGAGATGACATCTACAGTCTACTGTCACGGCGGAGGATCCTGTAAGATCACCATTAACTCCCACACCACCGCCGGCGAGGTGAGAAGGTGATAGGATGGAACAAGACTTTGTTATGACAACTACAGAGGGCCATGTCTCATACCCCTTTTGCCAGAGCGATGCCTGACAAGTGAAGTGTAGAAGCAGATCCTACCTCTGCACGTCCTCTGTGAAATAGATACATACATATATTACCTTCCTGGCACTGCAGTTTCAAGCATCTTGAGAGATGCGTATATCTCCCAAAAGTGCACCTTTGTCTCCATGGAAGTAATCTTGAGATAGCAGTCTATGAGCTTGGCCTGGATTACTCAGTTTGAGTTGTGTTGAGTGGATGGTCAAGCTTTTTTGCACAGGGAGTTTGATTTTGTGGACTTTTGATCTGTGGCTTTTTAACAGCCATACAGTTTTGATCTGCAATCTGTCTTGAGAGGTATAGAAGCATATGGTATTTGTGAATGTTGCCTGTTTTCCTTTGTAGAGGGCAGTACTGGAAGAGCCCTAATGACTTTGATTTGTGCAGACTTGCAAGCCACAGGGCAGGACCAAATGTTCCAAATCTGAGGAACAATAACAGGGAGAGAGAAAAATATCGTGAAGAAGCTGTGACAGTAATTTGCTTTAGAACTCCCCCTAGTTGTACTTGCGTTTTTGTTAATTATACTGTGCGGTGTTATGATTATGAGGTACACTTCACTGGGTACTTTTAGTAGAAGAACAGGATATAAATATTATTATTATAGTGTTCTCATTATTGGTAACCTTGATGCAGAATTACAAGTTGTGGGACATTCTTGAGGGTAAAAAAAGGAAATCTGCAGTTCAGCATGTGCCTGACCAACTTCAAATTGCAAAATCTACAATCTAAGAACACTTTGTCAAGAAAGAACTTGCAGTAAAACTAATTTAAAATGTTGACTTTTGAAAGATAAAAAGGAAAGCAGTTAAAGTGAGCAAATGGTTTAGGATCAAAAGGACACCATCTACCAGACCCAACATTTTCTAATTCTAACCTTGCCTTCATTTTCTGTTAATTGATGTTATTACCTTCTAAGATCTAACGGTCTTTGTTTTGTCCCATTTTGTTTTTGTCCACTAGGTTGTTGAAAAGTTAATTCGAGGCCTGGCCATGGAAGATAGCAGAAATATGTTTGCTTTGTTTGAATACAATGGAACTACAGATAAAGCCATTGAAAGCAGGACTGTTGTGGCTGATGTCTTGGCAAAGTTTGAAAAGTGAGTGTGCCTCTCCTAATAAGTAAGCAATTAAAATCCCTAGCAGCAGCTTTCTGAATTTCCTTTTCTCAAATCAATAGCATCATTTTCCTCCCCCAAAAAAAGGATTAATGAAGCGCTTGTACGCCTGTAGATGATTTCATCGCCCTTCACTGTGGTACTTGTGTTCTGCTATCCTAAAATTTCCTCTCTCATCCCTTCCCAACAGTCACCCTCCCCAACTGGATTTTGGCTCTACTCCGGACCTTTTCTTCTTTAGGATTTCCCACAACTGGTACATCTACGCCGGTGGTACCAAACGTGGGGTGCACTAGTGCAGGCAGAGTTCCAAGGCAACCTTGGATGACAGGGAACCCACGTTGCCAGTAGCTTCTTAAAACTCATCCATGCAGAGCTCTTCCAGCCTTGCTTCAGATGTTGGAGTAAAGCTGGTTATAGCAGCAGTGGTAAATTATAGAAAAGGCTACCAGAATTTTCTCCTTCTCAATTCCTCAGCAGCCCTGTGCTACGTTTGCTACAGGGTGGTGGGCCATTCATCTTAAACACACCTTCAGTTTTTACATTTCAATACCCAATAAATGTATTTGTTTCCTCTGGAGCTTTTACTCAGCACTTACATTTTTTGTTTGAGTTTCTATTTCCTAAACAGCAAGTGCAACCCAAAAACTTGCTCACTTGACTATCAGCTGCTCTGAGGTTACATCTGCAATACCTGATCTCATATCATTGCACCTTTCTGAAGGAAAAAAAGAAAAAGAGCATTAGAGAGGCTGCCAGTTTGAATCCTTCTCCCTGATGTTTTAGTGTATTTTCTGCTTAGGGAGCATTCAAAATTGCAATTCTCACCCTCGGGTACAGCCTGAAGTGGTACTTGGACCCACACTGATGTTACATCCAGGCTCTTAATATTTTACATTGGCCAGGTCCGGATGTAATGATAAGCCAGAATTGCTGACCATTCTGGCTTATTGTCCATGAACAGCATGCTGGTCCACACTGCCAGATCATCCCCTCTTGGCTCCTCTCGCCAACTGAACTAATCAGAAACTAACAAGGAAACAAATGTTTCCAATTATATCCAAATCCAGACTCTGAGTTGTTGTCCTCTTAACAAACCAGGAACAGGAAACCAACTTCAAATGCTGGCTTCAGACTCTGGTTTATTTAGGGCAGTGGCAAACTATTATTTATTTATTTATTGCATATTTATACCACCCAATAGCCGAAGCTGGGCTCAAACCTAACAGGAAGCTTTGGCTTTCTTGCTTATGGAGTAGGAGCAACTGGACAGTAAGCACCACGTGGTGCTCATGAACGATATGTGCAAATGCAGCCATTGACGTGGTAATTTGGATTTTAGCCAACCGTTTATTCCAAATAGCAGAGGAAGTTGGGGGGGGGTCTAGTCTTATATACAGTTTTTATTGTCGATTTGAGAGAATTTGATTCTTTAAACTCAAACTGCACTTACACTTTTTCAGGCTTGGTGCTGCTTCAGAAGGAGATACTATGGCGTGGAAATTTTACTTCAAGCTCTACTGCTTCCTGGACACTGAGCACGTGCCAAAAGACAGTGTGGAATTCGCATTCATGTTTGAGCAGGTAAAGAATGGGAATAAGGTTTGGTTTTATACTTTGGGGAAGAGTAAGAGATTATTATTTTTTAAAAAAAATCCTATGTCATGATTACTGTTAGTTTTACCCTACCCTGTGCCTGCTTACCCTACCCTGTGCCTGTTTGCATTCTCTTCCCCTCCTTATTGTTTTATTATGATTTTATTAGAATGTAAGCCTATGCGGCAGGGTCTTGCTATTTACTGTTTTACTCTGTACAGCACCATGTACATTGATGGTGCTATATATAATAATAATAATAATAATAATAATAATAATAATAATAATAATAATGGGGGAACCTGTAACCATTCACTGTGCTGCCTCAGCCTGATGAGAGTTGGAGTTCTGCAACATCTGGAAGTCTGCAGATTCCCCTCCCATGACATATACCATTCAAATCAAAGAGGCAGGTGAGAGCTACTGAAGAAGCAATTTAAAAGTGGTGCCTACATTTGCCTATTCCCAGAGGCAGTCCTGCCATAGGGGCAAAATGAAGCAGTTGCCTCATGTCACATTTTGTGTACCTTTAATGGGGGTAGAGTAGGAAAAAGTCAGACTTAGTCCATAGGGACAATCCATCAGGAAGTTCAGGAACTTGTACTGCTCCAGTTCATTTTAGTAAGACTAGCATTGGAGAAATCCCCAGTAGATTCTGTCCTATATTAACTACTTGGTCATGGATGCTATTTGAATTTTCTGCATCAGAGGCTGAAATACACTGGGGACAACTCATTCCTAGTTCACTTATTTCTACTTTTGAAAAAGCTACTTTCAAATATTCCGTTAACGCCTGATAAAATAATGATAATTTAAACTCTGTAGTTCTGTCAACCGTTTACTTCTGATAATTCTCCGTTTTGATAAACTGATGCATCCCTCTTTGATTTTCCTTGTCTGACTTAAATACACATCTTCATCTGCCCCACCTTATTAGAATCTGTGGGGTTTTGTATGTGTAGAGCTCCCCACAACACAAACAAACGGAGATTCAAAACTGCAACTTTATGGTCATTTTCAGTATCTCCTCAGTACCTTATAATCAAGATCAAAACATGGTTTAAGAGCCTGCTTAGTAAACTGATTTTAAACCCAAAGTGCCTTTTCCTCATGTTTTAATATCCTGATTAGTAAATCAACATTAAATCAGATTTCCCCATTGTCGATGTAAAAGGGAACTCCTGGTTCAGATAAACCAGGGTGGGGTCTACACCAGCCATTTATTGCAGGATTGTATTTCAGTCATCACTAACGGGGCACATGACATTCACTTGCTCCCGCAGTGATCTTGGTTCCACATCTCATTTATTCTGGAATATCCCTTACTCCTTCTGTTGCAGTTTCTCCCCCTTTCTCACTTCCATTCTGATGGACATGTGTGGTGCCCGCCCCCCTTTGTGATGTTGTTGCTGTTCATCGCGAGTTGCAGGCTCAGCGAACAGCCAATCAGCTGTGTGGGAGTGGACCTGTCCGCCATTTCCACCACATTTTTTTATGGGTATTGGCGTGTTTCATTGCTGAATGGTGTGGGTTTTTTTAATACAACCATAGCTTTGCACTGGAGTGCATATTCATCGGAGTTCGTATGCCCCTATATCAGTGGTTCTCAACCTTCCTAATGCCACGACCCTTTAATACAGTTCCTCATGTTGTGGTGACCCCCAACCATAAAATTATTTTCGTTCTTCTCTACACGATCCATTGTCATGGGATGGTTTGCTAATGAAAATAATACATAACAATAGCTTTAATAAAACAAAAGGTGATACATGACATAGTTCAGTCAATACAGTTTCCTAAGACCATCGGAAATATGTGTTTTCCGATGGTCTTAGGCGACCCCTGTGAAAGGGTCGTTCGACCCCCAAAGGGGTCCCGACCCACAGGTTGAGAACCGCTGCCCTATATGTTCCTGTGCATCTGTGCTTGTGCGCATGCCTCACAACTCATTAAAAAAAACCACATCTGCCCCATAGACAGGTGTGATACGGCACTGTGCAATGTTGGCAAGTGCAGTTGTACACGTCGTCTGCCTAGCGCTGCTCACTTCTACCGATACACATGTGGAAGCAGGGCACACACGCTCCTGCAACGGCACTCCTGTAATTGCAGTCAATATCACTTGCGTGTGCCCTGTGAGTGGAGATCACTGAAATGGGGAACATGCGGAAGCATCCTTTTTCCGTAGCAAAAGGGCTGCAGGTTTAGATTATCCCCGTGACTGAAGCAGTCAAGTTTGGGGGAGGAGGCAAGCAAGTGTAATGCTTATTTCTGGCTTCCTGAACCATTGCTTAGGAAGTCAGGATCATTTCATAAGAACATAAATAGAGCCCAGACACAAGGCCTGTCTAGTCCAGTATTCTGTTTCCCACAGTGACCTACTAGCCTTTTCTGGTGACTTGTATTCAGAAGCATTCCCCCCCTGATCCTGGAGATCAGTACATAGCCATCATGACTAGGAGATGTTGATAGCCTCATCCTCCATGAATTTCTCTAATCTTTGTTTAAAGCCTACGCTGATGGGCATCTCCACATCTTGTGGAAGTGAATTCCATAGCTTAACCATGTGCTGTTCCCTATGTCTTATGCCGATCAGTTGCTTTGACTATTAATAGAAATTACTTGTAGCAATATTAGCTCATAGTTGATCAGTTATCCTTTTAGTTCCTTAGTCACTGTTTCTTGCTTAGTAGTGTAACCTGGATAGGAGTCCTGCTGTTTAAAGTACAATACAACCAAGCACCAACAAAAATTAAAGTGAAAAATATTAAAATAACTCCTTGCATCTTTGGGGGGCAAGAAACACTCCTCGGTGTTGCAATGGGTCACACACACACACACACCCAATAACCTTGCCTTTAAACCTGCAGACAGGCACAGTTCATTTCACAATTTCATCTGCAGTTATTTATAAAGAAGCCAGCTACTTGGAGAAGAGGCTGCTTGGCTGCCCTCTGGTGGCTCTCACCATTTGAGCACTCTTCTGTTCTGCCAAGAGTAGTAACCTAGCTAGAAGAACTTCAGCTGGTACAACAACCTCACCCATTCCTGGATAAGGATAGGCTAGACACTGTAGTCCATGCACTGGTAACAGCTCAATTAGGCTACTGAAATGCACTCTATGTGGGGATGCTATTGTGCTTGGTTCAGAAGCTGCAACTAATGCATAATGCAGGAGGTAGGATGCTCAGTGGGGCACCCAGCTATGTACACACTACAGCTGTGATAAAAAAAAATGCATTAGCTGCCTATTCAAGGTTTTGTTGTTGCCATACAAATCCCTAAGTAACTTGAGACCAGGACACCTAGCGGACTGCCTTCCCCTATATAAACCCAGCCAACCTCTAAGATCCTCAGAGGAGGCCTTGATGGCTATTGTTAGGTGTCAACATTCTGTTGGTTGTACATCTCGAAAGCTGGCTTTCTCAATAGTGGCACCTATTCTCTGGAACATAGTTCCACGTACAGTTCGGGAGTCAGGAAATGTGGTGTGTTTAAAACATCTTCTGAAAATGTACTTATTTAGGCAAGCTTTCCCTGGTTTATAATGGAATGTCATGATTCTGCTCCATTTTACTTTTCTGTTTTTATTGTGTTGTTATTGTTGTTGTTGAAAGGGGAAAAGTTTTCATGTACTACAGTGATTTAAAAAAAAAAAAGTGAGCCGCTGAGAGATTTTACTCTATTAAGTGGTATACAAATATTACTAATAAATAAGTGTACAACTATTGCACATACATATATACACATACACACACAGAAATTATTATTTAATTAATTAGAATAATAATTTATATTTCACATTCAAGTGTTCAAAACACTTCACATATACTTCCGTGTTGTAATCTTTACAACAATCCAGTGAGACAAATATTCTTACTTTCATGTTTTAGATGGGGAGGGAGGTCTGAGGAAAGCAGTGGCTTGCTTAAGATCATCTTGGAGCGTTTATGACAGAGACAAGATTCAAACCAGGGACTTCCTGATTCATAGCTCTGTCTCTTTACTGTGCTACACCAGCAAATTTAGAATTCAGGATGTTGCAATCATATACCTGTAAAGGTATTGCTGTTCTTTCCTTTAGGCACATGAAGCTGTGATTCGAGGACATTATCCAGCTCCAGAAGAAACGCTCCAGGTCCTTGCTGCCTTGCGGCTCCAATACCTGCAAGGAGACTATACTTCGTCCAATATCACTGTGCCAGAAATGGAAGAAGTCTATCCGTTGCAGAGGCTGAAATCCCATATTATCCAGTCCACTAAAATGTTCACTCCAGCAGAGAGGTTGGAGAGGAAGCGGGCCAACTTTCTGGAAGGAACACTGAGGAGGAGTTTCCGCAGCAGTTCTATCAGCAAGCAGAAGATGGAAGAGGATCAAATGGTTGATATGTGGGTTAAAGAAGAGATTTCTGCAGCCAGGACTAGTGTGATTGATAAATGGAAAAAAATGCAGGGAATGAATCAAGAACAAGCAATGGCTAAATACATGAGTTTGATTAAGGAATGGCCTGGCTATGGGTCAACACTCTTTGACGTAGAGGTGAGCATACCAGCGTTCTGCTATCCGTCTTGGCAGCATAATTATGGACGAAGGAAGTACAGCTAAACTTACAATGTATAGTATGCAACATGTTAAGATAGCTCCTATTATAACAGTCCACCCATTTACAAGTCTGTCTTGCCAGTTCCTGAACTGTTTGCTAGCTTGTGTGGGAGAGCTTTGAATGGAAACCTGAGAAAAGGGAAAAGTACATAGTGGCAACATTTCACCAGAGAGAGAGAGAGAGAGAGAATACCCAAATGCCCCTTCAGCCTTGGGAACTGCATGGGGGAATATCAGTCCTTACCCTGTTATAAGGAGTCATCAGGACCTTTGTGACATCATCCACTACTACTTTAAGCTATACCCACCTCTCAGATCATACCCACCTCATTAAGGAAAACAGCAAAGACTGCTGTGCGTAAGAGGCCTGGAAACGGAATAGTCAAATATCAATATATACAACCAGTATGTACACATCCACTCAGGTACAGTCCATCTTATGACCACATTTCCACACATTTCAACCATGGTGCCTTTTTGTACAGTAGCATTAGTAGGTATCCCTACCACAAACTTAAGTGCAGGTGGAAAAAAAATATTAAGAACTGCTAATCATGGAAAAATGGCAAGCAGAAAGAAATAGCTAGGTAACACTGATCATGGCTATAAAAAATAAAGATTGTAGGGAGGCGGATTTGGCATTAATTTCAGAGGCTAGAGGATCTGCCTGTGCAAGGAACTGGTTTTGTTGACATTTTCAAATCTAGCATTTCATAAGAGGTTCATAATAAGCAGTCACTCCAATACTAACCAATAGGAGTCCCATTGTGTACAAAAGTGAAAGTGTTGATTTTGAAACACAATGCCAGATTTCTCATTTGATAGGTTTAGGCAGGTTACTCCCATAGTCTACGTCACTAAACAAAAATGCAAGACTAAACAAGAAAAGAATTGTAACGTACACTGTATACTAGAAAGTGCTATAGGAATAATCACGTTTAATTGCTTTGGGGGATCACAGTGGTATTCAGTCATTGATTATGTACATTTTCTACCATTTGCCTTGACATTTTATGTGTTTTTCCCCTCTCTCCAGTGTAAAGAAGGCGGCTTCCCTCAAGAGCTTTGGCTGGGCGTTAGTGCTGATGCTATTTCTGTCTACAAGCGTGGAGAAGGCAGGCCTTTAGAAGTGTTTCAGTATGAACACATCCTCTCCTTTGGTGCTCCCCTTGCTAACCTCTACAAGATTGTTGTGGATGAGAGAGAGCTGCTTTTTGGAACCAGTGAGGTGAGAGAGGATCGAAATGGAACCCCTTTTTTTGCTGCCCTGTTCCTTTATCTTTTTATTTTCATTTTTGGTGGGTGTGTATAGAAAGGATGAATAAACTCAACCCACAATGCCAGTATTAAGAAGTAGGAAGTCTTCTATTATTTTGTTGTCTCCATAATTTCACATAGAGATTAAAGATTTAGGCTGCAAGCCTATGCATGTTTACATGGAAGTAAGCCTCATTGACCTCAGAGGGATTTCCAAGTAAGCATGCTTAAGATTGAACTGTTGATGTTAAACTTACGATAGCTTGCTCTAGTATTTGCTTTAGTGGCTAAAAAAAAGTGTGTGTGTGTGTGTGTCTTCTCTCTTCTTCAAAAAGTTCTGATCTATATATCATTTTCAGGGAACTTTATTCAACTCAGCAAGTCTTATCTTCAAGTAAAAATAATAGGTTGGGCTGAAACTGCATTGTTTTTCTTCAGTACTGAAAATATATACTTGCAATTGTCTTTAGTTTGGTTGTTTTTAAAAAGCTGGAAAGTGTTCAAAGACTGTACACAATTGGAATACCTAGTACAGAGAAGGTGTAGTACTATGTTCTTGATGTGTAAGTATTGACACCTCAGTCTCACAACTCATTAGGTAGTTCCTTGCCTTTGTTCTGTTGATTTCAATGAAAATCTAAAGGCTTGTTATATTCAACAAAATTTAAGTGTGAGTAACTAGGCTGCATTAAAGCCCAACTGACTTCTGTGACAGTTCATAAAATAAAAGCCAATTTAAAAGAAATGTGGTACAGCCTTTCCTGGACTATACCACATCACCCCAAAGTTGGGAAAATCTCATATTTGCATGCTGTCCACAACACAGATAAATCAGTTAAAGTGTGCATTAACCAGTTTTGTATTGTTGCTATATTGTTTTGCTAGGTTGTTGACATCGCTAAATTGATGAAAGCCTATATCAGCATGATTGTGAAAAAACGTTACAGCACCTCTCGATCAGTGAGTAGTCATGGAAGTCAAGGCAGCTCCAGGTGAAGCTAGAGAATATGCCTTATTCTGCCTTTACTATTGGAACATATCACTGCCAACCCGTTGCTTTCTCCAAAAATGATGATTGGAGGCATCTCCCAAGCTACAAACAAATCCAGGATTCTAGGACAACCTTCACTCAACACACGATATTCAGCAAGCTTAGATAAATATAACATCCACTTGAATCGTCTCATACTAAATGTGTTGGCTAGGATACTTCAAGCCTTCCAAAGCTCTGTTACCTCTAGATATCATACTGTATGCCTTAAAACACTGTTTTCCAAGCAGTACAAAGTGCCTTAAAATGTTTAAAACCAACTTGCATTGATCTATATTGTATTATCAGAGGAGTTGTGTTTTTTAATAAACCACTTAGCGTATTACGGGAGCGTAAATTCAGCCATCTTGCACTAACCAACCGGCTGGTTCATGCATGAGGAAGAAAGGAAGCATCTTTCTTGGAATGCTGCAGGCGGCTTTCCATGTGGACTTAATCGGCAATGTTGTGTTCTCTTCCTGCTCTTCTTTTCATATGGGTGCATGCGTATGATCCAGGTCAACTTCTAACTTTATTCCACGTTTCACAACCTTAAAATTAAAAGGGAATAATAATGTGCAATGGTGTAAACAGTCTTTCTGTACATTTTAATAGTCCAGAGCTATAGTTGTCCCAATTTTAGAGTTTGTTTATAAGCCAGTTTTATTTACAAATTGGGGGGGGGGGGGCATTAAAATGTATTTTCTTCTAGAGAGGGATTTTCCATGCATTGTCTGCATTTCTGTATCTGCTGTACTGTAGATAATACATGTAGCTGAAAGAAACTGTATTTATAGACTGTCCTTAATATGGAAATGCCATTATCAGCACAATATTCAATCACTTGTCTTCAGTTCATAAAGTTGTTTTTTTAAGGTATTAAACATTTCTTTTAAAAATATTTATCTCATGAGTTTGTAATATGCTCGTTGGAACTTGCCAACTACAACCCATACTAAAAAGAAACAAGTGATTTATACAGAAAAAGTACGAACTATTTTACCTAGAGCTAATGGTTAGTCCTTGACAAAAGAAAAGAATGGTAACAGACAGTGGAAAAGCAGGCCATGGACTCCCAACCTTGCATTGGAAAACTCTGACGTATGCTAAAGAAATGGATTACTAGCCTTGAGTAGTAGAGGAAGCAAGAAAACGATAGTGGCATCCTATGGGCCAGTTCACACATACTTGAAGCATGTAGCTTCTACATGTAGTAGAATGCACAACAACTCTTGGCCTTGCATGTGCCTTCCTCTAATCATGTGTGACTTGCAACATTGGTAAGAGTGCCTTCTCCCTCACCACCCTGCTTGGGCACTGAGATCATCAGATGAGACACTCCTATTTGTTTTCACGTGGACCTATAATCTATTTGGAGTCCACTCGGAGTAGAGCCTTAGTGTATCGGTTCCCTCTTTATGGAGGTCCCTGCATGTTGATGTTAGGCAGGCAACCAACGCGTGCCAAACGCACACAACTACTATAGTAATATAAAAAATACCAATTACTAGAAAAAGGGGGTGAACACTTATATCAAACAAAAGTTTATATAACATAATAAACAACCATAAACAGTCATAGCACACATTAGAAAATCACAAAATGTAAACACAAACATAAACCTGTATCTATTATTATTTCCTTCCAGTAATTCTGAAGAAGCAAACAGTGAAAACAGGACTAATTCACACTGGTAACCTGTTTAAGCCTATTGAAAAAAGTTTATATCATTAAAAAAAAAATACTGTTGAGATTTGTGTTTACATTTTGTGATTTTCTAATGTGTACTATGACCATTTATAGTTGCTTATCATGTTAAGCCTATTGAAAGAAGCTTATGTCAAAAAGCCTATTTGAAAGAAGTTTATATCAATTTCAAAAATACTGTTATTTGTGTTTACATGTTGTGATTTTCTAATGTCTACCATTTATAGTTGTTTATTATGTTATATAAACTTTTGTTTGATGTAAGTGTTCACCCCTTTTTTTAGTAATTGGTATATTGTACATTACTATAGTAGTTGTGTGCCTTTGGCACTCGTTGGTTGCTATCATTCATATCAACTACTCTGCCTTCTCTAATTTTGTGCGATGTTAGGCAGGCACCAACTTTGTTTTGTTTTCAATGCTTGCTGAAGATATTTTTATTTAAACAAGCTTTCCCTGATTAACCGACCATGGTTTTATTGGCACAATCTGATTCTAAATGTTTAAATTCTGTATTTCAATTATTATTACTATTGTTATTTTTATCCTCGTATTTCCCAAGTTAATCCACAGCTCAACTGCTCTGCCAAAGGCTGAGTTACTAACTGAGGCACAGAAGGGTCCATTTAGTACAGAATTCTGTTCACTCAGTAGCCAACCAGCTGTTGACTGGAAAACCACAAGCAGGACACCAGTGCAATAGCACCCTCCCACCCATAGTCCCCAGCAACTTGTGTACTTAGGGTTACTGCCTCTGATCTTGGGGAAGCACATAGCCATCACTACTACTAACCATTTATAGTCTGCTCTAGGAATTTGTCTTAACCCACTTTTAAACCATCCAAATTGGTGGCCATCGCTACATCTTGTGCTGGCAAATTCCATAGTTGCCCTTCACGCTGTGTGAAGAAGTACTTCCTTTTATGTATCCTGAATCTCCCACCAATCAGCTTCATGGGGTGAACCTGAGTTCTAGTATTACGGGAGAGAGAAATGTCTCCCTATCCATCTTCACACCATGCATAATTCCATACACCTCTATCATGTCTCCTCTACTCTCCTTTTTTCCAAGTTAAACAATCCCAAGGTAACTTTCCTCACAGGGGACTTGCTCCAGCTCCTTGCTCGTTTTAGTTGCTTTTTTCTGCACTTCTTTCCAGCTCTGCAATATCTTAGTTTAGGTTGGTGACCAGGGCTATACACAGTATTCTAAGTGTGGTCACATCATCAATTTGTGTACAAAGACACTCCTTATGATAGTTGGTGCATAGCCTCAACCTTAAAATCTAGCTAGCATTGTACATGGCCATATTCTACCATACGTCCTGATGGTGCTCAGAACGGTTTATTCCTCCTTTTCTAGTGCTCTATGAGGAAAAAAGTGTAGGATAAAAGACTTTCTATGGCTAGTTCTGTACTATTAGGATGTTCAGAATCTAATGTCCTGGGCTTGATGGTTTCAAATCCTACATCTGCCTTGTAGCCCTAACCACATCAGTTTATCACCTGAAATAATAATGACTTAGCTCAGTGGAATTTTATGTGGGTAAATACATTAGGATTTTAAGACATGTTGGGTCATAATCTAAAAGCCACGATCCCCTTCAGAACTGTCTCAACCTTGAGGCAAGTTTCCTTTCTCCAGCAGCACTGTACTTCATCTTAAGGGCCACATCCTTTACTCATCAAGAACTGAGCCTTTTCTGGCTAGCAAGGCATGTCCTGATAGGCTAGGGCTCCTGCCTCTTATGTCACAATGTGTGTGTGTAGGTGGGTGGGTGGGGTTCTAGTCTCCATGGAGACAGAGAAATATAAAGGATGCTGCAGGGCCCTTTAGACTCACTTTGAAAGCGGGACTTGTTGGATTCTGACTGATTCACAAGTCTGTCCAGTTGATCCATATAGTCAGTGACTGAAGACATGGAGGGAGGAGTTGGCCATCATACCCTCCTTCAGGTAAGTGACCAAAGCTTAAATATATTTTATTAATTATTATTAACAATATTTATATATTGCTCCATTATCTAACACAGATCCCAGAGCAGTGAACATAGGTATAAACAGTAAAATATTTAAAAAACAAATTAAAATTGTTCAATTTAAAAACAAAGGAACCAGAAAAACAGTGGCAAGTCAGTTGAGGAAGGCTTCTCGAAACAGAGTTGTTTTCAGGAGGTGCCAGAAGCAGCCTAGTGTAGGCGCCTGCCTGACCTCCAGGAGTTCCACAGAGAAGGGTTTACTACACAAGGCTCTTCTCCTGGTGGATTCCATAGTTGCATTAAGTGCCTACATGAAAGCAAACGACCTGCTCCAAGACATCCTTTGGGAACGACACACATGAAATCATGTGGGAAATAGCCACAACACCAGCTTTTCTGAGAGACTCCTCCAGGGCTCTACAGAAAGAAGCCATGAAGTTATTCAAGTGAGGAAAATACACCTGAAAGACATTTTAAATATCCAAGCCAATTAGGACAGTACTGCTGAGCAAGACCCAGGGTAATGATCACTCCACCCATAGTCCTTCAAGGTAGTGAAGGCCCAGCTTAGCCTACCCTGCCTTGACCTCTTTGCTTCACCCCAGAATGCCAAATTCCTCATATTTGTCATCTGCTACCAAGCAAAAGGTGCTGAGTTCACAGACACCTTGAGCTCGAGGCCTCCTGTATGCCTTCCTGACCCTGCTCTTCATCTTGGGGGTAATCCAAAGGATAAAGGATCAGTGGGCAGAGATCATCCTGTAGCCCCAAACTGGCCAAGAAGACCATGCTATGCTGAGCTCATTAACTTATCCAAGAGCAGGCCAGTAACTCTTCCAGTTTGGCAGGATCTTCTAAGGCCAATCTTGCACCAAGATCCAGCCTTCCTGAAGCTAACTGCCTGGAGATTGTGTGGGAGTTGAGGCTAGTCAGCTAGCATACTGCACTCTCCTTGCCTCCTACAGGGCTTCAAGTAACAGAACCTATGAGCACAGCTGACATACATTTAACAGCTGCTGTCAAGGCATGGGGAGGAACCCACTAACCAACGACATTACAGATGTTCTGGAATTCTTACAAGAAAGCCTGTCTGCAAGCCCTAAGGCTAACACCCTGAGAAGTCAGATCTCAGCCCTAGGATCCATCCTAAGGGAATTAGGTATGGCCCTATAGGGACCCATCTCTACATTAGAAGGTTCCTCAGCTGGATGAACACCATACATAATAATATATATTTTAAATCATTCTGATAAGCATCAGATTCCTTTTTTGGATACAGTAGTATATAGAGATCGACATTTACAAACCTATAGATTGGAATTCTCTCTTGCATTTCTCATCTTGTCATTCATTCCAGTTGTGCAGCAGTTTACCATACAGCCAATATTTGTGTCTTAAAATGAACTCTTGTGCTGAAGAGTATTCCAAGATTAAACTCAGGTTAAGACAGCAGCTTATGGACAGGGGGTGCCCTAGTACAGTTATTAACGTTGCTCAAAGATGGGTGGATGCAGTTCCAAGCTCCAGTTTATTACAGAATAGTGTGAGGAATCCTGAAAATAGAATCACATACTCTTTGACACATTCCCATGTGTCTTATGCCATAATGAAAACTATATTAAAAAAAACATTGGCATATTGTGTGTGATCTACCTGGGTGTAATCATACACCACAAATTGGACTGAGATGAACAAAAAATCTTCATGATTTTTTGGTCCATTCTGATATTGACCCATCCCAATTTACTGCATGCACCATTCATGGTAACTTTAAATGCAGTGGATGTACTATATGTACATTATCTTTGTAGACTGACACGTTTGAGCATCCAGATGACCACCGATTGTTTAAGCTACATCACTTTTCTAATTGTGGAACAAAATGGATAATTTATGTTATCATCTGCCCATGTGGACTTCTCTATGTAGGAAAAACCTCAGTGTGAGAAAACGTATAATACAACATCGTTCTAAATTAAAACATCAAATCTTGGATGCACCATTGGTTCAGCATTTTACTGAAAACTCTCATAGATATGATAGTTCAAGTTTTTCGTTATTGATAGAGTATACCCCCATAAATACAACTGGAACAATCTTGATAACCTTCTTTTAAGGAAGGAAGCAGAATGGATTTTCAAGCTTGACACTGTACAACCACATGGCCTGAATGTTAGTTTGGATTTGGAATCCTTTCTTGGAAAATAATATCAACAGATGGTCTTTTTTACTACCAGTTCCACCATTGCTATTCTAGTCAGTACTACATACAGTGTATGTTCCTGTACCTTTAAGATTCATGTATAAAATAACCTAATAAGGTAAAAAGAAAACACCTGTCTACATTACTTGCCGTTGTTGAAGCGTTTTGGATCACTTGCCAGCGATTGAAGTTTGAATTCTTTATTATTATTCCGTCTTTGTGTTTATCTTATTATGTTTCTAAAACCTTTTGATCAAAATGTTTCTAAAACCTTTAAATCAAAATGGAGGGGCAGGTAAGAAATAAATTTTATTATTTTTATTATTATGTTTTTAAAACATTTATTATGCAGAAAAACTTCTTTTGGAGGGCTTTAACTAAAAACAGTACAGAACGACTATTGCTTGTTCACAGCGGGGAGTGTTTAATTACACTCTATTTTAACATTTTAAAATAACTTGGAATCTTTTGATGCTTTCTGGAGATAATGATGTAACCCAAGATATTATTCAATTTAAATCTTGCATGTGTTTATTGGTTTTACAGATAATGGATGGATCATTTCCTCGCCACTTGGAAGCTAATGAATTTTCAGCCAGGACATAAGAAAGAATTTCACTATCTGTTAGCTGGAACCAACTTAGGGAGTACTATCTCCTGTCGACACCCCCACAGCTCTTGACGGCACACGGCGACTTGAAAGGGTATATGTCTGAGGAAGTCTGAAATGAAATTAATATGACGAAACGGGAAAAGATAACCGGAATCCTGTTATAATTAGTAATACAGTATATTAGTCTGTTGTTAGCATTCTGGACATTTGGTTGTTAGCAACTGCAGCCTAGTGTGTTTTGGTTTTACAGATAATGGAACTGTTTTTTCTGATGAAGTCTAATATATGACGAAACAGGATAAAAACCAGATGCCTGTTATCAGACTTGTGAAAAACAATTCAGTTAACTTTCTGTCTTGTAAAGAATCTACCTACTGGCTTTGTGGCTTTGTATAAAACAATCAGAATTGTGAAAAACAACTCAGTTGACTTATCTGTCTTATAAAGAACTCTTGTATGCAGCTGTCTGCTTATCAAGGAGCAGGCCAGTAACTATTCCAGTTTGGCAGGAACGTCTAAGGAGGGGCCAATCATGTACCAAGATCCAGCCTTCCTGAAGCTAACTGCCTGGAGGTTGAGTGGGGATGGATAAACAGTTGAGGCTAGTCAGCTAGGATATTGCACTCTCCTTGCCTCCTACAGGGCTTCAAGTAACAGAACCTACAAGCACAGCTGACATACATTTAACAGCTGCTGTCAAGGCATGGGGAGGAACCCACTAACCAACGACATTACAAATGTTCTGGAATTCTTACAGGAAAGCCTGTCTGCAAGCCCTAAGGCTAACACCCTGAGAAGTCAGATCTCAGCCCTAGGATCCATTCTAGGAGAATTAGGTATGGCCCTATAGTGACCCAACTCTACATTAGAAGGTTCCTAAGGGCAGCTTCCCTGATCAGCCCATCCCGATCTGGATATCAGTTTTGTACTATTATTTGTAACAAAGTAACAATATGGAACCATTATCCCTTGTCCCTGATACCTGAACTTTTAGAATATCTACATGGTGTTCAGATTAATTCCAAATTAGAATTGTGTGGAGGATACATTTTGTCAGGGACCATAAGGGTGATAGATGGAAAACTGCATACCAGACCTAATATGGGCATTACAAATATATAGTAATGCCATTTGGCTTATGCAATGCACCTGTGATATTTCAAGACTTCATGAATTACATTTCCGAAGATCTCCTAGATCAATTTATGATCATTTATTTAGATTATATTATGATTTATTCCTCAGACCATCAGCTTCAATTCTCCAAAGTCTATGATAGTATAGGCTCTTTTCCCAGCTTGAAAAATGTTTATTTGACCTAACTGCTAAGGACTTCTTAGGGCATGAAATCACCCCATAGAGGATCCTCAGGAAGTACAGGCAGTACTGAAAAGGCAAGCTCCCCAGTCTCTGAAAGACATCTAATGTTTCCTTAGCTTTGCAAATTATTATCACCACTTCATTCCAGGGTACTCTGCAATTACATCTCCTCTAATGAAACTTCTGCACTAGGAACTTACTGCATTTGAACAAGGAACTGTCCGGGAAAGCTGCCAAAGGCCGACAATAAACAACCAACTAAGGAGCTGACAGAGATAAGAACAGTGTCTGGGTAATCTGCCAACTTTATAGCAACAACCAAGAAATTAGGGCTAAGCAGATACACTCAAAGTTTACAGGCAGAATTCAGTCTCTTTGAAAGTGGCCAGATGCAGGCAAGGAGACACACAAAGAATAGTCCAGGTCACAGAGCTAATAGTCAAGGCTTACAACAGGCAGGGTGGTCTAGAACAAGTCTGTGGTCAAATAGAATTAGCAGGCAGCGTGGTCCAGAGCCAGTCCGTGGTCAAACAAGATTAGCAGGCAATGTGGTCAGGAACAGGTCCGTGGTCAAACAGGATTCGAGGCAACAAGGCTGAGAAGTCACAGGCAACCAACACAAGAGCTTTCGCCAGGGTAATCAGTTAACCTCTGACAAACTCTCCCCAGCTCCCTGAGGCATATATATGCAAGTCACTGCTGCCCCCAGGTGCTCCTTGATTGCTTGGCGTTTCAGATAAAGCCTCTGGGACCAGCGTCTGGCTTTCTTTTCTGCTCTCTGCTGGCTGAAAGACGGAACGGGTACATTTGGTTCTTCCCCCTCTTGGTTATCTAGATTGGCAGGACTCCTTGCTGACCTAGATGCTGACACACTTGTGCTCGGCTCTTCCTCCTCTTGGCTCCCTAGGTTGGGAGGACTCCCTGTTGGCACAGGTTCCACCCCCCTTGAGCTGGACTCTTCAGCAATGGGTCTGGGTTCCTCCATGTCCTCATCCCGACTCCATACCTACACAGGGTATGACAGGAACAAAAACTGCTTTTTTGAACTGAGGAAGGACCCAGTTTTGGGGGTCTGAAATGCATAGGCTTATCTGAGGCTTATCTGAATAAACATATTTCAAGAAACGCATATCTGAATAAACGTTCTTCAAGAAGTCCTTTTTAGGTTCCACCCCTTGCTGTTTGGCTTTTTTTAGCATACTAGAAGCAAGATTTGATCAGGAATATACTTGAACAGCAGAAATATTTCTTTCCTTGAAGTTTACATAGTTTCTGACAACGGGTCATTGAAGCACTCCAAGGAATTGTCTCCACAATTGGTTTCAAGGTTCTCAGAATTGAGCATAGTGTTTTTGAGGAATTCAGTCTGGCTAGATATTGATTACACATAAAACAAGTTTCATTATTCTGATAAAGCACAGAAACAGCAGTAAATATTGGAATTGTCATTAGATAAGTTATTATTGCTCACTAAACTACTATTGTTAAATGCTATTATCAAAAGACATTTTTGAATAATTATTCTTGAAGGGTAAATGTAAATTACTTATGTTTACTAACATTGCTTTTATTTATTAAAATGAGACATTTTTAACTGTATTAATTTCTTTATGATAGACGTTACACTATTTTGCATTCCTGAAGACAGCTAATTGCACATTATCATTTGAGACTGTGTTTGTAGCATTCATATGCCTATGATCTATCTATCTATCCTTTAGGTTTTCTAACCAGTTTTATTTTCAAATCAGTGGAGTTGAGATAGGCAGTCCCTTTGCTCCCAGTGTGGCTAATTTATTCATGGCTTATCTTGAGGAAACTATTATCTGTCATTCTAGTAACAATCTTTTCTACAATGACATTTTCTTCTATAAATGTTACATTGACGATATTTTTCTGGTATTCTCAAATCAGCATAGGGTGCAGGAATTTTTCAGTTGGATGTACACCATATATAATATAAAATTTTCTTTTCATTCAGATATGCATCAGATTCCTTCTTTGGATATAGTGGTATATTGAGATCAACTGTATTTAAGAACATTTACAAAACCTACAGATAGGAATTCTCTCTTGCATTTCTCATCCTGTCATTCATCCCAGTTGTGCAGCAGTTTACCATACGACCAATATTTGTGTCTCAAAAGGAACTCTTCTTGTGCTGAGGAGTATTCCAAGATTAAACTCAAGTTAAGATATAAGCTTATGGACAGGGAGTACCCTAGCACAGTTATTAATATTGCTGAAAGACGAACGGCTGCAGTTCCAAGATCCAGTTTATTGCAGAATCATGTAAGGAATCCTGAAAACAGAATCACATGCTCTTTGACACATTCCCATTTGTCCTATGCCACAATGTAAACTATTTTAAAAATTGGCATATTGTGGGTGATCTACCAAGGTGTAATTATACACCATGAATTGGACTCAGACGTACAAAAAATCTTCGGGGTCTTTTGGTCCATTCTGATATTGATCCACCCCAATTTACTGCGGCCATCATCCATGGTCACTTTAAATCCAGTGGATGTACTATATGTACATTATCTTTGCAAACTGATACATTTGAAATCCAGATGACCACCGACTGTTTAAGCTACATCATTTCTCCAATTGTGGAACAAAATGGGTAATTTATGTTATCATCTGCCCATGTGGACTTCTCTATATAGGAAAAACCTATTGGGTTGCCATGCTATATAATGGTTCTGTGTATTTCTTTTAAGATCCCTTTTTGTTCTTTCCTAAATTCTTGTTTATAAATAAATCTCTACCTCATTTAATTGTGCTGCCAGTTTCTCTCTGTTGGGTCCAGTCTAAATCCATGGGCTACTGCTCCAGAATTTCTGGTAGGTTTTCCCCTAAACCTCAGGTGCCAAGAGGTCTTTGAGGTTGGTGGTAGCATGACAGATTTATATCACCTGCCCTCGAGCTACCTCTACACATATATACCTGCCTGAACTCTAAAATCATCTTGGGGGAGGGCTGTTGCAGAAAAGGTTGTGGTGTTTGTGGCTGAGCCCTGACAGTGTTTGTCTGACCCTCCCATCTCCACAGGTACTAAAGCCTCCAGTGTGCTGGAGGCATGAGCAACATGGCTCTTGGCCTGAGGCTCTCAGCCGTGGGCAGGAAGCCATTCAAGAGGAACTGCCACCTTGGAAGAACTGAACGAGAGGAGAGTTTGAACTGACAAGCTGCTACTAATATGAAGTGCCATAGCTGCGCAGAGGACAAGGAGAATACTCACCTTAATCCCATTGGTGTTTGTCTGATAGAAGGCCGGGAAGCATAGGGATTTAGCTTGCAGTCAGAAAACTGCCTAGCATGTTCGAAATCACCACCTGGCCTTCGTTATCATGAACAGTTGGAGTAGGCTGGAGACCCAAGGCTGTGACTGATTGAAATCTAATTTTACAACAAATACTACTGATTTACCAGTTCCTGTTGGCAGGGGTGAGTAGCCCACTTTTCCCAGCTGGACAGAAAGTGGTAAAAATATGATGCTTGCTAGAACTGCATGCAGAATGCTGGGGATAGTTCCCACCTTTGAGAGTATCCTTTAAATGGGAAAGTACAGACAAAAAAAATGCTTTTTTACAGCCAGAGAGGTGGGCAAAGAGGTGGTGGTGGTTGAAGATGAACCTCTAGATACATCAAGTCCTATTTTAGATTGGTCTGTTGACCTTAAAAGTGCCACTCAGGTTGTTACAGAGGATTTAGGCCCTCATAACCTTGCTTTAGAACTGGCTCTTGCTGAAATAAGGATGATAAAGGAGCAAACAAGGTAACTGGAAAGGCCAAACAGTTAAATGAACAGTTAAATGACCTGATGTTAAAACAAGTTTCAGAACTGGCTCACTGTAACAGAAGAGCAAATAAAGAAGGGGATAAGAGCCAAAATGAGTCAGTTGATGGGGTAGGGGTGGTTTACCAGTTGAGGGCTGGTTGTTTATGATAATGAAGGATATAGAACACATCAAATCCTATCTGTCCCAATGTAATGGACTCCTAACAATACTTGCGTTAGTGCAAAAACAGGCTGGCCCACTGTGGCCCAGAATATAGAGAGGGAAGTCTAGGAAGGAAGCCCAGTAAATATAGGCCACAAACAAAAACTCTCACTACATCAAATGAAAAGGTGACCAAGAAGAAGGGTGGAAACAAAACAAGAGTAAAAACATCAAAAATACAAAGGGTGTTTCCTATAAGAAAATGAACAAAGATACTGTGCAGAAAACTGAACTGAAGTCTAAAAAGAAATCTAAGAACAAGGTAAAGAAAAATTACAGTGTCAAATCCTTTTCAGAAAATATAGTCAGCCTTGTTCCACAGACCCCACATAACATCTTGGTTGAACACCAGGAAGAGGAAATGCCAGATTTATGTGTACCAGCAACACAGGAAGCAAAATTGTACCTAAAGAATTCAGGAAACGCTGTGAGCTGGAACTTAGTATTGATTCATCAAAAGTTGGTCGTGTCCAACTATCCCAAACCCAAAGGACTCTTATCTCAATCGGAACGCAAAGTACACCCTCTCCAAATTCTGGACATTGTTGCCTCTTCTCTCTGGCAGATATTACCTATGTGGAATATTTGTATTACAACCATATCTGTGGCATGAGTGGTGGTCACATTCAATGACCAGGATTCAGCAAGACTGTTATTAAACAGGAGGGAAGAACTCAGCAGATATGGCATTCCAGTCTCAAGATTCTATGAAAATCGGATACCTCTGAACGTAATAGGGAAATACCTTAATATAGGTCAAAAAAAGATGCTCAGCTGGAGAGACCTAAAAATCTTATTGATTTAGATTCCATCCAAGAAAATATCTCCATTGACAAAAACCCAGGGATACATGGGCAGAAGAGGTCATACCCTGCTGAGGTTTATGGAAAATGGCAAATACCTGCTAAATGAAATGAATTTCACAATAATTAGGAGAAAGCACTACTAAACTCCTTTTGTACTTTGCCCCAAGTTGCACAAAATGACATTATGATGAGACTTGACACCTTAAGAGAACATCTGATCAACATGCAAATTGACAGAGGCAGACCTACAGATAAGGAAGGCGCACAAGGGGATGGGGAGGAATATGATGCTCTACATCAAGAAAGTAACATGAAAGGAAGATTGGGTGATGCACAGGAGTTATCCAGAGCAAAAAAGGATTCCATGGATTGCTTGACAACTGCAGAGAAGTAGTACAAGTATGACCATCCATCAAACTCCTAAGCCCCGCCCACTGACAGGTGCCCCTCTCCCTTTTAGACCAGATGTCCCGCCTTAGACGGAAGTCCCGCCGCCGGAAGTCCCACCTCCGGAAATAGTGGTCACCTGACGTGGATCACATGACCCCAACAGGGTCATGTGACCCCTCTAGGGTTGCGTCAGACTGCCCTTGACCAATAGGAAGGGGGTTTAGAGCCCTAACCCTTATGGGATTGGAGAAATCCCCCCTAGATTGATATCTCGATGCCGATTGGTCCAAAGGGGGTCATGTGACCCCTCTAGGAAAGTGGAAGACCGTCCTCGACCAATAGGAAGGGGTTTTAGAGGGTGCACGTGGTCCTGTAAGGCCAGCCCCCTCGCTCTAGACGCGTATAGAAGGGATCCCCCATTTTGCCTGCCCAGACACGTTTTCCTGCATAGAGAAGATGGCGAATCCTATCCCCGCCAGCGGATCTTCACCAGTGCCTCCACAGACACCCCTGAGGAATCAAAACAGAAAGAAAGGGGTGAGTCGTGCTTCCACATATTTTCCAGAAGACAGAGAAATTACACAACCATCTCAGAATATTATAAATAATAGTTCTGATGCAACAATTAGTAAACCCTTACCCATTGGACCTTCTGGATTTTCTTATCCACTGGCACCCCTGGATCTTCAGCCCGAAAAGCCGGAGCTGTTTCGGTCTTCCTCATACCCGCCAACTGGGCATTTACCATCATCTGTGTACCCAGCAGAGCCAAATTCTTTTCCTGAAACCTCACAATGGGCCAATTGGAGAATGGATTGTACCAAGCAATGGTCTGATACAGAGTGTGATTGTGGCTCTGATTTAAAAAATGTGCACCTAAAGGCGGAGAAGTATAATGATGAAGCTGTGGATGGCAGGAGCCTTATGAAATTGGTTCTACCATCTGAAGAGAAAATGGAGCAGGAAGATCCTGACACATACCCGCCACTGGAAGAACCGATGGACGTTATGACGGAGAATGTGAGTATTTTTATATATGAAATTTGTTCTTAGTATTAAGGCCAGATTGATTACTAAAAACCCCTAAATTTTGTTTTTACGCAGGCCCATGGTGCTTTTGAGAAAATGCAGATTGACACGTTTCCTGCATATCATGTGTTTCCACAGACCTGAACAATGAAAACTAAAAAAAAAAAAAAAATGATGCCGCGGAGTCAATAAAAACAGTTTGTTGTAAACTTACGTTTCCATTCTTGTGTTAACCTATAATATGGCCGATCATGAAGAAATCCTAAGGGATATTTATTATACCCCCAGACACGTAGGGGGGTTGGGTGGCATGAACTCCCTATTTCAGGAGGCCAAAAAACAGAGCAAAGACCTGAGCAGAAGAGATGTTAGCAGATGGCTGTCAGATCAGGATGCTTACACCAGCTACGATCCATTTTAAAAGGAATAGAACAATTGTGTCTGAGGTGGATGCTCAATGGCAGGCCGATCTAGTCGATATGCAGCAATTTTCTAAATATAACAAGGGCTACAAGTACATTTTAACGGTTATAGATATTTTGTCTAAATATGCTTGGGCAGAGGTTCTAAAAGACAAGACAGGTAGGCAGGTGTCCGCCGCTTTTAAAGCTATTTTCACACAAGACGGAAGAGTTCCTGTCAAAATACAGACAGATAAAGGGTGTGAGTTCCTAAACAGGGATGTGAATCGCCTATTCAAGAAACAGGGGTACACCATTTTGTTACCAATAATGAAGTCAAAGCGGGGGTTGTGGAGAGGTTCAATAGGACTTTAAAAACAAAAATGTGGAGGTATTTCACAGCTAACAACACATACACATATATAGATGTGCTACCCCAATTCCTAAAAAGTTATAACCATAGCTTTCACAGAACTATCAAAACTAGGCTCCTTTTTAAAAATACCAATATCAACATGCTACTGCTTCTGAAATATGTGTTGTTGTTTTTTACAGAAGATTTTGCAATAACTAAGACTCCTTTTAAAAGGCCAGTAGGGGTGTCATCTCAGGATGCATCAAGGGTGTCAGGTAATAGTTATCTATCTGTGTGTGTGTATGTGTAGTAAATACCAAATATTTTACAATCCATCCTTGCATAATTGAAAACATCTTTATTATTGTTTGTTTGTTTGCATTTAGAAAATACCCCAACTGTTCAGGAACCGGAGCGTAAGAAAGCTACCCATAAGACTAAACGTTTTTGCGATGTGTTATAAGGAAAGCCTAAACATTTATTTTAATATGTATATTAGTAGCAGAGAAATGAATAACCAACACTGGTCGAACACTTTTCAAGAACCAAGATAGTAGCAGCGGTGTCACAGTGCAAAATAAAATAAAATAAAAATGTGTTAAGGATGATTGTACATAGTTAATGTAGATGTCTTTTGTTTTTTCAGACAAGAAAATTGCAGCTGTGAAAAGAGATCGCTCAGAACCTCACGGTGATGGGGGTCGAAAAACAAAGAAGCAGAGAAATGAAAACCCTCTAGTCTTACCAACTTTTGAACATCTTGAAGGGTTGACAGTCACGGAACTTGCTGCATGGGTTGAACCACCATTTAAAATTGTACAACAAGGAGGTGCCCTTTTGGTGCAGAGAGCTATGGAACTCAACTCCAGTGGTTATGGGGGTTCTGTCATAAATTCTCATAATATTAAAAAATATCAAAGTTGTGCGGAGCCGGACCATACATTTTTCAAACATGTGCAAGTAGGGGGTGGTCAAAGGTTTTGGAAAAGGGGGTCTCTGAGAAAGAGCCTCTACAAACGTCAGCCATATTGGAGGGTGAGGGTATGTAAAATATTAAATAGAGCTAAAAAAACACTCATGACAAGTAAAAAGCAAAGAAAACCTCACCACCAATTTCTGAAACAGATCCAGAGTCTGAGTCTTCAGAGATACATCACTCCCTACCCCCCACACCCTCTTGTGAAGCAGACAGCGATACTTTTGGGGTGTCCCAACCCAGCCATGACTCAGAGGGGTCAGAGGAACAACCACAGGTATATGCAGAGCGTGTGAGGCATTGGGAGTACGAGAGGGGCCAGTACAGGACCCTGCACATAGGGGAAGAATTCAGATTTGTTAATCTAGATCGTATAACTTCATTTTCCCAGGCTGTTACGGCTCTATACGCGGCTATACAACAAATCCTCGATGACGTCAGCTGGAGATTTTCGCCAGGAGATTTTGTGCAATTGCGTTTAGATGGTGGAGGTTTAAGCTTTCCACTCTTTTCAGTTAAAAGACCATGGGCTGTTTTAAATATAGAGGATTTTCTAACCCATATTAGCAATCTCATGCAAAGCAATGCTGTGGGGATACAACACTGCGTTTAATTATCACAATAGTGAGGGCGGAAAAAGGCGGAAAATAAGCTCTATTCCTAATAGTAAAATCATACATAGAAAATGTCAGCATCTAGAAGATTTTAATTACACAGGCAGTAATCTCTGCTTTGCAGGGGGGCTCTTAGCTGTCATGGCTGAGAAAGCCCCCACAGATGCAGAATTATTGTCTGCGGCCAGACAACTACATGAGGATTTGGGGTGGTCTCCCCAGAAACAAGTCACACTCAGCGATGTTTCACTGATTGAAAATCATTTGAGGGTAAACATACAGGTCATAAGATACACAAAAAATGGTTGGGGAATATTCAAACCAACCGGTGTCAGATATGGTAAAACCTATTCAATGTTACTTCACGATGAGCATTATTATGGTGTACGTAGCGTGAAAGCTGTTTTTGGTGCAGAGAATTTCTGTGAGAAATGTGCCACACTTTTCACACATTCTCATTCCTGTCTATATTTTTGTAGAGTCTGTCAGAGTGCAGACTGTGCCAGTAATCTTGTAAAAATACTGCATTGTAAGTATTGCCAACGTAACTGTAGATCGCCGTTATGTCTGCGCAAACATAAAGAACTAGCCCCGGCAGTTAAAGTAGAATATGTTCGTAGAGTGTATTGTGGAGTTACCAGGAATTAACTCACGATTTTCAAAACTGTCCTGGAAGACTTTGCAGAGTGTGCTGGGGTTTTATTGATGGCGAAAAGCATCTGTGTTACATGTCCAAGCTTAAGAAACCAATGGTGGGGGGGCGGAGCCGGACGCCATGACTGGTAAGATCTCTCCTTAAGAGCTCCCGATCGGGAAGATCTGGAAAGCTAATTATCTCACTTAAAAAGGCATGGGTCGTTAATGAAAATGAAGGTTGATGATTATGAGTGCTAAGAGAGGGTGGAAATCCTGTTTTCGGAAGCAGACTCAGAAAAAGGAGGGAGGAAAGCAGCCCGTTCCTTGGCTGTAAACAGACAGAAGGAGGGGGGAGTTAGAAAACGAAACTAACTTTGCTACAGCTCTCCCGTCTCCTAAGTCTGATAAGCGGTGATTTATACTCCTAATCTGAGAGAAAGGTTTATTTGGCAGTAAATTCACCCTTTAAAAAAGCACCGAAGAAGAAATGTTTATTTGCGTAGAAAGAGAGATGGTGTGGATTGTAAACGGGACATTGACTCAGAGTTAAAAATAGACCCATGCCATACGTTAGAAAAAAAAAACCCCGGGGAAGGCTACTTGGCAAAGAGTTCATCCTTCTAATCATAATTTGGCCCGTCTTGAGAAAGTGTCTGCAGAAAAAGACTCACAAAGTAGTGGAAATGATAGCAACGGATTTGTCAAGATGGCTGAGGGATCTGGCACGGTGCCAATTTCAACTGCATTGGAAGAATTGAAGAAACTGATTCTGGATAGCACTGCCACTTTGAGCAAGAAGATGGATGTTAATGAAAAAACACAGCAGCACGGATGGGGGTGCTTGCAGATAAGATCGCGCAAAATGACAGAGAGATAAAGAATCTGGATGTGGAAGTAAAAGCACTTGTGAAAAAACAGGATGTCTTTGAAAAAAGTTGTGAGGTAAAATTTCAAGATCAAGATCTAAAGTTGATCCAACTTCAAGATCAGGATCGTCGTTGTAATGTACGCATTAAACAACTTGCTGAAAAACCAGCAAAGGATTTGAGAAAAATAGTTTTGAAGTGGTTCAACGATATGATGCCAGATTTGGATATAAAAGACTGTGATATCGAAAGGATCCATAGAGTGGGAGGAGCAAATTATAGAGGATCAACCAGAGACATTCTAGTGAGATTTGGCAGTTACTACAAAAAAGAGCAAGTGATGAAGAAATTGAGGTCTATGGTCATGATTAAATATAAAGGCAAAGCAGTGCAGGTATTCAACGATCTTTGTCAGCAAACACTCCAATGGAGGCGCAGCGTTAAGCAAATAACTGAAACGCTAACAAAAAATACAGTGAGATATTCTTGGGGTTACCCTGTTTTTTAAAAGTTTTCCTATGCTGGGGGCCAACACAGAGTAACCTCTTTGGAGCAGGGCAAGGAGCTGCTGAAGAGTTTGGGGTTATTTAAGGATGCAAGTCTTGTTGCTGGAGTTGGGAATGGAGCCAAAGCCGGGGCGTCTGGGACGGGGTAAAATGGGGAATGGTATTATGAGATAATAATATGTTAAGTAGTTAAGTACAGAGATCTTGCCATTAGGGCGGGGCCCCGCCTCCCCCCTCTCCCCTAAGTTAGATAATGGCCGGAGTAATAGACTCACGGGGATATGGGGAGGGGGAAGGTAGTGGGGGGGAAGAGGGGTTGGGGGGATTAATAGGGTGGGAGGGAGGGAGATGAAGGGGGTTCAGGGTTTATTTTTATTTTTGTTGTTGTATATGTTTATGAGTTGCAGAGCACACGGGATCGGAAGGAAAATCAAAAGGGTAATTATGAATAAGAATATTAAAGTATCAACGCTTAATGTTAAAGGTCTGGGGGCAGTCGTGAAAAGTAGGAGAATAGAACAAATGTTAAATAAAGAAAGATCGGATATTATTATGATGCAAGAAACACACCAAAAATTTGATGGCGTAAATGAAATTCGGACAAGGTGGTCTGTTTATTATGAAAAGTCATTAGGGACGTCAAAAAAAATGGAGTAGCAATTTTGATTTCAAAAAAAAGTGGATTCATACTGAAAACTGTAAAAAAGGATGATAATGGTAGATATCTTATGATAAAGGGGCAAATAGAAAGTGAACAATATACATTAGTAAATGTTTATGCCCCTAATGAAAGACATAGAGAGTTTTTTATGGATTTATTTAATGAAATAGAGGAGTTTAGGGAAGGATATCTTATTTTAGCTGGGGATTTTAATATGGTAATGGATAATAGAGTGGATAGATCAAACCCCACAAATGTGGAAAAAAGAAATAATATTACTATATTGAATAAACTAGTAAAAGAAAAAGATTATGTAGATTGTTGGCGTTTACTGAATGGATCGAATTCGGGATTTTCTTACTACTCCTCAGTTCATCAGACATACTCTAGAATAGATTATATAATGGTTTCAAAAGAGTTTGCAAGAAAGGTATGTAAAATGGAAATGGGGGTAATAAAGGTAACAAACCATGCAGTGTTAAGTTTAGAGTTTACAGTTAAAAAGAATTATAAGGAAGCGTTTAGGTGGAAACTAAACACAAAACTTTTGAAGTATAATAAGGTGGTAGAAAAAATGCAAAGAGAATTGACAGAGTCTTGGGAAATTAATGAGAAGGGAGGAACGTCAAGGGCAGTAGTTTGGGATACCATGAAGGCAGTATCAAGAGGGATATGTATTAGAGAAATGTGTAATTTAAGGAGGCAACAAGTAGCAGAGCAGGAACAATTGGAGGAAGAGATTAAGAAAATGGAGAAAGATTATTGGCAATATAAAAATAAATATAAATTAATAGAAATACAAGCAAAGAAAAAACAATTAGAAAATTTAAATTTAGAGGAGGTTCAAAAAAATTTAATATATATGAAAAGGGAGTATTTTGAAAACAGTAATAGGAATTCTAGATTGCTTGCCAGGCTCACACAAAAAGAAAAAGCCAGGAATGGGATAGGGATTTTGAAGGATAAACAAGGGAAGTATTGTCATACAATAAAGGATAGAGTAAAGATTTTTCAGGAGTTTTATCAAGAGTTGTATAAGGGAAAGGATATTCAAAAACAAAAGTTGGAAGCTTATATAGAAAAGTATATAAAGAAGAGAATAAAAATAGAGCATAAAGAGTTAATGGAAAAGGTAATAACTCAAGGAGAAGTAGAAGAAGTAATTGAGAACTTGAAGCCGGGTAAATCACCGGGGGTAGATTGTTTAGGTCCAGAATATTTTAAGGTTTTTAAAAGAATTTTAGTACCAAAATTATTAAATTTGTATAATTCCATATTGGAAGGGGATAGAACGCCAGAATCATGGGAACATTCATTAATAATTTTAATACCAAAACCAGATAAAGATTTGACTGTCCCTGATTCATATAGACCTATTTCATTAATAAACCAAGATGCTAAGATTTTTTCAACTATTTTAGCAAGGCGGTTGAATAAATTTATAGAGGAATACATAGGGGAGGACCAATGTGGATTTGTGGCAGGTAGACAGATGTCTAATTTAGTGGGAAGAGTATTAAATGTAATACAGGTGATAAATAAGTCTAAGGTTAAAGCGGGAATTCTGGCATTGGATATTTTTAAGGCTTTTGATTGTGTGAGCTGGCAAGCTTTAAAGATGGTTTTAAATAAAATGGGGTTTGGAAATAAATTTAAAGCGATAATAGAAGAGTTATACTCTCAAAATACAGCCGTAGTGGTAGTGAATGATGGTGTGACAGATAAGATACGACTAGCCAGAAGGACAAGGCAAGGATGTCCGCTCTCACCAGTCCTATTTGTAATGGTAATGGAATTATTGGCGAATGCAATACGAGAAGATGAGGAGATTGAAGGAATAGGTAGTATGAAAGAAATTAAATTGAATATGTTTGCAGACGACACGTTGTTGACGGTAAAGAATCCAATAGAGAAGATGGGGAGAATTAAACAGCAGCTGAGAGAATTTGAGGATATTACGGGGTTAAAAATAAATTGGTCTAAATCAGAATTGATGTTGTTTAATTAAACTAAAAAGGAAGAGAAGGATTGGGAAGAAAAGGGAAGAGAAATGAGAGTTAAGAATCAGATTAGATATTTGGGAATAAAAATTACGCAGAAGCTAGAGAGTTTAGAGAAAGAGAATTTAAATGTGTTAAAAAAGAGATTTTAGCAAAATTGGAAAAATATAAAAGGTTAAATTTATCTTGGTTTGGAAGAATAGCAAAAATGAAGATTTTAGCAAAGATTAATTTTGTGTTCAGGATGCTACCAATAAAAATTTCAGAATTAGAGCTAAAAAGTTGGCAAAGGATTATAAATAATTATTGTAATGGTGATAAGAAAGCGAGGGTAAATAAAAGTAAATGGTATTTGAGCCAAAAAAAGGGAGGATTGGGTCTCCCGAATATTAAATTATATTATGTAGCTAATAGATTAAGATATATAGTGGAGGCAATTACGGGATTAGGGGAATTAGATTGGATGGAAGAAAAAATTACGAGTAATATAGAGACTAATTTGGAAAATGTATTTTTTATGGAAGGGGAAAAAAAATGGGTGGAAAGTATAAATAACCCGCTTTTGAGGTCTCACTGGGAAATTTGGAGTAAATATAAAGGGGAGCTGCTTCCAAGCAGCTCTCCTTTGTCACCGGTAATAATGTTGAAGAATTTCCCGGAGGAATTAAAGAGTAGATTAAGTAAAGTTTTAATAGAAAAAAATAAAATGAAATTAAGGGATTGGTTAAGAGGAATGAGTACAAGAGAGGATATGGAAGAGGTTTTGAAGGATAAAAAATTAACTTGGTTAAATTATAGGCAATTAGAACAGTGGACTAAAAAGTGGGTAAGAGATAATGGAGATTGTAGAGAATTAACAAAGTTTGAGGAACTAATAGTTAAGAAAGATAATGAAAGGGAGAAAAGAACAGTGTTAAAAGGGTTGATGAGTGAAATATACAGAATATTGGTGGAGAAAGGGACTGTGGATAATTCGGGTAAAATGGTTTGGGAGACAGATTTGAAGGTACAAATAGGACAACAGGGTTGGGAGGGATTATGGAAACAAAGAGCGTTGAGAAATATGTCAGTAAGAATAAAAGAGAATTATTTTAAAATTGTATGGAGGTGGTACCTAACTCCGGTTAGATTGAATAAGATAAACAATCAGCAATCAGAAAATTGTTGGAGAGGTTGTGGGGTTAAAGGAACGTATTTGCATATGTGGTGGGAATGTAACTATGTTCAGAAATTGTGGAAGATGGTGTTTTTGGAGATTGAAGAAATTGTGGAAATGAAGATAGAACGAACACCAAAAGTTGCATTGCTGTCACTATTTGAAGAAGATTTTAAATGTAAAAAGGAAATTAAGGAACTGATAACGAATTTGTTGACTGCAGCAAGATTGATTGTAGCTAGGAACTGGAAGATTCAAGGGGAATATTCTATTGAAGAATGGTATAAAGAAGTATGGGATATAGCTATTAATGATAAATTGACAAGTAATATTAAATGGAGAAGAGGTATAGCTAAATCAAATGATTTTGAAGGAATTTGTAAACAGTTCCTAATATTTGTGTTTTCTAAAGGAAGTGGGAAACCACCAGCAGAAGAAAGTATGAGATTCTGGAATCAGGAATGAGATCCCAAGGTGGGGGGTGCACTTGTATGTTAATCTTGATTATGTTATTAAGATAAGATATTATGTATTCAACATTTCAACATTATGTAGTATGTTGTTGTGTGTTTTTATGTGAAAATGTAAATGTGTATGTTTAAGTATTGTAGAAAAATAAAAATTAAAAAAAAAAGAAACCAATGGTGTCTGTAAAATATGTGTTCTATGATTTTGAAGCCCAGCAATCTACAGGCATTCACATTCCTAATTATTGTTTTGCAAAGGCATTTGCAGGTGAGACGGTAGAAACCTTTAAGGTTGAATCATCTGCTGGTAAGAAAAGAATGAGCGTTGCGAAACCCTACGGGGATGTCATCCCCTGGAATTTAGCAGGTAAAACATGGGAATTTAAGGGTGAAGATTGCCTGGCTGCTTTTATCCAGACTTTCACAGATAGCACACAGTTCACAGACTGTACATTTATAGCCCATAACTCAAAGGGCTATGATGGCTACTTTATTCTCAGCCAGCTGATAAAAGAAAAACTGGAAGTAGATCTTATTACGCAAGGTGGAAAATTAATATGTATCACCGTGAAGGGTTTAGATATAAAATTTATTGATTCCCTCTATCATCTTCCCATGGCCCTCGCTAAGCTTCCAAAGGCTCTAGGGTTTGCTAGTTGCAAGGGTTACTTTCCCCATTATTTTAACAAACCAGAGAATTGGGATTATGTGGGTCCAATGCCTAAAGCAGAGGACTATGGTGTGAATCACATGATGCCGGGGGAAAGAGAGGCTTTTTTAGCCTGGTATGAGGAAAACAGACTAAAAACCTTTGATATGCAGGCAGAGTTAGCTTTTTACTGCCAACAAGATGTTAATATTTTGGAGCAGGCCTGCACAAAGTATAGACATGAGATCATAGAGATGACACAGACAGTGAGATTTGTTCGCAAAGGTAAGAAATGGGCACAGAAAAGGTTTGCTATAGATCCTATTCAATACCCCACTTTACCCAGCACCTGTTTCGCAATGTACAGATTTAAGTTTATGGATTATAATATTGCAATATCCTCCCACGACAATTATGAAAACAGGTGTAAGCGATTTTCTTCTTCAGCAATTCAATGGCTGTGCTACATAGAGCATAAAGACAATGTCCAGATCCAGCATGCCTTAAAGGGTGGGGAATTCAAAGTCGGTAATTATTCTCTAGATGGGTATGCAGTCATAGACAATAAGAAAACAGCTTTTGAACTTCATGGCTGTTTTTGGCATGGCTGTGTACTGTGTTATTCTCCAACGGATCATAACCCTCTAATGGGTAAGACATATGGAAGCCTATACAACAGCACAGAAAAAAGGACTACAACGCTGAAATTAATAGGGTTTGAAGTCATAGCCATCTGGGAACATGAGTGGCGGCAAATATTAAGCACAGATGAGGACCTCAAGAATTTTCTTACTGCTGCTCGTTTCCCAGAACCTATAGAACCTAGAGACGCCCTCTTTGGGGGACGTACTAATGCGATCTCCCTCTATTATAAACCTGAAGATGGGGAAAAGATCCATTACTATGATTTTACAAGTCTGTATCCTTATGTAAACAAAAACAAGCATTACCCTCTTGGCCACCCTGAAATAATTTATGAGAACTTTAAGCCACTCACAGATTACTTTGGCCTTGCAAGGGTTAAAGTTTATCCACCCAGAGGACTTTTCTTTCCTGTTCTCCCAGCCAAGGTTGATGGTAAGCTCATGTTTGTGCTGTGTGCAACCTGTGCAGAAACTCACCAACAGACAGCTTGTAAACATTCAGATGAGGAACGGGCCCTATTAGGAACATGGTGTACAATCGAGCTTAATGTTGCTATAGAAAAGGGGTACAAGGTGGCGGCGATTTTTGAAGTCTGGCATTTTGAAAATAAGACCAATCACTTGTTTTCAGATTATATTGATATGCATCTACGCCAGAAACAGGAGGCTCCAGGGTATCCCCAATGGTGTGTCAGTGCAGAAGATAAAAGTCGATATATAGCTGATTATTTCCGAAATGAAGGGATTGAATTATGTCCCGATCAGATTGAAGTGAACCCTGCAAAGAGGCAAATAGCTAAATTGTATTTAAATTCTCTGTGGGGGAAATTTGGACAGAGGACAAATCTGCCAAACACACAATTGGTGAGAGATCCTGATGAGTTATTTCAGCTTCTGTTTTCTGATGCTTATGATGTTTCAATGTGTGAATTTATTGATGACGAGGCCATTTGTGTGTCCTGGAAACATTCTGTGACACGGCCCACAGTTACAGGCAGGAAGAATGTGTTTATAGCAGCATTTACAACTGCATATGCGCATCTTGAACTGTACAAAGTGTTAGACCGTTTGCAAGAGCGGTGCTTATACCATGACACAGATTCTGTGATTTTTGTGAGTCGTCCTGGAGAGTGGGTACCGCCCCTAGGTGATTATCTGAACTGCTGCTTTGCCCTTCAGGTAATTAAGTCTCCAGCTTGCAATCAAGCAGTTTGCAGAAGTGCTGCACGTGGGCTTGGCCGGGAAACTAGAGGGGAGCCTGGATTGGTTGGTTTGAATCTGAACTGCTGCTTTGCCCTTCAGGTAATTAAGTCTCCAGTTTGCTGGAGGCGCGAGCCTTCGGCGCGAGCACAAGGGCTCTCAGCCTGAGGCTCTCAGCCGTGGGCGCGAAGTCGTCAAGCGGAACTGCTACCTCGGAGGAAGAACCCCAGCCGCAGACCGGTCTTCGCTACTTCTGCTTCAGGACATGATCTCCTACAGTGTTGGGTTATTATTTGGCGATGTGACTGCATTTACATACCCTATCTGTCTGCTTTTCGCTGTGCCTGCCTTCTTGCTTGCATGCCTGCTACTGGTCTTGGCCGGGCTGGTTCTGGTTAATCCTGTCCTGCGCTTGCTCTACTTCTCTGCCCACTTGCTATCTCTCTCCTCATTTCTTCTCTTAATTCCTTTCTCCTCATATCTGTCCTTATGGCTCGTTCCAATTTCATCTCTCCCAACTTAGTTCCTATTCGGTGTCTCCCCTCTTCTCAGCTGCCTTTTTCGTGTTCCTTATGGAACTGTCGCTCTGTTGCTTCTAAGGCCCCTGTCATTCAGGACTTGTTTATTTCGAGGTCTCTTCACCTCCTTGCTCTTACTGAAACCTAGCTTCCTGCCCATGATACCGCCATCTCGGCTGCCCTCTCTCTTGGAGGACTCTTTTTCTCTCACTCGAGTCACCCAGAGGGTCGGGGTGGTGGTGTGGGTCTTTTATTATCTAGTTTGTGCTAGTTCCAGCCTCTTTCCATTCCACCATCACATTGTTTCTCCTCCTTTGAGGCACATGTGGTGAGGCTCTTCGCACCATTGCGACTGCGGATTGCAGTTTTGTACCGCCCCCCAGGCTCATCCTCAAAATTCCTCTCTGATTTTGATTCGTGGCTGTCCTTTTTCCTCTCTGATAACTGTTCTACTCTTATCTTGGGTGACTTCAATATCCATGTGGATGACCCTCAAGACACTGCAGCTCTACGATTTCGTTCCTTATCTTCCTCTTACGATCTTAAGCTTTGGTCTGATGTACCCACACATTCCCTTGGACACTGTCTGGATCTTTGCCAGAAACAGGAGGCTTCAGGGTATCCCTATCGGTGTGTCAGTGCAGGAGATATAAAGTGATATATAGATGATTATCTCCGAAATGAAGGGATTGCATTGCGTCCCAATCAGATTGAAGTGAACCCTGCAAAGAGGCAAATAGCTAAATTGTTTTTAAATTCTCTGTGGGGAAAATTTGGACAGAGGACAAATCTGCCAAACACACAGTTGGTGAGAGAGCCTGATGAGTTATTTCAGATTGTTTTCTGATGCTTATGATGTTTCAATGTGTGAATTTATTGATGAGGCTGTTTGTGTGTCCTGGAAACATTCTGAGACACGAGCAACGGTTACAGGCAGGAAGAATGTGTTTATAGCAGCATTTACAACAGCATATGCACGTCTTGAGCTGTACAAAGTGCTAGACAGATTGCAGGAGCGTTGCTTATACCATGACACAGATTCTGTGATATTTGTGAGTTGTCCTGGAGAGTGGGTGCCGCCCCTAGGTGATTATTTAGGAGTCCTCACAAGCGAAATCCCCGCAGATGAATTTATCACCGAGTATGTGTCAGCAGGGCCAAAATCTTATGGTTTTAAAAATTCTAAAGGAAAAGCTTTTCTCAAGATCAAAGGGATCACATTGAACACTGCTAATTGTGAAAAAATTAATTTCAACAGTCTCAAAGACCTGGTTTTTGCATACGTCTCAGACAGGGGCCAGGGGACGGCTCATGAGATTGTCATACAACAACCAGGGATTGTAAGGAACAAAGCCAAATGGACACTTGAATCAAAGACTCTTAAAAAAACTCAAAAGGTGGTATATGACAAAAGAGTTATTACTGAAGGGTTTAACACTCTGCCCTATGGTTTTTGAATATGGATACCCGTTGGCAGCATCCTTTTTCAGCTATTTTGGCCGGGCCTAGCAACTGTGGGAAAAGTTTTTTTTTTTTTAATCAAAAACATGTTCAATGCTCATAATGTGTTTTCCGTGATACCTGAAAATATTGTTTGGTGTTATGGTTGTTGGCAGCCTTTGTACATAAATCTCCTGTGTAAATACTCATTTATCCAATTTGTGGCGGGTTTGCCTGAGAAATTTGATGATCCTGATTTGTTACCCCCAAATAAAGTAATTTTTTTGGTGATAGATGATCTGATGTTGTCTGCGTCTGATAATAGCGAGTTTGAAAAGAGCTTTACTCAGTATGTACACCACTGGAATTTGAGTGTGTTTTTCATCATGCAGAATATTTTCTGCAAGGGAAAAAGCAACCGTACCATTAGCCCGAATGCCAAATATATGGTACTGTTCAAAAACCCTAGAGTTAAATTACAAATTGCGACTTTAGCTCATCAAATGTATCCTCAAAACAGTCAATTCTTCATGGAAGCTTTTGCAGATTCTACAAGCAAACCTTATGGTTATCTGGTGGTGGATTTAAACGCCGCTACCCCAGAATCTTATAGGCTAAGATCAGGTCTTTTTCCACCAGACCTCCCTGTAGTGTACACTATGAAAAATACCGCAGGGGGTAACAAAAAGCGATGCCTTTAGTGTTGTGCTAAATATTGCTGTACAGCCCAGCTGAAGGGAAACATGTTAGCCCGTGTAAAAAGTAACCTGTTTCTCTTAAAGCATCTTATTAAGGCCTCTCCGCGCCAGAGAAAAGCCATTTTATGCATTGCTTCTGATGACCTGGTTGCTGTCATCGCAGAAATAGCCCTCAATACTTTAAAAAGCAACATTCCTCTATCTCCTCAGCAGGTACATGTATTAAGAACGAAGCGGGCCGTTATTAAAAAGTTGAGTAACAAGAAAATATCGCTGAGAAGGAAGAAGCATTTGGTGAAACAATCTGGTGGGTTTCTTGGGCCCTTACTAAGTTTTGCAGTTCCCCTGATCACTGGACTTTTAACCAGTCACTAATGGAGCATGCTGAAAAGATGTATTTGGTCCCCAGCCACCAACAAGAACAACTAAAGGGGACATCTCCTAAGGAGGAGAACATCAGGAGTGCGACAATAAGCTTTTTGGATGCTGAAATGCAGAATATTCTTAACAGACAGGGCTTAACTGAATATGAAAAAGCCAAAAAGTATGATTCTTTGCTTCAAAATATCTAACACATATAAGGCAGAGGGAGGGAGAGAAAGAAAGCCTAAACTTATTTCTGCCTCAGACACCACAGAACACTGAGGAAGTGCCAGGAGTTTCTGACCATGTCTACCAAGAAGTACTCGACATCCTACCGGCTAGATATAAAAATCATGCAAGACTCCTATTAAACAAAATGAAGCAAAACAAAGATGTTTCCTCATGGGATGAGAAAGGAACCTTTGTGTACAAGGGAGATGTTATATCTGGCTCCAATATGATGGATTTGGTTAAGGGGGTCATGCAAATGCATGCCCTAACAAACAAATGCACCCCTAAAGGCTGGGGTGTTTTTATGAGGGCTCTGGCTGAACTGAATGTCCCAACCTCTGTAGTGGGCAGCCCTGCTAATAGAGAAGCCTTGGATGAGCTAAAATCCCCCAAGAGCATTACAACAACAGCTCGCTCACCTATCCTTTCTCACAGGAGTGCTAAAAAGCAAAGACAACGCAATGCCCCTGCCTGGATCAACTTATGATTTCTTACCAATGCATTTCCACTGTTTTTTCAGACCTATAAATAAATTATTATTTTTAAAACATATTTAATTTGTGCTATGACTATCTACTTCAAGGGAAAAGGGATGGGGTGGGTGGGTGGGAGGGAAACACACAGATATCAAAGTCTTTTTAAAGCCCCTATTAGAGGATGCTTTATTGTGAAATGCGACTATGAAAATCATTACACGATATACATCCTTGGGTTGGTTGGAACATGTTTGAGGTAGGTCTGGACATGTTCTTGTTTTTTACCAACTGCTCCACCATCTGGTCGTTTCTTTCCAAGTTGAGAGAATACAGGTCTTGAATTTGTTTAAATGTTAACCCCTTAGAGCGCTGTTGCAGAAAAAATACACAGTGGTAACCACAAACCAAAGACTCTGGTGCTTGCAGTTGTCTTGGTTGAAACACAATCTTGCGCGTATTTTTTCTTTAAAATGTCATAATGGTTTTAGGGAACAGGTTGTGGTTAGGAAGGTGCCCATAGGAATCAAAAAATTCCCCTCCCTTGTCTGCAGTCAAGTCGATGGCCAACCAATGTTCTCCAGGGAGTTTGTGAGGGTGGGTGTTAACCACCAAACATACAGGTCTCTGATGTAACCGCTGCTGGGGTAGCATGTCACTGGGAAACACTCTATAGAAAGACGCTCTAGTGTAGGGGTTTGAAGATAGAGGACTGTCCATGTTACATATAATCAAACAGGACGTTTCTTCTGTGATTTATCTCTATCACATTCTCAAAAAAACCCATACACGATCATGTTGATCGTGTCAGCCAGGGCTCTACTAAAGCGAAATTCTGCCCTAAGGTTTCCAGTTTTAATCAAAGAATAGTGGTCTCCTTCCTCTTGATCGGGCATCAGGTCAAATGCAAAAAGGGTGTAACTTCTGGCATAGTCATCACGGTTAATTAAAAGTGCCCTATCTTTCATATGTTTGTCTTCTGGCGGATATGAGGAAGCCCGAATCACCCCTTTCTTTCTGGTTTGAATCCTCAAGGATGGCTGTGGAGGAGCTAGTGAAGATCCAGTGGCGGGGGTCAGATTCGCCATCTTCTCTATGCAGGAAACGTGTCTGGGCAGGCAAAATACATCCCTTCTATACTTGTAGAACACCACCTAGAGCGAAGGGGGGTGGCCTGACGCATCCCTAGAGGGGTCACATGACCCTGTTGGACCAATCCGGTTGGAAATATCAATCTAGGGGGGATTTCTGCACCCCTGTAAGGGTTAGGGTTCTAAAAACCCTTCTATTGGTCAAGGATGGCCTGACGCATCCCTAGAGGGGTCACATGACCCTGCTGGGTCATGTGATTCCCATCAGGTGACCACTTTTTCCGGCAGCAGGACTTCCGCCTAGGGTGGGTGGGACATCCAGTCCAAAAGGGGGAGGGGCACCTGTCCGTGGGCATGGTTTAAGAGTTTGATGGATGGTCATACTTATCCTACTGACAGGATCCAAATAACTACAGACCTATAAGCCTGATTGATATCCCAGAGCGCATTCCCAGCGAAAGAGGTCATGTGGTGGAATGCCCTCCCCTTGGAGGCCCGATTGGCACCAACATTGATTGCATTTCGACACCAAGTAAAAACATGGCTTTTTTACAAAGCCTTTGATGGTTCAACTCACTGGCACATTGTTTTAACTGTTTTAACTGCATCTATTTCTTTTAAATTATATATTGTTTTAACTTGGATTATGGTTTAATTTGTTTTTAACTGTGTATATTTATTGTTTTACACTGTATGTTTTTATCTGTACGCCACCCTGAGATCTTAGTGATATAGGGCAGTATATAAATATTTAAATAATAAATAAATAAATAAATAAATGTGTACCGGACTCCTGTTCATTGAATTACCACATGCTGTATAATTGCTTTCATCATATGAATGTCATTGAATTACCACATGCTGTATAATTGTTTTCATTATATCAATGTACTTTATTTTTATTATTACTAATGTATATGTTACACGCCACCAATACATAGATATACTTTTGAAATATAATAATTGGCTATAAGTATTTTGTTTAATTTTTTTGTGTTCCAGGAACAGCATTACTGGCAAATGTCAGGGACAGCCATGGGGTGCAAATTTGCTACTGACAAATGAAGTGAGGTAGGTGACTAGTAAAATGAGGGACTTTTCTCTTGTGGTACCCATTGCGGAATGAGCTCCCTAAAGACTTGCCTAGTACCTACGCTGTGGTCTTTCGGTGCTAGGTGAAGAGCCTTTTCCTAGGTATGTTAGTCTTTCAGTTGTTTGTTTTTTAATCTGTTACTGTATTTTAAATCTTCATACTGCTGCTAGTTTTTATTTTGGCTTTATACTGCAGTTTTAAAAATGTAAACTATGTTTTATCCTGTTGCATTTTATGGTTTTAACTTCTGTTAATCACCTAGAGAGCTTAGGCTGCTGGATGGTATAGAAACATAATAAAAATAAGGATTCAATTTTCCCAGGCAGAGCAAAAACATTCTGCAGTTTGTTTAGGTGACACCAGTAGTAGCTTAACCCCACTGCTCTCTCCTGCAGTGTGGAGATACAACTTGTTCATTTTTTACCGACTCAATAAAATTACTGGAAAAGGATTCTATTAAAGGAAATTCAGGAAATCTACCATTTGGAAATTCCTGCATGATAGCATTTGCTGGCAGTGAAGATTACATTGGAATGGAGACGAGGGGAGTGAAGACTGCAAGGTTAATATTACAGCTAGTTTTATAACTCAAATTTCCTGTCCACCACCAAATCGCTGTGTGATATTGCATGCCAGTATAGGGGAACATATATTCATTTTATTTAAGGGGGGCCATGCTGGATCAGGGTCTATCTCATCAAGCATTCTTTTCACACACTGGCCGATGAGGTGCCTGCAATAGCATCTTGCTGATTATCTTCTCCAGCAACTGGTGTACATAGCTACACTGCCTCTGATACTAGCGGTAGCGCCATGTCTCTCCATGTCCCTGGCACTGCAGCCTTGGATGAAGATTCAGACTCAGAAATATGGAGGGGGATGACTTAGGACCTGCCTGCTCAGGCTGTGGAATGTAAGCTGGGTGAGAGCTTATTTCTGACTGGTTTCCTAGGGAGGGGTGCTGCTGCTGAAAGAGTCTGACACTCCTTGCCAGCTGCAAGATTTGGCCTTGGGAGAGGTACTTGAGGCACAGGAGCCTGATAAACTTTCTGTGTGAAAAGAGCAGGTCAGAGACTTGCCTGAGGAAGCGGACAGTTCAGGCTTGTCTCCTTGGCAACAAGGACAACTAAAGAGAATAGAGGAGAGACACTCAGATGTAGTTCACTATTATGGCTGAGGTTTACCTGCAGGGATAGGTGGACTGGCGAAGAGCTCTAGGCGCCCTGCCATCCATTTAAAAATGCTGCATAGGCTAAAGAGCTTCATGGGTACAACATCTCTATTACAGGAAAACTCCTTTGCTTGGAATATACCTGTGCTCCAAGCTTCTGGTTTGCCTAGATTCCCATGCACTTGGGACTTTGTCTAGGAATATACTCTTGGCCCCGAAACTCTTGAAAGCCTAGAATCCCATTCCTTTTGGACTCTGTCTTGGATAAAACCGTCAAGACTTTAAGACTCTGTTTCTAGCTCCTTCTTGGATTGTTGTCTTGGAACTTAATGCTGGATTTTACAACCCAATCTCTGGCTTCTGTGTGGGTTAACTGATTTAATGTGACTGAAAGCTATCTAAAGTTTCAGGGCCACAGACTTTGAAGGATTGTTTGTGTTGCTATCTTTAGTGCAATAAAGAGAGTTTGCTGTTTATTTTAACGTGTGTTAACCTGTTGGTGTTTTAAGGGAGCCCGTCCTGACAGGTAGCATATAGCCATCAGAACTAGTAACCATTGATAGCCTTATTCTCCATGAATTTGTCTAACCCCCTTTTTAAAGCCATCCAAATTGGTGACCATCACATCTTGTAGTAGCAAATTCCATAGTTGAACTATGCACTTTGTGAAGAAGTACTTCCATCTGTCCACTAGTCAGCTTCATGGAATGACCCAATGTTCTCCACACCATGTTATCATTTACACCTCTATCCTGTCTCCCCTCAGTCACCTCTTTGCTAAGCTCAACAGTTGCAGAAGTTGTAATTCCCCTATAAGGTTACACTTGATCATTTTAGTTGTCCTTTCCCCAACTCTTACAGTATCCTTTTTTAAGTGCAGTGACCAGAACTGTACAGCACCACATTCTAAACGAAGTGAGCTACTATATAAAACCAAATATGTCATCCCCTCAACCCACCATAGCCCTCATTCACCACTGTAAACAACTTCTCTAGCTGAAGCTGTTGCTAAGCAACACAGGCTCCTACTGACCATGTGCCATCACAAATCTTATCCCCAACGATAGGCTAAAATAAGCAACAAATTTGAATTTTAGTAAGAATGACAAATACGTTACTACTAAGGCAAACATTGTAGACATTCCCCTTGATCTAGCACACATACACACAAATTCCCAAACGATGCCTCACAGAGAAATCAGCTGACGAAGTCCAGTCCCAGCAAACACTATGGTGAGGAAAACTGACAAAAACTTTCAAACTGCTGGAACCACTTGTCAGACTTTAACTCCTATCAAAATAAGTGATTTCTTATCCTTTCTATCTCAGAACCAACATGGACCATCCTCAAACCTACCTCTCCTACACTGTCAAATTTCAAAGCAGTTCTTAAGCAATTCAACTTTTTCACCCTTAACATAGGGGCGCAACTGTGGCCCCATAATTATTGGTGTGTGGGTTGAATTACAGCCACCGAAGACAGTCCTTAGTGTCATACTTAAATGTATAGAGGACGCAAGGGTTGCAAGGGAATGAGGGAGAAATATGGTCTAGTTTAGTTGCAAGGTAGGTCTCTCCCTTGCGAACAGAGAACTTCAATTTGGACAGGTGTAACATTAACATGACGGACCTAGAGACTTGGTTCAGTCAATTGCAATAGGAAAAGAAGCCATCGTGGCTCCTCCCTCCGTCCATGCACGTGCAACTGCTATTTGCATAATCCCCTGCAATGCAGCACAGATTGGCATGTCATCCAAACCCAGGGCAGGGGGTGGCTTCATACCCACCCTACAACCCACTACTTGCTACCTCCCTACCATCAGTAATGTTAATCTATTGAAATTACTCAACAGTTCAATTACTAGGCTGCTATATGAGTGAGGTACTGAGGATTGCTCATAGACAACTAATCCTGTTGGGAATCTGGAAATAAGAAAAACAGAAACAAGGTGCAGTCAGCAATAGACTGGATGGAAGAACAGCCAGCATCTCGGGCTATGCTGAACTTACTGGGCTGCAGCCACCCCAGGAGATCCCAACTAAAAGATGTGTATGCTTTATAAGGGGCTCAGGTACAGACTGTTAAAGTCAGGCAGAAGGGTGAAGAAGTAAAGACTAGTGTAATGAGGAAGAGGATGGTTTCTCAACAACATTGCTACTTATTTAAGTCCTCCCTCCTTTGTACTGCATTTTCAGAAATACTTTATTTGCAGTTTTATTACTTTTCTCTCTTAAAAGTTCTTAAATGTAGGTTTTCAACACCATTACATGTAACTGAGAAACTGATTACATTTTTGTGAGACAATTTTCTCAGTTTTCTAAGTGACCATGTGTTCAAAGTGTAGAACGGTTTAAGCAGAAGTCCACTATCCTTGCAGGTAACACAGATTTCCCCAATCTAGTACTCTCCAAATGTTTTGGACTAGAAGTCCTATCTACTCCAGCCAGCATGATCAATGGTCAGGGATGATGGGACTTACTGTCCAAAATATCTAGAGGGCACAACGTTGGGGAGGCTGAAGCAGAGGATTGAGTTGATAGTTATTCTTTCCCCTTATAGTTTAGATACTGTGGCATGGCATCATGAACGCTCAGATACCATTTTTTGCTAATCCAAAGTGCCTTCCTTACACACACACAAAATCAAAATATAAGAATGGAGTAGGTATAAAGATATTTTCTACTCATATTTCATAAAAAGCAAATACTTGCAAATCTTGTATTAAAATAAAATGCACTAAAGAGCTACTGATGGCAAGCCAGTGACAATAACTGTAGAGTGTTTTTTAAGTGCAGGTATTTGACACTATTGGCTCTTAATTTTAATGTCCTGACAAACAAAAAAGTAACAAGGGATTGGTATAAACACACCCACAAAGGCACAATTGTAGTATTCTAGCTAGTAGTATATTCAAGGTTATAGCTCTGTGGCAATAACACAGAGAAATCAAGGAGTCATTCAAGGCTATCACCTACTTCCCATCACTAAGGACCCAGTGCTTGCCAAAAATCACAGTGAGCTTTTTGCTAATCCAAAGTGCCTTCCTTACACACACAAAAATCAAAATATAAGAATGGAGTAGGTATAATGATATTTTCTACTCATATTTCATAAAAAGTCTCTCCCATGGAGTGCCTTACTATTTGGTTAAGACTAAGTTGGGGCAGACCAATACATTTTAGTGCCTAAGAAAATTCAAATGGAACCTTTTCCTTTTCAAATGGCAAAAATGGAAAACTAGTTTCCTTACCGAGGCACTGCCTTTTAATTGTACCCCTAAATATGAAGATAAGACAAACTGCCTCACCCTAACAGTTAGTTGGGTCAGCCTTGAGAGAATTAAGCAGTATAAACAAAGATTTTGTACCCACCATGAGGAATGTAAGATGCAAAAAACAAAGGAACAAAGATTGCCTGTTAGCACAGCATGCAATTTCCCCTTCATATATCATGCAGGTGCCTGCATATGGATGCGTGGGTTCCCTCTAAAAGCTCCATCACACCGGGGGGCAGTTACTGCAGCCGAAATTCTGAGTTCGATCCCAGCAGAAGCTGGTTCTCAGGCAGCCGGCTCAGGTCGACTAAGCCTTTCATCCTTCCGAGGTGGGTGAAATGAGCACCCAGCTAGCTGGGAGAAAAGTAACTACGACTGGGGAAGGCAACAGCAAACCACCCCACTATGAAGTCTGCCAAGAAAACGTCAGCGAAAGCAGGCCTCCCTCTAGTTGTTTTATACTTTGAATGTTTTTAATTTTTGTGAACCGCCCAGAGAGCTCCAGCTATTGGGCAGTATAAAAATGTAATAAAGAATAATAAATAAATAGGAGTCAGCAATGACTCAAGTGCTTGCACAAGAGGTTCCTTTTTCCTTTCTTCCTCTTTTCAAACACAAGGAGCACGAGGCCCATTGAGTCCGCTGTTCCTCCTGCACACAGCAGGAGAGAGCAGCAATTCCGAGTTAAAAAAACATTGGACTTAATGAGGATTTTGTGTGTGTGACACAAGGAAGGCCAGAAGGAGGCAGACTGAGCAAACTCCGTGAATGCCCAGTAACGAGCTGCCATAAAACGCTGGTCGGATATGTAAGAGGAATGAGACAAAGGGGTGGGGCCCAAGGGAAGAGGGGTAACGTGGACCGTCCGTGAAAAAATCCATATATATATATATATATATATATATATATAATAAAATGCTAATAAAAGATGAGGAAGCAATATGTGTTCTATCCGTTCCTTAAGCGTGCCTTCAACTACACTCGCTCCCATTTCTCTCCCATATTAGACTACACGCATGTTTTCTCAGCGACCGTCTCCAAAAGGTATCAATGGTCCCTCCTCCCATTTCTATTGTGCACAGCCTCAACCACAGAATTTCAGAACTGTTGACGGTATAAATATCCCTACTCCAAACAAACAAACAAACAAACATACCCGTGCTTTAGCCGCCCTCCCCTTTCCCAACACAGCAGGCTGGAAACCCTGTAAACACCCTGCCTGCGCGCGCACCCCGCCCCCTCGCTTCAAGACGCGCCACCATTTCTGCTCGCCGCCTCCCAGATTTATACCCCGCTCAAGTCCCCTCCCCTCGCTCCGCTTGCCCTAGTTTAACCCCTTCCCTCCTCGGCGCGCTTGGACAGCCTCGAGCCGAGCTGACCAATCGCCAGCACCGCCTAGCCCCAGCGGAGACTTCCATTGGTGAATGCCGGCAAAGGAGGCGGGGAGGGAATGGTGCGTGTGTACCCGGATGTACACAAGTTTCCCCCCGCCCCCACAGCTGGCTCACCGCCTCTCTGGTCTGTGTCATGTCAGCCGCTTCCACCGGGATGGATGGCGAGGAGGAGGAGCAGGTGGTGTCGCCACCGAGCCCCCGGGAGAGGGAACGAGTGGCGGAGGAGGAGGAGGAGGAGCAGGAGCAGGGCTGTGAGCCGGAGCCTGCTGGTGGGCGTTGCTGTGTGATGGAGGCGCTGGCTTGGAAGAGGCCGTTCTGCACCCTGGCCGGCTTCCTCTGCGCCAACCTGCTCTTCTGGTGAGACGCCCATTCCAGCCCCTGGGTTATCCCTGTAGACGACACGTAGGGTCTCTTTCTTCTCTCCCCCTTCCCTGGCCCGCTTTCCCTCCGCCCGGCGCTCTCATCTATTTCTGGGCATGCGAAAGGGTGCCTTTGAGCATGTACAAAGTGAACGTTACGAGACCTGAAAGGTCCATCTGGTCCAGGGACGTTGCCAGTTGTGACCAACCAGATGTTTCTTCAGCAGGGCTTGGAAGCAGCTTCCCCCTCCTCTGTTGGCTGGTTCCAAATTGCTATCACTGCTAATAGTTATTAGGTATTCCTCCTCCCAAAGCTATCTTAAGCTACTAACCATCCCCTCATCATGAGCCGGTAGTGAATTCCATAAGTTAATTATGGCACTGTCTGAAGAAGTGTTTTTCTCTCAGCACTGAGTGGCCACAACCTGTTTCCTTGTATCTGGGGAGAACAGCTTCCATTGTAGAGGACATGTATGTCACCCAGGTCCTTAGTATCTGAAAAGTAAGCTCTGCCTTCTTTGTTATTTCTGTGTAATAGATACTGAGCAGACTTTTGCACTGCTTCTGTGCTTATATTGTATCCCCGGTGCTAGGTCCTTTTGACCTTTTTTGTTTCGTTTCTTGGGGGGGGGGGTTTGAAGATGTTGTTGTTGCAAAATATTTCCCAATAGACATTCTGGAAGGAAATGAAAGGAAGCTCATGGGGATAAATTAATGATCATTGGGGGGTGGAGGTGGGGATGGCTGCTGAAAGCAGTGGGAGAGTAAAGAAATAATAATTGGGATGAAATTGGCTTTGAGAGCCATGCATTGCAGTAAGAGAAGGTGAATCAGCTGCTACTGCATGAGGCCAGGTAACATCAAAGGCACCCGAAGAGTGCTTTAAGGGAAGGAGGAGCCAAAACTGACATGGGAAAGTGAAATAATAGCAAAGGAAGGTAGATAAATAATAGTGAGGGAGTAGCTACAAGTAGTACATGATATGCATTGTGGTTGCCTTGGGGATAATGGCAGTTCTGCCAATTGGACAGACATTTGAATTACAGTATCCCAAATTACACATGATCCACCTATAGTGGATTGGCACTGAATTACCAGTCTCCTAATTTTATTCTTGAAATTGCCAAGCACCCAGCAGGCCACAGTGCACGGCTGGTGAGCTGTGTTGGCTTATTTGATCATAAGTTGGGCAGGCCTGCTGTGCAGCCTTTAACAATCTATAGTGTATTCTTTTTTTAATTCTTTTTTGTATTTTGCCTCATCTGCTAAGGGGAACCTCTTAAATCCTGGCAATTAGCTAAAAGTAAACTCTTGTTTTAACCTTCAGACTCCTAGTATTTTTTTTTACCTGGGATTCTTTTTTCTCCTCCTCCTGGCATATTGACTTGCAAAAGAATGACCTAGAATTATTGCTTTGCAGTACTGTTATAATTTCTGAAGAAATAGGAAAATATAATTGGGCTGATGTGGGAAAAGTTAAGGCACAATCTACTTCAATGTCTCAAACGTAGATCTAGATCTCTGGCGTTATCTGAGAACTGCCTCAGTTGCTTGTAGATCTGCTTGAGCAAAGATTGCTTAGGATTTTATTCTTGCAAGTACATTCTTTCTCTAAAGCAGTATAGCAGATCCCCATTGTTTGTTTTTGTTTTTACATATGTAGAGAATCCTGGATAAAAAGGTTCTTTCAAGTTTTGATAGTGTTTTTAAACTCATATTTTTGATGGCTTTATTGTTGTGTAAAACATTAGTAGAACTTGCTCTTTTGATCATTTAGTTTAAAGCTCCCTGATATGCTGTGGCCCCAAAAAGTATAATTTAGGGTGTATTTGTTCTCCTATCCTTTGTAATAGGACTAGTCTTTGAACTTCTAGAAAGTAACTTGTCCAAATATTTTAGGTATTTGCTAAGGAAACCTGTTGTGTATTCACCTGTTGCCATTCCCCAGTGTTGAAAGGACTTTTGACTTCTCCCGGGATTTTAATATCTGATGTCATAGTAACAATTTTGGTGGTTTTTTTTAATGTTTATGCTGCTACTTTTATTTCTTACTTTGTTATGATTATTCTTCATTTTAAATTTCACTGAGTAAATAATGTATACACATTTGTAGTTTGACACACTGGCTGTGTTTCGTCAATCATATCTTGGCTCAGTGGTCTCCAGTGTGGCCCTTGCGGGCACCAATACATCCAGGGGCACCTGTCTTGGCACCCACCAGGCCCCTCCTACTTTTTATTTTTTATAGGGTTTTTATTATTATTATTTAAACTTTTTTTGTAACTGGGGGCCTGGCATTCTATAAAGTGAAGCATCATCCTACAATGCCATCTTTATTTCCAAGAATGCCTCTGAGACCCAGAAATTTTCTTAGAAAATAAAAATGGTGGGTAACTGTTTTGGTGTGGTTTGAGTTTTGCTGCATGTGTTTATAATTTTGTGTGTTGGGGCAAATTACTTTTCATCTCACCAGTTTGAGTTAGGGAAATAGGTGCTCTGTGACTTGCTATGTCCGCCGTAGCTGCCATTTTATTAATGGGCAGCACACATGCCCCAGCAGCCAACCTTTTAGACCGCCCATGATATTGTCAAAATTCCAAATGTGTCAAAAAAGTTTGGGGACCCCTGGGATTACAAATCATGGTTTAAAGTTGGGCAAAAGGCTTGTTCACGTCTCAGTTTAATCAGGCTGCCTTCTTAAGTAGAGATAAGTATCAGCCTTTTGCCCAACTTCAAACTGTGGTTAAGATCCTGGCTTGCTCCAAAGCTGGTAACTGTCGTTTCCCATTTTGTCCAAACTAGGAAACTATAGTTAGACTCCCTGATTTAATTGCAATTTATGCAAAGGGACTACACGTGCATGTTTGCTTAATAATCAGAGGGATGATCATCTGAGCCAGTTTACTGGGGTGGGGTGGGCTTAAATGGAGGGGAGAACCAATTCTCTATCATTGTACAAAAGTTTCCCTGCCTGGATGCATGGAGGTAATTTTTACTTGGCACAGAGGATCCGGTAAATGTCTATTTTCAAGCTCAGATGGCAATTTTCCCCCTTTAGTCCTTGCATGTCTTTTTAGTGACATTTTAATTATTTATACTGTCATTCACTATTTTATCACTTATTCAATACATCCCATATAGCAATGCAAACCAGTAAAACCTGCACATTTAATTTGTGACATTTCTCTGAGTTTTACATATCAAGGTGTTTTGTTTTGATTTTAGTAACTTCGGATTGTCCAGCTTTATAGCTAGGCAGTCTAGATTTTGTCACAATTTGTACTTTCTAAGTTGCTTCTGACAGCCATGCAAGTTACTAACTCCCCAAAATGCTTACAAGTATGCTTGTCCAAACATACCCATGGTAGTTATATGTGGCCTAAAAAAAGGAAAGGGAGTAGCCCAGGTTTTCTTACAGGGTTATCAAAAAGCAACTCATGCTTGCCAAAAGCAAATAGCTATTTACAAATCCATTTTTCTGAACTGAGAAGAATTCCTGCATTTGTGGGGCAAGTTGGGAAGAGAAAGAGGTTTCCACACCCCTTAAGCTGCAGATTAAAGGTTGTATATAATTTAAGCCCCATTCATTTCAATGGGTCTACTCTGTGGGATAAACTTGGGATATAACCCTATCAGTGCAAGAGGGAGGCACCCAATGCAGTGTTTAATATCAGGCATAGAGATCTAAACTTGGGTTTCCATTCTTTGGAATTTTTTGTAGGGCACAGGACTGTAGAAGCCATGATTGACAGAAAGTGCATATTACTTTGTAGTGGGTTTTTCGGATAGCATAAGGTTAGTTTAAATACAGTGGGACTGCTTATATTAATGTATTTAAAGTATGAGTATTGAATTTTTACTATGGTGTTGTTTTTTAAACAATGAGATTTTGAAAATTGCTGGATAAAAAGCACATAGTAGCTCTTCACAGTTGAAGGAGCTAACTATGCATTACGTGCAAAAGCTAAACATATAACTAAACCCTGCTAGCATTTAAGAAAAAAGAAATTACAGCTTTGGAAGAGGGCTATTTAGAGTGGAGAAAAAACAGCATGAGAGGGTGCATAGCCCTTTCTTGTCTATCATTTCCATGTTGCAAATACATCACTCAAGCAGTTTTTCACCACATAGGTTACAAAGTGTGATTATCAAGGTAAGGAAAAGGGCTAAGTCCCCCTATGCACTGTGGTTTTCCTTGGGTGGGGCTGCGGCTGACTTCGCCTGATAGGGACTGTCTGTTGCTGATCCTAATTCATGTGTAATATAATGAGGCATTTCAGCATGGATGGCAGACTGCTTTGTAAGAATCTTCATTTCCTTTTTATTCAGCCCATGCACCACTGAAATGAAAATAATTTTTAGAGGAGGTTAAAGTGGTTACTTCATCAAAGAAGTTGCTGGTTTTACAGTAGCTGATGGAGAGCCTGTGTGACACGTTTGTATCATTCTTGTCTCGAGCAATAAGTATATTAGATTAAGCACAAAGCTATTGTAGCTTAAGGTGCTAAATTTAGAACATTAGCCAAAGGATTTGCATGTACCTTTAATTCAATAAACATCTCAGAATCCATTGCTTTAAAATGTGAGATGTTGTATACAATATTTAAAAAATAATAATTCAGCAGCAAACATCCTGGTACTTTGAATCTTGAACACTTGACAACTTAAACCCTTTGGAAAAGTTTGTGGCTTCAGTCCAGCACACACAAATGGCATATGTCCCATTCAAGCCAATGGGATTTAAACACCCTATATGTGCAGGATGCAACAGTGACCAAGAGGCAGAAGGTAGGTCAACCAAGAAGAAGAGAAGAGTAGTCGTTGTGGGAGACTCCCTGCTGCGTGGGATTGAAACCCAAGTATGTTGTGAAGACCCATGGACTCGCCAGGTGTGCTGTCGCCTTAGAGCACAGATTAGAGATGTGGCTGAAGGGTTACCGAAGCTCATAAAGCCCACGGACACATACCCCTTTCTTCTCATCCATGTGGGAACAAATGATGTCGCCAAGCAGAGCTATGAAGAAATCATTTCAGACTTTGAAGCTCTGGGAAGGAAACTGAAGAACTTTGGGGCCCAGGTAGTTTTCTCATCCATCCTCCCGGTTCTTGGAAGAGGATTAGAAAGGGAAAGAAAAATACTCCGGATGAACGACTGGCTTCGAAGGTGGTGCCGTCGTGAGAGTTTTGGATTCTGGGACCACGGGCTACGCTACTTGGAACATGGACTGCTGGCAAGGGATGGGTTGCACCTCACAAGGGCTGGAAAGAATGTGTTCGGCCACAGCATGAAGAACTTGATCAGGAGGGCTTTAAACTGAATCTTACAGGGGCGGGAGACGTAAATTTCGAGGCAACAATGGATGAAGGCCAAGGCACCACAGTACAGAGAACAGCTCCAATAGTGCCCCAAAATGGTGTCCGCAACAATGTAGGAACAAAGCCAGACTATAAAACACATGGTCTTTGATGTCTATATACTAATGCCCAGAGCATGGGAAACAAACAGAATGAACTTGAACTCTTATTACATGAAGGCAAATACGACTTGATAGGTATAACTGAAACTTGGTGGGATGACTCCCATGACTGGAATATAGCAATTGAAGGATATAACTTGTTCAAAAAGAACAGAAGAAATAGAAAGGGAGGTGGAGTTGCACTATATGTTAAAAATACCTATCCCTGCACAGAAATACAGGCGGATCAGACTGGGAGCCCCATCGAGAGCATCTGGATTAAAATAAATGGGGCAAGGAATAAAAAGAACATGATAATCGGAGTCTACTACCAACCACCCAATCAAGGAGAAGACGAGGATGAAACTTTTGAGAAACAAATTGCCAGTGTTTCAAGGAAGTGTGATGTAGTAGTGATGGGGGACTTCAATTACCCTGATATCTGTTGGGAGACCAATACTGCCAAAGGGGGCCCCTCCAAGAAATTCCTGACATGTGTGGGTGATAACTTTCTCCTAAAGGAACTAGAGGATCGGCAATCCTTGACTTGATATTGACCAATAGGGATGACTTAGTGGATAAAGTGGCAGTTACGGGAACTCTGGGGGAAAGTGACCACGTCATACTTGAATTCTTGATTATGAAGGAGACAAAAGTCGAGCGTAGCCATACACGTACTCTGGATTTTAGGAAAGCTGATTTTAATAAACTAAGAACTATGATAAGTAAGGTCCCATGGCAAATGAGCCTAATGAGAAAAGGAGTGCAGGATGGGTGGGAGTATTTAAAAAAGGAAATTTTAAAGGCACAGTTACAAACAATTCCAACAAGGAGAAAAGATAGAAGACAACAGAGGAAACCAATGTGGCTCCACAAAAAGCTTAGAGATGACCTGAAAACAAAAAGGGATACATATAGGAAGTGGAAGGAAGGCCAGGCGACAAAAGAAGAGTACAGACAAGTGGCGCAGAAGTGCCGAAATGGCGTCAGGAAGGCTAAAGCTCAGAATGAGCTGAGATTAGCGAGGGATGCTAAAAGCAATAAAAAGGCTTTCTTCAGATATGTGAGTAGTAAAAGACAGAGGAAAGAAATGGTGGTTCAACTGCTTAATGAGGATGGCAAATTGATAACAGATGACGAAGAAAAGGCTGAAGTGCTCAATTCCTACTTTGCCTCAGTCTTCTCCCAAAAGCAGGTCTATGACCCCCCTGGAAAAAGTGAAGCAGAAGTTGAGGGGGCAGGATTACAGTTTGAGATTGATAAACAAATGGTCAAAGAACACCTAATTTCCTTGAATAAGTTCAAATCTCCAGGGCCCGATGAACTGCATCCTAGAGTAATGAAGGAGCTAGCGGAAGAACTCTCAGAACCTTTGTCTATTATCTTTGCAAAATCATGGAAGACGGGTGAGGTGCCGGACGACTGGAGGAGGGCTAACGTTGTCCCTATCTTCAAAAAGGGCAAAAAGGAGGAACCTGGGAACTACAGACCAGTCAGTCTGACATCCATCCCTGGGAAAATTCTGGAGCAGATTATAAAGAAGTCAATCTGTAAACACCTTGAAATCAATGCGGTGATCACTAGAAGCCAGTATGGATTTGTCAAGAACAAGTCCTGTCAGACAAATTTGATCTCATTTTTTGATAAGGTAACCTCCCTTGTGGACCGTAGGAACGCTGTGGACGTCATATATCTTGACTTCAGCAAAGCTTTTGACAAAGTACCACATGACATTCTGATTAACAAACTAGCTAAAAGTGGGCTAGATGGAACAACTATTCGGTGGATTCACAGTTGGCTACAGAATCGGACTCAAAGAGTACTTATCAATGGAACCTTCTCAAACTGGGGAGAGGCAACGAGTGGGGTACCGCAGGGCTCAGTCCTGGGCCCAGTGCTCTTCAACATTTTTTATTAATGATTTGGATGAGGAGGTGCAGGGAACGCTGATCAAATTTGCAGATGACACAAAATTGGGTGGGATAGCTAATACCCTGGAAGACAGAAACAAACTTCAAAGTGATCTTGATAGGCTGGAGTGCTGGGCTGAAAACAACAGAATGAAATTTAATAGGGATAAATGCCAAGTTCTACATTTAGGAAATAGAAACCAAAGGCACAGTTACAAGATGGGGGATACTTGGCTCAGCAATACTACAAACGAGAAGGATCTTGGAATTGTTGTAGATTGCAAGCTGAATATGAGCCAACAGTGCGATATGGCTGTAAGAAAGGCAAATGCTATTTTGGGCTGCATTAATAGAAGTATAGCTTCCAAATCACGTGAGGTACTGGTTCCTCTCTATTCGGCCCTGGTTAGGCCTCATCTAGAGTATTGTGTCCAGTTCTGGGCTCCACAATTCAAGAAGGACGCAGACAAGCTGGAGCATGTTCAGAGGAGGGCAACCAGGATGATCAGGGGTCTGGAAACAAAGCCCTAAGAAGAGAGACTGAAAGAACCGGGCATGTTTAGCCTGGAGAAGAGAAGATTGATGGGAGACATGATAGCACTCTTCAATACTTGAAAGGTTGTCACACAGAGGAGGGCCAGGATCTCTTCTCGATCCTCCCAGAGTGCAGGACACGGAATAATGGACTCAAGTTAAAGGAAGCCAGATTCCAGCTGGACATCAGGAAAAACTTCCTGACTGTTAGAGCGGTACGACAATGGAATCAGTTACCTAGGGAGGTGGTGGGCTCTCCCACACTAGAGGCCTTCAAGAGGCAGCTGGACAAGCATCTGTCAGGGATGCTTTAGGGTGGATTCCTGCATTGAGCAGGGTGTTGGACTTGATGGCCTTGTAGGCCCCTTCCAACTCTGCTATTCTATGATTCTATGATTCTTCTGTCTTCAGAGCCAAACTGCAAACTACGCTGTTCTCATGGAAAGCAGACATAAGAACAGTTTTACTAGATCTGTTCTGAAAGTCCATCCATCCTGATGCCTCCAGCAAGCCTACAAGAAGGGCTTCAAGTTTATACCCTGTTCCTGCCTAGCAGCTGGTTTTGAGAGGCAGTCTTCCTCTGAAATTAGACGATAGCAATTGATAGAACAGTTATCCTTCCTGAATTTGCCTAACCTTTAAATGCCGCCTAAGCTAGTGGATATTGCCCCATCTTGAGCCACGGAATTCCAAAAAATTAATTATGTGTTATGTCAACCTTCCCCAACCTGGTGCCCTTCAAGTGTGTTGGACTACAGCTTCCATCACTCGATTGGCCATGCTGGCTGGAAATGATGGGAGTTGTAGTTCAACACATCTGAAGGGGGGCAGGTTGGAGAACGTTTTATTTGAAGAAGTACAAAGACAATGCATATTATTCCAAATGTGGCCTTCACTGTAGATTTGTACAAGAGTAGTACAATACTAGCAGTTCTATCTTCAATCCCTTTCGTAATGATCCTAGCATGGGATTTGTCTTTTTCACAGCTGCTGCACACTGAGTTAACATTTTCAGTGAGCTGTTTACTATTAGTTCCAAGATCTTTCTTGGTTGGTCGCTACCAGTTCAGATCCCATTTATGTGAACATAAAAGTGTTGATTTTTTTAAAAAATGAAATGTTATTTTATCAAATTAAAATGTCAATGCAAATAAGATCAATACATGCATAAGGGTGCAATCCTATGAGTTGCGTCCTCCTTCAACAAAAGCCTCCAAACTTGGAGGCTTCCATGGATCCAGTACCCTGCTGGACTACCTACTGCTGGCAGGGTGGGAGGAGTGATGGAAATGATTTTTGCCTGTTGGTGTTCCTTCTGATACGTTTTGCTCTAGACAGGCTGTAGATTGGGGGCTGGAGAGGCCATAGGATTCTTTGTACCCTCGCCTCTCCTGTCCCTTGCCTCATCTCTGCCCCCTTTCAGACCTCTTTCTGCAAGGGGGGCAGGGGAGGAATCAGATACTGGAGTTCCCCTTCAGTCTACCAGTTTTGAGTGTCTTTACTGAGAGCTCAAGACAGATTTGGGATTCTGTTATTGTTCTTTCCTCGCTCTCTAACAGTCTCCTGGCTTGAGATGAGTGAGGTAGTCTCAGAAGTGACATTTTTCATCTTGGGGGAATTCAACATACATGCTGAAGCGACCTTGACAGTTTTGGAGGATACTGATTATTTGGATCCATTCCAAACTGGCTTCTAGCCTAGTTTGGGGACAGAAACAGCCTTGGTTGCCCTGATGGATGACTTGTTCTATGGAATGAACTGGGAAGTGCAACTCTGTTGGTTATCCTAGACTTCTCAGTAGCTTTTGTTACCATTGACCATGGTATCTTTTAACTGGGAGGTACATAATTATGGTGGCTCCAGTCCTTTCTCGAAGAGTGGACTAAGTAATACTATGACAGGCTATGAGATATTAGAGGGTTGTTTCCCCCTGAAACAAGCCATCTCACCTGCGATCAGATAACATTACGCCAGTCCTTTTACAACTTCATTGGCTGCCAGTCCAGGTCCGGGCCCGATTCAAAGTGCTGGTATTGACATTTAAAGCCCTAAACGGTTTGGGGCCTGGTTATTTGAAGGAACGCCTCCTCCCATATGTACCTGCCCGGACCTTAAGATCATCTACAGGGGCCCTTCTCCGTGAGCCCCTGCCAAAGGAAGTGAGGCAGGTGGCTACTAGGAGGAGGGCTTTCTCCGCTGTAGCACCCCGGTTGTGGAATGAGCTCCCCAGAGAGGTCTGCCTGGTGCCTACACTGTACTCCTTTCATCGCCAGCTGAAGACCTTTTTATTCTCTCAGTATTTTAACACTTAATTTTAACTTAAATTTAAATTTTACTGTTTTAACTCTGTATTTTAATCTTATATCAATTTTGCTGCATGGTTTTATCCTGGTTGTGCTTTTGATACTGTATTTTGAATTTGTGCTTTTAACCTGTTGGTTGTTTTATTATGGTTTTAATTTTTGTGAACCGCCCAGAGAGCTTCGGCTATTGGGCGGTATAAAAATGTAATAAATAAATAAATAAATAAATATAATAGGCCAAGTTGGGCAGATAATTAGGAAAATGGCACCCAGCATGCTCCAGAGATTAAAACAAGCTACTGTAGCTTATTGTTTTGATCATGCGAACTGGGTCAATGAAAGTGGAGATGGGGGAGTTAAGTTCCAACTCATGACAATTGGCCTTTGGGATACTTCAAGATCCCATCTTGTACCCCTTCCTTTTTAACATTTACATGAAACCATTAGGAGGAGTCATCCAAAGGTTTGGGTAAAATGTTGTCAGTATGTAGATGACACAAATCTCTGTCTGTTTTCCACCTGCTAATCCTAGGAAGACTGTGGAAATTTTGAACAGTTGTTTGGAGGCAGTTTTGGGATTGATGAGGGAAAACAAGCTGCAGCTTAAACCAGAGAGTACGGAAGGACAGCGATTTGGAAAGTCTGTCATTCTGGATGGAGACTTGTGACTAGTTTTGGATGGGATTGCCGTCTCCCCTGAAAGACCAGGTTCACAGTTTGCAGGTCTCCAAAACTTGATGCTCTCTATGGAAATGTAGGTGGTTTCAGTGGCTAGGAGTGCCTTTTTTCCTCTGGTTTCATCTAGAGATGTAAAGTTTCTAGAAATTTTTAAGCCATGGGGAACAACTTCCCCACCCCCCAAGGGGTGGGAATTGAAATATTTGCAATACTTTCTTTTCTTATCAAACCTAAACTTATTTTACTGCTTTAACAGCATAAAATACATAGCTTAGTATATTAAATGGTACTATTTGGCATATTTATGAAATGTACAGAGCAATCTTATGCATGTTTACTCAGAAATAAGAGCCACTCTGTTTAGCTGGAAAATATTTAAATCAATAAACTTACTTTGAGTAAATTGCTCTCCTGAGTAAAGATGCATAGAATGATGCAGTAAATTAAGTTTGGGTTTGATAAGAAAGTATTACACATACTTCAGGTTTTTTTAAAAATTCATTCCGTTGGGTGGGAGAGAAATGGACAGAAAATCTGTTGTTGTTTTTCCCGTGGCTTCAATATTTCCAGAAAATTGGTATCTTCTATTTTCTCTAGCCTGTCTCCTCCTCCTGTACTTCCTTACATAGTTACTCCTCATGCAACTAACCTCTTCTGCTTGCTAGTGATGATGAGCGAGATAGGAAATGGCAATGGAAAAGCCTGGCCAAAGATAATGACCCCTTCCCTCTTTCAGCTAGCTGCTCCTGTTGTGGCATGTGGCAATTGAGGTTCTCTCCTTCCTCAGAGCACAAGGAAAGTCAAGCAGGGAGCTGTTGTGACAAGCCTCTCTTGCCTTTCCTACCTATAAGGTAACGAGTGAGAGAGCACTTGCACAGTTTTCAAGAAGCACGGACAGACTGCTTTGGCATGTGAGCAACAACGTGTAGCCCACCTTTCTGTCTCAGTAGACTGCTTGAGACTGAAGGTAGCTGTGTTGTTGTGTCGTCATGTGCAATGAGTATCCAGTTAACAACATTTGTGTTAAATATTATACATGTATTTTGTAGCCTGCCCTTTGGTACAAGACTCTCAGGGTGGAGTACATATTGAAGTAATAAAATGCGTATATAAAATTCAATATTAAACAGACATAGGGAGGGGTTGTAGCTCAGCGGTAGAACACGTATTTTGCAAGAGATGTAGGGCGGGAAAAGCTCCTGCCTGAAATCCTGGAGAGCCGCTGCTAGTCAGTGTTGACAGTACTGGACTAGATGGACCAAGGAACTGACTCCGTATAAGGTGACTTTCTATGTTTCTGCATAATAGAAACAACAAGTCACACAAATTTAGCAGAATGGATAAAGCCAGTTAAACACACAGTGCATGCTAGAATACCTAGGGAATTAAAACAGGTTTCACCTGCTTTGCAAGGATGTGGAACCTTTGGCTCATGAACCTAACCCGGCCTGCAGAGACTCCTTGGTTCCTCCAGTGGGCAGAGCTTGGCCTCCAAGTCCTGCCCTTGGAGGTATTCCCACTGGAGGTATTCTCCAATCTCAGATGCAGACAGCAGAGGACTTCACCAGTACTAAGAGGAGTGGCTGTTTTTCCCCAGCACTGGCTGAGTCCTTTAGCACAGTGCATGCTGCCCAAGTCAGAGACTTGGCTGGCGCTGGGAAAAGTGTCTGCTCTTCCCAGCGGCAGCCAAGTCACTTTCTCTGTGCTGAGAGGCACAGAGAAAGGCAAAACTATCAGTGTGTGTTATTGTGGCCACTGACATCATTCAGCCCACAATAGGCCTGGTGAGGGGCAATTTGCCCCCCACCCCAGGATTCTTCATCCTTGTGGTAGTGGAATAATAGGAAAATTGACACCAGGCCAGGTTTCCTAAGCAGAGCATTTCATATACATGATGATACAACATATACTGTAGGCCTTAAGTTATCCAACTGTGTGTTTGTGCTTTCATATGGCAAGGGAAGCTTTATTTATTTAATCACTTATTAAACCATTCTCGGGGCGATATCTAAACGCCCTCAGGATGGTTTACAATCATCAGAACCCTGAACCACAATACAGTAATACAACAAATTTGATAACGCAACAAAAAATTAAATATCTACACATTGAAAATACTTTTTCTGTTTGTCTCCTCTTAGGTTCTTTGCACTGACTCCTTGGAGACTATATCATCTGGTTTCACTCATACTCCTTGGAGTTGTCATGATGCATATGATGAAGGAGTTGGTATTGTCTAGAGTAAAAGGTAAGGTACTGCTTCTCTATTCACCTAAAACGCAAGTATTTATCAGTAATGTCTAGAAGTCTATAAATATCCCTTTATCCTCATAACTGCAATAATAAACATTTCCAGATAAAGTACCTTGGGCACTACATTAAATAGAAAGGTGAGCTTTTTCATGTTATCAATAGATAATTGCTAAGGAAAGACTTCACTTCCTAAGGAAAGTGCCTTGTATTGAGTGAATTTATTCAGAAACATATTCAGTTATGTAAGTGTCTTATTTTATATATAGCCCAAGGCCAGATTGTAGAGTTTAGTTTGCACATGCACAATGGGACATGATTTCCTTCCTTAGAGAGCAGAACCCTATGTTGCATTTTTATTGTTTAGTTATCACAAGCACGTATCCGCTGTGAACACTGGATCACAAGGAGGAAAAATACCTTTTGAATTGATTATTCATCCATATTTGTGTTTTCAGGTGCACAGTTATGGCGAAGCCTCACTGACCGGTAAGTGTTAGTGACTGACATGTGCCAAATTTGTTGTTGTGCCAGTGACTTATGAATATTAAACATAAGGAAGAAGTTTGATACTAAGCACTTTCCCTCTGGATCTTCCTTGCTGTCTGTGTTAGTATTATTTTTGTTCATTTGCCAAGGAACCCATATATATTTTGCCCTGAGACACCCAGAGCTTTATTTATTTATTTATTTTATTTATTACATTTTTATCCCGCCCAATAGCCGAAGCTCTCTGGGTGGTTCACACACACACAAAAAGGAGTGGAGCTTTGGAAAGTCCACTCCTGTTGGGCCTTCCTCATGGTCCATCTGAACTGAGAAGATGCTGTGTTCAGACAACGCAATAGTCAACAGTGGGGTAATAATGAACTGGACAGTTGTTTATCTAGGAGTTACTCCTCACACAACATGTTAATAATCAACCATGATGTGGATTAGGATCAGCATTGAGTTGACTATTTGTCCATACTGAGTTGACTCACTCATCCCCCCTCTCTCCCCTTTTAATCCTCCTGTTAGTATCCCATCAGCCATTGCTGCTGAAAATCTGTCCTACCAGCTAGACTAGAGCAGCTGCCACCGCTTTGACTGCTTTTGCCTTGCGATTGATGAAATAATCAACGACCAAGAAAATAATCAATGGTGCATCCAAAATAGCCAACTCTGCACAGCGTTAGTTATTTGTGTTGGTTATTTTTGCCAAATTACCAACCATGGGTTAAAAAACTCCATCCACACAACACGACAACCCATGATGGGTTAAATAACCAACCATCAATTATTTAAACCACCATGGGTTATCGTGTTGGCTAAACCCAGTTGATGACTTAGAAAACATCTAACACTTAGCTGCAGTTCTGGGTTGGAAGAAGATACAGGCAGTAGTGGACAAGCTCTCTCATGTAGAAGCTTGCATATAATTTCCAGTCTCCCTCTTGAGGAACCCCAAATAAGCTTCTGTGGAGCTGAGTTGGTAGAAAAATGTATGTTCTTTTTCAGTATTCATTTGTTAATTATATTGAGGCCACATTCAGACATCATGGTAGCCCACGGTGGGTTAATAAGCTACTCACATTAGCTTATTTCTTAAATAGCCCACAATCCCCCATCACACGAGCAAACTAATAAGCTACTGTGTGTAATGTGACTCACCCCCTACCTGCGGCAGTCCTCTTGCCCAAGCAGTGGTGCTATTTCACTTGAAGTTTTCAGGATTGGGACAAAATGTCATACGCAGCTTCTCCCAGTTAGGAGCAGGGCTAGCTCTACCATGAAGCAAGAGGATGTGGGCACAGCAGAGTATGGGAAGAGCGGCACTCTCCTCCTCCAAAGGGTCTGCTGTTGCTTGGTCCTTCCGGTTGCCTGCATGGTGGGCCAGCCAGCCGCCCACGGAGGCAGCCAGAAGAACCAAGAAGCAGCTGCTGGCTCCCTCGCGCGCTGTGCCTCCTGCTCTACTCCATTTATGCACCTCCCAACCTAGCTGTCCCCGCCCACCTGGCTGCTGGCCAGCAGCTGGCATACTTTTCTTTGCGTGCCGCCATAGTGTGCTGCCTGAAAGGTGTTCCATCTTCAGGTGCCACACGGTGCCGGCACGAGGAAGGGCAAAGTATCACGAGAGGTTGAGCCACAAGAGCCGCTGAAGGTGGAAACACCTTACAGGCAGTGCGCTGGGGAGGTGAGGGCACATACATGTGCAAAGAAAACTAACCCAGGTGGCAGGCGGGCTGTTGAGGGTGTGCAGACATACGCACGCCACCAAAACTAAGCAGGCAGGTGGGCAGATCGGGAGGGAGGGAGATGTCAGCAGGTCACTTCCTTGGCCCGGGCCTTGTTAAGAGGCACCCAGTGCACCAAAAAGGAGGAATGGTGGAAGTCCTCTCAACAAGCTATGGAACCGCAAACTCCGTTTCCCGCTCCCATGGCCACACCCCTGCCACCATTAGTTACGATTCAGCATTATGCCTGCACTGATGTTTTCATGATTGATGCTAACTTACATTCACTCCTAACCCAGGATTTGAAACCAGGTTTTCAGATTTCTGTGCACATTTGATAATGGTAGGCCTTAGTGATTGTCAAGTGCAATTCCTGTTGCTTCAGAAAAGAGGTTTGGTTTTTTGGTCTCTTTAAGCTGTTGCTTCATGATCTAATATTTTCATGTGCCTTGTCTAGTACAGTACATAACAATGTCAAGATTAAATTCTAGGGGGAAATGGAAAAGAGCCTTTGAAGGGAAGGGTTTGTTTACATCCTAACATCCATATTGTCTATGCCATAGTCCTGCCTTGCTGCTTCCTAATATTGTCATATTTCAGGCACTCTTCAATGGTTTGCATCTTTTATTCTGTTGTACATCATGTACATGTTTAATCTGATCACCTGAACTGCCTTGGGTTTGTTTTATTAATGAAGTCACCCATAAATGAAACTGCTAGTCTCAGGTCAACAATGACACCATGCTAAGAAGCAATAGTCTAATTTCAAGAATATGTATTTGTTTATGCTTTCCCTCAGTCCCTTTCTTCTTCCCTCTCCCACTGCCTTTCATATTTGGTCATGCAGGACACAACTGCAACATTTGGGCGATGTATGTTGCTTTTGAGAACTTGCTAACATCCAGTCATATCCTTCGCTAATCTCACACTCACCTTTGACAGATGTTGAAGGAAAGAGATGGGCCCTTCCTGTAGGGCAGCATCCCCCAATCTGGTGCCCTCCAGATGTGTTGGTTGTGGATGATGGGATTCGTAGTCCAACATACCTGGGAGGGCACTAGGTTATGGAAGGTAACCATAGTGCTGTTTCCTTTCGACTAGTGGAGGGATGCCAGTTTGCAGGAGTCTATTACCAGAAATGGAGTGGGGCGATGGAGTGGGGTGAGGAATCTTGTACGTCTTGCCTGACTGTTTCTTACTATTTTTTCCCTTTTCAACTTCATGTTTTTTCAGTGAATGAGGTATATTTTTGGCAGTTGGTAGGAAGATCCTATAGAGGGCAGCAGAGTATTTTTTAATGTAATGCATGTTGTATCCCATTAATGCTGAAGGAAAGATATGCAAAGCATACTTTGGGTGGAACATGCCTGCATATCATTATCATTTAAATAATAAACATGGACCTTGATAGCCATTGGTCTTTAAATTGTGTTTAAATTTTACAAATCAAAAAGTTTTACGTATTTCTGCATAACTCTGTTTTTAGTTGTCGTTGGACAGGACAAACATCTATATAAAATTCCAAGGTTACATCCTATGGCCACTGGAAATTATATCTCTCACCTCTGTGGTTTCTAAGATGTTATCACACGTGACTGCATGCACGTGTTCCTATCATTGCAGCTATTATGACTTTTTATTTTTGGACATTGAATCCTATGTTCAATTTAACACTATTGGTCTCACAGAACTGTGGGCTGATATATAGCTCTCTCTAAGGGTTGTTTTGCACATTTGATTTTCAAACATGGAAATGGCTGCAGGATGTTTCTGTGGATAGCCGAGTCCATAGTTAGCTTCCTTCATGTGGTCCTCTTTGCAGGTCAGATTGAACCGAGGGAAAAAAGTAGACCGCGTACATGTGCGAATCAATGAATGTGGCTTAAAATACCTATAGGTCCTGCTCTTATAACAGGGAACTAGCTGCTGCTTTTCTAAGCTTTTAAAGTATGTCACTCTATAAAAGGGAAAGGTTTGGAAATCCTCAACAGGCTTTGAAATCTCACTACCAGCCCAGTACTGATATCTGAGTCAGAGAACACTTAGAACTGCCATCCTGAGAACGAGTGACATATATATGGGATAATACCTTACATAAATTTAATCGCATATGGCATGTCTTTCTGGAGCACTTTGATCGCATGATTGTCGTCAACTGGAATTCTTTCCCATGCACGCGTTTCTCTCCATCCCCTCCTTCCCATCTCTGGTTGTTTTGTCTTGTTCCTTATCTGGGCTTTATATAACTCCACAGATGCCCAAGACTGAAACAGGGTCACCATTTAATTGTTAGAACCCTCTTTCCTCCATTGTTTTGTACTACCCAAAGGCACAGTATGTCTTTCAAACGTTTTTGTTCTAACTTTACTCACCCTTCTTCTCTTTCGTTATTTATTGTTATAGAAAATGAAGACTCTTAAACTATGGGTAAAAGGAGAAAAGGGAAAGGGGAGGTTTGTTTTGAACTGTAGGCAAAGACTGGCTATATTGATGTCCTGACATTGTCACGTGGCAACTGGTTCGTACTAGTGGGAAAGTGTAAGAGACTGAGGGCAGTGAAGTACGCAAGGGTGGAGCCAAGAATAGGCATTACTGGAGAATAAAGAGGCATCCTTTTGACTTTTACTTGTATCCTGGTTTGCTAAACACAAGTATTGGATTACAAAACACTCTGTGTGGGAATTATTTACAGAAGGCACGAGAACCTGGAGCAGCAGCTGAGTGTCGTGTGCAAACATCCGGGTTATGATGACACGGGAGGGGTGTGCTTTCAGTCAGCACATCTGATTAGTCACTAACTTAGGCAGGAATGTCCTGGCACAAGTCTATCATAGCATGTGAACGCATCAGCAGAATAACATGTTTATTTCCTTTCAAGAATTTCAGCATACACTCTGGCCCCACGCGGCTTTGTGTTTTATACAGCTCTGCATGGAACAAATTGTTGCAACATAGTTTCTGTGAAATGATCTCCTTGATAAATAGCACAGACTCAATGTGTTTATGTACCGAAAATCACTTGAAACTTTAAACGGTGGGGTATCCTTTTTTCCCCCCATAGCACGTTCCGTCCTATAATCCTTTACACGACAGCAGCTTCTGCCCTCATTTAATCTCTTAGCAACATTCCCTGGAACTCCTTCACCCTAATGCAAATGATCTGTTGGATCGCTTTTAGTTATCCAGGACCTTTACAGGTGTGACAAAATGAATACATCGCAAGTACTACTATGTAGAAAATAATGTGCAACCTTTATGTAAACCACACATGTTGCAATGTGTCTACCACCTGAATAGTCTGGTGATAAGTATATTCTTTCAAAATTTATAGACAAATTTATGGCTCTTCCCCATTTGACAGCACTTCTTGTTTAGTAAATTGTAGTATAGTTCACATTTAATATAATCCTGAATGAAGGGGATAGGTTTGATTTCATTACTAAGTACAGTAGAATAATTGGCCAGTTTTATCGAGTGTTTGCAATAGGTAAAAAAACGCAGTTAATTGACTCTTAAAAATGTGTTCCCATAATCTAAATATCATATGTTTAAAAGAAAAAGAGCTCCCCTCCTTCATAGTGCAGTAAAACCTTAATCTGTGACATTATAGAACAAAGATGTGGAAAAAATCCAGCAAAAATATGAAACACCATAAACTGCTGATGTGTATTAAATTCTGTCCAACAATAGAGAATATTAATGTGGTGTTTTTTAATAATACATATAAGCTTGGATCCAGAATCTCCCTTCTGTTTACAAAAGGGCATTTATCCAGCTTAGGCTCTTGCTGATGGAAAGGGGAGAGGCTGTTTTTGCTAGTTCCCCTTCAGCCTCCTGCATCACCTCCAACATTGTACAGGTAGTCTTCCAGCCCTCCACAGCAGATTTTCAAGAGATGCAAGGAGAGGCATCCCTGTTTCCGTCAGAGGGAACAGTCCCTGAATGGAACTCCATTCATGGGATCTCTGGGTCCAATACGTAAAGTCTAGTAATTATTGAAATCCTGCAATAAATGACAATGATCCTTAAGGGATCCCTTCAAAATTGCTTGAAGTTATGTATTCAACTATTCAGTCTTTGACATGCACTTTGACATAAGTTCTCTTATTTATTTATTTATTTATTTATTTATTTATTTTATTTCTATACTGCCTGGTAGCTGAAGATCTTAAATTGATGGCAACTGCGGTACCAATTCAATATTAACACCACAGTTTCATAATGTCCACACCTAAAATCATACAGTTGTCTTGGTTTTTGTTTGTCCTGCAGTGTTTAAGATGAGAATTGGTAAAGACATAGATCTGTTCTGAGTTGGAGCTCCAATTTTTCTCTTTGAATGATTCAGCTATGGAATCAAAAGGCTAGAAGAGATACCATTTTATTCAGAAGACAGTCTGATTTCTGAGCAACCTGTTAGAATATTCAAAACCTCTCAATCAGTTGCTCAGTTATAAAGGGTTACATCGTCCTTATTAATGGATAAAGAGATGACATTCAGATAAAGTATATTTGTTCTGATAGTACTGTTGCATCATGTTTGTTTTCATTATGAGTGGGGTTATCCCTATTAAGCAACAAAATGAAGTGTAGCAACCAGCAACCACATATAAGAGGATGAAGATCCTGCAGCAGGGATATTAAATGGGGTTTCAGCCTTTATATCACTAGCTAGCTCTGGCCAAAAGAGGACTATAGGAAGACCATCCAAGAAAGCCTCTTTCTACTGGTAGGATTTTAGGTGATAAGGTGTTACTTCCTAGTGCCATTAAATGGATGGGGAATTGTGGCCCTCTATATGTTGTTAGAGTCCAACTTCCATAAGCACTGATCATTGGCTTTGCTGCCTGAGGCTAATGGGAGCTGGAATCCAACAACATCTGGAAGGCCACAGATTTGTCACCATTGCCGTAAATGTCAGGCTTGCTTGCCTGTCTGAACAACAAGACTACCTACCACAGACAGCCTTTGCTTTGTCCTCCTCCTTGCTTTTGCCTAGTTCTGGACTGCACAGGAATTAGGTGTGGCAAAGATCGCAAGAAATGCAGAAATTTGCTATGACAAATCCAGTGTGTGGACTTTTCAAGCTCACTCACTCTTCCTCAGGGAAACTTTAAAAACAAGGAGTACAACTCTCAATTAATCACTATTCAATGTTTGTCCTTAAGCACTTAAACTGAGTGTTTCTTTTTCTTTTTTTAAAAAGAAAAAACAGATTTATACCTCTTGTGCACCTACATTAAACCATACTTTTTGACTGGGCTAGAAGAGTTAACAAGTCTGCTAAGTCTCATTAATATGTGGTTTTTATGTGGATCAGATAAGCACTTGAAATAACGTAGAAGAAGAAAAAAAATCACGTGACTGCATAATGTAGGAATGCTGTCTGACTACTCATGGAGGAGGCATCTTATTTTAAATTTCCAAATGCAGTTCCCCTGCTAATGTTCTCCCTGTCCCTGATGTATTTCCCCTTCACTTTAGAAGGAAGGGAGGACGTGGGGGGGGTATGTCTAGCAGTGGCATCGTGATTCTGCTGCTGCTGTAAGATATGCCCCAAACAGTGCAAAGGCACATTATTATTATTATTATTATTATTATTATTATTATTATTATTATTTATTTATATAGCACCATCAATGTACATGGTGCTGTACAGAGTAAAACAGTAAATAGCAAGACTCTGCCGCATAGGCTTACAATCTAATAAAATCATAGTAAAACAATAAGGAGGGGAAGAGAATGCAAACAGGCACAGGGTAGGGTAAGCAGGCACAGGGTAGGGTAAAACTAACAGTATAAAGTCTGCACAACATCAAGTTTTAAAAGCTTTAGGAAAAAGAAAAGTTTTTAGTTGAGCTTTAAAAGCTGCGATTGAAGTTGTAGTTCTCAAATGTTCTGGAAGAGCGTTCCAGGCGTAAGGGGCAGCAGAAGAAAATGGACGGAGCCGAGCAAGGGAAGTAGAGGCCCTTGGGCAGGCGAGAAACATGGCATCAGAGGAGCGAAGAGCACGAGCGGGGCAATAGTGTGAGATGAGAGAGGAGAGATAGGAAGGAGCTAGACCGTGAAAAGCTTTGAAGGTTAACAGGAGAAGTTTATATTGGATTCTGAAGTGAATTGGAAGCCAATGAAGAGATTTCAGAAGCGGAGTAACATGGTCAGAGCGGCGAGTTGCTAGGCAATGGCCACACATGTCTACAAGTTACCACTCTCATTTAATTATTTTTTAGATATTTATACCCTCTTATTTCAGCTCGAAGGGCTCTTGGGCAGACAAGAAAGTTAAGGCAATAAAATATGCAAATCAATATAAAATACTGTTAATACCCAGCAGAATAACAGCAATTAAAACTAAAAACAAGCTCCAGAAGGATTAAAGAATTTAGAATGCCCAGGACTTTAATGTAGCCCCTGCCACCCTCTGAAATTCAAGGAAACTCCCCACAGTTTGTTTAATTTTTGCTATAAAAATGGTGTCCAGAACTGCTGCACAGCCCCCAAAGGGTCAAAATTAGCTTTTCAGCAAGCTAATTTTGACCCCCTTGGTGCTCTGTAGCAGCTCCTGACACCATTTTTTGTCGTTGTGTCTCCCCACCCCCTACCCCCATTTCCGCACCTGTGGGAGGGGATTGCCAGGGAGTAAAAATGGCTCCTGGACCTCCCAAAGTTGCCCTCCCCAGCTTAGGTAAATAAAAAGGTCTTTGCCATGTAGTGAAAGGACATCAAATTCAATTCCAGGTGAGGCTTTCTGCAGGTGGCATTCTAGAATTGGGGGCTCCATAACTGAAAGGACGCTATCTCTAACTGCTTCTACTGCAAGGAGACCCAGCAATTCTAGTTCTTAATGTTTGGGCAGGATAATGTGGGAACAGGTGGTCCTTGAGGTGTGAGGCTCCCTATCTGCTTAGAGACTTAATAGATTAGAACACCTTGCATTGTGCTTAACTGGGCCAGGAGCACATGTAGTCGTTTAAGGACTGGTGAGATTGTCTCCCAGTCATTAGCATAGCTGCTGTATTTTGATTACTTTGTTTTTGAACAGTCTTCAAGGGAAGCCCCACTTCCAAAACACTATACTATAGAATATTAGCCAGAGCATGGATAACTGTGGCCAGGCTGTCTAGGAGAGGCTGCAGTTGGTGTACCAAGTGATGCATTGATGACAGCTAGGTTTTCAAAAACCAGGGAGGATCTAATCGCACCACCCAACTGTCAGTCTTATCTTTTAGAGAGAGTGTAATCCCATGCAGAACAGGTTGAACGCCATTTGCCAAGTCAGATGAATCACCCACCGATAGTACTTCCATCTTGTCCAGGATGAGCTTCAATTTGTAGTCTTTCCAGTCAGTTACCAATTTCAGGCACCAGTTCAGCACTTCCACAGCATCTCTTGAATCAGATGAAAAGAAGTAGATTAAGATTTAATTATTTGAAGGAAGAGAGCATAGATACACTTAAAGGTGGGGATGAGGAAGAAAAGAAGATGAGATAAAGAGGTTTCCTTGGAATTTTTAAGGGGTCAGAAAGTTGCAGGAAGTGTTGGACCTCTAAATATACAGGGCAATTAGGGGCATTATCCTGTGTTTAAGAGGATGATATTTTGTTGGCAGTTTGGTAGGGTTAACTATTTTTTATGTGAAGTGGCTAATACTGGGTTCAAATGTGGCATGTATTCGATGTGTACAAACTTGTATTTTTGGCTGGTGGGTTAATGGAATAGCAGTGCTGGAATTTAACATGTCAGTGGTCCTCTAGGCTATACCACTCAGAGGCAGAGTTATCTACTGACTGCTCTGACACTTTTCTAAGAACAAGCATTTTTCAAATCAATATATTGATGTTAATCCAAAAAAATGAATATCTTACAATGAATCAGAACACATATCATTCACTAAATCCTCATTCTAGCTATCACACGCAGAACTAGTTGTTCCTCATCATAATTATGACTGACAGTGCTTGTCGCTATAGCATGAATATCCCGAAGTTGTTCCAAAAATAGATTCCCTTCCTCCTGGGTATGGACATACACATCTCTCCCTTAAAGAAAATATGTTAGTTTAAGTGAGAAGACCCACCTGTAGCCAATGCTGCATTTTCTAAGTATTTCAGAGGACTGGTCTAATCATATATGGATTAGTGATTAAGGCCAACTGTGTGACAACCTTAGGTGGTTCCTTTATTTTCTCTCTGGACATAAATAGAGGCTGGTTTTATGGGATGCTTTTTTGTGGATGCCATAGCAACTATCATGTGTTGCTAGGATCTTTCTGTTCCAACTGGCTTTCAATGGGAACTGAGCATAATTTCATATTTGTTTGTATTGCTGCTAGCATACTACAGATACCTTGGTGTTTTACCCATGATACTTTTTTTTGGCCTATTTTTTAAGTTGTATATATTTACCTTTGTGTTTTCACTATAGCAGTACCATTATTTTTAAGAGGCCTAGATATTGATGCCATCTGTTTTTTAAAAAAAGAAACAAAAAATAATGCTCTCAGATAAACTTCTCAATCCTTGTTACAAATAAGGAAGGAAGAAGCTTGCAGTGTCACATGGACTCTGAAAGTGGTCCTTTTGACATGTTTGCAGGTCAAAGGAAAAATGAAATTCCGAAGCTTGGAGTTTCTCAGGAAATCTTTCCAGTTGTGATTTCTTATGTTAATGGGACCTCAGCTGCTCATTGTCATTTCTCAGGGAAAGTAGTTCAGAAAATGCAATAATAAGTCTTAGGCTATTCAATCTTTACCTATTGTATACTAATAAAATGAATGGTAGAAGTTTTAAAAACACATAATGTAGAGGACCTAAAATGGTAGGAGTTGAACAAATGAAACACACTATAATGTGTTACAATGAGGTGTTGGAAAAGTAACCCTTGGAGAGTGATTCTCTCTGGTAATGCATCTATTCAACAGGTTCCTGTAGCCATAACGCTCAAAGAACTTGTGGTGATCATCTTTCAGTGGTAAGGAGTCCAGCACTCTGTCTCGTTTTTTTCTAGTTGGGAATCCAGTGCATCATGGTTTGTGCATGAAACATTTAACGTCATTTCAAGTTTTGTGATAGTGTCAGTCCTGTGAACATCTGAAGCTGCTTTACATTGAGTCTGGCCCCATATATTCTGCTCTGGGTGGTAGCAGCTATGTGGAGTCTCTGACAGAAATGCCTTCCCAGTTCTTTCTAGTTGTGGTCCTTTTAGGTAGAGATTGAATATAACACCTTCTGCATGCAAAGCATGTGTTTTTCATACTGATCCACTGTATTCCTAACAGCCTGCTCCTAACCATATTTATCTGAAAATTCATTGATAATCAGTAGAATTCATTGAATTTACTAGAGTAGTATACCAGTTTCGTACAGAGATTTAGCTAGAATTTTTAAAATTAAGAATCTGATTGCAGTGGAAAGGCTATAACCATACGTGGGAATGAGATTCCAGTATTCACGACTTAGTAATTGGTCATATTTGCTTTTTCCATTCCCAAAACTGTGCGTAAATCATCTAAGTACTTTTCATGGAAGAATTAAGCACCTGCTTGAATCTCTCCATTAAAATCAAATGTGCTTAGAAGTGCTTAACCTTGGCTGGATTATGCTCAATGTACGTGCCTTGCTCTGAAGTCTTAATATCAAGTCTTATTAATAGCTCATGTAACGGCGCTACTGCATGGGTTTTCACTTCTTAAAATTAGTAATTAATTTGATACTTAAAAGTGTGTATCCACTAAGTTTACTTCCCCAAGTAAAGAAGCCAGTTGGCCTGATTCCAAATTTCCCTGCATACACTGAGTCCCATGAGCACCCCTTGAACATGGGCTGCCTCATTCATCATAGTACTGAGTGGCTTTGCTTGTATTTCCAATTTGCATGTGGAACTGATCCCAGCAGTGCAATGAATAAGGAAGCCTATGCTCAAAAGGACTTTAATGTGTGAATTTCGAAAGCCATCAAAGAGTTTACCAATGGCCATTCCCCACTTGTGTCTGTTTGACCCCATCATTGTCTGTTAGACCCCATCATTAGAGGCCTTCAAGATGGCCCTAAAGACTTAACTATTTACTTTGACCTGAATTCGAGTTAGAGCTTTAATGGGTGCCTTTATGTATATGGTGTTATCTGGTTTTAATTGTTGTTTTTGATTTTATTGATATTAAAAAAAATGTGATTGTTTTATGTTTTGTGGTTTTAATTTTGTTGTACGTCACCTTGGGAGAGTTTATCCAAATTTTTTCAATAAATTGAATATCGCGTTCTGTCCTGGTGCTTGTAGAATAAATGCTACATTTGTAGGGTGCTGATAGGTGAGCACTGACACAAAGCAGGTCAATACTGAGTAGAGGCCTAGTACAACTGTGGGGACAATCCCCTACCCTGCTCTGGCAGTTCCAGATGTGGAGCAGGGGATCGTGCTTGACTTCTCAGAGGTGGAGTGTAAGGTCAGGGACAAGGTCAGCATGAGGTCAGAAGTACACTGTGAGGTATGGTGTTTATCCTTGACCTTTCACAGAGGTGCAGCAGGAAAGGCAGGTTCTTGCCAATCTGAAGTTTTCCAGTGTATTATTCTTCCAATGAGAATGGTGTGTTTTAAGCTGGCTTTGGTGGAGCCCCTTTTATATGATGTGATTGATACAGAAGGAGTAGACATTCGCTCTCCATACCCACACACACAATTGCCACAATACTATACCATAATCCTTTATTTAATTTTATGTATCTCATTATTATTATTATTATTATTATTATTATTATTTATATAGCACCATTAATGTACATGGTGCTGTACAGAGTAAAACAATAAATAGCAAGACCCTGCCGCATAGGCTTACATTCTAATAAAATCATAATAAAGCAATAAGGAGGGGAAGAGAATGCACCAAACAGGCAGTATAAAAGTCAGAACAATTCAAGTTTTAAAAGCTTTAGGAAAAAGAAAAGTTTTTAGCTGAGCTTTAAAAGCTGCGATTGAACTTGTAGTTCTCAGGACTGAAGAACTCGGATTATAAATTCTAGTGTCACTTGTCACTGGGAAATGATTCTGGCTGTGGTTCCTGTATGTAACTTCTTACGACTTAAACTGCTCTGTTTAAAATTCAAGTTATTGAAGGGATTTTGTCAAACATGTGAAGTACTATTGACACCTAATAACACTTGTAGTGATATTCAGAGAAGTGAACAATAAAGAATTTTGTGGCACCTTAAATTCTAACAAATTTATTATGGCATAGACTTTATGGACTGGAAGGAAATGTTGTGCTGAGCTGCAGGTATAATATATTCACGTAGGAACAGGGTTCAGTTAGTGTGGAATGAAATGCTAAGAAAATATTAGATTTTTGCTCTCTATACTGTTTTTTCACAAGAAATGGAAAGAACAGGTTCTGGTCTATGCATTAAACAGCATTTTGTAGGTACACGTTGACCCCTAGCACCTAGGTATTGTTCAGTTTTGTCAGTCATTCCAATAGGGGTAGAATTAACCCCAAAAGCCATGAGAATAAATACGTATTTTCACTAGATTTAGAGGGGTGAAACTGAAAGACCATATGACAATTCAAACCTAATCATGTTTGAGCAGTATCTGGAACATGGAATTGTGGAAGAATTTCGTAAGTGTTATTTATTTATTTTTCTACTCATGACCTCAACTATTGTTGGAGGGTTAATTAATTTTGCACATTTTTAGGTTGTGTCTGAATAGACATAGTATTACATACAAATTTGTACATGAACATATTACACACACAAGCTCAAAGACGGATGTAACGTTAATTGGGACATATCTATTCCTTAAAACTTGGATCCATCTTTCAGCAGAACTACCAGGGAGTGCAGGGGTGTGTATAAAATAATGTTGCAAAATAAGTTTGGGAGGAAAGAAATTTGCCTGGCTTTTCTTCCTCCCAGTTGTTAGAAGGCAGGATCTTAAGCCAGAAATAATAAAGGTAATGCAGGCATTTGGGCTTTGAACAGGATTCAAATAAGATTTAACAATGCAAGTTAGAGGCATCACAGAGATCAGGGGGAAAGGCATACAGGAAAGCTTCTGGGAAAGGGTTTTCCAGACCTAGGAGGTTTCTAAAGATCTAAGGGATGAATCGAGGTGAGGGAAAGTTGTATGGAAAAACAAGGTGGAGCTAAAATGCAAGAATTGCAGTGAACTGGGAACCTTAGTCTGCCTAGTAGAATATGAGCATGAGAACTCTGGCATTGAAACTTCCAATGCCACTGACCTACCAGTGAGGCAAAGACCTTTTAGCAAAATGATATTGTGTGTCTCAGCTGTGCCAACCCTAGTTTTGAAACTTGGGTCCTGACTGACTGCACCTGCAGTACGGCATATACAGTATTTGGCTTCCTAGTAGTGCGATGCAAAATGTATGTCTCATCCCATCTAATATTTAGCATGCTACAACTATATTTAGTTCCTTGTTGAATCTGAATCATGCACGATTGGGAAACCATATAGGCGTCAAATAGGAGAAAGAACTTGTGAGCACTAGCTGCATGAATAATGAGCATGGTCGCATATATGTTACTTCCTGTTACTTTCTTATAGAAATGGAGCCACATGTGCTTCAGACTTTTGGCCTACGTGCATTATGGAAAGCCCTTTGGAATGGGCAGCTCCTGTGTTCAGAGGGAAGTGAACAGCATACATTTTGAAGTGTATAAATTCTACTTTCATTCCATTTTTGATATTTGAAATACATGCAGACCACTTTTCCCTAAGTTCAAAGTGGTCGGCATCAAACAACAACAATAAAACCGCTTCACCCAATAGCAGCTCCAAGAAACACTACAAATCAAATCCATATTGAATATTTTCCATAAGTGCCTTTGACAAAAGATTCTATCTGGCATATTGCAATTCAAAGGTGGTGGTGTTTTTACTGCTATCATCCTGACAGTGTTACTTTTGTCTCTTGGTTACAAGAAGGCAGGTAAAATTACCACCAACCATTAGTCTTTATTGAGCATTTTAAATTTTTCGAAGTACAGTACAAAGAATGGTTTACAATCTAATACAAGCTCCCAGGGGTGTAAATTGGGTACTTATAGTTCTTACTTCCATGTGGTAGTAAAATTGCCCATATTAGTAGTATACTGACATCAATACATGGGAATTGAGTATCTCATACAGACACACTCAGCCGACCAGTTGACTACCAATATTGCTTCTGTCTCCTTTTGTGGGACTTCTTCTTACCAACAACTCTGCTTGTCCCAGGATCTTTTCTTTTAAATAATAATAAAAACCTTCAGAACTTTTGGAAACTTTAGAACATAAACGATGGTCTCCAACCTTTGGGGGTTAGTCGGCACATTTGGAATTTTGAGAGAGTATCATGGGTGCTCTCACAAAACAGCTGCCATTTGTGGGGATGCTTGCTCATTTAAAAAATGGTTGCCATGGCGAGCACAGCTGGTCATAAAACAGTCATTTCCATGAAGGCAAACTGGTGAGACTAAATGAAAGGTAACTTGCCCAAGGCGAAGTACAAGGCACAGGTGAGCTGCAAAATACAAAACCACTCTTTTCAGCCAAAATAAAGATATTCATGGAGGCCAGCACTTTGCCTAGTAACATGCCAGCCTCCCAGTTAAAAAAAAGTCTTACAAATAAAATAAAATCAGTGGAGTAGAGTAAATGTGGTGGCTGCCAAGAAAGATGTTCACAAACACGTTGGTTCCCATGGGTACCGTGGAGACTCCAGTCATAAAACATTCAATAACATTTAATTAGCTGAGCCAAGAGGACTCATTTCAGTGAACTAGAACACACAGTGAACTAGAACACACACAGCCAATACTTATGGAAGTTTCAAAAATGCAGCATGCATTTACCTCAAGGTTTGTTTCAGGAGCTTTGTTCGTTTGAATTCAAATAGAAAAATCACTGTTTTTTGTTTGGTTTTGGTTTTGGTTTTTTTAGCAAATTCATAAGTGTTGTGCTTTAATTTGATAACTGCTTTGCCTCCGACCATAGCCTTCTCTTGGCTAATTATTCAAAAGTGGTATTGTCTTTGAATATAGATATAGAGATTTTAATGAAAGCTTATTCTTGAGGGTAGCAGGAGCATGGAGGATGTCGTTCCCTGCCCCACAGTGGCCTGGTTCAGACAACACGCTAAACCATGCTGCTTAACCACAAAATGGTTAACGGAACGCATTGACCTTAATGCATTCCATTAACCACTTTGTGGTTAAGCAGCATGGTTTAGGTGTTGTCTGAACCAGGCCAGTGACTAGCTCTGCTGCTATTCCATGCACCTTTGTCACTAGCTATTTGGCCATGGAAATAAAATACTAACTGCTGTCAAAAGTTAATATGAGGCTGTGATGTGAGATGCTACTCTTATTCTGGTCCGTGCTGAAATAATTTGGAGCAGTTGGGTGGATTTTTCAGACTTGCCAAGCATCCAATTGTTTACAAGGATTACACAGAAATGTTATACCCACTTTTTTGGGGGGGTACCTCTTGGCTGCAGTGGTGGTAGTACCACGTGTTGGCCATCTGCTGTTGAACACAAATCTTGAGCTAGCCTGCCTGTCACATGGAAAGAAGTGACCATATTAGGAAATGGCTTTCCTCATTTAGCAGACTCCTTTAAGAACATGTTGAGTAAAATCTACATGTGCTGCTGTTGAAAGAAGGAAACCCCCTTTTTTTTAACCTGGAAAAAATGTAGAGCCTCCCATTCATTTTTTCCTAGTACACTACTAGTGTTTTATGGCCTCACTGGTTCATAAGAGACTAGCAGTGGGGGATGACGACGACACACACTTATGCCAGCAGTATGACTTAAGAGAGGTAGCCAGCAAGAACAGCTATACACTGATTTTGGGGTTGGATCATGTATTAAACAAAAAAAGATGATAAATGTAAGTTGTCATTAGTTTCTTCCTACGGCTAACAAGCTGGAAGTCACAGAAAAGGGGAAGGGAATTCTCTCGACTAGTCAGGCAAATAAAGGTTAATAACTGGGTAGTGGCTCCTTCTCACATGACTATAAAAGCGTTGGCTTCTGGACAGTGTTTGCTGCCTAACAGCCTGTCACCGTGTTTGGAATAAGGTGTGACCTGTTTATTCATAGAATTAGCCAATCAAAATAGTACTCTGTGAACTTCATTCAAGACAAGCAGGCTCTTAGGATGTGTGTAAATATACCCTGTACCACAGAGGCTTAACTGGAGCTTGCATAGGAGACTCATAGACTGGATTTCTTCAAACTCAAAGGAAGATTGACAAACTTTCCTTGGGCCTTGGATTAACAGTTTTAAAGTTTTAGGTATGTCAGGTGATCAGGACCTTGGACAGAGTGAAAGGTACTATAATCTTACTTTCCGGATTTTGTTGTTTATATAACTTTCTGTTCTTTGTATAGGAATATCAGCTGAATTGTAGTCTTGACCCTTTCATTGATAAATTGTTTCCACTGTTTCACATCTGTGGAAATGAGGCTAAAGTTTCTTGCATGATAATAGCAGTTGAAAGATCTGTGTTTTTGAGACAGATGAAACTGGAAATTAGAATCACAGAAGATAAAAGTGACATTACATTCTGTGACTTCTAAAAAGTCACTGTACATTCTTGCCCTCCACTGAATCTGCCAACATAAGAGACTTCAAATGTCAGAGACACAAATAACTCTAGTGTAGTCTGTTATTGACAGACACATAACTTATTACTACTAGAAAGGGCACAATGTTCCTATGAGAGATGCCTATGTGGAATGCTTTCTCCAAGTTAGTCTTTAAGTTTCTATCAGGCTGTAAAGCAACATTTTAAGGGGTTGATCTAAAACAGTATTCCCCAACCTGGTGCCCTCCATGTGTGCTGGACTACAATTTGCATCAAATCCAGGTGGCATGGCTAGTACTGGGAGTTGGTAGTCCAACACATTGGAGGGCACCAGGTTGAGGAAGGCTAATTAAAAATATATTAGAAACAAATCTCTTTCCTCTGAATAGCAATACTGATTCAGAAGATATAGGGTTATGATTTAACATTTGTTTAGAACCATTAGCCATCTTTAGCCTGATCTCATTTTCCCATTCCCTCCCTTTCCCACACATATACTAAATTACAGAAAATCTGTACTCTTGAGCTGAGAGTAATAAATATATTTCAGTGCCTATCCTATTTGATTAGTGAAATCAAAACTGAAATAATGGAACTAAAAAGTGGTGAAGCAAAACTGATGATATGAAGACTAAACTCGTAGAAATAGTCCATTACAATAGCAAGACAACCATTTGCCCATAAAACTGGGGGGGGGGAACCCCAAAGTATTGTTTTAATTACAAGGTATCCACATTTTCAAAAAGAGAACATAGTATTTTAGATGTTTAAAAAGTATTATGATGCAAACAGGTTAGATTGGAAACTGAGTGTGATTAGAGACTACTTATATGTGGAGAAGCACAGAGCAAGTATATTCTGATGCTACACTTGATTACTAAGGCATCTCTTCTTGTAATCCTAAAGTCTTTGGGAAAACTTGTTCTGAGTAGGAACAAAGAATAGGTAATAGTCTGACACAACAAATCATAATATGCTCTTGATACCTTTGACCGTGAGGTCTTAACTTGACTACTATGCGTGGTGGATATTTGACAAGGCGTTTGTGGAAGACTACCACTTATGTTTGTGAGTAATATTGCAGAGGGTGGCAATTTGTGACCTGTTTTACTCCCTCAGGGTCTTTTTCTGTGGAGTCCTATAGATTTCCAGTCCCCCTCTTCCTAACTGTTTACATGAGGCTATTAGGGGAGATTGTGCAGAGGTTTAGAGTTAAGTGTCAGTATGCTGATGGCATCCGGTTCTACCTCCTCATTTCCATCATGCCCCAGTGTCATGATGCAGTGTGTCTGTCTACACTGGCTCAAGCTACATGGGATGTGTAAACCTGGGTCTGCCTGTAATGACACATAAAGCAGGTGCATAGATGAGGGGACCTGAATTCCCCCACTCCTATTGCGTAGCTCTGTGTAGCTCCACTCCACAGGCAACTTCCTTTGAGCTGGGCTTGTTTGGAGCTTAGCTTGGAGGGGGCAGGGCAGGAAGGGGTTTGGATGACAGATTGCAGAGAAGCAAGCTGTGGGAAGCGGGAAGACTCAACACCCCCTTACCTGTCCTTCTCTTTATCTCTTAAAATTGGATCTCGACTGGGGCAGAGCCAGGTTTAAACAAATAGGTCTACTTCTTTCATGCGTAGTTGATTACTCTACATTTAGTTTGAGCTTCATTGCTTGGCACCATGGGTTCTCCATACAGGTGACCAAGTTGAACCCTGGCAAGTATGAGATTGAATGAATTATGGACATGGGGTTTGTGACTTGAATTGTAATGGTAGGAATACCTGTAATAAGTGGTTTCAACCTCTGCAGCTGTGCCTTCAAGTCTAGGCTATGGCACTGGCTAAATCATGTGTGTGCTTTCGTAGGCTCCATTAGTGCTGTTTTCCTGTTGCTTTTCAGGCACCGTTTAAGGTGCTGGGTTTGACCCAGGAAGTTCTTAGTAGTCTAGGCCCATAATTCAGAGGCTGGTCTCATCCTTTAACTTCAACTGAGGTTACCCTCTTGATTGTAGTGTTCATGTGCCAAATTCCCAGATAGCTGGTGAATGGCACACAGTAGCACTAGAATGAAGAAGTGTCCAGAAGACAGAACTGGACTCCTTGTTGCTACAGACCAGTAGCAGGCCTCCTGCTCCAGGTTCCAAATGTCTACTCTCAGGGCCTCAAAGGCATTTTTTTAAATGGCTAAAGTGCTGGAGAGTATAATTATTCAGACAAGTGAGCACAATCCAGCATTACTTTTCTGCAGGCAGCAGCATGGCCCTGCATACAGGAATGAAGAATACAGAAGAAACCCACAAGAGTAAGAGTTCTTCTTTACATTAAACACTGAAAGTTCTTGGGAGTCTTTGGTGAAGGGGTAGAGGGAAGGAAAATGTACTTTCACTGATAATATTGTGGCTGAATTCATCATTACAAGCTGATTTGGCCTTATGAAGTCTATGGAATGGGAGGTATCTTTACCATTTACAGCATTCATATTTCTATTGTACTAGAGTATAATAAGCTTATTGTTCCTAGAAGTGTTTGGTTGCTGCCAATGTTATTACATACTGGTGTCCAAACATTCAACAGCACCAGCCAGTTTAAAGCCATTTAGCTTTTTTCTTATTTTAGTAATTCAGCTACTCTTAAGCTGCAGTCCTGCACATGCTTACTTGAAAGAACTTCCACTGGGCTGAGCAGGATTAACTGCTTAGTAAGCAGGAAAGCAAAAAGAGAAAAAGGGAAAAAAGTGAACAGATATTTAAATATAAAATCACAACTAAATTTTCTATTCAGATTGCAACACATCTGATTTCTTCTTATAAACTATTCTGGCAGTAGAGCCATAACTATTTAAATAGCCATATGAATTGCTATTTTCCCAGTTTAAAAGTAGAATCGATCATTTACTATCAAAAGTTTGTTACTGGACACTTTGCCAGAACCACTTCAAACATTTTGTTTATTAACTGGCTCTGGCTGTAATTCTAAGCACATTTCTGGAAGTAAGCCCCATTGAACACGACAGGACTCACTTCTGAGTAAACATGCATAGGTTTGGACTGTGAGACAGAATCCTGTGTGTGTTTATCTTGGAGTAAGTCCCACGTACTTTCTGGACTTGGTCTTAAAAGGTGCCCCCAAAATACTGAAAGTAAATAAAGCAACCTAGGATCACCAGAGTACGAAGGCTAGCAAATCGTAATCGGACCGCCCAAAGAGGCTTCAGCGGTTGTCTGCTCCAGTCTCCTGCAATGAGCCTCGACTTGTATAACGTTATATTGAGAGCAACTACCATAGCTTTTCCAGCAAGTCCAAATATACCAGCAAGTGCTGGAACTATTACTGAATTCAACAACTTTTGTATACCCAATAGCTCCCTTGTCAACTTTCTAATAAAGAAGATTAAATTACTTGCTATAGGGATAACTCTAACCAGAGCTTGAGTTATGTAGAACAAAGCAGGGGGGCTTTTAATGAAACCCACAAATTCCAGACAACTGACTTCCTCCAATTTTAACTAAATCATGCCCTCCCAGTAACTTTCTAAGAATGGTAGCTCAGAGGGTTGCTAGTAAGGGGGCTGGGCCTGCTCTGCCCTCCTGTAATTTGAGCACTAACTCCAGCCATCTCTTAAGAAGTCAATCCGTTTGCTATCCTCCTCTAAGAGGGGCTGAAAGCACTGCCTATGAGGACCATAGTTTTAAGGATTATTCTTGGCAATAGCACTTATAGAAACTATTTTATGCTAACCTACAAATTTTCAGTGTACAGTATAAGGATGGTTGACTCTTTAGCCCCTACTGGATGCAGCCTGCAGTGCAATTTTGCTTGGTCCCTGCAGGCATTCCAGTTTTTCATCAAGGTATGTGGTGTGTGATTTACCACTGTTCCACATAGGGAAAGAAAGCTATTGCACATTGTGAGAGGGAGAGAGAGTTCACATTTATTTGGATTTTGTATGTAATGCCTGAATCCGTGTGCTGTACAATGATCTCCCTGATGAGGCCCACCTGGCACCAACATTGCTATCTTTTCGGCGCCAGGTCAAGACTTTTCTCTTCTCCCAGGAATCTAGCAATATGTGATGAGCTTCACCGATCTGGATCTGTTTTTAGGTTCATAGCTTAAAGTTGTTTATAGTTGTTTCTAGATGTATGTTTTTGTGTATGTTGCATGTTTTTGTGATTTTAAATTTTGTATATTAATTTTAATTGTTCTTCTTCGTGGTCTCTATGCATCACACATATGGGCTCTGCGCCTGCGCGGAGACCGGAACCGGAACCTCTACTAGCTTAGTGCAACGTTTTAGGCGGGAACCCCTCCCCCACGCTACTGCGCATGTATCTGGGGTTCCCGCCCTTACCTCAGTTTTTCATCGTCCGCCATTGTGGTAAGACTGACAGAAACCGACCTCCTAGCGTTTTCCTTCAACTCCTTGGATTTAGACTTCTAAATCACCGTGTACATAGTTTTTTATTCTTCTTCTAACTTCTAGTTATTATCTAAAAAAAACCAAAAAACTAAACAACTTTTTGTCTGTTATGGAGAGCCACGCAAAGGGCTCCCAGTATCCTGTCAACGGCTGTCGCACTGGATAGTACAGACTATTGAATTAGCATACTCAATGTCAAATTTAAAATTACTACAGCCAGTGACAGCACACTCGACCAGGGCTGTGGCAACTTCTGTTGCTTTTCATAGAGGAGTTCCTCTAAGAGACGTATGCAAGGCAGCAACGTGGTCCGCCCCATCCACGTTTGTTAAGCATTATAACCTGGACACTCGTGCTCGCCAGGACTGTTCCTTTGGAAGAACAGTTCTCTCCGAGGTTCTGAGATGACACACCAACCCACCTCCAGGTATGTCAGCTTGCTACTCGCCCATATGTGTGATGCATAGAGACCACAAAGAAGAAATGCAGGTTGCTTACCTGTAACTGTAGTTCTTCGAGTGGTCATCTATGCATTCACACAACCCACCCACCAACCCCTCTTGGTGGTACATGTGGATGTATATTATATTTCTACTACACAGTATATTTTATTGGATGTTATATATATTTCATGTTTATGGGACCACAATGTCGGACGCCTGTAAACTGAGGTAAGGGCGGGAACCCCAGATACATGCGCAGTAGCGTGGGGGAGGGGTTCCCGCCTAAAACGTTTCACTAAGCTAGTAGAGGTTCCGGTTCCGGTCTCCATGCTGGCGCAGAGCCCATATGTGTGAATGCATAGATGACCACTCAAAGAACTACAGTTACAGGTAAGCAACCTGCATTTTTACTCTTACGTAAACTACCCAAAGAGCTTCAGCTACAGGGGTGGTATAGAGGAGATGATGATGATGATGATGATACAACTGCAAAAGCCCTTAGTTTTAGGTGGCACCAACTTTATTATAGAATCTAACACCCATGGTGGAGATGGGTTAAGTGGCACGCTGGGCTGAGGGAAAGGGCTGTGGCTCAGTGGTGTGGTAAAGCATGTGCACTGCATGTAAAAGTTCCCATGTTCAATCCCTAGCGTCTCTAGATGGGGCTGAGAAAGACTGCTGTCTGAAATCCTGGAAAGCCACTGTCAGTCATTATAGACCGTACTGGGCTAAATGGACCAAGGGTCTGATTGGTATAAGACAATGTCCTATGTTCCTAACACATGCCTCTGACCCCTACACTAAAGTGCCCCCCCCCAAAATACAGAATTTGGCCATCGTTAAACTTGTACAGTAAAGCAGCAATTTAAATGTATAAGTAATGGGTTGGACCCAGACTTAGTCATACTAAGTCATGGCTAACTTAAGTTCCATTGATTTCAGTGGGTACTGTAAGTATGACTATGACTGGATCTAACCCATTACAGTTTACATTAAGCTGGTGCTTCAAAATATGTTTCCTTGATATTTTTCTGACATTGCACAATAATGCCAGAAAAAGAGCAAGCTTTATAAATGTGTATCTTGTTCTTAATTTTAAGCTCTGTGAGATTTTTATGTAGCCTCGTGCCTAGGCTTATACTACAAAAAGCAATGTGTAAATTGTGACTGATAATAGAATGTTATGGCCTTTGGACATTATTAAATGGTTGGTCTTCCAGTAACTTCAAATGCCAGGAAGTATTAGTGACACTAGTCATATGTACAAATGACAGAATACACGGTGAAAATGGAATGCTTAGCCTGATTACGTGGCTGTAGTATTTGATGAATATGCCATATGGCATCTCAATTTTCCAGCATGGAAATGTATGCGTGAATGGAATGCTCAAATGGAAAAGGCAAGGCACCTTGGACAGTAGTTAGCCATTGTTGTTTTCACTGGGTCATCTATACGCCTGTGGACATGGTAGCTCCCCTGCCTGTGCCTTTCTATCTTGTCGCAGAAGGCTGGCTGGAAACTGGTACTGTTAGGAAACACAAAGTGCTTCTAGACTCTATCAAGGTTTCGCCATACTATTTATTGTTTGAATTACTCTGTTTTAAGAGAAGGGGCAATATTTGGAAGTTCCTGCTTTAGGGTGAATAGTTGTTCTCCGGTATCATCTGCTCCATTTTCAGTTCTGTTCAGTACCTGGCAAAGTTCTTAATTTTTCCATAAACTGGCGGTGTTGGAGAGCTCATGGTGGGAGTAGAGAATAACTTAAGAGGAACACCCTCACAGAGTGCTTCCAAGCAGAGAGGTCCTAGTGCTAACAAACAGAAGACATTGTGCAGCTGTTTTGTCTTTTCTTACATAATAGATTTTCCACAGTAAGAAAAAAGATGGAAGGATTGGTGGGAAAACACATAAGAATTACAAGTGGATGACAACAGCTGGATCCCCAATTAAATTCTATACATAAGGCAGGGTGATTGCACATTAGAAGCCTCGTCTGGAGCACTCATTGCCAAAACACAAGGGAATATTGGGACCTGTAAATTGAGGCCCTCTATGTAGTTGTCTAATAAGGATCACAATTTAAATTGTGAAAAACCAAACTTTTGCAGAAATGGCAAGAAAAGCACAAACGGAGCATGGCTAACAAAAAAAAAGTGCTACTTTGTTTCTTAGTTTATTTTAGACTAACAAGCAGACCCGGCTTTGGAATTGCCTTTGGATTCATACAGAGAAGCCTTCAAGCAAACTTGCAGATCAGTCAGAGTTGGGCACATTTTGCCCATCCCCACCTGACTAGTACCCGTAGGCATGGCCCCTGCCATGGTCCACCCCTATCACCCCCTGACGGAGGGGTCTCTCCACTCCTTCCCCCTTAGATGGAGCTGCCCCACAGCAGAGGGGATGGGGCAACCTATAACTCAGCCTACTAATCTTCCCTAGATTCTAAATGTACTTGTTCTTTTTTTTCATGCTTTAACATATTTGGGGCTTGGATTTTTTAAAAAAAAAAATGACAAAAAATATGAATGCAGTGTTGAATCATGAGGCAGAAACGATTGGTTGAAATTAATCAAATGGTATTGAAGCAATAAATCTTTAAATTTTTTGATTCCCCACCTTTTTGGTTCAAGATGTGGTCAAACTATTCACTATGCCTAAAACCTTCGACAGAGGTAGAACAAATCCTAAAAATTCCATCGCAATCGCATGTACATTTTTGAGTACATTGAGGATATATACAACAGACATTTCCTTCTATATATAAAGAGGAGGACGAGAACAAGTTGCTGTCCAGTTCGGAACTGATAATGCATAGGAATGTAACTGCATGATTGATCTGGAACAATGACCATAGCTTGCATTCTGGGTCATGGAGGATTAATCCAGCAAGTAGGTCTCAGTCTGACTCTGCAATCGATGACTGAAAGTGTGATTAGAATTGAGTTATGGCCTATCATCACCTAATTTCACTAATTTCCATGCACAGATATCTAGTCCATTAAAAAAAAAAACCAGGGTTTCAGCTCCTTCAAACTATATTCATGTTCAAAGTTGGTGTTGAAGTCTTAAAGTGCTCCAGTGTGTTTTCAAAGGGATAATGGCAGAAGCAGAGAGGGAGAAGTACAGACATTACCACCCCTCACACTTTATAGCCTTCAATCTACCTCTTTCGTGTAGGAAGGTTGACACGCAAGGCTTCTAAAAAGAAAGGGTGTTGGAGTCTTCAGTATAGTATAGTGATTTAGAAACTACCGACCTCTGGACTGGGTTCAGATGTCACGATAACCAATGGTGGGTTAAATAGTCAACGGTGGTTTATTGTGTCAAGACTTTTTCACACCACGGTTGGTTATTCAGCTGAAATAACCAATGCAAATAACCAGTGCTGTGCAGAATTGAGTATTTGAATAACCGTTGGTTATCGTGTCATGTGTCGGGCACTGAAGTGGTGGCTGTCACTGTAGTCCAGCCAGCAGAACTCGCAATGCTTGATGGGATACCAGGAGGACTGAGGTGGGGAGAGAGGGCAGGGGGATGTGTCAATCAAACACACCATTGACTAATAGTCAACTCGACGCTGGCCTTAATCCACACCACGGTGATCATAATTATGTTGTGTGAGGAATACCCCCTCGGTCGTCAACCGTGGCGTTGACTATTACCTGCCATTGACTATTGTGTTGTCCGAACACATCCTAAACACAAGAATAATTTATCTAGGGATTCAGGGAATGCCAAAATGACTTCTTTGGAAATTCTTTTTCGTAGAGAAGTACAGAGGTGCTGGCAGACCATTCAAACTCCATCAAAGCTCTGTTCCTTTGATTATGTGGCACATGCAAGGGAAATGAACAAACACTTGTTCACTTCAGTGCTCAGTGTCCAGCTACAATCAAATAGGTTAAAAAGAAAACACAGTACAGTACTCTTCTCAAAAATTGTTCTTTCTTGGGATTCTTATAAGCTAATGCTTTTAAAATATTTGACTAGTAACTGATCAATTGATCAAACTGTTATTGGTGCACTAGAGACTGCATTTTCAGCCCCAAAGACTTCTCAGTTAACATTTCTTTACTACACCAACCTGCTGTATGGAAAATTATTGTACAAACCATTTTATTCCGAGGCAAAAAAGGCTCCTATCCATTTATTTGATTGTTTTTAATTTGCAATTACTATAATTGGCATGGGAATGAGATGTTCGTATAATAATTTCTCTTGGAATGAGTCTGTCATTTATTCCTAACTAGGTTTTTGGTGATACTGCCTGTACCTCAGTGCTGACGGCTGTTGCAGGCTCCATTAAAACACATGTTGCTCAATTCTGCTGACCTCAGAATGGAAGCAAATCTGACCAGTATCTTATCCAGAAGATATTGGGCTGTGTCTTTTATTATGCAGGCGGGGACAGGGGGAGGAGGCTCAGTTCTCCTTCCCTTTCAGTTTTCTGCAATAAATTTTCTTCACTACTTGGTACTTAATCAAAAAGAGAGAAGCAGTGTCTGAAATGCCAGCTGCTTCTAGTGCCACCATTTCGCTTATCCATAGTGCTTCACAAATCCCATGCAAGGAACTGATTATTTTAGATTTTGGTTCAGGTGTTTGAGCATCATTTGATAGATTCATACAGCCACATTTTGCTACTTTTTCTTGGCTCATAGCAAATGGAACATAGTGAGGAAAGGTGGGGGTGGAGTTTTACTACCCTCTCCTGTGTACTCCATTTAGTATAAAAAGTAAACTCTACCACACCCTCATTTTATAACCAAATGGGTCAGCGCATGCTTAATAAATACATGCATGTCTAATCTGACCCTTGTACAATGTCTGAGTCAGGGAGGTGTGTTAATATCTGACATGAATTGGTAATCAAAAGTATTCCAAATGTTAAATTCATCTTCTTACTTAATTGTACAAAAAACAAAATACCAGAGTCAGAGCATCTCACATGTCCCACTGACAGCATATGTGCTCCCTTAGAATACAGTGTAAAGTGAGTTCCTTTCTGTTCCTTTCCCTTTGAATCAGTGTCAGGTATATCTTTGTGTTCTCATACTTCATGGTTGTCAGTTAATGAATTAAATAGCTCTCTTCAGGGGCCTTCACAAGTCCAATTTTAATTTTCTTTTCTAGTGAGCTATATATGTTTGCATGTGTTCTTTTTCCAGTTGCTTGGTCAGTTTTCTGGTATGTCTTTGTGGTCTTCACTTCTGGTTAAAAATGTTAATATGCACTCATTCAAGTACAGTTGCAAAGGAAGATGAGTGAAAAGGACAAGGTTTGCTATGTAGCAGTAGAAGAAGCTATCTTTGATGGAAAGAGCTAGTGGGTTCTCAGATATTGTGGTCACCAGTTGTGCTACTCAATACATTTGTATCCATTTGAATGTTTCTTATCTCTCAACTGGGACAACCAGTGCTATCTCCAGTATTCAAATTAATAAGCCTGTGTGCGCCAGTTGCTGGGGAACATGGGTGGGAGGGTGCTGTTGCACCATGTCCTGCTTTGTTGTTCCCTGGCCGATGGCTGGTTGGCCACTGTGTGAACAGAGTGCTGGACTAGATGGACCCTTGGTCTGATCCAGCATCAGGGCACTTCTTGTTGTGAATGAGCCAAGACTGAAGAACATAAGAAGTGCCATGCTGGGTCAGACCAAGGGTCCATCTAGCATACACTTTTCCATGAACTGTTTTTGCAAGGAATCAATGATATTTTCCAGTATGTCATTTTAGAAAGATGACATACTGGAAATCCCTCCTTAAAACTTACATTTTTTCCTGAACCTTTGGTTCAACATTCTAGTCCTGATAATACCAGCCTTTCCCCATATACCATCTATACACTAGCCCCTATTCCAGCTTTTCCCAACCTGGTGGCCTCTAAATATGTTGAACAACAACTCTTATACTGGCTGGAAACTATGGGAGTTGTCATCCAACATATCAGGAGGGCACCAAGTTGGGGAAGGCTGCCATATACTATTGAGACTGTAATCCCTTGGGGCAGGAACTTGTCCTCTTTTACTTTGTACATTGATGTTGTTATGAAGCTTCATACACTGGAGCTGGGGTTGGTGATGATGATAAAAACAACACCAAGAGGGTTTGGAAATTTGGGTAGTTCTTTGGGATGACAGATATTCAGTACCTTAGTTGTTTTTTTAATGAGATTTAGTAAGCTGTTTAGAAATTAGAAAGCTAATTTCTAATGTCTAAGAAAGTAGATTTTTAGGGCTCAGGCCAGGTAATAGGTATTTGCTCTAATAGCAGAGATGATTTGCATCTCAAACTTTCTCAGTATAAAACTGTTTAAACGTGCTTTAAAATCCACATGCATTCCCTGGATTTAGTAGTAACACATGAGCTCCCTCGGTCCAGGACTTTGCCGTGCAACCTTATTCTTTTCAATGACTCTTGCCCTCACATTCTGCATCTGTATACTTGAATAGGTATAGATAGCGTGCAAGGCTCGGCTTTTTCCTAGCTCCAACTCTTACAAGAAGTCACACACCCCAGCTAAGGTGGGATTTGCCAGTGAATTTGTGGTATGTCAATGGGATGTTTGAATAAGGCAAGCAGAAATAGGCATTGAGTATGGTCTTTTATGTTCATCCCTAAGAGAACCAGTACATATAAGGGTGGTTTTCTTTCTTTGTTAACATGGTGCCTTCAGAAAAGCTCCTTCAGATCCAGCACCAAAGAAGCACTTCATCTGGCTGAATGTCTTGTGTTCAGCTTGAGCTTTAAAACTTCCTATCTCTCCTCTCTCATCTCACACTGTTGCCCCGCTCGTGCTCTTCGCTCCTCTGATGCCATGTTTCTCGCCTGCCCAAGGGTCTCTACTTCCCTTGCTCGGCTTCGTCCATTTTCTTCTGCTGCCCCTTATGCCTGGAACGCTCTTCCAGAACATTTGAGAACTACAAGTTCAATGGCAGCTTTTAAAGCTCAGCTAAAAACTTTTCTTTTTCCTAAAGCTTTTAAAACTTGATTTTGTTCTGACTTTATACTGTTAGTTTTACCCTACCCAGTGCCTGTTTACCCTACCCTGTGCCTGTTTGCATTCTCTTCCCCTCCTTATTGTTTTATTATGATTTTATTAGAATGTAAGCCTATGCTGCAGGGTCTTACTATTTACTGTTTTACTCTGTACAGCACCATGTACATTGATGGTGCTATATAAATAATAATAATACATCCACCAGCCTATAAGAGAGAACAACAAAATATGAAATAGCATCAGATGAAGGCTTTTTGGGATAGGGAGGACAGCCATGGTGGGAATATCACTGTAAGAAACAGACAGAATGAAGTGCTACGTTAGTGGCGATCATTCATTTCCCCATCCCAAGGCTATTACTTAGAACTGCTGGGAATACCGGAAGCTGTGCTCTCATTTTGTTTGTGCTTTTATAATCCCTTATTTGCCACATCATGTCATTACTTCATCCTAATTGGGAGTGAAGCTAGTTGTGTCCATGTGTACGCTAGCCTGTTCACGGGACTAGAACATTCCAGCACAACTTGGGGAGGGGGTGTAGTTGGTTTTGTTTGTTTGTTTTTTACATCAGTAACATGAGATGTTACTGACCTTTCTGAGAAAAACGCAGTGGTTTATTTTGCCTGGAGCAGATGTCTGGTTACAAACCGACAGCATGAGACCATTAGTCATTTTCGGAGAACCTGATGGAACCGAATCTCCTGGCCGGCGTTTGGGGCTGTGATGGGCTGTGGCATCTGTTTGTCATAACTGCTAGGAGACGGCTTGGGCGGGTGCCTGCTCATCTCTCCGTGAGGCGGCTCTTTCGCCAGTGAACAAAGCCAAAAGCTTAAAGTAAAACATTCTCGTTTGGCTCCATTTGCTAAATATTTCCATCAGTATGGGCTAGTATAGCCTCTAAAGCCGGGCAGGATTAGCCTGGAATAGGCCTGTAAGAATGTGACAGCAAATTACTAAGGGCCTGTTTGCAAGAAGGGCAAAGTGGACAGAGCCAGCGTGAGGCAGGGCAGCAGGACTGCACCCACTTTTAATGCATAAATGCAAGAGGCGGTGTTTAAACGGCGCCCGTGGGCTTAGACTGGGATCCAAAGGGCAGTACATGGTGTCTGCTGAGGCCTTTCAGGTCCCCTTCTTCTGCCTCACCCCTCGTAGCCTAAGAGGGAAATGAGCACCTATTGTGCAAGTTAAGTACATGCAAAAACAAAAAAAACCTACTTTGGCTCCTGGCCTTAGAATTGAATGCATAGAAATCTTGCTTTTCTAATTTGGGGTGGAGGGTGGGATAAACATCATGTGTTGTCTGTCTGCACAGGACCCAGTTATGTGGCTTAGATGCAGGGTGGGCGCCCGGCAGGGTGGGCAGGTGCAGTTCTCACACACACACACACCCCAAAAAAAACACTGTTAGCCATCTGGATACATTTTAAGTGACAAATATTAGGCAGTGTGGTTGAAGTAAGGAAGAGGGTGGGGGATATCTTAATACAACATTTTAAAGCAGGTGATCTCTACTTGTTTTTTTCTAATATCTACAAGTAAAGATGGAAGGGGGGTAAGGAAAGAGAGACCCAGGGGCTTGGCTTTGTTGGGCATTTCATTATCAGTGTTCAGGCGTTTCTAAATACCATGTGTGATTGCATTCGGTAGGTTAGGCTGTCATTGTAATATGGGCTAGAATTCTTTGTCAAAGTAAAGAATGAGCTGGGAAGAAGTGGCGACAGAGATCTTTTGCCATCTTGATATACCCCCAAAGCAATGAAAGGGTTCAGAACTGCCTTACTTTGTGACCACCAATTTTGTTCACCTGTTGCTTCTTGTTATCGCTGAGCTTCCAGGCCTTTCTGCCACACGCATAAGAATAGAAGCTGTAAATCTGGGCCGCAAAGTTCTCGTCCTCCTCAGTGCTGACAGACTTGTTGAGGGGCTACAAAAAAAAGAAGAAGTTTGATTTGAATTTGAGAGCAAGGGAAGCTCTTATGCAGAAATGTCAAGTACAATTTAAGATGTGGCAGTTGTGTTTGCTGTCTTTAAACCATGCTGGAGATTGGTGCCACTTGAAATACTAGCTAAGTGATGGCAGATGTGTATTTGTCACTCTGTGTATATGAGGTGGGGAGCTGAGGCCTTTTCCTGGCATTCTGATGAAAACGCATGTTTCACGCGTGCATGTGTTACATTTTTAGGCGTATGTGCGTCATTATTTAATCACAGATGATTGTATGATAGTAGTGAAGCCAGCATTAGAGGTCCCCTCATTAAATTGTCACCTTAACTTTTAAAAAATTGTAAAAAAAACTACAACAACCAATCAAAAAACACTTCTTTTTTTACACTTGAAGGAATAGAAAGGTGTAGTCTGGTCCTTGACTGACCGTAAACCAGATTTGGGCCCATATAGTTTTACAGCCAGGGCCAGGCCGTTTGCTTTTGAGGGCTGGTTCTCCGGCTCATTTGCAGACATGCAACTCAGATTCTGCCACTTTCAGTGGAGTCAGATCCACTCAGAGCAGCACACAACCCTTTTTGCAACAGGGCTCCATTCTTCTTCCTCAGGGCAGAGTTTGGAGAGATGGAGAAATGTGTGGATGAAGGAGGGCAGCACTGGAGATCTTGCCCAAGGTCTACAAAAACCCTGAGCGTGATTTATAGATGGAAGAATAGTAATATTGTTGAGTCACACTGATGTTGAAGAATAGTGAGAAAATGCTACAGGTGCGATGTTAAAAGGTGGGCAGGTTAATCTGAATGGTTTAAAGATCAAGACTACGGGCAGGCAAAAATGATAAAATGATAAAAAAAAATGAGCTAGGGACTATAAAAAGCAATGAAAGCCAAACAGCAGGTGGTGAATGAAATAGTGAGAGGACAGAGTAATTGAAGGTAGATAACAGGTTTCAGAGAACAAAACAAAGCCATTAATCGATACTGTTGGTTTATTTTTCAAGAGGGGAAATCAGGAGGAAGAACTAAAGGAAAGGGTGTTAGATTGTTTGGCAATTAGACAAGAGGCGAAGTGGGATTATATCCAAAATGTAGCAAGTAGACATCTGTAAAGGCTGTAACATTTCTGCAATTGTTCATTCTGCATTTTGATACTCTAGTCTCTGAGGCTAAAAAATTATATGTGGAAAAAATCTAGTACATTTCACTTCCACTTCTCAGTTTTTCTTCTGATAATCCAATGAACTGTCAACAGTGATAAAGAGAAGAGAAAAACTTAGGGTTATTCGAATGAATTATCAGCCCTCGAACAAGAAAAGAATACATACTATCATATTATCTTATAACGGCAATAACCCAGAATTAGTTTTGATGGAAAACTAACAAGTAGATCACTTGATCACAGGATACTTTGGTGAGTGTTTAATGTTTGTTCTTATTTTTCAGGTGGGAAGTCATTGATTCTAAATCTGAATACAGAATTAGATTGAACCAATGTTTTGAAGAAGCAATGATGAGTTTCTTCATATTTCTCCAAGAAATGTCTCACTTTAAGGATCAAAACCCTGGCAAGGTAAAATGAGGCATGCAATATACCTTCTTTCAATTAATAAACTTCCAGTTGGGTTGTGCCAATAATAAGAGTCAGTGTCATGTGGGTGAAGTCCACTAGCATGGCAAGATTTTCTTCCTCTTTCCTCCCCCCTGCAGCCCTCTGAACTGCCCAAATATCTGCTCCAGAGGTTTTCCCAGCTCCCCAGAGCAGATTTTGGGGCTACCTAGGAGGCTGCAATGGGGGAGAATAGCCCCATCCCAGTTCAGCTAACAGAACTGCTTCCATCAGCAGAGTTACCACCATTGGATTCAACCTGATGTCTGTAAATAAAGATGTTAACAGTGCAATCCTGTACTTGGCTAAAAGCAAGTCCCACTGAGTTCAATGGGCCTTACATCCAGGTAAGTGTGTATAGGCTTGCAGTCTTCAGGAAGTTACTGGAATGGTTTAGGGCTGCAGTGAAATTAGTGAAACTATCCAGTGTAAATGGTCTATGAATTGCTAAGGAATTTGAAGGAAGGGAATGCTACTCTTTCTTGCTAGTCAAAATTATCCCTTGCTGCCAGGCAACTGTTCACATCCTTAGAGCCAACACGAAACCTCTATGTACCAAAACTCTTGAGAGGCCCTCGCCACATCCTCTCTGGCCTTGGTGTCAGCTTTGCCAGAGTCTTTTCAGTACCTGGTTCCCCTTGCAACACCAAGCAGGGTTCTTGAGCTACAGCACTCTTCCCTGGTCTTCTTATTGCCATTACGCTCCCCCCACAAGCTTTATTTGGAGACTAAAGGAGGGCTCAGTATTTATAAATCTAATTATATAAGATTTATATATAAGTCTATTAAATAGATTTATTTAATAGATTTATGTATGGCTGAACATATTTAAAAATATCTCTAAGCACCAAAGTAATAGTGGAAGGGCAGGATTAAGCTGCAGAAGTTAAATCAATTTTTGTGGACCAAAGAACCAAAAGAAGAACACTTTGTTCTTCCCTTTGAATGTCCACTTGTCCAATTTATACAGTACATGTTTTGCTGCCTGACATGATAAGCATTTTCCTGACTCTTCTAATTATTTTACTGAAATGGCGATGATGGAAAACTGTACAACTTTGACTGATTTCCGAGAGATCACATTAAAAGCCATGTTTCATATAGGTGCTGAATATGGCAGCAGTGATCTAATTACTACTCAATGCCTTTTTCTTGAACAGTTTTGCCTTCTGGTCTGCAGTGTGTGCACGTTCTTCACAATCTTGGGAAGTTACATTCCTGGAATTGTACTCTCCTACCTTCTATGTAAGTGCCTTCTAATTCTTAAGGGATGTGGACTGTAGACTTTTTATAGGCTTATATGTGCCCAGGGTAACATGCACAACCTCATTCCACACAGCATTCATCAATGCAATGAAGGTGCTTGCTAAGAGAGCAAAATTTCATTTTTCCAGCAGCAAAAAATTGTGGCTTAAATGCTAGGAAAGTGAAATATTGACAAAGCTGAAGTTCTTTTTTTAAGCATAGAAATCTGATTCACCTGTATAAAAGAAGCAAAGAAACAACATTTATTATCTTACACAATAACAACATTATTCTAATTCACTTCCATGGAGGTTTTGGCTGCAAACAAATGTATGCGTACCTTGGAGTAAGTCCCATTGAACACGGGTGGGGTTACTTCTTAGTAGATATGTATATCATTTCACTGTTAGAACGTTCAGGGCACTTCATGTACCAAGAATTTTTGCAGCAATCCTATAAGGCAGGTCAATATTATTATCCTCATCTTAGCAGATGGGAGGTTGAGTCTGAAAAGCAAAGCCTGCCTAATGCCATCTATGGCGCACAGGAAATCTTTTTGAACCATGACTTCCTTGTTTGCAGCTCTGTCCCCTAGCCACTATGCTAGATTACCTAGGAAGGCCCTCTGATGCTCTAGGTCCCACTTGAAAATATACATAGTGCTTTTTGAAACTTAATAGATATGGTTAACTTGCATACACTTTGACACTGGCTTAGTTTGAACAACACATTAGTCAACAGTGGTTTTAGAACTCCATGATAGAGATTTTACGCCACTGTTGAGAAACATGTTGTCTGGTGGGAGAACTCCACACAATGGTGGAGGGTTTTTTTGGAAAACACTCCACGCAGAATATCCACGCTGTGCAAAGGAGAGTTCCTGCACAACAGTTGTGTTGTGTGTTGTGAGGCAGGCTCCTTGGAGTTTTCCGTTGTGTTGTTTTGACTTTTCCCACTGGGTACAGAGTTCCCTGGCAAGAGCGATGAAAGAAGCAAGTGCCACTCTAGGAGAGCCGCCGAGATTGTGATTTTTTTTTACAGCAATGGCTGATGGGATACCATCGGGAGGACTGGGATTGGAGATAGGTCAGAGGAACTGTCCATCAAATGTCACAATGGATTTTACTAAACTCCAAGGTAGCCCACAGTCACACAACGGTAGAGTTAGAACATGCTTTGTGGGGAGTACCCCCTAAAAATTCAACTGTTGAGTGGAGTTTTCACATTGCATTGACTAACGTCTCGTCCAAACTGAGCCCATATATCTTTTTATATGGAAATCATTTTACATGTTTTAAGAAGGATTTGTAATGACTCAGATATATACTATTTTGCATAGTCATTGTAAAACCATCTAATTTATCTGTATTTCTCACTTCCTTTATAGTACTATGTGCCTTCTTATGTCCACTCTTCAAATGCAATGAATTTGGACAGAAGGTGTATAACAACTTGAAGTCATTTCTGCTGAAGCTGGACTTTGGTATTCGGGACTATATCGACCAAAAATTGAAAGAGAGAGCTGGTAAGCCGATATTTTTTCCTATGTAATTTCAACTTCCTTGATGAATATTAAAAGGAAAAATAGGTGTGCTGTTTTCGCGGTTGTCAATTTGTCCCCTGATGCAAGCAGATACAAAGAAAGAAAAAAGAAAATGTTCAGCACTTTATGAGGGATAGGGGTAAATATTGTAAATGAAACAATATTCTGTCTCATATAAAATGAACATTTTTACTACTCATGTGTTAAGCACTGTTTCCATGAAAAGTGCTTTATGAATAAGTGGCACACTAATCTCTTGATTTTGATTCAAATATTTGGAAGGCACCAATTAAGTTGTAGTGATTATCTCTGCTGTCCTTCTACCTCTAACCAAAGACCTCTTTATTCAAGCGGGCCTTTGGTGTGGAAATGTCTTTTGAGCTGGATACTGTTTTTACTCTGTTATTTTGGGGTTTCTCATTATTTTTAATTGTTTTTAAAGTATTGACTTATTGTTATTTTATCAAGTTCTATTAGTGATTGTAAGCCTCCTTGACTACCATTTTTGATATAAAGGCAGGGTACAAATCTAATTAATTAATTAATTTTTAAATCTGTGTTTGGGGGGGAGACTAGAAATACTCACTGACAAAACAGGTGGGAAAGGTTAATCGACTGTAATTTTTCCCCAGAAATGATAAAAACACAGCCAACAGAAGAAGACAGTGAACTAGACATATCAGCTCTGTGTCCTAAGGTTGGCTGGCTCATATATTAAGTTCTCTAGAATACAAATAAATGTTTTGATTGTTCTCTTGCTGTTTGAGGTTTTTTCCCAGTATTTCCCTGTGCTGGAATTCTAAACCATTTCTGATGGCCTGAGCCTATGTACATTTACTCAGAATCAAGTCCCACTGAGATCAATGGCACTTACTCCCAAGTTTTTGTGCATAGCATTCCAGCATAGAGTAATTTGAGATGTATTCCTTCTCTAAGCCTGTTTCTTGGCATGAGATGTTTGTCTTGTGAAAGCTGCAGGCCTCTCCATAATAAATTCCCTGCTTTCAAAATGAAAGTCAAGACTTCAGTCTCACCAAGCTGTTAGAAGCAGAGATCTGATTTAGGCAGTCACAACAGAATACAATCTCGGTAAGTGTAGCTGTTTAACATACTGAGCTTTCAGATATCAGCATCAAACATCCTGCACAGACATTCAAAGTGTACACTACACCAAAGTAAGATCAGGATCACATTGGCCCATTCCCCCTCTCCCTGTGGCACACTGCTGTCACCTGCTGTTCACACATTCTGTTTGACATTTGGATAAGGGCCAATGCTCATAGTCTTGATCTATGCTTGATCTATGCCAGGAATGGGCATCTTGTGGTCCTCTAGATGTTTTGGTCACCAACTGCAGCCATCTCTCACCATTAGCTATGTTGGCTATGGTTGATGGGAGTTGTAGGCTAAAACACTGGGAGGGCATTTCAAATTACCCCTGACGTATGCAATCTGTATGGCTCAATTTTGTGGTGTAGAGATTGCATGGATAGGGCATATGCACAACGATTCCTATGTGTGCAAACAATAGGCTAAATATGTAACTCTATGCAGGTGGGGCAAGCTGGTACAATCCTGATCCCCTGCATGTACAGTTTGAACATGTAAAATTCTAAGGATACCTAACTGAACTTATCTTTGCATATTTAGATCTTGGGCTATTGGGAGGTGTAGAAATGTAATACATAAATAAATTTACTCATCATTATAGCAGGGGAAATTTTGTTGAGGATGTATTGAAATGCATGTTTAAATTAGGCAGATGGTGGTGGTTGAGTTACCCTAAAGAAATTGTGCTTTTCTTTTTTTTTCTCATTATAGCTCTAGACAAACTTGTCTTCTTAGCTTATCTAGAAAATGATTAGAATTTAGGTATATCTTCACCATTCTCACCATTCTGCTTTAGTATGGCAAATAAAGGCATACTTAATGTACCAAAATGGACAATGATAAAGTTAACATTACAATGCTGTTTCTATATTGATGCAGGGGTCTTTTGCTCTTTGCATTTAGTTAAAACTTTAAATTTCTTGAGCATATAAAGAGTAGTTGCCCAGGTTTTAATGTGTAATTATTCAGTTTAGCCTACAGTCTAAGAGTGTTACATTTGCCATTTTGATTTCTCAAAATACAGGTTAGCCCAGCTGTTGTGGCCAAAGAGATGTCTGTATCAGATACAGATATATCAGAAGTGTCTTGGACTGACAATGGGACTTTCAATCTATCTGAGGGAAACACTCCACAGACAGACACATCTGATGGTATGCGCAACTTCAAGTCTTCCATCTTTCCTGCAAATAAATATATTTTACAATCCATCGAACGTCATTCTCAAATACATTTTAACATACTTTGAGTAGTAGTTGTTGATGTTAAATTTATTTGTATCCTGCCTTTTGCCCAGTACCGGGCCTCAAGGTGACCTTACAAAATTTAAAACATATACATTTTAAAACCTATGAATAGAAATATACAAAAGTTTAAAATATATTCCAATATTAAAACATTTAAAATACATGACAATTTTAAAAGACATTAGCACAGACGGAGGTCCAGATTAATCGCTGGAACGAAAATGTTTTTGCCTGCCTCCGAAAGCACATCAAGAAGGAAGCCAGTCTAGCTTCCCTGGGAAGAGAGTTCCAGAGCACTAGAGCAGCCACTGAGAAGGCCCTCTCCTGCATTCCCACCAGGCGCGCCCATGATTATGGTGGGACTGAAAGAAGGGCTTCCCCAGAAGATCTCATAGCATGGGCAGGCTCATAAGGGAGAATACGGTCTTTTAGATAACCTGGACCTGAGCCATATAGGGCTTTATAGATCATAACCAGCACTGTGAATTGTGCCGGGAAACAGACTGGAAGCCAGTGGAGCCGTTTTAACAGGGGAGTTGTATGCTCCTTGTAACTAGCCCTGGTCAGCACTATGGCTGCAGCTCTTTGAACCAGCTGAAGTTTCCGAACACTCTTTAAAGGCAGCCCCACATAAGGCGTATTACAGTAATCCAATCAGGATGTAACTAAGGCATGTGTCATCGTGGCCAGATCTGACATCTCTAGGAACGGGTGCAGCTGGCGCACTAGCTTTAACTGTGCAAATGCACTCCTGGCCACTGCTGAAACCTGGGCATCCAGGCTCAGGGCTGAATCCAGAAGTACACCCAAGCTGCGGACCCGTGTCTTCAGGGGGAGTGTAACCCCATCCAGCACAAGCTGAATCCCTATTCCCTGATCTGCCTTTCGACTGACCAGGAGCACCTCTGTCTTGTCTGGATTAAGCTTCAATTTGTTTTGTTGGTATAGTAAACTAGTGGCCATAAACTGTTTGATATAGAAGCCATCTTTAACCCCAACCTGCAACATGGAAGTCATCTCTATTTTTTAACCTATTTTTTAGAAACGTTTTACCTCTTGAGATCTGTCAGTCTTTCTGCCAGACTTCTTCCTTTCCTTTGCCTCCTCATCCCCCAATAGTTATGACACTGCTAGTGTAACCTACTTTATATTAGGTGGGTGTCATATTCCATCAGTTAAAATGTTTAATGAGTTTTGTTTTTTATTTGCTCATTCTGATTTGACTTATAGACCGACATTTGGGATTTTGAGTATTGTAGGAATTTATTTATTTATTACATTTTTATACCGCCCAATAGCCGAAGCTCTCTGGGCCGTTCACAAAAATTAAAAACCATGAAGAGCATAAAAACAACCAACAAATTTAAAAGAGATCATTCAAATATTTCTTTAGGAAATTGTATAGCATCATGACACAGAAATCAAGTTGGCGTGGTAATTGTGGTGGTTTCTCATTTATGACAGCCTTTTTTCGTGTGAATCATTTAATAGATTTCGATCGCCCAAGTGATCATGAGGAAGCTTTCGTGAGAGATCTTACAGAATTCCCATCTGTAGAAAATGTTGCAGGAACAAATGATGAGGATGATTCAAGCATTGGCCTGCCAGTCCAGCAAGACAGAAAGAAGGACCATCTTCTTACCTCATCAAATCAGGGTAGCAAGGAGGCTAAGGAGGGGCACTCTGCAGCAGGCCTCTCCTTGCCGTTGATGAACGACCAGGCCTTCAACTTAGTGAGAGCCATTGCTGGTGATGTTGTAACATCTGTGGTGTCAGCAGCTGTCAGAGACCAGTTGCAGTCCATCCAAGCAGACCCAAATTTAAACGAAGAGACAGACACAGAGGAAGGAGATGATTTTGAACTGCTTGACCAGTCGGAGCTTGAGCAGATGGAAAGTGAACTGGAGCTTACCAAAGGCCAAGACGCAGAACCACAAGAAAAGAAGAAGTCCTCGGGCTTCCTCTCAAACCTGCTTGGGGGCCATTAACGTGGAAACTGGAGCTACTTAATCGTATAGCAAAAACAAAATATAGACAACGTTAAATGCAAAAAAGAAAATAGGAAAAAAAGAAAATGATGAGCTGTAAGCTTTATCTATTATTTTGATGTGCTGTAACGTCCTTCATGCAGAGTGAACTAACTTGTTATAGATCAGTTGATGCTGGTAGTTTTGTTTCTGATAGTGATGCCATAGAAATGAAAAACCTGTCCCATTATTTTGTCTCAAAGGAATTTAAGAGGCAAGAATTTTAAATATATATATTAAAATTGCCAAATGTAGCTCTCCTTTTGGCTGTAACCAAATCCTTTTCACCTCCAGCCTGTTTACTCTGACTTTTCAAGCATTTAGGCAGCAGTGCTTCAGGGAGAGAAAATATCAAGAGGAATCAAGAAGCCATCATGACCTAGTTGCCAGAATATCTCAACCTCCAGAGTAAACAAGGATCTGGACACTTGTGCAAGTATCTCCAATGTATGAATCCAGACATCACCAAAATGGATTATCATCCTTAGTGTTGCCTCTCTGAATTTTCAGCTATTCTTATGGATAGGGAGAGGAATGCATTCTAAATTCTGCCCATTCTCCTGGGTCTTGAAGCCTGACAAAACAGCATGATTTCATGCTTCTACATGCCATCTGGAACCTTGTACTAGGCCCACAGAACAAGACAAAAACATTGTTTGAGATTATATATGCCATCTATATGTAGCATGTTATATGCAGTGTGGGGTTGGATTTGGGGGGTGGAGGAAATAGGGGGGAAATAACTATTGAAATTGAGTGGCAGTCTCTTTACCTCCAGTTTCGTCAGTGTTGTGTCCTTTTGTTAAGTTTTGCAAGAACTACAGCTGAAGAAGAGATGCAGAATATTCCTGGCATATAAGTAGAAGATATTGCCATAAAACACTCCCTAATTTTAGCACCTTGTATATTCTGTGGCTGACTTTGGGTCATCTTTAACATAACTTTTCTTCTAAGCTTTGTGATTTTGGTTTACCTTTAAAATTGATGGAAACAGGCAGTGCCTTAACAAGGTAAGCCAAAGTTTAATGGAAGAAATACCACTAGTTTTAATATATGGTATAAAAAGCCAGCAGAAAGGGGGACCATATCCGCTGTTTTGACTAATCACAAACTGTTACAATATTTTAACTGGCATTCTATTGAGTAGAAATTGCTATTTTATGGCCCTTCAAAAAGACAGCCTCAGTTTATAGGGTGGTTCTCTTCTGCCATAGCTGCCATGTTCATTAGGCAACATGTATAGTGAATACTACTGCACAGCATACTAACTATAGAAAAACTTTATGCTAGAAGCTCAGTGTCAATTCTTTTCATCCCTCTTTCCCCATCCAAGGTGATTAATGAGACCCCATAAAAAGAAGACCAAACTACCCAGCGTCAGCTCTCACTCCAAAGTAGCTTGGTCAACTGTCTCCATACCTTTTAGCAGGAGGATAACGTTATCACACATCAGTTGCTGAAGTGTGGTAAAATCATTGTTTGCAACCACCCAGAGTGGAAAAAGAATCTGGGGATTTTCAAAATATTACAGACTCAGATGGACACCTGCTTATTATTGATTGTGCTTGTGTCACTGTAATGCATATCAACCCTATTTTCTATTGGTCAAGCTGGTGCCTTTATTCTTTAGCCTAGACTCACATGGGTAAAAGTGGATTCAGACCCTGCAAATAGATGAGACATCGGCATGATCCTAAGTATGTTTACTTTGAAGGAAGTCCCACTGAGTTCAATAGGACTTATTCCCTAGTAAATGTGTTTAGGATCACAGCCTGTTTCAGCAAAACTAATGCTTAATATAAGATTCTGACAGTTATTACTAAACAAATGCCCCTATAAATATTATACTAGATTTCTCAGGTTTTTATGTAGTTTAGCTTTGATACTATTGGGCAGTTCCATCGTTTTAAAACCTTATTGATGAACAAATAAAGGAATAGGGGGAAACACTTCCACCTTACAGAGTACAACTCTTGCTTCTTAAATGGAGGTATGCAAAGGAGAAGCTCATACCCATTAGTAAGCTTGTGCTACCTTTTCGTGAAGGTACAGATAATGCAGCCTTATCCATTATATGGATAAGGCCGTAATTCTAAACATGCTTACTTGGGAGTAAATCCCACTGAATTCAGATTAGCTTCCAAGTAAGCATGGATTGGATTGCACTGTTAAAATGTTAAGGCTACTTGAAGGGAGAGCAGGAAGGGGTTAGAAGAAGATCTGTGAGTAAACTGGTGGAGCATCTTCCCAGCTCATACCAGTCGTGTTGTAAATTGTAACTGTGTGCACTTTATTGTTTTATTTAAAGAAATGATTCAGGGATTTCCAAATATCGGATACAGCGGTACTCTTCTAGGGAACGAAGTTCCATTCATCACTGAAAGCAGCTGGAAGGCCTGCTTGAGACTTCTTGTAAACAATTCTCTTTCTGGTATCAAGATAAAAAAAAAAGTATAACACTAATAAAGCCCCAATTCTGAAAATATTTGTGTAGCTGCACTAATTTCCCATCACCCTCACCTCCAGTATTTTACACAGGAAAAAAAGTTGTGTTGGATTGGAGACGTGAGATCTCACTTTGACTTTTAAAAACTCTAAATGTACAGGCTGGGATCCAACGTTCTACGTACAACACACCTGAGGACTTGGCTATGTCCACTGTAATAGAAAAAAGTGGCTAGCTGGGAAATGCTAGGAGTTACAGGACTTATTCTGTCTAAAAATGCATAAGATTGCACCTTAAAAGACTACTTTACTTTAAAAAATATGGAGTGATCCATAAGAAATTGGTCATGGCTAACGTTTAGTTCAAAATGCATAACCACCATGACTTACCATGTCATCGGAACAGGCTCAATGAATTGTAATTACCTGTGGCATGCAAGGAGTTGCCGTCACAAAAATCCACCACCTAGGTACTTCCTGTACAATCTTCACTACAGCAATTGCTTTTATAAACTGACAGGTTACTTAACCCTTCCCAGTTTAGACTCAAGTTTTCTTACAACTCAAAATTGTAGTGTAAGAATTCTCCTCAGCCCCTCACAGAAGAGCTAATTAAAGGTTAAGGCTGAACTCCTAAGTGTACTTGTTAGGAAGTAAGTATCTTCGTATGCAGTCAAACTTTCTTCTGAGTGAACAAGAGACTGAAATCCTAGGCATACATACTTGAAAATAAATTGCATTTAAATCAGTGGGATTTGTTTGGAAATCAACATGGATAGAATTGGGTTTAGATGCTTATTAGCTTGTAGTGCCTGTTTTAAGAAAAACACCACCACAGACTGGGATTTATTTCTAACAAGTGAAAGGCAGAGAATGGCAGTGTTCAAATTATCTTTGGATGACCCCTCCTAACTTCTTACCTATTTTACATCTTTATCTCTCTTACAAATGTTTCTGTATATCTCTTTCAGTGAAAGTACAGGGACATACAATATCATGCAATACACTTTTTGTATTGTGTGACCAAATACACTTTTTAAAGTAATGTAAGAGTACTGGTTTGGGGGCTAGTATTTGATGATAACATAATCACTTGTAAGATGGCTTACACAAGTGAGGTATATCACCAATATTAAAGCTGAGGTTGTGTGTGTGTAGCAATCTTATGGAAGTACATTTGGTCACACAAGTGCTCTTTGGCATCACAGTACTTATAAGCATTGATAATAATTCTAATAATTCTAATGCTTAGTCGTGTCAATACTGCGGACAGAAGTTAACATCAAATTATTGGCGCCCCCTCTAACCTCTCCTATACTTGCTACTATCTAATTACTCACTCCGAACCCTTAGGATGTGCTTTAAATTCAGCCCACAAATATTTGAGGCTGATGTGTACGCAGAATTAGTATTTTCTTTCTTCCACTCCAAACTTCCCAAACGTTAGTGGGGGGAAAGCAGATGTTCATGTATGAAGAAGGTAAAATTTAAAGTAGATTACAGATCAACATTTCCTTACCAGAAATCTACTTTCAGAGATGTTGAGGATGATCATAATACATACTAGAAAGGTAGAATGTGTCATTTAGGTCCCCCATTTCAATCTAAATGGGTGTTGCATTGTTGGGAGGTACGACTTAATTGCCATGTTTAGCAGAACTGTTAAGAGCATATGGGAAAATGGTCATTTGAACTCAATGGAAAAAAGGCGTGTGCTTTGCTTCGGTTGGAATATTTAAATTCATTAGTTATACAAATCAACTATCAACTTTTATATAGAAACCGGTTTTTGGAACACACACAAAATTAAATTATAAGGGGAGGTATATTATAATTAGGATAGTATAAAACTAACCAATAGAACTTAATATTTGTTCATTTTGTGTGTGGTTTTATTTTTGTGACTTTTTAGCCATACCCACAGATATCTCTTTACAAATTTGCTTTTATTAGAAATGCAGTGCAGTTCTTTAGGCACTATCTATCCAGATAACCAGAAACTGGATTTTTTTTTTTACAAAAGTCTTAAATCATTTAAAGTATTTTGCAGCACTTTACCTAGCATGATTACTGTTTTATAAACATGGAATTATTATTATTATTATTATTATTATTATTATTATTATTATTATAAAAGTGGTTTGAACCATTTAATGTCTGTGTTTTTCTTTTTGTGATAGTTGTATATATGTTAATAGTACATTCATTGTCAACTTTATTTTAATTTTTTAATCTATATGAACCACTGTAACAGTCTGGAGGGTCATATGAAATAAAACATTTAATCTTAAATTATCTTACTTGATAATTTCAGAGGTTTGCCCGATAAGTGATTTCAGCTTCAATCTGCATTCCTTTCTGCAGTATTGAATGGAGAATACAGTTGGGAGATTAAGGGAAGAAGCAGGTAGAAGGTAGTTTGTGATCTTCTGGTATAGGGTGACCATATTTTGGAAATCAAAAGGACAGCATGGCCACCCCAAGGGGGCGTGCCCACCCAAACATGGCCTTGGTCACATGTCTGATTTCACAGCACACAAGACAAACATAACATCTTAATGTTAAAATCACTGGAATGAAGAACAAGAGAGATATTCAATGTATCTGAAATTAACTTCACTCATTCCTACTTTTGTAGCTTTTGTTATACTTTGAACTTTTGCTATACTCCGTGTGATTGTCTCCCCTTCCCTCAAATAGCTTTTGTGACAGCAAATCCTTCACTGGATGACCATAGTCTCACCTTTCCTAATATGTAACACTCTTTCCTCATCACCTTTCTCATATCCATACTAACACTTTCAGCATACTGCTACTACTGAACAAATGAAGCAGTTTACAAGTACAGAAAAATCTAGTACAGCAAACAAGCATTCAGAAAGAGTATAAACTACTATTACCCTGCAAACATTAACCATGGAACAAAATGGACTAAAGGCTAGCACCTCTTAGCTTGTTTAAACTTCAACCAGACATAACAGTCAAAAACAACAAAGAAAACACACCTACCTCATTGACATAGCAATACCTAATGACAAAAATGTTGCAGAAAAGGAAGATGACGAGAGAAAAATATACACCACTGGCTATGGAAGTTAAAGAACTATGGCAACAGGAAAAAGTTACACTTATCCCATTAGTCAAATAAGTCACCAGCATCTCATCAATTTTTTTATTTTTATTTTTTACAGAAAACCTTCAGAAATTAGGCCTACCAAAATACATGCATGCTAACATCCAGAAAGCAGTCATACTTAAAACATGTTCAACAGGAAATTTCTGAATCCGTAAAAGACAGCATGACTTGGCAAAGCCCATCATATTCATCTAGAAAAACCACCACAAGTAAGAAGAGAGAGATTAATAATAATGGTAACCCTGTTAATTTTTTTAAGAAGGATGAACAATTATCACCAATTGTTACAAAATATACGTCATGCCATTTATATCAAACAAATTGGAGAGGAAGGTCTATGGGTCCCTTCCCCTCACACCCACACCACCAACATGCACACACATCCATTCAGTCAAACAACCAGGCACCCCATTCATCCATACACACTCTCACACATACACACCTCTTATCTTACCTTACTTGCTTCTTCTCTGGGAGGGGAGGCATGGGAAACACGCCCTTCTAGGCCCTCCCCATGGATGATCCAGGCCTTCTCCTTGGCCAGCATGATCGAACTAGCCAAGGAGAAGGCTAGATTGGCACGGGAGGGACTGGAAGTCCGGGACTGCATCCTTCTAGGCCCTCCCTGCGCTGATCCAGGCCTTCTCCTTGGCTTTTCCTGGTAAATTGGGCCCCAGTCTCGGTTGCCCTGGAGAAGCCTCATTTTTCCAGAGGTCTTCAGTGTTTTCTGGGTCGTCTGGTCACCCTCTACTGGTAGATCTTTGAGTGATCTGCAGTAGATCAGGAAAAGTTTTGACTCCCAATAGGAACATCAAAATTACTTTTCTACCTAAATTAGGCTACTGAACTGAAGAAAGTTTGTGGTAACCAGGAATGGTCTATTGAAAGGACTGTCAGCTCAGTTCAGTTCTGGTAATAAAAACAAGTTCTTAGGCTCCTAATGTGCTCAGAGACAACCTATTCTAATGCATACCTTTTGTGCCTGGCTTTGGTTGTGTGGAACTTGGGGTTTTGGTAATAAAGAAAGAAAAGAAAAGAATATCCAACAACCCTGAAGCCTGCCCATCCCTGATTTAGGAAATTCAGTTTAAAACAAAAAACAAGGAGTCTGAAAAATGTGTCCTTGGCTATTGTAAAAAAGCCCTGTTCCTTCAAATGTGTCTTTATGTGTTAGAAAATCAGAAATAAGACAGTGGGGTATAAAAATATACTTTCTAAATGTTCACTCAAAATTTAATCTTCACTTATAAAGTAGCAGAAAGCCATCTGGTGGCTACATAAACTTTCAATTTATAGGCTATATAAATGTGGGAACACATGTCCTTAACTTATTATTTTAGTTAATTAAAATGGATTTTTATACCTCTGTTCAGATAGATAAAGTGATATAGATATCATAATAGTTTGCAATATGGCATAATATTAAAATCACACACAATAAAAATAAAAAAATATATAGGTCATAAGGCGAACTGGGGGGAAATGTACTTAGAAAATGAATTTTGTGCAACTTCATGGGAATGACATAATCATTGCATTTTGGAGGTAACCAATAAGCCCCAGAACTTAGGTTGGGATTTACTTCGTATAAGTAAAAAATAGCTCCTGTATCCCTGAGACCTAGTCTTTGAACTACACATTGCCTCCACAAATGTTTCCATGTAGCCTGCCATCAGAATCTATGCAACAATTAAACAATTCATTAATGGGATATAATTGCTGATACTTTTTTTTTCTAATATAATTTTTATTATTTAACAACAACACATAATAAATCATATACATACATAACATAACATTCCTCTTATTTCTTATCTATACATTCTACTTCTTAACTAACTCACATTAATAAGTGCCCCCCACCCTCGGGATCTTATTCTAGTTTCCAAAATTGCATTGAATCTTCTGGCGGTGTTCCTTTCTCTTTTAACAATTCATGTTCTAGGAACAATTTCCATATCTCTTCAAAATCATTGTTTTTTATTATTCCCCTTCTAACTCTAATATTACATGTTAATTTATCATTTATAGCAATATCCCATATTTCTTTAAACTAATCTTCTATATCATAATCTTGAACCTTCCAGTTTCTGGATATCATTAACCTTGCAGCTGTTAACAGGTTCATTATTAATTCTTTTTCCATCTGATTACATTTAAGATTTCCATACATTGATAGTAATGCTACACTTGATGTTTCTTCTAAATCCATTCCAGTTATTTCATTTATTTCTCTATACACCATTTTCCATAATTTTTGTACATGTTCACAATTCCACCACATATGTACATGGGATATATTTGCTAAACTACCCTCCTCCTTTTCTACCTGCAGCAACATTCATATCTGTTGTAGTATGTGTGCTCCATTTTCATTCCATGTCAAGTATTTGAAGAGTCAATCCATAGACATCAGAATACTTTTGTTAAGTTTGTTTTTCATAGGAAAATAGTTAAAGCTCCTTTATTTGGTACTATGAAAAAAACAAGTATACACAAATCTAATGAAAAGAAATAACATGTCCAATGGTCCGACTGGAGAGGTTTCAATGCTTTTTCAAGGAAGATAAATTATCCAGGGAGATAATGATCCTTGCAATGTGTATAACCATCTGCATTCTACATTATAGCGTACATTGTAGTAAATATTTTCTAAAAGAAAATCTGTTTTGATTTCTCAGTTTGAAAAGCACAACGCGTCCTATTCAACATCACTCCTCATCAGATATATCTTCAATCTCAATTGCAGGATTAGATAACTTTTTTTGTTTACGTGTCAGAATTGTGAGCACAGTCAGTGCAATATAACCTAGCAGCATGACAGGAACACCTTCCGCCTTGAGATTTCACAGACTTGCAGCTTCCTTCAGTTTATTATTTGATGGGACAGTGGGGGGGAAATTGCCTCAGAACTTGGTTAATTGCCTCAAAGAGCAGGTTTCCTCAGCTCCAACGCTTGGAGTGGCATCACATTTTGGCTCAGATCTGAGACAGCCTCCTCACCTGTTGACACCTCGGATAAATTTCCCACTGACTATAATTAGAGGCGGGAGCAGAACGGCATGAAATCTGAAGGCATAGTAGCCCCTATTGAGGAGATAAAGGCTGCCCAGTTACAGGCAAATAGGTGCAGGGATTAGGGAATCTATATAAATAAAAATGAAAAAGACCGTTCGTTACTGTCGTTATATCTCCGAAAGTTCTTCACCGATTGCTTTGAAATTTTGACACAGCGTTGCGTTCGAATACGCGAGCGTTGTTATGTAACTATGTTCTCTATGGGGTCAAAGGTTTGTCTTAAAATCGAAGAAATAGGCCTCCTCAAAATCAGTCCTGCTGATCATTGTGACATCACCAACCAGTAGGCCAATCCGCTGCCTCTGCCTCCTCTCCTATTTGCATGTACTCTCGCAATTGGCTGAGTGAATATAGATGTCACACCTGTGACAGTTACACATTCTGAAGAAAGGTAACTGCCATGAGTTTCCACTAACCACCTCAACGTAAAAAAAAACCTTTTTTAAAAACCAAACAAACTGCTTTACTTCATCCAAATAATGCCTCGCAGAAGATCACACTTAGGTCGTCGTACTCGCGCAGCGGAAGCACTGCGACGAGAAATTGCACATCAGACTCAGGAAGAACGGGCTTCAACAAATGAGAAAAAAAGAAAAAAAATGGCTCAAATATGTGCCAAGGAATCAACCAAGCAACGTTCAGCCAGACTTTAGGATGCACGGTTGCGAGCACGGCAATCGCGTACTACAGCTTCAGATCTGCTTTGTTCTCAACAGAATGAACGCGAAAGGCTGAGAGGGGCTGAAAGACGTCAATGAGAAACAGCACATCAGCGTCAAACACGACTCCGTGGTAAACAATCACACGATTACAATCGCCTTGCATTCCGGTACAACCCAGCTGATGATTATAGTTTGAGGCGGCATGTTCTCATCGGCACTGTGACTGAAGTGTGTCCTTATTGCAAGGCTCTTAAATTTAATGGAGAAACAAAAGGAATGTGCTGCGCTGCTGGAAAAATTAAACTGCCTCAACTTGGAGAACCACCACAGCCATTACAAACTTTGCTTGCCGGATATACAGCTGAATCAAAGCATTTCCTATCTAACATCAGGAAATACAACTCATGCTTCCAAATGACGTCGTTCGACGCAGAAATCATCACAGCTCCATTTATGCCAACTTTCAAAGTCAAAGGACAAATTTATCATAAAGCCGGCTCCTTCCTTCCGTTTCAAGATAGTCAACATAAATTCCTACAAATGTATTTCATTGGTGATGGCAATGATGAATTGAATGCATGCTGCGGAATTTATACCGGCATAAAAAGGTCCATTGTTTCAAAACTGCAACAGCTACTTCACGAAAAAAACAATTTAGTACATTTGTTCAAAACAGCAATTGACATGATGCCATCTGATACACACAAGACTGTTATTCATGCTGACAAAACGCCTGCTGGAGAACATGTGCGAAGATTCAATGTTCCAACTATAGACGAAGTGGCAATTGTTATAGTCGGAGATCAATCTTGACAGGACCTTTCAAAGGTGAAGATGTCCTCATTCCTCGCATTCCTATGATTCCAACAGATATGCCATTTCAATTTAAGAGATTGCAATTCCCCATTCGATTGGCGTTTGCAATCACCATCAACAAAGCTCAGGGGCAATCTTTAGAATTGTGCGGTTTAGATCTAGACACAGATTGCTTCTCACATGGACAATTACATGTTGCGTGTTCTAGAGTCGGCAAACCAGACAATCTCTATATCTACACAGACAATGGAACAACTAAAAATATTGTATATCCACAAGCATTGTGAAATTAAACATATTAGAAACATCCGCTTTGTCTTTTCTTTCTTTTCAATTTAACCAGACTGAGCCACAGCAACGCGTGGCAGGGTACAGCTAGTTACAAATAAAAAGCAGTAACAGTGCTGCTACTAAGAGAACCTGGATTTTCCTGGAGGCTGACTAGATTCCCCATAAAATGGAATCCCAGAGCAGGGTTTCAACAGATCTCAAGAGCCAGGAAGGTTTGTATGGAGGAAAATTTTCCCTGAGATTATTGGGACTCATATAGTTTGATGAAACAGCACAAGAATTGGGCCCAAGAACAAATTGAAAACCAGTGCAGCTGTCTCAAAATAGTTAATATATATGAATATCAGTTCATACCTATCAACAGGTGGGGGCTACTACCATGCTCTGCACTAGCTGATATTTCCAAACTGACTACCAAGGCAGCTGTTCATGACATACATTGTTCATTACAGTAAGTGGAAATTGACGTAATAGAACTCCGTGCATGCTTTTAAGGTGGAATTAGAGAACCATATTTACTGTCTCTTAAGACTGAATGGTGAGATGTCCATTGCATGGAAGTTGTAGCCTACCCCCTCTGAAGTCCCATATCTAATTTGACCTTTCCTTGCAAATTATGGAAGTTAAAAGGGAAGGATGCAATAATATTCAAGCAAATTGCATTTACTGTATTTGTATATCTCTTCCATCAGTGTTTGCTTCTACTGGAGGCCGCAATAGAAAGATCAATACATAAGTTTCTTACCTGTCTCACTATCACTTCTTGAGCTGGGTGTTCTCCAGTCACACAGAAATGCATGCTGGGGATTGAGCCACATGACCTCCTTCAACCTGTTTAAACAGCACAAACACAAAATCCTCCTTTGCCCTAAGTGCAAAGAAGACATTACAATGACAGGAGGACTTCCTCTTTTATTTGATTAACATTGACCAATGTTAGTACTATAGCTTCCCCCAAATGCCATAGTTAGAAGGCAGTGCTTAGGTTTACATAATTAGAAATAGTACCAGGGAGGAAGAGGATTATGCAGATAAGGGGTGACCCAGATGCACTGAACCTCCTGGGAGGGGGTGTCTCTGCAATATACAGGCCCTCATTCTATACACTTCCTGACAGTCATAGTGACAGGAATTATGCTACTAATATAAAAAGTACAGACTTTTAATACCACAATCTGATCCTGTGCATATTCTTGTGGAAATAAATTCCATGGTGTTCAGGGGGGCTTCCCCTGGCCTGGTGTGCACAGGATTGCAGTCATACACTTACATATATGTTAACACTGTGTTTGGATTCACTTTGATAAATAATTTCATACTCTGCCAGTGATAGTACTAGTTGTTCTTGCCTCTCTTTATAGCCTTAACCAATTAGCACCTACTGGTGCTTATTTTGTACCAAAGGCACAAATCACGTAGACATTTCTGAATGTCAAACACACACACACACATCTATTGCCTTCCTTTTAAAAAAAAGCTTTTATGTGTGTGCCTTTGGATACTTCATAGAATCATAGAATAGCAGAGTTGGAAGGGGCCCACAAGGCCATCGAGTCCAACCCCCTGCTCAATGCAGGAATCCATCCTAAAGCATCCCTGACAGATGGTTGTCCAGACAGAGGGCTCCAAGCATTACCAACCAAAAGGTATTATGCAACTATTTCCTCCTTAGCAGAGTTTTTCTGGTATGAAAAACGACGGAAGAAGGCTACAAATTATACCTACAAGGCTACAAATTATTCCATTTGAGACTGCACAATAAAAGCCTTGTCCTGAAGAATCCTATGAGTGCTAGAATCTTGCTGCTTTTCAGAAGAGACAGCTGACATTATCTAAACAGGATCTGAAACAGGTTTGTTTACAACAATGGGAAATCTCATTCTGGGATGTACAGCTTTCCTCTTAGCCATGCAATAATCTAATATCCTGCTCCACACATCTTCAGTGTTTTCTCCACAATTCTAAGAGATGGCAACTTTTTGAAAAGTTGAGGACCCACACCAGGAGGTGTGTATATAGAGATTTACATGAATAGGGATGTGAATGGGGACCCTTGCCCAATCAAGATCACCCTTTGCCAGTAGGAGCTTGCTATGAATGTAGAGCTTTTTCTCACCCCAGCAAAACATGCAGACGGTGGTGAGGGGAATGGGACGTGGCCACTGTGCATATCAGTGATGGGGGCGGGGTTAGTCATAGAATCATAGAAGAGCTGGAGGGGGCCTACAAGGCCATTGAGTCCAACCCCCTGCACAATGCAGAAATCCACCCTAAAGCATCCCTGACAGACGGTTGTCCAGCTGCTTCTTGAATGCCTCTAGTGTGGGAGAGCCCACAAGCACCCTCATGCGTTATTTCAATGAACTGGTGGGGGGTGGGGGCGGATTAACTCAACTGTGAACCTGTACAGCAGAACAGTCTGTGCATAGACTCTAATGCCTGAATAGGAAGATCTTGGTATCTGGTAAAATCCTAGATTTCCTAGCACTATGGCAACTGTGGTTATCTATTCTCTGCCCTCCAATGTTTCTTTGAATCTTAAGTAATACTAGAATTGGAGAAATACCTTACTATTTGGGTTATTGTATCATACTTAATGTTGCATCTTTCTTTCACTGTTGTCTCACTGTGCAATAACTTGTTGTGCAATAACTTTAAATGGTTCAATACACCACTTGGGGATTTAATTATATTTAGTGGTATATAAGTATCACAAACAAGTAAAAGAATAAAACACCCTGCTGCAACCTCTGGAGTCTTTGGTTTTTTAAAAGACTAATTCACACATTTTCTGTGTACACCTAAAAATACAATAACTTGTGAATAAGATGACCCTACATTTGGAGAGAGATGTGTTAATGAGGGCTCATAACCTACCATTCACTTCCCCTCCCTTGGCAGGTATACACTTCGTTGCAAACCCGGGTTTGTTCCTTTGTAATGCATGGAAAACCCCTATATCTTAAAGAGTCATCCTGGTGGTCTGGGACTATGGTATCTCCATTGCATTTTCCCTCTGAACTCCCATGAATAGTGGGAAAGAAGATTCAGGCTGCTTGCAAGCAATCCCAAACATTCATTAAAAAAAGAGTAAGTCTTAATAGAATGGTGGATTCTATTTCAGTGGGGTTGTGAATCCGCTCTGGGTTCCAGGCAGAACTCTAAAGAAGCTAAATGTGTTCAGCACCTTGGACCCATTAGATAGGGTGACCATATGAAAAGGACGACAGGGCTCCTGTACCTTTAACGGTTGCATAGAAAAGGGAATTTCAGCAGGTGTCATTTGTATATATGAAAAATCTGGTGAAATTCCCTCTTCATCACCACAGTTAAAGCTGCAGGTGCCCTGCTTCTTTTAAATCTGGTCACTCTAGTATAGCTTCTGCAGCTTTAACTGTGGTGATGAAGAGGGAAATTCACTAGGTGCGGCATGCATACAAATGACACCTGGGGCTGGATCTACACTACTGCTTTAAAGTGCTTTATAACAGTTTTATAGCGCTTTAAAGCAGTTAAAGCGCTTTATAACTGTTATAAAGCACTTTAAAGCAGTACTGTAGATCCGTCCCTGCTGAAATTTCCTTTTCTATGCAACTGTTAAAGATACAGGAGCCCTGTCCTCCTTTTCATACAGTCACCTTACATTAGAGCTCTGATTGGTTCTGACTGAAATCAGAGCAGACTCATAGCCCCACTAAATAGGAGCCACCAGCCTCCACTTAGCAAAATCTACACTACTGCTTTAACACGGTTTATACCAGTAGTGACAACTGTCGGGGACCAGGACACACTCACTCCATATACAGTTTTTCAAAGTGTCACATCCTGCTGGGTGGTGTAGATCTGGAAGATTCGTAAGAGTTTTGAATCTTGACCACAAGGGCAAATGAATGCAAGGGTGTAGTTAACCCTCCGGGGCTGCAGGAGGCGCGCGCAGGCGGTGCAGCAGAGGAAGTGGAAACGGCCGTGATGGAGGACGATCCACCCGTGTGCTTTCTCTACCCGGAAGCGAGAAGAGCCGCGTCGGCGTGAAGCGTGGCTGCCAGGGCGTGAGCGTCGGTGAATTCGTGCACCCGGAAGAAGGAAGGGAGCGGCCTTCTTGCAGCTGGCGGCGTCTCGAAGCTGCTGCCCGTGTCCAGGACTTGAGCTCAGTCCAGTGGAACCTTCGCGGCTCCAGCGTTCGATTCTGTTTCCCCAACGTTCTCTCCCCTCCGGTCGCCGCTTTCCATTGGCCGCTGCGCCTCCTTTGATCAGCAACGTCCTGCGTCGCCATTCGGAGCCCGAGCAGCCGATTCCCGACCGGCCCTTCCCCAGTGCTGCATGATGAGCAGCGAGCCCTCGCCCGACCCTGCGGCGTCAAGTAAGGTTAATGCGATGTCACGGACGCGCTGGTTGGTTTGGTTTTTTAGCAGGCTAGCCAGGAAAAAAGGAAGAAGTTGAAGAAGAAAAAGAGCCTGGGGAGGATGAGCAATGTCTGGGCTGGTCTCTGCTGTCGTCTTTTATCAGTGTGTTGACGGCAAGAAGTTGACCGGCGTTAGTTATTTGCCCTATTTGAGACACATTCTAAGAGTATATTTTCTTCTGTCTGTAACTGTAGATTATGGTAGGAATAATAAGGTGTTTCAGAAAATTCTGCCAAGGTAAAAGCCCTGCGAGTAGGGTGACCATATGAAAGGAGGACAGGGCTCCTGTATCTTTAACAGTTGTATTGAAAAGAAAATTTCTTCTTCATCACCACAGTTAAAGCTGTAGGTGCCCTGCCCTCTTTTGTATCTGGTCACTCTAGTATAGCTCCTGCACCTTTAACTGTTGCGGTGAAGGGGGAATTTCACCAGGTTCTCCATATATACAAATGACACCTGCTGAAATTCCCTTTTCTATGCAACTGTTAAAGATACAGGAGCCCTGTCCTTCTTTTCATATGGTCACCCTACCTGCAAGATCACTTCCAGATCTTCTCGCTGGCCCCTGCCATATTTTTTATTATTATTATTATTATAGCACCAACAATGTACTTGGTGCTGTACAAAATATACAAATAAAACACCGATACCCTGCCTACAGGCTTACAATCTAAAATCACATTAAAACATATGAAGTGGGGGAAGGGGTTCACAAAGCAGAAATAAGAGAATAATCATAGTAATATAAGAATAGTAAATCAAGCTAAAATACCAAAAGCTATTGAGAACGAATGAGTTTTCAAACGCGTTTTAAAATCTACAATGGAACTCGTGGTACGTAGTTGCTCTGGAAGAGCATTGCAAGCAAACGGGGCAGCCGGGGAGAATGGGCGAAGCCGAGCAAGAGGGATAGAGACTCTTGGCGGGAGAGAGCAACATAACATTTGAAGAACGGAGGGTACGAGGGGGATGGTAAAGTGAAATGAGAGAGGAAAGATAAGAAGGTGCAAGACCATGACACGCTTTGAATGTCAGCAAAAGAAGCTTATACTGAATTCTATATGGGATCGGAAGCCAATGAAGAGATTTCATCAAAGGAGAAACATGGTCAAAACGACGAGCCAAGAAAATAATATTTGGCTAGGTGAGAGGGAATGGCACCAAGAGAGGAAGGAGAGACAGGCTCTGGTGCTGTAGTTGATACGGAATGGACGTTTTATTGTTTCCAAATTTAAAATGGCTCAACGTTTCGGACTCAAAAAAGGAATCCTTCCTCAGGAGCTAAAACAAACAAGTTACAAAACCATTATTTAGTATAAAAGAATGAGGACAACACCCATACAAATACGATAGAAATTCAGAATAAAACATTATAATGCAATTTCTTGTTCTAACAGACAATTTTTATGCATATCTCACTGTCCTAACTCTTACTGAGTTAGTTCTTAATTAAAATTTTTAATTGCCATATGCATCTATTTAAACCAACCTGTAATGAACAAAAAGAGAGGGAACTGGATAACTAAATAATGGTTTTGTAATTTGTTTTAGCTCCTGAGGAAGGGTTCCTTTTGAGTCCGAAACGTTGAGCCATTTTAAATTTGGAAACAATTAAATGTTCATTCCATATCAACTACAGCACCAGAGCCTGTCTCTCCTTTCCCTGCTATATTTGAACAAACCTCATCTGACTTTGGGCCAAATGACACATTCCACTTATCGCAAAGGTGTAGCTCTGCCTGATACTTTTCTTTACTCTAGTTTAACTGCGTGTGGTCCTGATTCGGATCTGGACCAGCACACTCTGGGAGGGATTTACCCTTCCCCACCTGTTTCCCCGCTGAAATTGACACACACACACACACACACACACACAAGAAAGGAGGTGGGTAAAAAAAAAGAGGGAAAAGGTCTCCATTGCAGACTGCAAGTGAGGGCAAATGATGGAATGGTTTTCCATACAAATATATCGCTGCACATAATATTCTAGTTGCTATTCTAGTTTTAATGTGGATAATGTTTTTGTATGGAAGAGCAGCCAGTCATCTGACACCTCACTAGCAGTATGAACCTGAATGTGTCTGATAATGTGTCTTTTTAAAAAGAAAGAGTATCAGCGAATTAGGCACAGATTAATATTTGGCCTTGATGGCTGTTTTCTGGTGTTTCTCTTCAGCTTTTCGTTAATACTATATGAGACACAGATTGGATTTTGTTGTGCTGGTACAGAGGCAGGCAACCTTTTTGAGCCAATGTGCACATTTGGCCATTTGAGAAACTGTCCTGGACACCACAAAAAAAAGTTTAAATGGCTTCCATAGGAGGCGTGGCAAAGGACAAGTAACTTGTTCGAAATGAGTCAGAGGTGGGTTCTAAGCCAACAGCACCAAGAGAAACCTATTTCGCAGCAACCCCTGCTGCCAGTAAGAATATGTGTTAAGATGTTGTTTTAATTGGGGTGGTGGTTAGGGCAACTTGGCAAATGCCAAGAAAAGTGGGAAAGTGTCTGGGGAGTGCATTGGTGTCCACGGACACCATGTTACTTACCCCTGTGCTAATATATATACCTCAGTGTTAACTTATTTGGGATAGTAATCCTGGTACACTGATGACTTTCTGCTGTTTCTACCTCTTCAACATACAGTATCAGTAGAGGACATTTAGGCAGTTGTCTGTGAGCCCCCCTGTGCAACTTGTGACCCTGCAAGTAAAGCGCATGGCAGTGGCCTTGTATTGTGGCCTGCTAGGGTCTTGACACCCCTGTTTATTTTGTTTCCTTAATTTGCAGCCCTAGATAGGCAGCAAAGTAGGATGTTTATGAAACCCTTGATGGGCTGTTCATAGCCTGACTGTGCTTGGGTTGGAGAACTGCTCTCTTGCTCCAACCAACGGTACCGAAAAGTTCTTGAATGTATTGTGCCATACACTTTTTTCTTTTTGTGTTAATCTAAAATGAACGGTCAACTGCAGAGATCCACAAGATAATAAATACATATTTTCCCCCGTCTACTGTTTTTTAGAATTAAAATAAGGCATGTCTAAGCTGTTAAGGTGCACGTCACTTTTTTCTTATTCTAGACCACTTCTGTTACTGTGTTTGCTTGTTCTCCTTCCTTTTGCAGCCATGGCATCATACACCTGCATCACTTGTCGTGTGGCTTTCAAAGATGCTGAAGTTCAGCGCGCTCATTACAAGACTGACTGGCATAGGTACAATCTGAAGCGGAAAGTTGCGGAGATGCCACCTGTGACTGCCGAGAACTTCCAGGAGAGGGTTTTGGCCCAGAGAGCAGGGCTGGAGGAGCAGGATAAGGCCACGGCTATGTATTGCACAGCTTGCAGCAAGAGATTTTCCAACTTCAATGCTTATGAGAACCACCTGAAGTCGAAGAAACACTTGGAGCTTGAAAAGAAAGCTGTCCAAGCTGTCAGCAAGAAGGTAGAACTCCTGAACGAGAAGAACTTGGAGAAAGGCCTTGCGCAAGAGAATGACAAAGATGCAATGAATGCTGCTATCCAGCAAGCCATCAAAGCTCAGCCGTCCTCATCTCCAAAGAAGGTTCCGTTGTTGTCCGGGGATGCTACTGGTTCTCCAGTTGCTGCAGAAAGTAGCGATTCATTACAGAGCAGAGAGCGCATAGAGAAAGCTCCCCGACTACAATGGTTTGAAGAACAAGCCAAGAAGCTGGCCAAGCAGCAGTCCGAGGATGAAGGGGAGGATGAAGATATGGAGGAAGGTAACTGGGAATGGGCAATTTATGCCAGTAGGAAGGTGAAGAGTGGAGTGGATGTTTTAGCAGGAAAATCCAGGAATGGGGAGAGGTGGCCTTGTGCAACAGCCCGTTTGAATCATTGAAAGCCAGTCTGCTTGTTACAACTAGGCTTCAGTGTTTAATCAGTTAATTAGTTGGTCTGATTGATAAGCCCTATTGAATGGTGGGACTTCCTCCTGAGTAAACTTGCACAGGGTAATGGTGCATAAAAAAACTTTTAATTGACTAAGGTACCATCACCAATCAAGTACCAGTTTTTTGTTTTTTTTTAAGTATCATTTTTATTACAAATACTTACAAAAACTGTAGATGGCAACCCTCATAAGAGCCATTTCCATGTTCTCTGTCATAGGTAGGAGTGCCTCATGGATATTGCCTGCTATGGCATTCGTATGTGTGTTTGATTCTAAAAACATGTGTGCTTGTTGCTTCAAAACTATTGTGTTTATTATTTTTGTTGATGGATTAATCAGTTAATTGATCAAAACTCATACAATTAATCATCTTAGATTTCTTCAGTTGGGTGACAGCCACCACATATGGTTGCTACATGGATCACCTGATTGAGTTCCCATGCCTCGGCCAGCTTTCCCATCATATTTTTTCCTTAGGGAATGTTGGGGGGGGGGCGATGAGAGAGAATGGCAGCGAGAGCAGAGGGGGTCCAGAGGATTTGAATTGCTTTGGCGTTCAAGTGAAACATCCAAAAAACCCATCAAGTTTTTTCATGTGTTTGACTTGGACCACTTGAGCAACCCAATTCATTTTGGAGCCAATCAAGCAGATGATGGCCCATCGTTTATTACAAGGTCATTAGCGTGATGGTTATATGAAATTGTTGAAATGAATCTTCTAGTGAGCATGAAAAGGCTGATCTTAAGCTTTTGCTTTAATTTGGTTTGAAAGGCTGGGAGGATGTAGACACAGATGAAGATCTAGAGTCTGAAGAAGGACAAGCAGAAGGAATCTCAGATGAAACAGAAGAGGGTGCATCTGGGAAAGATCATCTCAGCGCTGATGCAATCCCGATAACAGACTGCCTATTCTGTTCCCACCATTCAAGCTCTCTCATGAAGAATGTGGGCCACATGACAAAGGTCCATAGTTTCTTTATTCCAGACATAGAATATGTCGTAGATCTCAGAGGACTGATTCAGTACTTGGGTAAGTCTATGAGATCTTCCCCACGCTTAGCAAGATAAAGCTATGTTTTTGATTTTAAAGAAGCATGATGTAGCGTCCATCTTCGTATTCTCATTATGTGTTATCAATTTTTAAAGCTTCTAGATTTTTGTTCTCAGCTTCTCAGATGGCTTTAGCAGCCTTCCACAACCTGGTGCCCTCCAGATGCTTTGGACTACGTCTCCTAGAATTCCTGTCCATTGGCCATGCTAACTTGGGCTGATGGGAGTTGAAGCCCAAAATATCTGGCGGGCACCTTGCTGGTGAAGGCTGATCTATCGGTTGGTGTTGATGAGGTTGTGAATATGTAAAGACAATAAGGAAGTAGGATGGCACCAACCATGTATTGGGCATAATGTGGTCTGTGTGGGTAAAATCAATTTGTACATAAATCCAAACTCCTTTTTTTCTGGAATGCTATGTGGGTTAATGACCACGTTTGACCCTACATCTACTAGATGTTATGTCTATAGGCCTTATGCAAATGTTATGTGTGTATGGATGTCCGGCAGGCTTGGAGGTGGAATATATGTAATCTCGCCCCTCTTCTTAGTGGTTTTCTACGTGGAGTTCAGTTGATTCGTTTAGTAACCTTGCTTGCTTTGTATTTTGCCATGTGGAATAAAGCTCGGATTATGAAATGCTATGAAACTCCTAAATATTTTGAGTTGAGAGACATCTTCTCCCCCTTGCAATCCACAGGAGAGAAGGTCGGAGTTGGGAAGATATGCCTGTGGTGCAATGAGAAGGGGAAATCCTTTTATACGACAGAAGCCGTGCAGGCACATATGAATGACAAAAGTCACTGTAAGCTCTTCACAGAGGGAGATGCCGCCCTGGAGTTTGCAGACTTCTATGATTTCAGGTGGGAAATGGCTGCTGGTTCGAAACAGTGGTTGAGCTTTGGCCCAATTAAAATGTTACCTTTGAGGCACGGGAGCTGCTTTTGCATGGTCCAGTACTGTGCTACTCAAGGAACGTATGCCACTAAGCCCCACGTGGATGGGCAAAATTACATGGCACCTGCCTGGATCAGTGCTACTGCTCGCTAATAACTCTTTGATTGTGACATGTGAAATAACTTTACAAATGGAACCTGCAACAAAATGTTGCAGTCTGGAACACTGTAATAGGAGCATTCCAGTCAGTCAACCAGCCATGCCTTCCTCCAGGAGTCTCCATTTCGCTTCTCAGCTCAAGTCAGCCAGCATTTTGAGGTCACTGAGACTTCTAAGTACTGCTTGTGGTTTTTTTTGCCATTTTGTTGTTTTAAGACATTCTTCTGCAACCTGGTGCCCTTCCAGATATTTTGGACTTCAGCTCCCATCGGCCCCAGGCAGCATGGCCAATGGTCAGAAATGCTGAACATCTGGAGGGCACCAGGTTCAGGAGGGCTTCTTTAGGAACACGAAGCAGCCTTTCTGTTCCTAAGGTTATTTTATGTATAACTTAGTTTGCTCATTTACTGGTAAATTTGTAATTATTGTCTGAATAGAATAGAACGACATTAAATGACTGCTACAGCATCAGAAATGCAGAGCTCTATAGAACAAAACCCAAACTATCAAGAATGCGCATTTACTGTCAGGAGTGCACAATGGTGACTCTACTCACATGTTGGGAAACTGAGCATAAATATCAGTAATATACTTTAGACCAATAATTTTAATAAGGAATGAAAGAACTAACTCTGCTAGGAATCTTATAGAGGAGATTAAAAATATGTTTCCCCATGGCTTCTTTATTTCTAGACTTTTTTACAATTTTAGTCTTTCTATGAAAGTGTTCTTATTACAAAGTTTTTATAAGTCATTTTGTGGGGGGAGAGTAAAGGATGGGTAACAATATACAAATACATTTGTTTTAAATTCTAAAAGAAAACCCAAATTTTTCAGATCTTTCCACTTCTCCAGGCCTTCACATCCCTATTGCTGACACAGTCCGTTATCCTAGTGGTATAGACACATTATAGCAGTTTGAGGAATATCACTTGCAAGCGACTTTTTACCTTAGTCTTGATAGATTTGCCTGGTTAAGTTGAGTTCTATGTAGGGTAGTGGTGGGTTTGCAGATTGAGCTGTTAGCAGTAGCTGCATTCTTATTTCTCTGTTTTTCTAATGCAAGATTTTTCTGTTGCTGGTTCATAGGAGCACTTACCCTGACTATGGAGAAGGAGAGCATGTGGAGATGTCTGACGAACTGCCACTGGAGAAAAACTTAGGATATGATGATGAATCTATGGAGTTGGTTTTACCTTCAGGTGAGTAGATTATTGAAATATACCAGGATCAACCTGCTAGTCCTGCCAGTTGTATCTTTCTGTCTACTGTGCAGTGCTAGGGAGATGTTGCTTGGCGTGTAACGGGAACAGATTTTTTTATAATCGGAAGGTTAACAACTGCTTTGTTGAGGCAGGGATCTTCTGGACCCCAAATCTTCCTTCTCTTTCCCCTTCTTTCCACCTCAAGGTGGATCTCCACTTTTTTTTTTTTTTAATTCCTGTCCTTGGAGCCATTGGTGGCTGCCACAGGTTGCCAGGGCAATGCAGAGCCAGCTTGGAGTCGGTGAATTGAAGGAGAGAGAAAAAGAAGGAGAAAACGCTAGAGGAAAGGGCTGGAGGGTGAGAAACTGAACAAGTCAGCAAGATCTTGATTCCCTGGAGCAGCAAGTTCAACGGGGACTCAATGGGGCTCAATGGGGACGAGGGTTTTCTCTCCCGTCGCAGGTTTTAAACTGGTAAATCTAGGAAGGTTGTGTTTTCATCTGCTGCCTCTGCTGTGAGCCCATCCTGAGTTTGTCTCGTATAGATTTGAGTTAGGGTGACCATATGAAGAGGAGGACAGGGCTCCTGTGTCTTTGACAGTGGCGTGGAGGGGGGAGTTTCAGCGGGTGTCGTTTGTATATATGGGGAACTTGATGTTGTTTGGACTTTACACTGTTAGTTTTACCCTACCCTGTGCCTGTTTACCCTACCCAGTGCTTGTTTACATTCTCTTCCCCTCCTTATTGCTTTACTATGATTTTATTAGATTGTAAGCCTATGCGGCAGGGTCTTGCGATTTACTGTTTTACTCTGTACAGCACCATGTACATTGATGGTGCTATATAAATAATAATAATAATAATAATAATAATAATAATAATAATAATAATAATCTCTAACAAACCTAGTTGTTGGTGAATGTTGTTGTCAGCTCTGAAAGTGGTCTCCCTTCTAAAAATACCTTAACCCTGCATGTGGCACATTATTGTCCTTCTGCCCATGAGTTGTTAAGGCCTTGCAGTCTGATCCTGCCGTGTATCCTCAGAAGGGATCCTTGTTGATTTCAGTGGACTACACTTCAGAGTCAGCCTGCTTACCACTGTGGACTTAAACGGCAGTGCTCCATTGAAAAATCTGATGGCTCGTGACGCAGCAGCCTTGCTGAAGTGAGACAGGTCTGAATCTGGTCATTGCCACAGTGGGAGATCACTGACTTGAGTTCCACGTTAGCGTAAAAGTGGGTTATAAACCTATTGAGTAGCGGTCAGCTTTCAGAATGGCTGATAATAGCTTGAAGGGGGAAGAGTAAGAAGACATTGGATTCCTTCCCTTTTTAATTTAGGAGTTTGACTTGCAGCAGCAAGTGCAAGATGAAGCCTGGAGAATGGTAACAAACTACCACTGTGTATGTGTTTATGGAACTGGCTTATGCAGCCTCAGGGATTTTGCCCCTTTTATGTCTTCTTTGACTCACTAAAAACCTTTTTAGGTCAGGGAAATATTGTTTTTAATGTTCAATAGCTCTGCTGTTTATCCAAAGTCCTTTGGTAAACATGGGCTGCAAATGAAATGAATAGATGACTGTGTTTTCACACTTTTGAGAGCAAGAGTGATTTCTAGCAGATTTCCAGCACTTCTTGAGTTGAAATGCTCCTGAGGGCAATTCCTTATACACACACACAAACACAAATATCACCATCTCTACAGGATCTGTGTCTTATAACTGTTTTGATAAAGGGAACAACTACATTTTGGTGCAGATACTTTCTAGCTTATGCCATGCTTTACACATCTCTGTTTTTAGGAATAATGTAGAAAATTGCTTAACTAACTTGAAAATGCTTGAATGTTGACACAAGGTGTATTTAAATGTACAAAGCACTAGATGGTGCTACGGTTCTTCAGAATTCTAACATGCCAGTCACCAGACGCACAGCCTATTTACTCATGCCGGGATATTAGAGGTTATTTCCATGATAAATATTGATTAAGGTTGCTCTTCAGAGTCATCAGCATATTCATATGGTCATGGAAGGCTAGACCCTTTCTTACTATTCCAGTATGTCAGATTTGGCTCAAAGTGTGCCTCGGTTCATTAATACATCCAGCTTGTCATAAAGACCATACAACTATATAGCCACTTCACTTCCCTCTGATCTTTATTGGGATGAGAACCTCCTAATTGCCCAAAAGTTTTTTCCCCCAGCTTTCAGCTTGTTTCAGTCTTGGATTAATCAGGTCTCACATCAACTAGTTCTTTGTGTTTTCCAAAACGATAGCCCTAATCATCTTGAGTTGCTTCTAGGGATACTGGATAGTGGAAGCTCTATGCTAGAGTGGGAGACACATGGCCTGGGAACCTCATACACCCCTCACCCCCATGGAGTGCCATCCCACTGCCACACCTATGCTGCCAAAATTCATCGGCGGTGGCAAGAACAATAAGCGATTTGCTACTGAAATTTGGCAGCAAATCACTATTCTCTGTAGCAGTTTCCTACCAAATTTTGGTTGCAAACCAATTACATTTTGCTGATGGCACAGTGGCAGATACAAGAGTGCGGCTTCCGGAGTAGTCTGCGGGTGGAAATTGGCTTCTGTTCCAACTGAAGATGCCTACCCCTGCTCTGACCTCCCACATGCAACCTGGTGCCCTCCACATCTTTTGGACTACAACTCCCACAATCCCTGACCATTGGCCATGCTGGCTGGGGCTGATGGGAATTGTAGTCCAAAACATGGAGGGTACTGAGTTGCCAACCCCTGCTCTAAGTACATGCTCTTATCTTCTAGGAATAATTTAGCTGTGGCAGGTGAGAGGGAGGTTTGGTTAGGAATGAACCTGGAGAGATACCTTCCTTAACTCTTTGATGCAGTGAGTAAAACTGATATAAGTATTTTGAAGGTGATAGGATTTTACAAAAACCCATCCCCATTAGTAAACAGAACATCTGTTAATCATATAGTATTTTTACCCCACCTTGTGGATAAAATCCCAGTGATTCTTCCCTAGAACTTTAAGGAGGCCACAGCAAAGAGGAATCTTGCAGGAATGCCTTCACCCTGCTTGGGGCAAAAATCCACAAAAAATAATATTTCATTCATTTACAAATTAGACTAATTATGTGTGCTGAGCTTTCAGGAAGAAAATGGGAGTGGAGACTAATAGTGATAAAAAGTGGGGGAAACACAGGTTCTCAAAGTGCCCTTTGAGCTCAAATAAGTTTCGGTATTTTATGCTGTCCCTTACAGTTTTTATTTTTGTGAACCACCCCGAGAGCTTCTGCTATTGGGCAGTATAGAAATTAAATAAATAAAACAAGCCTAGGAGTTGGCTGATGGCCATTAGGCACAGTGATCTTGTGAAATGAATGTCTGAAAATTGTGCGCGCTACACATATCATAAATATACCTGTATATTGGAATAAAGTTTCCTAATGTTTTACTTGTGGCTTGGAGACATTCAAGGATACCTGCTGCAGAGTTGGTGGGTGCTAGTGGTTAAGAATCACTCCTCCAACTGTTCTTTACATAAATTACAAGCCTTCATGTTATACACCAGCCTTCCTTGACCGTGGTGCCCTCCAGTTGTTTTGGGTTACAACCTCCATTAGCTCTAGCCAGCATGGACAGTGGTTGGAGATTATGGGAGTTATAGTCCAAAAACTCTGGAGGGCACTAAGCTGATAGGAGTTGTTATACAGTGTTGCTGTGCTGTACTGTGCAATCAATTTGCAGCTGCTTCTGCCTTCAATGTAACTTGTCTATCATGCCCTCGGGGGATCCTAGGTTTCACAGCCAAGTAACAAAATAGCATAGGAATATCATAATGGCTATTTCCCAGTTTGTCTAAAAGCAAAAAGCGGTACCGTTTTCTTTCTTGCTTTAATGTTATGATTTTTTTTAATTGTGTTTACGAAGGAGCCAGGATTGGTCACCGTTCCTTAATGAGATACTACAAGCAGCGGTTTGGTTCCTCACGAGCTGTTGCCGTTTCTAGAAATAAGCAGGCAGTGGGAAGAGTGTTGCAACAGTATAAAGCCCTGGGTTGGACAAGCAGTACAGGTAGGCAAACAGGATTAATAATGTAATGCTGTTAGTAGCCAGAGAGATGTCGTCGTCGTCGTCGTCTTCTTTAACCATAAGTGGAAATGTTTCCTGGAAGTAACCAAATATAGTAACTGTCTGGTACAGGCAGATCAATTCTCTCTCTTTTCAAGCTAGGTAGTATCAACTTTTCAAAGAAACTACGTCTCTTAATTTTCCTGCTTTTAGCATCTGCCTCGTTCTGCCAATCCTAAAAGGTTAAGTAGGTGTTCTGTTCCCCACCCTCCCCCGGTTGTACCAGACTATTTCAATCTATAGCTTAGTATCTGTTCAGGAATTTCCAGAGGCATCTGGCTGTTGCTGGAAACACAAAACTGGATTAGATGAATGGTCTGATTCAGCAAGGCCGCTCCTATCTTGATCCATTTGCAGTAGCAAAACGGTGGACCGGCTTGCTGTAGGCGAATTGACAAATGTTTGTAAGCTTGCTGGGCCCAAATTTAATGCATCCCCCAATGTAGCAACTACTTGGGTAAGAATCCCACTGTACCCATGCAGAGATGATGGGAGGGTTATATGCTTCTGTTCATCCTAAACACCCGTTCGTCCCCTGTTTAGATGCTGAATGTTGCCACTCTCTCTTCATTACTGCAGGAGCAGGGCTGGCTCGTGAGCGTGACATGCAGTACCTTCAGAGGATGAAAGCAAAGTGGATGCTGAAGACCGGCATGAAGAATAACGCTACAAAGCAGATGCACTTCCGCATGCAAGTCAGGTTCTGAGAGTGTCTGAAGATGCACATTGAAAGCCTGAGCTTTCCTTTTCCTCCTGGCGATAGAATAGGGGATTCAGTAACTGAGGACTGTGGCACTGAAATGGAGGCTCCGTGCATGCTGCTGTTTCAAAATCTTTCCCACGGCGAATTTCCAGTCCAATAATTTTTTTTTCCTGTCATACTTCAGATCAATAAAGCTTATGCATAAAACGCATGTATTGTTTAGTCACAGTACTTACTCCCAAATATATATACCGTGCAGCTGGGTTTGGCTCAGCTGCACATTTTGTTTGGTGCTTGAAGATAATATGCAGAGCACTATGAGATGTTGACAGTGTTTCATATACAATAGTTCGGTAAACCATTCAGCAACCCTATTAACTAATCCTATATTATCTCTATATTGGGGGGAAACGCAGGAAGAGGAGGCTGTAAGCCTATATACACCAGTTGCTGGGGAACATGGGTGGGAGAGTGCTGTTGAACCTGCTCGGCCACTGAGTGAACAGGGTGCTGGTCTAGATGGACTCTTGGTCTGATCCTGCACGGCTCATCTTATTTTCTTATGAAGAGAACTGTTACTCCTGCTGAGATAGACAGAGAAGAACTTGCCTATGGTCACTACCAACAAACTTGATAAGAACTTCAAACCAGGGACTCTCTATCTCACAACCTATCTCTATCGTACAATGCTATGCCAGCTCTCTTTGTTCCTCTCTTGCTGAACAGTATGTGATGGAGCCTATTCAATAAGTCAGTGGAGAAATGAGATAATGAGATGTTCTTGAGTGGCTGGATTGCCCTAAATTCCACAGAAATGTGGCCTCCACATTCAGAGCCATCAAAAGTGTTAATGCTTCAGCCTGATTTGCTCGGACCCATATATTCCAATGGAATGCTTACAGCTGGAACAAAAGGTGTTGCAGTGACGTTTGAGAGCAATTAATGTTACTGGCAGCCTCTTAGACCTGGCTGTCATGTAATGTTTTTGTGCCTGTGAACAACATGCACAGAACCAGGAACAGTTTGCACTTAAATGGCATCCTATGTGAAATAAGAGGGCCCTTATTAATTCACTCTTTTACCACCTTATGTGTAAGTACATTTTTGCAGTAATGCTACTTCTGTGTCTAGATGCTTTCCAGCAGTAAGGGTGCTTTCCATGAAAGGGCTAACTGGTGTGTGCAAACTCACCTGGCTCACTTTGTAAATCTTCCAGCTATCTATTCTCAAATCGCTCACTGGAAAATCTTGAATGATGCTATTGAATAAGAACTGACATCTCACTTGGAGGAACATTTTTCAAGAGCTAACCAACCTGATTTCGTAACAAGTGACCTTTCTCATTGCAATGTCACTTTACATACAATTAACATTTATCACACTCAGACTGTGCATCTCAAGAGGATAAAAACAAGGAGAATGCAAATTAATAACAGATGAGACTGCTTGAGCTCTGCATAATAATGCCTTGTTCATCATCTTAGCGCAAGAGTTTTAATCTTGATAATCATTTGCAGTGGAGCTGTCCCTTTGCTGCAGGGACAAGTTTTAGAACTGGGATGGAGAATGTGGCTTTCTAGAAGTTGGTCTGCAACTCCCATAATACCTTACTATTGGTTATGCTGATTGGGGTTGATGGGAGCTGCAGTCCAACATAGGGTGATGTTCCCCATCCATGTTTTAGAATATTCTTTTTGAGAGTCTCCTATGCAAAGCTATGTAAAATAAGCACAGTACTTAAAAATAATACATTCATTGTCAATTCCTTTCTGCCCTTTCTCACCTGTCCACAAATATAGAGTAACAGAAATGAAAAGAACCCGAAGCAATCTTTCTATTTTGACATGGGGCGGGGGGGATCCAATCTGTTAACCCACAACTACTGCATAGTCTCTTATCAGTACCATGTATAGAAGCTCTGACCAGTCATTCCTTATCATAGTGTGCATAGGTAGAGAGCAGGAGCAGGCACGGTGCCCAAATTGCATGCATGATCCAAAGACTGGTGAACCAGCCAGTGATGGGTAATGGCAGACTTGAGCAAGAAAGGGAAGACTATTCTCATCCCAGCAGGGGTACCTCATCAGCTTTTGGTGGAGAAGGTGTGAAGATAATCTCTCCCACCCTGCAGCACTACCACCACATTCTTCAGGGACTTGGATCTGAATGAAGCCAGCTCCTCCTGCCGGAAGGAAGTGCCTCTTGACACTGACCATCACCAAGCCTACTCTTTGCACTCCCTCAGGGACTCCTCCAATTGCTCAAATAATGTCCCAAAGTCATTAGCTAAGGAATGTTCCCACTCACAACCTCAGTCATTCAAAGGATGTGAGAGTAAGTCTTGGGCACACCCCTTCCTCCACAAGTAGAGCTTTAAGTAAATGCACCCATCTACTGTTGTAATCAATCTACCATAAAACTGGGTGAATAGTTCTTATAGCAGGCATACAAGCACATGAATGTGCCAAATTACAGATTATGTAATGCAGCCTTCCCCAAACTAAGCTTCAATTCCCATCAGCACCAGTCAGCATAGTCAAATGGTCAGGAATGCTGGGAGTTGTAGTCCAGAACATCTGGAAGGCAGCGGTTTAGGGTGGGAACAGTTGGCCTTAGGGCTTGCTCCTACATTTCTACCATGTGTAGAATATAATAGGAGAAAGAACTACCCTAAGAGCAAACAGACTAAGGTTTAGGCATCTGTGAACTGGGAATATGCAATCTTCAAACAACAATGAATAATAAAGTGTATCATAAAGGCTTATTGAGGTGCAAAACATCCAAGGCTCAACACTCAACCGCATGTTCCTAGAACAAAACCAATCCTCCTTTTTCTGCCATTCTCAAGTTTCCTCATCTTTCACCATCCCTGACTATAACACCATTCAAGCAAACACATACCCAATCTAGTGCTGCACTGTAGATCCAGACCTCACAGTGCAACCTTATACATGTGATTCAGAAGTAGGTCCCATTGAGTTCAGTGGAGGTTACTCCCAGGCTATAGGATTGTGACCTCACAGTTGTATCCAATGCTAGTCATACTTAAAGCAGACCTGTTGAAATTAATGGGACTTAAGTGAGATTAACATCAGGTACAACCCATTTCATACAACCTTCAGTCTCTTCAGAATATCCTCCCTAGACCAGGACCCAAGTAAGGAGTCACCTGATACCCTTGCTCAGACTGCATGGTCCTCAAAATGCCTTTGCAAACAGAAACATATAATGGAGGAGAGATGAAATCAGTGATGTTTCTTAACTTATGAAGAAGAGATTGAGTGCTTAACAATTCAAACACAAGAAATGCCCTGGTGGATCAAACAAAAGGTTCATCTTGTACAGCATTCCGTAGATGCCTATGGGAGTTTACAACAGGTTGCAATGGTGAAGAAGAGGAGCTAGTCCAGGAGACCCTTGCAGGGCGCACCTGCTGAGGTGTGGGCCCTTGGCAAATGCCCAATCATGCCTACACATGACTCTGCTCCTGATCCAGTTAGGCTAAATTTAGCACCTGATTTACAAAGCATTTAGTACTGCAAACATGCATAAAATAATGCATTCACCAGGAAGCAATTTCAGTATTTAACAATCAAGAATTAAACCTCCGTCAGAGATGGAAGCTCCCATAATACACCATCCATATTGCCATACCAACCTATTATACGCTAGATTACCTTCAGCAGGAGTAGTGTCTCTGCCTACTGCTACTTCAGTATTCACAAGTTCAAAGAAATGGAATGCTTTTATTACTGCAACAGTTAATGGATGGAGCAATATTTAAGAACCATTCAGCTCATGAGCTTAAAATCTGACTTCCTGACTACAAGGAAATTAGCAGGGTTGTCTCTCACTGTTTGTAGCTTTTTACCTTCCATAAATAACAGCTTGTCACCAGTAGCTCACACAATGTTATCAGTGAGTCGGCAGTTTATGCCTCTTCTTGCTAGATCCCATCCACTCTTACTCTCCACTAGCAGCACTTACATTTTTTCACAAATTGATTGTTCATTGACAATGGGAAAAGGTTTTTTAAAAGCCTCTATGGAAAAAGGTGAAAATGCTACACAAATAGCCATATAATAAAGGCTTTGTAACTCACTCGGATATAAAACCCATTAGTGAATTTCCGCAACAGGCATGACGGTGGAATTTGATGCATCCATAATCCAGAGCATCCTGCTAACCAGGAATGTCTTAGACAGAACATATCCTCTTCTTGTCCTTGAAAATTGGAGCCTGATATTTACCTTATCATAGGGACAAGCCCTCCAGCAGACAGCAAGGCAAAAATACATTTGGCGAGGACTGACAAGATATGAGAGTTTTCCCTTCACACATTTGAATCCACCTCAGTTTGTGCGATGCGTGGTGCCAGCAACAAGTCTGACACAAGAAGTCAGATATGGAGGAGTTTGGGACTTCCTCCTTAAAATGCTTTACCAATCCTGGCTGGACTAGCCCTAACATTAGATAGGCTGACCATATGAAAAGGAGGATAGGGCTCCTGTATCTTTAACAGTTGCACAGAAAAGGGAATTTCAGCAGGTGCCATTTGTATATATGGAGAACCTGGTGAAATTCCCTCTTCATCACAACAGTTAAAGCTGCAGGAGCTATACTAGAGTGACCAGATTTAACAGAGGGCAGGGCACCTGCAGCTTTAACTGTTGTGATGAAGAGGAAATTTCACCAGGTTCTCCATATATACAAATGACACCTGCTGAAATCCCCTTTTCAATACAACTGTTAAAGATACAGGAGCCCTGTCCTCCTTTTCATATGGTCAGCCTAAGAGGCAAATGGCTAAAGCAGCAGATCCTGGAGGACAGCGGAAGCAGCCTCCCAACCATTTTTCTTGAGCCCCCCCCCCCCCCGGCCATCTTCCTCAGCTGGAAGCCATAACTATGTGTGCCACAGCCTGCCCTATGCCCCTTAAACTAGCCTGCTGCCATCAGGTGTATTGTGCAATGGAGGATGTTTTCCCATCTCCAATAAGTTGTCTCAGGCAGCAAAATGTCTTGGGCCAGTCCTGAATCCTGGAATTGGGAAGACAACTGGCGTTTACTTGATCACAAAGGGTATTGGGGTTGTCCTCCACTAGACCGTATGCTGCGGCTTCACATGTCCATGCACACAAGCAATATGGAGATGAGGAGTTTCATTCCTTAGCTGCCATACTCTTCCCTTCCCATACTCCTCTATTCAACTGCAGAAAATGAAGTGCATTAATTTTAGTCTACCAGCTAGAAACAAGTCTGAAAAATGGGCACACTGCATATTGACAGAATGGACTAAATTTCTCATTCACATTTTAGCAATCCTGGGATTGGAGAAGGGGCTAGGCAGGCAATCAATATTGTTTGATTTGGGTTTTTAACTTGCCCCATCCTGAGGGTACTTTTAAAAAATGCTGTAATTAACGAACAAAACAAGTAAATACATCAGACACCAATGATTATAACGTATTTCATTTGATTATTAGTTCTGTATTAAGTGGTCCAGCAGGAGGGGGGACATATTGTCCAATTCATGATGTGTTATCTGTTCAAAACAATTTCAGCCTAAAAGATCTCTCCAAAGTTGACCACGAGAAGCTGGTGAGCGTAGAGGAAATTCCTATTTTCTGACTCAATAAATCACTGCCCAATCTCATAAAAATGTCTGCTGTTGTTAGATCACTTTGGAACTTGAGTTCTTTTTGTGTGATTTTTTTCCATATGACTGAGGTCCCGTAAGTTTTGTTTCCATCTGATATTAAGATGGTTCTACACTGGACCTTTACTTTGCTGCTATTTCTAGCCTGGCTGCAGACCAAATGAAGGCTAACATTTCTTTGTGTTTTAATTTTGCATTCGTCCCAAGGTATAATGTTATTAGCCTGGTAACTGCAGAGAACTCTATACTTTGCTGAGTCACATCACTACCATAATTCAACATTTCCTTTGGATTTATCACACCACCAATAATGAGGGCTCAAAGCAGTGGGGTGACATACCATCTATGGCTAATCTTTATAACACTAATATAAAGCCCATGTCGCCATGGGCACTAGAAGTTTGATGGTGATGTCCAGTATAGGATTTCCATTATCCACAGTTTTAGGTTTGCCCACTAGCTGAGAAGATTCTTCAAGAGACTATTAAATGTCAACGCCAGCCATCTCGGCTTGGGCAGGGCATTTTGAAAAAAATCCTAGTGGAGTGACTTGATTGCCAATAAGTGGCTTAATTGTCTGTACAGATAACATGTTGTATATATATGCCTAGTGCATGAGTGTTTCCTTACTTCTCTCCTGTATATGCTGTTATGCTGTGAGTATTATGTTATTTTATGTGCCACGTATGCTGTAAATATATTTATCAAAACAAGTTAAGCCTCAGTAAATGTTCCTGAAGAAACTCAAGTGTCTGTGGTCTCTGGTTATCTCATTGTCTCTTCGCACACTAAAAAGCTTCCAGCTATTCTCTTCTCTTACAAGAGAAATATAGCCATCTCAACAGGTGAAACATACTGTTCCTTGATTCCTGTTATGTCAGTCTTCTAGAAACTGTATGGAGGTTACTTTCCCCCAACTGGGACAATGGGAGGCAAGAAAGCGTGCTTTCTGGTTGCCATTAGCATGGCAGGGGGGAATTATTAAGGCCCCAGTTGGAGCAGTGGGGGATGGGAAAGCACACTATCCAGGGCCTCCAGAAAGTGTGTAATTCCATGGGGCATGTTAATGGCAGCTGCCATTAGCACGCCTGGGGGAATTACACACCTTCTGGAGGCTCTGGAAAGCGCTTTCACATACTTCTTAAAGGCCCCAATTGGGGCGGGGGAGGGAGCATGGGAAAGTGGACATGGCCACAGAAATATTAGGATGGGCCTAGTATAAAATACAATGGTGACTTGCCAGAAAATAGTTCCCAAGATGAGCTGCTGCTGCCGCCAGAGAAAGGAAAGCCCCCATTCTACCTCACCTCCAAATGAATGGTGAATACTTATGAATAGGCTAAGAAAAATAAACTAATGCATACAAATTGGTTAGTGACAAATGAAGACTGAATCAAATAGATTTTATGTGGCTCAATTTTTCATTTGTTATAAGATGAATGTACTTCCCTGACCGTACCATCTTTTGCAGTTGGTGAAGAACATTTTTTTGAGTACTCCTTCATGTGAAAAGCTTCCTGCATGTAGTACACTAGAACATCAAGTTCCTTTACCTGATATCTATCAAGTGGTATTATTCACTATCAAGTGAAATTAGTAAGCTATGTTTTAAGCTCAGATATATGGAATGCCTGAAAAACAATAGCAAAGTACTAAATACTGCTGGTGTTGTCAATAAAAACATAGTTGATAAGCTGGTCAGCAGAAAGTCTATGAACACCAAAATATTTTCATAATCCAAATCATTGTTGTCCTTTCTTCCCAATTCTACAAGTGATGTCAAACTCGCATATACAACGTATTGACAAGTTTTAGCCCCTGAAGGGAAGTGTAATGGCAAAATGTGTATTTGCATTGTTATTCTACACTATCTCTAGTTTGTGATATGATAACTAGAGCAGAAAAAGGAATGTTTTTAATTGCTTTGATATAATTGCTTTGCACAATCCCATGGGACTCTGGAGGGTTTGCTTGTTAAAACAAGAGAAAGGAATAGTATCCTAATGTGCTATGTTACTTTGAAGATGAGTTCAATGGTAGAGAACCATTTTTTAAAAATGTATGAAGTCCTCCTGTATGGTAATAGATTGAATCAATCATATTTGCCATGGATAGCTCTCCTCAACTGAATCAAAGTGTTTGTGAATACAGGAATGGAAAACAGCCAAGAGTTTCTGAAAATGCAATCTCATCTTGGCTTGACTCCATACAGACAAATATATTCAGACAAATAATGCACCTTAAGGGGTAGAACATTAAATTGATCACTTGGAAAGGATCACCAAGTGTTGCTGGGTTGTTTTTAACACAGTTGTTTCCTAAACTAATTATAGGGTTTTATCCCATTGTTAACCCAATTCTCCCTGCCCCCTTAACTCTCCTTGTCCCACCTTCTCTTCTTTTGCTGTCTAGATACCTAGGTACAAAATGTCATTCGAAAAGAAAAGGTACTAAAAGGAATCTGATTCTTTCATGTCTTTCACCTTTTAGGGAGGGGCCATAGCTCAGAGGCAGAGCACAAGCTTTGCATACAGGAGGTCCCAGGTTCAAACCCCGGATGAGAAAATTTCCTGCCTGAAACCCAGGAGAGCTGCTGCCAGTCAGTGTTGACAATACTGGGCTAGATGAACCTAGGGTCTGGCTTAGTATAAGGCAGCTTCCTGTGCTCCACACCTATTTCAGAATAACAGGTCAGAAAGCTAACCTCAGCAGTAACTTATGGGGAGCCTATATAGTCAGTGGACAGAGTGTTGGACCGGGAAGTCCTGCTAAGCCATAAAGCTGAATAGATGACCCTGTGCTGCAAATCACTAGATCAGCTGTACTAACTTACTTAACAGGGATGTCAGGAGGAAAAAATGGGGGCAGCCCTCTCTCCTCCATATTGGGTTACACAAACAGGTAGTCATGCAGACACTTTTCTCCAGCCACCACTAATCACACATCTTTGTATAATACTATATTCAATGTTTCTAGACTTTTAGTCTCAACCTACAATGAAGTTTTACTTTTAAATTTTATATCTTACACTTACACACATATATCACCTCTCCCTCTGGATTGAGGTGGGGAACAACATTAAATACAACAGTACCATTCATATAGTTATAGGGTAGATGTCTTTCTGTCTGTCAACACCATTAAGACCATGAAACCCAGACATTTCAAATTTGGCATGCATAGTAAGGGGACCCTAGGATGCACATCTTGGAGTTATTTGGTTCTTAAGACTCATTAATTAATTCTAATTGATTTAAATATGTATGTATTTGAATCTTGCAGTCCCATCTTCAAACACTAAGTGGCAGAATTCCTTAACCAGCATATAGTTTTGCAGTCCATACAACTTGAAACCAGTGGGATCTGAGGGATAGAATTATACAGCTTCCCTCTGTTTTGGGACAGCCTCCCTCCAGCAAATAGAGTGGAAGACCGCTCCAGTAGGGGCTATAGTGGTGAACCAAGACAGGGGCCATACCTAAAGATACCTGTGGGTGTTGCTTCCTTCAAAGAGACCAGGCACAATTACAACTGCATAACTTTGCTTGAATGCTTTGTGTTATCAACCTAAGGGCTATTCCGACCCATATGAAGCTGAGTCTGTTTACTCTTTTATAAGAAGATTGTCTGCCTCTCAGCACCATAGCTCCAAGACTGAAACCTAAACGCCTGAAACTTGCTATGCAGACTAGGGGTACTATAGGTGTGTGTACCTTGGTTTATTTGCTTAAACGTATCCATGTGTTTAAAGCCTACAGTACCATCTTCACTCAGATGTGCTGGGCAGTTTTTGAATATTCAAACCACAGCTTGTTGAGTCATCAGAACCTAGAACAAGCCATGGGTTATGCAAGCCTTGTTGTACCCTCACAGACCTCCAGCCACCCGGGATCGGATAACATGACCGGCTGCAGCTTGAATATTCAAAATGACCACCCCATGTGCCAGCATGCGCTGCAGCCTAATGTTGTTCATGGTAGTCTGTTTGATCATGCAAATTGGCCCACTGTTACAGCTCCATTACTTTGCTTGAAGGCTTTGATATATCTAACTAAGGGCTATTCCAACCCATGCAAAGCTGGGTCTGTTCTCTTTGCTAGTGATAAATAAAATTGCCATTATATACACTGCCACTTATCTAAAAGTTCTCCTAATTTTTTAAAATATAATTAGTCATGTAGCCAACCTTACTGAAATTTTATAAACTGTGGAAAGCTGTTTGTTCTCTCTGTATTCAAATTATAGACACAGCAGCGAAATATAGGGCAATATAGAAATATTCCAATGGAGGAAAAGTTATGCTTCTGTGGGTTACGAGAATTGGAAGATCATGCTCATTATGTCCTTGAGCTCGGCAAGAAGCATGATCAGATGTTTTCAATCAAGGAAGATTTTAATTAAAGACTCTGGCCTCATCTACACAAGCAGGATATTGCACTATCAAAGCAGTATGAAAACGGTATATAAAAGGCAGGAGCTACACGAAGTAGGATATAGTGGTATGAAAGTGCTATATGGTATATTTTAATGAGCCCCAAAAGTTGTCAGTGCACTTCAATACCACTATAAAGCAGTAGTGTGGCTCCTGACTTTTATATACTGCTTTCATACCACTTTCATAGTGCAATATCCTGCTTGGTGTAGATGAGGCCACAGTCATCCTTCGAATCCCTTAATAGTGCTTTGCTAGACTATACTGGACAGGCTGGGACTGCTATTGGATTTTATGAATAGGGTGGATTTGTTCACGGAATGAACAGCACACCCAAGATATCCTAACTTCAGGTACAACAAACAATTTCTGACTATACCCAAGTTCAGGACTCATATACATAATATATTCCTGGTCAACAACCAATTTTGCCCAAAAGCTACTTGAAGAAGGGTATGCAGAGCTGAAGTGGTAACATCCAGTTTTTCTGTCCCCCCAAAAGGGCTTGCTTTGATTTTTTTAAAAAAAGGCTACCCCTTTATGTATCACCTTTACCACTGAGTGGGTAATGGTGGGGGAAGGGGACAGGACTGAGTTGGTACAGGGCCTCTCCCGCTACAAATCCTTACACTACACTTACGTTATTATTCCTTCAGAGTTTGATCCTGGGTTTGGATGTACTGAAGTACTGCTTTGTCTCCACACCAAAAAGCCTGTTCAGTTTCAAGATTCCATTGATGAAGTATCACCACATCACATGAAAGAAGCTGCTGTAATGTGTAGCTTGCAGATAAGAAGTTACCAATTATTACACAGACCCTTAAATCAGCAGACAAAAGACTTCTTTGCTGGCTTAGAGCCAGAGTAGACATGATGGCAGCAAACCCATTTGTTTAAATCATGTGAGCAACCAACGTCCATGTGGCTCACAGTGCCCTTCCCTGCTCCCCAGTTGTTTAGCCTGTTCCCTTCCCAATATGCACCTGAGTGGTGCCGGAAACAGGTGATGAGTGCATAGGTTGATGCGCTCCTCGACTGTTCTTACCACCAGTTAACTGGGCAGTAGGGAGTGGGAGAGGCACATAACAGAATCTCAGCAATCTTATCCCACAACTTCCCCCATGCCCAACTGAGTAGTGGTGGGAACAGCTGAGGAGCATACTGATTTGTGCAATCCTATCACACACACCTATTCCCCACTCCCTTGTTGATTGGTACTGTGTGTGTGTATGTGAGAGAGAGAGAGAGATTGACTAAGTGGGGGGAAGGCTGTGTTTGTATGTGCTTGTATATTTTGTGTGTATGAGAGTGAGTGGAGGAATGTCTGTGTGTGATTGTTTGTTTATGTGTATGAGAGTGAGTGGTGGGAAGGCTCTGTGTTTGTTTTGATGAGAAGGGGGGGATGGAAGCCATGACTTGCCCACCATGTCCTGCTCATAACCAGCATATAGCCCTTGGCACTTACAGGCAAAAAGGTTGACCAACCCTGGTTTAAACTCAGTCCCTGTCTCAATCATGTATAAAGTGGGAGTGGAGGTGTTGGGATAAAGCAGGAACTCTTGTGATAAGTCATTTGAACCATGAGGCAATAAACAAAAGAGAACTTGTTTTCTTTTTGTACTAGTTTCTTCTTGTAACTACTCTTTGAGGTAGATCACACTCTCAGGGTTTTCTTTCTTTCTTCTTATCTCCTTCATTAGTAACAAGTGTTCCTTTGTCTGAACAGTGTGACCATAATGGCTCCACTCAACCTTTTCTTCAGAAACTATTTGTTTTCACAGGAGCTATGAACTCCCAGTACAATGCTGTTTGCTTTTGAAGTAGCTGTGTGTGTGCATGTGTGTTTCTTTCTTTCTATAGCACTTGCTTTACACCAGTTATATAACTCCTGAATCTTAGAGCAAGGCAGGATCTACACCACTGCTTATAATGATTTATAATGGTTATGGCAACTGTTCACACCCAGGACACATTACATATACAGTTTTCATACCGTTTTAAAAGTGTTATATCCTGCTTGGTGTAAATCAGCCCCAAGAGAAAGATGTGGATGAGAGATCCTGAACAGTCAAAACATCTGCCAATTATCTCCCATAGTTTCTCTACCAAGCTCATTTCTAATAACAGATACCAGACTAGTTCAGCTAGTAGAGGCTAGCAAGATAGCTCTACCTGATCACGCACCAGTTGTGCTTCAACTAACACCAACAGATGAAACTCCTATGGAAACTAAACACCTCTATTCTTGCAGACAAATTAAGAAACAGGACTTGTCCCCCACTCCCAGTCGCCTACAAGACCATTCTATATGAAGTTTGAACATAAGAAGAGTCATGCTGGATCAGACCAAAGGACCATCTAGGGTCCACAGTGGCCAACCAGTTGTCATCCAGGGACCCACAAGCAAGACAAGGTGCAACAGCATCCTCCCACCCATGTTCCCCAGCAAGTGGTGTACATAGGTTTGCTTAATTATTTTGGAGTGGGGAAAGTCTGGTTTATTTCCTCCATGAGAGATTAAAGTGCCATCCTGCCCCTGTGTAATGTCCTTTGTTGGGAGGGGGTGCTCTGAAGGGAGGTCTTGCTGATAAAAGAGGAAGGTGGGCTGGTTCTCCTTCGCCAGCATGCAAACAGAGCTCTGCTGCCCAGTTGGACCTGGGAGGCTGGATGGATTTATGGGTCGGGATGGGAACAAAAGTATTTCCAGCTCCAAGCATCCTTTGGCTATACACAGCAAAGTGGCTCTTTCTAGCCAGAGGGGCAGGAGAAACGGAGAGTGTTGTATTCTTCCCTCACTTTTCCCCCTCCACCCACCCCTGGCATGGGGAATTGGAAGCTGGCTCTAAAATGCTTCTGATTCCTTACAGCCAAAACCATTAGGCTAATCATAGTAAAGGAAATGAATAAATGATTCTGTCTAACCAGGGTCAATCTTCTGGCAATAAAAGATGAGCACTGATCTCCTATGCTTGGGTGGGTGGAGAATTTGTTCAGACTGCTCTGAACAAATGCATTTGCGGGATGTGAGGAGGCAGGAGATGTGAGGAGGCACAGGCACCCCGATACACGGGGCTCTCCTCGTATGCAACTCCCCATGCTTGCTCCTTCATGAAGGAGTGCAAATGCAGGGATTTGGGGGGTTGTGGCACCATGCACTGTTGTCAAGATGAGCCCCTGATTTGCTTGATAGGGGGTTGTGGGGAGAGAAAGAGAAAAAAATGAGGTGATTCCTAGTAGAGATTTATGTCCTGCTTTGATTTCCTTGGGGTGTGTTTCCCAAGTGAGGCAGAGGGGGAACCAATGAACAGGAGGGGGAAGGAGAAACGGCAGGTTGGGGCAGGGTGGAGTGGGAGAGCGAAAAAGTGATGAGATGAAATAGCGCAACAATGCACGCGTGTGAAAAGTGACCGTGCTAATGAAACAGAGGTCAAAAACATGGGTGCATATCGGGGGGAAAAGTAGGTGTGATGGAGCTCTTACTCTCTGCTTCCTGTTCTTTAACTAGTTACTGATCCATAAGAGGACCTCTCCTTTTATTCCATGACTGCTATGTTTACTCCGGAGTCTGCAATTGCAAAGCATTTGTAAGCGAAAGTGTGCTTTCCTATGCCTTAAAAAAAAAAGAAAAAACCAAGCTTTAAACTAACTTTAAAGAAACCCTGAAGCAATTTGCTTCAGACCCTTTCTCAAAGCTTTATTATAACTTGGCTCAGATACTGTTTGATCTGAATAAAAAAATGCACAGCCGGGGCAGAAATTTCTGATCTATGTTAAGCAACTCTGTTGGGAAGTAGGAAAGCACTTCAGCATAATCTTAAAGTAAAGCAGAAATTTTATCCTACCACCAATAAAGGGTAATAGAATGTGTCAGATGCCCAAAAGAAGTAACACTTTAAAAAATGTTAGTCAAAATCGTATATAAATGGATCTGTCCCAGAAGATGAAGATAATGCATTATTTCTTCAGGATTGAAGCTGCCCATCCCTGATTTGAAGAATCATCTATTACAAATGTCACTGCGAGTAATTAAGGTAGAAAACATGGAGTGTAGAAAAATGCCTGGTCCAGATAGTTTCTCCATTGATTGGCAAAAGAATAAACTTTGTGTTTTCTGAGTCCCTAGTTATTAATGACTCACCTCACCCCACACTCTGTAAGATGCATTCATTAACACAGTATGCTAATTACAGATAAATACCTCTAATTCCAATTTTTTAATAGCTATCCTATTAGATTCTGCAAAAGTAGTCCCTAGCATAATGCACAGAACTGAAAAAAGCAGGGAACTGACAATATAGCTCTGCTCATTGATCTAATGGGTTTAATATAATCCAAATCCAACCCAGCAGTATTAATTAGAATAGTTGCAGAGTAGGCCTTTGATAAAGTCCATGGCACTTTCTTCAGGCCACCCTCACTGCTTTCAGACTCCCAGAACAATTCTTTAAAGGGATCAAACTTATACCTGCATCTATGCAATCACAGGTTCTAATAGGGGCGTTGCTGGGTTCTTAAAAGATCTAGGGCACAGGCCCATAACACCAATTCACAGTGCACACCTCTAATATATGTACATGTGTGGGCAGTCACACAGTTAATTACATACATAGATACATACGAGCGGTCTACTGACTCCCTCCACTTTAACATGGACCCTGATTCAGCAGTTTCTCCAAACCAACTGGCTCCTTTCAGAGAGGAAGCACTTCAGAGGAATTTAAGAGGCTGTGGAGGGTTTTTAAGGGTAGCACATACTTAAATTAATTTTATGAGGTAATGTCGCTAAAGGCTTTTTATTGTGTGTGTGTGTTTTAAAAATTGTAAAACTTATTTAAAAGCTTCAGCACGTCCTGGATTATGACATCACATTTAGGGTGACCAACTGTCAGGATTTCCCCGGATTTGTCCTGGTTTTTGTTATTTCCATGGTGTCAAGGGGGATTTTCTATAATTTTCAATAATGTCCTGGAATGACACACCTTCCCCTTTAAGGCTGCCATTAGCATGGCAGGAGGGAGTGACATGCTTTCTTGAGGCACATCATTCCCCCACCCCAAGCTCCAATTGAGGTCTTAAAGGGGAAAGTGGGTCATTCGTGGACATTATAGAAAAGGCCCCAATTGGAGTGGATGGTGGTGGTGCACAATGAAATCCTTTCCCCTCCTCCACTCCAATCGGGTTCTTTAAGGTGGCGGGGGAATAACGTACTTTCTGCAGGACTCAGAAAGCTGCTTCCCCCCGCACACACTAGGTGTCCTCTTTTTTGGTTTCCCAAATATGGTCACCCTAACATAGCTCTAACCCGCCTTTTGGTATAATCTGAAGCCTGCATCTATTTTTTTAGAAATTAAAGTGGTGGTGGTGGGAGGGAAAGAAGTTTGTGGAGGCTGTTTGAATCCTTTGCTGTGCTGAAGCTACTGAACTTCTGCAGAATCTAGAGGTACCAGTCTGTGGCAGTAAAATCAGATGTTATGTGAAATACCAGTATTTCACATGAAGCTCTTCCTGCCCTTCCTCTCACTCTTCAAAATTCCATTGCAAGCAAGCTCCCAGCAGTGGCCATTTAAGAGCAGAAAAATAGGGGGGGGGAGGAGAAAAATAGTGAGCAGACTGTGGAAGGAAGGGTGGCAATCTCCTCTCTAGTTTTAAAGACTGGTGCATTAATGCTACACTCCCTATTGGTCTGCTAAAGGAATGAGTCCTAAGGTCTCCTAGTAACTGAAAGGCTTCTGAACTCAGAGGGTTGTATTAAGGCAGATGATGGCAACTGGGGCAGCTCTAAAATACAAGGTACTGCTCATAAGATCTGGGGCCCATGCTCAGGTGCGCCCATTCATAACAATGCCCATGGTTCTGAGAAATGGCATGATTTACCTGCAATAGGAAGTGAGATATGGGTGCCTGCTCTCCCCCTTCCCTCTTTGCCCTTCAACCATTAGCTTGTGCTTTAGGACTGGCCATGTGTTTTAAAAGAGTGAAATGACTATGAAGATGTTATGATTGCCACCTCCTTTCCTACTTATAGATCATCTAGAAAAATCGAGATATATAGAGAACTGGAGTAAACTAGGACTGATGCTCTAGGAACAGATTCTCCATTAGCATTATTTAAAATGTGCATGTTCAAATGGCAAAAAGATTATCTATTTAGGTATCTTCCATCCTGAATATCCCACAACTAGTCAAATTAAATATGGATCCTATTATCAATTGAACCACTTTCTTCCTTTGGGCATTAGAAAGCATGAGGGAAATTAAAAATGAACACCCTATTCATCTTGTATATATCCATAGATGCCTTCCAGTGTCAATTTCTCCCAAATACTTGATAAAATAAAACATTCCTCAACTTCTTCAGGGGACTGAACACCTCTGTACAACATCAATTAGAGGAAGAAAGGTTCAGCTTTCCAGATCTTCGTCTATACAGCAATGCTTTCATCCCTTTTCACACTGAAGAATGGCAGTTTCTGCATAGTCAGCTCCTAGCTGGCAAAAATAACATCCCAAAGAGCAACTAGGCAAGCATGGAAAAATCAGTGCTGTAAATTCGGCCTTCAGGTCCATGTTCATAACTTAATTTTACAAGGATCATTACTACTTACCACAAAGACTCTTCAAATGGGCTATATTCCAATACAATGGACCTTTTGTCATAAAGCAGCATATAAATAATGTAAATAAGTAAGTAAATAAATAAATAAAACATCAGTTCAGGCTTTGCCAAATGGATACTACATGCAGTCCTAATCTTGAAAAGGAGAGCCTTCCAGAACTGGAAAACTACCACTGTGCTTTCAGTAGATCAGTTTCATAAGTAATACGGTTGCTGTCTGCTGAATTTTCAATTGGACATTGTTCTTTAAAAGATTTAACTCAAATTTATATTAAATCTGCATTTGTTTAAATAAATTAACATTGCAACAATGGTGTTCTACTCCTTGAAGAGATTACAGCTTTACTGTCAAAGGTGATATAGATATTCCTGAATCTGTTCCAATAGGACAAAAGCAAAATAGTTGCATGTACATCAGAGGTGTTAGTTCAATGTCAGAAGGCTGTAAATTAAGTGTTGAAAAATCTTAGTTTGTGATCTCAGTCCCATCAATCATTTTATGTTATGCAAACAATGAGAAAAACATTAGTTATAGGAGATTGGAACAAATTTCAGGAAGCACTTACATTTTGATAGACAAAGCTATTAAAGTCATTTAGAAAACAATTAGATGGCTCTAAAAACCAACAACAAAGGAATAGAGAAATAAACAGAGCCACAGATTAGTGTTGATAGATACATGCAAATATTTCCTCAACATCATAAAGAATGTGATTGCTTTGGGGCAAGTGTCCATATATTATGTCTATTAAAGCATCAACACAAAGCCATTTCAGGAGGTTTTAATGATCAATGGTTGACTTAATGAATGTGAGCTGCAGGCTATTAACCCAAAGTATAACCTCTATTAGCTGTGGAAGAAGGCAGCAGTAGCAAAATGCAGTTTGAAAGAAAGATATATGCATAAATATAGGGAATCCCTATATCCTATGTCTCCAGAAAAGTATAGTTACTTGTTCAGTTCTCCCCAGAAAGCAAAGGGCAACTATCATACTTGAATGGTGTAATTCATGTGTCCCGGTATAGGCCTCATCTCTTAGCAGTAATGTGACTGCTTCTATCTGTGCCTTACAAGGAATCCAGCAGACATCTTTCTTATACTGGCACACTGTGATTAGGTTTGCATGAGCACTGCAGACCACTGTGGCTGGTCATCATTTTGAATATGCAAGATGCAACAGGTGTGGGGGCATGGCTTGTTGTTGTCATGCAAACTCCTTGCAACATGGGTTATGTGAGGGTTAAACAACCCTCGGATCATCCATAAATTGTTCCAGGGTTATAGGAGGATTTTTAATCCTTGCACAACCCATGCCACCCAAGTTCACATGACACAACGAGATGCAGCTTGCATATTCCAACACCAATATAAGAAGGTGTATTGAACTTGAGTTATAAAACCAATTCTAATACTAACTTAGTAGTTCTAATATTATATTTGCATGCAGTCTTCACTCCCTTCATCTCAATTCCTGTGCAAGCTTCTTTGCCAGCATAGAAAAATGCTATCATGTAGGAATATACAAATGGTAGATTTCCTGAATTTCCTTTAATAAATCCTTTTTCAGTCAGTGTAAAAGATCTTATCTACATGCTGCAGGAGAGAACAATGGGTTTGAGAGGTGCTGGTGTCATAATCACCTTAACCAATGGGGGAGGGTGTTTTTTTTGGTTTGCCTAGGAAATGGAAATTGTTAAAGAGGTTTCTAGAACAAAATGTTTCATGTAGGAGAAAGAAAAATTGCACACTAACAAATAGTGAGCTAGTCAGTGGAATAATACTGCTAAATGTGCAATATGAGATTTAAGGGAAATCCCTATTGTAGCAGAAGAAAGGATAAAATTTAGAATTACTTGTTGAAAGACATATATGAAACCATGGATAGCAGCACATAATTTCTACCAATATTAACTTGATTATGTAAAAAAAAGTCATATTTCCAAGGATCAGTTAAAGTCACTGATGAACAATGAGGCATGCTAAACTATTGTTCTTTTCTGCTGAAGTCAGATATCATTTATTTTGACTTGCAAAGTAGTCAAAATAACACATTTATTTTTCATCAATCAGATGTCCTTTACTCTGGTTGAGACATCATTTATCAATCAAAAATAAAAAGTGAGAGATAATTTGCCTGTACACTTTACTATTGATTTAATGTGAAGACTACTATGTGTAGTGTTAATATGTGCTATTTATGTTTGTAACCTCTCCGGGAGCCTATTCTGTAAATAATAATAATAATAATAATAATAATAATAATAATAATAATAATAATAAGTGCTTCAGTTTTTTTTCATGTTGTGTTGTTGTTGTCATTTTGTAGGACGATTTAAGTTTGTTACAGGAATATGGGGTAAAGTGAAAGTCCCAATCATTCTGTGATGATAAGAAGAAGAAATTATTTCCACCCATAAAGGTAATTTCATAGCAGTACCACAGTAGCTATGTGGTGGGAGGGGAAGGGAGAAATGCTGTGTACAATTCCATACCAAGGTAATAAAGGACAGGGATGAGCAGTGAAGAAACTGCTAGTTTTACTCTACCTTGTGCCTGTTTGGTGCATTCTCTTCCCCTTCTTATAGTTTTATTGTGATTTTATTAGAATGTAAGCCTATGCAGCAGGGTTTTGCTATTTTATTGTTTTACTCTGTACAGCACCATGTACACTGATGGTGCTAAATAAATAAATAAATAAATAATAGAAACAAATAGTCATTTCTACACAGCAATTAGAAATCTTTCCTGATTGGGAATTCTAGAAGTACTAGAGGTGCTCCCCTGAAAGAGAAAAGTCCAACTGCAGCCTTTTATCACACGCTCACTACTGCCTACTTACGGATCTTCGTGCATCCTTTAGATGATGTTGTCTGCCTCCCACATGCCTCCCACTCCTTCCACTTCTTTTTCCATCGCAGAATAGACACCTTTTAACCCATCTTTTTTTTAATGGAATTTACCACTATTTCCTGCTGTGTGCAGGAAAAGTGGCACAATATAACGGGCCCCAAAACGGGCCACATGGTCGTTGCTGCTTCCTCTTTCTCTCCCCGTGTAAACAGACCATTGCTATTGCAGGACAGCAGTGGGAAGCCATAGCGACGGTAGGAAAACACGAAAATCCACCCGTTTGATGACGCTCATAATCCTTCTTTATTTTGCATACATGAATGCATGCACACATTCTCTCTCTCACACACACACACAAAATTTCTAGAACATAAACTATTTTTTTTTAAAAAAAATGTTTGATTAAATAAGGAAATGGATAGGTCTCATTGAAGCAAGTAACTTAAAGATGAAAAGGGCAAATAGATCTCCTTTTTAATTAAAAAATACTTAGTAAAAAGCAGTCAATAAAATATTAATATTTGGGGGAGAAAGTAAAGAAAGTAAAACAATCATACTAAAAGCAGGCTACCTACTTTTTAAGCATGCAGCAGTTCTTGAACAAGAATCCTTTAATATATAGAGCTTTGTGAATAAATCTTATAATTAGCTGTTAGTTGCTATTTAGTAGATGAGTCACTTAAGGTGAATGTTTCTTCAACAAAAGGGAGGAAAAATTAAAAAGAAAAAAGTATTATTTCATCATCATAAACCCTAAAGATAACAACCAAGGAAAGATTTCAGGTTTTTATATTCTTATTCTTATTATTATAGCTGGATTCTTTGCGTGGTTCACAATCTATCTCTTTCATTTCCTGTAATTATTATGATAAATGGAGTCTCATCTATATCTTTGAGCTATCTGTGTGAAAATCACTTTCGAAGCTCTGCTTGCTTACATTTAGAATACTATGTAATTCTATCACTCAGAATGCTTAATGTGTCTCAATACTGATATGAATGATGCACATTTACTTGGAAGTGAATCCCATTGTGTTCAATGGTGCTTCCTCTCAAGTAAGTGTGTGTAGGATTGCAGTATTAGATTGATAAATATGCTTCCAAAAGGCACATGAAACATTCTTCCTATGAGGCTGTTACTTGATACCTAAATGCACTGGCTTCAATGTGCTGTTCCAGTATCCTAACATAAACATGATATACAATGTTCTTGAACCAACAAGGCAATTTGTGGGTTGGAATTTGAAGCTGTAATAATAAATCTACATATTTGAGTTAGGTCAGTGAATCACTATAGAAAAAGTCTGGAAAAAAATACTTTGAGGCCTGCAGCTACAGTAATAAAATGAGGTCTTTCTGATATGGTTACTGATTATTTAATCTACAGTGGTACATTGTTAAAGAAGTAAAATCCAAGCACTTTGCACCTCTGATTGCTTATGTTACAGTGGGTTAGTGTGATTTGTGCTGTGGGAACTAAAGCATGATCCTGGATTATTGGATCATTTTATATAGTATTGCATTTTGTATTTTATACATTCTGTTTTGTTTTGTTTTACTTTCTAAGCTTCTTTGAGGGCTTTGGCTTTAAAACAGGATATAAATTCAGTAATCTTAAATACATAAGCAAAACAAACTGCGGCATAACTCTGTCCTGCTAGCTTGGAACCATTTGGCTGTCATATATGTCAAATACCATAGCTCCCATGGGTTGTCTACTTCACTGTGTTTTGAGAAGTTGAATAATGCTGGAATCTGGAGCTGCATAAAGTACTTAGGAAGAGACAAGACAGTGAAATATCTACCTGAAGAAAGGGGACTGGAAAAGAAGGCACTATCAGTCTTCTGTGTGTGTATCTTTTGCTGACGATAATTTTTTTCTCATATTTTCTCCGTTAGCTATGGGCATACATTTTTTTTTTACAAACTAGCACATTATGTTCTCATTGCCTTGTTGTTATTCCATGCCCTCTTTACAAATGTTTTGCATGGTTTGTCCTTTAACTTTCTTCCTTTTCTGTCTCAAGTTAAGTTACAATGCATGATTGCTCATAAGCTAGTTCTTCTGAGTTCATTGGTACCTATTTCTAAGCAAGTGTGCATAGAACTACAGGCTTAATCTTGTTAGAAAATTAAGAGAACTATATATTCTTCTTTTTAAAAAACAACAACACAATCCTCTGTGTTTCTACACAGCACCAACAATAGATTCCCTCTGAACACAGTTCATACTACAGCACACTTCCCTTTATGGTGTTTATTTTTCTATTTGTGCTTTTCCTCCTGTTGTCTATTTTACTATTTTCTTTTTCCTTCCTTATTAATGTAATACTAGTGACCTCAGTGTACTCTTGCAAATGAATTGTGAGCTGCTGGAAACAAAATTATCTAGAGCTTGCATCTAATTCATTTATGCACTGGCCAGGAAGTGTGTGCATTTATGCCCATCCGCCCAGTGCTGTCACAGTTCATAGGTAGCCATCACACACCCTGGGTAGAGGAACATGCAGCCTGCATATAATTTACCAGGCTGCATCCCACAGGATGCAAAGGAGTAGGAAGTGCCTGAGTAGGTCAGCAATATCTGCTACCTCCTGGGTCCTGCATCCAGTATACCCTGTGCAGCCAACATACCTGTTTTTTTCTCTTTCCCGTGCAGTAATGATTTGGTAAATTGCTTAAGGATAATGGGTAAGGATAATTCTCAGCAGCCACCCAATAATTCCTCCAGTGCATCCCCCAGATATAGCCTGACTCCTGTGAGCCTTGTACAAACTGTAAGCAGGAATAACTTGGACAAACGTTGTATCAGCCCCTGGTAATTGGATTATTTGCTAGGAGGCACAGAGGGGCCTGTCATTGCTGCATGAGAGTCTGTCACATACAACCAAATACAATATAATTGTATTTTAGTATTAGTAATTTTAGAGTTATGATTTTAATGGTATTAATGCGTTGTATTTTTTTTAAGATGGGTTGTTAGCTGCCCTAGGCTCTTTGCAAGAAACACACAGATAAATAAATAAAGATGACACAATAATGAAGGATTTATATGTGCATTGGACTCTAGAGGGAGGATGCTGGAGCCACCAGAACCTCAGCGTTCATTTACAAGTAAATTCTATATGTGTGGAGGCCTCTATACTTTGCACTTTGCACAACTTCAAGGGACTGAAATCCCCAGATAAGGCAGTCTTTCAAGGAAGCATCCTCTAATTTATTACTCATAGGTTTAGGAATTTCTAAGGCAGGGGTGGGGAGGGGGTGCTGAATAAACCACCCTCATCCAGCTCTTTGCAGATCGAATGAATTCAGAGGGTGTGGCCACACTCCTGACATCTACCGATTCCAAGCTCTCTATAGACAAATTATGAAGCCATGAAGAATGAGAGATATATTTCATAATATTCTTCTGTCCAGAATAACAGGCAGGGAAAGAATACCAACTCACTGTGTATTATCTTGTGATATTTTTATTATAAAAAAATCTATATTATTATATATCCTTCCCTGAATTTTCAAGTACTTACTTTAATTTTCCATAGGATTTTGCAAAATGTAAAATCAGAACTATACATTGGTATTAGATGTAAAAGATTACTGATTCTGTACATTTGACATTTCATTTTTACTCCCTTTCCTGTATTATTTTTTAAAACCAATTTCTCCTTTCATTGATTTATGCTGTATGTTCATAGTCCAGCAAAATACTTTTATTGATTTTTGTATGTGAAGGAAGACAGAAAATCCAAGCTTTATGTGGTGATATATTGCCATTCATTACAGGTTGCCGTTCAATTATCAGTTTATCTATTTCAGTTATGGTATTTCATAATGGCCTGTCGCTTTTTTTGTCTATATCAGCTCACACCTCCATTTCCATTTTGCTTAATTTGTTTTGTTTACATATAATTTTTAAAAAATGAACTGTAGAAGAGAAACATAGAACTTTAGGAGTGAAATAATTCCCACATGAATATATGAAGCTCTTATCTCAATCAGACCACTCCTCAGGCCCTGACTATATATGACATTGTGTGAATGCAATTATGTTTTTAAAACATGTAAATAGCTGCCAGGGATGTCTGGGTCTGTAAATGTAAGCAGCATCAGCAATGTCTGTAGTGGGAGGAAGAGTTTAATCTTCCACCAGCTGTGGTACCAACAATGATTCCCCTCAAGCTTCCATTTACATTGGGAAGGAAGACTCCATTGGCCCTTACAACCTATTCAATAGTATTTGTTGTAGCCAGATCATTGTTGAATATGGCTTATGGGAGATAATTGTTAACAATAGACAACTTTCAATGGACTTCTGCTTACTCAACAGGACTTGTCTTTCCTTCCGTATGCACCCGGAAATTTACTCCTGAGGGCCCCCAAATTCTCTTGAGCAGATTTGGGGCTACACAGAGGTATGCAAAGACTGCAGCAGGGAACCCGTTCTACGAGCAGTATTATTTTCATTGGCAGATGGACACAGTTGAACGAAACCCCAACTTTTAACAAGTTTCATCTTGAAGACTTGAAGCCTGGATAGAATTCCTGGCACAAGATGGTGGATATGTTTCAAGCAAAAGTGTGGATGACACCATTTGCTGGGTGGCTGGAGTGGGATTTCTCTAATTTACTACTATTATTGTCCTGGTGGTTTGCTGTGAGTGTGCACAGGAAAGACATATGTGGATCCGCTGCATCATCTATAGAAGCAGAATGTGTGGCAAGGGGTGAGCCTACTCTTTCTATATTTTCTCCACTGTGTGTGTTTCTGTGTGTCTGCACTTCATGCAGAGTGAGTCAAGCTGAGGTTTTGAGGGGAGTGACAGGGGAGAGAAGAAGGAACCCTTCAGCAGGTAAACCAGATTAGGTGTGGGGGCAGCTAATATGCTTGGACTCACTCCTGCCTCAGGTGAAAAGGCGAATTTTTATTTATTTATTTATTTATTACATTTTTATACCGCCCAATAGCCGAAGCTCTCGCGGAGCAGCCACGCCTTTCACATTCTCAAGATGAAGTGGTTTATGGTACTGATTTGGAGGAGACCAAGGCTGGCGTTTCTCCCACACCATAGCTCCTGGAGAATTCTTAACAAAACCAAAGATTTTTGAGGCGCCCGAGACAGCGGTTGCCGAAAGTATCATTTTGTTAAACTGCTGTGTGAATGAGGCACGTTCCAACGTCTGGGGTGCTGAGGCGGAAAGGGAGCGTGTGAGGGGCTGGGCGCGTGTCAGAGGGGCGTGAAGTCACCGCAGCTTTGAAGAGCGGAGGGCGAAATAGTTGGGCGCGAGGGGAGGAAATTGTGGCGTGTGTGTGTGTGTGTGTGTGTGTGTTTGAGAGAGAGAGAGAGAGAGAGAGAGAGAGAGAGAGAGAGAGAGAGAGAGAGAGAGAGAACACCACACGGCGTCACCATATTGATGGAGTTTGAAGGCGACTGATAGCATTTCGCCCTTTGCGTGAGGGGAAGTGTGTGTGTGTATATGTGTGTGTGTGTGTGTGTGTGTACACACACACACACACACACACACACACACACATATATATATATATATATATATACACATACACACACACACACACACACACACCCAAGACAGAAAGGATGCATGGGGGAGACTCGGTCATTATCGGGGAGTGGGCGAGAGCGCAGTGTGCCGCAGGTGCGGAGGAAGGGGGTGGGGGTCGTGAGAGGGCGCGTGCCGCTGGCAGCTGGTGGGGACTTCCTCGCGCCGCCCCTCCCCCCACCCGACTTCGGCTCGCGCCCGGTAACGGTCTCCAACGGTTTCTCCCCCGCCGCATTCTGAGGCGGCCGCTGGCGTCAGAAGCAGGGACTCGCGCGCCAGCACCAAGCCGGGTTGGGGGGTGGGGTGGGGTGGGGAGGGGGAGGAGGAGGCTGACACGCGGTGACCGCTTCTCTTGCCCTCGTCAGCCAGCCAGCCAGCCAGACGGCTCGTGCCCGTCTCCTCTCTTTCTCCCCCCCTCCCCGCCCCATTCCGCAAAGCGGGAGGGGGCGGCGGCGGCGGCGGCGGCGACCTGGGCGGGTGAAGGGGCGGCTGTTAGGGGCCGGGGTGCCGCTGGCGTCCCCCATGAGCGGTGGTGGCGGGGGGAGCCCGGGCGGCGGGGAGCCGCCCCGAGACCCCGCCCCGCCCTCGGAGCCGCCCCTTGGGGTAGCAGCAGCCGGGAAAGCCGCAGGGGTCCCGTCCGGACCGGGCCCCAGTGGTCGCTCCGCGGAGGGCGGTGCAGGCAAGGGCGAGAAGCCCGAGACCCGCTCTGTGTGGAGCAACAGCAGCGGGGAAGCTGGCGGGATCGGCGCCGGCCCCATCTGCAAGATCTGCTTCCAGGGCGCCGAGCAGGTGAGCGCGGTGGGCGGACAGGGGCTCGGAGAGAGCGGGGAGGTTTCCCCCGGCCAAGGGTGGGCAAGGCAGGCTTGGACCCTCCTTCCACCCCCCCGCTCCACCATCCCTTCCCCCGCAAACGGAAATGATAGATAGGCACAGTTACCTCACCCCCGTCTGTATGCCAGGTTAAGAGCCATAAAACGACTTCCAGGGTGGGGGTGGGGAGCTGGGAGGGAGGACGCACACACGTGCCGCCCCTCCTCCCTGTAGCGTGGGATATAACGCTCAAACACAAGAAAGAGCGTAAAACAGAAGAGCCACAGCCGCACAGGGCGGCCATCAGCACCACGGACAGCGCCAGCCGCCGCAGGGAGGGAAACCTCTGTGGGAAAGAGGAGGCGAGGGATCCTGCATTGAATAATTCTCATGATGATCATATTGGGAGGGATGTGTGTGGGAGGTTCCTTGACTTGACATGCCGCCTGCCATGACTAGGAAGCGGGATGCTGGTGGCAATCATTAATACGCCTCCTAGGCTTCGTAAGGGCAACTGTCTTGTCACAATTCTCAACTACTGTGCTCTGGCGTTATACCGACAAGATATGTAGAGGCTTGCAGGCACGTCCTTAGGTCAAGCCAGCAATTATAATTTGCCTTTGGTTATTTTCAGACCTGAAACTACAGGATCTAGAGAAAGCTGACACCAATGAATATCTGTCAACATAGCTAAAATGTACAATGTATTTAAAGCTAACATAAAAAGAAAAATGTTGGTATTTCAGTCCAGTATATGTTGTCAAAAAACCCAATTCTATGTGCTGAATACTTCAGTTGGCAGACACATGAACATGCATGCACACACACACAATTATTTTATGTCCTATTATAACTTTCACTCTGAGTTTTGAAGTGGGTAAGGGCTAGATATTCAAATTGTATGACAGGCCAACTAGGAGAGTCCAAGACACATACAGAGTGGCATGACTGCTAGACCCTCTAGATTAGCAAGCAGCAGTAAACCCTAATTTGTCATCAAGGCTAGCCCCTGCTAGTTTCATTTCTTTGCTCCTTCTCAAGCTAGTTTTGGGAGAAGGGTGAATGTGTATTACTGGAGCCAGGCACAAGAGAGTTAGATGTCTGTCTACTCACCTTCATCTACCAAACATGTGGTAGATACTTATTTGCAAGAGATCATAAAAAGTTTAAAAGTAGAGATGCAAGTTCAAAAAGTTTCAGAAATAAGAGGAAAGACACCTTTTATTGGGTCGGATACTTGGGCCATTAAAAGCATCTAACTTCTAGCTAATTAATTTACTGAGTAAAAGAACTTGTTGTGTAAAATGTTTTACTCTATTATCGACATGAAGTAACTGGAAGTGTTTGCATAAGTCATGAGTTGGTTTCAGTATGTAGCTGAGCATTAATGAACTTTCCATTCTGTGTGTTGACTTGTAGAGTTCTAATGCAGCCCTGTATGTGTCTACCCAGGAGTTAAACCCATTGAGTTCAGTGGGGTATATTCCTGAGAAAGTGGATATAGGATTGCAGCCTTTGAAGAGTTATCTAATTCAATACTGTGTTCTAAGACAGGATGGCATATATTTAAAGCCTTTCCAGCAGATAGCTGTCAACCTCTACTTGAAAATCTTCAAGGAAGGCAGTTCTAGAATCTCTCTTGTAAACCTATTGGGTGTCTACTGCTTTTCCAATCAGGACATGCATGCTCCTCACACTCCCCCAACATATTTCCTTCCCCACCAAGTCTTATTTGTAGCATAAACATATCCAGTTCTTCCAGTCTTTCATAAATACTTTACCATTCTGCATATATTGAGTAGAACAGGACTATTCTTGCATATATTTAGTAGAATAGTATTATTACCAATAGCTTTAATATTTTGTCACAACGCTGCTCTATTGACAAACTTTTTTCAATTTGTTATTCTCAGTAACCCTAAATTCCTGTTCCACCCCCATGGCTATTATGTTGTGGGGTGCCACAGGACTCTATCCTATCCCCTATGCTGTTTAACATCTATATGAACCTGCTGGGTGAGGACATTAGGGTTTGGGGGTTGGATGCCATCAGTATACTGATGATACTCAGCTCTACTTCTCCTTGTCATCGGAGTCATTTGGGGTGGTGAAGGTGCTGCACCAGTCAGTGCCTGGAGGCTGTAATGGGCTGGATGAGGATTAATAAACTGAAGCTGAATCCTGATAAGACAGAAGCTGTTAGGACTAAATTCATAGTTTTAATTGTTTTTGTTTTTATTGGTTTTAAAAAATTTCACCTGGTTTTAATTTGTTAACAATTTAATACATTTTAGCTGTGTATATTATTTGTGTTTACATTGTTCTGATTTTATCTGTACACTGCCCTGAGATCCCAGTGATATGGGGCAGGATACAAATACTTTAATAAATAAATAAAATAAAAGTCCGGGATTGCCCCCTCCCTCCCTCTACACCTGTATGGCGTAGAAAGGGCCAAAGTGTTGTTGCTAGCTTTTATCTCAAAGCTGTGCCTTTTAAAAAGTTATTCTTCATATATTGAGTTAAGTACATCAGTAGATTACAGGTGCTTCCAGATAAGGCTTTTATGGCACCATTATCTCACCCTATTTATGGAGGTTTATGGGGAATCCAGACATCTTCTATTTATGGTCCTACCATACTTTTTTTCTACCTCTTCTTCCACCTTTTCCCTTACCACAGAAAATTCATATAGGGGAAAAAGATGGAATTGCTGCCCAGTGTTTTTTGATCAGTAGCACCAGGAGTCCTTAATCTGGAAGTACCCTCAGTTTAAGTAATCTGTTCTTTCTTCCTTCTGCTTCCTTTTTCAGTTAATTAAAAGTAATCCTATGCTGCCACATCAGTTCCACAATCCTTCTCTGATTCCAAATAATAATAACTTTTGAACTGTCCTAATAAAAGTTATTTTAAAAGCTGCCAGCCCTCTTTACATCCTTTTTCATTTTGCTTATGGATAGGTTTGGAAAAGCCCACTGTTTCCAATCTAACATCAGTACTTAACTATTGACATTGGGCATTGTTATCTGCTCCCCTTCTGGATTTGGGTTCGGGGTAGGTGCTTGTGGGGGCAGATTGCTCTTTGCCTTACCAGTGAAGCTGAGACAGCCACTTGCTGGGGAACTTGTGTGGGAGGGTGCTGTTGCACTCATATAATGCTTATGGGTTTCCCATGGTCAGCTGGTTGGCCACTTTGTGAACAGAATGCTGGACTAGATGGGCCCTTTGTCTGATCCAGCATAGCTCTCATTATATTATCTTCTTAACTGTAACTCCGTCATGACCTCTCCTGTGTGAATTCTAACTGCCATAAAGCAAGATATTTGTGAGAATAACAGTTTGGCAGGAACAGCCCTGACCTCCTAATCTAGATGTGTTGTTACCTGTTCTGCTCACAGTCATGGTCTGGGAAGTCTGGTGCTTTCAGAGAGAGTTTACTCTTTGTCTCATCACTGAGGCAAAGACCAAAAACCTGAGAAGATGTCAGGCATTATGTAGAAATGTCTATTCTCTTGTTCTATATGTGGAAGCCCACCCCTGCTGAGACTCAAACCAACTTTAATAAATATGTTTGTAAGATGCTGTGGGGACCTAAATAGTGGAAAGACACACTATAAATCTGTTATATAAATATATATTACATATATGCTCTCTCTCTTCTTTCATTTTGATCTAATTCTCTATTGTTTCATGTTCATAATTTCAATAAGTTTTTCTGACTTTATTAGAATCACACCTGAGCCACTTTTTGTTTCTTCAAGCTTATAATACAGAACATTGCTTTCAGTGTTATTTTTATACAGTTTATCTTCTTTGTGTACTTCATTCCTAAAGAATGCATTACTTAACTTCTGTTTGTTTTATACACTCTTACATATTTGCTCCTCCTGTTGTCACCTAAATATACTCATAAAAAAATGCATCCTGAACCCAAACTGAATATTCTTTTCTAACATATAGAGCTACATAATAGCCATGTTTCCCTTTGTTTAGCCTACCAAATAAGCTGTAATTCTTAATATTGTCATTGCAGTCTCAGAAATGCCTCATCAGGTTACAATTTCCTGTGCTTGATACCTTTTAGTTCATCATGCTATCTAAGTTAACACTCCCAAAGTGTCTATCAATGGAAATTGATTGCAGATAGGAACTGAGCTTCTTCTGAGACTTCTGCAGTGAATGTCAAGTGTCTTCTATTTATCCGGAGTACCCTGAAGAGATATTTTATCAGCTGGTTTGTTCGTGATTGTCTGAATTTTTTTTCAAGATGTGGCACAGAGTGGTAAAGCAGCAGTTTCTGCAGCTGAAACTCTCCCAACGGCCTGAGTTCGATCCCAGCGGAAGCTGGTTTCAGGCAGCCGGCTCAGGTCAACTCAGCCTTCCATCCTCCCGGGTTGGTAAAATGAGTACTCAGTTAGCTGGGGGAAAGGTAATCACGGCCGGGGAAGGCAACGGCAAACCACCCCACTATAAGGCCTACCAAGAAAAGTCAGCGAAAGCTGGCATCCCTCCAAGAGCCAGTAATGACTCAGTGCTTGCATGAGAGGTTCCTTTCCTTTCCTATCCTAGTGTAATGCTCTACACAACATGTAAAGGCTCTGGAATTCTGTGTTAAAATTGCAGAGCATGTATATATGTTTTATTTATTTATTTATTTTATTTATTTATTTATCATACTTATACCCCGCTCCTCAGCCAAAAAAGGCTCTCGGAGCGGCTTACACTTAGCAAAAAAGACAGTCCCTGCCCTCAGGCTTACAATCTAATAAAGACATGACACACAAGGAAAAGGAGTCAGGGAGGGAGGGAGGAGAGAGAAAGAAGAGAGAGAGAGAGAGAGAGAGAGAGAGAGAGAGAGAGAGAGAGTCCAGCAGGAGCAGGCCCCGATGTTACTTCTGCCTGCTCCTGTCCCCTCGGTCCTTCTTCTACCCCACAGGGCCAAGATGGCAGTTTGCCCTGTGGGGGGGGGGGAAGAGTCCAGCAGGAGCAGGCCCCGATGTTACTTCTGCCTGCTCTGTCCCCTCGGTCCTTCTTCTTCCCCACAGGGCCAAGATGGCAGTTTGCCCTGTGGGGGGGTGGAAGAGTCCAGCAGGAGCAGGCCCCGATGTTACTTCTGCCTGCTCCTGTCCCCTCGGTCCTTCTTCTTCCCCACAGGGGCAAGATGGCAGTTTGCCCTGTGGGGGGGGGGAAGAGTCCAGCAGGAGCAGGCCCCGATGTTACTTCTGCCTGCTCCTGTCCCCTCGGTCCTTCTTCTTCCCCACAGGGCCAAGATGGCAGTTTGCCCTGTGGGAGGGGGGAAGAGTCCAGCAGGAGCAGGCCCCGATGTTACTTCTGCCTGCTCCTGTCCCCTCGGTCCTTCTTCTTCCCCACAGGGCCAAGATGGCAGTTTGCCCTGTGGGGGGGTGGAAGAGTCCAGCAGGAGCAGGCCCCGATGTTACTTCTGCCTGCTCCTGTCCCCTCGGTCCTTCTTCTTCCCCACAGGGGCAAGATGGCAGTTTGCCCTGTGGGGGGGGGGAAGAGTCCAGCAGGAGCAGGCCCCGATGTTACTTCTGCCTGCTCCTGTCCCCTCGGTCCCTCTTCTTCCCCCCTTTATATCCCACCTTTTAAGCAAATGATCCTCAAGGCAGTTTACAATAGATTGTGATAATACATACACATGGGGCTGCAATATCCTGGGGCTTCAGTATCCTGGCCCTTCAGCTCTGCAGCCCCAGGGCAACTAGCAGTTAGAGCTGAGTGTTCTTTCTGGCAGGAAGGGAATAAGCAAGCCCCTTGCACCTCCTCCTCCTTTGGCTAATGGATCTGGACAAGTCCCCTTGTCATGATGTTCTTCCTGAAAAGACGGGGTACAACCTCCCAGTGGCCCTTGGGATGTGATTATGTAAATTAGTCTGGGAAACTGTTTAATTTACATGTATAGTTGTACAAGTTGTTCTAACTCATTTGGGGGCGGGGGTGGGTGAGCCAGTGGGGAAGACGCTTTATGACTCTTGGAAAGAAGTTAGAGAGGGGAACATTTCTGTAAGAGAGAAGGGAGGCATGGACTTCAGGCCAAGGAAAGGGGCTGATGAACAACTAAATGACCATGTCTCACTCACAGTGCAAGCCTACGCATGCTTACTCAAAAGAAAAGTCACTGTGTTCAATGGTGCTTACTTCTGAGTAAGTATGTCTAGGATTACAGCCCCAATAACAGTTGAAATCTGCAGTCAGATTTCTGCATATTCTCAGGTTTTCTCAGCAAAAATGCATTCTGGAAATTTGCATAATTGTAAGTGGAAAATGTAGATTCCTGGGGCTCTGATTGAGTTGCTGGATATGTTGTTAGATGCCACATTCATCACAATGTTCATGGCCATTCTGATTTCAGAACCCATCAAATGTATTACAGGTGAAGCTAGTGTACGCTCAGGACAGGTGATTAATATGCCATTTGGGTTAATACAACCTTACATTATAGCTCTGAAATGGTTGAGCTGTATTATATAAAACTCTTTGAAATATGAAGGTCACTTGAATTGCATGCTTTTTTTTTATTAGTATAGAGTAAGAATGACTGCAGAGCAACATCTATTACAAATACAATACAAACGGTATCACTCTTGGCCCAAAGAGATATTGTGTATGGATATTTATCAAGATTTTTATAAGTTTGGAATGGGAAAAACAAATAGAATAATATTTCTGAAATAAACATATGGGGATTTATTCCAGCCAGAATTAAGTTTGTGTGTGTGTGTTTTCAAATGCTGGAAAACTGATTTTAAGATAAGGACCAGAGAATTATATTTATGCCCATGCCCATTTGACATTTAACTCTTAGTCATTTTTTTCTAGGGTGAACTACTAAATCCTTGTCGATGTGATGGGTCAGTACGGTATACACATCAACTTTGCTTATTGAAGTGGATTAGTGAAAGAGGGTCTTGGACTTGTGAACTCTGCTGTTACAGATACCATGTTATAGCAATTAAAATGAAACGGCCTTGTCAGGTAATGCTTTAACATTTCCTCAAATCATATAGACTATCTTTGTATGGTGTTACTCAAATAATTTTAATATAGTATTTTCTTTGTTTATTCTTCATGGTGTGAACTAATCTTCTTTTATAGTGAATCTACACATCTTGACCATAACACACTACAAATAATTTCCAAACAGTTCTTCAATGAAGACTGTGGTAACCACAAGCCTAGACATAAAATAAGTTCTTAACTCTATTAATGCAACCTAAAGTAGTTTAACAGCAGTCTTGAGGCTTGCCAAAATTCACTGAACTACATAGAATATTTCCAGAACTTGATTTCTGCTCGGCAGTACTTTGGGCCTTACCAAATCTCCTTCATTTGAAATCTGCAAATAGAAATTATGTACAGAAGGTTATCCTGAGAAAATAAAGGTCAGTTTTGCAAGACATCTGGTCCTTTACACTGTCCAGAGTATGAAGGGTTAATATCAGTCACAAGAGTTGTGTCTTGTGTTTGTGTGGAATTAGAGCCAAACTATATTTGAAGTTAAATGCATCTACAATTACCATGCTGTTGTTCTGCTTCTGCTTCTTGTTGTTTGTTTTAAAAAAATACAAGTAGTTTTTGCTAGGGAAGGGGCACAAATAATTATCAAGATCACAGAGGGGTTTTAACTCTTTTCTCCAGTGCGATAGTGTCAAGGAAAACCATGCATGTTACATGCAAAGACCTAAGTCATAATTAAGATCATGTTAATTTAGCAGATTTTGTAAAGGCATCCAAAAGCTACATTACGATGCTTATCTCATGGTAAAGCACATGCTTTCCATACAGAAGGCCCCAGCTTCAATCCCTTGCATCTCCAGATAGGACTAAGAAAGCATCCTGTCTAAATCCCTAGAGAGCTGCTGCCAATCAGTGTCAATAATACTGGGCTGGATAGATTGATGGCCTGACAGTATAAGGCAGCTTCCCGTGTTCCTATGACAATATACTTGATATTAGTAGTAATTTTCTTCTCTGATGCAAAGATACACAGAAACAAAGGGCGAAAACTGATGTCATGCAAATTGACTTCTGCTAGTGCAATGAGACTTTCCCCTTTCTCCTCCCCCCCCCCACAGCCCTCCCAAATCTGCTTTGGAAGGTCCCCCAATTCTCTGGAGCCAATTTGGAGGGCTTTAGGGGAGGTTGCAAATTGTCTCTCTCCTTGTTTCACGGTTAGCCCTTCCAACAGCAGAAGGGGCTAACTGGATACAATTCAAAGCAATTATTGAGACACTGGGCCTGTTTGCACATCATTACATCCCACCATGGCTTAATTTAACTGCAGGGGCTGTTGCTTTCTGCCATAGGCACCTGACTTGACATGGCTTGTTGTATATTTATATTTATTGTTTTATACTGTATGTTTTTATCTGTATGCCACCCTGAGATCTTAGTGATATAGGGTGGGATATAAATATTTTAAATAAATAAATAAAATATTTTGTTGAATCTTGAGTCTGCAGGTACATGTAGACATCTCTTTGAGACAAGAAAATGTTGGTTTTCTTACTACTTTTATAATCATATTACTACAACTGACAAATGAAGCAAATTTACTAGAATAACCATTTAAAGATGCTACATGTAGAGGAAATGAATGAGATGAATGTGTTTGTTAAGAAATAGGTGCACTTGTAGATGTTTGATCAATTATGCCACTATATCTGTTGCCTCCCCACAACTAGATGTATATTTTGCATTAACATGGGCCTAAGTTAAAGAAGATTATTTGCAACTCATGCTGAAGGTGTTTTACAAAGCTCTGGCAATGATAATGCAGAAAAGAAATTTTGGCATTAGCAGAGAGTTTGACTACAATAATATCTATATCTACATATCTATCATTCTGATCTTGAATCTGGATGTTCTACTAATCCCCTTAGGAATTTGTTTCCCTTTAACATGTTTTGGGTGCTGTCTAAATGCCATCTTTGCCCCACAGTGGGTGCAAATTGGTGCTGCATCAGTTATATGACACAGCTGCTGATTCACTGCCATCGTGGGGCAAAGAGACAAAGATACGCAGCAGAAAAGTCAGGGATTTGCCCTGACTTTTCCTGCTGGAGCGAAGTCAGCACAGCCCTTCATCTGTCTTTTCTTCAGCGCCGCACCAGGGGCATTCCCAAGTGGAAGTCAATCTCCAATTGATCACTGGAAGCTGGGCAGAGGGGCCAGGCCCACTGAGTTGCATGGCTGCCAGAAAGCCTATATTACCTCCTGAATTGGGATTACCCGACGTCACACCACAACAGCAAAAACGAACTTTTGGTTTTTTTTGCTTTTGTTTTAAAGCAGGGGCAACCCAAGGCAGCTCTTTGGTCTGTGGTGAACAATTGTATCTTAACTGATCTGGTAGCCCATATGTTGTGGCATTGCTCTTTTAAATGAAATTAAATGCAAAAGAAAAGAAACAAACTTTTCTTTACTCCATATAAACCTCAGGAAGGCTCCACAGTTTAATTACCACAGCAGCTCCTACAGTTCTTGATAGGAAAAAAATGAAGTATTATGTGGAACAGCAAAGTACAGTCCAGGTTGTTCCCTGTCAGCGTCTCTTCTGACTCTTTGTTGCTCTGGCTTTTAATCCCATGCACCTTTTCTTGCCATATAGAATGAAATGCAGCAACTCCATAAGGCAGGCTTGCAGAAATCTCACCCTTTAGAAGTCCCAATCTGGCTCTCCAGGCTTACCCAGAACACCCCAGCCCTTCCCCTGGCCCAACCTCTTTCCCCACAACCATTGATCATTTATTTATTTATTTTATTTTATTTATTACATTTTTATACCGTCAAATAGCCGAAGCTCTCTGGGCGGTTCACAAAAATTAAAACCATAATAAAATGGTTTTAACGGTTTCCCATTCTAAAATATTGAAACGCCTCTCCTAAGGCTTAGTTACTGGCAGTAAGAGCATTAAGATACAATATGCTGGTATTTGGGGTTTTTGCACCACTGCTTTTGCCTTTAGCCTTGCAGGGCCAAAGAGCTTCTCTAAGATGGAATTTGGCACTCAGGCTAAAAGAAGTTTTGTACACCTGTTGAAAGGTCATGCAGGGGGCTTGCCTACTTGCCAGTGAGCTTGCAGGGATGTTGTTGTTGGGGTGGGGGGCTGCTGGAGGGTCTCCCATTACGTAGTCAAGTCTCTGAGATGGAATTTCACTGATTTGAGCAGAGTAAGACATTAGGGTGACCATATTTTGGAAACCAAAAAGGAGAACAACATGGTCGCCCCAAGGGGGCGTGTCCAGTACCAAGGGGGCGTGCCCACCCGAACATAGCCTTGGTCACGTCTGATTTTACAGCACACATTTAAGACAAATCTGTTCTACATAACATCTTAATGTTAAAATCACTGAAATAAAGAACAAGTGAGAGATTCAATGTATCTGAAATTAATTTCACTCACTCCTACTTTTGTAGGTTTTGCTGTACTATGAAGCTTTTGCTATACTCTGTGTGTTACATTCTCCCCTTCCCTCAAATACCTTTTCTGACTGTATCTTCACTCATTGCAAGCTGCTGTTGTTGTTAACAGGGTTTGCTACTGGCCCCAGATCTGTTTCAAATTTGGTATGGCTAAAGCTCTACCTAAAAGCTATCATGGTGCCAACTTTCAGCTCTTTATCTTTAAAAATGACAGTTTAAAAAATAATAATTTTAAAACCTCATTTTTTAAAAAAATTCTAAAAAATCAATGGATGAATGGATCTATTTCAAATTTGGTGTGGCTAAAGCTCTACCTAAATCCTATCATGGTACAAAGTTTCATCTCTTTAACTTTAAAAATGACAATTTTAAAAATAATAATTTTAAAACCTCAATTTTAAAAAAAAATCCTAAAAAATCAATGGATGAATGGATCTGTTTCAAATTTGGTGTGGCTAAAGCTCTACCTAAATCCTATCATGGTGCACAGTTTCATCTCTATCTTTAAAAATGACGATTTAAAAAATAATAATTTTAAAACCTCAATTTTAAAAAAAATCCTAAAAAATCAATGGATGAACAGATCTGTTTCAAATTTGGTATGACTAAAGCCCTTCCTAAGAGCTACCATTGTGTCAAGTTTCATGTCTTTATCTTAAAAAATGATGGAGTTATAAGCATGTTTGCTAATTCCCATTAGAGCTGCTCTTTGAAAAAATCCAGATTTCCCCTCCCCCTCCCGGATTTGCCATCAAAAACTCAGACAAATCCGGGCAAATCTGGTCATATGGTCACCCTATAAGACATACAATTTTTTTGTCAATAAAATTTGTAATATCTGTGCATTCAGTAACCAAAATATTTTAGTCTTCTCTCTGTTGCTCCCAAATACACAAAGAGATTGGCAGCTAAAATTTATCCCAACTCCTTTCTGTAGGAAGCTATCAAAACACTTAGTTCTACAATTCCATGAACAAAATATATATTTCTTCTTTGTGGTCTCTGTGCATCAGACCTTCTTACATCTACCGTCAATTCTGGAAAAGACCCCTTTTTCTTCCTTTTCTTGCCACTCATGCCCTGGTTCCTGATTTGTATCCTGATTCAAACTTCTGATCTGACATCTTGAAAATAGTAATTATCTATCAAGCTGATCCACTCTGACTTGCTGGAAGTAATTCCTCTTTCTCTCCATCCTCCCAATTGTTTATACCTGATCTGTAACTGACCCAGATAAGATTCCCAGCCTGTTTTATTTCTATAATTTACAGGTTTTTCTGGATTACTTCACTGTAAGGGCTGCTTCTAGATTAGCGCCTTTTCCCCACCTACTAAGGCCTTCCTGAGGAGCTCATGGAGTAAAAAAGAAGAGAACATATAACACAATCGCACACAACCTGCAGCCCTTCAAGAATGTAACTGCCCCCTAACCCCCACCCCCGCCACTGAATTTTTCCCCATCCTGATTTCCTCATACAGATTTCTCCACCACTACTATTAGCAAGGGGTGTGCGTGTACGCCTGCGTGTATGTGTGCACATGCAAGTATAGGTGTGTGTGAGAGTGAGTGCATGTGGTCCTCAGGGCCAAAAGGTTGTGCACTCCTGACTGTTGGCTTTGGGCTGTGGGTGATCCCCTTCTGAGACATAGAGCTCCATCACACCAGCGATATTGCACTCTCAACATGCTTGCTATGTGTTTTTGCAGCATGGTACTCACATGACGTCGTCCCTGTCCTGACTAATCTCGCTCCTTCCCCTCCTTTTTTCATCTTATTTTGGAGTGGGGAAAGTCTGTTTCCCCCACCCTGTGCAATAAAGCTGCTCCTTCATCCTGTGTATTGCTGTCCTTGTGCTATATCAGACCAAACCTTTTTGTTGGGGGCGTGTGTGACAGAGGGTGGTCTCGTTGACAAAAGAGGAGGGCTGGGCGGTTCTCCGCTCAACTGGTCAACCATGAAGAGGGAGGGAGAGAGGGCGGAGAAGGCCACCGTTGGTACCTGGGACTTGTTCCCATTCAACTCTATGGTTCTTACTGCTGAGTAGGCATGTCTAGGTTTCTTGAACAGAACAATGTCGGCTTCCTGTTGCCATGCCAACATTGTCTACAAACTTCTCCAAAAACTAATTGCAATACTTTCACTTCACATATTATTTAATAGAGGTGTGGGGAGCAGGTCCCCTTTGCTCGGAAATTGGAAATGGAGCTCTGTAGACTGGCTTCTCTGTACTGATTTTCGGAGCGGACCACTCTGTTTTCAAATAACTGTTACATTATGACTATGGAAATTAACAAAATTGCTTACAGCTCCATCACTTTTAAAGATAATGAGATGAAACTTGGCACAGTGATAGCTCTTAAGCCATGCTTTAGCTATGCCAAGTTTGAATCAGATCTATTCATGCTTGACTTTTACGATTTTTTAAAAAAAAAAATCCCCTCAAACTATTCTCCTGATACTCCACCAATGCAAAATTCCACCTGTCTCTATTTTTATGAACTGGAGATGCAAAGCTGCACATTATCAAAGTAGAGGAAAATAAATACTCCACAAATGCAAACAGGTGGAATTTCACATTGCTGGAGTATCCGGAGAATGGGTTGATAGGATTTTTTAAAAAATCCTAAAAATCAAGGCATGAACAGATCTGATTCAAACTTGGCATGGCTAAAGCCCTCTCTCTATCTTTAAAAATTACACAGATGTAAGCATTTTGGATAGCCACAGATGTCAATATCCAAGCTACCCCTCACCCCACTCAGCCTCTTCCAAATATGGAAATGTTCAATTAAGAATCACACACACAGCATTGATCCCTGAAAAACTGTTGGATAATTGGGCACAGTAATTGTGGAGTTTTAGGCTGCAGTACTATTGTATATTCCCAGAAATAAAAACACGTAAAAATATATTAAAAAAATTAACTGCAGGGGGAAGAACAACTTAGGGGGTAGGGTGGGAGATTTCGCTGGCATAATAGTGATACAGGTGAAAATATACATGAGCTGCAATAGCACAATAATGCACGAATGTGAAAGTGCCCAGCGCTAGACTCACTAACGAAACAGAGTAGGAAACTGTGGACTCAAACCTGGGTGGGGGGAGTACATGTGATGGAACTCATAGATTTCCAGTGCAGGCTGCTAATCAAGCTTCTGTTCCTGTACTTTCTCTTACTAGACATTTTCTAATTTCAGGAATTTTTCCTCCAGTCTTTAACTTCTGGTAAACTCCTGCATGGCTAGATTGTTCGTTTAGTAGATTCAGAGCCCCCCTTTTTTTACAGGATTCCTTAAAGCAACTCACAACAGTTATAAAATACAATGTAAACATTTAAAAACCCCAAATACAAAACAAAAACAGACTGGCTGCAGCAGGCATCTGATGTTGTCTTCATCTGTCTGCCTCTCTCCTCTCTCCTGGAATGTTTCCAGTATGGCAGTTGGGGTTGGATTCAGACTTAGTTCTACTTAGAGTAAACCCATTGAAATCAGTGGGACAACTTGTTCCATTGAAATCAATGAATCTGCTCTAAATATGATAAGTCTGGATCCAACCCAATGTGGTGGAGGAGGGGACTGTCAGCTGGAGCAAGGCAGGCTGATTCTCAGATACAGAGTGGCTGCAATACTCTACAGTCCAAGCCTGTCATCTCCTCAGCTACCTCAAGGACCTCCAACTAGGTGCTCTGACATTGGATTTTAGGGTCAGCTATGACACCTTCTAGCTGTGGATCACAGGAGGCCCTTATCACTTTTTGGGCAGCCTTCAGACTCACCTTCATTTTTATCTTTCTTTATTAAAACATTTATATTCTACCTTTCCATCAGGGGCCCTCAAGTCAGCTTATAGTACAAAATTTTAAAATGGTTGCTTAAATTATTAATTGAATAAAACAACCAAAATAAAATGTATAGTAGCAGCAAATAAAATTAATCCAGGCCCAGAGCTTTCTTTAAAAGCCACTTGTTATCTGCTCATGAAAAGGCAAACAGTAAGGTAACTGTATAGGCCTCCCTGGAGATGGCATTCCACAGTCTAGGCACAACTTTATGTTCCTTACTAAACTGCTGCTGTGAAACCTCCATTTCCTCATTAAACTGCCAGTGTGAAGCTTCCATTTCCTGCTGGGTCCCTCTGATTTCAGGAGTGCTATTATTTACTCCATCTTGCTTCACTTACAGCTTCTCTTCAAGTAAACAATTATCCCATTCCCTATCACCAGTGTTGTGTGTTCCCCATTTGGAGTGAGGACTTGAGATGTATGATATCTCTCTAATATTTATTTTCTTTATAAACAACAGTGCTGAGTCTCTCTCTCCCTCTCTCTCTCGTGTGTGATTGAGAGAGACAGAATGGGGAATAAAATCTCATGGGTGCCTTTCAGTTTGAAGCCTGCAGTAACAACCTCAGTTACTAGGTGGCAGGCTTTCCTAGTCAGCACACAGCTTCTTAGTTGACACAGATTGAAGAAGGGGGAAGAGTTACATTGCTGCTGCTGCTCCTGCTTTGGGGCAGGCCCACTCTCAGAAGAATGTAGCAGACAGACCTTCCTCTCAGGCTGTAGGGGTGCATCATGGTGGGGGCTATGCCCGGGGATGTGGAGCAACGTGTCGGTTCCACTCTCAAATTGCAATATGGAAGCATCCAGAATACTGATCAGCTATCTAAGGAATAATGACCATCTGGAAGAAGTGTGCTGATAGTCACTGGCTTTCATAGAATATAATTCCGAGTTATTATTGGTAGGGAAGCAAACAAAATGATTATTACATTTTAATAATCAAGTAATAAAAACATTCTTGAAAAGGTTACACAAATGTAATTAGATTAATTCTCAGACTGTTAAGTTCCCACCAAGTAAACAATACTTATAGTCTTTAAGGATGCCCTTACCTCCAAGTACAAAATCAATTCAAATCTTTCAGTTCTTCTTCAAGCGTTTTCACGGCAAACTAGGAAAAACAGAGCCGACCGCTTAAAGGCAGAATTGTGGACAAAAGCTCTCCAAGCCGTCCAAGATCCAAAACCAATTATGGCAGCGACAACGCCCAACAGGGAGCAAACAAACGCTCCGTTGGCCAGACCTCATACCCCGCCGCTTACCTCATCGGCGGCGAGAGAGGCGCCTCCCACACCTGGGAGAGCAACGACAAAATTACTAGCGAGAAAGCTAGCAAAGGGAGCGAGAACACCAAGAGCACCTGAGGCTCAAAAGAAAAAGAAGAAAAAGACAAGCCATCACCGGCACTCAACTCAACAGGAGCTATGGTCAGTACCGACCACTCTAACTCCCTCGACATCGAGGGTCGACATTAGACATTCCCCCTCGACATCGAGGGCAGGCACAACAGCGAGAAATGATGTAAGGCAGTCTCCCTCCGCATCGAGACTATCAACTGGACCCCGCCCTTCGACATCGAGAGCGGACACAAGACACCCATCGACATCGAGGACTCAGGAGGCACAGTCCCCCTCGACATCAAGGACGGGCAACATACCCCCCCCCATCGACATCAAGACCAGACATTGCACCGTCTCCTCCGATACCGAGAAACGATGCCGCACCATCTGTATCCATCTCGGAGGGTGAAATAAGGGACTCCCCCCAAAGACAAATCCCTTTACAAACTAGCCCTCACGCAATCCCTATACCGAGAGTGCCACAAGAGAGATGATATCGACAGGAATCTCCAGAGTCGAGACAATCTATGATGCCAGGGGATAGATATGACCCTCCATATCGTCCCAGACACCGATCACGCTCTCCTTTTTCGGACCGGGACGGTCGCTCAGACGCTTCATCCCATTATTATTATGACGAACCTCGTCGATATCAACGCCAAGACGATCATCACCATTATACTTCCTCTCCACGACGACCACTTGTACAATCTTTTGCGCGCCCACAGCAACCTGCACCGGTACCGTACTCAGCAGCGAGACACGATACCGAAACTGCTCAATATACACATAATCTCCCAGCTATAACAGCAGCTCAGGAAGAGGAGCAAGATCACGAACAACACTTAACAATGCAAATAGCTTCCCCACGCTCATTAACGGATGACTACCAGTCGGATTCAGAATCTTATTCTTCAGTTGCTCCCTCCACTACATCTCCAGATGGAGTAGTAGCATCGCACGAGCCACTTTCACCATCTGAGGATCTCGCACACTTCTCAGACCAGATCCAACGCATGGCACAATCCCTGGGACTACAAACATCACAACCGGTACAAGCATTAGACGATCCAGTCTTCAACGTCATAAATATACAATTGGCTTTACCTATAGCCATTCCCTTTGCACCGACACTTTTACAAACAATCCAACAATCATGGAAACAACCAGCATCAATGCCTCCGGCATCAAAAAAATTGGAGAACATGTATAAAGTCTTAGAGAAAGATGAGGAATTCCTTTTCTGTCATCCGCAACCAAATTCTGTAATCATGGAATCAGCGCAAGGTCAATCTCAACGCATCCATTCAGCACCAGTGGATAAAGAAGGCAGACGCCTGGATCTCATGGGAAGGAGGTTCTATTCATCAGCCTCACTAAGCCTAAAAGTATCGAATTATCAAGCCACCATGGCAAGATATCAGGTCTTTCTACTTGATAAGATTGCTTCACTTTGCAATAATTTAAGTGATGACCAGAGAGAACTCGCTCGGGTATTCACAGATGAGGCCACAAGACTTGCTAAACAGCAAATAAACACTGCAAAGCACCAGACTGATTGTGGCTCAAAGGTAATGGTTGGTGCCGTTGCACTCCGTCGCCATGCGTGGCTCAGATCGACTGGCTTATCGCAGGAAGCAAAAACCCGCATAGAAGACCTCCCATTCGATGGCGAGGGTTTATTCAATGCTAAAACCGATGAGTCGATGGACTCAGTACAGAAAGCAAGAACAACAGCTAGAAAAATGGGACTAACGTTCCCTACTCGACAATTTAGACAGCGACGTTGGTACAGACAGCCACAAGCTCAGTATCAAAGATACTAAAATGAACGACCTAGGTTCCAACAGGGACGTTTCCAACATCAACCAATGCAACAACAGAAACCAAACAGAGGCCAATTCTCCTCTTCACGCAACCGATTCCAAAGACGTAAAACCGACTTCAGCAACAAACAGCGACTTTGACTGGACACTCAAAACCACCAAACAATCACCCCATTCGGCCACCACTTACCCAAATTCCTTTCGACATGGACATACATCACATCGGACAAATGGGTCCTTTCCATAATTGCACAGGGATATCGGATAGAATTCGACACACTACCACCATCCGGTATCCTTTGCACTACAACCCACTCAACACCACTAAAGCAAGAGGTTCTATCCCTCTTAGCAAAGGGAGCCATCATCAAAATACCAAGATCCCAAATACATCAGAGATTCTACTCCTGCTATTTCACCGTACCAAAGAAGGATGGTGGCCTACGTCCTATTTTAGACTTAAGAGATTTAAACACTTACATAACCCCAAAGAAATTCCGAATGGTCTCCCTAGCCAATATACTACCACTGCTCTCAAAACACACCTGGTTCGCATCCATAGACCTGAAGGATGCGTACTTTCATATCAACATACATGCCCAAAGTCAACAGTACCTAAGATTCCTCATAGGACAACAGGCATTCCAATTCATAGTGCTACCATTTGGCCTGTCCACAGCACCACACGTGTTCACAAAGTGCATGGCTGTAGTATGTGCCTACCTACGACAGCAAAGAATCCAAGTCTACCCTTACATAGACGACTGGCTGATAGTCGCACAATCCCGCCAGTCGTTAGTTCACAACCTACATACCATACAACTCTTACTCCAAGATTTAGGCCTTTACATAAACAAAGAAAAGTCTTGCATAACCCAAACAAGATCCATAAAATTCATAGGAGCAATCCTCAATGCAGACCTATGCAGAGCATTCCTCCCCTTGGACAGGACAACAACCATCATCAACCTAGCAAAAACAATAAGAGGACGAAGCAAACAAAAGGCCATCACCATCCAAAGAATGTTAGGACTGATGGCATCCACCACTATGGTGATAAAACTTGCACGTCTGAAAATGCGAAGAATGCAACTTTGGTTCACAAGAGCATTCAATCCAACACAAAACGCAAGGCGATTCACGCTTCAAGTACCACCAGAAGTGGCAAGTTTACTACTATGGTGGATGTCACACTGCAATCTACTAACAGGAGTCCCCTTCCACCCTTCACAACCTTCGGGCGTCATAACAACCAATGCCTCAACAGTAGGATGGGGAGCTCACTACAAAAACCTCACAGTACAAGGACGCTGGACTGGCAAAGACAAACGCAGACACATCAATATGCTAGAACTACTCGCAGTTCAGAAAGCACTGAAGGCGTTTCAAACACAACTTTACCACCAGCATATTCAAGTAACATCAGACAATACAACTGTAATTTTCCATCTGAACAAGCAGGGTGGAACCAGATCAAGACCACTAGTTTTGCTCACCATCAAAATTCTGGAATGGTGCAATGCTCGTCGCATTACCATCACTGCAATTCACATTACAGGGGAGCACAACCAACTTGCAGACCAACTCAGCAGAACCATGACATCTGCCCACGAATGGCAAATTCACCCAGACGTCATTCAGGATGTATTCGACAGATGGGGCACCCCATCCATCGATCTTTTTGCCACACCCGACAACAGCATCTGCAACCAGTTCTGCACCAAAGCAGGAACAGGACACCAATCGGTGGGAGACGCCTTTCTCCGCAAATGGAACACAGGCTTCTTTTACCTGTATCCACCGGTTCCTCTACTAACAAGGATACTGGCAAAGATAATAACAGACAACACCAATTGCATCGTCCTAGCCCCATGGTGGCCCAGGCAACCATGGTTTGCACCGCTCCTAGACAGATCTCAAGGGAGATTCTTACGGCTACCAACGAGGGTAGATCTGCTTTACCAGAGCCAAGGTCGAGTCCACCACCCAGACCTGGACTCTCTCCATCTGACAGCCTGGAGGCTAATGCCCATATGAATCAGGATTCATACGCACCTGAACTACAAGTCATCCTAGACGCGGCCCTAAAACCATCAACAAGACTGTCATACAAGAGAAAATGGGAAGCCTTTTCAAGGTTTGCCATAATGAAGGACTCTGACCCAAGAAAATGCAATATAAATATAGTTTTATTGTTCCTATTACAATTAGTTGAAAGAAACCTAAAATATTAATCAATAAGAGTTTACCTGGCTGCAATTTCTGCATACCATGATAAGTTGAACGGATGTTCCGTATTTGTACATCCAGTGGTCCGAAAGTTTTTAAGGGGTTTTCATAACTTACATCCCCCTGTTAAATCCCCGGTTCCTTCATGGAGCCTTTCTGTTGTACTCCATGCCCTGTTAACCAAACCATTTGAGCCATTGGCCACAGTTGATTTGAGGTTGCTAACACTCAAACTTGTTTTCCTCATCGCAATCACCACTGCTAGAAGAGTAGGTGAATTGGCAGCACTCAGGATCGACGAACCGTACCTAACATTCCATCGAGATAAGGTCGTGTTGCGTCCAGATAGTCAATTCCTCCCAAAGGTCGTGTCATCATTTCATGTAAATCAGGACATCATTCTTCCAGCTTTCTTTCCAGCCCCTACATCAGACATTGAGAGATCACTCCATATGCTCGATGTTAGACGAGCCTTAGCATTTTACAAATCTCGCACAGACACCATCCGTAAATCACAGCGACTCTTCATCTGTCATAGTGGACCTCGAAGGGGCCTACCTGGATCAAAACAGAGGATATCATCGTGGATAGTTCAGACCATATCTTTGGCTTATGAATCGGCAGGCATGACACCCCCAATGTGTGTCAAAGCCCACTCCACCAGAGCAGTCGCAACGTCTACTGCATTTAATAGAGGCGTTTCAGTCACAGAACTGTGTAGAGCTGCAACATGGTCAAAGTCCACAACTTTCATTCGGCATTACAGACTCGATATGAGAGCTAGAGCCGACTGTACGTTTGGAAGAGTGGTCCTGTCATCAATCCTGCACTGACACCTACCCACCTCCAGTAAGTCAGCTTGCTAATCGCCCATATGTGTGATGCACAGAGACCACGAAGAAGAAATGCAAGTTGCTTACCTGTAACTAGTTCTTCGAGTGGTCATCTGTGCAGTCACACAACCCACCCACCCACCCAACCCATCCCCGCTTCGGTGTGGTGCTACATAGGGGTGTGCACGGACCCCCCGCTCCGCTTCACTTGCAGATCTGCCATTTTCCGGATCGGGCCGCTCCGCCCCGCCCCCGCTCCGCCCACTTCCGCTCCGCTCCGCCCGGAGCTCCGGATCCGGAGCTCCGTTTCCCCCCCCCATAGGCTTGCATTGAAAGCTAAAAAATTATACAACTTTTTTTCTGTTCAAGTTAGAAACCTCATGTTTGGCACCATGACACCTCATGGGGATATACACACGCACGCCAAGTTTCAAAGCAATCCCATCATCCCCTGATTTTTGGCGAATTTTTGAAAATCGGGCACCCCACACACAACATCCCTGCGAGGTGGGCAGGGGAGGAGGGAGGGAAGGCAGGCAGGCATGCAGCTGGCATTTCTGGGGGCATAAGGAAGTGAGCCAAGGATAAGCCAGTAATGCATATAAAATGGAATAAATCAATAAATAAACAAAGGAGGGGTGGAATTAAAAGCAGCAGTGTTGCTGAATAAACAGCAAGAAGATTTTTTTAAAAAAGGCTATATCTATCTTTTACCAGCAATAGGGGGACGTGCCCGGGGGAGGGGGAAGCAGCTGCCAGTTCAACTCAAGACAGCCACCAACAGCTCTGAGATTAAGAAGTAAACGCTCACTTCAACTCATAACAGGCATCGCTCCACCACTAAAAAGTGAGCATTCACTTCAACTCATGATAGGCATTGCTCCACCGTTTTACTCTCTTTGGAAGGCTCTAATGGCCTTCCAGTGCAGGAGAGAGTGGGGGCACGTCCACAATGAGATGCCCTAGGGGAGCTCATCCCCTTGCACCACATCTTTTCAGTTGTTCCCCAAAGTTAGGGTGGGGAGCAGTGCTGTGTTTCTATCTCTTATTCTTGGCTTAGTATATGATTTCAGGTTGTGTTTGTGCATTTGGTGGGGCTACTGTGTTAAAAAACACGGGGAAAAGCCCGTTCAGATGAAGAAAGAGAAGTTTCCCAGAATCCCAAGTTACCTGTTTTGCCTATGCCCTCCTCTAACTTTGGGATCATCATGACCGGGAGCTGACTCTGCCCCTCAGCCCTTTGAAAAAGGTATTTTTCCCGCCGATTTTTAAAAAACTTCTAGCGCGCGACCCGGACAACGCAGAAAGTTGAGAGTAGTCTGAAAATGACCCCCATCCACGACTCTCTGTGCACAAGAATTTTCAGAACGATAGCTTAAAAACCAACCCAGTTATGCCCGAGTCTTTCCCTCAATGCAATCCTATGGGCGAAAAGCCGAAAACGCCGTTTGAGCCGCGCGGTTGACCCGATTTTCACAAAAATATAGCACGCGACCCAGACAACGCAGAGAGGTGAGAGTGGTCTCAAAATGACCCCCATCCACGACTCTCTGAGCACAAGAATTTCTAGAACGATAGCTTCAAAAAGAACGTAGTTATGCGTGATTATTTGCCGCAATGCAATCCTATGGTGAAATGTTTTCAAGATGGCAACCGGAGCGCTCCGCCTGAACTAGGAGCTCCGAAAAATGGCCGCTTCTCTTCGCCTTGCTTCTAGGGGGTCCGCGGTCCGCTCCTACTCCGCCTCTGGGTAAGGCGGAGCAGGCCAATCCGCTACTGCTTCTATGCTCCTAATAGGAGCGGATCACACCCCTAGTGCTACACTATATATAAAATAAATACTCCTCGATACCGAGGCTAAGGTCTCAGGAGAACTGAGGAGTTGGGCAGGAACCCTCCTAGATATGCGCACTATGGAGTGGGGGAGGGTTCCCGCCGAAAGCTCAGCTTTAGAAGTTTTCCCGACAGTAGCTCCGCGCAGGCGCAGAGCCCATATGTGTGATGCACAGATGACCACTCGAAGAACTACAGTTACAGGTAAGCAACTTGCATTTTTCTCCCGAACGACAACAAGCAGATTAGCTCCCTCAAGAATACGTTGCAGACCTGGACAGACATTGACTGCCTCAATATACTTTGTGCTTTTCTTTGGTATTGTGATTTGTTTTTATGCTTTGACTTTTATGCTTTGACTTTAACCACGAGAAAGTGCAGTTTCAAAGGTAAGACCCCTATGTGGCTGCATGTTGGTGGCTGCATCATATAAACAACACAGCACCACTGTGCAGCCATTATGGGGTATATAGGGTGTATAGATAACACCTGTTTCATTTGGACTAGCTCTACTAAATTCTAGGCCAATGATGTTGACAGTGCAATTCTTCAATCACAGCAATATTGATATTGCTTGCACAGGTACAAGCCAAATCAATATTTCACACTCACTTACAGTTTCAGGGCTAACATTTCCTGACCTACTCATTCCCTTTCCCCCAAAACAGTGGCCATGAAGTGTTGCAGGCAGAGACAACATCAGCCCTTCCCTCCTCCCTTTCTTGGTTTTGATATCATAGCTCAGAATCTATATGAGGATATGGGAGACATAAGTTTAAATACCAATTCAATGCCTCCTCTCAACAATAATTGTCAGTACAATGCACAATGACATGTATGAACATTTGTATTATGAAAACAATAGCTTTGCATTAGAAAGGTCCGGGAAGCATATGTTCAGGAAAGCAGTTGCTTCAAGAACAAGGTCAAAGCCAGCAAACCTTGCCTTGTGGTAGTGGACAAGTAGATAAGAGGGCTGCAAAAGGAATCAGGAACTGTAGCTTTGAGTCCCTTTTCTGGGAGATACTGGTACTCTCTTGACTCCACCTCAGCCACAGAAAAACATATGGATTTAAAAGAATGAATGGAAAGCGTAGAAAAGAAGAAGTAAAATCAACAGTTAATGGGATAAATCCCATGCATTCCCTTCCAGGGAGCAAGTCCCTGGCCACACAATCACAGCAATTAGTAGTCTTTAATTTTTGTGAACCGCCCAGAGAGCTTCGGCTATTGGGCGGTATAAAAATGTAATAAATAAATAAATAGTCATAACAGGACTCTTATAGTATCCATGACACTTAGTATATGACACACCTACTTCCTCCCACTCCTTCAGATGCATGTGGACAATCCTACACACAGAGACTACATTGTGACAACAGCATTGTCCGAGTGAGCACAGGGAGGAGAGGGGCTTAGTGGTAGGGGTTTAATGTGCATTGGATGTTGGGTTTGTGATGTGACCATCTTGACCCCATTTCTTTTCACCTATTTTCTCCCTAGTGGACTTCTCCACTGCTTTCCCTTGTAGGGTGCTGTATTCTTAGACCCCTTGTTACAGTTGCAGAGTTGACATTCCTAGTGGATATTTGTGCTTAGAGTCTTGAGGCAGGATACCTGTGGAGAGTCTGATAATACATGTTAACACAGCAGCTCTTTTTTCTTCTCTGTGATACTCTGTTATCTTTGGATGCTTGATTGGAGCAAGAGTGCTGACAATCTAAAACTGGCATACATACAAAGAAAAATGTACATTTTACATGCTTAGCTTATTTATAATAGTTTTGGTAAACTGGGTTTTACATATCTGTCGGCCTTAGCTGTATTCATACTCTCATGGCCAGAGCAAAACAGGTATCTAGCTTAGTATTTAAATGTTTATTTCTCCAAAATGTGGCACCAATTTGCACTGTCCAAGTTCTTGAAATACAAAGTTTTCTCTGAGTCTGGAGTGTCAAAGAGATGTTGCTTCTAACTATTCAAAATATAAGTAAACTTATTACAAAACCTTTTACAAAACTGTACAATATCCACTTGTAAAACCTGGCCCTATGCCAAGGCATTTCATTATATTTCTGATGGCTCTAGCAATATAGATTTTTTTGGGCGGGGGGGGGGGATTTTTCTCTTTCCCTGCAGTGTGAATAACCTTTCAGTAGAAGGCATTAACCTACCTTCATTTTCTCTTTTGAGACAACATGAAATACCTTAACATTGCGTATGTACTCCAGAGGAGAGGGACAGAGACATTTTCCACAAGAGTTGAAGAAAGAATGGCTAGGGTCATACCTCCATTAGTCCCAGAGCATCTTTAAATGTGTGTTTTATAGCATGCTTGTTACTGGCCACTCACGGATGTTCGTGGGTCATTCTGAGAATGCCATCAGCCTCTCCTACTTCATTTTCCGGTTTAAGCACTAAAAATAAAAACTCATAAACCCCGACTCTTCTGAGATATATCTATATTTGTGCAGGCAAAGTTGTGGTATAACATGCCCACTAGAGGGCGCTGCCCCATTCAACTGCATTGAGGCTGTACAAGCCATGTGGTCGCTGCTCTCTTCCTTGTGTAATTACAGTTCCTTGCAGAAGCACAGGAGAAGCAGGAAGCAAAGCCATGGTAAAGGAATGTGATCCTCCCACCCACCCCGTCTGAAGGAGCTCCCAATATGTCTGTCCTGATCTAGCACTTAAAAAGTACAAGAGCTTCTCTGTGAGGTTATTTTGTACAAAAGTATATTCATGCTTTTGAAAAACCAGTAAAGCCTTGTATACATGAGCCTCTGTGAAGTTATTGGTTGAGGTCACTATTTGTAAAGCTACCTTCCTTTGAAGGGAGGAGGAGTGATATGACTTACTGAAGGGAAAGTTTTTTCCAGTTATAAATAAAAAAACTCACATTTTATTTACTTTACATTTAAGGACTCCCACAATTGTGATTTTATACAGTAATATCAGTACACAAATAAGAATAAAGTATTAGTGTTATTTATTACTCTTGATATTTTATGTATTATATTTTAAATGTATGCATGTTTATATGCATATATTTTTGTAGTTTAATGACAGCACCTGAAATGTTCATATGGTTATGAAATTGAAATGTACTAGCTATTACAATGATAAATGTGAGGAAATACCTGATCAAAATGTCTGTAATTTAGTAGCATCTCTTACAAGTGTTATTTTTAAAGTTTTACTAAATAGCTGGTTGACAAGCCTTTTCCCCTTTCCTTTCTGAACACAGTTGTCTTCCTTCACCAAAATAAAGTCAGTTTCTACAGTTTAAAAAAGAGTTTTTAGACTGTAGTCCTATACCAATTTACCTAGGTTAAGGCCCATTAAACTCAGTGGCATTTACTTCTAAGTAGACATGTACAGGATTTGCACTGCTAGGCTGCAATACTATGCACACATACCTGGGAGTAAATCTCATTAAACTCAGTGGGGCTTATATTTAGAATTGCACTGTAAAAGGAATAAAATTATTTTTCTACATGAGCACATGCTCATACCCAACCCATACTGTTTTGTGTATCAGTATTTTCCTAATACCATCGTTCCTTTAAATGCCAGACATTTTTCTAGTATAGTCTGACACGTCTTATGAAGGACTATGACCCAGCTTAAGTAGAACACCTTTAAGACCTGTTGATTTCCATTGGAGAGTTAAGTAGGGCTGTGCATCGCTTCAGATCTGAATCCCCAATCTGAGGCAAATCAGGGTGATTTGGAGGGTTTTGAAACAGATCCGAATTGAATTGAAACAGGTCCGAATCGGTCTGAAGTGAATTGCATGGTCTGAATTGATTCAGATTGATTTGGACCTTTTTCAAACACAGATAGACATGAAAATTAGCACCATAATAGGACTTCAGTAGGACTTCATTCCTGTGAAGTTTGAAGCACATTGGTTCATCTCCTGATTTTTAGGAATTTTTTTAAAATTCAAGGTTTTAAAAATATGCTCTCATCTTTAAAGATAAAGAGATGAAACTTAGCACCATGATAGCTCTTAAGTAGAGCTTAAGGTATGCCAAGGTTGAAGCATATTGGTTCATTCCTTGTTTTGGGGGGAATTTTTAAAGTTCAATCTCAAACCTCCTCATTGGACTCTAGCACCTTGAGAAGTAACCAATTTTCAGGGGGGGGGGAGGAAATGAAATTACAGATAAAGAGATCAAAATTAGCACCATGGTAGGTCTTCAGTAGGGATTCAGCCATGCCAAGTTTGAAGCAGATCCCTTGTTTTTTGATGGAATTTTATAAATGTGTGCTTTATTATTGTGTACTGCTTATGCACAACAAACAGCACACACACACACAAAGTAGAAGACACTGAGAGACTAAACAACACAGAACTCACAGAGGATATTGTTGTTGTTGTTGGCTGTGCTGCTTACAGGGCAATAAGAAGGACTCTGAAACAATCCTCCTCCTAGCCTCCTATTAAGGGGATGCCAAAGCATCTCTCACTGTATGTGTTTTGAATCACTATGCCTGCCTCGCAGGGCCGGTTTGTTTTCTTTCTGTCAGCCTCTCTGTGCCTGCCTGCCTAGCTGCGTCCTTGCCTCTCTGCCTGCCTGCCTGGCCTGCCTGAGCACCTGCACACTTCTCCAATATGATCTGTCTGGTCCTGCCTTGCAGGGCTGGTTTGTGTTTCTGGCTTTGAATCAAGATAATCCTCGGCTCAGTTACATGTGCCCACATAGCTGCCTGCTACCTCTCTGCCTGCCAGCCAGCCTGCCTGCCTGCCCACTTCTCCAATATTATCGGCCTGGTTCCACCTTGCAGGGCTGGTTTGTGTTTCTGGCTTTGCTTTGACTCAATTTCTAAGGCACATTGCTTCCAGCCAGGTAATGTGTGTATCCCAGGCAGCCTATTTCCCCTGTTTCTCTCTGAATGGGAAGAGCCTGAGGATGTGTCAGCTTCAGAACTAAAGAAAAGTAGGGGAGATTTGCACTTGAAGGGATAGTGTGAGCTGAATACACACCTTCTCAAATTGCTCTTTGCTTTGAGTGGCTACTTTAATTGTTTCCTTGAAAAATCACATTTTCATCAGTGGATTACAGGAAAACCACTGCACAAATGTGTCTAACATCTGGCACACATGAGCATCTCCAAGGCATCTGTAAGCTCTCCAACTTTCATGTTTCTATCTTGAAAAATAAAGTTATAGGCATTTATTTTTTCCAATGCAAGTTATGGGGAAATGAAAAATTTGAATAATTTGGACATTTGAATATCGATTCAGATTCGGATCCGTGGCAAGATGGACTGGGTCCGAATCAATCTGAATTGAATTGGGCTCAATTTGGAAGGTCCGAATCGGGATTCAAAGTGAATTGGGGGTCCATGCACAGCCCTAAAGTTAAGCACATACCTAAGGTTGCAATTGTATACTCCTTTACTGGAAGTTAAGCTCTATAGAATTCAATGGGACATAGTACTGAGTAAACATCCATAGAATAGTGCTGCATCTCTCCCCCGTTAACATAGGGTGACCATATGGAAAGGAGGACAGGGCTCCTGTATCTTTCAGCAGGTGTCATTTGTATGCATACAGCACCTGGTGAAATTCTGAAGATACAAAAGAGGGCAGGGCTCCTGCAGCTTTAACTGTTTTGCTGAAGAGGGAATTTCACCAGGTGCTGTATGCATACAAATGACACCTGCTAAAATTCCCTTTTCTATACAACTGTTAAAGATACAGGGAACTTGTCCTCCTTTCCATATGGTCACTCTGCCTAACAGCATTTTTGTATCAATTTAAAGGAGATCTGTTAACATTTCCATGTTAAAAAGGACTTTGAATGCTTTTTGTAAACATTTTATCCCATATTACTTTTTTTCCCCCTTTTAGTGGCAAAGCATTACTGTAACTCTGGTTGAAAAAGTGCAGATGATTGCTGTAATTTTGGGATCACTGTTCTTATTAGCAAGTGTAACATGGCTTCTGTGGTCGGCCTTCAGTCCTTATGCAGTATGGCAAAGAAAAGACCTCCTTTTTCAAATCTGCTATGGAATGTATGGCTTTATGGATCTAGTGTGCATAGGTAAGCTCCAAAAATCAATCCATTCATCATTTTTTCTAAAGGATTTGCCCCTTTCTCATGTTTGTGATATATGTATAGCTGCTGCTGCCGTCCTGTAATTCTTAATCAATAGAAATATGTATCAACCTATTCAAAGGCGAGTCAAAACATAGAGCAGAGGGTTCTTAGTTTTAAGCACAGCAAGCTTCTCAAGCTTAAAGCCTTTTAATAATCAATACATATAACAGATTAAAAAAACTGCCTGACAGCATTCACTCTTGTCCACAACCTGGCAGATCAAAGGGATTGAGAATGAGCACAGGATAAATGGAACTACAGTGGGCTTTAAATATGTGAAAAGTTCTAATAGGCATCACACACAGTGGGACACACAGCATTCTGTAGTTCATTGGGAGGGTTTAGGATGGAGCTACTTCTCCCCTGACAACTGTTCATCCCTTTCTAAGGAGGTATGATTCACTTTGAGAACCACTGTCACAAAGGAAAGGGAACCACAGCAAGGCACAAGGGATGCTCCTAAGAGGTAGGGTATGACAGAAATATAAACCTAAACATCTGATTGTTTGGAATATTTAGCAATCTTGAATTCCTTCTCCCAGATCTCTCCCCCCCTTCTCGCTCTAGTCTTCTATTTTCATGCTTTCTTTCCACTTTTATTTAGGTGCTAGCATATATTCCAGCTGTTCCTATTTATTGGAACCTGTAAACTTGTTTCCATTTTCTAGTACCTGATCTCTATTTTGTCTCTGTTTTTGCCTTTTGATGAGATGTTAGCAATGCTTTTTTAAAATTCTGTTAGTGTGAGTTGCTATAGTTATTGCAAGGGCTCAGTTCTCTCCCCAGGTTTTCTAGATGTTAAGTGAGTAAGGGTGGATTCATTTTGTCTCTAGCACACATACATGTAATGGTGGGGAATGAAGGCTTTGGTATGAGAACAGGATGTCTCTATTGCAAGTGAAAGAAGGTTTGATCTGTCACCCACCCACTCCTTGGGAGCCTTCATTCCTCCTTCCACCCGCCTGTGTATCTGGCTTTGTGCTGCAATGGCTCTAGTGGAATGAAGGAAGCTGTCTTTTACTCCTCCTTCCTCTAGCACCTAGCGTGCTTCTGCAAGCTGTGAGCAAAGGGAGTGAGGAAAAGTGGAAAGAGAGACCTTTCTGCCTTCCTCCAGTCTACCTACTGCAAAAGCAAAGAGGCAGGGAGAATAGATAATAATAATAATAATAATAATAATAATAATAATAATAATAATAATAATAATAATATTTTATTTGTTACCCGCCTCTCCCTCTGGATCGAGGCGGGGTTCTTCTCAGCCTCAGATTTTAATCTGAACCAGAGAAGTACTTTCATGGCTGCATTACTGATCTTGTATGTAAAGTGAGCATTTTGAGCCACATATTTTCATGTTTCTGAGGGGGGAAATATGGCATTTGGTGATATTGCTACTGACAGGATCTGAGGGAATCCTGAAAAGGCTGGCCTTTATGTTTTTAGAAATACAATTTGGGCGGGGGAAGTGGAAAAAAGAGCACAGAATTTAGACAATAAGACTTCAAGATCACCTGCTAAAATATTATTTAAAAACTGCTATTTTTTCAAAATGGTGGCATATAAATAACAATATTGGGCATTATTTCATCAAGATTAACTATTTTAAAATTGCATTTATTTTAATGGGAAGATTTAGCACATGCTTTAATCTTTTCTAATAATATTAAAACATGCCATTTCTGTGCAAGATGCTCAAACGTGTAGTGGTGATCTAACTCCAAGTATTTCTAGATGATACTGATTACTTACATTGCTTTTCAGTTTAGCTTTCAATCTAGTTTGGGGACTGAGACAGCCTTGGTTGCTCTGCAGGTTGCCCTACACTGGGAACCAGACAGAGGCAGCATGTCCCTATTAGTTCTTCTGAATCTCTCAGAAGCTTTCCATATGGCATTTGGGCTGCTTTGAAAGGATTGCGACACAATGTTTTGTGGTGGTCCTGGTGCCCTTCCTGGAAATTGATTCTCAGGCAATGGTGGTGAGACTGCTGCTCTACCTCTTGGCTTTTGACTTCCAGAGTTCCATAGGAGGTTGTACAGATATTGGGAAATACTCCACTCTATCTGCCCTTTCCAACAGATTCCAAAGAGGCTGGGAAGGTCCTAAACCAGTATTTGAAATCAGTGGTGGAGTGATTGTGGGTAAACAAACTGAAGCTTTTCTAGACAAGATGGAGGAGTTGTTGACTGGTAGAAGAGCTTATTATGGTAGGGTGACCATATGAAAAGGAGGACACGGCTCCTGTATCTTTAACAGTTGTATTGAAAAAGGAATTTCAGCAAGTGTCATTGTATATATGAAGAACCTGGTGAAATTACCTCTTCATCACAACCATTAAAGCTGCAGGTGCCCTGCCCGCTTTTAAACCTGGGCACTCTGGTATAGCTCCTACAACTTCAACTGTTGAGATGAAGAGGGAATTTCACCAGCTTCTCCATATATACAAATTACACCTGCTGGAATTCCCTTTTCTATGCAACTGTTAAAGATACAGGAGCCCTGTCCTCTTTTTCATATGGTCACCCTAATATATGGTTATGTATACAACCCATTTTGAATGGTATTGCACTCCCCTTAAGAATGTGGTTAGCCAAAAGATCCGGCCCTACCATTAGGGAGAGCAAAGTGGCTGCCTCAGGCAGCAGATGCTAAGGGGTAGGAAATGGTAGTATGTTGGAGGAGAAAGCTATGTGGGCCTCTCAGCCTGCCTTTGCTTCTTATATTAGCCTGCTGCCCTCAGGTTGGGCTGGCTGGTCCTGTTAGCCACTGTGGGAAACAGAATGCTAGTAGATGGACATTTGGTCTCATCCAGTAGGACTTTCCTATGGTTTTTTATCTGTACCTGAGATCTTAATGATATAGGGCGGGATACAAATGTTTTAAATAAATAAATAAATAAATAATCAATCGGGTTTGCACCTTGGGAATGCTCCTGGATCTAGTGCTGCTCCCAGATGCCCAAGGTAGTCTTGGGCATAGTGCTTTGTTTCAGTTTAGGCTAGTATGTCAGCCTAGAAAGCCCTTGTCTTTCCTAAAAAAGTTTGGTGTAGCCACTGTTACATATGCCTCAATAACATCCAGATGTTCTACATGGGGCTACCTTTGAAGAATGTTTAGAACTTCACCTGGTTTAAAAAGTTGCTGCTAGAATACTAACTGGGACCCAGCATAAGGAGCATATAACTGATATTATTTCATCTCAGTTGGTTTCCAGTTTATTTCCAAGGCCAGTTCAAGTGGTTTTGATATTTAAAACCTTCTGCGGTATGACTCAGATAATCACTCAGGCAATCATCTGAAGCCCTGCTTTATTTCCCTCATTGTCTGAGGTGGTCACCTAAGTGTCTTTGGTGGTAGTATCTGGGCTCCAGTATGCTGTCCCAGAAGAATCTAATTTGATTCTACCATTGCCCAGTTTTCATTGCACAATGAAAAACCTTTTAGAGAGCCCGGTGACAACTGAACTTGTTTTTGTTTTTATTGTCTGCTGATATCTTTCTTACATTTTTAATGTGCTGCTTGATCATTTAGTTGTATAATATTCTTAATTTGCTTATATTTATATTATTGTTAGACACAATGAGAGTCCTTGTAAGGTGGGATATAAATATTTTAAATAATAAATGAATAATAAAATTAGTAGTACTGAAAGGTGCTTAATTATGACAAAATTGCAGCAACTAGTTTTATCACTGTTGGAGTTGATTCATACATTACTGTAGTGGTATGATTGGCTTCACACATTGCATTGATAACATCTTTATACAGTACTAGACTAAATGGACATTTGGTCTGATCCAACAAGATAATTCTTAAGATAAAGTGACTACTTAGCTATTTTTCCAAAGCACTTTTCAAAATTGATGCCATATTGAAATAACCAAAAGTGAAAGAGGCAGAAAGGGTGAATCCAGTAAAAAATAAAAATCCTGCGATAGAGGAATCACTCACTATACCCCAAAGAGCTGGGATTAGGTTTTAATTAATTATCTGTTTGTATAAATGGCAGACATTGTGTACTGAAATATCTATGATATTTTAAGTTAAAATGTTATCATTTTCTTTTGCTTGTTAACAGTGATATACAGTCGTGTGAAAAAGAAAGTACACCATCTTGGAATTGTATGATTTTACATACCAGGACATAATAACAATCATCTGTTCCTTAGCAGGTCTAAAAATTAGGTAAATACAACTTCAGATGAACAACACAACACATGACATATTACACCGTGTCATGATTTATTTAACAGAAATAAAGCCAAAATGGAGAAGTCATGTGTGAAAAAGTAAGTACACCTTATGATTCAATAGCTTGTAGTACCACCTTTAGCAGCAATAACTGGAAGTAATCGTTTTCTGTATGACTTTATCAGTCTCTCACATCGTTGTGGAGGAATTTTGGCCCACTCTTCTTTACAACGTTGCTTCAGTTCATTGACGTTTGAGGGCATTTGTTTATGCACAGCTCACTTAAGGTCCCGCCACAGCATTTCAATTGTGTTGAGGTCTGGACTTTGACTGGGCCATTGCAACACTTTGTTTTTTTTCTTTTTTAGCCATTCTGTTGTAGATTTGCTGATGTGCTTGGGATCATTGTCCTATTGCATGACCCAATTTCGGCCAAGCTTTAGCTGTTGGGCAGATGGCCTCACATTTGACTCTAGAATACTTTGGTATACAGATGAGTTCATGGTCAACTCAATGACTGCAAGGTTCCCAGGTCCTGCGGCTGCAAAACAAGCCCAAATCATCATCCCTCCACCACCGTGCTTGACAGTTGGTATGTGGTGTTTGTGCTGATATGCTGTGTTTGGTTTTTGCCAAACATGGCGCTGTGCATTATGGCCAAACATCTCCACTTTGGTCTCGTCTGTCCAAAGGACATTGTTCCAGAAGTCTTGTGGTTTGTTCAGATGCAACTTTGCAAACCTAAGCCATGCTGCCACGTTCTTTTTAGAGAGAAGAGGCTTTCTCCTGGCAATCCTTCCAAACAAACCATACTTGTTCAGTCTTTTTCTAATTGTACTGTCATGAACTTTAACATTTAACATGCTCACTGAGGCCTGTAGAGTCTGAGATGTAACTCTTGGGTTTTTTGCAATTTCTCTGAGCATTGCACGGTCTGACCTTGGGGTGATTTTGCTGGGACGTCCTCTCCTGGGAAGATTGGCAACAGTCTTGAATGTTTTCCAATTTTGAATAATCTTTCTCACTGTAAAATGATGGACTTTAAATTGTTTGGAAATGGCCTTATAACCCTTCCCAGATTGATGGGCAGCAGCAATCACTTCTCTAAGATCATTGCTGATGTCTTTCCTCCTTTGCATTGTGTTAACACACACCTGAATGCTCCAGACCAGCAAACTGAAAAAACTTTGGCTTTTATAGAGGTGGTCATACTTGCTGATGATCAATTAATCACAGGCATTTGATTAGCAGCACCTGTCTGCTACTTAGCATCTTAATTCCTATGGAAGCAGTAAGGGTGTACTTACTTTTTCACACATGGCTTCTCCATTTTGGCTTTATTTCTGTTAAATAAATCATGACGCGGTGTAATATGTCATGTGTTGTTGTTCATCCGAGGCTGTATTTACCTAATTTTTAGACCTGCTAAGGAACAGATGATTGTTATTATGTCCTGATATGTAAAATCATACAATTCCAAGAGGGTGTACTTTCTTTTTCACACGACTGTACATAAGCCATCTAAAGCAGCATTCCTTGATATAAATCTGTTTGATCCAGTCACCTGTAATCCAGGCACATGGCTTAACTATGCTGTGGTTCAGGCTAGCAATTCAAACCTATTGGCGCTTGCTTACAAAAAAAGTGTGCTTCATATAAGGAATTAAGGACTTGAATAATTTCTTTCCTTTAATTTCAGGTCTTATCATTCATGAAGGCGCATCAGTTTGCAGAGTATTTAAGCGTTGGAGGGCTGTCAATCTGCATTGGGATGTACTAAATTATGACAAAGCTTCAGACATAGAAGAGAGCAACCGAGGAGAATCCTCCACAGCTAGGACTTTGTGGTTACCCCTAAATGCATTTAGAAACAGAAGTTTAGTTCATCCTACAAGGTTAACTTCGCCAAGATTTCAATGTGGCTATGTTTTGTTACATCTCTTCAGTCGAATGAGACCTCAGGAGGATTCATCAGATGACAACAGCTCTGGAGAGGTTGTTATGAGAGTGACTTCAGTGTAAAATTATGGTCACTGTGCTACATGCACAAGGACAATGTGCCCTGAACTCTCTTACAGTATTCTGGAATGTAATGAATGGTGAAACTATAGCACATAAAATATATAAACCTTTTTTTAATTTATGCTTTTATATGATCAGTTGAATTGCAAATACATTTTCCTGAGAAAGGTCTCTTTCTTTTTATACCATGATTTATCACTTTTTATCTATTTGTACTTGGCATTTATAAAAATATAATTTAACAATAGCTTTAATAATGTGGAGACAAATATTTTAAACTATTGGTATTTTTGATAGATTTAAGTGTATTTTCAAAGTTCTATGTCATCTTTTATTTTCCAGACATGGTAAATGAGATTAATTAGATGACGTGTTAAGTAAACCAAACAAATTCATATAATGTGTTACTTCCATTTGTGTATAGGTATGTCTTTCATATTTGTCTTTGGAAAAACACACAGTTTCTTTGGGAAGAAGAGTGTGTACACTGCATATATCCAAAATGGAATAAAGTTTAAATTTCATGGAGGACATGTACTGAAAACTGATAGTGAAAAGCAAACAGTTTTACAAGAACGAGGATGTGAAAAATCTGTGAATTAACATGGAAGTATTATTTTGTGTCATCTAGGTGATGAAAATATTGTTCTAAACATTTAGTTATATATGTACTATAGTCCAATTTTATAGAATATTTAGTCAAATGGGGAAAAAAACAAGAGGGGAATCAGCATTCAAATATACACTTCATTGCAGGATAGAGGTATTGTATTCCAGTATTGTCTTTTCAAGACTGCCAACTACTACACAAGGATTTAGCCAGAATGATTTGTTTCCCACTTTCATGAGAATTAAATTTTAATTAATTAATTACATGAAATAAATTCAGTTACATTGAAAGAAGTATTTTCTGGTTTTATGCCAGTTCTCTCCCTTCTCTGTATCTTTTATTCTATATTATCCAGTTCAATGTATCCAGCTCAATACATTGAGTGAGAGCCAATCTTCTCTTTCCACTGGAAAAGGGAATTCCCTTAGGACTGCCAATCTGTGTAGAAAAATATATACCCCCCCTTTAACCACAAAGAGCTCCTGCATCAAGAATGTAGAAGTACATTTGCACTCTTCTAAAACATCCATGGTACTTGAATAACTTTATTTTGTAATGAGACTAGAGGAGGACAAGGGCTCAGAAATAGTGCAGGGGACTGGACAAGATAATTTCTGGATATCAGGCTTAGCACCACCTTTAGTTTACCATAAAGAAGATATAGGACAAAATAACTTCTGCTGCTCAATCCTATGCAGATTGATATCAATAGAATCAGACTGCAAGGCACTTACATTTGATAGTATTTACAAACTTGGCTTTAACAGCTTTCTTCAGGCAAAAGGTATAAGACTTCAACCTGTTGTCTGTTTCTCTCATTGCCTACAGCAGCACACACCAAGAGATTAAGCAAAGTTGTTAAAGGAACAAGTAAGAAGTAATGTTGGCTTTATTCAGAAAGATCCAGGCTGTTGACAATTTGTGCCAGGTTATTTTATTTATTATGCTCTTTTTATGCTGAAGATATTACAATATTGCATAGAGTTGGAATTATTTATAGATGCATTTTAAAAGCCTAAGTAAACCTGGTAAAATTATTCAAAATCAAACTATCTCGTTCTTTTTTGTTGTTCTTTCTAACTGAATTGCAATGATGGTTGAAAATCTGTGTGAATGAAACACTGGAAAGTATAAATAATTTTTGCAAGTCTGCATCCCTCAATTTCCTTCAATTTTTCTCTTTCAGATTGAACTGCCATTAACTTCAATTCTTCTTCTTCTTACTTTTCTTCTTTTGAAATCATATGACATGAACTCAGTGACAAAGAATGCTCATTTATCCAAACTTCTGAGATTGCCAAAATAGCTGCACATTTTTCCATAGCTGCACATTTTTTTCCTTCAAGGTGATTGCAGTCCTATGCACTCTTATTTGAGAGTAAGTCCTGTTGAATATAGTGAAACATCTGAATAAATATGCATATGTTTGGGCTGCAAGAACTCTTTTGCAGTCTTTCATGTGACTTACATCCCAACCATAACAGTGTTTACTAGGATGTAAATCACATCGCATAAGCATACTTTGTGTGAGTATGCTTAAGTTTTACAATGCAATCCTAAACCTTTTACTTTGTAAATCCTCAATTGAAAATCTTAGTGGGTTCAATGGAACATCAATTTATTTAGAAGATTTGTAGCACACCTTTGTATCACTAAGACAGTTTACAATATAGGAATGGATGCAAGATCTGCCTTGGCTTCTGTAAAAGGAAGGGACCTTGCCCTCTTGGAAAGTCTCTCTGCCTAATTTGGGGGCATCCCCACATCCCCTGCTCAGCCTATTCAGAAAGGTCTCTTGACTCTGTGTGGCTGGAAGGGGTGTGTGTCCTCTTCCATCAGTGCAGTTGTTATAGCATAAATCTGGGTCCAATCCATAGATTAAAAACATATTCAAATCAAAATAACACCACAATAAAATACATAAGAACAATCTGAGCAACACTAGAGCATTTGAAGCAGCAGATGGCTAAATTAAAACAATCCAAAAGCTTGGCAAAATAAGAATGTCTTGACCACCTAAACACTAGAACTGTGTTTAGGATTTCACCTTAGCCCTTTGGCCTATAGAGAGCAAGTTGGCCCAACATATTATGTTAATAACAATGTGACCTGTAATAACATGTTGTAATGTATCCCCTCACCACCTAAGCAGAGTGCTCCTGATCAGTGCTCCAGCCAGTCTGAAACATGAGCCTTGAGGTGCTATTCATCTGCATGGGGTATTTACTCTGGTACTGCTGTGGCCCAAAGACGATAGTAGCAGATGATGCCTGCCTGTCGCAGCTTTTCTTGCTGTAAAATCCAGTGTTTTGGAAACTGATGTTCTGATGGATTTTCCTGTCACACACTCAGTGGCTTCACAATAGTCTGAGAATCTGTGTGTCCTAAACTGCCCTCAATACAAGCTGTTGGGAGCAGCACTGATTGGCAGAAAGGAAAGTTGCATGGGGTGGGGGGAGAGCAGAGAGCTAAACATGTCTACACAGAAGTAACTTCAGTTGCACTTTGCCGAGTACAGGAGCAGAGGGGTTGGTAGTATTCCTTTGTTTTAAATATCCTTTGAGCACCAGAGTGGATAGGGGGCAGGCAGCCAGTCCTGTTGGTTTGAAACTGCTCTGTTGCGAACATGTGCTAAATAAACATGCTTACTCTGAAGTAACTCTCTCCAATTGCACTTCACTGACCGTGGGAGTGGGGAGAAGGAGTGGCGGAGAGCAAGCCTCAAGCCAATTGTTCTAAAACTGCACCGTTATGCAAGTGTGAAAGTATGCTGTTATGGAGGTTCACAGTTATGCAGAGCCTTACTGATTTCAAAAGCTGATGGCCCACAAATGACCCCTAATCCCATAGAGAAGGGCTGAAGACAGAGGAGAGATGTCTGCTAAACATGCTTACATCCTCCATTGCACCTCACTGAGCCTGTGGGAAGGAGGTGCAGGGCAGCAAGCCTCCATTCGCTGCCTCATACCTATGCATTTGATGACATTCCTTTCTATTTGTGGGACTCCACTCACCACGCCCTGAAATAATGTAGTTTCAGGTTCTCTTTACCCCATGCAAGCAGATTTTGTTTTATGTATAAACTGCTGTACTGGCTTGTGCAACCCAATGCCTTCTCCTCACCCTTGTTTTCTCCCCTCCCCTCAATATTCCATCATCCTGGAAGCATATAGGTCACAAGCAAGACATTAAAAAAAAACCCTATAAATTAGGGTGACCAACTGTCAGGATTTCCCCGGATTTGTCCTGGTTTTTGTTCTTTCCATGGTGTCAGGGGGGATTTTCTATAATTTTCAATAATGTCCTGGAATGACACACCTTCCCCTTTAAGGCTGCCATTAGCATGGCAGGAGGGAGTGACATGCTTTCTTGAGGCACATCATTCCCCCACCCCGAGCTCCAATTGAGGTCTTAAAGGGGAAAGTGGGTCATTCGTGGACGTTATAGAAAAGGCCCCAATTGGAGTGGATGGTGGTGGTGCAGAATGAAATCCTTTCCCCTCCTCCACTCCAATCGGGTTCTTTAAGGTGGCGGGGGAATAACGTACTTTCTGCAGGACTCAGAAAGCTGATTCACCACACACACACACTAGGTGTCCTCTTTTTTTGGTTTCCCAAATATGGTCACCCTACTATAAATTAGAAATGCATATACTTCTGCATATTTAGGAAGTCCCCCAACTGTGGGAGGCCCCATTTTGTTCCCACACTGATTCACACTCAAAGTGCCTCATTCACTATTAGAGGAAGTAGGTATGGCCAAACCAGATTGTTTCATTTCCATATCCCTAATCCTAACCTGCATGAAAATGTGCGTTTGGGGGGCATTCTACTATAAAATATGCACATTTTCTGCATATTTTAACTTAAATACATATTTTATGTGTGTTTTGGTACTTTTTTTGAGCTGAGAGTAGTGAAAAATGTAAAGAAGTGCAAAAAACAAAGGAGACCTGTTTTCCAATCCATGTATTAGTCTAGGAAGTGTGAATCAGGTTGGCAGCCTGAACAAGATTCTTGAGCGTTCCTAAGAGGGAGTGATGTTAACATAATATTAACAAGAACTCTAATTCACCTGATGTGTACATGGAACAAACTGCTTTGGTGACAAACCTTCACTGATATTTTTGTTCAATAAGCAAAGTATTAATATTTCCAGTCAAATGTAACAACAGGAATAGAGTGATATAAGACAGAATGCTAGTCTACTGTTCTTTAAGTTTCTTGTTAAAAATAATTTTGCTTTAGTTTTGCCAGATGCTGCAGTCTCTCTTCCTGGGAACTTTTTGGTTAGTACTGTAAAGAATGTGGCTCTAATCCAGCTAAAGTTAACTGTGACTGAGGCTGCAATCCTACATATATATACACTTATCCAGAAGTAAGTTCCATTAAACTCAGTGGGCCCTTCTTCTTAGTAGACACATATAGAATTACACTGGCTGTATAAATTCCATTGAAATTAATGGGACTAGCTTCTGAATAAATATAGATAGGATCAGGGTGTAAGTTTCATAGATAAGCACTGTGATTTAAATTTGTCATGTCTAAACTATTTCATTGGTTTCAATGGGACTAAGTTTTGACTACCTTAAGTTGGACCTGGTCTTTAAACTTCTCATAAAACTGGAATCAACATCAAACAGTTTAATAAGCACATGCAGGAAGGAATATGTGCTTTACTTTATCTTTTTGATTGCTATATGATTGCTATATGGGAGGGGGGAACTCTGTGTGTCTGTGTGCATGTACGTGAGTACTTGTGTCTGCAGTCTGACCCACTGCCTGTCATGGAATGCATCTCTTGGGAGCAAAGGGGTTGTTCACCCCTGCTATATAAGATCATGTTAATGGTTGAAACCAGGCACCAGCTAACAATCTGGGGAATTTTAAAAGCTTTGGCCATTGGGAGATTCTATAAGGTTGCTAGCTGATCAGAAATAAACTAGTTTGAACTGCCTTAACAACTATCTGTTATACAGAAATGAAACTTTCACAGCATTATTTCCTAATTGTAGAAGATCAAGCCTCAGTGTAAGGTACAGGTACAAGGGATGGTTTAACACTGATAACATAGTCGTGTCCACTGTCTCCTGTGCTATACCAAGCACTATATAGAGCATATGACCCCACTCCCACCTCAGTTTTGGAGATCCTATGTACTAATGTGGAAGGTCTGCCTTGCCAAGCTATTGAAACAGAACAGTCATGACAGCATTAGAGATTTATGGGTCTCAAAAGCTTCACAAGGTGAAAGGCCCGAATCTCTCCAGAATGCTATCAAACCCACAAGCCAATGTTAAGCCTGAGCTGCTGTAGCTATACCAGAATGTAGGGATGTGCTCCGCTCCGATTAGGAGCGTAGAAGCAGTAGCGGATTGGCCTGCTCCGCCTTACCCAGAGGCGGAGTAGGAGCGGACCGCGGACCCCCTAGAAGCAAGGCGAAGAGAAGCGACCATTTTTCGGAGCTCCGAGTTCAGGCGGAGCGCTCCGGTCGCCATCTTGAAAACATTTCGCCATAGGATTGCATTGCGGCAAATAATCGCGCATAACTACGTTGTTTTTGAAGCTATCGTTCTGGAAATTCTTGTGCACAGAGAGTCGTGGATGGGGGTCATTTTGAGACCACTCTCACCTCTCTGCGTGCTGTGGTTCACGTGCAATATTTTTTTAAAAATCGGGTCAACCGCGGGGCTCAAACTGCGTTTCGGCTTTTCGCCCATAGGATTGCATTGAGGGAAAGAATCGGGGATAACTGGGGGGGGGTTTAAGCTATCGTTCTGAAAATTCTTGTGCACAGAGAGTCGTGGATGGGGGTCATTTTGAGACCACTCTCAACTTTCTGCGTGCTGTGGTTCACGTGCAATATTTTTTTAAAAATCGGGTCAACCGCGGGGCTCCGTTTCGGCTTTTCGCCCATAGGATTGCATTGAGGGAAAGAATCGGGGATAACTGGGGGGGGGTTTAAGCTATCGTTCTGAAAATTCTTGTGCACAGAGAGTCGTGGATGGGGGTCATTTTGAGACCACTCTCAACTTTCTGCGTGCTGTGGTTCACGTGCAATATTTTTTTAAAAATCGGGGTTTGGGTTTTTTTTATTTTTTTTTTTTATTTTTTTGGAAGCGATGACAGGCACATTCAACTCCCAATCCTGATGAGAATTGATCTCCTCAGAAAGCATCCTCCTCCAATCCCAGCGTTGGAGGGGGGACTAAGGCAGACCCACCCTGAGAACTTTCTGTTTTGTGTCTCTTTGTGGGTTGGCGTTCGTGGAGGGAACACTTACTTAGCTAGTGCTCCTGCTTTGGAGATAGATTAATTTAATATAGGTTTAGTTTGGCGCGTGTGTGTGTTTGTTTGCTTCTTTCTGACTTGTAGCTTAGTTTGCCCTGTGTTTTCCCCTTACTTTGATTTAATATAAACTTTATTTTTGAATTTTGGAGTGTGTGGTTGGGTTGGTTGCCCCCCCCTTCCCTGTATTAAAGCCTGACTGTTCTGCTTTTGTGAAAGCTTTCTTTTGAAAGCATACACACACTTTTTGTCCCATTTCCCTACATTTATATTCTTAAACATATTTTATTATATTCTTTCACATAGTCCATTAGTATATATTCTCATACATATTATATTAGTATTCATATTTTGTTCTTCTTATAGTAGTGGTTGGTTCTTTTCCCCCCTCCCCTCTCTTAAATCCTGATTGTGTTTCCTTCTATCTTCTATATACCAAATATACCAAAAAAATTGGATTCTCTTTTTCTTCTCTGTGTAACTTCGACGGAGTGGGCTGCTTTTGTCAAGTTCAACAGGCAGCCACAGATTGAGCATTTTGGGGAAAGCATACGCACACCATTTCCCTATTCTTAAACATATTATTATTATATTCTTTGACATAGTCTTAGTAGTCTATTAGTATACATTCTCATACATATTATAGTAGTGGTTGGTTCTTTTCCCCCCTCCCCTCTCTTAAATCCTGATTGTGTTTCCTTCTATCTTCTATATACCAAATATACCAAAAAAATTGGATTCTCTTTTTCTTCTCTGTGTAACTTCGACGGAGTGGGCTGCTTTTGTCAAGTTCAACAGGCAGCCACAGATTGAGCATTTTGGGGAAAGCATACGCACACCATTTCCCTATTCTTAAACATATTATATTATATTCTTTGACATAGTCTTAGTAGTCTATTAGTATACATTCTCATACATATTAGTAGTAGTAGTATTCATATTTTGTTCTTGTTATAGTAGTGGTTGTCCCATTTCTTGTCCCATTTCCCTACATTTATTAGTAATATTCTTAAACATATTATTATATTCTTGTAGATATTCTTAGTAGTAGATATATATATATATATATTAGTATATTCTCATACATATTAGTAGTAGTATATTTTATTGTTCTTGTCCCATTTCCCTACATTTAAACATATTATATCTTCTTATACATATTCTTAGTAGTACCTTATACATAGTATTAGTAGTATTAATATTTTGTTAGTCATCATGAAAAGAGGAAGCAGGCGTGCTGAAAGCAGCAAGGCTCAGTCTGCCAGCAGTAAGCAGGCTTCCTCTCCTCCTGTGAAACTCAAACGGGCAACTCCTTGGCTGACTGCTCCAAAACAGAAGCAGGACAAGCAGCAGGCAGAGCCACTCTCTTCTGCAACTTGTGCCCGGCGTTCTCTTTTTGAGGGTGGGAATGGGAAAAGTGCCCGTTTGCAAGAGGCACGTGGCAGCAGTGCCATTAGAGGAGGAGGAGTATCCCCAACTCCTTCATTCTCCTTTCAGCCCACGAGCCCGATGATGGACCTAGACGAGGTCCTCAGCACAGTGGAGGGGGGGGAGGAGGAGGAGGAGGCGGTGGGCCTCCAGGATGTGGGGGCTGAGGAGGAGCAGCAGCAGGCCGAGGCTCTCTCCCCAGTCTCATCCCACACCCCTGTTTCTGTGGCAACACCAGAGAGCTCAGGCGGGCAATTGGTGGTGTCACCACGGAAACGAAAGACAAGCATCGTGTGGGACCACTTTGAGTTGGGAGCGGATCCCCGCTTTGCTGTCTGTCGCCACTGCAAACTCAGCCTAAGCAGGGGTTCATCGACAGGGCATTATGGAACCAGCAGCATGAAGATGCATCTTAAGAGGCAGCACCAGTCGGTCTTGCTGGGGAAAGAGGCGGGCAAGGCGACTGGTTCCAGGGGAAAGCCGAAGGCGGCGGCTGCTGCTGCTGCTGCTGCTGCTGCTGCTGCTGGCACTTCCAGTCTCAGCTCTCCATCTCCCATCCCCACAAGGGTTAGGCAGGCAACCCTGCCGGAAATGGGGTGGGGGAAGTATGGAACCACAAGATGGCGTTTTCCAACGCCCTCCCAGATCACCACGTCAATCGGTGAGATGGTGGCGTTGGACGACCAGCCATTCAGCCTCGTCGACAACGCAGGCTTCAAGAGGCTGATGGCGCTTGTGGTGCCATACTACAAGCTGCCGTGTCGCACCACCCTGAGCAGGCGGGTGGTGCCTTCCCTGTACCGTTCCTGCAGGGAGTTAGTGCTGGGTCGTCTGTGCCAGGCAGAGGCACGGATGGTGCACTTCACCTCGGACATTTGGTCCAGCGAGGGCGGAGTGCACGCTTACCTGTCCCTGACGGCACACTGGTGGGCAGCCGTGGGGCAGGAAGGATCCAGCACTACAGGGACTGGCAAGGAGGGCTACTGCTGGGCCCTCCTCCACACGCAAGTGATGGACCAGTCCCACACGGCAGGGGAGATTACGGAGGCCATGAACCGCATGGTGGATGGGTGGCTAGCTGGGCAGAAGGTCACCCGCGGTTACATGGTCACGGACGGGGGAGCCAACATGGTGAAGGCGGTGCGCGACGGCGGATTCGAGGGCGTCCGCTGCATCGCGCACGTCTTGAACCTGGTGGTGAGGGATGGCCTTGGGATGGGCAGCAGCAAGCCCAACCTCGGTCCCCTGTCCGGGATCCGTAACCTCCTGGAGAGCTGCAGAAAGGTGGCAGGCCATTTCCACCACAGCGTCAAGGGCAGTCGCTTGCTGCGGGAGAAGCAGGAGGAGTTGAATCTCCCGCAGCACAGGCTAGTGCAGGATGTGGTGACACGCTGGAACTCCACCTACCTGATGCTGGAGCGGATGGTGGAGCAACAGCGTGCCATCCACGACTTGTTCAGGGTCAGGGACATGGGCGTCCACCACCTGGGCAAGCAGCAGTGGGACGCCATGTCCCAGCTGGTGGCGGTCCTCAAGCCGTTCCTGAACGCCACCGAGACCCTGAGCAAAAGCTCTGCCCTCCTCAGCCAGGTGATCCCTGTATGCAGGCATCTCCAGAAACAGATGGGCGACTTTCTGGAGTACAGGGATCCCGTCACCGGCAGGCGCTTCGAGCCCGAGGTCCGCGAAGCGGTGACTAGGCTGAGGGACGGCGTGACGCGGAGGCTGGAGCCCATCCAAACCGACAGGGTCCACATGTTGGCAGCCATGTGCGACCCTCGTGTGAAGGATGGGCTTTGTGGGCCAAATAGCAGGCAGCACTGGGTGGAAACGCTGGTGGGCGAAGTGCGGGCGGCATGGGCCAAGAGGGTGGGGCAGAGTGAGGCAGAGGAGCAGGCCACCCCTCCCCGCAGCAGCACCAGCAGCACCAGCAGCAGCCTCACCTGCATCCCTCCCAGCAGCAGCACAGGCGAGGGGTATTGGGAAGAGGCTCTGCACACCGTGTTTGGGCAGAGACCCTCCCCAGCCACCAGCCAGGATGACGCTGCAACCACCGTGCAGCGTTACCTGTCAGAGCCCATCGAGGACTCCTCCATGGACCCCCTGGCCTACTGGTCATCCCGTTTTCAGATTTGGCCGGACCTGGCGCGGGTGGCCATGGATCGACTCAGCTGCCCACCCACCAGTGTTCCAAGCGAGAGGGTGTTCTCTATGGCGGGCGACATAGTGACCCCTCACCGCTCTCGCTTGGAGCCGGACTTGGTGGAGCAGCTGGTCTTTCTGAAGGGCAATCTCCCCCTGCTGGGATACCCCACCCTCAAGCCCTCGTGGGAGTGACAGGCAGGCTCCCTTTAATTCCACCCCTCCTTGGGTTGGCAGGCACACTACAGTTCAGGCAGGCTGGTTTTTTCTCTGTAGGCACTAGGCAGAGTTTGTCACCGTGCGTGTGTGTGACTGACTGTGAGGGCAAAGCACCGCACTTGAGTTCATTTCATTTCTGTGGCGTCCGGTACAGCTTAGTCAACTCATCCGGATAGTTTTCCACCCAGTTCCAAAAGACTCCATTTATTTATTTATTTATTTATTTATTTATTTAATTAATTACATTTATATACCGCCCCACAGCCAAAGCTCTCTGGGCGGTTTACAACCGTTTGTCCATGATTGACTGCACGTTTAGGTGAGGTGCAAGCAGGGGGCAAGGCAATGCCTGGCACCACCACCACCACTAGCCAGGCTGCCTCTCTCCAGCAGTCCACGGGTCGCCCTTTGGAGTGCCCTGGGAGTGGAAGACGTACTCCCTGATCCAGAAGTATGGTTTTTTGAGAAGCAAACAGGCGAGTCCTCGCCTTTGAGAAGCAACCTTTCACTTGAACTCATGGAAGTCATTGACTTCAGCACAGCCACTACATAGAGGCTGTGGACCTCTGGGTGACTCCATCAGTGTGCTGATTTTGAGAAGCAACCTTTCACTGAAACTCATTCACTTCCCCAATTGAGGGTGAGGGAGGTTACACTCCAGCAGTCCACGGGTCGCCCTTTAGATAGCTCGGGGATCAAATGGAGTCCTTGATCTGTGTGCTGATTTTGAGAAGCAACCTTTCACTGAAACTCATTCACTTCCCCAATTGCGGCTGGTACTCCAACAGTCCACCGAACGCCCATAGCACAGCCACTTAGTGCATAGGGACAGTTTAAGTTTCCTCCTGAGAAGTGAGCACTCACTTCAACTCATGACAGCCATTGACTTCACCACAGCCACTACTGCGGATGCTGTGGTCCTCCAGGATGTGGGGATAAGTAGCAGTCGCTGGTCGAGCTTCTCTCCCCAGTCTCATATGGAGCAATTTTGAGCTCTCACTTCGACTTCAAGTTCAGACACTTGAGCACAGCCCCTACGGTGGAGGCACAGCTGGCCGTGCCTCTCTCCCCAACCACTGACTGCACAGGGACAGTTTAAGTTTCCTCCTGAGAAGTGAGCACTCACTTCAACTCATGACAGCCATTGACTTCACCACAGCCACTACTGCGGATGCTGTGGTCCTCCAGGATGTGGGGATAAGTAGCAGTCGCTGGTCGAGCTTCTCTCCCCAGTCTCATATGGAGCAATTTTGAGCTCTCACTTCGACTTCAAGTTCAGACACTTGAGCACAGCCCCTACGGTGGAGGCACAGCTGGCCGTGCCTCTCTCCCCAACCACTGACTGCACAGGGACAGTTTAAGTTTCCTCCTGAGAAGTGAGCACTCACTTCGACTCATGACAGCCGTTGACTTTACCACAGCCACTTCCTGGTGGATACTTTGTTCCACCACGATGTGGGTGAGGAGGATTAGTTGCAGCAGCTGGCCGTGCCTCTCTCCCCAACTACTGACTGCATAGGGACAGTTTAAGTTTCCTCCTGAGAATTGAGCACTCACTTCAACTCATGACAGCCATTGACTTCACCACAGCCACTACTGCGGATGCTGTGGTCCTCCAGGATGTGGGGATAAGTAGCAGTCGCTGGTCGAGCTTCTCTCCCCAGTCTCATATGGAGCAATTTTGAGCTCTCACTTCGACTTCAAGTTCAGACACTTGAGCACAGCCCCTACGGTGGAGGCACAGCTGGCCGTGCCTCTCTCCCCAACCACTGACTGCACAGGGACAGTTTAAGTTTCCTCCTGAGAAGTGAGCACTCACTTCAACTCATGACAGCCATTGACTTCACCACAGCCACTACTGTGGATGCTGTGGTCCTCCAGGATGTGGGGATAAGTAACAGTCGCTGGTCGAGCTTCTCTCCCCGGTCTCGTCCCACCCCTCTTCCGCTGTAACCCTGTCTTTGAGAAGCAAGCTGTCACTTCAACTCATGGACTTCCCCTATGTGCGGGTGGTACTCCAGTAGTCGACCGATCGCCCATAGCACAGCCACTTAGTGCGTAGGGACAGTTTAAGTTTCCTCCTGAGAAGCAAGCTGTCACTTCAACTCATGGACTTCCCCTATGTGCGGGTGGTACTCCAGGTGTCCACCGATCGCCCATACCACAGCCACTTTGTGTGTACGGACAGTTTAATTTTCCTGAGAAGTGAGCACTCACTTCAACTCATGGACTTCCCCAATTGCGGCTGGTACTCCAACAGTCCACCGAACGCCCATATCACAGCCACTTAGTGCATAGGGACAGTTTAAGTTTCCTCCTGAGAAGTGAGCTTTCACTTCGACTCATGACAGCCATTGACTTCACCACAGCCACTTCTCGGTGGATGCTTTGTTCCACCAGGATGTGGGTGAGGAGGATTAGTTGCAGCAGCTGGCCGAGCGTCTCTCCCCAGTCTCGCAATTCAAGTTATCTGAGAAGTGAGCTTTCACTTCGACTCATGGACTTCCCCTATGTGTGGGAGGTACTCCAGCAGTCGACCGATCGCCCATAGAACAGCCACTTAGTGTGTACGGACAGTTTAATTTTCCTGAGAAGTGAGCACTCACTTCAACTCATGAAACTCATGAAAGCCATAGACTTCCGAAGCAACCTCTCTCTCCTCAGTCTCATCCTCTTCCTCTTCCCCTTCTGCTGTAACCCGTCTTTGAGAAGCAAGCTTTCACTTAAACTCATCATTCACTTCCCCAACTGAGGGAGGTAAAGTCCAGCAGTCCACGGGTCGCCCTTTGGAGTGCCCTGGGAGTGGAAGACGTACTCCCTGATCCCGAAGTATGGTTTTGAGAAGTAAGCTGTCACTTGAACTCATGAGCCTCTGTGCAAAAGCTGTCCTTGTGTGTGTGGTTGTGAGTGTTACTGCAGCTGCCTGTCTCGCTGCGAAAATGAAACAGGCAAGTCCTCGCCTTTGAGAAGCAACCTTTCACTTAAACTCATGGAAGTCATTGACTTCAGCACAGCCACTACGTAGAGGCTGTGGACCTCTGGGTGACCCGATCAGTGTGCTGATTTTGAGAAGCAACCTTTCACTGAAACTCATTCACTTCCCCAATTGCGGCTGGTACTCCAGTAGTCCACCGAACTCCCATAGCACAGCCACTTAGTGCATAGGGACAGTTTAAGTTTCCTCCTGAGAAGTGAGCACTCACTTCAACTCATGACAGCCATTGACTTCACCACAGCCACTACTGCGGATGCTGTGGTCCTCCAGGATGTGGGTGAGGATTAGTCGCAGCAGCTGGTCGAGCTCCTCTCCCTGGTCTCGTCCCACCCCTCTTCCGCTGTAACGCCCTCTTTGAGAAGCAAGCTGTCACTGAAACTCATGAAAGCCATAGACTTCCGAAGCAACCTTTCACTTCAACTCATTGACTTCCCCTTTGAGAAAAAGCTAAGCTCCAGTAATGCACCGTTTTTCCGTGGGACAGCTCTCTTTCGAGAAGCTGCACTGCATATGCAGCAGTGCCATGGCTTTGAGAAGCCGAGACCCATCCCAGCCACCGGGAACCGGAGGAAAACTCCAGCAGTCCACGGGTCACCCTTTAGATAGCTCGGGGATCAAATGGAGTCCTTGATCTGTGTGCTGATTTTGAGAAGCAACCTTTCACTGAAACTCATTCACTTCCCCAATTGCGGCTGGTACTCCAACAGTCCACCGAACTCCCATAGCACAGCCACTTAGTGCATACTAGGGACAGTTTAAGTTTCCTCCTGAGAAGTCAGCACTCACTTCGACTCATGACAGCCATTGACTTCACCACAGCCACTTTGTGTGGGATGCTGTGGTCCTCCAGGATGTGGGGATTAGTAGTAGTCACTGGTCGAGCTTGTCTCCCCGGTCTCGTCCCACCCCTCTTCCGCTGTAACCCTGTCTTTGAGAAGCAAGCTGTCACTTCAACTCATGGACTTCCCCTCAGAGAAAAAGCTAAGCTCCAGCAGTCCACCGATCTCCCGTAGCACAGCCACTACGTTTCCTGAGAAGTGAGCTCTCACTTCAACTCGTCTTGTAGTGCGCCCGCCGAGTTGAGCACAGCCACTACAGTGGAGGCGCCTGCCCGCCTGCCTGGGAGCCATCCTTGTGAGGTAGCTGGATCTGCTGGGACTGACTCCCCCACAGATCTATGGCTTACTTGTGCAAGGTACCAGCTTTTCTGGGCCCGCCAACCCATGCCTGCCTGCCTGTCTGCCCGCCTCCCCCGGGGTGCTGCTGTGGTGGGGCATCTGCCAGGACTGACTCCTCGCCTACTCTGCCTGCCTCTCTGCCCGCCTGGTGCCTGGTTTGCTCCCAATCGTCCTCCTCTGTGCCCCTCAAGGCGTAACTGCTGGCTTAGAAAGAAAGAACCAGCCATCTTTGCCTCACTTTGCGCCCACTTATGGGTTGGTTTGCTATGCGTTAGTGCTCAAGCCATCCTTGCGGCACTACAATGCATGCTGCCTGCCTGCTTTCCCTCCCTTCTCCCCTTCCCGCCTTGCAGCGATGGTGTATGTGTCTTGCTTTGACTAAGGGGAGAAGTCCTTCCTGCGCTCACTTAGACTTTATCAAATTCAATAATCCCTTTTTCAAATGTGCCAGAAGATTTAGGGTTATCTCGTGGCATGTTGGGATTGCCTTGGAACTGGCCCCATTGAGCTGTCTGCAATTGCAACTTTAAATCCCTGACATACTGGAGTGTTCAAATTTCAAAAGTTCCCCTAACATCAGGGGATGATGGGATTGCCTTGAAACTTGGTGTCCATGGGGACACATGGGTAAGCTGTCATGGGACCAAAGGATAGGTTTCTAACGTGCAAATTGACGTAGTTGTAGAATGGGACTTGATTTGGGGTGAGTTAAAAAGTTTAAGCCGCGCCAAAAATCAGGGGATGATGGGATTTGCTTGCAACTTGGCGTGCATGTGGACACATGGATAAGCTCTCATGGTGCCGAGTTTGAGGTTTCTAACATGCAAATTGACGGAGCTATCCCAAGGGGTGTGAATGGGGTGCCCGATTTTCATAAATTCCCCAAAAATCAGGGGATGATGGGATTGCCTTGAAACTTGGCGTGCATGTGGACACGTGGATAAGCTATCATGGTGCTGAGTTTGAGGTTTCTAACGTGCAAATTGACGTAGTTGTAGAATGGGACAATTTGGGGTGAGTTAAGCCATGCCAAAAATCAGGGGATGATGGGATTTGCTTGCAACTTGGCGTGCATGTGGACACATGGATAAGCTGCCCTGGTGCCGAGTTTGAGGTTTCTAACATGCAAATTGACGGAGCTATCCCAAGGGGTGTGAATGGGGTGCCCGATTTTCATAAATTCCCCAAAAATCAGGGGATGATGGGATTGCCTTGAAACTTGGCGTGCATGTGGACACGTGGATAAGCTATCATGGTGCTGAGTTTGAGGTTTCTAACGTGCAAATTGACGGAGCTATCTAAAGGGGTGTGAATTAGGGTTATGGGAGGTGCGTTAGAGGGTAGAGCCGCGCCAAAAATCAGGGGATGATGGGATTTGCTTGCAACTTGGCGTGCATGTGGACACATGGATAAGCTGCCCTGGTGCCGAGTTTGAGGTTTCTAACATGCAAATTGACGGAGCTATCCCAAGGGGTGTGAATGGGGTGCCCGATTTTCAAAAATTCGCCAAAAATCAGGGGATGATGGGATTGCCTTGAAACTTGGCGTGTGTGTGTATACGCCCATGAGGTGTCATGGTGCCAAACGTGAGGTTTCTAACTTCAACGGAAAAAAAGTTGTTTACTTTTTTAGCTTTCAATGCAACCCTATGGGGGGGCAAAAACGGAGCTCCGGATCCGGATCCGGAGCTCCGAGCGGAGCGGAGCGGAAGTGGGCGGAGCGGGGGCGGGGCGGAGCGACCCGCTCCGAAAAATGGCGGATCTGCAAGTGAAGCGGAGCGGGGGGTCCGTGCACACCCCTACCAGAATGTAGACAAGTATCTTTCTCCAGAGATCTTATTTTGTTTTATTAGCATGGAAAAACTGATGGACGACTGTTTGGCTGGGTAGTTTTGTCATTCCAAAGAGAGTGTTTGCTTTGGGATATCTTTTCTATGAAGCAGGAAATGATTACAGTATAACCAATTCCAAAAGTTGATTTACAGTCCAAATCTCAAAGGTTTCTCCACTTCCCTGTAATTCTAGTTACTTGACCTAGATCTCAAATTAATTCTGCATGCTGGATGAAGACATTTCTTCTTTAACGGCCTCTGTGAAGTGGCATATTTTGAACTGTCTATTTGAAGGCAACACATAGACTCTCCCAGAAAGGTTAGACCCAATTAGGAATAGGATAGCCAGGTGCAGAAGAGGACAGGGCCTCTGTGTAGAAGAGAGAATTTCTGCCAAATTTCCCTCTTCTTTTCAACTATTAAATGTGCAGGAGCCCTGTCCTCTTTTCAATCTAGGAAACACTGTTGCCTCTGTCATCAGCTAACAGCTTTTTGCATCTTCAGTAGAAGCTGATTACTGAAATCAATTAGGACATAACTATTTGCAGCCCAGTCTGATGCATGTTTATTCAAGTGTAGGTTCTACTGCATTCAGTGGGACTTATTCCCAAGGATTGTAGTCTTAGATTTATAATCATGTCACAGTGTTGCCAAAATTTGGCAACCATTTACTCAGAGCCTCAAAATTCTTGGGGTTTGGTTAGAACTCTCAGAAGGAATTCTGCATGATGATATTCTTTCCCCAATGATTTTTTTAAAAAACATAATCGTTTGGCTTAAAAACGTTTAGAGGATAATATAGAATTAAAATTGCATAATGTATTTTTTAAGGAAAGAGGGAAAAGAAAATGGGTTGATGATTTAGGTAATCAGTTCTTGAAGTTCCATTGGGAACTTTGGAATAAATATAAAAAGGAGTTGCTTCCAAGCAGCTCCCCTTTAACACCGGTGATAATGTTAAAGAATTTTCCTGAAGATTTAAAGAATAGATTAAGTAAAGTTCTAATGGAGAAAAATAAAATGAAATTAAGAGAATGGTTAAGAGGGATGAATACAAGAGAGAAGATTGAAGAGTTTTTAAGAGATAAAAAATTAACTTGGTTAGATTATGGTCAAATGGAACAATGGACTAAAAATTGGGTAAGAGAAAATGGAGAGTGTAGAGAGGTGATGAAGTTTGAGAAATTGATTGATAAAAAAGAAATTGATAAGGGACAAAATATAGGGACAAAAGGTTTAATGAGTCAATTATACAATATATTAACTGAGAAAAGATTGCTGGATAGTGTAGGAAAATCGGTTTGGGAGACAGATTTGAAGATACAGATAGGACAGCAGAGTTGGGAAGGACTATGGAGACAGAGAGTGTTGAGAAATATGTCAGTAAGAATAAAGGAGAATTATTATAAAATTTTATGGAGGTGGTACCTAACTCTGGTTAGATTAAACAACATCAATAATCAGTATTCAGCAGATTGTTGGAGGGGTTGTGGTGAAAAAGGAACGTGCTTACATATGTGGTGGGATTGTAAATACGTGCAAAAGTTGTGGAAGATGGTGTTCTTCGAGATTGAGCAGATTGTTGGAATGAAATTAGAAGATACACCAAGAATTGCATTATTCTCACTGCAAGAAGATCTTAAATGTAGTAAAGAAATTAAGGAACTAACAAATCTGCTGACAGCTGCAAGGTTAATCATAGCTAGGAACTGGAAGATTCAAGGTGATTATTGTATTGAAGAATGGTATAAAGAAGTGTGGGATATTGCTATTAATGATAAATTGACATGTAATATTAAAGTGAAAAGAGGTATAGTAAAAACAAATGATTTTGAGGGAATCTGGAAAAAGTTCCTAGTATTTGTGTTTTCTAAGGGAAGCGGGAAACCACCAACAGAAGAAGCTATGAGTTTTTGGAAACAGGAATGAGATCCCGAGGTGGGGGGTGCACTTTTATGTTGAGTATGATTATGTTTAATAAATTAAGCTTGAATATATGATACAAATGTAATTTTGTGTTTATGTACTATGTTTTATTTTTCCTTTGTTAATAATAAAAAATTTAATTTTAAAAAAAACATTTAGAGGAGCACCAACCAAGCTGACAAACATCCTAACTGGGTGCTGCTTCTAGTAATATGATTTTTTTAAATGGAGAGATAATTATATCCAAAGTACTAAACATCTGCTCATATTTCACCATCAAAGTATTTACATCTGGTTTACACAAGTGGCTGAAGGTCCTTTGGTGTATGCTTACATGAATGAGTCCCAGCTTCTTCCTCCTCCAAGGCCTAAGCTCAGCAAAGTTTCTGCTAGGTTTTGGACTCTACACGTTGGATGAAGAAAGTACCTTCCTCTCCCAGCTCCACAAACAACTTTGACCTGGAACAAGTGACTTTTTGCAACACTAGTGTAAACTTGGTCGGTGTAGGAATCTGACATGGTATTACATTAACTGAAATTGTGGGATGATTTTAGGTCCCTCTGAAAAGAAATGGGATGGCATCCTACCCTACTTGGGAGTACAGGAGCACCCACTTCTCTGCTCCCTTCTCCCTCCACCCGAAACAGCCTTTTGTCTCCCCCAGTGGCACTTCCTAAAGAAGGAATGTTAAAATATTACTAGTTTAGTGGGTGGGTTGTTGTTGTTTTGGTATTGTAATTGTACTGAACAGCCAGTCATTGATTTAAATTGCTTAGTATATAAAACAGAGAAATCAAGATTCACCATGGATGCAGTTGTGTGTTAGGTCAATTGAAACAAATGAAACTCATATCAGGGTGAACTACATGGCCAATTTAATGCAGAGGGAGAGCATATTGGGGTCATTCATGACAGATGACACTGTCACTGATCTGCAGCAATCCTGCAGCTTCTGTCTGGAAAAGGCACATTTTCGGAAAGTCATTTTAGTGCACTGTTTTCCTTAAATGTGGCTCCTGAGCTGTTCTGATGTAGTGTGCTCTGCCCCCCACCATTAAATCCTGGATGTGCCTATTTCTGTGACCTGGCAGTGACTTGCTCAAGGGGTGGGGTCACCTTTTCCCAACCCCATTCCTTCTTTCCCCCCATTTTCAGTAGGGTTGCTTTCACAATAAGTAGCTTGCTTTCCCCATTCATAATAGTAGTAGCGCTGTTCCATTCACAATAGTGGAGGAGCCGGTTTATATGTGGAGCACAATAAAAAATATACAGAGGGGAAAGAGAAAAGGCAAGCTGTAGCAGAAGCATGCCGTGGCTGTATTTCACAGTCCTGTTACTGCGATATACTTACAACTAAGGAAAATACAGCAAGGAAGGAGAAAAGGCAGCCAGTATAGCAAGGGAGCATGGACAGAGCTGGGAACAAACCTTCCCAATCATGGAATCTGGAGCCAGATCTACACCAAGCAGGATATGATGCTTTGAAAACGGTTTGAAAACTGTATATGGAGTGTGTCCTGGGCCCCAATGGTTGTCACTACTGTTATAAACCATTTTAAAGCATTAGTGTAGATCCTGCCCTTCAGAGTAGCATGGTAATTTGCTTTCTCCAGTCACGGATGGAAGCCTCTGATTTATTCATACTTCAGTCATGCTGTGCCTCCCCTTCAGAAGAGTGCCCTGTGTGTGATTATGCTGAGTGTTTATGAGGAGGAATTCAGGGAGGTGGGTTCAGGGAAGCGGAGGTAGCAGCAGCAGTAGCTGCTGCTGCTGACTCCAGTGCTAGCAGAGGGAGGCAATTCCAGCTCTTTCCCTCTGTGCAGGACCTAGGTGCCTCCTGTTTGCCTGCCTATCCATCTGTCCCCGGGCTTCAATACTGCTGGTTCATAGTCAGTGGATGTGAGCAGAATAGGCGTAGGGCAACCCCTCCAAAATTATTCATCTCTTCTCTTAAACTTCCCAGAGCAGTAGCTATGGGGCTGATGATGTTCACTTCTACTAGTGCTACTCCGCCCACCCAACTCCAGAGTAAGGTGGTTTCAACTGCAGTTTGACTGGTGAATGTGGGTTATTAGGTGTAGCGTTTGCTCCGCTTTTCCTGCTTTTTGTGCCGCTCATGGACCATAGCTGATTTCATGATAGTTAAGGTAAAAATTGAAAATGCTTCTGCATGCATTTTCATGTAGATTGAGCCCCTGAGAATGTCAGTCTGAAGGCTCCCAATTAAGCTGTAGCCATGCCCAATTGGTGGTGGCCTCTGATGGGCTGCACATCTTTCAGCTGCACCTGAGGATGATAACTCTAGTCAAGATGTGGGCTTGAATGGGTCGCAGATATGCACTGCAATGCATATTGTTGTGCATCCAGATTCATTTCCACATCTGCATTAGCTTCAAACATAGATCTTCCTAATGCGTGGGGGTGTATGGTTCTGTAATCATTTGGGGATCAAAGGCTACCTCTAGTATAAACACTAGGTACTACAAAAACACTTCTTGTTGCAAGATTGCGATCCTCATCCCTTTAGATTAAGCTAAATTTCACAGATAGTTTTCCCTACTGGTAGAGATTCAAGAGCAAATTAATCAGGTCATCAATGCCATTGCCAGGAAAGAAGGATTTCCTGTATTAGATGTTTCCTTCAGGGACAGTTTGTAATTCCAGTTATTGATTCATTCCCCCCCTTCATTACACAATTGGGAACTGTGGAGTATCATGTAATTCAGATTTAATTAACCTGTTAACAATTATTGCACATGATTGGGAGGAGCAGAAACATTTAATTGCTTGGGCCACAGTCAGACTCTTGTAATGGGAAACACCAACAAAGCATTTATGTGTGAGAAAAACTCTTCAGAACTAAGTTTTCAAATTACCATCCTTCTCCCCTTTTATAAACAGACCTTTAGTAGGACAGCTTCTGTTGGTGTAGGAATCTGTACATTTTCAGATTTACTTAGAACTCTTCACAGGCAGCATAAATAGCTAATTCTGAGCAAGAAACTTTCCAGTAAGAAAGGTTATCTACTAAACAAAGTGTTTGTTACCTGAATTTATGAGCCTTGTATTGAAGTAGTAGATCATGCAATTAAAGGGTGTCACTCAGGACCTAGTATGAGATGTAAATATTGTTGAACCGGTTGGAAACAGTAACCATGGTGCTAATAGATTTCATATATATTAAAGTGGAAAATTGCCATGGAAGTCTAACACAGTCACATTTGACTTCAGCACAGGAAACTTTTCTAAAATGAAGGAACTGGTAAAAAGGAACATGAAAGGGGGAATTACGAGGGTTAAATCCCTTCAAATGCTTGGAGGTTACTGAAAACCACAATAATAAAAGTTCAGCTAGAATGAATAGCACAGGTCATGAAAAGTAGCACCAAGTCAAAGGAGAATCACCAGCATGATTAACAAGCAGGGTCAAAGAAGCCATTAGAGAAAAGAAAGCTTCCTTCAGAAAATGGAAGTCTTTCCCAAATGAGGAAAACAAAAGGGAACAGAACCTTGCACAAAGGAAATGCAAGCGGACAGATGCAAAAAAGCATTTTGAGGAGCATATCGGTAACAACATCAAGGCTAATAATAATAAAAATGTATTGAATTATAAGAATAAGGAGATTGCGGAGAAGCTGAATGAATTATTTTCATCTGTCTTCATTGCAGAAGATATACCTGTACCTGAACTGATGTTTTCAGGAACAGAGTCTGAGGAACTGAGGCAAATAGTGGTGACAAAAGATGAAGTTCTCAACTTTACTGATAAATTGAAAGTGGCCCCAGATGGTATCTATCCTGGAGTTCTTAAAGAACTCAGATAGGAATTGCTGATCTCCTAACAAAAATATGGAACATGTCCCTAAGACCAGTCTTTGTAACATCATTTTTTTAAAAGGGATCCAGGGGGGATCTTGGAAATTACATGCTGATTAGCTTAACGTCTGTTCTGGGTAAATTGGCTGAAAGCATTATTAAAGAAAAAATTAGTAAGCCTATAGAAGGATAAGCCCTGCTGAAACAGAATCAACATGGTTTCTACAAGGTAGATGCCGACTCACTAATGTTTTAGAGTTCTTTGAAAAATGTCTGTAATGATGTAGACAGGGGTGATGCAGTAATAGGGTGACCATATGAAAAGGAGGACAGGGCTTGTGTATCTTTAACAGTTGCATAGAAAAGGGAATTTCTGCAGGTGTCATTTGTATATATGGAGAACCTGGTGAAATTCCCTCTTCATCACAACAGTTAAAGCTTCAGGAACTATACTAGAGTGACCATTTTAAAAGAGGGCAGGGCACCTGCAGCTTTAACTGTTGTGATGAAGAGGAAATTTCACCATGCTCTCCATATATACAAATGACACCTGCAGAAATTCCCTTTTCAATACAAGTGTTAAAGATACAGGAGCCCTATGCAGTAGACATTGTTTACTCGGATTTCCAAAAGGCTTCTGATAAAGTCCCTTACCAAAGACTCCGCAACAAACTTGGCAGTCATGGAATAAAAGGATAGGTCCTTTTATGGACTAGTAACTGATTAAAGAACAGAAAGCAGAGAGTAGGAATAAAAGGTAAATTCTCCTAATGGAGGAATGTAAATAGTGATGTCACACAGGGGTTTGTACTGGGATCAGTGCTTTCCAACTTATTCATAAATGAATTAGGAGTGAGCAATGAAGTGGCCAAATTTGCTGATGACACCAAAATATTTGGGGTGCTTAAAACAAAATGGGATTGCGAAAGGATCTTTCCAAACTGAGAGAAAGGCAAATTCCATGTTAGGCATAATAAGGAAAGGAAATCAGATTCTCCCTATACAAATCTATGGTGAACCACATCATAGAGTTGGAAAACATAGAAAAGGGCAACTAAAAACATTAAGAGGCTGGAGCTACTCCCCTATGAGAAAAGGTTACAACAGCTGGAATCCTTTAGCTTAGAAAAAAGTGAGTAAGGGTAAACATGCTAGCGGTGTACAGAATTATGAATGGTGTGGCGAAAGTCGATAGGGAAACATTTCCCCCTCTCTCATAACACTAGTACCTGAGCTCATTCCATGAAACTGATTGGTGGGAGATTCAGGACTGATAAAATGAAGTATTTCACAAAGCGCATAAACTATGGAATTAAATTCTGTAAGTTATAGTCATGGCCACAACTTTGGATGGATTTAAAAGGGGATTGGACACATTAATTGAGGATAAAGCTATCAATGGCTACTAGCCCTGATGGCTGTATGCTACCTTCAGTATCAGAGGCAGTATTGCCTGTGTACACCAGTTGCTGAGGAACATAGCCAGGAGGTGCTATTGCATTCATGCCCTACTTCTGGGTTTCCCCTGGCCAACTGCTTGGCCACTGAACAGAATGCTGGGCTAGTTGGACCCTTGGTCTGATCCAGCATGGCTCTTCTTATGTTCATAATGCTGCCATGCTATATTCAATTACCTGGAAGAAAGCCCCATTGAGTTGAGTTCAATGGGACTTGCTTCTGAGTATACACATATTGTAATCTAGAAACCAATATTTCAACTAAAATACATAATACTTATCAGTTAACTACAGCAGGGATAGGCAAACATCAGGCATATGGGATTTATTTTGCTGTTTACTCAAATCCCAAGATCCACCAACCAGAACCCGATGCAGAAGAAATATGCTTAGAATCAAATATTCCCAAGTCCAGGAATTTCTTTTGAGTATTGGAACTGAATGGAGCTCACAGCCCTTCCATGCAAAAATCCACTCCTGGTTATCCCAAACTTTCCTTTTCACCAGTATAATCACAGAATTAAATAATAAATGTGGACAACTATGTATGAGAAATCACACGATCCTACTTGAAAGCAAATATTCTACTTCATTAGTATTGTATAGTACAATTCTAAGCATATCTGCTCAAATCCCACAGAGTTCAATTGTCTTTACTCCCAGGTAAGCGGATAGAAGATTGCAGCCATGCAGTGCAATCTTATGTATGTTTACTTGGAGGTACACCAAACTTATTTTCAGTGGTATTTACTCCCCAGGAAGTATGTCTAAGATTGCACTGCCATTTTTCAGATAAAAGCACTTTGAGGGCAACACAGGGCCCTTTGAAAAGCAAGCCAGGGTAAGTGATGAATCTGTATGTTGACTGCTGTGGTTTGGAAACATAGTCTTTCACGCAGTCTCACTTTTCATATCCCACAAATGTTTACTGGCGAGGCCAACTGTTTAAAATACAGCTGCTGACCTCGCAGATATGACTCTAATACCACGGCCTCCGCAACTGTAGAGCTCCTCTGTGGGACAACTAGTGATAAGTGGGACAGAAGCTGAGAGAGTTGGCACCACCTTGGTACTGTAGCTTACGTGTGCAGTGGGTGCCTTCCACAAGCTGATCACTCTCACTGTACTCCATTAGGTTTATATCTCCCCAGTGTGGTTCCCACCTGCCCCCACCTTGAGTTTACTCACATTACCATAGTGGTCAGGTATGGCTTCCATGTGTGGCTGGGCACCCAGTGGCCCCATTCGCAGATATCTGGCACTCATTGCACATGCCACTATTTAAACGATCCCCTCTCCTTATTTCTTCGGTGTAAGATCAAATAACCCATCAGAAGAACTTTAAATTGAGATGTCATACTCAAGGAGATGTCTACGTTTCTCCATTTTTATATGCACGTTGACTAAATCAAGCCATTATACCAATATATTGCTTTATTTGTTGGTAGTAGAAATTAAGGCTTTATAGTGGGTCACACAGTACAAGCCAATCTAAACATTACAGCCCTTTCAGAACCAAGTAGTGTTATCCTTTTCCACTTAGTGGTGTCGGCAAGATACCAACTTTCTCAAAGAAAAGAAAAGAAAGCACATTTAAACCTTGCTTGAGACTTTATGAGTGCAAAAGGCCACCATTCAAATCACAAGCAGCTTCCCGTCCAGACAAAGTCTAAGTCTTCAGTCTAAATCTGTCTTTACTGTCAGCTAAGAATAGTGGCGAACACTAGAGTAACATTGTAATGAAGCAGGGGTGCAGAACCTCTTACAGCTTGACGGCCGAATACCATTCTGGAGAAGCGCTCGAGGGCTGCATCCCAGGGATGGGCAAGACCGAAGGCAAAAGGGGCAGGACCCAAAATACCAGCGTAATGCTGTCACTGCCAGTAACTCATATTTAGGAGAAGCATTTAAAAGTTTGAGTGGGGGGAAACTGTGAAATAGCCACCAAATAATTGGTGGCTGGGGGAAAGGGGCTTGGCCTTGTGGGGGAACCCTGGGCATGGGGCTCTGTATCCCTGTATGGAATAGTCCCCACCCCTCCAAATGGGTGGAGAACAATGCTTGGCCCTTATTTTTGTTGGACAAAGATGTTACATTTGTAGCAGAAAATTGAAGGATGTTAAATAAGTCAGTCCATGGAAATGCAACAGCATCCTGAAAGAATGGACATATGTATGCAAAGACAGTAGACCGGCCAGTATGCCAACCTGTGGCTCTCCGGATGTTGTTGAACTAGAACTCCCATCATCCCTGAGCATTAGCCATGCTGGCCTGGGCTGTTGGGAGCTAGTGCCCAACAACATCTGGAGTGCTACAGGTTGCCTACTCCTGTGGTTAAAGAAGGCCTTTCTGAGGAATCCAGTTCACGTATAAGCGATCATCCCTCAAGCTATTCCACTTAAGTCCCATTGAGTTAGTAAGAGAGATTTAAACACATCCTTTAACACTCTCACTTCAATCGTTGAGACTTAAAAGTGTTTTACTTTGACAGGATCATACTCCAAGTGAGCATTACTACAATCATTCATGATTATGTTTTGTTCCTTAACGCATGGCTTTTTGTTCCATAGCAGTGCCACATTAATAATGTCATCTGGGGACAGCTCAGCTACTGGATTTGGCTTTTTCAGTGAAAACCATTCAGGCCATTTTGATCCCCGCGTCTCCCTACAAGAGATGTTTTCAGCATCTGAGCCTTCAACTGCACACACGGGAGTCTGCCTGAAGATAGAATTGGCATTCCTACCCAAGGACATCGAGTGCCTCACCAGACATAAATAGGGAAAGCATTTGCCAAAAGACAAAGCATCCGTGAAATGGTCACTTGTAAAGGAAGGAAGGAGAGGAAAAATCTCCAGGCTTTCATAGAATCATAGAATCATAGAATAGCAGAGTTGGAAGGGGCCTACAAGGCCATCGAGTCCAACCCCCTGCTCAATTTAGGAATCCACCCTAAAGCATCCGTGACAGATGGTTGTCCAGCTGCCTCTTGAATGCCTCTAGTGTGGGAGAGCCCACAACCTCCCTAGGTAGCTGGCTTTCTGTGTTGGCGTTACTTTTTGATGGTAGGCAACTACGGCTGCAATCCTATACAATCCTATACAATCCTGTAAGTCCCATTGAACTCAATAGGACTTACTTCTTAGACATGCATAGGATTGCACTGCTAATATCTATACCTTAAGGCAGTTTACATACTGAAAGATTTTAGTAAATCCAGGATGCAGATAACAGTTCCTCTCCAGGCCAGGAACTCTTTAGCAGGATTTATCAGGGCTCCTGATGACAGAAGGGGTTTTACTTATGTTCAAGTGAACACAAGTAGAAGCCCATTGCATATCTCCCCATTCAACGTGGGGAGACTGGGAATGGAAGGAGCAGGGTTATGGCATGCAAGGACACCGGAGGTGGGGCTGGTGTGAGCAGCCCTGCCCTTCTGACTCATATTGATTGTACCAATAATGTCTGAATAGGGCTTCTGTGACAGTTGCGCTGAAGTTCCTCAGACGAGTTCATGAGGAAAGGATTCCCTAAAGCTAGAAAGTCTGCACACTACTGATTGTGAAAAAAGATTTTGTGAAAAGAAAGCTCCACTATTTATGTCCGATTTGTAAAGGCAGCACTTCTCTCTCTCTTTTTAGCCTCCCGAGTTTGAGTAGTGATTTTTCAGGCACCAGAAAGTGACAGCGAGAGGGTTCACATGAGCACGAGCCACCTAATTTGCAGGAGCAGGCTGACTAGCCCCACCCCCCCTCTCCACCAGTCAGTTTATGGTGGTCCCCAGGACAGTTTCCTCCCATTTCCAAATGTGCACGCTGGCCCCAAAGGTTGGAGACTCCCTGCACTAGTGTATTTGTGGAAGAATGTGTGAATGGGTGGATGTGTGATATTGGCCCCACCCAAGCTTGGCTTTCACCCTCTCCACTGGCGGCATGCGGTCTGTGGAAGGTTCCCCATGAAGGAATACATCCATCAGGGTGAAAAATGTTCCCCACTTCTCTTATCTAGATGTGCACGAGTTTGGAGCCCCCGTGCCTACAGGAGATTGTTGGAGTAGGGGAATTGTCTTGACTAATGAATGCCCATAGAGAACATTGCCCTTTAGTAATGGCACAAAGATGATCATAACTGGCACATTTCTGTACGTTCCCTTAAACTAGAGTACAGAGCATCCCAAATCTCTGTTCCCTGTGGCTATGGCCTTAAAGTTTAATTAATTTGCTGTCTGGAAAATATCTCTTGATCCCCAGACAAAAAGTGAGCTGTTTTTTTTAGGTTTTTTTTATACAGCACAAGGAACTGAGAAACAAACATGGGATGCCTGTGATTCCAACAAGAACTCACTAGGAGGTCTTACTAGGAGGACTTAGCCATTGGAACGTATAGGAGTATCGTTTCCTTGTAACAACCTTTAGTAATGCAATAGGATTTCTATTGTCCAAACTGCTATAATTCAGACTTACTATGGATGTAGTATTTGCTGTTTCCCAATCTCAATGAAAGAACAGGTCAACAACAATCATATTTTTTCTTCAGTTTTGATTACCTTAATATTTTGGGTGTTGCCTCATTGACCCTGTTCAGACAATATGATAAGCTGTGGTGATTAAGGATTTTGAGCTAAACGTTATGTCTTAGTGTGTCGCATGATCTATGTCTTAGTGGGTTGTATGAACCATTCCTAACCATGGTGGCTACATAACCACGGTTTAAACATGCTCCCTAAGCATTTGCTGCAAAAGGGTTAGCAGCCTAACTATGGCTTAGTGTGTTGTCTGAACAGGCCCATTAAGTCTAAGGGTTTTAGAAAGCATCTACAATACAGTAAGTCATTTATGTTTTAAAATTGGAGATATGGCTAGGCTTCCTTAAGCATTGGCCATGATGAAATAACTGGCTAAGATTCTGCAGCTGTACCTAAGATCTTCCCTCAGATTATATACTAGACCGAGTGTTTTGGGGCCTATGTAATATAGCACACTTTTAACAGTTGTTGTCTGCATCCAAAACACTTGGGAAAATTGAGTTGCAGTATTAACATTCTGAAAACTTGTACCAGTTAGATGAACTGGACAGAGAGCAATATTTTCAGCACTTAAACAATTATGCTGCTACTGAAATGTGTGATAACAGAAATTCCTGACTTGAATATCATGACTCTTTGGCAGAGCCACAGTGCCCTGCCCTCCTTTCCCTCTGTGGGGATATTTCTAGATTTACGAAGAAACTGCAAAACCCCTAAATGGGTGGGAAGTGAGCAGTGAAGCACCCCAAAGACAACTCCTGAACAGACGGCACCGGGGGCTGGGGCAAAAAATAAAATACATGGCCCAGTGAGGGCTAAGGGAACCTTTGTCATACGGTCCTTCACATTTCCTTATTACGCTTGAGTTCTGAAGGAATTCCCCTTAAACCTACTCTTTATTCTCCCTTTTCAGGCTGATAAACCATTGTGGGCATGTTCTCTTCAGCCTCTCACTGCATTCTTGAAGTATACAATGAAAACAAGGGTCCAGATACTAAATTGAGAGTGTTGTCTGAATATGCTTGTATGTAGAGCGGGGTTTCATTCTAACAAATTTAGAGGGTTGCAGAATGGGGAAGGCTGTTTTTGATGAACTGGGCAGGAGGAAAAGACTTCTAGAACAGAGTGTTCCAAGAGCAACATTGTGTACAGGCTTTGAGGGAAAGGACTGAAATAAGGATACTGATGTGAAACATGCTTTCCTTTCAGGTGACAAGCTTTCCTCAGGGCTCCTGAGAGACACAAAGAGCAGGGACAGAGGGTCACATTCAAAATACACATGTGCCAATGACTCATTTGCTATCCCTTGCATAACTACGACGGCTAGTAAGCCAGACCTGGTGGATGTATTGCACTTCTGCTGTGACTCCGTTGTTCTTTGAACTATACTTTTGGCACCAAAAATGTTTTAAAAAACAAAACCTTAAACGTGAGACAGCCTTTCAAATAACAAATGGGGCTAAAGCATTGTGATACCAATTCAGCTCGTGGTAGTCCTGGCTAAGTTCCACTGAAAGCAATGGGAGTTGTCATCACTACTTTCTTACATTGATTTCAATGGCACATGGTCCCGATTTATTGTAACGAAATCAGAACCCATGACATTTAAAGCCAATGACAAACGGGAACTTTGGTTCTTTGCCTTCTGGATTCTGAACTCTAGATACACAAACGCATCTCCTAGCCATCGAAGGTTAGAGAGCTGTGTTTTTAAAATAATAAATGCTGGCATTTTGAAGTTTTCAGCAAGGCCACTAAAAGGTGCGTTGAGGACCCAATGTAGATGCTAAGCTCTATGTTTCCTAGCTCTGGCACAAAGAAGGCAGAGTTGCCATAGATGGGCAGTCCGTGGGCATGTACGTACAAACATTTCAAACACATTGCTTTCACCAATGAGGGTGAGGAGTCCCTTCAGAAGAAGGCGGGATTGGTGTGCTCTATAATGCAGCGCTTGCAATGGCGTTTGACAAACCGGAGAGCTTCCACCGAGATCTCGCAGTCCTGCACATTCAGCATCTGCAGGTCAAAGCAGTTGGCTGCGACAATCTGCAGGCCTTGCCCGGTGATGCTCTCGCACGACTTCAGGCTCAGCCGCTTCAAGTTGAAGCAGTTCAGAGCCAGAAACTCCAAGCCGGCGTCAGAGACCAGCGGGCATTTCCCAATGTCTAGCGACTTGAGTTTTGTGCAATTTTTGGCAAGGTACTCTGCTCCATGGTCCGTGATGCCCTCACAGCCCCGCGCGTTGAGGTAGCGCAACTTGCTGCAGTACTTGGTGATGTAACGGATGCCCACGTCGGTGATGCGGGCGCAGTGGGCGATGCTGAGGTACCGCAAGCGGGACTCCAGCTTGGCGATCTCCCGCAGGCCGAAGTCGCTGACAAATCGGCAGTCGCTCACGCTCAGCTCCCGGATGGTCGTGCAGTAAATCATCAGGTATCGGAGGCCTTCGTCGGTGATGCGGATGCAGCGACGCAGGTAGAGGTGCGTCAACTGAGTGCAGTGGGCGGCAATGGTGTGCAGCCCTTCATCCTCAAGGACAAAGCAGTCACTCATGTCCAGGTAGCGGATAGAAATCTGTTTCCCGTGTAACGGAGACAATTTGATGGAAGCTTCACGGGTTAAACTGATGCAAGTCACTTTGGAGCAACCTAAATGGGGTGGGTGGGGGAGGAGAAGGAACAAAACAGTTAACAACCAATTGCAGTTCTGCATCCATAAGACAGTCCGTTTCCCCTTGAAGAAAATGAGCTTAGTGCTGTGGGAACTTCTATGCTAGGAATTCGGGGGGAGGATGCAGAGGGGCCCAACCACTCAGCCCTGGGATGCAGGACTCCGCTGTAAATTCGATGGCTCACACCAGGAATGGCCAAGTTGGGGCTTGTGAGCCTGAACCACCATGCACAGCTCTCTCTTTTTTATGTGGCCTCTGGCAGCCGTACCAAATTTGAATCAAGGCACAGGAAGAATATTGGCCCATGTTTTCTCACTTTGTAAAGAAAACAAGAAGGCCTTCAGGTCATACAAAACACATTTTTCACACTTTAAGGTTACCTGCCTTGTTTATTTACAGGTAACATGCAAGTTGTATCTAAGCTTGTTGGATGTTTACCTATATGTAGGTCAGGCTGTGTGCTCTGTAACTGCTAAGGGCTTTTGGTGAGATGGCCCCAACTTTGGCATGGAGGCGGACCATTTGCGAGGGATCAGTTTGGATGGCAAAATACACTCCCGCCCTGGACTTCTGTATGGAGAACTGACTGGCCCCCAGAACTATCAGAATTGTCTTAGAATTCCACCTTAAAAACTAAAGGAGGGAAGACCTGATTCACATGCTTATGCACAGGCCCCTTGAGAGGTCCAGATGCCAGTTAGGAAGAATGATCCCCTCAGAGGCAATCTCTCTGGCAGCAGATGGGGCCACAGCCACCCTACGCACAGGCCCTCTCATTGTCCCCATGCCTCTTCTCTCTTAAAAATCTCAAGAAAGAAAAAGAGAGAAACACAGTGTGGAGTGGCAACGGTGGTGATATTAAATCGAAATATCAAGCGAAAGTGTGTGTGGCTGGTGGTGATATTAAATTCTTTCTTTTTCCTCATACACAGGTACACACACACTCATTCCATTCTCTCACCCCTCTTTCATCTCTCTCTCTCTCTCTCTCTCACACACACACACACACACACACACACACTCCCTCCTTTCCTTCCCCCATTCTCTCTGCCACTGTAGTTTTGCCTCTCCATCACCACCACCACCAGGAATTGTCGGGTACCTCCAGCCCACAGCAATCCAGCAAACAGGAGAGAGGCTAGGAGGCAGGCAGGTGGACAAACAAGCGTGACAGCCCAACAACAGAGTGTGTTGGCTAGAGCTCCTTTCAGAAGGACACAAAGGGTCTTTCTACACCTTCCGGCGTTCAAGGAGGGAAGGGGGAGGCTCTCGCAATATCCTGATTGTGAGAGCTTACCCCAGCTTACACATGAGGTGAGCGATGTCCTGGGAGGAAGCAGGGATGTCGCAGGTGCCTCTCTCTCTCTCTCTCTTTTTAAAGCAGCAGGGCCAGTCATGGAAGAGCGAGGCCCTGCTCCATCGAAACTAAGTTTTCATTTAAAACAACAACAACCTGAAATCAACCCCCCCAACCCCCCCTGCCATCCCAGGGGTGGTGAAATTGCTGACACCCCCTCCCCGATAGGCACAGAGCTGCACCACATGGCTCTTTGCCCATTTCTGGTGCTGTGCTTACTCACAAGTAAACGCAGCACCAAGCAGGACAGGTGTCCACACTTCCCGCAGTCTTGGGACAATCCTGAGACCATGGGAAGAATCGGGTTCTCCCAGGGTTTATTTATCCCTGGGAAAACCATTGCCCACCCCCCTGCCCTTGGGAGTCCCTGGGAGTCATTTGGATGCACAGGGACTTAGCTGTGACCAGCCCAGACTAGTGGGCTGGTGTACAAACGTCCTAAGCTTCTCTAGGTGTTGTGCTCCATCACTGGGCCTCCAAGCTCGCACACACACTTGCCTGCTAGTCTCTGTCTTGTTTTCCTTGTGGCATGTGGTCCAAGGGCTTCGCAGCTGTAACCTAAAGGCTTCTGCGCAGGTTGTATGGCTTGCAATCTACACACTGGGCCTCTGAGGCAATAGCAGAGGGCTAGAAGGAGAACCTGATCCATGCTGTGTAGGCTGAAATGTGGCATGACTTTGAGCAAGCCTTAGCAGGAGGGTAGCTCAGCAGAATACCACCTATTAGGGGAGTCCCGATCCCTGACAAGAGAGTCAGATACATACCCACCATATTTGAATACGAAGGGGTTTTGTCTGGGGTTTAAAGTGCAATGACGTTTTCCTGTGGCTGCAACCATTTTTCCTGTCCCAAATAATAAAGATGTAAGAACAGGCATACTGAGATTTTTCCACAGAGGAAATGTAAAGGATTTGAAATGGAAGGAGAAAGTTTCAAATGAGCTGAAAGAACTTTGGCCAGCCAGTGAGATAATGGTTTGCAGTCAAGTTCACATACACGGGAAGACTTCCCAGGACTGAAAGTTGTGGTTAAGGGTGGGGGGAATTGTGTGTGAGAGAGAGGAAACCTAAATGCTAACTTCTGTGTGGTTTTGATATGAAGATATTATTTCTAGGATGGATTATTGAAGGGAACCAAGACTAGACTTGCAAATCAAAACCCTGACTCAAATTAAACCCGGGGAAGCTTTCTAAATGTCAAGTTCCCATGGCAATACTGCTAAAATTCCTTTTTTTTAAAATAGGAATCCCTACATTGTAATATACATCGGGAGCACTGAAGCCAGTTAGGGGAAGTGTGAAGGGTGGGTTCCAATGCATGGGTACAAACACACATGTACCTAGAACGCGTGCGTGTGTGCACGCACATACACGGGCATACAAGGCCACATATGTACTGAGCTGAAAACACACTCACCCACACATTTTCAATGACCTGTATGTGAATATGAACTCCAAACATTCTGCACTCACTTTCACTCTCCTAGCGATTCCTTCTCTCTAATACTCATTCACTGAAAAGCTCTGTCAGCAGAACATATGGATTTGCTCATTCAGCAGAATCCTCACACAATCAGTAATTCACCTTATAACTCTGCTCCAAAAGAGGTGGGGGGAAACGTGCACACAGATCTGACTTTTTCACTTGCCCACCTGGGGGATCCCTCTATCTGCTTCCAGTCCACATAGTGGGAAGGCAACATAAAATGTTAAGGCATTCTCTCTCTTCCTCTTTCAGTGCCACTCCTGATGAATCCATACAACCATTTTTCTCTTGTGTGGACTCACTGGCAGTTCTCAGGGTGTGTGTTTTCTCATCATTGTTGTAATATCTATTAAAACCCTAACTTCCCTGGATGATGTGAGATCTGCAAACTTCAAAAGCCAGGTTTGCCAGAAGGGTGATGGCTAGGAAACTCTACATGCACTCAGCCCTTCACAAGATCCTGCTACATGCAGCTCTCATCAGGCGATGGTGGTGGAGGGAGGAGAATCACTGCATTTTGGATAAAATAGAGTACTATGAATACGCTTTGAGATCAGCTAACTGTGTACACTGGCATATGAGGAAAACCCTCATGTGTGATGATCATGGAAATATGTGATTTGCTGGGAGTACATTCAGGAATCTACTCCCAACCACATCTACTTAGGGCACCTAATGTGATCTTCATACCTAACGGTATATACTAGTGTACACGATTTTCCTACTCCAGTGTATACATTTGTAAGGGGAAACGTTGGGTATAAAGTGGCTTTGAAATGAAGACCAGCAGGGTGAGAAGGTGAGCATAAGTTCCTGCAGGCTCTAAGGATCTTGTGCTTGTTCCTTTCTCCTCCTCCCAGTCTTCTCCCACTAATGCCTGCAGTTCTTCATTCCTCCTGGCTTTTGTCTAGAACTATATTCTTGCCTTTGGACCACCGACTAAACAGTCACAAGGAACTACTGGTTTGCGGATCAATTGTGTACAGATGCTGCTATACATTCCTTGATTCTTCCTACACTGTAATATGGCAATGCATTGGGCTCAGAGCAGACAACTGAGATTGGTCTGTCAAGTTGCGTTAAGCATAATTCAGAGGATGTGCAGATTTCCTGGTTCAGACATTCTCCCCAGCAGAGGGCAGTATTGTTCACACGATTTAGCACAGACGTTTGGAATGTTTGAGAATGAATTCCAGAGGGCCGTCTGCCTTAGGTCTGTTGTAGCAAACACAACAAAGAGCCCTGTGGCAACTTACAGACTAACAATTTATTGTGGTTGGATGCAGTCTCAGACAGAGCACAGGGGCTAGATGATAAACGCTTACCCTTTGCAGCTGTTGCCTAGCTGCTGCTGTTTGAACAGTCTCTGCAATAAGAGGAAAGGACCCCAGAAGTGTCTGCCCCTAGACTATTCCTAGGAGGCACTGCCTTCTACTTCTGGGTTGGAGAAAGACCCTGTTCCTTAGTGTAATCTATCTCCAACCAAGGCTGGACAGGTCTCTTTAAATGCAGGCCAAACATATATCTGCCAAGTGAGGATAAGGTCTTATGTTGCTGACAAAGCGGGCTCTAGTCATGGAAGTTATGACTCTTTGTTGGTTTTGAATATCTGAGGTAATTTCTGGGAGTCCAGATTTCCACTGGATCAACTGCCCTGGTGGAAGTGGACTTCCCTGCCCCTCCTCCTCATGGCAGGTCCTCCAACCCCCTGAAAACACCTCACAAGAGAGTCAGGCGACCCTGCTGAATGGGATGAGCTGTGGTGTGTGGGACAACCCCCAACATCAGGCAAATAGACCTTCTGCAAGCAGAGCCCTTTCTCTTGTGGAAGGCAGATCTTGGACCCAAACCTATCACGATTCTACTTGTAAAGGCAGGAAGGACCAAAAAACAAAACAACAACAACAACAACAACAACAACAACAACAAAACAAAAAAAGGAAACCCTGACCTATGCACAAGGTAATTTGGAGAGATCAGCGTTAGCCTTGTGTGTGTGTTTTATAGAGAACAGCAGTATTAAATGAAAAGATGTGCATCAGTTACAGAATGAAAAAGCGTTAATATTGGGATTCTGCTAGGGTGACCACAACTTTAATTGTTGTGGTGAAGAGGGAATTTCACCAGGTGCTGCATACATACCAATGACATCTGCTGGAATTCCCTTTTCAATACAACTGCTAGAAATACAGGAGCCATGTCCTCCTTTTCATATGGTCACCCTAGATTTTGCTTTAAAGTATTGAGAGGATTTTCCCAGTTAAAATCCACATGCCTTAACAAAAACACCTCAACACAAGTTTAAACATAGATTCCCCCCCTGCCTCACCTGATACATCCAAGTGCTCCAGGTTTGGACACAGTGACACCACATCAAACACTGCCTCGTTGGAAATATTGTAGCAACCTGACACCTCCAACTGTCTCAGTTCTGGGCAGCATTGAGCAATGGTATAGAGTCCTCTGTCTGTGAGCCGCCTGCAGCCACTAACAATTACTGTCTCCAACATGAGACAGACGTTCGGGGTGTCCTGGCAAAGTCGCCGAGTCAGCACCTTCAGAGCCCGGTCCACATTGACTGTTTCGCCCATCAGGCGAATAGTCCTCCAAAGCCGCGGGTCCCAAGCGAGATTATACCAGCGGCGGCACACGCGGGCACAACGGCACAGCTGGTTGGTGGGCAAAAAAGAGAAGACCTGGATCATTGAATGGTCTGTGAGCCGGTTGATATTCGCCTGTTCCTTCTGAAGCCGGGAGGCCGACCGGATGAGAGGATGGGTGAGGCGGGTTGGAGGAGGCGAGTGAACCATCGCAATGGTCTCCCCAGTGATGGAAGAGGAAGATGTGGAAGATCCTCTGCCATTCTGCAAACTATTTGAGTTGGGCGGGCATATTAAGGCTGGGCTGGGCGTGCTGAGGGTGCGCATGCTCAGGTCGGAATCTGGAAAGAAACCAAAGCACAGACTGATGATGGCGGAACCCACATTCTGCAATAATACGAGGTCTTCACAAGCCTTCTGACAGGAACGTTAAATGCATAAAAAACAAATTCAGCCCCAGTTTACAATGGCATTGATCAAGGCCAGACATCAGCTCCCATGTACAGATGTGGAGGCCCTGGAAAAAATTGGGGGGAAACATTTCCCCCCACTCTTTTCCGAGGAACATTTTTGTTTTTGTTTTTCTGAAAGATGGGAAAAACCGAACAGCATTAGATTCTGAAATATTTTCTTTGAGAATTAAGAGAAAGTATTTATATGTTTACTTCCCCCAAAAGTGATTTCTAAAAACTATGTAATAACATTTTTATAGAAAGACTAGAGACGTAACATGTCTGGAAATAATGAAGCTGTGGGGGAAAATGTTTGTTTAATCCTCTCTGTAAGAATCCCAGAATAGTTATTTCTTTCATTCCTTATTAAAATTATTGATCTGAAGTATATTTTACTAACAGAGATTTATGCTCACTTTCCCAACATGTGAGTAGAGTGCATTCTGGACAGTAAATGTGTATGAATTTTAAACCTAAGAATTTTAAGATGTTGTACAGCACCATGTACATTGATGGTGCTATATAAATAAATAAATAAATAAATAAATAATAATAATAATTGTGATTGTTATTTTAATATTGTATTGGTTTTATATGCTCTTTTAACTAATTTTATGTATTATATTTTATTTAGTGTTGTTCCCTGCTTTGATCCAGATGTAGCATCAGAAGGACACCTAGGACAAAAACAAAGAACCCCCCCTTGCACTCATTTGTCTGAAATTTTGCAGGTTTCATCGCTTCACAATCATCATCATCATCATTTTATTTGTTACCCGCCTCTCCCTCCAGATTGAGGTGGGGTACAGCACAAATGCAAATGCCATAAAATACATATAATTAAAACATTTCAAACTAATACATTAATAATAATGAATTTATTTGAGAACCATTCTGCCTGAACATTCCATCCAATTCTATCAAACAGCAAAAAAGCTAACAGTCATTTGCTGATTGCCAATAATATTCAATGGGAATTTAGATTCAGCCCCTGATTTAAATCAAGTGGCCTCCAAATTGGTCAGAGGCGAATTGGGCTGTTTTATGAATTGGGGTCTTAACCAAATCTTGTGGCTGGTGCACACCCCTACTGTGCTAAAGTCTGTAGTAGAGACCGAACCTGAGATCTTAGCCACAGTCCCATAACCCTTTTCCACGCGTGAAGTTTTTTCATCTGACATCGCTTCAAGCAAGCAGAAAACTTAAAGCAGAAAATTGGGCGAGGTTTCCTTCTAAACCTCGTAATCAGATCTTGGCAAAGAAGCATGGAAAAGGTAGGGTCAATAGTGACAGACGCTGGCAGTGCGTCGGTCATGACAAAGTAAAAGGTCAAATCTTTGAGGAAGGGTTAACCCTTTTACCTTGTGGCGACTGAGGCACCGTTTCCCAAGCATTTGCAATCTTTTCACACCAGGCCCTCTTTTGTATCTGGTCACTCTAGTATAGCTCCTGCACCTTTCACTGTTGCGGTGAAGGGGGAAATTCACCAGGTTCTCCATATATACAAATGACACCTGCTGAAATTCCCTTTTCTATGCAACTGTTAAAGATACAGGAGCCCTGTCCCCCTTTTCATATGGTCACCCTAGTAAAAATGACCCCAAAAGGAGGTTAATTTTGAATGAACTAGAGATGATCTAGTGTGATTGTTTTCACTGTTCTGGTGGCACCCTTTGAACCTTATAAATGATTTCTCAACAAGAAGGTCAGTGATGGCTGACAAACGTCTCTGAAAGACAGCTTGCTCACTATGACTGTTCTTGCGCTGCACATACCCACCAGCTGGCCTTAAGCCAGTCACTCGTGCTTCAATCATGGCCCTGCCACCTCTCTCCAAAAAGTGGGGATAATCATACTAGCCTGTTTGAAGCCCTGTTGTAAGAATGTATGCAAAGAACTTCTAACACTTGGTATTTGTAATATAAATTGTCTGCATTGCAGATCCTGAGCAAGACCGAGATGAGCTCCGAGGTCCCTTTCAACTCTTACGATTCTTTCATGTAATCTGCCCAGAGAAACAATTCTATAATGATTAATATTAAATGAATAAATAAAAATTATACGTTGCATACCCGAATAATGAGGAAAGCAGAAGGAAACATTGCTGTTTAGCGTAAAGCAGTAATATATCCATTTCCGAGAGAACCCTTGCAGGGATGGAGTGCTCCAATACAAAGCCCTATATGGCTCGGGTCCAGGTTATTTGAAAGACCGTATTCTCCCTTATGAGCCTGCCTGTGCTTTGAGATCTTCTGGAGAAGCCCTTCTTTCAGTCCCAACATCTTCACAGGCGCGCTTGGTGGGAACATGGCAGAGGGACTTCTCGGTGGCTGCTCCAGTGCTCTGGAACTCTCTTCCCAGGGAAGCTAAGCTGACTCCCTCCTTGATGGGCTTTCGGAGGCAGGCTAAAACTTTTTTGTTCCAGCAGGCCTTTGGAGAATAATTTGGCCCTTCATCTATGTTAATGTCTTATAATTTTGTTGTGTATTTTAAACTGTTTCTCCCCCCACCAATGTATGTTTTAAACTTTGTAAGGCCGCCTTGAGGCCCAGCATTGGGCAAAAGGCGGGATACTACTACTACTACTACTACTACTACTACTACTAACTGCCATCTTGGCCCTGTGGGGAAGAAGAAGGACCGAGGGGACAGGAGCAGGCAGAAGTAACATCGGGGCCTGCTCCTGCTGGACTCTCTCTCTCTCTCTCTCTTTCTTTCTCTCTCCTCCCTCCCTCCCTCCCTCCTTGACTCCTTTTCCTTGTGTGTCATGTCTTTATTAGATTGTAAGCCTGAGGGCAGGGACTGTCTTTTTTCCTAAGTGTAAGCCGCTCCGAGAGCCTTTTTTGGCTGAGGAGCGGGGTATAAGTATGGTAAATAAATAAATAAATAAATACTACTACTACTACTACTACTAATAATAATAATACACACAGAAAGCTTTCCTCATCCATGAACAGAGAGAAAGGTGTAGATCTGCCTCCTTCTCCATTGAAGCGAATGGGGAAAGCACCAACATTTCTTTTACTGAACCTTTGAAACATAAATGAACTGCCATGCTGGATCAGACCAAGGGTCCATCTAGTCTAGCACTCTGTTTACACAGTGGCCAACCAGCCATCGGCCAGGGACCCACAAGCAGGACACGGTGCAACAGTAACCTCTCTATTATTATTATTATTATTATTATTATTATTATTATTATTATTTATTTATTTATTTATTTATATAGCACCATCAATGTACATGGTGCTGTACAGATTACACAGTAAATAGCAAGACCCTGCCGCATAGGCTTACAATCTAATAAAGTTGTAGTAAACAATAAGGAGGGAAAGAGAATGCAAACAGGCACAGGGAAGTGTAAACAGGCACCGGGTAGGGTGAGGCTAACAGTATAGAGTCAGAACAAACTCAATATTTAAAAGCTATAGGGAAAAGAAAAGTTTTTAGCTGAGTTTTAAAAGCTGTGATTGAGTTGGTAGTTCTCAAGTGTTCTGGAAGAGCGTTCCAGGCGTAAGGGGCAGCAGAAGAAAAAGGATGAAGCCGAGTAAGGGAAGTGGAGGTCCTTGGGCAGGCGAGAAGCATGGCATCAGAGGAGCGGAGAGCACGAGCGGGGCAATAGTGTGAGATGAGAGAGGAGAGATAGGCAGGAGCTAGACCGTGAAAAGCTTTGAAGGTCAGCAGGAGAAGTTTATATTGGATTCTGGAGTGAATTGGAAGCCAATGAAGGGATTTCAGAAGTGGAGTGACATGGTCAGAGCGATGGGCCAAGAAGATGATCTTAGCGGCAGAGTGGTGGACAGAGACCAGCGGACTGATGTGAGACGAGGGAAGGCCAGAGAGAAGAAGGTTGCAGTAGTCCAACCGAGAGATAACCAGTGCGTGAACGAGAGTCTTGGCAGAAGAGACAGACAAAAATGGTCGAATCCTGGCAATATTATACAGGAAGAAACGACAGGATTTAGCTACTGCCTCGATATGGGGAATAAAGGAGAGCGAGGAATCAAATATAAAGCCAAGACTACGAGCTTCCTTGACCGGAGTAAGTGTGACATCGTTGACAGTAAGAGAGAATGAGAGGTGAGGAGAAGGTTTAGGAGGAAAAACAAGCAGTTCAGTTTTTGCCATATTAAGTTTCAAACGACGATGAAGCAGCCAGGCTGAGATATCTGAAAGACATGCCGAGATACGATCGTGGACATCAGGAGAAAGTTCCGGAGATGAGAGATATAATTGTGTATCATCGGCATACAGGTGATATTGGAGGCCATGAGATTGAATAAGCTTACCCAAGGGCAGCATGTATAAAGAAAACAGCAACGGGCCAAGCACCGAGCCTTGCGGAACCCCTACTGAAAGGGGAAAAGAGGAGGACGAGCTGCCGTTAGCCGACACGCTGAAAGAGCGACCCTCTAGACAGGAGGTGAACCAGTTATAGCCAGAGCCACAGAGTCCAAGGTCATGGAGGGAATCTAAGAGAAGATCGTGATCAACCGTGTCAAAGGCCGCAGTTAGATCAAGGAGAATACTCTCCCACCCATGTTCCCCAGCAACTGGTGTATATAGGCTTACTGCCTCTGATACTGGAGGTAGCACATAGCCATCATGACTAGTAGCCATTGAGAGCCTTCTCCTCTAGGAAAATATATATCCCCAGCATTTAATTCCTGCAAATGTCTCAAAATGCTTCTCTGCAGTATATACTAAAATCTACTTGCTGATTTACAGTTATGAGAAAAAGGAGAGCTTTAATGATAGTGTGGTATCTGTAAAGTATAGCAGGGAGGCAATTTAAGATTGCCATGTGAACATCAAACATTATTTCCCACCAAACTATGTAATTGGCTGTTTTAAACAGACACTTAATTGCAACACTTGTTTAAAATCCTGGAATGTGTGTTTATATTATGCTGGCCCTAGGGACTCAAAATTTTAAAAAGATGGCCATTACTGTTCCCTATTTGATTATCAATGCTTTTGTGCATGATGACTGTAATGATAGTTTCCTTCCAATTCTCACGATTGTTTGTTGACATTGAAACAAGACTGATGTGAGCAGTGGTTGCTTGATGACGGCTGCATGTTTGTGCAGTATTGCATAAGCCATCGTCCCTCAGTACCAGATGTGAAGAGCTTTAGCACTATAATGAAGCAAAGGGGTTCCATGTATAAACTGATACACTGTTGAATTATATCTCCTACCAGACAGCCCTTTAATCCCAAGCATCTGGTAACCCTGGTCCCCATTTTCAGGAGCAGTGGCTGAACTGGAAGGATGGAGGGAGAATTTTCCCTCCTCTTTCCTGACCCTCAAATCTTCAACTAAGCAGCTTTGATGGCAACTGTAGTGACTGGCTCACTTCTTCCTTCCTAAGAACAGATGAAGAGTCGTACTCAATCAGATCAATGATATTTCTAATCCAGCACCCTTTCTCCTTACAGCAGCCAACCCAATGCCTATGGAAAGTCCACGACCAGGACGTGAGGGCAATAGCACCCTCCTGCTGGTTTCCCCCAGCAACTGGTATTCAGAGGCCTGTGATACTGGAGATAATATACCAAGGATCAGTAGCAGAATTCCTCTACCTTCTGGCCATGTTGAACATTCGTGTGCCAAAGGACATGAACTCTGAAAGCTCCATTGGACCAGAAGAACGAAGCTGTCTTCAATATACACAATGGAATGACAGATCAGACTGGAGTACAACATGTGAACAAAGACCTCAAATTCTTTTGTAGAAATCTGGAAATCATTTCTCCCTTGGCCAGTTTTGTCCCTTGCCACTTGGCAAGAAAGATTTTTGCTTCCCGTATTTTGAATAGAACTAAAAATACCACAGTTGCCTTTGTTTAACAAACACAAAGCAGCAATCGGCATACGTTACATCTGCCAAGACATTTTTGGTTTTGCATCAGCATCTTTCGCTGGTGCCAGCACAGCAACTCTGCAAAGAGTTTGTCATTGCCACAAAGTCGCTTGGAAGGAGCGGCGGGGAGAGGGACACACCGACATCATTCAAATACTAACAATGACAATGTGTTTACACATACAGTATGTTTGAGCTAAGATAAATACACATTGCTGCAGAGGTGTGTGTGCCGGATCTTGCGGGGGAACTCTGCTCCCCCATGTTCATTCCTCAAAAGCATGCACATGTGTAACCCCCAAACAGAATACAGATTGCCTCTTCCTCTTTGCCTCTTCCCCCATGCTTCACTCTGCCTCTCACCCCGCTCCATTCCCTTTTGGTTTTGCATTCTAAACATGTTTATATAGAAGCATGTTTGTCTCCTCAAATGTCTGTTTGGTACTTTATTATTACTTCTAAAAGTTAAACACTGTTTATTTACTGCTCCAAGAAAGAGAAAAGTGACCGACACAAGGATGGCTGCCAACTTGGATGGCTTTAAAAAGAGATTATAGACAAATTCATGGAGGAGGAGGCTATCAAGGGTGACTAGCCATGATGGCTATGTATTACCACCACTATCAGAGACAGTACGCCTCTGATACCAGTCACCGGGGAATGACAGCCGGAGAGAGCTATTCCCATGTTTGTGGGCTTTCTCTGGGGAAAAAAGGTTGGCCACTGTGGGAACAGAATGCTGCCCTAGGCAGGACTTTGGTCTGATCTAGCAGGGATAGTCTTATGTTCTCCGGTCAATCCAGGGGAGAAGATAGTATGTAAGTACAAACTGCTGAACTGCAGTTTCACTGCAGGTAGTTCATTGTTAAAATTCTGGCTGACTCTACATATGCTCTGTTGCAGTTCTCCGCTTCTGCTTCATAGCTATTCTCTCCCATGTGTATGTGCCTTGGCTGCCAATGTCTGTGTTGCAGAGCATTATGGGGTGGGGTGGAGGGTGGGATTAAATAACTCTTTGTCTATGTCTGAGTTGAAGTGACAGAATGTCAGGGATGAAGCAAATGCTGCCAGCCTTTCTGCCTTGGCTGGAAGTCTGCCAACATTTAAAATATGGCCTCGGTGAAAATTTAAAATATGGCCTCTGCGAAAACTTCGTTGAGCTCCTGCAATATATAGCAAATTTCACCATCTGGAAATACAAAGATGGCTGTCAAAACTGGTGATACAGATTTTAGGACATGCTTCTTAGGACGCATGTAAAAATGGAGTGCAGTCAGAATGACCAAGGTAAACCACCTCTAGCTCTGGTATTTTATCATTTTTGATTTTGCATTTTAAACATGTTTACATGGAAGAAAGCCCCACAAAGTACAATAGGGTTTATTTTCCGGTATGTATACATGTAGAGGTAGTATGGTGTAGGAGAGCCAATGTGGTGTCATGGGTAGAGTGTTGGATTGGGACTCGGGAGATCCGAGTTCTAGTCCCCACCCCACCATGAAGCTATTGGGTGACTTTGGGCCACTGATTCTCTGCCCAACCTACCTCACAGGGTTGTTGTGTGGAAAAAATGGAGAGGAGAAGGAAAAAGGTGGGATATAAATGTTATATATCTATATATCTGTGCATATATTGAATTGGATCTGGACTGCTTAAGGTAGAGCCATTAAAATCAATGGGACTTGTGAGCCATGACTATCTTGTCCCATTGATTTCATTGGGTCTACTCTAAGCATAACTATGGGCTCACCTAAACCAAGAAGAATATTCCACTATGAAAGCGGTATATAAAAGGCAGGAGCCACACTACTGCTTTATAGTGGTATTGAAGTGCACTGACAACTGTTGGGGCCCAGTGACACATCTACACCAAGCAGGATATAACACCATGAAAGTGGTATGAAAGCAGTATATAGTATATTTCATGGCCCCCAACAGTTGTCAGTGCACTTCAATACCTCTATAAAGCAGTAGTGTGGCTCCTGCCTTTTAGATACCACTTTCATACCGCTTTCATAATACAATATCCTGCTTGGTGTAGAGCCCTATGTCTAGATCCAACCCATTCATTTATTTTTAATATTCAACCTGTAAGTCATCTTGGGGTTCCATTGTGAAAGAGGGCGCTAGAAATACCTCAAATAAAATTAATAACAATTTCTGTTATCTTTTGGGTTCATCCACAAAGAATATACCTCTGACAAGTCAATGGAAGGGGAAGGGGAGTTTCCTACACCCCTTAGAATAGCAACATCCATATTAAAGATTAAACTTTTTAGGGTATCAGTTCTTTATTCAGATCATCACACCTCCTGCTTCGGTTCTTTTGCTTATCAGCTGTACAGAGAAAGAAAGAAAACTGGAAAACACAAACCCTGACTGATACAATGAGATGTTTGATATACAAACAATCCAGCTTACAGTATACTTATGTGTGGCTGCCTCTTGCTGCCTCTTACTTTGCTCTCAGTTGCACTACCAGCCACACCAACTTCCCCTTGAAAAGTCTGGAGCTGTTTCTTTTGTGCTATAAATATATAGAGTGAAATCACTGAGAATGTAAACTTGGCATAACATCCAAATCGTACAAGAAAACAATTGAGGGACTTGTGGAGTCAAGCTCTTTTATGGGATGCAACTCCATCCTTCACTAGCCCACCCTTTTCTCGTAAGTGTATAAACTCTTGGTCTTAAAAAACGAGGACCCTACATTTACGAGAGCAATTAGCCTTTGTTTAGAAATGCTTATTTGTCTGTCTCCTATAGTTTTAGTGTTTTCCACCCCCTTTTCTTTGCCTAAAGCAAACAATTCAGTGTTTGGATTTTTTAATTGTAAGCTGGCCACAACCAATGTCTGCTTCATGTATGGAAATCTCTTTAAAATCCAAAATGATTTTGGAGATATTGAATTTTCATGAGACCTGGAATGCCAACTTTACGAGGAGAGACTATAAGAGAACATATGTTTCTGACTCAGCCATATGCAAAGGTTTTGTTTGTAGCTTCATTGGAATAAGGAAGGAAGGATTCCCTCTGAGAGATAAGCAATCTGACACGGAGCCCTGTGTGGGTTCCAATGCACAAATGGAGCTCCTGCGTAAATAGGCTGCTCCTGAGATTCCACTGAATTCATAGGGTTTGATTTTTACACTCAAACCTCCATGTTCTACAATGAAGAATAGTTTATCAAACACATAAGTGACACGAAAACCAAAAGTATCTACCTGTTTCTCGTGCAAATCCTAGCCACTGATTCATCTTCTTCCTTGAATAAACTTAAGGACACAACAATGGTCCTACTGGATCACACTGTTCATGACTTCCATCAATCTCTTTCCAACAACATCTAGCCAGATGTCTCTGGGAGCTCAGAAATATTACTAGCCTTTGAGGGAGTGCAGAGTTGGCCACACTGCAGTATTTAATCATAGGAAATGAGCACTCATTGTAAATGTGCTACTGCTAACTCTGAGGGAAGCAATTCAGTGATTTTTTTCCATGTTGACCTTTAAGGCTGACCTTACTTTATCAGTGCAAAAAAGGTCAGGCCTCCCCTTGACCACAAGAGTTTTGTCAGGTGCTGAGGAAAGCAACTGACAAAACATCAGCATGTTTTGAAGGCATTCCCATGTGGCCTATTTAGAAGCGAGCAGGACAACATGGATTCCTTGCATTGGATAGAAATGTTTGAGTTCTGTGATACACTGCTGGACATTTGCTGAAATGTGCATGTTGTTTCATTTTATTGCTGCTATTTCTTTAAAGCCACTCAGATCTGTTTATGATTTAGAAAAAAGGGGGAACAACTGCCCAGATCAAGTCACAATGTTGCAAACGACTACACCTGTGCTATTCAACAAAGCAGCACAACAGATACTATATACAGATGCACTACAGTAAGCCAGACACAATGTCATTTTTTACTTATATATGACAGCATCAGGCTAAAAGCAGGAGCCCCTATTATAGGGGTGGGCAACTTTATTGGTCCGGGAAGTCAATTTCTAACCCTTCGATTCCAATGGTGTTGTACTCCCGTGCCACTGGAAAACCAGTCATGTTGCCACTGGATTTCGATGGCGAGTTGACAGCAAGGAAGTAGCCACCTTTTCCTTTTACAGCAAGGTACACTGCCCATCAATCTGCCCAAGCAATCTGTCCATCGTTTTGCTCTGATGATGGAAGTAAAAGCATGCATTTGTCTTCTGAACATTTTTTCAGCAACCTAGCTCAATCTAGGCTAGTCATGAAGACATTAATTGTTGTTCTAAATGCAGTATTCTTTACACAAGTGGGTAGCACAGGAATGTAAACCACAACCTATTTAAGAACACTGTACCCTACTCAGACTATAAATATGTTTCTCCTCATGAGACAACTAGACTGTTTCCTTGTATTCTGGGATCCTATTTAAGGGCTACTTTGTGCTCTACATTTTTTAAATGGACATCCGAAAATGTAGTGTGCGAATGAGACAAACAAGTGTTTGGAAACTGGCTGTAGCTCACTGACAAATGTATACCTACTGGCAAACTCGGGTTTGGTGTCACATTGGAATAATTCTTGAGCTCAAATCCAAAATTCAATGCAATGGGAATGACCTCATAAAGCAGCTGCAACATTTCAGTCAATGGAGAAACCCTTTACACACACGGGAGTTCCTGGATCAGGCTGTTCTGTTACATTTGTGCATTGCCATTTGTGCATACTCCCTTATAGACTGATAAAAACTGAAAATATAGTAATAAATGATTATAATAATTTCATTATTATAAATTATAATGAAAATTAAACAAAAAGTAGTAAAGAAACCTTAATGTAAGGCACTATGAATAGGTGGGCATGTAAAGGGTGAACTAAAGAAAGAAAGAAATGCAAACAAAGTTGAAAAGAGGTCTTTAATGCATGAAGACTGGTGAATAGTGTACACAATCAGATTAACAAAGTAATGAATCAAAGCAGCCATGGGCAACATATGGCCCAAGGGCTGCATGAGGGCACCCCCACTTCCCGAAATTGTCATCGTCATCATCATCATCATCATCATCATCATCATGATGTTAAATGGTGTCTAAAGTGGCCATTGTGACTCTTTTTAGTGCTTTTAGTGCTCTGTAAGTACAACAGAGTGTCAAAAGGGTAAAAACTAGATTGCAAACAAAGTAATTTTGACCCTTTCGGCACCCTGTGGTCACTCTAGAAGCCATTTCCCCCTTATTTCTTTGGCACTGCTGCCAGAAGATGTAGTGAAGGCCTCTACAGTTGATGGTTTCGAAACTGGATTAGACAAATTCAAAGAGGATAGTTTTATCAAAGGTTTTTATCCACGATGATAACTAAATGGAGTCTCCAAGTATAAAGCAGCCTTCTCATGCTGACTGTTAAGTTCCCCAGAGGACTATCATTGGAAACAGAAGGTTGGACTAGATGGACCTTGGTTTGATCCAGCAACGCCATTGTTATATTTGTTGGTTGCAGCCTGACCAGGAGATAAGTTTTCTCATGCTCCTAATCTCCATGTGGCTGCAGCAGCATGACAACGCTTAGCTTGACACATAAGCGGAAGCTACAAACGACCGTCTGTACACGTAGTTTGAGCTGCCCTGTGGGACATATTTAAGTGGTGATCACTCATCCATCAAGTCCATTTCCACTCACAGAGCTCTGCAATTTGGGCAGCGTTCAAAATTGCTCACTCAAAGATGGAGTTCAAGAGCAACATTAACAACACTTAAGCTTGGAGGAAAGAAGAGAAAAACAGCGCAACGTGGAAAGGAGCCTCACAGGATCACTCCAGAGCAGACTTAAAGCAATCAATTGGGACTTGGTTATTTGAGAGCCAGCGTACTCTGGAAATAAGAGGACCAGCCAACAGCTCACTACCTCATTTCCAGTTTATGAGTGCTGCTGAAACGGAGCCCACGTGCTCTGTTCCTCCAAATAGCTGAGTCATGTCATCTGGGCTAGTGCTACGGCCAGGCTGATTTATATAATTCTAATTGTTGGTTATTGGAGAATATGATTAAGGTAAAGCAAAACCCTTCATGTTACTTAAGAGGAAACCTGGATGAGGTCACAGAAGAACTTGCTGCTTTAAAAAGGTAACATTGATCAAACTTAGTAATACATGGCCATGATTTACTCTCAAGAATCCTTGCCTGGCCTACTTCCACCTGGCCTGAGTCCGTGTGCATGTGTGTATATGCGCACTTCTAAGCCATTCCCATCCGATCAGCGTTCTGAAAGTATCAGTTGAGAGCCCTGCTGTGCCTTCCTACCTAATAGTTTACAGACAGGGTTGCAGGCCACAGAAGGGCATTCTTAAAGGCTCTGCTGTACTTCATATCTGAAGGGTCTGAAAGGATACTGTGAGCCCAAATTACAACCCCCCTCTGTCTCAAGACTCGCAGACTGCCAGCAGTGTAGTGGGCTTGCATGGTCAATGCATTGGTACTTTGCCATTACCGGGAATGCTCTCATCTGCTTAGCTTGCCCCCACTGCCCCCAGTTGGGCTTCTCTGTTCCCTCTGAACTCCACTACAATCCTTAAGAGTAGCTGCAGGGGGACAGCTTTCCCCCACAACGATCTATAGTTGTGAGTTATCCCTGTTGCAATGCAAAGTATTTTGGTGGTGGCCTGGTGCCAAATGGGCAATTAACATTCAGTCACTCTATAATAAAGATGTGCCCCCGGTAAAGATGAAAACTGCTAGAACTGGTTTGTGGATATGGATCAACACAACTGTCTATATTTTTGGACTCTCCCTGGTGGGCATGGCTCTGGGGACTATGAAAATGAGAGCACACTGACAACAAACGGAGTAGTACAATAAAGGTGCCAAGTCATGTGTCTCAATAATGGAGGTTATTCGTTGCTCAGAAATATCAAATGTACATTTGAAGGTTTTCACTTCTGCTCTCCCAGTTACCAGATCTTTGAAGTAACATCTCTCTCTAAAATCTGGCCTAAATTATTGAACATTAGCTCTTCAAGACAAGGCAACAGCATTGAAAATACAGAAGAGGCAAAAAGGGCTAACTGTACTAAGTCACTTCTTCAGTAACTTTTCTAGCATTGAGAAAGCATCAGGTATAACCCCCCCTCCCAGCACTTTTTAAAGGTTTACCATTAAGACAAATTCTTCCCCCATGAGAGAGGGGGGCACGGGTAATGCCTCCACCCTTCTGGTCTTTCACCTGCTTTCCCACCACCTAACCCTGGGGAGACTTGCATTAACTTTATAGAAATTGTTGTCTGTGGGAGCTGGAGTAATGCCTGGTGGTCAGAGGTTCAGCGACAGTGTTTAGTAGAAAACATATTGTTCTTGAACTATCAGAATCCTAATCTTCATTATTACCATCTCTCTGGTAGAATGAAATAAAGAGGCCCCATCCAACCACTTTCAATAAGTTTCACAGCAGGCCTAAATAAATTCCATTGTGAAGTCACAATGGCAATTGCATCATTGTCCATCTGCCCCCACCCATTCTAAACAGATTCAATAATATCTTCTACACAATAAAGATCCAATTTAAGAACTTGCTAAGAACAAGCTCTTAATTAACATCTTAAAACCACAACTGTACAAAAAGCCCCAACAAACATTTCTTCAGTGCTACGCTGGTCTGTTTCCCTCCTACTTTTAAAAAAACCTTATTCAGACTTCTAAAGTTATTTAAAACTTCCAATTGGTGTCCCTGTGCTGATGGAAAGCTCTCTGACCCAGTGGGGGATTCTGCCAATGGAAAGGAAAAGCAAGCAATTTTATTGATTCTCCTTCTTCCTGCAACTCCTACTCCCAAATCTGCTCTAGAGGGTTGGGGAAATCCTTTGGAATAGTATGGAAGGTGGTATGGGGGGATAAATCGGGGGGGGGGATAAATCACCTCCTTCCTGTTTTGCTGATGGAAGCCTTTTCTAGATCAGAAAGCCTTCCGTATAAAGAAGGACACCACTGGATACAACCCTTAGTTTGGGTTTTGATATAGTTTTCATCATGTAGAGAGCAACAAGTCAGCCTCCAGTGCAGTAGCCATAAAATAAACAAATGTTTTGGAAATTATTCTTTTTTTAAAAAAAAAAAAATAGGAATCATTTTCTCAAACAGAAGGATGAAAAAAGTTCCAGATATGCTAGGGAACCTCTAGCAAGTAGGGAAGAACAGCTGGTAATTCCGACAAACCAAACTGGCACATTAATAACTTGGGCTGAGCAGACCTGTGCAGAACTCAGCACCTGGAAAGGGGTGGTCGCTTCAACACACGGCCAGCTTGCTTGTGCCTCACCTCACATTGATCACACCAGTGGTCATCACTTTCGGCTGAATTGCACAACTGATTCACATGGTTGACAAGAAGCCACAACGGATGGCAGCACCGATGAATAAAATAAAAGAAGAGAGGAGGGACCTGCCGACAGGTGCTAGGAAATAGTTTAGTATGCCGCGGCCCAAGTGACTGAAGTCTACTCTAGGAGACAACAAAGGCAACATTATCTTCCTAATAAACCATTCCTTTGCACCTGTTGAGGGCCTCAGATGGATGGCAACAACAGCGTGTTCAGGGCTCCACTGCATGTTGTGCAAAGGGGAAAGCGCAGCGGCTGGTGAGAAGTCTGGGATGACAGAACTCTGGCCCATTAATGGCAGTGCTGATGGAGGGAATTATTATTATTATTATTATTATTATTATTATTATTATTATTATTTATATAGCACCATCAATGTACATGGTGCTGTACAGAGTAAAACAGTAAATAGCAAGACCCTGCCGCATAGGCTTACATTCTAATAAAATCATAATAAAACAATAAGGAGGGGAAGAGAATGCAAACAGGCACAGGGTAGGGTAAACAGGCACAGGGTAGGGTAAACAGGCACTGGGTAGGGTAAAACTAACAGTATAAAGTCAGAACAAAATCAAGTTTTAAAAGCTTTAGGAAAAAGAAAAGTTTTTAGCTGAGCTTTAAAAGCTGTGGTTGAACTTGTAGTTCTCAAATGTTCTGGAAGAGCGTTCCAGGCATGAGGGGCAGCAGAAGAAAATGGACGAAGCTGAGCAAGGGAAGTAGAGACCCTTGGGCAGGCGAGAAACATGGCATCAGAGGAGCGAAGAGCACGAGCGGGGCAATAGTTTTTAATAGAATAAAATGGGGCTGAGCTGGGGCTGGGGTGCGCAAGCTTACTTCCACAGAGCTTTACATAACTCACAGTTCTGAGCATGCTTCTCTTCAGCCAAACTCCCAAACTCAGAGGAGAAAGCTCTTGGGGAGAGTGGCAGGTGTCAATGACAGGTGTAGAGTGGGTGGCATTCAAGAGGCAGCTGGACAACCATCTGTCAGTGATGCTTTAGGGTGGATTCCTGCATTGAGCAGGGGGTTGGACTCAATGGCCTTATAGGCCCCTTCCAACTCTACTATTCTATGATTCAATGACTCAGCACTTCTCATCCAAGCACACCTTTTACTGCCAAAACTGGCCCTCCAACACCCCTCTTTCTATGTCCTTGGGGCAGCTCTGTGTCAGTTCCCCCTACAGTTGGCCCTCATTGCCTCAGAAATTTGTCACATTAGGTATTTTCAGTCCTGGGGAAACATATGCAAGTGATTCCCTTACTGGGATATTTATTTATTTATCCATCCCACTCCCACTCCCACCCCCTAGAATCCAAAGTAGCCTAATAATAACAAAGAAAGAAAGAGAAATTAAAACAAAACCCCACCATTATAAAACAAACAAACAAATAAAGAAGGAATAATACAACAGTAAATAATATACTAGCAGCCAGCAGGTTAAAAGGGGGCTCCCCCACCCTAAAAGTGGGCTTCCCCCAACCCCACACAAGAAAGAGGATGAAGAAATTCCACAATCTACTTCCTCCAAAGTCGTCCTGGAAAAGCCATGTCCTGGTGTCAGAAACACATGCAGGTGGTGGCCAGGCAGGGTTCACTCAGGAGGGCAACGCTTAAGGTTGGCACCCCAAACCAAAATGGCCCTGGCTGCCATACCCACCTGCGGCATTGCAGTCAATAAGGGGATGGGGAGGATATGGAGTAGGAATTCTAATGTTGATCAGAGGGCACAGGAAGAAGCGTTAGGGCTTTAAAGGTAAGAACCAGCACCTTGACTTGAGCCAGGAAACAAACAGATGATCAATGAAGATTGAACAATACCAGAGTTACATCTGCCATGTGATCAGGCCCAGACAATAGTTAGCTGCAGTCTTTAGGATCCACTGACATTTCCAGATGCTTTGCAACAGCGGCTCTCTGAAGAATGCATTATAGAAGTGCCGTCTGGAGCTTACTAAGCACGAATGAGCAGAGCCAGGCCTGTCTATTCCAGGAAAGAGTGCAACTAGCACATCACCCCCCAAAAGGCTCATCTATTCAGCATCGCCATTCCTGCATCTAAGAGCAGCACCAGATCGAGGAACACTCGTAAGCTGTGAATCTGCATCGAAGGGGGACTCCATCCTCATCCAAAGCAGGCTAAATACCAGGGGCAGTGTAAATAGTCTGTGGCCGTTGCTAGACCTACCTGATAATCCGGTGGTGAGGAGGGGCCAGCCCGCACTAGAAGTAGTGTGGGCTGTCGCTCCAATCCACACGTCAGACACGGCGAGCTGCAGGAAAGCCCTGTCGCGTCTGCCATTTTGTTTGTAGTGTTAAAGGGATGGGTGCACAGGAGCGCACCAGTGGCAAAGGTAAGTCTTTTTTTTTAAAAAAAAATCATTCTCCCCGCTCCCCCCCTGCCCCAACCTCCTTGTCCCCCCTAGCTCTGATCTCCCTGCCCCCCTGGCTCCGATCTCCCTGCCCTGCCCTGATGACCGCCTGTCTGCCGCTTTTCCTGGCTACTCGCAAGTAATTGCAGTAGCCAGGAAAAGTGGCTTAACAGGCTACACGCTCATGGTCTCATGCTCAGCCCAAGACTGTGGGAAATACTGGGCTACAAGTATAGCCAAATATCCCGGGGCAATGGAGGGTTACCCCTGCCTGACCCCAGGATCCCCTGCATGTCATCTGGATGCACAGGGGCGAGCCCTGGGCTAAACCCTGGTCTAGCAATGGCCTGTGTGACGTGGTCCTGAGTACTGTTGTTTAAGAACACAAGGATGCCTTGCTGGATTTCTCAGTCCAGCATTCATTGCAAGAATCCGAGCAACTAGCGGGCACTCATTGGTCTTCTTGAAATTGGCTCCTGACACCCACTCGCCCCTCAACCACTAGACCTTGGTCTATCATATGGCCACCCTTGTTGCAAACTTTAGAACAGGATTCTGCAACAGATGCTAAATCTGCCCCCTTGAAAGGATGCCACCTGCCTGGGCAGTTAACCTAAAAAAAAAAAAATGATTATCTTCCAAAAGATGCTCTGAACACTCTGAACAGCAAACTACACACAATTCCCCAGATTGGACAACTCTAAAACGGGTGTTCAGTAAAAAAAACAAAATAAAAACAAAACACTAGTTTGAAAAACTGTGGCTTTGAAGGAAGAGTGACAAGCCACAAACAGGAGCTGAATGACAAGAACTATACTCCAGTTGGTCTGTGTCTTTCCTAATTAGTTTAAAGAGTTAGAGTTGATGACTGTCCAAGCATTATTAGCTAAATGAAGTGGAAAGTTAGGAAGGCAATGAATGAAAATAAATAAAAGATAGAAAGTTTTGCATTAGTTGTTTCTTGCTTGCAAGAAACTGCTGTGTAAGCTAGCATTTCCCTCATAGAGCTCCATCACATCAGTGATTTATCGCACCCTCGCCATGCCTGGTATGTGTTTTTGCAGTGCGCTACTCACATGACATTGTCCCTGTCATGTGCTCATCTCACCTCTTCCCCTCCCTTTTCCATCTTATTTTGGAGTGGGGAAAGTCCAGGTTTCCCCTACTTTGTGCACAATAAAGCTGCTCCTCCGCCGTGTGTATTGCTGTCCTTGCGCTATATCGGACCATCCCATTTTTTGTTGGGGGCGTGTGAGTTGAAGGGCGGTCTATCTGATAAAAGAGGAGGGTGGGATGGTTCTCCGCTCAACTGCTCAACAGTGACAGGGAAGGGAGAAAGGATGCCTGAACACCCTGTAGAAAAGGTGAGTGAGGCCCCTGCCGCCGGTTCCCAGGATTCGGTCTCATTCAGCTCTATGGTTCTTACTCCTGAGTAGGCTAAGTTTCCTGACCAGAACAATGTCGGCTTCCCATTGCCATACCAATATTGGCCACAAACTTCTCCAAAAATGAATTGTAATACTTTGTCTTCACTTATATTGTTTAATATGATCTTAGGGGGAAGAATAGTGTGTTCTTTTACCATAATTAGGTTACAGGCTGCCGTACTATTGTATTTGCCCATATATATATATATATATATATATATATATATATATATTGCAGGGGAAGGAGAATGTAGGGGGCAGGTAGTAGATTTCGCAGGCACAGTAGTGATACAAGTGAAAAGATACATGAGCTGAAATAGTGCAACAACGCAGACATGAAATTGCCCAGCGCTAGGCTCACTAAGGAAACCGCGGACTCAAAGCGGGAACAAAAAGTAGGTGTGATGGAGCTCATAGTAAGACATGAGCTTAGTATTAACAAAGAGAGGAATGAAGGGAGTTTCCCATTCATATTGTACTTCTCATTAAAGAGAGATTAAACAGATGATCTCATGCCATGCGAAGAAGTTGCATATCACATGAAACTGTTAAAGGGCCCTCCGAAATACCATGGTTTTGAATCTATGAGATAAACATCTATCTATGGACTGAGTTCACTTTGTTCCCCAAAATGACAAGATGCATCATGGGTGCTCAGAACTTCACAGGATTAATTAAGATCTTAAAGGGGCTTAGTATATTTATATAATACATTAAAAAGGAATTATGTTTCCATGGAGGAAGAACAAGCATTCTTTATCAAAGTGCTGAATTCATGCTGTAAATTACCACTTTTGCCTTCCTAGGGCAGTGATGCTTAAATCTGGTTGTACTGAAATTCCCTGTTCTACTTTGTGGATTCTTTATGGACCACGACTTTATTTTATATTAAAAGTTTATACACAGAGAGATACACACATACACACATACAAACAAACAAACAAACAAACATAAAACTTCCAAATTAAACCAATTGTTTCTAGTCATCTTTAGTGGCTATACTCCAACAAAGCTTCTCTCTCTCTCTCTCTCTCTCTCTCTCTCTCTCTCTCTCTCTCTCTCGATAGAAAACTATGTACACAGCCATTTTTAATTCAACTGCGGCCATTTCCTCATAATGCTGAGTTACAGAGCTTGAAACCTCTAGACTGCAGGTTAAAATTCAATTTAGATCTTGTGTGTCTATTCTGTCGGTAGCTGAACGTTCTCTACCAATGGTCTAAATTGAGTTGTAAGTTGCAACTCTTTTGCAGAGGATACACCACATCTCAAAAAGTGCTTAATTGTGTTTGGCACTGATAATGATGCCTCTTGCCAATCCTTTTGTACAATAAGAAAGATTCGGAAGAAATGGAACGAAAGTTGGCTATCTGCCTTTTAGGGTTGTTTTCTCTGGCAGAATTGTGGAGTAATATATGTACTAGCACCACTTGAGTCAACATATACTGCCATTAACCATTTATATCCTCATTGTAGACAGCTAAGAACACCCAAAGACTGTGAACACATTAAGCTTTGCCTTTCAGTGGCTGTACAAAGAGGACATTGCTGAACAAAACTCTAGCTAGCTAAAAACACTCTCTCTAAGCAGACGAGTAAATGCAAGACAGACTTCATTAGGACAGTAGCTCTTAAACTCTGGCCATTTCTACACCAACCGGAAAATGCGGGCTGGTCACGGCCGAGTTCCTGTGTGTCCAAAGGAACCACTGGGATTCCTGGGAAAAAGGAGGGATGAGAACGGGTTTTCCCAGGGAAAAGTACTCCCTGGGAAAATCCTATTCTTCCCGCGGTCTCAGGATTGTCCCGAGATCGTGGGAGGTGTGGCCGCCCGTCCCGGCTTCTTCCCTCCTCCCTGTGAGTAGCGGGGATCAGTAGAGGGAAGGAACTGGGCTGGGAGGAATCGGGGGTGGGAGGGAGTGGGGTTGGGGCATTTTTTTAAACTCACTTTTCATTGGAGTGCACATGTGCTCAGCTCCTTTAAAAAAAATGGTGGGCGAGACACCCTTGTTCCTCCCGGGATGCCTCACCCGCATTTAGACTAAGGAGAGAATCTCGCGATCAGGATATCGTGAGATCCTCCCCCCTCCCTCCCTCTACTGATGTAGAAATGGCCTCTGTCATACTCAAGTTATTAAACTTTGGAATAACTCCTTGTTATTTGAAGATTATCATACTGTCTAGGGCATCATAAAATTTCCCTATGCAAATGAATATAATTTGCATTCATTATTTTTAATGAAAAATGAAAAATTTTCCCATGCAAATTAATCTAATTTACACTTGAACATTTTCCAGATTTTTTTCTCAAAAAACAACAACCCCTTACTGGTTTCCAGGCTCAATTCAAGGTGCTGGTTTTGACCTTTAAAGACCTAAATGGCCTAGAATCAGTTCTATCTATATCACATCCCCCTGTGAACCAAAATGTCACTCTATTTCTGAAACCATCCTCTCTGTCCTACTGCCTGTGGAAAGAGTGTGGGTGGGTCTTAGAGGTATCGGTTATGGCATCTAGAATTCAGAGCAGTCTCCCAAGACGGGTATATCTGTCTCCTTTGCTGCCCGCTTTTAGACAGACCTTAAAAACTGTCTTGTTCTAGCAGTCTTTTAAACATCTCAAATTTTAAAATCTGTTTTTGTACTCTATTGCTCCTTGTATGCTTTTTTGTAGTTTTATTTTATTTTCAGTACTGCTCTGAGAGTTTTAAAATGTTGTAAGCCATGTTGAGTATATTTTAATATAGAAAGGAAGGACATACATCACCCAATTAAATCATATGGAACTTCGTTTGCACAATGGTTTGTCTAGATAGAAGTGGCCGGCACTTTTATAATTCAAGTGTAGGGTCATTATGAAGGTGGGTTCAATTACTAAGCAAATTTTTGATTTGCTGGCTAGACCACAGACATCAGAAATGTAGGATGTTACATTACTGGGCAAAACAATAATCAGTCTCTGCTAAGGGGCCAGCATTTGCTGAACTCAAGAATCCTATAAAAGTAGGAGGTTGATCACTCTTGAGTTTCCCTAATAACAACTAATCAGAGACCAAGGCCTTAGCTAGACCTAAGGTTTATCCCGGATCATCCCAGGGTCGTTCCTGCCTGCTCCCGGGATCCCCTGTGTGTCATTTACACGAACAGGGATGACCCCGGGACGATCCCGGGATGAACCTTAGGTCTAGCGAAGGCCCAAGATGCATCCCCTCTTCCCATTTTCTCTGCAATGAATCTGATACGCTCTGAAACCCAAGATTCTACTCAAGTAGGTAACATGTAACTAGATAAGTTAGATTGATTTTAACATATCCAATATGAATCCTACTTATAGGGTCATTGAAATGAATGGGACTTAAAGTTGGATGCAACCATTTATTTTTCTTGTTTTTCTCCCTTTCCAATTTTTCGGCCAAATAAGCTCCTTTTTTATATTTGGATATTTGGCTGCATTGCTTAAAAGAGAATTCTTACTCAATTCTTCTCCACGCGAAGGACCGTCACATGGTTGCAAAACTATGTCTTGCATTCTTGGGATTTTCACAAGGTTTCTGTTAAGTTTGGTGTATCTGAGTTTGGGGCAAGAAACTCCAATGTGCGTTTCTTTTTATTATTTCCTCGTGATGGGCTGAAAGGAGGAGACCTTGGCAATGGGACTGAGAAACTCCCCAAGCAGCCCGACAGACTGAGAGCTTCTTCAGATGGAGTGGGGGTGGTGGGATCATGTTTCTTCCTGTTGCTTTGAATCATGCTTCTGTCCCACAATAGGGACGAGCATTTCCTCTTTCTTCAGATGGAGGAGGTAGTAGAAAGAGGAAGTAAAAAAAAGACCACCTGGCCCTTTCAGTGGTTGCTTTTTTGTGCTACTTTTCCTGCACACAGTAGGAAATGGCAGCACGTTTCACTTGAGGGGGGGGGGGGAAATCGGATTTTGCTGGGTCTTTTTTTGAGACGGAAAATGATCAGAAGGAGCGGGAGATGCACGAGAGGCAGACAGTATTGTGAATAGGAACCACAAAAATCCATAACTGCCCAGTAACAAGCATGCTATAAAACCCTCCTCTGAAGACGCTCTAAGATGTATCAGGAGGTTCATCTTCATTGGTGGCAGTCTAAAAGACATTCTTTTTTGAGGAAAATTCTTGTAAAGAAGGGGTCCACCAACAGGGTTAGGGTTGTAGTCATTCCCCACTCTCAGCTCCATAAAAAGAGTTCTAGAAGACAGGCACAAAAGTTTTGTGACTTTTTTCAGTAATATTGGGGTACAATGACACCTGTCTATTTTTGAAGTTGAAATTCAGGTTACTAAAGTAGATCTAGGACAGAGCAGAGTACAAAGCAGGACAAAAGAAATTTCAGAATAAACTCAAGAGTGTTATCATCAATTACACATTGAAGATATATATATAGAGAGAGCTGTTTCAAACTGGTTTGGGAACAGAATCAGCCGTGGTTGCTGTGATGGATAACTTTTATCAGGAGAGACATAAGGGGAGTTCAACCCTGTTGATTCTCCTTGATCTCTCACTGATCTTTTATACCATTGACCCATAGTATCCTCCTGGACTGTCTCTGCAGGTTTTTGGTGGGAGATACTGTGCTGCATTGCTCCGCTCCTATCTGTAGCGCTGGTTTCAAAGAGTTGCATTGGGTTGCATTATCTTATCCCCAATGCTGTTTAACATATATATGAAATTTTTGGAAGCAGACATTAGGAAGTTTGGGGCACAGCATCATCACTACGCTGATGGCACCCAGCTCTATTTCTCTGTGACATCCAAGTCAGGTGTGGCTGATTGGATCTGTGTCTGGAGGCAGTGTTGGGCTGGATTTAAACTGAGGTTGAATCCTGACGAGATGGAGGTTTTGTAGGTGGCCTGTTCCCAGGAATTAGCCAGGTTACCTGGTCTGGACAGGGCTGCAGTCTCCCTGAAGGATTAAGTTAGTAGCTTGAGGGGTACTCCTTGAACCATCTCTGTCACTAGAGGCCCACATGGACCCAGTGACTAGGAATGCTTTTTACCAGCTTCAGTTGGCTGATAGACTGGCTACAGTGATCCATATGTTGGTAACCTCAAGACTGGATTACTGCAATGTGCTCTATGTGGGGCTTTCTAGCTGGAAACGGCAGCTACTGCAGAATCTGGCAGCTAGGTTGCTGAGGAGGCAGTCTGCCACAAGCATGTTACATCTTTGCTCGAAGAACTGCACTGGCTGCCAATATGTTACTGTGCTAAGTTCAAGGTAATGTCATTGAACTATATGGCCCTTACCAATTTGGGACAAAGTTACCTGAGGAGCTTCTTCTCCCATATCAACCTGCCTATTCATAGAGATCTATAGATTAGAGCCTCCTAGTTGTTGCTTTTGTCTGCAGTTGTACGTCTGACAGCAACCAAGTGGAGGGCTTTTTTGCTTGTGGTGCCCCAACTTTGCAATTCTCTCTCTCCTGCACCAGGCACCAAGTCTGATGGTATTTTGGCACCTGTTAAAAACATATTTGTTTAATTTATTTGAAGATTTTAATGTGTAGCTTAGTTAATTTTCTGTTTTGTTGTGTATTTTTATTTTAGTTTTAATGAATTTTGTACACTGCTATGGAATTTGTTATTGAGGGATGGTATAGAAATGTTTTAAATAAATAATAAGTGTGTGCATGTGTGTGTGAGAGAGAGAGAAAGAGAGCAAAAGAGCTCCTAAAACTTCTTGAAAACAATGACCAATTCACACAATTACCACAGGTGGGTTGTGGTGTTTGCTGTGGCTATTTTGAATACAGACTATTCAACCCCCAATGGGGGTTTGCCATGGTTTGCCATGTCGTCAAAACCTGGGTGGCAGGACTTTTTGGAGTGTGAAACAACCCTCAAATGAACCATTGTCTGTTGTAAAGTAATTTGAGGAATGCTTCTACCTCCAACAGCCCCTGCCACTCAGTGGGTTGTAGTGATTGTGCAAACGGGCCCAAAATAAATTTGGAATGAAATTTACAAACCTGTCCTAGAACCCACTGCAATGAATGTGCCTAAGAGCAGACATTAAATACAATGATAATTCAAAAGGGTATTATGTGAGGAAGTAAAAATGGTAGGACAATGGACATTATATGCACCACAATGAAGACAAAGATCCAATTATTCAAGACCAGAATCATGCTGTAGCCAAGGCCAAGCAAGCTGGTATGTGTATGAGCTTCTTTAGAATGTAGAGGGAGTAGATAAATAATAGTTTAATGCAGAGCAATTTGACTGCCAGATTTCTACACGTGACTGGGTTTCATAATTCCCCACATCTTGACTGGATTGGATTACCACAGACCTCTGGACTGAATGAATCCCATCTTCCTCCTGAATGCATAATGATACACATTACTGATTTACAGAGCATTCGTTCAACCATAATATATTGTTTAAAACATAAAACATTAGCAATTAGGAAATAACTTCCACAGTAATACAATTTCATTATATAAAACTGTACCAGCCAATTCCCTTAAACTGCAATATACCAATCTGCTACATTTCAGTCTGCATAGTTCTGGCATAATTTTGAAGCAACAGAAACAAAAGAGGTGATAGTTACTACTATATCTGTGCCAGCAAGTAGTTATTGAACTTTCTGTTAAGTAGACCAATAGATTACTTCCAGCAAGTGCTGGGCCAGGTATTTGCGGATTACATCCGTTTCAGTGCAACATTCAAATTTACAACTCCTAAGAATCTCTGAGCACTTCATAACCTATGGTACACATGTCTCCTCAAAGAAATGTATTTGTGTTTCAGAACTTTACTTTCCCCCCTATTTAGTTTAGATGAACATTTAAGTACACTACTAGTCCATCACTTTTAAAAACTTTCCAGAGGACATTAAGTTAAATGTGGTTACCAGGGTGAGATTTAGATATAGGCCTCTACTGTGTATCGGTGTCTGGAGCTGAACCATGGTGTTTATACACTCCAAGGGAGTTAAGGGGAGAACAAGGCTCTTCCCAGCAGTGTCAAAGACAGTGTGGTGTTGTGGTTAAAGTGTTGGACTGGAACTCTGGAGTCCCTGGTTCTAGTCATTCTCAGCCATGAAGCTCATTGGGTGACTTCGGGCCAGTCACTGACTGTCAGCCTAATCTACCTCAAAGGGTTGTTTTGAGGATAAAATGGAGAGGAGGAGAACCATGTCAGCCACCTTGAAAAGAGGCAGGTTATGAATGTAACAAATAAAGCAAGCTTTTCTTCTTACATCAACCTACTGATGGAAGAAGTGCTTCCTGAGAAATTGGAAATCCCAGGTGAACAGATAACTAGAAAAGAGTTTAAAATGTACCCACCAAATGGTCCAAGTACTTAATCCGGACAGAACCCTCTGAGGCACTTCCTTCAGTACAGCTACTGTCCAGCTGATTTTGCTCAACGAAAGCACTGAAGCAATTCTTGAGATCGACTGAATGGTACGCTCTGGATGACTCATGAGAAAGTCAAAGGAAAGCAAGGAAACACACACACATCTGCCATGTCTCGCTCTCACGAACTGAAACTTATAATGCAATTTGAACACTCGTTTATGTGTGTGTGAAAGACTGTGGGGAAAATCCAGTAGCTACCCCTCACCCCTGCTTCCTACCCAGGGTTCTCAAGGCATCCGTGATCGGATAGCCAGCACTCCCCACTCCCACAGGAGAAATGGAAACTCCAGAGTCTTTGGTTGCTTTCAGTTCACAGCTACTCCAAGCCTTGAGGACCACCTCTAGTCGGTCTCTCAGCCAGGGTATCTGGAACCTGGAAAAACCAGCAATGTTCTTACTATCATATGCCACTAATAGCTCTTAAAACATTTTATTCTGTGAACTTAAGTTACTGGTAAAATATTTAAACGTAACAAACCTGGCCAAAAGTATAAAGTCCCATCCGTACCTCACTAAGTATGGAGCGACTACAGAAACCAATCTTTGTTATCTGAAGACACAAGCCGAGGGATGGGGGTGCGGGTAGATTCCACATAATAAAGGAAAAGGAAAGAATGCATGATACAGGGTGGAAAAAAAGTCTATGCTAAATTGTTTCTTTTCCAAACTGTACTTAGCACTCCAGAGAGGGAAAGATTTCCAAACAAAGTTTGTGTGTGAAATCTGGCAAGTCCATTCTGGTGTGTGTGTGTAGAGCGGTATTTGGTGTTTTGCCATCCCAAATAAAATGGGAAGAGGCCTGCCAATAACAGAGAACAATAGTGGTCCAAATAGAAATGCAAGAGTTTTCCAGCCAGTAATACAACATGTTGAAAGTGCTTACCTCAACCCAGGCCTTGTTTTTGGCTCTCTCTGGGACAATATGTTGTCATGGAAATTTTTAAATTTTAAAAGTGCTTTGTAACTTGATAGTTCAGACAACGGATACCAAAATATTAATTAATTTCTATTGATTTTCTGTTTTGCAGGAAAATGGAAAGGAAGCGATCATAACATTGACTTTCCATAGCAATACCGCTGTCCATCTCAGACCTTTCCATTCATCAATCTGTTTATTCGGTTGAAGATCTATTAGGTCTAGTAAAATGAGCAGGAGGAAGAAAGGTGAAAAAGAGAAAGGCCAGGTTCTCATAATTAGGCAAGGAAAATAAGCCAGCGCAGTTTTTTTCCTCTCCCCGTCCCCCCGCGCATGTCAGTCGTGGTCCGCGTCCCCCCACATATTCGTTGCGATCTGCGTCATTACCATAATTACCCTCGCAGCATGCGAACCTGGAGATGGTGTGTGGTGGGTTTACAAACCACCCCACAACCCGTGGCTTGTTCTAGGTTGTGGAGTGGTTTGTAACCCATCCCTGCTACACACCCTTGTCAAGTTCAGACGACATGAGAAACCACGCCCGACAAGGGCATTACGGTAATGAAATGGTGTGCAGCCAACATGCTTCTGATGAGAAAGTAAGCTATAGTGGCTTATTTTCCTTCCCTGATCATGCGAACCCAGTCACTCAGAAAGGAAATACAGTAAAATGTGCCAGGGGTCACAACTGGGAAGTCAGGCGTTTTACTCTTTGTGTCACCATGGCAACTTGCTAGAGGAAGGGACTGCTGGGCTGCATACAGAGAGTAATACTGCAGCTACTAACCTAGAAGGCATCAGGGGTCAAGAGGAGGCAACAGCGTTTCACCTGGTCCTATAAAGCTGCTGAGTCTGATCTGGTCCTTCATTTGGGCAGGCTGCCACTTAAACACAGGCTGACTTACTTATAGATTGTCTGTCTCTGCCTACCTGCCTGCAGCCCCAAAGAGCAGGTGGGGAAGAAGAAGAGGGATATACGGATACCAGAAAAGAGGTACCAGAACAGTGGGAAATACATCATAGGTGGGTAGTAACCCAGGGTCTCACAAATACTGTCCTTAATCAAAGCAGGCCAGAAAGAGATTGCATACACATTCAAATTCACTTAATGACTTTCCCCACAACACGTTTGGAGTTCTTTAAGTGCACTGAAATATTGAAGTTTTATAATTAAAATTAATGCGACAGTAATTACAGTGATATCTTGTTCTGCTGGCAGATTTACCAGTGATTACATTTTAAGCTTGTGCAAATGTGAATACTGCATATACTGGAGAATGGGGAGAGTGGTGCGTAAATGGCCTGTGTGTGAAGAAGAGAAACACCTGCATAAAATATAAATGTTTTCCATTGCTTTAAATATAAGCAATGACACATCCAACATGGCACCCCCAAAACTCTCCACTCCCTGCCCCCTTCAAAAATTATTTTAATAATAATAATAATAATAATAATAATAATAATAATAATAATAATAATAATAGAAAACCATTAGGGCACCAGGTTCTCCTTCCTGTTCCTTGCCATTGATCAGCTGTACAGCAGGCAGAAAGAGAAGGAAAAAGGGCTGCTTCCTGGGCCCACCCAATCTTCTTCCGTCCACAAAGACCTTTGTTTCTCTCTCTACTCCCAGCCTCCAGTCTTGCTGTTTCTCTCCCCCACCTCTTTGCCTCGCTGTTTCTCTGGCTCCTAGCCTCTAGCCTCGCTCTTTCTCTCCTCTCTACCGTCTTTCTATTTCCCGATCCCTCCCTCCCAGCCTCTTGCCTCCCTATTCTCTCCAGCACCACAACAGCCATTATGGACTGGATGAGGGCTAATAACTGAAGCTCAATCCAGACAAGACTGAATGCTGTTATTGGGTGGTTCTCCTGACCAGGTGGTGGGTGTTCACTCTATTCTGAATGGGGTTGCACTCCCCCTGAAGAAGCAGGTTCATAGCTAAGGGGTTCTTCTGGAGCCATCTTTATCACTTGAGGCTCAGGTGGCCTCTGTAGCTCGGAGTGTCTTCTACAAGCTTTGGCTGGTGGTCCAGACATGCCCTTATCTTGACAGGGATAACCTGGTTTCAGTCAACTACATTAGATTACTGCAGTGCACTCTATGTGGGGCTGCCCTTGAAGACTGTTCAGAAGCGGCAAAATGCAGCAGCCAGATTAATAACTGGGACCAGAAGGATGGCACGCATATACCAATTCTGGCTCACTTGTATTGGCTACCTGAATACTTCCAAACCTGATTCAAGGTGTTAGTTTTAACCTATAAGTCTTACATGGCTTGGGATTGTAATATCAGATGGAACATCTCTCCCATCCTGAATGTACCTGGGCACAACTATCCAACATCTGGAGTCTTCCTCCAAGTGCCACCTCCAAGTGAGGCTTGGAAGGTGGTAACAAAGGAGAGGGACTTCTCAGTGGTCACCTCCTGACTATGGAGTGACCTCCAAAATGAGACCCACCTGGCACTAACACTGTCATCTTTTCGGTGCCAAGTTAAGACTGCCCTCTATGCCCAGGCATTTAATGACACATGATGGGGCACTTATGTTGGATGTCTTGACCCGGTCTGTTATTGAAACTGAAATGAAATTGGTTTTAGCTACTTAATTGTTTTAATTTTTTTATCTGAAAAAACAAACAAACCATGTTTTATTATAATGTTGTTTTAAAATGTTTATCATGTTCTGCATTTTTTATGAATTGTCGTGAACTGCCCAGGGAGCCTTGGCTATTGGGTGATATAGAAATGCAATGCAATAAAGTAAATAAATAATCTGACTAGCCACATCCTCCATGGAAGCCATTTCCTGGTAGTGCCCATAGCAGTTCCTCAAATTCCCAAATGCGCCCATGGGTCCAAAAAGGTTGGGTACCTCTTCCCTAGAGCTTGTATCATATTTGCAACTAAGAATCTAGTGCCTATATCTGCCTGCCTTCCTACCCCCTCCACATGCCCTTTCTTTTTGAGTCATGTTTTTTAGATCGTACCTTGAGATCCTTTTTTGGCTAAAAGGCAGGATAAAAACGCTATAATAAATGAATGAATAAATGAATAAATAATAACTCCTTTCATATAATGCTCTCAGTTCCCAATGGCACTGAATCTGTATCCGATTCTTAAACAAATAAACAAGCAAACTTGGAATAGAAAAGTGTTTCCATGTTTCCCTCAAATTTGGTTTTCTGCATCTGGCTCTTATCAATAATACACATTATTGCACACTAACTCCAACTTTGCTGTTGTTTTGATATTCATTTGGCCAAACCGATAAACACTCAATAGTGCCAAGGGTACTGCTGGCAATTAATTTGAACTAGTTCTTTTCTAGTCTTCACTACACTAAGAACAAGTGACATTTGGAAAGTAACAGAGAGGCATTTTAAAATTAGTTCTGGAAAATAGCAAATGCTCTACTTTTACTGATTTAAAATTAGTTTTCAACCTCTTTCTTGCACACTGATTGTGACTTAATAATTAATCCCTTTCATGGGTGATCCAACACTCAATTTAACTTCCTGCTGTCATTATTGGAATGTTCCTGTATGATATGGAATGTGGGAATGCCCACATGTTCATTGGGAAGAGGTATGCAGCAAAGCAAGTCTTTGATGAGGACAAACTGCTACTATACTTTTAGGAGATAAAGGCTCTCAGTGCATCAGCATAGCTGCTCAAACTGAAATAATATTTCTATCAGCTGTGTATCCGGTCACATCCTATGTTCCACATGCCTCCATATCACTATGTATTGGTCTATAAACAGTTTACCTTTGGTGCCTTTATGAAAAACTGCATGGTTTTTATCAGTCACTGTATATTATGTGCTGTGCATGTGCACACATGTACCACCACACATGCCAGCATATCTAAAAATGATTGCCATGTATTAGTCCAGAGTTGGGCTAATTTTGTGCTTTTCTGAAATAATGCATGCTTGTTGGGGAAATTTGAGCTATGTCATTGCACTAGATCAGAGAGCAAGGTTGGAGCAGTGCTGACTATCAAAGCTGTTCACGGGATGACACCATAAGAGATATATAGAGTGCAAGGTAGTTGGAGACAGAGTACCGAAAGAAGTATGTGAAAGTGCTAGAGGCATCATTTCACATAATGTTCATTTTTCTGGAGGGCCACACTACCGGGGCGGTGCATACCAACAGGGCCAAAGTCAAAAGCAGAGAAAAATCTGTGATAATAGCAGATGTACACAAGCTTTTAAATTACATCCCTGTGATGCAGGGATTAATGGATGGACAGCAAAGGTGGATACTGAGAGCCCTTACAGTTCCACAGAGATATACTTCAAGCTGGGAAGGAAAAACACCCACCACCTATCAATGCTGAGAAATAACCAGAATGATGTAAAATAGACTGATCCATGGTTCTGAAGGGGGTTGACTGTACTATTGCATATGTGATGCACAACAGTGATATGGAACAGCAATTCAGGAACCATAAAAGTCTTACTGTTGCAAGAAAAACACATATTTACTTTGATGGATAACTGTCGCAAACCTGCAGTGCCAGTATTTGAGAAGGTAGAAATGTCTCCAAAAAGGAGAAGTTTCACACAACCCAACCAGAGGGCTCAACCACACGCTACATTAAATACACAGCGTGCAGGTGATCCTCACCATTTTGTTAACCATAGTGTAAGCATGTGGGGCGCCAATCCAGATTGGGACCACTCTGCATGGATAGAGGAGGTTTAAACCTTCCCACCCAGCCATCTCCCTGCAAAGTTTGCTTTCCCCCACCATGGGGCCTAAAAAAGAAGAAGGTGGAGAACCTTTCATTGGCACCAACAGAGTTTCTGTTTCTTTTTTTATTCCCTGTGGTTGTGGTTGTGGTGTGTGTGTGTGTGTGTGTGTGTGTGTGTGTGTGTGTGTGTGAATTCTAGGAGGGAAAGTAGCTGAGTGTGAAGGGTAAAATTTTCCCTACCTGCATGCGGTGGTCCTCATGTGGATCAGGGCCCCACACACTAATGCTAAGGTAAACAGAATGGTGATGATCAGCTGCATGCTACATATTTAACATGACATGTTTAGTTTAGCCTTGAGATCCTAATAGAGCAAGATCCTACAATTCAGACCACAGCCTCTTCTTTTTATTGTGAAAAGTATAATGACATGAAGTTATTTTAAAGATATTTTAAAAATAAAACACAACAGATGGTTCCTTTTAGACCTGTCAGAGCTTTACAGGTCTGTATTTTCATTCTTCCCACGAGTCTTCATTCAGAGTAATAAATCATTTAAACACAGTGAATTTGCAGTTCACATTGTCTATTGTAGCAGAAGGTAAGGGCACTGGAAGAGAAAGCAAGCATTAAAAAAATTGGTAATCCACTGTGTGAAGAACAAAATGTCTGTATGATGGTGCCTGCAAAGTCACAATTTTGTGCATTGTTTCTCCTTGAACTTCTCTCTTTTGACTAAACTGATTGAATTTGTGGTTACAAGCAGCAATAAAACTTTGGGACACAAGTGTATGTGTTGATCACACAATTGTATGCTGAGATACAAGAGCTCCTGTGCTCTTGGCATAAAACAAAGGAGTCATTGTTCTCTACACAATAGTAATGTTTTGGAAGGGGGTGAGGAGAGAAAGAACCTTAAGGTCTTTCCTCTATAGATAAAATTTTGGCTTTGTAGCAAGCAAGGGAGAGCAAAGACAAATCTTAATCTTTGGGAAGCTTCTCTGTTCCATATGTTTATTTTAACACAGATAGAGAGTCATCAGACAAGCGTTTTATAGCACGCTCATTACTGGGCACTCACGGATTTTCACGAGTCCCGCTCATGACACTGTCCGCTTTCTGAGTGCCTCCTGCTGATTTCCCATTCCTTCTACAATTTTTTCGTAGTAAAATAGTCCAAACAAAATGTGACTCTTGAGTTATAACGAGATTGGTCACCATTTCTTGCCGTGTGCAGAGAAGTTTCACTCTAAAACGCCCAATAGAGGGCGCTGTCCCACTACACTGAATGGGCCATGTGGTTGCAGCTGGTTTCCTCTTTCTCTCCTGTGTGATTCTTCTTGCCCTATAGCGGAAGAGCAGCAGGAAGCAAGAGCGACAATAAGGAACTGTGATCCCCTCCCCCCCATCTGAAGATCCCCATAGACATCATACAAGAAGTTGCTGGAGAACATGTTCTCAAAGGCAAGGTAGATGATTTTACAGTACACTTCTCAGGGCTGATTCACATACTTAACTCTTCACTTGACAAATCAGCTGACTGAATTGACTGCACCAAAAAGCATTGGGCCCAAGCCAGTGCAGAACTAAGTACACCTAGGACCACTGATTTCAATGGAGCTAAGCATGCTAAAGTCTCTGTTGGATCTGCGTTCAATCTGTGGTGTTCGATCTGTGATAGCTCATTCATAAATGCACATCACTACTGGATGCTGAAGTCATCAAGTGATGAATATGCATGTATGAAGTGTCTCTAAGTAATGCTACTCTGGCCTCTTCTCTCAACTATAATTGATGGGGCAACTTAAATAATAATAATAATAATAATAAAAATGTATATTCTACTTAGTTGCGAAGGTCCCTTTAAAACGATTCAGAAAAGAATTCTAGTTTTGTTTTTTGCTAGCTTTTTCTCTCTACCTGAATGCAGTGTCTTGAAGGAAAAATGACAAAACCCCCAGAAAACTACCAGCTGCTCTAGGTTTCCAAGGCCATCTGAAATAAATTACAGACAGATCTTGCTCACAAGATCATCCTCCAAATAATATGCTTTCAACAATAAAACTCAATGTCAGATTTCAACTGTTTCTACAGAAAATGTACTTGGACCTGAATTGGTTCCAACATGCATTGTCAAGAGATCTCACCTTCAGAAAAAAATGATTTATTTATTTTTACCATCGCTAGTTTCCATAATATTCCACAGACAACCTCCAGTTGCAAAAGCTTCCTATGGGAATACTGCCAAGCATGCCACAGTCAAGCCACAACTCAACTCATTTGTCCCAGTGTTGATCATTCTAAATCAGCATCAGCAATGCTCACCACCACAGCTGCCTACTACAGCACAAAACACAGGACAGCCGAACTTTTATGGGCTAGTACATACTGAGTATATAGTGATGGAAGACAAGCCTGAACAGTATAGGGCCTTGGGGAATTGCAGTTTATGTAAGAAGGAGCCAACACACATTAAACCCCAAGTTCCTTCCAGCATTACCAAGCTAGAGGTTTGAAACATGGACTTTGGAAGATCTCTGGATTCACATTGCCAGCGAAAGTAGCCAAGGGGGAACGGCCGTCTTGCTTTGCACCACGTGCTTTTTCTTACTCGTTTGCATCAAGTATTACTCACCAAACAGTGAACTGCGTTTCTCATCCAGAATCTATGAATTGTGCTTCCAAACAGATTTGGATCACACACTGGCCTTCTACTAGAATTATTCTTGAATCAACAGTATTGGCTATTTAGGACATTTTCTTTCCCTAACGGTTTTCAGCAAAAAAAAAGTGTCATGCAAGACTAGTCCTAGATTTATGACCATAATGTCACGACCTTATTTATTTATTTGTTACATTTATATACCGCTCATAGCTGAAGCTCTCTGGGTGGTTTACAAAAGTTAAAAAGAGTAAACATTAAAAGTATACAAAATTTAAAACATAAGAACAACAGTATAAAAACAACAGTATCCATTTAAAAACAACAGTTCTGGGGGTCCGTTAAAAAACAAACTTAGGCCATAGCTAGACCTAAGATTTATCCCTGGATCGTCCAAGGGTCAAACCTGTTCATTTAGGTGACACACAGGGAATCCAGTGCTCAGGCAGTGGCGAACCCTGGATGATCCCAGGATAAACCTTAGGTCTAGCTGTGGCCTTAGCGTTGTTAAATTGTGTTAAATGCCTGGGAGAAGAGGAAAGTCTTGACCTGGCGCCTAAAAGATAACAGTGTTGGCACCAGGCGAGCCTCATCGGGGAGATCATTCCACAATCGGGGAGCCACCACCGAAAAGGCCCTCTCCCTTGTTGCCATCCTCCAAGCTTCCCTCGGAGTAGGCCCTCGGAGGAGGACCTTAGATGTTGAGCGCAGTGTACGGTGGTCTTATAAATAAGGCCAAGGTATTTCCAGGCAACTGTATTGGACAGGAGACTGTGTGGTTATGTTATAGATGGGAAGAAAGGTATAGCAGAAACGGCCAGTGCCATTGTAGCATTGTGAAGACTTGTATGAATGAGACATCTCTCAGATCAAAATACTACAGATTTCATATTGGCTCAAACACAGTGATTTTCAATAGAGTCAGCTCATACATTGAATATATAAATGCATGAAACTGCCCTTACACAGAGTCAGACCACTCATCCAGCCAGCCCACTACTGTCTACTGACGTCGCAAGCAGAGGCACTTCCAGTCCTGATAGCTCATCCAGCACATGACATCTAAAACCTATGTAGGAGATATATGAACTAGGCCAGTACATAGTAGTCATGTTATATACACGCCTGCATGCATATATGAATTGGCCTTTAGGCATTCACAATTCTGGTTAATCTGGATGTTGCACAGATGGCTGTGCTCTTTAACCCACAAGTAAAAGTGTTGGGAACCACTGTCCCATCCCTACATAGCAAGAACCCAAGAAGGTGTTATCTCCTGAAATTTTGCAGACAGAATATCCATGAACAGCGCACAGATCAGTCTATAGCAGCTTTCTCCAACCTGCAGATGTTCCAGATGTTTGGGACATCAACTCACACCAGTCCCAATCAGTATGGCCAATGTTTAGGAATGCTGGGAGATGTAATCCAAAACATCTGGAGGGGACCAGCTTAGAGAATGATGGTCTAAAGCAGTGGTTCTCAACCTTTTTTGCTCCATTCCCCCCTTTCACCATTGTTCAGAATATAATTCCCCCCTTCCCAAGATAGTCTAATTCAAAAGGTGCATTCCAAATAATATGCATATAATATTGAAAATCTTTTATTTTTTCTATATTAGACTCATTTAAAGGGGCAATGCAAAGCATGGCTCCTTTTACATTCTCAGCTCCCATGCTTTGCGTTGCCTCTTTAAATGGGAAGCTTGAAACTTCTAGGATTGCGAGGGAGGGAGGGAAAAGAGAGCAAAGGCCTGGCTTTTGCAGACGACATGACACTTTTCTGGAACGTTTTTAATAACTTGTGTAGGGAGACATAACCTACAGGACATCATACTTTGCTGAACAGTGGTCCCAATTCCCCCCCTGGAACCCTAAACAACCCCCCCCCCCCGGAATTCCCCCCTTGTTGAGAACCCATGGTCTACAGCATTCAAAATCATCTGTAGTTTAGCCGGAAGATATAGTCCTTGTTTAAAAGGGAATGGGAAGGGACTATTGCTCCCATATTCTACTTGTGGGTTTCCCACAGGCAGCTGGTTGGCCACTGAGTGCACAGAATGCTAGACTAGGTGGATCCTTGGTCTGATCCAACATGGCTCATCTTATGTGCTTAATCAGGATGTGATGGGTTCACAGAAACAGTTAAAACAGTATGTTTATTCTGCCCAAAGCTCACAATGCAGCATGCCAGCTTTTGAGAAATCATGTTGAACACTGAGAAAACAAATTAAAAAGCGCGGAAAAGATACTTCTTGATGAGGTGGGTCATGGTGTTAAGCTCTGTCTGTTTTATGCTTACAATAGTAGGAAGGCTTTGCAGGCTAGAGGTGCAATCCTATGCATGTTTAGACAGACAAAAATCCTACAACTCCCAGCATGCCCCAGCCAGTTATGCTAGTTGCAGGATGCTAGGAATTCTAGGATTTTCTTCTGTCTAAAGATGCATAGGATTACACCCCAAGTAGGTTATTAAGGCTACAATCCTATACACACTTACCTGGGAGTATGTTTCATTGAACTCAGTGTGACTTGTTTCTGAACAGACGTTACTCTGTTGCACCCTCCCCCAACCTGGTAAGATCCAGATATTTTTAACTAAAACTCCCATCAGCCCCAGCCAGCATAGTCTATGGGCAGGGTGATGGGAGCTGTAGTCAAAAGCATCTGCAGGGCCCCAGGTAGGGGGAGGCTGCTCTACTGGATTGATTCAGCAGAGAACCTCCTCACTTTGACGTTTCCTGTCTCCTCCATAACTTGTCCCTGCCTCCCTTCAACACAATTCCCTCTTTTTAGGGAAAAGTGCCTGAAATTTAAAGAGCTTAGAAGTAAAATTTGAATGAAAACCAATACTTGAAGGTGACTACAGCTCGACTCCACACAGACAGACATAAAGGGCTGCATATACCCTTAAACTTGTTTGGGATGGAAAAGGGGTGGAACACAATGCTAGATTCCCCATCTCCGAAATTTGATTTCTCCTTTACTCCTGCCATAACATTATAGGAAACACATGAGTGAAGTAATACTCAGAATGTGATTTAAAAAAAACCAAACCCTTGGTTTTTAACATCACATATGTTGTGCACCAGATACAATTATCCTTTCAGAATGCGTTACAGATGGTGCTTTCACCAAATGGGTGCAAGATGTATGCTCAGAAAGTCACTAGTGGGCTAACACACACACACACACACACACACACACAGAGAGAGAGAGAGAGAGAGAGAGAGATGGCAAGAATAGCTGGCATGCTGGCACCAAAAAGCAACATTTTTGACTGCCTTTCGCAAGCCCAGGAGTTTCACACATGCCGACATGTTTTTCTCAGGGTGTTTTGGCAGCCGAACGTTTCATATCTCTGGTTAAGGGTTCTAACTGAGTGTTTCCATGGAAACACTGACCTCAGGACATCACCCCTCCCCTAGTTAAGTCACAGGTTTAAACAAAGTATGTGCCATAATAGACAGGAAAAAGAAAAATAGTACGGTTTATTTTTTAAAAACATCCCTCTCAACTATGACCGATAAATCAAACAACTTTTGCCAGCCTGAAACCCGAGGCCAAAATGTGATTTTATGACACTAAACACCGTAGAAGTAATAAAATGAGGCTAATATCAAATTCCGCATGCTCTGTCAAATTTGGAGACTACACACATTCTTTACTGATGTGGTATACAGTGTATGACCACTACCCATATATATTTGCATGCTTCAGAGGACTTTTACACCACCTGATATGGCAACTTGCATCGCTGGCGAGATGTTAAACACTGACTGCAGCAGTTGAGAACCAAGCAGAATTGGTCAGTGGGCAAGTTTCACAGGCCCCATCCAGATTCTCTTGGCTGCAAGCAGTGGCTCTCAAACTATGTTACCAGAACCCATGAGGTTTCTTGGAAGCTTACCAGGATTTTCTCAGAGGACTGGCCATACTGGGCAAGTTGACCAGAGGAACTTGTTAATTATTACTGATCTTGTCCTACAATGCACAGCCAATGTGGTCTCTAAGCTACAGTCTACAGTGTGTTCTTCAGCTTAGCTCTTGTAAATCTGCCTTTTGGTTTGACCTCTTCAATCTGCAAGTGGGAGCCCACATTATATTTATTTATTACTTTTCTATACCACCCCATAGCCAAAGCTCTCTGGGCAGTTTACAAAGGTTAAAAACATTATACGATATGCAAAATTTAAAAACATGACTGAACGCTTGGTGTTCACATGGAGGTTGAGACTATCAATGGCTACCAGTCACAGTACCAGGTTCAGAAGCCATTAAATACTGACTGCTGGAGAGCAACAAAGGGAGAAAGCGGCTGTCTTCCTGCCCTGCCTGTGGACTTTCCATCGGCATCTGTCGGCCACAGCAGGAAAAAGGTTGCTGAACTCAATGGATCCAATGCAGCAGGGCCCCTCACAAACAAACAAAAGCTAATCATTAATCATCCCCACCATCATAATAAATTCCAACACGTAACACAGTAACATGTCCTGGAGAATCCTAGCCTAAAACCCTTCCCTCTCTGGTTTTCAAAGTGCAATCAATACCATGAGCCTACATCTACTCTCTGAGGCAGCAAACAGATAGACTGTATAGAGAAGACTAGGCCACAGTTTGCATGCAGTGACCACCAAGCCCAAAAGGCCTAGCCATCTTCCAGCATAAACCAACAGTACATCCCAAAAATACACATCAGAATCTCCCAGAATTCAGAGAGATTCCCTGAACAACATGCAATGGCCTTTTCTATCATTTGAGGGAATATCAAGAGGATTTCTATAGGTTCCAAATCAAGTCTTCAGTGCTTCACTACCAGAATTCATAGGGATAGATACTAGATCCTATGGGCAGTGTGTGTAATGTTATAACTCATGGTTTTGTGCACCACGGTGGCTTCACATTCCTGAAGCGCTAGGATATTTCAGGATGGTTTTTCAGAAGATCGGTTCCCTTGTGAGTAGGGAGTAGTGGAATCTTATGGGATTTTTTTGGTGTGTGTGTGTGTGTAATATCTGTATATATACACATATGCAAGTTAAGCAGAAGGAGAGCAGCCAGACACTTAGATAAACAGCAACCTTTTCTCAAAGGAAACAGCATATCCTTGTAGGAAGCCAAGCCTACTTCTTGCCATCCAGCTGGGACATCCCCGGCCCAAACTGGCTCTGCAAAATTGGTTCCAATGAACCTCTTCTTCCCAAAAATTGCCCAAACAGAAACGTAAAAAACAACAAGAAAACCCCACCATTTTTAAAGTGATACAAAAATTAAATGTTCATTTTCTAAAGTTGTTTAGTGAGGGGTGAGCCCCCAGCCTCTATGACAGGTGGCTTGTTTCTGCCACTGAACCACTGGAAGAAATTACTTTTTTTAATGAGACTAGAAGCTTAAACATGTTTAGTTGGAATAATGACTCATTTAATCAATGGGATGAAAGGCTAAAGTTTGTAAACCACCCAGAGAGCTTCAGCTATAAAATAAATAAATAAATAAATAAATAATAAAGTTTCCACGGGTTGGAGCACAACTGTCCTTCACCCATGGCTCCATCTCATATCACTCTAGTAGAATAAGAACTTCTGTATCACAGGGAAGATGTGATTGCTTCCACACTGGCCTTGTAGATCACTGGCATTGCCTCTCAACCTAAGGACTGACCTTACTTCCAGGCAAACCTTTTTAGATTAAAAATAGCAATGTTAGTGGAGCTGTTTTTAATTGACAAAGATTGCACTAATTGAAATCTCCACTAAAATCCTCTACCGCACCATTTGGGGGTATAATTGCATGTTATAAACCCCACAGGGCTGCCACCCAAACTGGCAGTCCCGTGTTTGAGTCCGTTTGCCTTAACTTCTAGTTATACGGTGGTCCTGACGTCCTCTGCCTCAGCTACTAGCAGATAATGATGCAGAGCAAGAATGGGAAAGCCCATCCTGTAATGATGTCAGGACATGGGGCAAGTTGAAGATGATGTTATCAGAGAGGTCAGGGAGAGAAGAGAAACAGTGGGAAACTCAAGATGCAGCTGCCATTTTTGGAGGCAGTCCCATGAGCTCCAAAAATATGTAATATGTAGCTCCACCCTGGGTGTATTCTATTTCACTGCTAATGAATCAGTCAGCTCTTGAGATGATATGACCTTAATGTGGGCTGCCAAGTCTCACATTATAATAAGATCACGCTGGTTGCAGAAAATCATGATGAAGACAAGTAAATGAGGGGGAGGGGGAGAAAAGCCAATGAGGAGAAAGAAAGAAAACATTCTTGGCTAATGAACTATTTCCAAACATTATATCTGGTTCCAATACATCCAGTAAGATATGTGAGATCATAACCAGCAAGTCCATCTTAACTGCCTGCCACATTAAGGCCATTTCTCCTTGGATGTTTTCTTACACTGGGGACGTAGTGCTGATTGCTGCCTGTCAGACACATCACAGCATCACAATGAAGGCTCTTGGACTGTTTAGAATTTGAGTTTGGAGCAGGCTGCCAAAACAAGGCTGTTCTTATTTAAAGTAAATAAAAAAATCTACCATGTTCCTACAGCAGCCACTGCAATACAGTAGCACCACTGTGATTGTATAGATTGACTCCCATTTTGGCTTTTCTAGAGGTTTTGGGGAAATCAACTGCACTTCTGCATTTGCTCTTTTGTTCCCAGAATTCGGCAACCCCCAGTCTTGATAAATATTGAATTTACTCCAGGGATTGCTCCTTTAAGAAGAAGTCCAGATTTCTGTCAATAAGGCAGCACATAGAGTAATTAGGTTGTCTTCCTATGATATCCTGGAAGAACAAAAATAAGAGCCTAGCTATACGTTCAGAAAATGCAGACAATCTAGTCCCTATTGAGAGGATTATCACTACAGAATGAAGAGCGGCATGGGGCACACGGGACAGGACTGCATAACTGAATGGTTCCCTATACAGAAAATGTCCTGCCTTTAGAAGAAAAGGATGTTAGGGAAACGGTTTTGAGATTAATCTTCCCCCTGATGCAGTGGTTTTCTATGTGCTGGGAAGTATGTTGTTGTTATTTTTAGGGCAGCATTTCAATATTAGGAATCCCCACCAGCACCCAGAAGTGGTACAGCAATACAAAGGGCATCATCATTCAGGGGAAAATTGTATTTCCTTACCATCACTTCTCCATCCACGTGTTGGTCCCTCATTACTTCCTCTTTCAAAAGGAAGTAAACAGTGTGCACGTGGCCCATTCAGCGGGCCGTTTTAATCATGCTGCTTCTCCTGCACACAGCAGGAGACAGTGGCAAGTTCCGTCTCAAAAAGTAAGTCGGACTTTCTGGGGTCTTTTTACATCGCGCGAGAAAGGCTAGAAGAGGCAGGATGCAGATGATGTCCTGAGAGGGACCTGTGAAAATCCATGAGTGCCCAGCAATAAGCGTGGAACAAAACACTCATCTGATGACGGCCAAAGTCTGAGCAACACCAAGTGCTTTTTCGGTACTTTTAGATCAAGTTTAAGATGTGCTGTTTCGTTATACATGGACAGTGTTCAAGCCCATACTGGCTTCCCATTAGTCTATGCGCCTGACAAGGATAACTGCAGCTCGTACAGCTGGGTCCCTCATTTGGAGCATAGGGATGGTTCAAGAAAAGAGGTTAATTTGTCATTTCTTGAAAAGCTTCCTTGGCTGCCCTAGGCAAGGCTGTCTACATGAGTCTAAGGTGTTCTGCATGTGCAACCAGAATTCTCCATGTCATTTCCACTGCTGTAGCTGCCATAGCCTCTCAGACAAACCACAATTCATTTATAAAAACTGGACTATGCACAGGTCATGTGCATACGTGTAAACAGTTCCCTCTAGATTGTAGCCCAAGTTGTGCATTCCAGCACCAAACCAGACGTGCAGGAAGCTGCTGAGCAGGTGTGTCCTTAAATTACCACCACATCTGCCAAATTATAATCACTGGGATATATATATATATCATGCACGCACACACACACACACACACACACACATAGAGAGAGAGAGAGAGGGAGAGAGAAGGACATCTGAAGCTATGAAGCTCTATTTATAGAAATCTACAAAGCACAGATGGAGTTTTTATGAATCTACCCCGAAAAGCATATGCTAGCTGATTGGTTAAAGACACCGTATTTCCTGTATGTTTGCAGTTCTCATCTTTTTTATTTGTCTAAACCTTTTCCTGTGTCTGACCTGGGTCATGTGCTGCCACCTGTTATGTGGAAAAAATATTCTTGTATGATTCAATTACTTACACAGGAGCTGCTGTCTCAGAGATCTCAGACCTTGCTATCTGTTGAGAAGTTCAAACCACACAGTTAAGGAGGGCTAATTTACATGTTGCTTACTATCTGTGGTTGCAGCAAAAAAAAAAATGTTCTTGGGGTTGGTGATCCACAGGGTATGGAGTAACACACAGGCTGAAGACAGATAATAGTGGGTTGTTTGTTACTAGGCGAAGAAAATGTAACAACAAAAGAAGTTATAGTATGTTCTTCCTCCCAACTTTGCACTTTGCATGACAATTGAACATACCAGCTAACTGAAAGGCTGTTCAGCCATGATTTCTCCCTCCCATGCACCTTTGTCATGTATGGCGGTTCAAACACATAGAGCATTTGCACACAAGCATCTACTTCTCCCAGGGACATTGGAGCACATATGTCTAGGGCGAAAAAACACTTAAACATTACTCTCTGTTGTGAGGGTTGCCAGCCTTTTCAGTTACATATAGATCGGCCTTTAAATATCCCTCTTTTGAGCAATTTACAAACGCTTCTTCCTCCCCAGATTGATTTAACTGATACCATTTTTATTCTTTGTGAAAGTGATGGCAGATGTGAGATTTAAATCCAAATCCATATTAACAGAATAGTAAACAATAACAAGGCGTCTGTGAACCAACGTTCAAAGACACAGGAGAAAAAATATATAGAAAAAAAGCTAGGTAACTTCCAGTAATTTTACTGCAAAATTTGCAAGTACTATTATATATTGAGCTTTTCTAAATGAGGCATTTATTGTGCATTCATGATTCGTTACTTAGAGTTGTTTATGAGTTCTTTAGATGACATTGTGATCTTCCAGTTTCACTTCTGTTCTTTCAGGGCACTTTCCTAGATTTTTTTAGAACAGGGAAAATGGGGGTGTTGTCTGAAAGTGCGGTTTCTACTTGTGTATTTGCACTACTCCATCTAAAGCTTAGTAGCGGAAAAGCAGGAAAGGAAAAACTCTTGAGTTCGGAACTCAGTTCTGTGACAAAACCAAAAGTAGACACAGCAATTAACAGCCTCATGCAGAAAGGCTCATTATTTAATCCTTAAGGTATTTTCTATGCCTATGGAATGCTCTGAATCTTTGTGCATACACAAACTGGTTTCAAAACAGAAGAGACCTGGAAGCATCTCCAATAAGTGTGATTAAAAAAACAAAATACATTTCAATCATGCCCAAAATTTATACATTTACAAAATCCTGCTACTTTATATCCACTGCCCACCTCTCAGCACAAGCTCAATAGTAGCCTCCAAAATCCATCCCACACAAGGAGGTTTCTTAAGATAATCATACCCGGACTTTGGCAGAGCTTCACCAGGAGTTGTGACTAGACATTCCCCTAGAACATCTATGCCTTCTTCATTTTCAGGCTGGCTGCAAGGATCAAATGCAATAAATGGTAGTCTCAGCTGACCTGAGAGACAGAGACCCTGTTCAGACGACACACGGAGCCATGGTGGTTAAGCAGTTTGAGCTAAACATTATGACACAGTGTGTCGTGCGAACCATTCCTAACCATGGTGGCTACATAACCAGAGTTTAAACACGCCCACTAACCATTTGCTGCAAAAGGGTTAGTGTCCTAACCATGGCTTAGCTTATTGTCTGAACAGACCCGAAGAGGGACCATATCCACCCTCTCACAGCAGGTTTGTGCTGCAACCTACCTATACCTTTCTCATACATCCACCCACCCATCTAATTTTGTGTTAGGTTGACTACTGTGGGAAATATATTCTAGACAGTTTGTAAAGCACACCACTATTTTTCATGATCTAACTGCAAGCGAAATTAATGAAGTTGACCCAAGGTTGAAACTGACTGTCTCTGAAAGGAAATCCTGGCCCATAGGTTTCTTGTTTTCCTTTCTGTATTCAGCAACCAACTATCTCAAACCCTTGTTTGTACAAATGTAAACATCACTCATCGCCCACCATCCTGGATGGTTGAGGAGACCCTGTTATTTTTTCCAGCTCTGTCCTAGACACAAGGCAGTAGTATTTTTGGCACACACACACACAGACTGTTAGAAACAAGCATTTTTCAAAGAGAGAAAAGGAAATTACCTGCTAAAAAAATTAAGGCTGCCGATTACTCAGCAGTGCACAAAAGCAGCAGAAAGGAAATTGAAGAAGCAGGCCTCTTCCAACATCAACGTAACATGTTACTTCTCATAACATCCCATTCCCCCTGTGCACAATTGCAGTGCAGCAACCCAAACAATTTATAATACAGGTGGCTGGCGACAGATCCTTACTACAGACATGGGTGGTAGGACAGCAGTATCCAGGCGACAATCAGAAACTGGCTACACTTCCATTTTTCCAGGTCTCCTGTCTCTGTACCTTTCAAATCTTTTTTGTCAGGCTTAAAAATGGGGAAATAAGGGCTGGGGCATATATTCTAAGCAAGGTAGGAATTAACAGGAGATAGGCCTCCTGTCCCTCTTTCCAATACCTCTGACGGAGGGGCAGGTGGTTGCTGTGACCAGGAGTGCAATTGCCCCACCTCAGCTGGTGCACCAGTGGCACCTCTTCCTAGGAAAGGTGGATCTGGCCCCAGTGATCCATGCCTTAATTAGCTCCCTTTTAGACTACTGTCATGTGCTCTACATGGCGCTACCATTTAAACGTGTTTGGAAACGACAAGCAGTGCAAACTGGTGAGACTCTCGTTTGGGATGCGCTTTAGAGAACACATATCATCGGCCTTGAACTGACTGCAGTGGCTTCCTATTTGTTTCGAAGCTCATTTCAGAAGTGTTGCTTTCGATCCATAAAGCCCTAAATGGTTCAGGCCCTGGATACTGCCTAGAGAACTCGGGTTATTGGGTGTTTTAAACAGCCCCCAAATAGCGGAACTAATTCCCAAGGGAGGCCACACTGGCTCCATCTCTACTGAGTTTTAGGCAGACAGTAAAAATGGTATTGTTAAGCTTTTAAAGTTTTATTTGGCCCTGTCCTCATTTTCATATGGTCACTCTAAACATTAGGGATGGGGGAAGTTAAGGATGTTACTCTAAATAGTCTTCCAGGGCACTCTTGGGCATGCCTACTCAGAAGTAAGCCCCACTGAGTCAATGACACCTACTCCCTGGAGATCTAACTCCCAAAGAACTTCATGAAAGTTATTCCTTATGTTTTCCCATTTAGCCTCACCCCAAATAAAAGCATCCACCAGATGGATTGACTTTTTGTTTATACCTGAAAATACCTGATGTCATATCACTGCAATCCTTTTTTTTAATCACTGGACTTGTAGCTGAAATTATACATGCTGTCCCCATTGAAGAAAGACTGTGGCTATGATGATACTTTATAGTGTTTGATCTATGATGGCTGTTTTATATCATGCAAGTAATCCCTTGATGTGCTGCTAGCCAATGTGCAATAAGTGAGCATATGTGAATGGCTTCCCAAGTAATATGTACAAATCCTTTGGTGGGGTGGGAGCATATTTTAAATGCATTTCTGGAAATCAGGAGAGGTATGAACACTTCTTTACAAGCTGAATGTACATTGAAGTTTGCATTTCAGTCAGTCATGCTCATTGATTCATCAATTAATACTTTCAGTCGAACTTACAGAGCAAGCAAAATGTTTGCTGAGAAAACAAACAAAAGTGTTTGGAAATGCAGAAATATTGAGAGCTTATACATTTCTCAGGGTTTTTACCAAACACTACACTACATTATATCCCGGATCTATACAATCTCCATCTCAACCTGTCATAGGAATGCAGAGACACCTTAAAGCATATGGGGCATAGCCTTCATGCTGTTTTAAAAGCAAGGAGTATTGTGAGACAGTGGAAAGAAAGCACAATGACATAAAAGAGTGCTGAAATTTTGGGGCTTTAGACAGGATAAGACTAAGCAGAGACAAAATCCTATGCACATTTTCCTGCTGGGGGTAACAAAATGGGACTTGGGGTAGACATGGGTGGAAGAGGAAACTGGTGATTGTGGCTATGAAATAGTAGAATGAGAGTATTGGAGGGTATACATGAACAAATCTACTCCAGTTGCCCTTGACTCCTAACACTGTCCTTCTTTACTCTTACCTATCTTCATTCTTTTTCTTTTTTTTTCTTTCCCCCCTATTTCCCATTCACTTTTTGCCTCCTCATCTCGTTTACAAAGTTCTGGGTGAGTAGCTGCTCCCTGCCTCATGGACTCACTTGAGAACACTCAAAGAATGAGGAACCTTATCAGCATTTTCCTATAATAGATCAGTTACAATGTCCTGGTTCTCTAGCTTATTTTACAAAATTTGTTACCCTGAAAATTCAAGGTCCTTCAACATCCTGCAACATGCAGAACCTTTTCCAAACTGGAAAACTGATTCTGTGGTTAATGTTTGTGCCTGCACTTATTTGTGTACTTTAACTCCGGTGACAATACCTGTCCATCCTAAACTGATGTCTGCAGCCAATTTTAATCACATGAAAAGGAAGTGAGGCATTGATAAATAAGCTAAGACCATTTAATTTAATGCATCTGTAGCACAATCATTCTGCAGTCTGGAAGGCTTGTTAGCATCACCGGTGAAACACTACCGAGCCAAATGGCCAGCTGTCTCTCTGCAGCAGGATTCTGTAGTATTTCCCACTTAGGCTAGATTTCCTGGACAGTTGAATCTGTACCAAACATTAATGAAGGTTGTGACTTTGCAAGCTTTTGTACTTTCACTTTGGATGTTTAACCATTGATGTTTTTCAAGTGAGCATGCTAAATTGGTTTTTTAAAATGAAGCCATTATAAGTAAAATCCTTTCCAACCAAGTCTGACAATTAGGATTCTAATTCTCTGTAGATTTTTTAAAAACACAGTGGACTTCCTAGCACACTTATCACAGTAGGACTTTGGATGTTATCCAAGGTACCAACAAGAACATGCAGGAGTCTCAACCTTCCACATTTTGCACTTCCAATGTAAATTCTGAAGTTGTGTAAGATTAACACATATCTGAAGCAAGAACATACCACCCCTACTGCCTGTGCAAGCTTCCTTTTGGACATTTGCAAAAACAGAAAGGCATGAGCTTGCCAATGCTACTAATAATGCTGGAAGCCATTTTAAAAGTCACACATTATAAATATTCAAGAGAAGATGACTATTGCTAGAGGTACAACAAATAAAGTCCCACCCATCTCCTGCAGAAGTAGTACAATATTGCTGGATGGTTGAATGTAAGGACACAGCTAGACCTAAGGTTTATCCTGGGATCCTCCAGGGTTCACCCCTGCCTGAGCACTGGATCCCCTGTGTGTCATGTAGATGAACAGGTTTGATCCCGGGACGATCCGGGGATAAACCTTAGGTCTAGCTATGGCCTAAGACAACCAGTCATGATTGCTGAGCCCTAAACATGGAGATCCTTCCAGTATGTTTTCAGCTCCTACTAGTGTTGAAAATTAGCTGAATTATCTAATTAATTTTTAAATAAGGGCTGTAGGACTATCAGAGGTCTTTTAAGTTTACTGTCTCTCAAACTTGGCTGAAAAGGAACCTACCAACAGAATTTTATCTCTGTCAAGAGACACATCCCTGTCATACAGCAGGGAGAACAGATTTCCTTCAAGTAGCAGCACCAAAAGGATTTGTGTCTGAATGGTGCATCAAGGTTTTTCAGGCCAGACTAACATAGCATGACAACTCAAACTCAAGGTTGTTGCAGCATGGGTTCTTGTGATATGTGAACCCAGCATGCAAGGTGGGTGAGCATCCAAGATGAATGCAAAAAGAGAGACTAGTATCTGCATGCTATAAACGAAGTTATTGGAGAAAAGCTTGACGTGTTTTGGCCTCTTGCTTTTTATTAGGCCTTCTTCAAGTGGTTGTAATAATGTCTGCAGAAATTATTTACTATAAACACTGCAATAAACACTGGTGATAGCACAAGATAATCTGTTGTAAACAGTTTCCATAGACACTATTACAATCCTTGAAGAAGGCCTAATAAAAAGTAAGTCTGAAACACAGCAGGCTTTTCTAAAATAAATTTGTTTATAGCATCCTGAGACTATTCTCTCTTGTGTGAACCAGCCACATAAACAAACTACAAACAATCCACAAAGAACGCAGGGGTTGTTGTTGGGTTGTTTGTGGTTAACAAACCATGATTTGTGAGCACAGCTGGGTTCACGCAATACAACAACCTATGGTTCAACGACCACCCACACTTAATCCATACTCAACCTTGAGTGTGAGTTGTCATGTTATGTGAATCCAGGGTATTGGCCTTAGCAGTTTGGGATGTGTCTGGGTGGACCGGGGCTCTGTTTTAGTTAGCAAATCCATCACTGACAAACAAGATCCCGTCAATCCATTATGTTTCATAGTTCTTAATGCCCTTTCAGGTATACTAGTGGCTGATTCATAAGAGTCCTGTGATCTATTAGCAGGAGCCTAGCCTTCTTATGGAAATCACAGGTTTTGATGCAATCATACCAAATTGTTGCACTGAGGAAGCACATCATAGAATCTCACACTGGAATCACAGGAAACAGCCAGTTCTCCTCCTCTGGTGATCTCCCCCCCCCCCCCACACACACACACAAAACAGCACACAATAATTACTGTGTTTCTCTCTTGAGAATATTTGGGGGTGGGGCTGCAGGGGGAGAATACATTCTGCCAGCAGTGTCCATTCTGCTGGTGGATGGACACCATTGGATAACAACACCACATTTGTGGGCTAGTACCTTTTATGGAAAATTGCATATTATAATATTTCAAATACAAGTAATATTTGATAAAATAGCATATTCACTTGACTATCACACACGTACTTATGATCCATGCCCTGCTTTGGGATATGGTGTAATACATATATTTAAACAAGAGGAAAAAAATGAAGTTTTTTCAACAGTATCACTCTTTCACAAGAAATAAAACTCACTAAAATAATCTGCAATTGATGGACTCCTTATTTATTCTGATTAGGCTATTAAACGTTTTAAGTGGAATATTCCTTTATCCCTTTGCTCCTCCAAACAGAAGCACAATTGATATTCCATTTCAAATTCTGAACTGCCTAACCGATGTTTTTAATAAAGTAACCGGACAGCTCAGTTGGGACAAGACAGAAATATGTCTAATTTGGCTGTCAGTTTGCCCCCCTTAAACCCTCCCCCATTCTTGGATGTATTGCACATCTGTCCAGGTTCCCATATAAAATTAAAATAAACTTTCAACTAAAGTTATATCAAACCATAATGAGCTAAATATACAAGAATTAGATCTTCTTTCCAAGAGAAAATGAGCAGTTGACAGAACTGTAGTTTGCCACAAAAAGCTTGGTTATCACAAGCCAAGTGAGATCATCCAGTTCCAGGGTTTAAAGAAAATTGATTTGGAAGAAGCCACAGTTGGGACGTATTGCTTTTATTTCTGCTGCAGAAAAAGTACACATGCACAAATTTATGGTATAAGTTAGGAGCAGGAAGGGGTGGGCCTTGGGAGTTAAAGCATGGATGTTAGATGTTTTCTTTTCAGCAGCTGGAGTGTCAAATAAAAAAGAAAGGAAAATGTATACCATCCTTCCATAAGCTAAAGCTTTGTTCCAAGCCGTAGCTACTAAATTGTTCATTGCTACCAGTTTTATGGCCTCCTTGGTTCTATCTTCAGTTTTCTGTGGCTTACATATTTTGCTCCGATCCATCAATCTGTATAAACCACAGCTGCATTCACACGCCCAGATACACATACAAATGAGCCAACAAATTTCATGAAGGAACCAGCACAAACCATAGAATGTTTTACTGATGTTCACTTACATCTTCAATTTGCACACATTTCAGATTCGGTTATGGACCAAAACACATTTATACAACATGTAAATCTCAACTGAATTTCCTGCTCTGCTTCCATCTGGCTAGGTTTGTATCTTTTCTTATTCCCATCCAAAAATGGTGTGCCTTTGGATTTACTGATTACATTAAGCTCCCTTGGGATACAAATACAGGTTTTAAAGGGACAGCAAAAGAGTGTGCATTTTTTAATGACTTAGATTATCCTGTGCACATTGTCATCATTCTTTGGCCAACATCTTACTTACTTTAGCTTCCTCTTGTAAAATGCAACTTTCTTCCTGGGCATCTGGGAAAAGATTCTAGGGATGGGAAGTGGAATTTCTTATTTAATGATGGGCATCTGGGGAAGAGAGACCATCTGCCACCAATGTTTTTTTCAGGTGCTCACAGCTTAACAAGGCCCTTCATCAGCATGTGGCACTTGATGGCAACCAACCTTGCCAGCTGCTTGCATCGGCTGTGCCTGTGTGGAGCCAAATTTGGCGTGGATAAATTATGCCGTATCAAGTGCTAAAGCAAAGGAGATCAAAACAAAAATGAGTGTGGCCCTGCCAGACAGTTACACGGAGAATCTGAATTCCAAAAAGAGAACAGTGATATGAAAGTGAACAAGGATATTATATTTTGGCTGGTAAATGTGGCTACAAAAGCCCCTCCAGTCATTAGTCTACATGTAATTAAGGTCCATGCCTGCTTACACCAACCCTCCATCCCCAGCTGGCCATTCTCCCATTGCCATCCACGTGTTGGGGGCATGACTTTAATGGAGATGCCAGCTGAACGTGAGTAGGCTATCCTTGTGAGCTAGAACCCTGACAGTGGGGAGAGGCTACGTGCATTCAGCAGGCAGAAATGCCCCCAACGTGTGGACAGCATGGGGTGGGGCCAGTGGAAAAAATAACAGTAGGGTGTGGGAAGCACCTGCAGCCATGCTCTTTCTCTCTCCATATCTATGCAAACTTAATCACATGGCAGCGAACAACAGAAGGGGTTCTATGGTTTACTCTGCCTGCTCTTAAAAGGATTTTTCAAATCGGCATTATTGTCACATACAAGTTCCTATAACCAGGGCCAGTAGATTCATTAGGCAGACAATCCAGGGCCACAGCTAGATCTAACGTTTATCCTGGGATCATCCAGGGTTCGCCCCTGCCTGAGCACTGGATCCCATGTGTGTCACCTAGATGAACAGGGTTGACCCCTGGATGATCCAGAGATAAACCTTAGGTCTAGCTATGGCCCAGGTGGCAGAAAGTGAAGAGCTTTGTATTGCACCATTTTCCCCACTCCGTACCAGGAAGGGCTACCACCTCCTCCTCCAGTGGGTGATCTTGAGAGCCTTGTCAGGCACTCTCCTGCCTTGGAATTTGCTGCAGTGAGAAAGTGGGCTAGCAGGGCTCTCTGGGGTAGCCATCCTTCGACCAGGAGCACGTCCCCACCAAGCCGAAGCCTCACAAGACTTCAGGTAAGCTCTTGCAAGACTTTGGACAAGGTCCCCACCATGGGGAAGGAAGGCAGAGGTGAGAAGGCAGCTGTGGCTTCTTGCCTCAGGCAGCAAGGTAGGTTGGGCTGGGGCATGAGGGCGTTATTTCTTATAATCATTGCCCATTTTCCTCCCAACATAGCGACTTGCTGAACAGAGTATCTTTTGCCTCTCATTAAAGAACATTTTCCCTCCCCAAAAGTGACTTGCTAAACAGAGTTATCTTTTGCTTCTTATTTAAGAGGGAACTATAGTTCTTTTTAGTAATTTGGTATGAATGGAACGGGATATATGTTTCCAGCTTAGTTCTTAATATATGAGGTATACTGAAAGTTATTCTGGTTGCCAGTATACCAATTTGATTGCAGCTATCATTTTTGTATGAAACGGAGAAATAAAATGTTCAAATTACGTAAGAAGCCAATCTGGATTTGGAGTTATACCTCTTTCTGACATTATATATCTATATACATGCATCTGTGGGAGTCGGATTCTATGAAGCTTTTATGCTAGTCTGAAAGCCATTCTTGAAGATAGGATAGAGTTATTGGATTTCTCTGGAAGACCTGTGTTCAAATCCCCAATCAGCCATAAACCTCATTGGCTATCCTTGGGTAAGCAACAATCCCTAAGCCAATCTACTTTATATGGTTATTCTGAGGATAAAATGGGATGGCCCCCATGTACGCCACTGTGTGCACCTTGAATGAGGAGCAGGATACATATGGTATGGATAGATAGATATGCAAATGAGAGCTATACATGCCATTCTATTGTTGACAAGGGAGACAGCAGCATCTGGCAGTGCCTAGCTGCCAGGGAAACTATCACCAAGCTTTACATATGTGTGGTTCCAATAAACTCAAGATCTCCAAAGCATTTTACTTGAAGGGCCATCATAGGCCTGTTCTGCCTACCTTTTGTAGCTGGGGGAATAGGAGATTCATTCTCACAGACCCATAATGTTTGTGTTCCCAAGCAACTCAAAGTCTGCCTCCTCAAACTACCCTAACATCCCTTCAAAAAGTTAGAATTTTGTCATGAGACAAGGCAGCAGTAGCAAGTGGCTGGGTACGGACATAATGATGGAACTTACAGCTACCATACGAAACAAAGAATATTTCTGACAAGAAAAAGCAAACACATCTGCAGAATTAATATAGGAAACAGTTTACTGGGTTTGCCAAAACCAACTTTTAAATTCAAATATTGAATTATAGGTCTGCGATGTTTCTAAAAAAGCATACGGGAAAATAAACAAATCATAGATTTCAAAAGATTCATTTTGGGGAATCAGAAAGGCTAAATTAAGCCAGTCATCCCTACTTCAATACACACACACACAAAGACACACACACACAAACACACAGGCTTTCTGGAAAGAGATAGAGTTTTGTCAGCCACAAAATGCAATTTGAAACAATTATTATTTCTGGCACCAAATGTCTGTAAGCGGCATTATAAGGCACACTCTTTCAAGCCTGCAAAATCCTGTAGTTAAACTGGACTATCCTGTTTCATCATCTATAATGACTTGATAGTTTACCATCAGGATTTAACCCAGTATGCTGAAATGGGAAAAGCAGAGAGCATGTGAGCTCTGCCTTTCCCACTCATGTATCAGCCCCCACAAGTAAATTAAGCCATGGTGGGCTGTCATGTGGTGGGCTTGTTGCATCTGTGAAATTGTTGCACAGCAATGCAGGAAAAAAGAAACTTCATGGAAGCCCTTGTATACAATGTTTTCAAGTAGGCTTCACATCAGCACAAACCTTGCAATGTGTAGTTTGTGGCAACTAGTGCTATAAATGAATGAAGTTATAAACACTGTAGCTTTTTTATTCTTTTAGTCCACAGGTATGATGGATTAGTCATCTGTTTACAGGAAGTGCACATGCCATGTGATCCACCTAGCTTGTTGGAGCCCTGCAGTCTCAAATAAACCCTCTGTTTTAGGAGTCCTAGGAAGACAATAAAGCCACAAGCTTTATTGAGACCTGCTGGGTGTCCGTACATAGCTGGTGGGCTTTTTTTGGCTCAAGTGAGTCACAAGTTGCGTAGGTCTAGATTACAGGGTAATATTTCCTTGTTTTATACCATCAGAAGAGGAGGGAAAGCGTCTCATTTTTCTTCTTGTCTTGGTTAATTTAGATACTTGCTTTGAGGCAGCATTGTAAAGACTTCATAATCATTTATTCCCAGGAGTGGCTGGCTGGTGGCATTCCCAAAATGATTGCCCTCAAAGTTCATCCTCCTCAACCACTCCAATCTATCATTCTCTACTTCTATCCACTATGCCTATTTTTAAGAACGCTGAAAAAAATTGAAAGAAAGAAAGAAAGAAAGAAAGAAAGAAAGAAAGAAAGAAAGAGAAAGAAGTGTAAGGAGAAGCTGCTCCTCTAACTAGTCAAACTCTTGACAAAGTATATGTAAGTTCAGAAGTAGGTTCTGGATGGGACAGGACTGTTGTCAAAAACAGCAGCCCCATGTCTCCTCTTCTCTCCCATTGCAATGTCTAGTAAACACCATGGGCATGGCTAGACGGGTGATGTTCCGGGGATCGCCCCAGGATTATCCTTGTGCGTCCACATGGCACACAGGGGATCCCGGGAGCAAGGAGGGATAATCCTTCCCTTGGCCCAGGATATCACCCTACGGTTTGTTCCAATTTTTCCACGGTCTCGGGATGATCCCGAGACCGCGGAATGTGTGGCCCACCATCCCAGTTTTGTCCTAGCTCCTTGCAAGTAACCACGAGGACCCGGGGCTCCTCAGGAGCTCTATGCCCAGCGGGAGTAGGGGAGGGCAAGGGGTGTGTTTTTAAAAACAAAACACAAAAAACCCTTACCTTTTGCTCAGGAGTGCTCCAGCGCTGTTTTCCGATTAAAAACAAAAACAAAATGGCGGGCGAGACTTCCTCTTCCTCCTGGGACGTCGCCCTCTACCCCCCTCGTCTAGCCATGCCCCTTGAATGTAGACATCACAATATCTTATTTATGGGCAAGTTTCTCTAGCCTTGCTTTACTTCATCAGCTGCCAACTGCGAGGATGGCAAAACTTTGAACATGATGACATCATGCTACATGCGCTACATTACCACTTGTTACTGGAAGAGAAAGGGAGAAGAGGTGATCTGGGCCTGCTATTTTCAGCAATAGCCTCACACTTTTCATAAAGTAGTCCCTCAGAAAGGAAGGGGAATAGAGACCATAACTCAGTGGTAGAGCTATGCGTGCGGAAGGTCCCAGGTTCAAGCCAAGTTACAGAATATAAGGTAATTGAACTGGGAAAGACCCTGGAAAGCTGCTGCCCATCAGAGCAGGCAATACTAGGTTAGATAGGCCAGTGGTCTGATTCCGTATAAGGCAGCTTCATATGGTCATATTCTTAAGATATACTTGAGCGAATTCACAAAGAGGAATAACTACACTAATCTTCAGAAGGTTTGTAATACAAATAGCTTATAATTTTCTACACATTGTAGAAGATCTACACAGCAATCAAATCCTAAAACAATGCAGGTCTACTGGACTGTACACTGCATGTTATCATTTAAGATACAAAATCACAGGCACTTGTTATTTAACAAAACACATCAATCTGAGTTCTTCTTACAAGAATTACATTACATAAAATTTTGCCCTACATTTATTCAGCAGTTTCAGAAGTTTCAAATCCTGGTTTACAAGGAGTGTGTGTGTTCAATTTAAATTCTGCAAACATGAAATGTATACCTTTTTGGAAAGACTGTATCGCTTTTTAGAAAGTCTGTTTAATCATGCATCATCAAACACTGTATCCAGGATGTTCTATGCTTGTGTCACCTTCAAATGCAAATTTCCAACTTCCTTCCTCATATTGTTTATGCAGATGTACCGGAGGTAGCTGTGTAACATAGTACACATATCACTGCATGGTGAAACAATCATGTATAATCAACATCATCCATAAAGAATAGAATAAAATAAGTTGCCTGTCATGTTAACTGAATGTACTGCCTATATTTTTTAGCAGGCACTATATGACTCCCATATTTTCTACCCTTCTAAGCAGAGTACATATCACGAGGCACTACATCATTCCTATCAGGTACAACTGGGCCTGTACATCTCCATTTTGAATTGCCTGCTCTACTTTCAGTGATTCCCTGCTGTGCATTCTATACTTTACCCAGGTAGGATTACACCAAGGCCTTTTCAGTTCTGGCCCCCAAGTGTGGAATAATCTATGAACAGATTTCAGGATGGCCCCTCCTCATCTACACTCTGTCACCAGTTAAAGACTTTCCTTTTCTCCTAGTCACTTGCTGTCATTCAGCTTCCTAAAAATGGACTGATTTGACACTGTTTCTATGTTTTTACATTAGATTCTTTAAAGTGGATTACAGCTATTGTTTTTAGATTTCATTGCATGCTTTACTGCTAGTGTCCTTCATATTCTTTGTGTACAACACCCATGTTAGACTGGAAAGGCTTATTTTCTTATATGAAAGGGAAAGGCATACACTTATATGAAAGGGAAAGGCATACACTTTTCTGTCAGACTCAATGGTATGGAGGGTCACTTGGTTGCCCAGTAGATGGATTTATGTACTATGGCAAGCAGCCCCAAACTTGGATATTCTGCCCTCTTCTCTCCATGCTTCCTACATCCTGTTTCTTGGGCTCCTTTCTCACTTAACTCCTCTCCTTTCAAAGCACCCACGCCATGCTTTTTCATCCTTCCCCACTGCCAGCATCATAGCCCCTCCTGTCCTTATGCAATGTTTTTCCCTTAACTAAACCAGGCTTCAATATTTCTCATATGGTTTGTAAATTCCTGATACTTCCCCTTCATTAAAGATAATATTTGTGATCCTTCTATGATTTTTTAAGCTGTTCAGCCCAATGAGCAAGGACACTGCTTGTAGTGTGTAAAGGAAATGTAAGGACACATCTCTGCTGGAATTTCCCCATCCCCATTAATTTTGTCAGAGCTGTGTTTTCTGGGCATCCCCCCACCCCATTAAAAATGTAAGAGTTATTTAAATTAATGAAATCCACCCAAAACAGATCATAGCTGACAGGACAGTTTTGCTTCTACCAGCCTCTCCAAAGTTATTCTCATATCAGTACCAAAAAATGCTGAACAGTGATATTCTCACACAGTAGCATCTGAAAGGGAGGTTGTATTTCATGGATGGCTTCACAAGCAAGTGATGGATCTTCAAACTTTAATTCACTTAAATCCAGTATATTAATAGACACAAATATCTGATGTTTCTGTTACAAATGCAGCTAATATCTTTAGAAGATAAGGATGCATGATGAAAGCAACATTTAGGAGAATCAGGTCTGGATAGTTCCAAAATTTATTCTATTCTCTGTGTTGACAGAACTAAAGCCCTGATTCACTCCCTTATCTTATCCATACTGGACTAATGTAATGCTCTAAGGCAGGGGTGGGCAGAAAGTAGATCTCCAGATGTTTTGGACTTCAACTACCATCATGCCTGACCATTGGCCATGCTGGCAGCGGCTTCTGGGAGTCAGTCCAACGCTTCTGCAGATCTATCTGTGTGTGTGTGTGTGTGTGTGTGTGTGTGTGTGTGTGTGAGCACGTATGCATAGTGTTTAAATGTCTTCACTTCTCTCTTTTCTCCTATTTCTTACTGATCTCAGTCTCACACAGGCACCAAAACCAGGAGTTGGGTGTCAGGGCTAAGCCACAGCCAGCTGACAAACATGAGACAGGAACTGAGACAGGGAATCAGAGCCAAGGGACCAAGCCAGGACTCAGCGCAGAAACACACAGGAACATACCTAAGCCAAGAAGACCTTATTGCTCAAGCAAAGTCCTACTCCAACCATGAGGCTTTTATATGCAACGGCAACCTGGATAGGCAGGGCCAGTCCAGATTAGAACTTCTGAATACTCAACTGCTACAAAGATGCTCCAAGCTGCAGGTCTGATGGGTCACTACACAGGGCAGCTACATACAGAAGTGGAAGTTCTAAATTCTAGTCCCAGCAGCTCCTGACGATGGGTCACCACTCCATGGCTGGTGGGCTGAGGTCAGCTTGGTGGTTCATAAGCGGTTCAAGACTGCAGTAGGCAGGCAGGGGGTTAGCTTGGCAGTGTGCAGTGAGGTAATATGAAGTGAACGAAGTTTCTATTGTAATATCTCCATTTGTTTTCCCACCTTCGCATATGCAGATTACCATAATGACGAATTTTAATAACATATTTTGCTGTGTACTTTTATAGAAGGTTGAGTGCATTTGAAAGGCAAGAATGGCCACAGCAGAATTATTTATTTATTTATTTATTTATTAAATTGATATACCGCCCCATAGCCGAAGCTCTCTGGGCGGTTTACAAAAGTTAAAAACAGTGAACATTAAAAAGCATACAAAATTTAAAACCATCAAAAATATAAAAACACAGTATAAAACAGCGGCATTGCCCTGATCCAAATCATGAAGCATGGGGAGGGTGTGTGTGTCACCTGATTCCTTGCTACCTCCATTGGTCCTTCCTAATCCTACTACTGTACCTTAGCCATACTCTGACAATTAAGCCCACAGAAACTCTAGGGACTAGAGTTGAAAGGCTTGGATCAGGCACCACAAGCCTTATGGTTCTTCTGGTTTGAATTATCATGTTGAGGCTATATAATACAACATTTCCATAAACTTTCTGCTGTATAGAAATGGGATGGTATTGTTACTTGAACAAGAAATGTTACTTGTAAACAAAAGGGCAATTTTGACAAATGGATATCTCTCTCATGACAGACACAAATCTGCTCCAAGCTCAAGAGAGAGCGCAGCACAGCAGGTTAAAAAAACACACCTTAAACGTCAGAGAACTAGACTTAGAATTTACAGTCCAATCCTAAACGTGCTTATAACAGGAAGTAGGCCCAGCTGAGTTCAAGGGGACTTACCTAGAAAAGTATGCCCGGGGATGTTAAACTAAAAGTTTTGCTAACCATGCATTGGTTTACACTTGAGTGTAACCATGCATGGCCCCATTTCAGATTGGGTCCATGGTAATTCGGAGGGTGGGGAATTTAAATTTACGCCCTCCCAATTTAATCCCAAGTATGAGTCCAATGGCGATGGTTTTCTTTTCTTTTTTAACCCCCCTCACCCCACTCTGTATGTGTGTCTGTAATTTAGGGATAAAAACTGAAGGAGAACTAATACATACAATAGACTTCCAAGTTAAGCGGTCATCCTCCTTGAGCTCCTGTCTCTGAAGAGAAAGGGAGTGACTATGAAGAGGTCCCAATTTCTCAGTTAAAAAGCCCTTTCTTCATGCAAAAGCTGCATGAAAAAAAATCCACTCCTCTTTTTTATTCGGCGCCATTTTTAATGGCTTAATGACATCAAGAAAGTTTCCTCACCTGCCCATTAGAACTTCCATGTAATAGAAGAAGTAACATCCCCCAATGCAAAGCAAAAATAACTAATTGTCTTAAATGCAGGAGGATTTTCTTCCTTCAGAGGAAAAGTCTGTTTTTGCAGCTGATGCCGGTAATTCCCAAAGTGGGCAATCTTTCCAAATTAGGAGCTTCTAGTTGCTGTTTTTCTAAATAGGGTCATCAATAAATTCTAAATAGCACAGATAGGTTCAGTGCACACATTAAAGCTGCCATCTCAGTGTTGAGAGCTATTCACATGCAACATCCCACCTGTGGTTCTAGTAACTGTCTTCATATCATTGCTGATGTGCATTTCCCCATATTTTACTCAGCCTTCCTAAAGGATCTGCACTGACAGGGATAAAACTGTACAATTTGTGTAGTGACCTGATGACCCAACAACCTCACCACATGGGAGTCAGCAGAGCGATTAAAGCCGCATCCATGCAAAACACAAAAGACAAAGTCCCCCAAAACAGTTCAAAAGCACCACACAAGGTGCAAGAGACCTAACAGAACTGCACTGGACTAATAAGATAATTTTATACAATGTTTATAAATAAAGCACTCGATGGTATACATCAAATTATAAAGGGAGTGATTATTTCCAATGCCTGTCTACTATTTATAACAACCCTATCAGTTATAATCATATATGTAACATATATGACAATTGATGGTATACATCAAAATATAACTGAAATTAATATCTACATTTATAAACAATTATATCAATGCCATAAACAACCATATCAGTCATATAATCATATCAGTCAAATCAGTCTACAGAACCCCGATATGTCCCCATTTTGACTATACGTAATATTCATCAGGAACTCCTATAGGCAATTCTTAAGGTATATAACACACTGTAATAACAACCTCTAACAACGGATATTGTCTCATGTACCTTGTGTGTTTGCTTTGGGCTGTTAAAGCAGCATCCACCAGGTGGTTAAAATGTGTACAGCAGCTCATAGGGGTTTATTAATACATGTCAAAGAAGCAGAGTCAAAAGATTTACCACAAGTGTTGTTAAGGCAGGAATGCTGAAGTATTCAAATTCAGTTTGAGGCAAACTCAATTACACGTAACTGTATTTGTTCATATTATCCGATGCTACTCTGGCCTCTTGCATTCCACCCGTCTCTCTGTCATCTCTCTGTCATCTCCCACACTGTCAACGTTTAGATTGTAAGCTGCTTAGGAAAGGGACCTGTTTCTTTTCCTTGTGCCTTATTCTGTAATGGGTCACTGCACCTATATAAATTATGTATATAAAGAAATGATGCAAACCAAATAGGGATATATACATTTTTATTATTATTTGGTATAAAACTTGTTCAGTTTATGTTCTTTATTCTGAAAACAATGTCTGGCTTATTGTAGAATTTAAAATGCTTGGATAAGCAATGCTGTAGCTGCAGGAGGTGATGAATGAATTAGCAATAGTGAGAAGCAGTATGGTATGAAGAACAGAGCTTGACTAGAAGCCATGAGACCTGGTTATTGCCATTCAATGCAGAATGCAATTTGTCTGGTTGGAACTGTAAAAGTATTGAGCTGGCTCAATTCATATACGAAAATAGACCTGTTCTGCAGGCATGGATGAGACCTTGTATGTCCCAGAGAGCAGGGGCTGTCTTTGTCTAAGGAATTATTCCCCGGATGAAGAGCTGAGATCTGAAAGGTACTGGGGCTCCTTGTATTAGGCTACAACCTGTACAGACTTACCTGAGTGTAAGCCTCTCTAAGGCACTGAGGACAAAAGGCAGGCCAGAGCAACTACACTGCTGATAACAGTGCTGAGGTAAAAGCAGGAAAAGAGGAGAGTAGGATATTACTTTCAGCACCTTGATGGTGCTCTTGGCTTCCATGAGCTCTTGTTTCTGCTGCTGCATGCCATTTAATAACTGAAGTGATGTGAGCCAATGAACCAAGGGTGGAGTGCTGACCCCCATACTGTGACTGATGAGAGCGACTGCCATCCCTTGCCTCCTATGCAAAATTCAAATTGCCATCTGGCTGTTGAGAGGTGCTGCAGAATGCCATGGGGGTATGGCCGAACAACTCAAGGGATGGGTGCCTCACTCCTAACCCAAAGGTGGGGAGCAAAGGAAAGATATACAGCTGAACAGCAGTGAATAGCCTGTTTCACCATCAGAAAAAGCTGCTTTCCTGAGAGGAGGAGAAGTCAAGGGCAGGACGCAGCACAGGAGAAAAGTCTGTCCTCAGATTTTCCTCAGGCTTTGGGGTCAGGGCACAAGCAAGCACAGCACAAATTCCTGCCTGAAAAGGCACCTCTCTCACACAAATCAAACAAGCTGCTGGAGTGCCTTTCAGGATAAAATCCTATGAAGGCAGCTTACAAGTATAACAACAATACATTAAGAAAAACGATTTAGAGCAGTATGAAAACCATTTAAAACAGTATGAAAATTGGATCCGTCCCACAGGGCAGTTGATGAGAGAAGCCCTGTGCAGGAATGAAGGGAGAGTCCAGCTAGAGAAGGGGCAGTTGATCGTCAGCTGCCTCCCTCTCTCTCTCTCTTCTGTGATTCTTCCCTACAGGGTAGTTGTTGGTAATGGCCCAGCTGGAGCAGGGGCCTGACGTTATCTTTGCCTACCTGGTACTTCCCAGAAGTAAAGACTGCTCTGCCCCACAACCACTGTAAGCCATCACAAGCTCTTGGGAGTAAGGTTGGCATCCAAACATGAGAGATGGGAAACCTGTGGCTATCCAGACGTTATTAGATCAACTCCCATCATCCCTGAACAAGCATTGGCTATTGGCCAACTGATGCTAGTTGGAGTCCAAGACAATATAGAGGGCCAGAGGTTCCCCATCCGTGTGGTAGATAAATAAGCAAGGAGCTAGAAATTTGTTTTGTTTTTAATATGAAAGCAAGTTTCTCAACACTACATTTTGGGCCAAATGCTAGATATGAAACTATATTATGAGAGTGGTTGTATTTTGTTTCTGTGTTTGTAAAGTTATGATGCAGAATTTTGTTGAAGAGTGGGATTAAAAAAAAAAAAACGAAATAAATGTCAAGCCCTCCCCTGCCACACCCAAATGACCAGATCTATTTAAAAACTTAACATTTGCCATTCATACACTGGATGATTGCTACAAAGATGTTCTAGAATAGCTCCACAAAACACCAGTGCTGCTAAGGGCATCATCAGACAAGCATTTCATTGCACGGTCATTACTGGGCACTCACAGATTTTCATGGGTCCCTCTCATGACGTTGTCTGCCTCCCGCGTGCCTTCTGCCCCTTCTTGCCTTCTTTGTGCAACAACCACCAGCACCCATAAGTTCGTATTATTTGTAAAGATGGAAGTTACCGCTATCTTCTACTGTGTGTAGGAGAAGCAGCACAATAAAGATGGCCCCTGAAAGGGCCACGTGCACTTTTTTACTTCCTCTTTCCTCTCCCTGAGAAAAGGAGGAATTATCGAGCAACGAAAGCAGAGCAGAGCAGCGATGGTAGGCAAGCGTGACCCCCCCCCCCCGGTCTCCGTCTGATGGAGCTTTAAATCACTCCAGTTCCAAGGAAGGCAATCACCATCATCTTCTATTGTCACATCGCTCACGAGTAGCCCAACACTCCTATATCAGCATTTTAGTGAGCTCTGGCATGCCCCTTGAGACCAATCTACACAGGACATAAGGAGAAAACAACCCACACAAATGATATATTACTCTTGTTTACCCAGTTACCAAAATTGTAAGTGTTGTCAGAGCAATAAAGCCAGACATGGGGAGAACCTGATTTATGTGTCCAGTTTGTTGTTAGAATAAATAATGCAGAAATAGCTGGGGCCCCACACACTGAAGCCAACCCCTCCCTCAAAAGACCACCAATGAATTGTATTTAGTTATTTTACAAATGTATAGTGGATTTTATCTGAAGACTTTTGGCTTTCGAGGCAAGGTTGGGAGAAGAAATGTAATCATGACGTAAGAAAAGAGAATCAAAAAGAGAGGGTCACATATACTTAAGTGTTTCTCAAATGTTTGCACACAGTTGTATGCATTCACCCTTGGTAAAATGATAGGAGAACTGGGAGAGTAATCTCACACCGTATTAGAAGATATGGCAAAATCAGGCACACTCCGTAATTCATTTGTTTCATAGAAAAAGGTTGTTAGATTTTTAGCCTTGTGCACATGTTTGTGACCATTTAGTAATGGATTTTCATTCTTTAAAATGCAATAAATTTTAATTTAACATCACAGGGATTTCATGTATTTTGGCATTTCTATGCAGCTTTTTTTTTGGCCAGGAGGGCTCCAAAGCGAATTGAAATAAGGTGGCCCATAGACACAGGATGAAGTAGAAAGTAAGGAATAGTAACAATTGTGTTGGTAGGGAACTTGTATAGTTTATTGATTAAGAACATGTGCTATTAAAGGAAAAGTAGGGTTGCCACTGTTTTTCTGGCAGGACACCTGTGTCTTTTAAAAGTTATTTGACACACAGAAATTCAACAGCTGAAGCTCTGTCTCTATACCACTGCAATTTTGACGCTATGTAGCTCACACGCAAAGCCATGGTGGTTAAGCATTTTGCGGTAAACATTATGGCTTAGCGTGTCGTGTGAACTACTCCTAACCATGGTGTCTATATAACCACAGTTTAAACACACTCATTAACCATTTGCTGCAAAAGGGTTAGCACCCTAACCATGGCTTACAGTATTGTCTGAACAGGCCCACTGTGTCATTAAAAGTTTCACCTACTGAACTGCATGTCATCTGGCTGTCAAAAGCATAGGAGCTCAGCTAAAAGAAGTCATCAGCAATACTAGTACCTGCTTCAAATCTCAACTTAACATTCATTTCACTGGGCGCCCTCAGTCAAGTTGTCATTTCTTGGCCTCAGTCTCTCATTTATAATAGAGGTTTCATAATTTATTTAATTATGTAGTTTAGAATATTTATATGCTACTTCCCATTTTAAAAACCCTGAGACAGTTCACAACATATTACAAAACAGTACATCATTAAAAGCAGAACATTTAGATGAGTTAACGGTTGGGAAATGCCAGGGTAAACAAATACATTTTTAATTATTGTTGAAAGCACATGATCAGCAGTGCTTGGAATATTGTATGGAGGGGGGAGGTTATTCCAGAGCGAGGGTGTCACCACAGAGAGAAGTCCTGTTGCTGTTTTGCTGCCAGATGGAACTCCACAGAACATCATGACATGGACAGCAAGACCTCCCCTGAAGATGGTAGTTGTCTACTGGGTCTATATAAGGGGGATGATCCTTTAGGTTACCTGGTTTTAAGTTATGTAGGGCATTATATGTCGATGATGATGATGATGATAATAATAATAATAATAATACCTTGAACCTGGCTCAGTAGCAAATTGGAAGCCAGTGCACCTCTCTCAGCCCAGACATTAAGTATGCATGGCTGCATTCAACAGCTTCGCTATAGCATTGGGCACTAGCTGCATCTTCCAAACCAGCCTCAAGGGTAGTCCCACATAGAGAGCAATACGGTAGTCCAGTCTCAAGGTTACCAATGCATAGATCACAATGGTTAAGCTAACCCTATCCAGGAAAGGGCACAGTTGACATACCAGTCGAGGTTCGTAAAAGGCACTCCATGCCATAGAAGTCCCTTGAGCTTCTTAATGACAATAATGAATCTAGGAGAACCCTCAAACTGCATACCCATTCTTTCATGGGGAGTGCAACCCCATTCAAAATTCCCTAATTCACTTACCAAGAGTGTCTCCATCTTATTAGGATACAACTTCAGTTTATTGGCCCTCATCCAGCCCACCACTGCATTTAAGCACTGGTCCAGATCATGCATGGCCTCTCCTGATTCAGATGTAATGTCATTAGCTTACTGGTGACACCTTGCTCCAAACTCCTAAAGACTGCACCAAGTGCATGCATGTCTCTATGGCCGTAGCTAGACCTAAGGTTTATCCCAAGATTGTCCTGGGGTCAAACCTGTTCATCTAAGTGCCACACAGGGCATCCAGTGCTCAGGCAGGGATGAACCCTGGATGATCCTGGGATAAACCTTAGGTCTAGCTATGGCCTGTGTGTGTTAAATAGCACTGGAGACAAATAGTGCCTTGTGGCACCCCACAGTATAATTGCCAGGGGGTGGAGGTACAGCCACCCAATGCTACTCTCTGGAGCCTGCCCTGCACATAGGAGTGCAACCACTGTAAAAAAAGAAGAAGAAGAAGCCTACAACTGCTATTCTTCCAATAGAGTAATATTATGTGGGATGCCGTATTCTCCTGACCACCCAAAGTCCTACTTAGCCCCCTTCAGCAGAGAGTTTCCTAAGGTCTTCTCTGCAACCTATGAAAGACTAGATGTTTTCTTTTTATATTCGTTATGAAAGTTTAAACTCCCTGGGCACCAAATTCAGTATAAGATATCCGATTCCACCCTGGTGCAGCAAACCCAGAAATGTATAAGACACAAGGCCTATGCTCTACCAGTCTTCCCTGCTCCATATTATTAGCAACAGCTTTCATATGCTAACCTGCAGAAATTGGCTTAGTTAAAAGGTATCACTTTACCTACCATATATCTGTAAAAATAAAAATCTGAGCCACCTAAGGGAAATAAGAATGAACTGGATTAATCTGGGCAAACTGGGGTGGATGACCTCCAGTTCAATATGTGGGTTTTGTTTTTGTTTTTAAAAGATGGTTACAGGCTTCCAATTCTTGTCAAATGGGAGCCTGAAAAATAAAATTCTACTCTGGGCATAATGATGGGATTTACCTCAGATGTTTTTTATCGACTTCTAAAGCACTGAGCTGGGCTCAGCTATTGTGATCAGATGTACATAAAATCCTGCAGGAATGGCTGATTTCCTGCAATCACAGGAGGGTGACTTTATGACACTATCCATTTCTTCCTGCTCATTTTCCCTTTTCTACAGAAGCATCTGTAGGATGTGCATTCAGTTTCTATGTGGTACCGAATCCTCTAAGCCTGTTGTTTCCAAACTGTGTTCTGTGGAACCCCAGAGCACCCCAGAAGCTCATCTGGCCTTCCTCAAAGTGAAGTTCTGTAATGGCAGTGACACTTCCCTGAATGAGCGACTTCTCTGCTATTCCTGATCTTCCTCTGCAGCCACAAGTTGGTAAAGTTTAACCTTCTCTCCTTTGCCCCACACCTAAGCCTTGTTTTTCAAGCCTTCAGAGGAACTCTTTTCACACCAGTTCTTCTGAGGAATCTAAGCTTGTGTGCTATGCAATTTCAGTGCACTGCAGAAGAACCTGGATACACACTCCATGCATGGCACCAGCCAGGCCTGTTGGCTCTTATTGTTGCAGTACAGCATGAACAGAGGGTGCAACGAAGAATGAAGGACCACTCTGATAAATATCTGTTCAGTAGCCTAAGTATGGGCACCTCCACTCTTGGGAGCAACTCTACAGTCAACATTTTAATAAAATTATCATAGGCGGTGACAGTCTTTGTTACTGACATTTTGGATAACATGGGTATTCTGTCAATATGAAAAATACTCTCAAAATTCTGTGTACAGAAAATTCAATTTTCTGCCAAGAAAAGCTGGATTCTGTAAGATGTATAATTATGCAAGATGAAAAGGGGTTGGCATTTTTTTTCTATTTCACATCAATTGCTCTAGTTCTGCTAGTTATGGAAAGAGGGCAACAAATTTAGCAGGGAACTAAAACCCCACCACATATATTCTGAAAACTTTATTTGGCCACATCTATAGTGCATGCACTTTCAAACAGACTGGGCCAGCCATATGATCAAGATTTATTTATTTTTTATTCAGCAAACAAACTGCAATGTGAGCATTGTAATCATAACAAAATGTATTTAGAGCATATACAGACTAGTTGCCGACAAATCTAGGCATTCTGGATTCAGTTTTTAGACAAGATCTGCCAAATTGCTGGAATTATGATGTCATATCAAGCACTAGTTGCTGTCTTGGGATGTTTGGGAGAGACTTAGTAATCAAAGTCATGTTATTATTTGTTAATGGCCACCAGGATTCTGATAGTACAAAAAAGCATTAATCCTGACTTTATAGGAAATTAAATGTTGGTTCCTGTTTAAGTGTTAAAAACCTTACTTATTTAATTGGCATTAAACAAGACAGAAGGAAATATGTCAGAATGATGGAAAGGACTGATACTTTCCCAATACTGGAATAGATACAATAGACACCACTCTGCCTAAAACTTGCTAACTACGTAAAGACCTCTGAGCTACCCACTTTTTTCAGGAGCCCTTCCAACAAGCTAGTTAATTTCTAATGTATCTTTGGAGACCAGTTTACTTATCCCTGAGTGGTGTGTAGAATGTCTCCAGGCAAAGATGTTGCACTATGGTTATTACACAGGACAGCTTGGACTATGTTATGCATCAGACATACACCTGTGATTCTCCCAGAACTGAGAACAATATTCAAACTTGATATTACTAAGAGCAATCCTGTCAACTAACACCACTCCACTGCATCTATCGAGGTACAACTCACAGTTGCATACTTTGCCACCTAAGAATATAGGCTGAAGTATACAGTCAAGGCGTTTCTTCTATTCTTTCTAGATGCTGGCCCATTCGATTTGGGACTACTCAATGTATTGTTTAGAGAATGCTAATTTCCTAAATACCAGACTGGATTATCTCACTGCTCTTCAAGACCCAGCTGGAATTTAAAAGTTTTTAAATTCTGAAGTTCAGTCATTAATTAAGAAATTCGCTGATTGATATTCAGACACATTGGAGATTACTCCTTTTAATTCCAAATAAGGGATTGCATTGCAATTAGGAAGAAATTAAATTGCCACCTTCTGTTTTTGAGTTAATTAGGAGCTTTGGAGAAGTAAGGTAGCAAGTAATTAAAAAAGACTCATTAATAAGTGTCTGTACAGCACAGAGTGCATTTGAACAACTGACTCTCTCCTGTAATTGGATACAAAAAGCATATAATGGTTTTTATATATACAGATATGGATTCCTTACAGTTGGATAAACACTGAATTCTTGTGATGCTAGCACAGTAACTGTTGTAGATAGTCAGCAATGTAGATTGATATTATATATTCTGCTAGCATTTCTGAAGCATAGATGCATGTTCCTGGCTGCTACTGGAAATCTTTCCCATTCCCCACTATTGGTGGTACTATACCAAATCATTAAAGTAAATTATTATAAGGATTCAACTAACGTGAAAAGGTCCTTAGTTTTGGGGGAAAGAGATGTTCAAGTGTCCTATTCTCAGATCTTTCTAGTAAAATGGGTATCATAGGTTTCATTTGAGTTGCTCTTCCCTTGTGTCTCTGTAACCAGGCAGACAGAGGGAGCCGTGAAAGAAAAGGAACTAGGATTTAGCCAGGACACCATGTTTGGACACAATGACAAACTACAGCTAACACAAGGAGAGATTCATAGGACAACTTCAAACTGTGGTTTATGATTGTGGTTTGTTGCCACTAAACAAACCATAGTTAATGAGCCTGGATGTGTTTGGATATACAAACAAGCCTAAGTTAAGCTAAACGAGTCATGGCTTATGATTATATCGTAACCAGGCCATTGCAAACTGTTTTGATTCCGAGACAATTAATTTATAAATAAGCACTACTAAACATTAGCACTGGAAGAATGTTAGACTCAAATGGAAATATTTTGAAAAATGGACAAAACAGTATCAATAGAAAAGAGCGAAGCAATGTTTTTGGCAAAGACCTACCTAGTATGTGGTTGCACTGTGCTTGTTTTGACCTCAAAACATGTGTGGGAAAAATGCCATGAAACCACTAGAGTACAATATGGTATACTACAATAGATTGCATGCTACATTAATACAAGATTTTATTTTTAGCTTATGAACTCATGTTACGCCATTATTATTTTTGTACACTTTTAAATACAGTTAGGCCATAGCTAGACCTAAGGTTTATCCCGGGATCATCCCGGGATCGTCCTTGCCTGCTCCCGGGATCTCCTGTGTGTTTATTACATGAACAGGGATGACCCCGGGACGATCCCGGGATAAACCTTAGGTCTAGCTAAGGCCTTAGACTCATGCATGTAAAACTATGTAGTCATTTACAGTTAATAGTACAAAGTGCAGAGTACGTTAATGGTAGCCATTACTAGTAGGTCATATGAAATTAAGGGCATCTACAGCGGGCATCCATAAAGTAAATGGTCACAACCGTTGCTCAACTCCCATTAATTTCAATGGGATTTGCTCAGGAAAGGTTCCCGTGCTCACCACAACCGAAGGCCATCCATTATGCACAAAGGAAACAGCTTGCACAAGAATACAAAAGCAGAGCCCCTGAAAACTGACCCAGCCTTCCATTATGTAAATGAATACAAGGAAATGAGTTGCAAATGGTTTATTGAAACAACTGAATTGAGCGAACATCATGCTTGTCTCCTTGAACTGTCAGGAGACAGCTATTCATTTCATGTACATTGTTGACAGGATTGTTTATTCAAGTCGTCTATTACTGGGAAATCATGGCCTTCTTCTTTCAAGTTTTGTATGTACAGACAACAGCTTTGCATACACTTAATAACAGTGTGATAAAGCCATCACTGCCTCTGGTACAGATGCTCCATTTTTCTTTCCTCTTTTTGTCTCTGGTCAAATAGATTTTGCCTGTTTTTCTTGTAGAACTTCATAGTGGCATAGCAACAATTGCTCTATCAAACAATACTAACTTCTCCACATAGGGGCTGTAAAAAACCACACGCTCTGAGGCTGTGTAGAGAAGTGTTAAACTGCCTTCCTGGACCACTACAGATATGCACTAATCCTACTTAAAATCCCAACAATAAAAAGAAACCATAGTTTGTTTGGTGCAGATATAACCACGGTTTGGTTGAAGTTGATCTTTAACCATGATTTAGTTGTAAAGCTATTATGGTTAACCCTAGTTAAGGAAAATGGCCTATTGTTAAATATACCTGCATACGGCCCATGTGATAACTGCAATGTGTAGATCTGCAGTGAGAGAAAGTGTCCTGATAGTCCAAGGACATGCTGTGACCATCCACAAGGCCAAGTTTAAAAGGAACAAAATAAACTCTATCAGACTACAAGGAAAATACCTGAATGCAGAGCTAGCTGTTTAAATGGTAGCCCAAGGATCTGAATGTACCTGGGGGAGTTTTTGAGCTTCTTTTTTTTCATGTACCAGTTTGTAGAAAAGGATAGGAGTGAATGCTGGAACCAAGAAATCATTTGGAATTTCTCAGAATCAACTCACCTAATTTATAAGTATAGAATTTTAAAAGTTGGAAGTAATCCCAAGCCCATAACTGATCTTGAAGAACTATATCCTATATACCTAAAGTAATCCTGAACTAACAGCTAGCTGTCCACTTTTTTTCCTTGAAAACCTCCAAGGAAAGCAATTTTACTCCCCTTCTGGTTTTAATATTGCTGAGCTGCTTCCATACTTAAAAAGCTCTTCTGAGGCTGAACCAAGGAGAGAAGGAAATGGAGAGAAGATTGCTGCTGAATACAATGGGTGGGGATGATTATTTATACAGTGTCGTCAGTTAACACAATGATTTACAGCGTAAGAAAAAATAGGGAGAGCTAGAGGTCTCCACCCCAATTTCATAAAACTTTAAACAGCAGTGAGAGAGAACTGAAAGGATAATGAGCGATGAACGTGACAAAATGGAGTTGCATAAACTCTTCATTAAGGTTAAGGTATGAGAACTGGGGAGTTATTTACTTATTTATTACATTTATATCCCGCCTTTTTCCCTCCAAGTAACCCAAGGCAGCGTACATAATCCTCCTGCTCTCGATGTTATCCTCACAACAACCCTGTGAGGTAGGTTGGGCTGACAGTATGTGACTGGCCCAAAGTCACCGAGTGGGTTTTCATGGCCAAGTGGGGACTAGAACCCGGATCTCCCAACTCCCAGTCCAACACCTTAGCCACTACACCACACTGGCAGGCGCTTTATGGGAAAGATTGGTTTTAAACAAAAATGTTGGGAGAGATGGCATCATGTACCGTATTTCTTCACTTGTAAGATGCCATTGATTGTAAGACGCACACTAATTTCAGTACCACCAACAGAAAAAAACAACCCTAAGACACACCCGCGATTCTAAGAAGCACCCCATTTTTAGAGGTGTTTATATGGGGAAAAAAGTGTGTCTTAGAATCGAAGAAATAGGGTAATTCTGAGGGAGAATTGAAGTCAGCAAAGGAAAATGGTGCCAGTAGGACAGGGGTGGGAAACTTGTGGACCTCCAGGCATTGTTGGACTATAAATCCCATCATCCCTGACCACTGGCTGTAGTAGGAGAATGGGCGAAGAAAGCAGGTAGTGGAATGGGGAAAACTATGCAGCAAGGGAAGTGCTGCTCGGGTGGGAACTGATGAACAAAGAGGTGGGTAGGGGAGGCATGGATGCAGGTCCTGACAGTCTATTGGATCTCTCAAAACTAGGGTGTGGAAGGATACCAGGATTTTGGTGACAAAAAGATAGACATTTAGAAAGCATTACTCACTAGCCTTTTTCAATAGGATTTTAAAAAGTCCTTCCTTCTATTTGGATGGCTAAGCAACCAGAGTCAGAATAATGCCACATATTATATGTTTTAGGTATTCATATAAGATGCTTCCAATGTGTGAAGCATGAATATGGCAAACATGTATCATACAAATGCACTCAGCAGGGAACTGTGATTACCAGCAGCTACTTGTTGCATGCATAGTGGCCAGTCTGCAAGATATGGAAAATGATCTCAAGCGGAAAGCAGATCGAAACTAAAAACCTCATCTTCTTACTCAAGGAATGTGTCAATCTGGACAGACACATCCAGCCACTCTGCGTTTGGAATGGAACAGCCACAAGAATCCAACCAGATGGCCTGAACAAGATGGTAATTACTTCCAAGGCATTTACATAGCAGATGCTTATAGTAGGGGAGATTTCTTGATGAATGGCAGGGAATAATTATTAAAAACTGTATGAAGTAGCTCCCTTCCTCCACCCCAAATTCCAGAATATATTCACTCCCAGTGAATTCCCTTACTTGGCCTCTCTCTCTCTCTCTCTCTCTCTCCCTCTGGTTCATTCCCGGCATTAGTAAAAGCAGGAATCCACAATCAGCTGTTACTTCAATTCTCTTCCTATATCACTCTTTGTTTTATAGCTAATCACATTTTTATAACAGGCACAAAGTTCTCTACAAGGGCCCTTGCTGAGCTGTTTCTGTAAATCAAAACCTTACGCTATCGGTCTGCTTTCTGGCAGGGGAGCAGGATTGCTTTTACCATTTATGGTTGTAAAACCTACCCAGCATTTTTGGAGGATTGTTTTTTTGGGTTTTTTTTTTTTTAAAAAAAACTTTTCTTTCTCCTGCCTTACTAGAAGAAATAATAATATCTCAGTTTTAGCTAAGACTTTGTTGAAGTGGAGGGTTCCACTTTAACAGTTCAGATAGTTATCAAAGCCATCATAATATTTGCTCCTCCAGTATTTGCAGAACTCAACATGATGTCTGATAGAAATGTGAATTTGATGTAAGAAGCATATTCCTTTTATTTCAAAGGTATCTGTTGCTCTACAATGTAAAAAAATAAGAAACCCAAAATACCTAGCCCCAAAACACAAAAAACTCTACACTGCAAAACCCAAAACATTTTAGATAATTATCTATGTCAGATGTTAAAGGACAAACTGAAGTTCATAACCCTTACAAACAGCAGAAAATATAGCCTTCACAATTATCTACAAGCCTGACAAATTGCTAGAACGGCAGTGTGTTAGACTGGGGATATAACTGTAATTTCCAATAAACAAAATATAAACTATACATTAGCAATGAATTATGATATCTGACACAACTTGGCATAGTTACCTCATTCATCTTTGGCTCGAGACATTGCTCCAATCTGATCTGGGGCCCATGATATGTCCTAAACGCTGCATCCTGAAATCTAGAATATTCCATATGAATGGCTCACAAACATCAGCTGTGTTAGTTTGTAGTACAAAAACTTAGGCCTTAGCTAGACCTAAGGTTTATCCCAGGATCGTCCCGTTCATGTAAATGACACACAGGATATCCCGGGAGCAGGGAGGGACGACCCCAGGATAAACCTTAGGTCTAGCTAAGGCCAAAGAGTCTGTGGCACCTTAAAGACTAATGGTATTTTATTATTAAGGCATGAGCTAAACCCACTTCGTCAGATGCAGGAACGGATAGAAACAAAATGGAAATTTCAGTTACAAGCAGATAAAAAGCAAACATTTCATTTCAATTTTACAGAACATAATGACTAAGGCCATAGCTAGACCTAAGGTTTATCCCTGGACCATCCAGGGGTCAAACCTGTTCATCTAGGTGACACACAGGGGATCCAGTGCTCAGGCAGGGGCGAACCCTGGAGGATCCCAGCATAAACCTTAGGTCTAGCTGTGGCCTAAGCCAATGGACTCTACACAACATAATGACCAAGTCATGCAGATGATCGGTTGAAGCCAAGTTCCAAGGGGTTAAACTTAACAATGAATGTTAATGCCGCGTTCTCTGTTGAATTCTGTCTCTAAAGTTTCCCTGTTCCAAGACAGCCACTGTGAGGTCTGTCACCAAATGACCTGGAAGGTTGAAATGCTCCCCCACCATTTTGCATTTCTGCCCATTCATTCTCCTGCAGAAGGACTGTCTAGTTTGGTATATGTTAGGGGTGTGATCCGCTCCGATTAGGAGCGTAGAAGCAGTAGCGGATTGGCCTGCTCCGCCTTACCCAGAGGGGGAGTAGGAGCGGACCGCGGACCCCTAGAAGCAAGGCGAAGAGAAGCGGCCATTTTTCGGAGCTCCTAGTTCAGGCGGAGCGCTCCGGTCGCCATCTTGAAAACATTTCGCCATAGGATTGCATTGCGGCAAATAATCGTGCATAACTAGGTTGTTTTTGAAGCTATCGTTCTGGAAATTCTTGTGCTCAGAGAGTCGTGGATGGGGGTCATTTTGAGACCACTCTCACCTCTCTGCGTTGTGCGGGTCGCGTGCTATATTTTTTTGAAAATCGGGTCAACCGCGCGGCTCAAACGGCGTTTTCGGCTTTTCGCCCATAGGATTGCATTGAGGGAAAGAATCGGGGATAACTGGGGGGGGGGTTAAGCTATCGTTCTGAAAATTCTTGTGCACAGAGAGTCGTGGATGGGGGTCATTTTGAGACTACTCTCAACTTTCTGCGTCCTGTGGTTCTTGTGCAATATTTTTTTAAAAATCGGGGTTTGGGTTTTTTGGGTTTTTTTGGAAGCGATGACAGGCACATTCAACTCCCAATCCTGATGAGAATTGATCTCCTCAGAAAGCATCATCCTCCAATCCCAGCGTTGGAGGGGGGACTAAGGCAGACCCACCCTGAGAACTTTCTGTTTTGTGTCTCTTTGTGGGTTGGCGTTCGTGGAGGGAACACTTAGTTAGTTAGTGCTCCTGCTTTGGACTTTGGAGATAGATTAGGATAGATTTAGTTTGGCGTGTGTGTGTGTGTTTGTTTGCTTCTTTCTGACTTATAGCTTAGTTTGCCCTGTGTTTTTCCCTTACTTTGATTTAATATAAACTTTATTTTTAAATTTTGGAGTGTGTGTTTGGTGGGTTGGGTTGGTTGCCCCCCCGCCGACTGTTCTGCTTTTGTGAAAGCTTTCTTTTGAAAGCATACACACACTTCTTGTCCCATTTCCCTACATTTATTAGTAATATTCTTAAACATATTTTATTATATTCTTTTACATAGTCTTAGTAGTATATTAGTATCTCATACATATTATTAGTAGTATTCATATTTTATTCTTCTTATACATATTAGTAGTAGTGTTTGGTTGGTTCTTTCCCCCCCTCCCCTCTCTTAAATCCTGATTGTGTTTCCTTCTATCTTCTATATACCAAAAAATACCAAAAAATACAAAAAAAAATTATTCTCTTTTTCTTCTCTGTGTAACTTGGACTGAGTGGGCTGCTTTTGTGAAGTGCAACAGGCAGCCACAGATTGAGCATTTTGGGGAAAGCATACACACACTTCTTGTCCCATTTCCCTACATTTATTAGTAATATTCTTAAACATATTATTAGATATTCTTAGTAGTATATATATTAGTATATTCTTAGTAGTATAATATTTTATTCTTTTTATACAGCATACACACTTCTTGTCCCATTTCCCTACATTTATTAGTAATATTCTTAAACATATTATTAGATATTCTTAGTAGTATATATATTAGTATATTCTTAGTAGTATAATATTTTATTCTTTTTATACAGCATACACACTTCTTGTCCCATTTCCCTATATTTATTAGTAATATTCTTAAACATATTATTAGATATTCTTAGTAGTATATATATTAGTATATTCTTAGTAGTATAATATTTTATTCTTTTTATACAGCATACACACTTCTTGTCCCATTTCCCTACATTTATTAGTAATATTCTTAAACATATTATTAGATATTCTTAGTAGTATATATTTTAGTATATTCTTAGTAGTATAATATTTTATTCTTTTTATACAGCATACACACTTCTTGTCCCCTGCCTGCCTGCCTGCCTGCCTTCCCTCCCTTCTCCCCTGCCCGCCTTGCAGGGATGGTGTATGTGTCTTGCTTTGACTCAGGGGAGAAGTCCTTCCTGCGCTCACTTAGACTTTATCAAGTTCAATAATCCCTTTTTCAAATGTGCCAGAAGATTTAGGGTTATCTCGTGGCATGTTGGGATTTCCTTGGAACTGGCCCCATTGAGCTGTCTGCATTGCAACTTTAAATCCCTGACATACTGGAGTGCCCGATTTTCAAAAGTTCCCCTAACATCAGGGGATGAGATGATGGGATTGCCTTGAAACTTGGTGTCCATGGGGACACATGGGTAAGCTGTCATGGGACCAAAGGATAGGTTTCTGACGTGCAAATTGACGTAGTTGTAGAATGGGACTTGATTTGGGGTGAGTTAAAAAGTTTAAGCCGCGCCAAAAATCAGGGGATGATGGGATTGCCTTGAGTCTGGGCGTCCATGTGGACACATGGATAAGCTATCATGGTGCCGAGTTTGAGGTTTCTAACATGCAAATTGACGGAGCTATCCCAAGGGGTGTGAATGGGGTGCCCGATTTTCAAAAATTCCCCAAAAATCAGGGGATGATGGGATTGCCTTGAAACTTGGCGTCCATGTGGACACGTGGATAAGCTATCATGGTGCCGAGTTTGAAGTTTCTAACATGCAAATTGACGTAGTTGTAGAATGGGACAATTTGGGGTGAGTTAAGCCGCGCCAAAAATCAGGGGATGATGGGATTGCCTTGAGTCTGGGCGTCCATGTGGACACATGGAGAAGCTTTCATGGTGCTGAGTTTGAGGTTTCTAACATGCAAATTGACGGAGCTATCCCAAGGGGTGTGAATGAGGTGCCCGATTTTCAAAAAATCCCCAAAAATCAGGGGATGATGGGATTTGCTTGAAACTTGGCGTCCTTGTGGACACGTGGATAAGCTATCATGGTGCCGAGTTTGAGGTTTCTAACGTGCAAATTGACGGAGCTATCGAAAGGGGTGTGAATTAGGGTTATGGGTGGTGCGTTAGAGGTTAGAGCCGCGCCAAAAATCAGGGGATGATGGGATTGCTTTGAGTCTGGGCGTCCATGTGGACACATGGATAAGCTTTCATGGTGCTGAGTTTGAGGTTTCTAACATGCAAATTGACGGAGCTATCCCAAGGGGTCTGAATGGGGTGCCCGATTTTCAAAAATTCCCCAAAAATCAGGGGATGATGGGATTGCTTTGAAACTTGGCGTGCGTGTGTATACCCCCATGAGGTGTCATGGTGCCAAACGTGAGGTTTCTAACTTGAACAGTAAAAAAGTTGTATACTTTTTTAGCTTTCAATGCAACCCTATGGGGGGCAAAAACGGAGCTCCGGATCCGGATCCGGATCTCCGAGCGGAGCGGAGCAGAAGTGGGCGGGGCGGGGGCGGGGCGGAGCGGCCCGATCCGAAAAATGGCGGATCTGCAAGTGAAGCGGAGCGGGGGGTCCGTGCACACCCCTAGTATATGTACCTAGCAGAAGGGCATTTCTGACACATAGCATATACCACGTTTGAGGATGTGCAGTTGAATGACCCTCTGACGGTGTGTCTGCAGCTGTTAGGTCCCATGATAGCGTCGTCTAGAGAGATGTGGGGGCAGAGCTGGCAGCAGTGTTTGTTGCAAGGCCAGGTTCCAGTATCGTTGTCCATCTGGGGTGGTCCATTGTTGGGTGAGCAGTGACTGCCACACGAATGCACAGCCTTTGTTGAGATTATGAATTATCAAGGCACACTGATTCATCATGTCTATTACTTTTGAAACTGTTACAATTTCTACATCACACAGCAATTTGGAAGAACCCTCTATGTTAGATAGCAGTAGTAAGGGAGACTCTTACATCAGCTCAGTTCTCTATCAAGATTCCTATATAGTAACTAGGATGTTTGTTTGCCATTAAAAAAAAGTAAAACTGCTACTTGACTGCATCTCTCTTCACAATTAACATATTAGTTGGTGATGAGATCTAAAGCTTATAAGAATTTGTTAAGGGAAAGGTAGAGAGACGCATTGCATCAACCTTGCATTCTTCTTACACACACTCCAATCATTCAAACAAAATAGAGACTAAAGAAACTTTTGTTTATGAATCACTTTAAAATTATAAACTCAAGACAGCCAAGTAAAGCCAGAATAACTCTACCAAAGCTAGTGGAGTTTTAACCTAGCCTAATCAGTAACAAAAGCTGGCAGTAACTCAAACTGAATAATGCAATACATTTTTGTTGATTTCACAACTTTAAGACTTAATGGCACTTTTAGCTGACATAGCTTCTTGTCGCTACTCTTGAGTATGAATGCCTACAGATATTATTAAAACCAAAACTTGGCAGCAGATCCCTGATTGAGCTTTGGCAGATTCTTGGGCAAAGTTGACTGAACATACCAGAATCTGATGATGTTTCCACTGAATTCTAGAAAGCCCCTGTGCAGTGTTAGGTCTTACTGCATATGGAGAGGCCCTCTGTTCCTTGTATGTCATTGACTTGTTATTTTAGTGCCCCAAATGACAATTCCAGAATCAATGGTGGATTCTGTACCCAGTTCATGAACCTTGGCAGCAATCTAGACAAGTCAACCAGCACAAAACTATTTACTGAGTGGAACCCAGCAGTTCACAACATCTCCGTTCTTGAGTAAAATGCAACAGGCAACTCAGATACAACACACCTTAAAATGTAGATATATTGAGTACCAATGATGTTTTAATGCTCTGCTATGTAATGAATTGTCAGAACTCTGTTGTCCTGGTACCTCCTGGGAGGAAGGACAAATTCGTTAGTAGTGTTCCTTCCAAAACAAAAAGGTTTCAGAAGTAGAAACATCTGCAAAGCTCATTAGTCACTTGCTGGAATAAGTTCAGAAACAGAACAGACTGCAGTTGATGTGTTTTTCTTATACCCAGAGCAATCGCATTGAACAGGAACTTTCTGACATGGTTTACTGGGAACATGATTGCTAAAATGGAAGAAGTACTCAGGACACAATCACACTGGTGCATGACTTAAACAAAAGTAGCAGCATTTCAAGAGTTCCCTCATAATTTGTAGCTATGATATTAAGAATGCCATTTTCCATAATCTCCACATTTAGGCATTAAAAAGGGGCCTGCTTACAGAGACAGATCATAACCACAATCCAGAACTGGCTACAGAAAGGCACAGATTTATGGTCCTGTACTTAAGAACTCCAGACTGGACCAAAAAAACAACCACCCAGAAATAGGTAGACAACATGAAAATGCAGGGCTCAGAAAATTAAATATAAAACATAGAATTTTTTTTTAATGAATGTGGAAAATCTCTCCTTTGCCAACCACAAAAGTTTAGAGGATTAATTGACACTACTTCAAATGAAGTGACAAATTAAAATAGCCTTTTAGAGCTTCTGCAAAATCACTTTAGATTTAAAGCCTGGAAACTTGAAGACGTTGCTTCCAAACTAAAACAGCCACCAAAAAGATCCCAAACTAAGTAACAAAAGCAGAGGTGAGAGCAGGATATTAGAAAAGAGACTGCCTACTCACCCTCCAGATTCCAAACTACTGAAATATGGACCACACATTTCTTTTTCTTGAAATTTAAATTACCTTTCTTCTTCTTCTTCTTCTTCTTCTTCTTCTTCTGAAGTGCAGTCTACATACAGCCCAAAGTAGAACTTTACAAAGGGTTGGGTCCAAAGGTGTCATTTCACTAGCATAAAGCTTCTGCTGCTTGTGGGTAACCCATTTTCATTCCTTGCACAAGTGTCCAATCCAATACTTTGATTCCACTTGCATAAGAATTCACATGAGCCATTGGGCAAGTGCCTTCACAAGTCTTTACATCTTAGTTACACTAGGCACTGCTTGTGCTAGTTGTTCTACTAACACTTGCACAACTGCTAGAGGAACATGCAATTACTAGCAGATCGCCAGCTCTTGTACTTTTTCTTCTAGCATTACATTGGATGCAACCCAAATGTTCCATGATTCTTAAATCATGAAAACTCAATGTCATCTTCCAGAAATAAGACATCCCTATTTGCTTACTTTTTCTGCCACCTCCTTTAGAAAACTATTATTTTAGCGCTTGCAAAATCTGTTTGACACTCCTACTGCCTGTCTTTTTATTTATTCACAGATCATGAACCGTTAGTCGGCAGTTCACATGAAGTTTTGTATTTAATTTTCTTCTTTTTTTAAGTAATCAGGCAAAGAGCAAGGCAGTTAGAATATATAAAAATACATTAAAATAAGCAAGTGTGATGTCTGTTTGATGCCACTGATGCCTATGCATTGCAAGGTGAAGATATCCAGACATTCACATGTGTAATGTTAGTTTCCTTGAGTTTTCAGCCAAGAATGCCTCACTTTTTAAAAACAATTTTAAAAAAAACTGCCTTTGAAGATAGCCCTTCAGACTACCATATGCATTCAGCTCTTTGCCAAGGTGCCAAGACTAGCACCAGCTGTGCTGGTCAATGTGAAGCTAGATCACTTGGTAAGCAACTGGCAAATGAGACAGAATAAGCTTGCAGGTTTGCTGTTGAGCATCCTTCACTTCCCAGACTGGGAAGCACAGTCCAACTTTAATCTGACAGCAAAGAATACAGCATAAAGGCTATTATTCCCCTTTTTTAACTGACGTCATTCCCCCTTCCCCCCCCCGGAAAGAAACAGAAACAAGTTACGATTTCTGTGGGTGCTAAAGGAACTGCCTCCTCCTCACTTTAGACCTGATTCATCACTGTCAAGCAAAATGCAAAAAGTGACAAAAGAGAGGTGGTAATGGTGGTAGTGGAATTAGAACATTTCTCTAATTCTAAACTGTAGTCCATTCTTGTAAGGTCTAGATCTTACAAACAATAGGTAATCCTGTGTCTGGACTGTAATACTTCCGAATGCAGGCAGGAGCACAAATAATTGCCCTGCACATAGTAAATGAGTATGTAAAGGAGAAAGCTAGGTTCTGACCCTTCTTGCTGAGATCTATCTGCAAGAAACTTTGAGTAACTCGGATTAGTTTGCACATTTCATTCTGCTTCTCCAAATTATAGGGCAAGTCAAAGCTATAGGACACTAAGGGCATGTTTACACCAGCCCTATAAACCCGGGATCATCCCGGAATCATTCCTGTGCTTCCAAATGCCATACAGGGGATCCCGGGAGCAGGCAGGGTTGATCCCTCCATTTTCCTGGGATAATCCTTAGGTGTAGAAAGGGCCTAAAGCTATTGAAAAACCTCCCAAGCCTCCACCTTTATCACCACTCTTCAGGAGATTTCACCAGGCCCTTCCCACATGCTTTCACGGTTCTTTCTTCTTCTTTTTCTATGGAAGTTGAGATTCCCAACGTGCACCCCATAGTATACTTTTTCTGCACATGCCCAGAACTCACGGTCCTACGTCATAAGATACCTGAAAAAAAGTTAAAGACTAACTCTAAAAAGATGGGAGACTGTGTTAATGGTACTTTATTTGACTTAAAGTGTCTGCCACAGGGGAATTTTTCAAATGCTGAAGTCATAAAAGGACAGGAAACGTAATGAGTGGAAGGGAATCGAAGATTAATTATGATACTGGGTAGCCAGATGCTTGCAAAAGAAGGGCTCACTGGGAATTTTGCTCCAGGATACATCAGACAGATTCATTTCACAACAGGAAGGAGAAGAAGTGATACGTTTTGCAAATGCGCATGACAACACTCATCTCAGTTTAACATTATATTCAGAAAAATGAACAACACTTGAAACACACAATTGGTGGATACAAACCCCCCTCTAACTCTAAATGTTCATTTGGTATATTCTCCAGAAAATCCTCAGGTGGTAACTTTTGATCAGTCAGTCAGAGGCTATTGAACAAGATAACACAAGGCCCTATAATAATGGATTCAAGTTAATGAATATCTATTAGTTTGGAAGTAAAACGGGGCTACCCAAAAGCATGATCATGGTTTCTACTTACTTGGGAGGACTTTCTGGGTATGCAGAAGTGTCAACATTTGTAAATTAATAGAAAAAAGAGAGAGAGAAATAGATGTCCAAAACAGCCTGACAAGGATTTATGACCAGGATGTATAAATGCTGGAGTCAGCTGAGGTGGCGAGGGGAGCAAATGGGAAAAGAAAACTGGCCTGCTCCATCTCCGAACAGTTTATAGCATGTTTTCTGGAGAGGGAGGATTAGGATTTGGGGGATACCTGCTGTGAGGTTAAAAGAACCTCCCTCCATGCACTATACAGGGATCTGGAAGGGAGGATACACACCCCGTCCCCCACTCTCCAAAACTACTCCCTTCCTGTTATATATCTCCAAAATGCTAAGATTTGAAGCTGGCAGCCAGTTTCAAACTTGAGACCTTGAGCACTATCGGAAACTGTCTTATACTATGGCCTTTGCTAGACCTACCTGAAAATCCGTGACACAGGAGGGGAGAACCCGCGATACAACTATCGCAGGCTGTGGCCCCAGTCTACACATCAGATGCAACGGGCTGAAGGAAAGCCCCATCACGTCCGCCATTTTTTAATCTTAAAGGGTCGGCTGCGCACGAGTGCATAAGAGACCCAAGGTAAGGTGTTTTTTTAAAAAAAAAAATCCCCGCTACCCCCACCCTGCCCCCGATGGGCGCAGCGCTCCTGGGGCTGTGCACGGCTTCTCCCAGCTACACGCACTGGGCAAAGCAGCGGAACGGGCTACACCTTCTGTGGAAAAAGCGGGCCCAAAGGGGTAGGCTATATCGCGGGGCCAGGCAGGGTTGATCCCTGCCTGAGCTCGGGATCCCCTGTGCGTCATCTGGATGCACAGGGGTGATCCCAGGTATCAGCCCAGGATATAGCCTGGTCTAGCAATGGCCTATATCAAACTATTTAAACATCTAATCCAGCATTGCCTACTAGCAGCAGCTCTTCGGGATTATTGGCAGAGGTCTTTTGCATCATTGGAGTCCCCTTCTCAAATGACTAAATCTTCCTCCACTTCCTCACATAGTGACATCACAACAGGACTACACGGCTCCTGTTCAGACTAAATGAAACCCTGAACAGGAGAAGTCTGCTTAGTGGGAAGAGACCCCCTGCATCTGTTGTAGGCACCAAATGTCTCATTTATTTATTAATTTCCTGCCAGTAACTCCATAAGAGGCAGATGAGGTATTTCTGATGTGTGAAGGCTGATGTGTGAAGGCTGTTAATTCAGGTCTTGAGAAGGAGCTTCACCCCCCGAATTTCCTGAAAAATACATTTGGGCATGTTGCCCATTCAGAGAAACTGGCTTCATAACCAGTATTCTGAATTCTGGGGTTGACTGCAACTGCTATGGAAACCAGAGGATATGGAGGTTAACATCTCAGCCTTCTAGGCCTATGTGACAGGAAAAACAGGGAATTACTAGGAACTAGAACAACAGATCAATAGGAAACCAATATCAAGGGAGTACCTAAGTCCAGTTCCAGTTGAGGAAGGACAGCACCTCTTTAAGGCCTAGAACAGCCCTTCACAAACTAGTGCCTTCCAGAAGTTTTGTCCAATGGTCAGCAATGCTGGGATGTGTAGTTTGCATTTGGCATGTTGTTAGTCTAAGCATTGATAGAATGATTTCAGAAACTAATTTTAGGCTTAAATTTCTGCCAAGTTACTTTTCTTTTTACCTCATTTCTGTTGAAATCTTATAACAGTGATTGGCACTTAGGGTGGCTGCTGAGCAAGTCTTGGACAGAGTGTAAGGCCAAGAGGCAAAGTTACGACAATGGAATCAGTTACTTAGGGAGGTTGTGGGCTCTCCCACACTAGAGGCCTTCAAGAGGCAGCTGGACAAGCATCTGTCAGGGATGCTTTAGGGTGGATTCCTGCATTGAGCAGGGAGTTGGACTTGATGGCCTTGTAGGCCCCTTCCAACTCTGCTATTCTATGATTCTATTTACCACCAACAGAATACTAATAACTGCATGGCACAGAAAACGCCAAAATCATGCTCTGCCACTCCTGAAGGAAACTGTAGGAAATGCAGGCCTTCTTCCATGCTGGAAATCCCAGCAATCTGTCTCCAGTCCTCTTGAGCAAGAAAGGATTTGAGGGGATTGAGCAGTATACAGGGATCTGTGCTTGTGGACATTTCTAGACGGGGCGATATCCCGGAGATCGCCCCAGGATCGCCCCTGTGCATCCACACAGGGGAACCTGGGAGCAGGGAGGGATAATCCCTCCCTTTCCCTGGGATATAGCTCTACCCTTTAACCCCGACTTGGGGTGCACGTAACAATATTAAGAGGCAGCTTCAGGATGAGCCACATGTCAGAAAGACACAGGGGCTTGAAGATGGGAATGCCTCCAAAGTCCAAAGCTCCAGTGATGGCGAGGACAGCAGGCTCTTGAAGTTGAGATTTGCTTTGGCAAAATGTCTGTTCTCCGGGTTATATTAGCCTTGCTTTTTAACTAAAATCTTGGAACAAGTCCATGCATTAAAATGTGCCGATGCACAGTATTAGGCTGACCTCAAAAATAAGAATAATAAAAAGAATTATGTAAGGGTGGGGGAGTGGAATTCAATACTGTTAACCAGTCACTCCTAATACTATCTGTGGAGCATAAATGGAGAAGGTAGATGGAAAGCACAGTTCTAAGGCATTACAAGTAGATTCATAATAGTCTGTTGTAATCCCGCACTTCTCTTCCAGAAATTGATGCATTAGTTCCATTTTAATTCAGAGTAATCAGTTCAATTTTATCCATTTTGAATCCCAGCAAAGTTTGTTAATTTAACCAACTCGTTTATGTTGCATAGACTTGAAAACTCTTCCACTGCACTTGGGGTATTTGCTATCTTTGATCTTGCTGCCATTTTACTGGAATTTAGGAATCTGTCTCATACCACTGATCCATCGAGCTCAGTATTGTAAACTGACTGGCCGCAGCAATCCAGTGTTTTACTCTCTCTCTCAACCTCATCTAGAAATCCCATGGACAGCAACTGGGACCTTCCGCAATTTAAAGCATGTGCTCGGCTACTCCGTTCCTCTTTTGGAAATTGCTAAATTCCTTGCCACAGCTGTTTCCTTGTAGCAGGGAGTTCCATAGTTCTGCTTTCGCCAAATGAAGTACAGACATTGGCTCTGGTGGTCTCATTACTCACCCTCCCCAAATCAGGCAGAAACTGCTGATCCAGAGGCTTTAAATAGAGAAAGACAGTTTGTTTTCCTTTCCCTGGCCCGCTGCTACATGATTCTTAAAGTATTCTTACTCACCTGCTGCCATTTTGTCTCCCCTTCTCCTTTCACACTTAACTTGTGTCTTATTAGGGATGTCGCAAGCGCCCGACTAAGTCTGAGAATCCGACGAACTTCCCCGTGTCCAACCCCTCCAGATCCACCTGCAAAACATCTGCAGACCCACACCTGGCAAACATCCGCCTTTGCTTCTGAAACAGCATTTCCCCCTGCTGCATCAATGGTGCCCATAAAGGCCCTATTTATGCAAGCATTAAGGTGTGAAAGCTCTGTTGGCACCTTTACCCTTGTGACAACAGGCCTTTACGGATGCTATTGATGCAGCTGTGGGGGGGGGGGAACTGTGCAATTGTTGCCTCAAGGGGGCCTTCATGGCCACCACTGATGCAGTGGGGGAAATGTGCATTTTCAGCAGCAAGGGCAGACAGCTGAGCGCTCGTTGAACTGAGCCTCAAAAGAAGGCAGCAGCGATAGGGCGAGCCGGGTGCGTTTGCCCACTCCTACTTCTCCCCAACTTCCTGTTTCTTTTATTCATCCTTCCTGTTGCTTTTACATTCACTTACTTCTGCCTAACAGCTTCCCTCGCTTATCCCATTCCTCTTTATTCCCAGTTCTTCTTATTAAAACCATTAGCCTTGCTCCCTAGGCAACTCCCCACTGCCACACCTGCCCATGCAGTGTGCACGGTGCAGCCATGAACCACCCAGAGAGCTTTGGCTATTGAGCAGTATAACAATGCAATAAATAAATAAATGCACAGGGTGGTCAAGCAAAGAGTAGCAGCACTGAGACCCACCTCAGGCCCAATCTTGGGTTCTGGCCAACAGTTTGAGAAAAACTGCTCTAGGCATTCATAGAACAAATTCAGAAACCTAACTCAGGTTTAAATCTGCAAACTTTTGGTTTTACTTCCTTTCAGGGCCTTGCTAGACCTACCAGATAATCTGGTGGGGAGTCGGGGCGAGGCCGCGCTGCAGCTAGCACGTGCCGTTGTCCCTAGCTAGACGTAAACACGCAACGGGGTAAGGGAAAGCCCCGTCGCGTGCTCCAGTTTTTTCCAACTTAAGGGGCGCACCAACGTAAAAGTGTTTTTTTTAAAAAAATAAAGGGTTCCCCGCTCCCCCTGTCCCTGATTTCCCCCCCCCACAATGTCTGATGCACCCCTGCCCACTCGCCCACCCTCCCCCCGCTCGCCATGCCCTGTCCCCGTCCGCCATGCCTGTCCCCGCTTGCCATGCCCTGTCCCCGTCCGCCATGCCCATCCCCGTTCTTCTCCCCCCGCTCGCCATGCCCTGTCCCCGTCCGCCATGTCTGTCCCCATCCACCATGCCCTGTCCCCATCCGCCATGCCCTGTCCCCGCTCACCATGCCCTGTCCCCGTCCACCATGCCCGTCCCCGTTCTTCTCCCCTGCTCGCCATGCCCTGTCCCCGTCTGCCATGCCCGTCCCCGTTCTTCTCCCCCCCGCTTGCCATGCCCTGTCCCCGTCCGCCATGTCTGTCCCCGTCCACCATGCCCTGTCCCCATCCGCCATGCCTGTCCCCACTCGCCATGCCCTGTCCCCATCCACCATGCCCATCCCCGTTCTTCTCCCCCCGCTTGCCATGCCCTGTCCCCATCCGCCATGCCTGTCCCCTTCCACCATGCCCTGTCCCCGTCCGCCATGCCTGTCACTGCTCGCCATGCCCTGTCCCTGTCCGCCATGCCCGTCCCCGTTCTTCTCCCCCCCTCTCTCCTGCCAGGTCCGCTCTTTCCCCCAGCCCCCATCTCTCCCCCCCCCCCCCGTGATTCCCCCCCCGGCCTGAGGGCACAGCACTCCTATGGAATGCTGTGCTCAGTGCGTGGCTTCTCCCGGCTACTCGCAAGTAAGCGAGCAGCCGGGAAAAGCCACGGACCCTGCTAAACCTTCTGCAGCCCCAGCCTCAGCCTGGGGCTGCGGAAAAGCCGGGCCATAAGTGGATCCGCTTATCCCGGGTCAAGGGAGGACTTAGCCCGGCCTGACCCCGGGATCCCCTGTGCGTCATCTGGATGCACAGCAGGGAGACTGGGCCTCACACCGGGCTAACGCCTCGTCTAGCAACGGCCTCAATTGCTGATTGGCAATTCAAGTGGCTGGTGAGCAAGATTTGGTTATGGTATTGGGGCAAGGAGCCAAGTTATTTCTCTCCAGCAGGATATTCATAACTGCATGACACCAAAAAAAAAAATCCATCTCATGCTCTGCCACTCCTGGGTTGGGGAAGGAAATGTCAGCAAACAGGCGGCACCCTTTGTGCTTTTCTTGCCAAAAATCCACATGGTTGACTCATGTCACACATCTGTTCCTCCACAGAAATCAATCCAAAATTAGTCTTGTAGAGTGAAAATATCAGAGCCTGCCCTCAGTGCAGCACTGTAGCCAGGGAATTTCAGGGCAAAGGTACTTCAGGTATTAAGCAAGTGATTGGATTACATCATCCCAAATGCTCCATTCCCAATCCTTTTGATCTGTACCAAACATTATGGACTCAAGAAAGATTAAGAACACAGAGAGAATTTATTGCCAGCGGCAATATTGCAATTGGAAAACACTGGAAGAGCAAAGTTTCCATTTTTAAAGGCTGTCTCTTCAAAGCATGCTTACGCTCATCTACTTTGTAAATGGAAGAATTAAAAGCAGGACTGTTGCATTAAACTACTGAAATAAAAAACTGCATGCAAATTATTCAGATGTAACCTTTGTAACTAATTTAACTTGAACAGAAGTACCCTATTTCTTCGATTCTAAGACGTACTTTTTCCCCCATATAAACATCTCTAAAAATGGGGTGTGTCTTAGAATCGCGGGTGTGTCTTGGGGTTTTTTTTCTGTTGGTGGTACTGAAATTAGTGTGCGTCTTACAATCGATGGCGTCTTACAATCAAAGAAATACAGTAGTTAACAATGGATTTTTAAAATTTGCTTTTGTTAGTGAGTTTGTTTGTTAGTGAGTTTGTCTAGGTTCAGAAAACCCAATAACCAACAGTGGTTTAAATAGTCAACGGTTGTTTATTTAACCCACCTTAGGTTATTGTGTTTTGTGGAGGGGTTGTTTTTAACCAATGGTAGGTTATTTTGCCATAATAACCAATGCAAATAACCAACACTGGCTATTTGATCCACCGTTGGTTATCGTATTGTGTGGAGGGCACTGTCGGTTATTTCCTCTGCCACCACTGGTTACTTTCTCAGCCACAGAGTCACAAGGTCAGAGTGGTCAAAGCAACAGCTGCCACTTCAGTCCAGCCACAGGATAGATTTTTGGCAATAATGGCTTATGGGATACTAGCAGGAGGACTGGGAGGGAGAGACTGAGTCAACTCAGTGTGGACTAGTAGTCAACTCAACACTGATCCCAATCCACACCATGGTTGATTATTTATTTATTTTATTTATTTTATTACATTTTTATACCGCCTAATAGCCGAAGCTCTCTGGATGGTTCACGAAAATTAAAACCATAATAAAACAACCAACAGGTTAAAAACACAAACACAAAATACAGTACCAAAAGCACAACCAGGATAACACCACGCAGCAAAACTGATATAAGGTTAAAATACAGAGTTAGAACAGTAAAATTTAAATTTAAGTTAAAATTAAGTGTTAAAATACTGAGAAAATAAAAAGGTCTTCAGCTGGCGATGAAAAGAGTACAGTGTAGGCGCCAGGTGGACCTCTCTGGGGAGCTCGTTCCACAGCCAGGGTGCCACAGCGGAGAAAGCCCTCCTCCTGTTAGCCACCTGCCTCACTTCCTTTGGCAGGGGCTCACAGAGAAGGTCCCCTGTAGATGATCTTAAGGTCCGGGCAGGTACATATGGGAGGAGGCGTTCCTTCAAATAACCTGGCCCCAAACCATTTAGGGCTTTGAATTATTATTATGTCATGTGGGGAGTACCTCCTAGTTAAACAAATATCAAGTTGATTATTACTCCACCGTTGACTATCGTGTTGTCTGAACGCAGCCAGTGTGTGCATCAGTCCTCCCTTTAATACCCCTCTCTCTTTAGATTTGGAAAGCAGTGATCCAACTCTGCCTGAGCATGTGCACTTCATAACTGTAAGGCCCTTACTACTAGATGGTGCCAACTTTATTAAAGAAACTTGCTATATAGTAGCTAAGATTATGTACCAAAAATAAATTTCAGGATCCAGACCACTGTCTACAGAATGGAATGGCCCATGTAGCTATCCCCGGACTGTCACTAGGGTATTGTATTTATTTAGGTACTTTTAAAAATTTACATTAATTTTTTTAAATGTGGACTGCATCTCTGTCATGCTTCTACATTTCAACATTATGAATAATTGTGTGCAGCCTTTGACATGTGCGAGAGAACAGGCCCTCCCCTCCATCTCCCTGTAGTCTAGTCTCTGAGCCTCGCAGTCATGCTTTCATATAGCCTTGGAGAAGATTAGATTAATTGTGATTTCCTGCCTCTTTCTTTGCCTTGGACATTTACACTATATTTCTGAACTGCCTAGAACTTGGCAGCAAGTGAATTGTAATATGATGTATTTGTGTCTGCCTTGTTCAGCCAAATTGGCCAGTGCTTCAAGGAGCAAATGAGCCGGCCGCGAGGAAAGCGTTATCCCACGTTTCGGGAGGCAGAAGCCTGCAGTCTACAGAGAACTGTGGCAAGACATTCTCCTTCTGCACATCCCAGTTTAGCAAGGCCAGAGCTGATAAACTGCAGCTGTCAGGTAAATGACATACTACAATATCTTGAAGAAGGAACCTCATGTACAGATCACAGGAAGAAAGCATGGCTTTCAAGACCAACTTGTTCATCTAACAGAGATCTCCACCCTACCTTAGCGCAATTAGTATTTTCCATGGATGAAGCCCAAACTTATAAAACAAAAGGGGCTTTGACTTTGGGGAAAGGTAAAGGAAGGAAAAAGTTACTTAGATTTTTGGATAAAACAAATTCCTCCAGGAGCTTTCTGCCTTCTCCGTCATTCTCCATGCATACATATTTAGAATTAGAAAACTGCAAATGCCTTACAACTTAAATTACAAATGGAGGGTTGCAATCAAAGATTTGGCTGGTTTTTTCAAATGAGTATGAACTTTGCCTGCAGCTCTACAGCTCCTGCCAATGTGTAGCTCTTTTCTCTTCCATTCTCCTTCTGCCCATTTCCGTAGGCCACTTCCTCTTCCAGCTTGCGACCCCTGCTTCTGTTGGTTGGCTGCCTGTTAGCCTTGCTAGGTGAGGCTAATAGTAGCACCAGAACAGAAATCTTTTCCCTGCAGCCCAATTGATCAAATGGGTCATGGGGGGAAGTGGGTGTGGCATCTGCAGGCTGCACTTGCAACGGGCCGCAGGTTGTTACAGGTTGCACACTCCTTATATAGTAGGACAAGTCTTGCTGGAGAAATATCAACATGGCTTCTGCAAAGGTGTCTCAATAAACTTTCAGAATTCTTTGAGAGGGTAAACAAGGATGTAGATAGGAGTGATCTGATAGACACTGTTTACTTGGACTTTCAAAAAGCTTTTGACAAAGTCCCTCACCAATAAGGATGTATGAGAAATTCATTTCAGTTCGGTTTTGATCACAATGTACCCAGTTTGCACCTTCTGAATTAAATACAGACTTGAACGCTGAAGAAGGGGAGGCAAGGGAGAAGATACTATCAGCAGCAGAAAGGTGGAGGGCCTTTAAGGACTAGAAACTTGATGTGGACATGGAGCATAGCACAGGCATAGCACTGTAAAGTTAACTCAGTCATTCCAACCAATTCCAATTTCCATTACACTGGAATCAGCCAAGGCTATTCCTCCCCACGGACATCACTACATTACTTCTGGACTCGTAGCCAATAGACTGAGGAGCTAACGGAGCTTCAACGGCTCTCTCTGAGTATACATTTTTACTTCTCCAGCTATTTTTACTCACATTTTTTTAAACTGTAGTCTACTTAAGCTAATTTAAGTTTGTTGTTTTTAACTAGGGTTGCCCTTTTTAAAGTTTGTTAATATTATTCGCTGTTTACTCTCCTGTACCTGACTTGAAAGCAATCTGTGGTTGAAGTCCATATATTTCCAAGCTTGCAATGTGATTCAGAGACCAAAAAAGTTGTGTTCGACAGCATGTGTACATCTGAAAAATGCACATGAAAAAAAATCAAACTTTTGAAAAACGCACTCAAATATGCTTTGATCAGTGGGAGAATAATGCATATATTTCAAAGACCTGTACAAGCGATGCATACATTTGGAAAAATGCATGAAAATAGACATGGATTTTCATGCGAAAAGAAAAAAACAAACAAAGCTCGCAATACGATATGGACTTGAGTCAGAATGAGCTTTGTGGTGGAACTTGGTGAACTTTAGTGAGCTTGAATTTCACTGATTTGCACACCCTTACCAATGACTTCTAAGCAAAATCAGCCGTCATGGAATAAGAGAGGGGATTAAAAGCAGTATGCCTTCGGTATGCCAGGTGTTATTTTGCTTATGCCCTGCTTGTGGGCTTCCCGTTGGTATCTGATTGGCTACTGTGGGGATGACTGACGCTTAGACTAGATAGAACTTTGGTCCGATTCAGCAGGGCTGCTCTTATGTTCTCATGTAATCTCTCTCTCTCTCTTTGGCACAAAGATAGCCTGGGCTGGCAGCTCATTATTGAGCTTTTTCTTTTTCTGTTCTGACCCTTTTTCTGATTGGCTCCAGCAAATCTCACAAGATCTGAACACCCCCTATCAGCTACCTAGGGAGGTTGTGGGCTCTCCCACACTAGAGGCATTCAAGAGGCAGCTGGACAACCATCTGTCAGGGATGCTTTAGGGTGGATTCCTGCATTGAGCAGGGGGTTGGACTCGATGGCCTTGTAGGCCCCTTCCAACTCTGCTATTCTATGATTCTATGATTCTATTTAGCCTTAATGTCCCCAGACACGATCCACAAGTTTGCATCATTTCCACCCCTTGCCAAGTAAAGCATCTTCATGCTTGGGTCCTACTGCCATTATAAAATCCCTAAATGCTACACACATTGGATTCACTAGTATTTTATTCTCACCAATAACTCAATAAGCTTAAAACCAATTGGAGTATCTGTCCCCTCTGACGGCATGTCAAAACAGAAAGGCAGGAGCAAAAAGTGAACACAGCAGGCACTGCAGCGATCTGCCTCAATTGCCTTTGTGGTTTAACATTTGGATCCTCTTCATGTAGTTCTTTCATAGCCGATCGGCATTTGTCTTCTCTCTCTACTTGAATGCTTAAGCATGTTGTTCTTGGCAGACTCAGCCGATGAAGTAACAGACTTTACAATGGCTACATTGAGCATTATGGTGCCTAATTCTGTAAGCAAACTATACAAATAACTGTCTTGTACACTGCAATGTTCACCAGCTTATTGGCTGCGCCTCAGCTCTTTTTCAGGGGATGCAAATAATGTGCTCAGGAGTCTAAGCAGGAAACTGAATGCAGCATTGGCAATGCTGCAACAGTCTTTCAGAAGAGTCTTCACCAACTGCCTCCTAATAATAATAATAATAATAATAATAATAATAATAATAATAATTTATTTCTTATCCACCTCTCCACTTGGATCAAGGCGGGGGAACAACAGCGAATATAAAACACATAAAAAGTGCTTTAAAACATAGTATACATTATTAAAATTTATTTATTTATTTTATTTATTTAATTACATTTATATACCGCCCCACAGCCGAAGCTCTCTGGGCGGTTTACAACAATTAAAAATAGTAAACATTAAAAGTATACAGAAATTTTAAAAACATAAAAACAGTATAAAAACAACAGTATCCATTTAAAAACAACAATTCTGGGGTCCATTAAAAACAAACTTAACGTTGTTAAAGTGCTGTTAAAATGCCTGGGAGAAGAGAAATATCCTTAAAACATCCTAAAAATCCACTGGATAGGCCTGCCAGAATAGATCAGTCTTTATTGCTTTTTTAAATGCTAAAAGTCTGTCAAGTTGACGAATCTCCTCCAGCAGGCTATTCCACAGTCTGGGAGCGGAAGAAGAGAAGGTCCTCTGGGTAAGGTCTCTTACAAAAAAACTCAAATATGAAGAGCATATTATACGCTATGCTGACTTCAGGTTACCAGATACCCCCTCCATATTCCCCATTTCAGCACAATCCTACACCCTCCCCCCCCCCACACACACACACTTAGCCAAGCATCTGATTTGCTAATACATTGGATAACATAGATTCTCAAATTGTGTTCTGTGACCTTAAATCCCCACTTCCTGGCCTTGTAATTTGTGTTTGTCTGCTCAAAAGCAGATAGCCCCTGCCTGTGTGTACACCGTGATGAATGACAAGGTGACTTTAGGAAAGTTCACCTCAAACTGAACACCGCACCATGTCTTGCATCTCAAGAGTTACAGTTCTTCAAGCCTCTGCAACATTCTTTATTTCCATCCAAAGCCTCGATTGCTTTTTTACTTTCTACCTACAAACATTTCTGCGGAGTGAGTAATGTGCTCTATGCTCTACAAAGCACGGCTTCTGCGGAGAAGTCAGATGGTAGGGCAGAAAGCCACCATGAACCCAAAGGGACAGAAGCAGCAGTCACTAGCCTGGCAGGATGGCCAGTTGGCTCCCTAATCTCTCACAACCATGATTTTGCATGCATAAGGACCAGTGGTCAGTCCCTGGCAGGACCAGCATCAAGGGTAGGCATGATCAGGCATACTGAAAAGAGCCCCCTGGACTTGTTTCTGTTCTTCACTATTTCAACCTGCGTCTTCCCCTGCCTCTCGCTCTGGTCCAGACAACAGGGGTGGTGAGAAGGAGGAGCAAGAGCTGCCACTGCCTACTTGCTCACTGGCTCTTTGCCTGTTGAGTAAGCCAATGGTAGCAGTGATGAGAAAGAGGAGGAGGAGCAATTGCAGCTGGTGACAATGGCAGTGAGAAGGTAGATACCCTGAGGGAGGGGGCTCATTGAGGGCATCTTGCCCAAGGGCCCTCAAAAACATGCAGCTGGCCCTGACTAGCTATATAAATAGCAAGCCACTTGTTAGTAGAGCTTAAGCTTGTTCAGGAGGGTGAGCGTCAAAGGTAGGCATGCCAAGGGCCCACGCCCCAGCAGGGACCCATTGAGATAAGCCCCCTGGACCTGTCCTCCTCTTCACCATTACGATCTGCTTATTCATCTGCCTCTTGCTCTGGCCCGAACAGCGGTGGTGATGAGAAGGAAGGAGGAGCAGTAGATGCCACTGGCTACTTCCTCACTGGCTCTCTGCCTGTCAAGCAAGCCAGTGGTAGCCATGATGAGAAAGAGGAGGAGGAGGAGGAGCAATATCAGCTAGTGACAATAATAGTGAGAAAGTAGACTCACTGAGGGCCCTCAAAAACCCAGAGCCAGCAGGGTTTCCTGGAATTTCTGGTTTCAAGATCACAGGGATGGGAAAGATTCTTGCCCCTGGTCTGGGAGAGCACCTACCCATCACAGTAGATGATACTGGGCTTAATGGTTTGAACAGTTTCAAACTGAAAAGCCGTGGGGTTAAAGCTGTAAACAACATTTCAAAAGACCAAAGCTAAACAAGCCTTAACATAAAAGTGTATTGATGAGTTCAAGTTCAAAACGCGGGCGTCTTCTAAATTGAAAAATGAAAACCACCTTGGCATCAGACTGAATGGCCATCTTGCACTCTCCTTCATCCTGCAGACAACCCTCCACTTGCATGAGGAGCAGATGGGCCACCAGCTTGCTTCAAGAGGCACAGCGGGTGCTCACTTTCTCCTCCAAGCCACAACAAAAACACTCACAAAATGCCACCCCACAAACTGGAGACTGCTGAAGGAAAAGCACTTAGGGCCTGGCGTGTTTCTATTCTTGAATGCGTAGCAGTTTTTATTTATGCAGAAAACAAACAATCTGTAGGAATGAAAGATGTCAGAATTGACTGAGGTTTTAAGTGAGTTCAGACCTTCAGCTCAGTACCATGCAAATCCCCAAAGTGTGGAACAAGTCTTCTGTATAGGAAGGCTGCTCTGGGATCTCTGCAGAAAATCCTCTCCCCCTTCTGTACAAAACTAGGGCCCAGGACGATATCAAGAGTGGTCCTCAAATTCCTTTACATTCTCTCTTCCCCATCAACATATGTCATTTTTTAACTACTGAAATTGGGAGCCCTGCTTTTATCTGAAAGTTTGGGACCGGGGGTGGGGCAGGGAGGGGCAGTTACTTAGGTATGTATTTTTCTTGCAGGCTCTATACTAAGTTCAGGTGTTTCCCTGTACACATAGTGACGGATGGGAGAGGGGAAATTATGGTCTGTGCAAATCTAAGATCTGTTCTTCATCTCAGATTTGGGGGGCGGGGCACCGATAACAGGCCCCTTATCTTAACATTCCATTGTATGTTGGATTTTTTCCTTTCAGGGCAAACATCAAGATATGCAAAGCTAATTCCAAAGCAAGCAAATCTTGCAAAAATAAAATTAAAAAAATAAAATGTAGAGTTTGAATTATATTGAATTTGTGGCTTTAATTTGCTCCAGTATTTTTTTGGAGGAAGATGTCTGTCGTTTACCAGTGATACAGGCTAACATTTGCACTGTGAGTTCTGATAAGAGGATGATCAAAGGTTGATTTAGAGCACAATCCTAATACTTGATATACAGAGGCATCCGATGTTGGAGAACGAAGGCTTTTACAGCACCCTGTTCCTATTAAAAAAAACAAATTCAGCTAGACAGGGTTTTTAGCCCATCCGACTGACTTGCCAGGCTATGGGCAGTGACAGAGAGGCTCATGGATCAAGCAGATCTAAGCTTCTCTTCCCATTTGCCTCCCTGCCTAACAGAATGCCCACTTTTCAACCTCCCAAAACTTTTTTGAGGATGCTGCCGTATCTTCGGAAGAGATTCCACCACAGTGCCTGTGGCGGCTCCGGGGACTGCAGAAAAATCTGCACGTGGATATATGCACTGAAGTTGTAGCTGTGACTACAGCCTTGAGGGGAGCAGGGAGGGGGAATTCACACCATCCCACGGCTCCTCAGATGCTGTCTTGGAAGCTGCAGGATTGTTCTGTTAGTGATAAGTGGAAAGCGCAGGGAAAAAATGATCTACTAACACTCCAAAAAAACAAAACGAAAAACAACCCCACATTCCAAACCTTGTTTCATCAAAAACATTGGCCTCCATCTTTACCGCAAACCAATTATAAGCTCTTTTTACTTGCCCTCACAAAATTATTTGTGAAAAGAAGTCTCAACAGAAAACTACCACAAGTCTGGATAACGTGGCCATCCTGGCTCAGCACAGAGGTCTGCTTCTCTCATCAGCCAGTTTCCTCAATTCAGGGATTAAAGTATGGATAATATTTAAGAGGTTTGGGTTCCATTGTATATCCTTTAGTCCATCAGGTATAACATTTGAGACATAAGTCATAACTAATAATTTTTTTAAAAAAAAAGTCTAAAACCAATGCTAATGGCTGACCACACAATAGACACCAGTGCCAGGGAACAGATGTCAGACTGAGAAAATAGACTGTAAATAGCCAATTTAGCTGGCATCTTAAGGCTGTCTCTACACGAGGCATTTATCGTGCGCTCGTGACTGTTCACTCACAGAAGTTAGTAGGTCCTTTTCATGACATTGTCAACCTCCGATGCTTCTCCTATCATTTTCAAGTGGGAATGTGCCATTTTATAAGTCATGGAAAATGCGGTAATAAATTTAAATTGCGTAATATAGCAGCGCTATCTGCTGGTGGTATAAATTAAACATATGAGAATGAACCGGCAAAAACAAAGGGGGAGAAGATTCCAGAGGACAAAGCCCCAGTAAGGCTGCGGGATTTTTGCTTAATGTAGAGAAGCCCCAAATTTCTGGATTTCATTTCATACCATCTTGTGCATGCAAGGCTCCCCACTTCTCTGAACAGCAAGAAGTTCCAAAGGCAGTTGCTAGAGCAGAAATGAGCAAATTGTGTCCCTCCAGATGTTTTGGCCTACAATTTTCATCAGCCCTAGCCAGCATAGTCAGAGGTGAAGGATGATGGGAGTTGTAGGGAAACATATCTAGAGAGCCAGGCTTTGCCCATTCCTGAGCTAAAGGATCAGTTTCCTAGAGACAATTAGTTGATAAAGGAGAGCTAAGATGAGCAGAGAAAAGAAAGATGGAGAAAGGTGGCCAACAGCAACGTCTTCCCCACGTATGTGCCTACTGTCCCCTCCAACCTTCTTTGCCTATTTTGGAGAGCTTCAGATTTCCCCCAACAGGTAGAGCAGAACACGGGGAACAACAAAACTGAGGAAACCCACTCATCCCTAGTTCTTACAACAAATGGGGAACGTTCTTCATCCTGCTAGAATGTTTCATGTTTTAGCATTTTTGGCCTTTTCCTATCTAAACTGAGCTTTAATTCTCCTTTTTGGTACATCCCATATTTCAGCTTTACACCCCCATGAAGGAATCCCAACATTTGCAATAGAACATGAAACTTCAGGAAGTTCACCTAGGTTTGGAGTTTGCATTCCATGACTGACACAAGTATTTACCAGTTGAGCCTCTGAAGACACCCATGGTGACATATGTCAGAAAAGATTCGGCACAGCTCTGATCATTTCTCTCCAGCTGTTCTTTACACCTGTTATACCTGCAGTTTATAAAAGCCCTCTGGACTGTCTGTTATAAGGGAGCTTCAGCTAATGGTTTGTATAGTAATGTAATAAATAAATAATAAATAAGTGATTTTTGAGCTTGGCTTAGGGTATCCTATAAAATGCCATTACGAAAAGGATGGTTTAGATATATTTTTCCTTATAAAAGAGAAGGGAATGGCTGTGCATTTCTTATAGAAGGGTTTTTCTGGGTGGCTGTTGACTGGAATCAAACTCTAATTTCTTGCCATTATCAATAGAGTCACGGTGTAGCGTGCCCTAATATTTTAGCACCATGGGCATATCCAAGTAATATTTTGTTCAGGATTGCACACAAGAGCCAGTGGGCCTATGGATTATCCCTACTCCCTACTATGCCTCTTTTCTGTTCCTTTGAGTACAAAAACAGCAACTGTTGATTATTACAGCGACATCAACATACACAGAACTTTACAGCATAACGTAAGCAAGAGACAGGTTCCTGACCCAAGGAGCTTAGAGAGGGTGGGGAGGGAGTAAAGGCAAGAGTAATAAAGGTTTGTTTCATTTGTCTTAGAAAGCAGGTTTTGTCTTGGAGCGTTGCGGAGATCCCATTTTCAAATGAACACTGGATGTCCTCTGTTCATTTCCAAACCTCTGCCCACAATGGAGGATGCGAAGGAGAAGTAGGAGAATGCACAATAGCAAGGTCCCTCTCACCTGGGAATCAACCTCAGGGATGAAACATCATCTGTAAAAGGTCCCACCAGTTGAGAGAGCAATTCTTACCTCTGAACTTGCCCTGCTTTTTGCCTCCCCACCCCATGAAGTGAAGTACTTTGGATTCATTTTCATGACTTTTGAGTGTTATGATTCATAGGCAATTTAAAAAAAAGCTTGAAGTGGCTGGCATAAAAACAGCAATATCAAATGAAACCAAAACATACTAGTATAAGTATACAAGCCTCATAAAAGAGGAATGTGTTTTGGGTTCCTGGGACAGGAAATAAAGTACAAAGGATCCCATAATTTGCCTTCCTAATATATATATATTTAATTCTTCAAGTTTCAATTTATTTTTTATTTATTTTACAAGTCTAGAGAAAATAAGCCCCTGGCTGGAAGTCTCAAAACAGGCTAAAACCTTAAGCTAGCTCTTTATTACGCATTGACAAAATGCATACTTTACATCAGTCTCAGATACCAAACTCTAGCCATTTCTCACTGTAAGCCAAACCCAGCAAATCTGATTGCATGAAAACATCACACTTTTAGACCCTGCTACAATGGTCACAACACCGTCAGCGTCAGCAAAAGCTCTCCTACCACTGCTGCATCACCATTCCCCTGCAGCATTGAATGCACCCCACACACTATCAGTTCCTAATACCATTATGTGGTGCATAGACATTTGAATGCATTACATTACTGTAAAAAGCAGCGTCTTTAGAGAAATGTAAAAAGTGGCTCCTTATCAAAAGCTAGAGCTTAATTGTTATGGTTTTATTTCTAAACTTAACCCTTCCATTAAGCATAAGGTACAGATAAGTAGCAGAAGCACAATCTGATCCATTCAGAATTTCTCTAAACAGTATTTAGACCTTGGGCTTTTAGTTTAGGATCATCCCCAAATATTAAGCAATTTGTTTTCCTTGTGGCCAAAGGACACTTAAGTAAAATAGTACAATCAATGAGGTTAAAGATAAAGAGCTGTAAGAAGAGAGCTTCCAGACACAAGTGTTTATTCAACCCATTTTTAAATGTTCAGAGAATCTTGGAGATAAACGATAATTCTGATCCAGTTTAATTTGTTATGACAAGAGAATATCAAAACCTTCGAATAACCTATTCTCTTGATTCGATGAGCAATCATCACAGTAGATATTTCTGTTTTGCCTAAACAAAGAGAACACTTTGGAGACACCCGTCCCACTGACTTCAGTGGTCAATTTCGATAGGTTGAATTGGTATTTCCATGGTGCAAGACACAGCATCCAAGAAAGCCGCTAAAAGTTCTGCATCGAATGCTAAATATGTCATATGAATCTTAATAATAAATGCTCAATTTTATTTATTTCATATATATGGGGTGGAATGGTTCAGGTGCCATATACGTATGCTATTCCCATTGCCCGAGGCTAAACTACTAACCCACTATTGCCACCCACTCCCCATAAAAACAATTGTTCTTATGAATCTTGTGTTGTTGTGTGTGCCTGCTTGTATACAAGACTGAAAAATGTATTAAGTTCCTCCTTGCAAAATGCCTTCATAAAACTGGTTGTGTTTTAAACTGTGTTTGAAGACACATGCCCAATATCTCTCCTTACACTCACACACCCCACCACCAACCCCCTTTGCCAAAACATCCACATTCCAAAATGGAAACGTTCCCCCAGAACTCCAGGTGAGAGGCATCAATGTAACTTTCGCATTGCCACTGAACTGTAAGTCTAGTTTTAACGTGCTTTAGTTTGCTTGGCACAAACTTCTAAGCATCAGGAAAGCACTACATTCAAGTTTAGTTTTACATCAACTTCCAGAGTCATTATTATATTATTCACCTTGGAAACAAAAACCCAGCCCAGTTGTATTAAATTCTACACCCAGTAAGAATAATACACTATGCTAAAGTGTGTTGAAAGAATTCCTTTTGGAATGTCCCTTAAAGTTATGTCTTCTGTAACTGTCATGGGCACCCACACGTTACAAGAAAGTAAATGAGAAACTGAAGGTGGGGGAATGAATAATGTTACTTTTGGGGGGGTTGGTTGGTTGTTTTGCTGAATTTTTTTTCTGCTAAAGTTCAAAGGGGAAAAAAGTTAGTACTTTCAAAAGTTAGCCAAGGGATACCATCTGCGTACCTTCACTGGTCGCGGCATTTTTTTGTGTTCTTGTTGGTGTGTGATCTGTACTGGAACTCACGTCGGATGAGATGCTTGAGCTGCCTTTACCTACAAAGGAAAAACGGGAGCGTTAGAACGCGTTGGTTTTTTCTAACCAACAAGTATTTAAAAAAGGACAAATGGGCATGATTCAAAGACACCTAATTCCATGTGAGCAAATTTGCTTCAAACGTTCCTTGAACAGCAACCCTGCCATCACCTTGCCTTTCAAAGCTTTTGAGGCAAGGAGGACTACCCTTTGAGGGACTACCTTTCAAAAAATCCCATTTGGGCATAGCCAAACAAGAATGGCAGCAAAGAGTATCAAAAGCCACCAGAACCCATTCACTTTCTCCAGACACCCTGAAGAATCGTTTTTTTAAAAAAAAGGTTTTACTGCCTTTTGAAGGGAGTTAGTGGAGTCTTCTGAAGGAGGAAGTTCTGCAGAATGGATGCAACAAATGCAGCAGCAGCAATAACAACAACCACCTTTTTTAGAACCCAAGGCATTTGTGGCTATTGATAATAGTCAAGAACAGAAAACCCAGACAAACTCAGATTTTTGTGTATTTTCCAGCAGAGTTATCTGAAAAAACAATGTGGTTTATCAATAAGAGGTGGGAGGGAAGATAGATAACTGAGCACTTTTTGTTGGATCACCTTTCAAATTGTAATACCATTTTAATTTTGTGCAGCATACTGACAATGCACGTCCACAGCATACATCAGCCTGTTTCACACATAACACTAAGCCATGGTGTAGTTTATTGAAATCTGGCTTGTTCCCAAACTCTACTTTGCAAGCAAACCCTAGTTTGTTAAGCAGCTACAAAGCACAAATAAAAGTCATGGTTTGTTGTTGGCTTACAAAATGTAAACTATGGCTTGTCATGATGTCTGAACCCAGAAACATGGTTTATTCTTGGCTTTTGTGCTGCTGTCCATCCTGAAACAGAAGCACCCAGCACGAGCAGCCTGAAAATGAAACGGTTCTGAAGGCAGACAAAATGAGCGGGAGAGAAACAAAGCAAGAGCAAACAAACCATGGGCCATGTTTGGACACATCGATAGTTAACTGTGGGTTAGTAGTCAACTCACAGTTGGTTATTTTGTGAATAGTCCCCACATAATCAGAGAAATAACCAACCATGAGTTGGTTATAAACTGCTGTGAGTGGATTATTAATCCACGGTGCATTGATTAACTCGCCCACCACCTTCCCTCCTCCTCCTCTCAGTCCTTCCGCTTGTATCTCATCATCCCTTGATGACGAAAATAGAGTTCTGCCAGCGCAAGTGGAGTGACAGTTGCCACTTTGACCACTCTAGCCTAGCGATTCTGTAGCTGATGAAAATAACCAACGGTGCCCTCCCCATGGCACGATAACAGTGGTTTAAATAATCCACTCTGCACATCACTGGTTATTTTCAGGGGTTATTTCAACAAAACAACCCACCATGGGTTTAAAAAATCCAGCCACATGACACAATAACCCATTATGGGTTATCATGCCATCCAGAATCAGTCATGATTTGTTTTCTCAAGACAATTCATGCTTAGTTAACATAACAAATCACGTTTAACATAAACCATGGTTTAGCATAACATGCAAATACAGCCACCATGTAGTAACTTCTGATATGACTGGGTTTAGTTGTCAACAAAGGTAGATAACAAATCTTTGGTGTAACTGTTATACAAAAATAGCTTTTAAAAAATAAAGAACCTGGATTTTTCTGTGATAACATGTTGATGGGTTTAGGGAAGTAATTCTAAAGAGGTAAAATGCACGACTCACAGCAACAGCAGTAATAAAAAGCCAATTGCTCTGACAGACAGGTCCTTCGAAAGAACAGGGGGGTTGTAAGGGCCATTTCTAAGCCATTTGTTAAGAACTGCAGGGTTTCTTCTGCCATGCTATCAGGGCCAGTTTGGGACAGTGCAAATCAGCCAGAGTAAACAGATTTTAATGCATTATTAGTTTTAAAAGCTGACATTTGCTTCTTATTTTGCTATTAGCAGACTTTTGCCAGGATATTCTTCGCTACTGCCCAGCGGTAAGATTCATTCTGTTCTCTCTTGGCAGACTGTTTCCTGTACAGGCACAAAGTTAAAGCAGTGCTTCTCTGGCAACTGCTGCAATTGTCAAAGGTCAGCCAAAGCGTTTGGTTATTCACCAAAATGAAAGGCTGAAGGATAAAAATTACGTTTTGAAAATCCCCATTTGCCCTATATGTAACTTATAATACATTTTAAAACATTGCAACATCTGCTGGGTAATGAAACTTTTAGGAGCTGTCACTCCCATAACAATGCATTATAAACAGAAAGAGCAATGTCAACTCTCTATCACATAATCCGAGGAAAGCTGCTCTCATTTGCAACATTTCCTTTGGGTTCCTTTTATTGCTCTAAAGTGACGGGGAAGGTTCCTCAGAAACTAGGACCAGGGAGTATTTCAATCATCCGAGGAAAAATGGTTGTTTATGTGAAAATGTCTGTTGATCCCGATGGAGAAACCTCTGCATACAGCAGCCCTGCAATGTAACTGTCTACCATGCAAATTTCTTTTTTTCTTTTTTTGCAGTCATCCCGGCTTGTAGGGAATTCGCACAGCCTATGGGTTATTTAATTTGGGGAGGAGGGAATTGCCAGCAGAGCCCCAATTGTTGCTGGAAGACTTTCAGCCCACTTCACCTTGCTCTCTTCCAATTCACAGGAGGTAACCTCAAGCCAATTAATCACACAATCTCCGCAGCTTAAACACGGTGGCTTGTTTAAATCGTGGTGCATGCTGGCCTGAGCATGGGTTGTTGTGTCAGCTAAACTCGGGTGGCATGGCTTGTTGAAAGGGGAAACAACCTTCAATTCACCCAACCTTCAATTCACCCATGGGTTATTTCCCTTCCAACAAGCCATGCTGCCTGGGTTCAGACAACACGATAAGCTGAGCGCGGGCAAGTAATTAGGCAAATGGGTCCCATCACACCCCCAGCACGTGGCATGGCTTAAACATGCCTCCATAGCTTGTTTAAGCCACAGTGATCATGGGAAATGGACGTAGTACACAAGGTAATCAGCCAAGCTCAGTATCCGGTTTAGAGAGATGTTATTAAACAAAAGGGAAAAGGGAGCATAGCGTGAAATAAGCATGATACCTGATAAAACAATAAGCCAAAGAAGGTTCTACATAGCCAACAGTGTGTAACTATAATACCAGGTTGCTACTTTATACGCTACTCAGCACCTCAGGGAGTTGTTGACTGACAAGTGAAGGGCTAACACAGGCTGCCTGGTGTCAGCCGCATATCCAATCAAAAGCTAACTTATCTAATCAAGAGCTAACATGGTCTGCCTAGTGTCAGCCTCACATAGGCAGCTATGCACAATTCATGCATGCCCAAGGCAGGACACTAAAAAGGAGAGGTGATAAGTGGGGGAACGATTCTTCTGCTGCCAGGCTGAACTAATGCAAAAGCTAGTCCTGTTGATTTGGGCAAAAGAACAGGAAGTGTGTGCCCTGCCAGTTTCTCTACAATAAAGAAGAGAGTCTTTGGAACTTTGTAGCATCTTTGGCCATGTGACAGTCTCTTATTCCTACAAGTTAAATTCTAAAACCACTCTCTGTTACACTGTCTTTAAAAGTAGAAGATCTAGTCACAGATCTCCCACCACATCATTTAGTCTAGTCTTTTTAGAGGTTGTAAATAGCTACTTACCTGGGTCACTTTTAGAGAGTAAGAATGAACTCTAGGTGACCAGATACAAAAGATTTTGTAAATTAGATGAAGTTGATGTTGCTCCCCTTTTAGGTCATCAAGGTGCCAAAAATAATTAACACAGGTAAGTGTTGGAATACAAATCAGTAGAACATTTTATGGGCTGGTAACTTGCACACATGTGTTTGCAACCTTGCTGTAAATTAACAGGTGCCAATTCTTAAAACTTCAAGGTAAATGGAACAAAACAAGCACAGAAGTAACACAATAAGTAATTTCAGAATCTTACACTGTCATAGGTTTAAAAAAGATATTTAAAATCACAACATTTCTTCTATTACATTGCCCATGTAATCAGTCAGAAAGAGAGGCTCCTTTATACAGAAACAATCCATGAGATCATCGCCCCGGAATAAATATTTAACTAGTCTATGCGTGCGCACGTGTGCATGTTGGACTGTATGTTTACACAAAGAGCAATTGTGATAGATACTGACTTGCACAGAGGGGAGACCACACAAGCAGTTTCTTCCCATTGTAAAAACAGCACAAAGACATGATAGTTAAAACCCTTGTTTAGACTCTCACAAAGGTGACTCTCACAATTGGTGGAAGGCCACTATAAATGACAGAAGTCATGCTTAAACATGGCACATGCGTGTCAATATACAACAAATAGCCAAGGGAAACTAGAGATGTTACCTCTTATGAGCATAGATCTTAAGACCAACGTTGTAATGTCTAGGCCCTTTTCACTTTGAGGATAACTAAGGCCATAGCTAGACCTAAGGTTTATCCCTGGATCGCCCAGGGGTCAAACCTGTTCATCTAGGTGACACACAGGGGATCCAGTGCTCAGGCAGGGGCGAACCCTGGATGATCCCAGGATAAACCTTAGGTCTAGCTGTGGCCTAAGAACATAATCAGTTTCAAGGCTCCTTCTCATATTGCATGGGAGCCAGTTGAGCATAGCGTCTTCCTGCTCTGCTCAGGTAACATCGTGTGTCATTTGAAGCAGCTTTAAGGTCCCAAAATCATCCCAGCCAGTGCTGGCATAGGGAGGGGGTGTGACATGCAGGTATTGTGGCCAGCCTAAAAGTTCTGGAGAGCGGAGGGCTGTCAAAAAAGTAGGGGGCGGTTTATCTGGTCTGCAGGCCTTCTTAAGAAAAAAATGTAAATTGTTTTCATTTAACCCTTATATTTGCAGCCATAATGCAATTTATGTACATTCAAAGAAGTTCACTAAGATTTAACAATTGTTATGGTTCCTGCCACCAATTAACAAAAAAGTTTTTAAAAAAATTCAGAACAGCCCACTAGTAGGAAGTCAAAAATAAGCTACAAGACGAATAATTCTTATCATAGAATAATAGAATTGAAAGGGGGCATTGAGGCCATCAAGTGCAGCTGCCTGCTCAGCACAAGAATCCAGTTTAAAGCATCCCTGACAGATGGTCCCCAACCTTTACTTGAATGTCTCCAATAATGGAGAGTCCACCACCTCCATAGGCAGTTGGTTCCACTACCTAACTGTTCAAGCATTAGAATTTTTTCCTGCCTTCCTGTAACTTAAGCCTGTTATTTCTTGTCCTACAGTCTTGGATGACAGAGAATAGACTGCAGCCTTGTTCTGTGTGACAACCCTTTAGGTACTTGAAAAGTGCTATCAACATACGGTTCCTTCAATCTTTACCTAAAGGACTTTAGTTTCTAGTCTCCTGATCATCTTTGTTCCCCTTCTCTGAATTCATTCCAATTTATCTGAATCCTTCCTAAAGTGTGGTATCCAGAACTGGTCATAGCATTTGAGGTGAGGTCTGACAAACACAGAGTAGAGTGGAACTATCACTTCCCATGATTTTAAAACTATACTTCTATTGATGCAACCTAAAATTGCATTTGGCTTTTTTGCAGCCACATCACACTGCTGACTTGTATTCAGCTTGTGATCAACTACAACTGTGAGATCCTTTTCATGTGTATCATTGCCAAGCCATGTATCCCCCTATCTTACACCTGTGCATTTTATTTGTTTTACCTAAATGAAGAACTTTGCACCTGTCTCTGCTGAATTTCATTCTCTTGTTTTCTGCCCAGTCTTCTAACTTCTCAAGGTCATTTTGAATTTTGTTTCAGTCTTCTAATGTATTAGCTATCCCACACAATTTTGTGTCTTCTGCAAATTTGATAAGCCTTCCCCCACCCCAATCTCTTGAACTTGTCTTCCTGTTGAGTTTTCCTGCCATGGAATCCTACTTATCAGTGCTCTCATTAAAATCAGCTTTCCTGACGTCCAAAGACATTTATGAAGACATTTTGATTGTGCTTCGTGGTAAGCAGATTCACATGCTTTCTTGGCTGCTTAAAAATGTTGTTGAAAACAGTGATATTTTGTATTTCTTGCAACTGCCTCCCAACACAGTCAATGTGTTTCAACGCTGCCTCAATAGTCAGATTCTTCTGTTGCAGCAGTGATGTTACAGGTTTAAGATATCCCCATACTTTTATCATAATTTCACTAAGAAAGGGAAAAGAAAGACTACTGGTGTGATTGAGCAATTCAACAGCTTCAGTCATTTAATGACAATTTTTTTTCACAAATATTTGCATTGATTAATTTGAGTGCAGAAAGAATGAAGCCTTCATCTGAATGTATAACTGTAACTGAATTCAAGTGTCCAGTCCAAGTGAACCCAAAAGCTGCCTTTATAAATCTGAGCAACATGCTGCTTCTTTAAAAAAAATATATGTACAACTGTTCACATAAGTCAAAATATTCCTTCTCACAGATATAGCCTCAATCGCATGTACTGTTAGTAATATGTGGGCAGATTCCATTGCAGCATTGCCCCCAAATAATAGCATCTGTATGCTTAAGAACAAAAGGAAAGGCTTTCCTGTGGTTTTCTTAAAATTCCAAAATAAATTTACTTATTTGTTTGTAAAAAATAAAATAAAATAAAAATTAAGGGGGGGCAGAGAAAATATATGTGGGCACCCCCCCAGCTGACCCTAGCTATAGGGGCAGCAATGTGGGCTCCTCCCACTTAGCTGAAGGGCTTGTGATGTTACCCAGAGAACACAGAAAGGAGTCGCACTGCAGCAGCTCCCACACCAAAGGCAACACGAGAAAGATGCTCAAGTGTCAATAAAACTGGAAGCCAATTGGAACCCATCCAACGAAACAGTCCACATAAAAGTGACACATACATGGCGCCTGAGGCAAGGATTTTCTAATCTGTCTTGCTAAAATAAAACGGCTGAAAGCAACCTTAAGTTTGACCCAAGTTACTGCAACTATGAGGCTACACCGCAGCATACATTATCTAGAAAATTAAATACTCTGAATGGATACTTCTGCATGTTGCAAGGTCATGTCCAAGTGTCGCTACAAACCCTGGGCTTAAGAGCTCCAGGGGGGAATATCTTGAAAACCAGGGGGGAAACACCAACCGTGAAATAAATATTTACACATTCCAAAGTTTGCCCATAATCCAACAGTATGAGTAAACAGCAATCAGTATTGCACTCATGTAGCTGTTTGGGAGGGAACAATGAATGGAGGTGGGGGGAATGGACTGAATCAAAACCTACTCTCCCGACTGTGTCTCCCAACCACTTGATCAGCACTATCACCAATATTCTAGTAAGGATACACATATGCAATCCCAGTAGCTAGATAAAGTGAGGAAGCACTTTTACAGCATGTGGTTCCTCATCCAGCCACGGATACACAGAAGTTTGCCCCCTATGTAGATAAGAGGGATTGTATATGCATGCATTGTCTACTGCACTATAAACCCATTGTCTTTTCTAATTATCCACTACATGCACCAATGAGATCTGTAATTACGAGCTGCAGGAATAAACACTTCTGCTATTATTACTGAACCTCTGCAAGTAACCAAGATATTAGGGGAAAGCATTAGCAATAATGAATGATGCAGTTTTGGGTCTACCTAAAATCAGAAACAAAAAAGAAAAAATACTGATGGCTGCAAGGAGAGATAGCAGAACTAAGAAAGGCATCAGCAAACATTGCAGAAAATGAACCTTGAAACAAAAGATACTGGAAACTGCAAAGGAAATAAGGCAGGAAAAAGGAAAGGAACTAAATGGTTATAACGTGGCAGAAGTAAGAAAGCCAGGCTTAGATACATAAAGAATTCTGGACACATCAAGCAACAGTCTTGAATCTTTTCTGACCATGGAGCCATCTTTAACAACAATTTGTAACATGAGAATCACTCCTCCAATCCAACAATAAAAGCGTATTTTAAAATACATTTTTAAAAGACTCCTAAACAAACTTAGCAGTCATGGAATAAGAGAAGATCAGTAACTGGTTAAAGAACAGAAAGCAGAGAGTAGGAATAAATGGTCAATTCTCTCGATGGGGGGAAGTAAATAGCAGGGTCCCACAGGGATAGGTATTGGGACCAATTCTTTTCAACTTGTTCATAAATGATCCGGAATTAGGAGTGAGCAGTGAAATGGCCAAGTTTGCCAATGACACCAAATTAATTATTTAAGGTTGTCAAAACATGAAGGGATTGTGAAGAGCTCCAAAGGGATCTCTCCAAGCTGGGAGAGTGGGCATCCAAACAGCAGATGTGGTTCAATGTAGGCAAGTGTAAGGTGGCTAGTGGTGGCTGAGCCTGGGCGTGTTTGGGGAATGGCTCTTCACATGAGTTGAAGCTAGCCGCAGCCCAATGCAGCTGGCTTCAATCCATCATCAGTATCCCAATATAAGACAAGCCGGAGATGCTGTTAGATTGCTGGAAGCAACTGTCCTGTTTGGTGCTTTGTTCCAGTTGCTTGTCTTCCAGCGCCTTGGCTTGTTTAAACGTTATCTGACCCTGGAAAGACCTCGACAGCTCTTCTGTGTGTCCCTGAAACTTATACTGTTTAATTTGGCTCCTGGCAGATATTCCTGGCATACTGAACTTCGACTGTTAATTGATGATTCTAGCCATGGTTTATCTTGCAACTCCTGTGATTTATGACATAAGCCTGTGTGCAGCAGTTGCTAGAGAACATGGGTGGAAGAGTGTGCTGTTGCACCATGTCCTGGTTTGTTGGTCCTGGTTGACAATACAGTGTGAACAGAGTACTGGAATAGATGGACCCTTGGTCTGATCCAGCAAGGCACTTCATATGTTCTTATGCTCTTAAAAGTGATGCCCAAATCTAAACTTTGTTTTTATGTTCTAGTAACGCCTTAGGTTAAGATGCAACCCAATTATGTGTTATGACCCCACTGGTTGAAGAATGTTTAATTGCTACTTGTTATGTTTTTGTTGATATGTTTAATGCTGTATTTTAAAATAGTCTGTTTCCATGTTTTAGCGGATATTTGTCTCTTAAAATTGTTTTAAATCATTGTTGATGATTTTTTTTAAAAAATTAAAACATCCTTTGATGTGTTTTACCATTGGTTTTGTTGTATATGTTTTTATTGTGTATGTCGCCCTGAAAGCTTTGGCGATAGCGTGACCCATAAGTTATTGTTGTTGTTGCTATTGACTCCAGGTGGTTCCAGACAAAGTGGGCCTAGTGTTAGCAATCAGAAGGCATTGTGCAGCTGTTCTGTATTTTTCTCCTTAATGGGTCTTTTTCATTACGGAAAAAGATAGAAAAAGTGGTAAGGAAACACAGGAGGGTCACAAACAGAAGTCGGCAATGTCTGGATTCCCATAAATTTCTGTGAATAAGGCAGGATGATTGCACCATAAAAGTCTCATCTAGAAGCACCCTAAATAAGTAAAAGAAAAGCCAAAGTAATGACTGACAGATGGCCAAACTGGCTTCAAGAGTCATTCATAGAAGCTTGTCCACCAATACTGATCTTCTCATAGAATCTCCAATAAGATTCTATAGTACCCCCGGAATCCTGAAACACTGTCTGAGCAACTCTCCTTTTGTGAAATCCAAGATAGTAAAAAACTTTGGCTGAAACAATCTGCTTCTACCATTCCTGAAAGAAACAAGCAACCAAGGATCTATCATTTTTTAGCTGGATAACACACCAGGTCTGATTTAATAGGCAGTGTACTCTAATGCTACCCTGTAGCTGGGCCTGGGAGACCTGTGTTCAAATCCAATCTGTGAATGAAAACCAGACACATATCTTGCAGAGGTGGGGGAATGGAGGGAGGAATTAACACTATGACTGGACCAAACAAAGCAACAGTTAATCTTGTACCCAAACAAAGCACCATTTCTAATCCCAACTGGCTAGAAAAAAATGAGTTTCAGCAAAAAGAAAAGAAAAAAAGGGCTACATCACACCTATTTGTTTTTCCTGGTTTGCCTCTGCGATTTCCACCTCCGTTTCATTAGCACATCAAGCTAATGGTCCCTTTTACGTGTGTTTGTGGTATCACCACTGCACTGGGGAAATCTCCTTTCGCTTGTTTGCTCTCCCATTCCACTCCACCCCTTCTGCTTCCCCGTCCAGTTCACTGGTTCTTTTCGTTGATGGATGGGCACCTTTCCCCCGCTCTGGCTTTGTTGTCTAGTGCTTTACTGATTTAACGTTTCATCAGCTGTTTCTGCAGGCAATGAAAGTGGGGTTGGAGCAGCAAAAGTCTTTTAACCATTGCTAGACGAGGAGTTAGTGCGGTGTGAGGCCCGGTCTCCCTCCTGTGCATCCAGATGACGCACAGGGGATTCCGGGGTCAGGCCGGGCTAAGTCCTCCCTTGACCCGGGATAAGCGGATTCGCTTATGGCCCAGCTTTTTAAGGGGGGGAAAAGCAGAGCACGCGATGGGGCTTTCCCTTGCCCCGTCGCGTGTTGATGTCTGGAAAAGGGCGACGGCGCGCGCTAGCTGTAGCGCGCCGTCACCCCTCCTCCCAGACGGATTATCTGGTAGGTCTAGCAAGGCCCTGAGTCAGCACACGTCCGTTTGTTTGACATGGTGTGCTGGAGGAGGACAACCACCCCGCCCTTCTCTTTCATCAGCAAGACCTGTTGAAATCCTGGATTAGGATTCTGGTTATGTTTCCATGGATTTACTAATTGCTGAGGAGCTGGAGGAATCAGAAGACTCAGCAGAAAACTTAAAGGTCAACGTTGCACCTGGACATTGATGTCATAATTGAATAATTGGTAACTTGATTGTTTCAATTAAGGGATTGCAAGCAGTTGCATCACTGTACAGTTAGCCTATAAAAAGAAATGTATTCCCATGTACATGTATCACTCAGAAATTATCACTCCATCAGATGTATCAGTGCTGTATTGACTGACCGTAAGTAAGTATTTGTATTTGTGATTGCCATAACTAAATTATATTTTTATATGCCAGTAAAGGTTTGTTTAAACCTATTGAAAATCTCAGTCTTAATCTGTGTCTGTGCTGACTTTGCTGGAAACCGTTGCAAATACTCTGCTATAAGGTTATTGGCCAGAAGCCCAGTCTGGCAATAACTAAATAAGGTTGTATATAAACCAACATAACCCCAATAAGACCTCCCCCTTCAAAGCACACGCCCCGAACAAAGGACATAGCGCAAGGATGGCAATACATGGGGGTGGAAGGGCGCTTTAATCTCGCATGGAAGAAATAAACTAGCCTTTCCTTGCTCTAGGAAAACACAGAAAATGGAGGGAAAGAGGTGGGGTGACTGTAGGACAGGCACAATGTCATGTGAGTACCGCACTGCAAAATGGCAAATCAGGTATGATGAGAGTGCAATAAAACGCTGGTGTGATGGAGCCCTAAATCACAGGACTTCAGAGAGTTGAATTGGAAGATAAGAGAATGATAACAACTAGAAGCCAATCCATTAGCACAAGCATTATTCCAAGGTCTCAAAGTACTGGAGCAAGTAACTGCCAGAAATATACAATATTAAACTTACAAATATTAATAAGAGGGGATTCATGAGAAATTCATATGGGGAGATAGCAAGGAGAGGTAAGGCAGAAACAGAAGATGCCCTTTGTATCATTTTGCCCACCCCCAAAGAGTTCTCACCCAATGGATGAGGAGGCGGCCCTGGGGAGGCTGTTGCTATTGCCAAAGGCCAGATTCAAAAGTAGGCATGGTTTGGCACCTGCTGAAGGCCCACATCCCAACAAGGGCCCACTGACTTGCTTCTCCTCTTTACAGTTGCAACCTACTTGTTTACCTGCCTCTTGCTCTGGTCCAGACAACGGCGGTTGTGAGGAGGAGGAGATGCCACTTCTACTTGCTCCCTGGCTCTCTGCCAGTCAAGCAAGCAAGTGGTAGCAATGAAGAGAAAGAGGTGGAGAAGCAATAGCACCTGTGACAACGACAGTGAGAAGGTACACTCACTGAGAGGGGGGCCACTGAAGATGACTTGCCCAAGGGCCTTCAAAAACTCAAAGCTGGCATTGCTGAGTGCTCTTGGGATTGGGCACCAGGTCTCAGAGTTCCCGTAAGACCATGTGATACATCCAGCACCAAACTGTGGAAGTAAACATACAAAACATCCCTATTGTTCATGAGGCCATGACGGGGGCTAGTGTTGGGCTCATAGTCCAAGGTGCTCTAGCTCCCACAACAGGTTGTGTGTGTATCAGAGGGTTTGTGTATGTCCTGAACCCCTCACAGGGCCTTTTTTCTGAGCTGAAGGGAAATAAGTGGGAGGCTACGTGCTTCTTTTCTTCCACTCAAGCTTTCAGCACTGGCCAGCCAAAGGCTATGCCTGTTTGCTGGTTTCAGGGGGAAGGTGGGGCACACAGAACTGGGAGTCTGGCCCAAGTATAGCAATTACTAGTCAACGGAACTCCCTGTTCCAACAGCCTCCCCCCACCAACACATAAAATGGAAAATATTATTGCATATGTAATATAACTTTCTCCCAATGCTGTGTATATAAAAGACTACTGTCAGGCAGCTATTCAACTGTATAAAAGCCTTGGAAAAACAAGAGCCTTTCTCCAAGTCAGACTTGAAGTCCCCAAAGTGATGGTCACCATGCTCCTAGCCAAAAAAAACTGGAATGAACTCTTAAGAGCCTGGCTGATAATGCAAGAGATTTCCTTTCCAAGGTCACAAGGGGTTGGATAAACTGCTTTCTGCAATCCAGATCCAACAAGACATGGAAAGAAATGGCTCGCTGCTTCTGTTGTCTTGGTAGGTTTCCCTACAGATCTACGAACACGTCCAGCATTAACAGGCTTCGATTTCTCAAGTCCTGGATTTGGGCTGCTTTACTATCTGAGCAATCACAAACTGTTCTCAAGCCTCAATGTATCTGGCAATTCCTCACAACCACAGAATTCAAGATTGTGATCATCTCACAGTTATTATTTTTTTGTACATGACATTTCTTGCATTTATAACCATGAAGATAGGCTTGATAGGGCATAGGGAAATGACCGATAAGACCTCCAAAGCCAGACGGGTGTTCAGCAGAAACTTCCAACAGGCAGGAGGTAAAGCTTCAGCTTATTAATCCTTCCCAGAACTATCAGAAATAGAAAAAATATATACAAGTGTAATATATGTGGATATTCAAAATATGAATTCAGCATTTTCTAAAATATAGAATTTTGACTTCTAAAAATAATAAAATAAATACAGATAACATGCATCCTTGACTTCATTCTTTTAGTAGAACTGGTACTTTGGGAATGGATAACTTGAGTGAAATTAGTCAGACTTAGAAGTTTTCCCATGTTATATCAATGTGGGAGGACCTCCATGGCTTTGCATCTATTATTTAACCACACCCAGGCTAAAATTTGGTAGGTGTTCCAGGGCCAGATTAAAAAATTGCTTCAAGGGGCTATTTCTTTGTTTCTGGCCCAATGCCCACCAATTGGCCATCTGGTCATAGTGTGCTGGACCAGTGCCATCAGTTTAAAAAACACCAGAAGAATATAATCTCCACCAGTTTCATCTTCAACTCTACAATATGAAAGCACCATTAGGGTATTCTGGATTGCCGGTTCTGCTTGGTGCAGCAATCTGTCCCATTTATATGGTCCTCAAGCATATTTCCTACCCATTTTGATAGAAGCAATGATGGCCACTAACTATGGACATGCCATACATGTGCTTGTGCAAAGTTCCATCTTCGCCTAAGAACACCCATCCATACCCTGATGGAACATTTTGTGGCTTCCAAGAGATAAGGGTGGTGAAGAGGAGAAAAAGCACCACTGACTGGTGTGGGAGGGGGAGACTGGCTCTGGTGCTGTGTGAAAGACTATCTTTTTGGTATTCGTTCAAGGTTGAAATGTTTATTAAGAAATTCAAATGGGCTCGACGTTTCGGATATTACTATCCTTCATCAGGAGCTACAATAAAAATATAATACAAGATAAGGCCATGCACATAAAAACTTGGGTAATTTGTCCAGACAGAGCTTTAAACATCAAATTTTCTTGCTCATTGGGAGGAAAGAATAGTAAATAGAGAAAATACTTTTTGAAAAAATCATCTAAAAAGTCAACGTTTAATCCCATCATCAACTCTAGAGAAGAAGTTGGAAGAGAATTATATTATAAAACATGCGATAACTGTCCTTAAACCTCAAAATGTCTGGTAATGTTAGCTGTGGTAACTGCTATAAAACTATTTGTAAGTAATAAAGTAAATGGAAAAAAGAAAAGTCACACAAAATTTTTTCCACCCATGACATATCCCATAACCTTCGTAATTCCATCAAGAATATTTTAAGTTCACTGGAGGCAGCTGGTTATTTTACTACATTGGAGCAATTGCATTCTCCCAGCTCGACATAGGACTAACATTGGATACTACCCATTGCATTTTTTACAGATAGCCACAGAACAGTTGATGCACATCTGGAAAATTGTTAACATGTGCATAGAGCAAGTGCATGTTACCAGCTTTCGCATCAAATATATACATGTGCCAAACAGCAGTGACTGGCAACTCCTGGCATAGCTATCATACATATTTTCTGCTACCAGGGGATACTTTAGATCTATTAGCATTCAACCATCACTGGTACCCATATACCACAGACAACGGGGATTACTTGACTATTAAATGAGGACTTGATTATGTGGCATCACTACCACAACGTCAAAACTAAACAAAAAAACCTCCAACTGTTATTGGAAGAACTATTATATGACCTTACACACAATGAGTTGATTCTGGAAGTTGAATGCAGGTTCCAGTGAAATCAATGGGATAAAGTTATTCATGACTTTAGGTAAGTCCCATTGAATTAAAGGGGAACCAAGTTTCAACTAACGTAGTCTGGATCCAACCCAATATTTTTCAATGCAGGCAGCAGTGAGTCAATGGCCCCCATCTACACAATACTCCATACATCATCTACATGTTCATGTCTTCCTCCAAACAATCCTGGCAATTGGAGTTTGGTCAGTCATTCTGCTATATATGTGCTAGAGCCCCTCCTCACAGCACTATGATTCCCATGATTCCTTGTGAAGAGGGAGCGACAATTAAACAAGTGTGCAACCGCTTTGTGGCTGTGTTCACCGAGTGACGAGATATCGGATGTTGCCCTCTACACTGCGAAAAAAGGGCATGTCTAGACAGTCATTATCCCGGGGATAATGCATCTCTGTGCATCCAGTTGATGCAGAGGGGATCCCAGGGACAAGGACGGATGATCCCTCCATTTCCCCAGGATATCGGCATACATTTTTTTCACGGTTTTTCCCGTGGTCCCAGGACAATCCCAAGGACCGCGGGTGGTGTGGCCGCCCATCCTGGCTTCTTCCCTCTTCCCTGCAAGTAGCAGGGGACATTTTATTCTCCCAGCATTTTAACAGTCTATAAATAAATTTTAACTTGGTGTTTTAAATTCGTAATTTTGCACAGCTGCTGTTTTTATCTGGTTGAGCTTTTAGATTGTATTTTATATTATGGTTTTATACTGTTGTTTTATACTTTGAATGTTTTTAATTTTTGTGAACCGCCCAGAGAGCTCCGGATATTGGGCGGTATAGAAATGTAATAAATAAATAAATAAATAAATTAGAGGGAAGGAGCCTTGCTGGTGGGAGTCCAGGGCCATCGGGGAATCAGGTTTTTTGTTTTTTAAAAAACACTGTCTTTTTTAAAAAAAAACAAAATGGTGGGCGTGACGTCCTGCTTCCTCTTTGGACGTGCGCTGCATGTGAACCCAGGGGGAGGCTCTCACAATCAGCATCTCACGAGATCCTCCCCCCTCCCTCCCCTGGTCAAAGTGTATGCTGATATACCAGGGAAATGCAGGGATCATCCCTCCCTGCTCCCAGGATCCCCTGTGCATCTTCTAGATGCACAGGGACGATCCCGGGACGACCCCCGGGATAACGCCTGGTCTAGACATGCCCATCCATTTGTGATTCAGCCCAAACTGCACAGAGGGCAGTAAGAGCTTACTTAGCTTGTAGAAGCAAAACCTTAGACAGCTGTATGCATATAACACAGAAACCAGTACAAACTACAGGGCATTAGAAGCATAAATAAATAAGTTCATACAGATGAGAAAAGGGATTTCCTTAGCTTTGGGAGAAAGGCAACTTGGTAATCATTATATGGTTATGAAAGACTATTTATGTTAGATTAAAAACAAAGAAACCATAACAACACGGTTTTACAACTGAAAGCCATGGGGTCGTGGTCTTTTGTTTTGTTTTGAAGGCATGATCTGCTTGTCAGGAAAGGCTTTAGAGGTCACCCCCAATCTGTCTAAACAAGCCTGCCAACTGACACACAGCAGAGTTACCACAAAAGAACATAAAGGTCACAATGCAATAAATCATTTTTAAAACCCGGAAAGTGTAGCCAGATAGACACATTAAAATGCAGGGGATTAGACCAGATAGGCCAGCCTAAGTGTTTAAATCTACAGACACAGCAGAGTGACTCAGGTTAGAATGACACAATTTTGGAAGATGATTAGAAAGTTGGAATGAAACTTCCCTTAAGAGGCCCTACGTAATATAGTTCAACTGCAAACCACTACACCTTCTATCTCAAAGCAATCCCCAAACTCTTTGCAGTGTTCTATATGATGCTTGTTATCACAACCAGTTTTTTTCCCCTTTTTAGAAAGAGAGTCCAAAAGGTACTGGCCACCTGGTGGAGATCAAGCCCCCTAGAAGGATGGCTTCCTTATTATAAAGGAAAGGAACCTCTCATGCAAGCACTTGAGTCTTTGCTGACTCCTAGAGGGACGCCTGCTTTCGCTGGCGTTTTCTTGGCAGACTTTGTAACGGGGTGGTTTGCCATTGCCTTCCCCAGTCGCAGTTACCTTTCCCCGCAGCTAGCTAGGTACTCATTTTACCGACCTCGGAAGGATGGAAGGCTGAGTCGACCTGAACCGGCTGCCTGGGAACCAGCTTCCACTGGGATCGAACTCAGGCCGTGGGGAGAGTTTCGGCTGCAGTAACTGCCGCTTACCACTCTGCGCCACACGAGGCTCTTCCTTATAACCACCTAGAAAAAGGCATGGAGGGGGACATGCAGGAGAATATGCTGTGGGAACTTAGTCCAAAGGAACACTTGTGTCTGGCAATGTATATATTGCAAACTGGGTAAATCCAGGAGGTCAGCGCTTCTGGCCATTTGCCTGCCATGACAGAATAAATTCAATCGGAGTTGGCTTTGCCACTCAACTTTGCTTCCATTTGCATGCATTAACCAAGTTTTGTAAACAAAGATTTCAGAGCCCAAGTCAAACTAGTGAGAACATATCCAATCTGGGTTTATGGGAAATAACTTAAACGGAAACATCGTTTTCAGTGACATAATAGCTTCCTAGACACGCTACCTGGACTTAAGTCCCATTGACTTAATGGCCCTGTTCAGATGACACATTAAGCCATGGTAGTTAAGCATTTTGAGCTAAACATGATGGCTTAGCATGTTGTGCGAACCATTCCTAACCATGGTGGCTACATAACCACAGTTTAAACACACTCACTAACCATGTGCTGCAAAAGGGTTAGCGGCCTAACCATGGCTTAGCATGTTGTCTGAACAGGCCCATTGTCTGTAGCAAAATACTGGCACTCAGGATAGGATCTAAGTGTTCCACCAGCACAAGGGCATACACCATGACATTTAGAGTAGCATTGCCTATATCTGCAAGCACTACTTGGCCCACACATACACAAACATATATAGCTAGATCTCCAGCCAACAATGCTCAGCTAGCTGGCTAAACAGAATGCAGTGTTCTGTCCCCATAAAGTCAAATTGTGCATGGATTCAGCATGTGACTTCAGGCTAAGGCCTGCCCAATATCTCTATGTAACATATAGGAGCTCCTTTTTATGGGGACTGGAGACTAGGAAAGCAGGGATAAGCTTTTTTATGGGGATGGAAGTTACTGGATGATGATGATGATGATGATGATGATGATGATGATGATGATCTGTCTACTTTTAATGTATTGTTCCTGGCCTTGAATATTCAGTAGACATTAGACTACAGACAGACTTACCTCTCTGCCTTCTGATTATCTTATTTAGGTAAAAGCTACAATGGAAGCCTGGTGAGTTTGACTCTCCATCTCTAGACAAGCAAGAAATACAAATCCAACTATTTGGTTGGCTGAAATACTGTGCAATTTCTCCTGATCATAAAAAAGGGGACATTTCCTTTGCTTCCACCCATCCCTCTTGACAAACTCACCTCCAGCCTGTAAATGATCAGGCAGGTTCAGGAACCATCACAGTAAGTTTATATCAACTCTGGGCACTGAGTCGCATCCTTCGTGCAACAAACATTTGGTAGTGTTATTTTAGGGTCAAATGGAGCTCCCACAATACCCACAGTACAAATATTTCACAAAGCTCATCCTTTATTTAGAGCTATTGAAAACAGATGAACAATAAGGACTACATTCACGCAGGAGAACTCTAACAAAGCAGTCTAGAGAAAGGGAGCATCGCGTTGTGCTGTCAATAATTCAAGAGGATAAAATATGTGGAATCATAGCACAACTTTAATTTCCAATTCCCTCCCTACAACTGGAGTTTACCTTTTCAAAGGTATTTAGGGATTAAATCATTGTTCCAGCTGCCTTAGATTTATTGTGCGAATAGGAATTTCTGTTGCTTGCCGTGAATCTCTGCATGTTCGCATTTATGAACCTGTGCTTGTGGGAGAGGGCAGATGGGGAAAAGTGATTATGATGGTGAGAAACTATGAATTCTGGTAGCCTTTGGGAAACTGTAGGAGCTTGGATCTGGTTTGCATGCATGGAAGTCTGAAAGACTGTTCTGGACTGTACTTCTGCATTGCTTCTTTGCGAAGCAGCAATCCCATGAATTTGACTTTCTATAGGGGAGGGGGAAGTATCTTATCTAAGTTACGGGTAGAGAGCCTTTTCAGCTCCAGGACCAAATTGCAAAAGTCTTGGGGGAACATTCCATATGTGGGCAGGCCCAAAAGTTTCTGCACTACTTCTGAGTAGTGAACAGGACCAAAACACTCAACAGCACTTTCAAATAACCTCTCCAATTTCAAGCCCCTCGCAAGTAAGCAAGTTTCCAGCCTCCAAATGCACAGCTCAAAATATTTGCAACAACTCGATTCTTGCACTGTGTTTAAAGGTTAATTCCCTTTAAACATCCTCATCTCCAAGTAGTGATTGGAAATCACAGCAAAAGAAGCTTGCAGGTCGAATAGGGAACCCCCTGGATGTTCCCCATCCCTGACCTAAGAGAACAGAAGGGCCCTGCAGAATTAGATCAGAGGTTTAATTCTACTCTGGAATCCTGTTTCGATGATGGCCAAATGGATGTTTCCAGGACGCCCACAACCAGGGCATGAAAGTAACCACCTTCCCCTGCTTTTCCTCCCTTGCAAATGGTATTCAGAAGCACAAGTGTGTCCCCAGCATCAAAAAAAATTGCTTCTGTTCAGGATTCCAGGTTTTTCAGCATGGGGGGTTTCTCTTTCGATTTGGGGGGCTGTCTGGAGCACTGGAGGGACTCAATGGTGCCCAATCCCATCAAAATTCTAGATTTCTCCATTGATGTCTAGAGGTAGATCTCACTTCCGTCCCCTAGGAACATTATATAAGAGCTTCTCGGTGTAAACCAAGAAATGTCCAGACAATAATCTCTACATGTTTCTCCCTCCTTCCTTCTGGTTCAGCTTACATTCACATCAGAATGGGAAAACCTGAAAAGGGTCTTAGAAGAAGTGATGGTACTGCCTCTGAAACCTGAGGTTCCATACAGCCATCACGACTAACAGCAATTGATAGATCTGTTCTGCATGAATTTGTCTAAGCCCCTTTTTAAAGGCACATAAGCCACAATAACTTGTAGTCTGAATTTTGTAAATTAATTATACATTCGGCAAAGAAGTGCTTTCTTTAATCTGTCTTGAGTTGGAGATTCCTAATGTGCTTTATTGTACCTGTTGCTCAAGTTTTGGGTTTAAGTTAAAGAAACAAAAACAAAGAGTGCCTTCCTCTATGCTATACATATTTTTCCATTGTGATATTCATGACTCAGGCAGGATCTACACTACTGCTTTAAAGCGCTTTAAGGCGCTTTATAAGAGTTTTGACAATTGTTGAGGCCCAGGACACACTCCATATACCGTTTTCAAAACGGTTATAAAGTGCTTCAAAGCAGTAGTGTAGATCCGGCCTCATCAGTCATGGTGTGATCCTTCAATTTGTGATCCTGGAGTTGTCCATGCGGAGGGTCAATGGAAACCATACAGTTCTATCCATTCATTCATTAATTTCTTTTGCTAATAATGTTCTGTAAAAAGTGACATCGCTATGAAAATAACAATCCGACAGTCAGCTCCAACATCCACTTTCATTGTGAAACTCCATTGTGTTCTGTGACGAACTGTAGGAGGAACGGTTTAGAGCCACCTTTCCCTAGCAAATGACTAAGGGTGTAATCCTATTGCAATGGCTGGAAGCTTCTGAGCCTGGAGGCTTACGGTCATCCTACTCAGGGTGGGAGGAGCAGCAGAGGCCGTCTTCACCTCCCCATTCTCCCAACTTGCATTTTTGCTAATTGGGATTCCACCCCCAATCTAGCGAAAATGTCTCAGAGGGGGAGGGAAGGAGGCTGGACAGGCCTCAGGTTAGCGCATATCCTGGCCTCTCCTGTAACCTCTGCTTCCTGCCCATTGAAACGCCCCCTTCCCCCTCTCCAAGATTGTGATCCTGACCAAAAGAGAAGCAGCTGGAGCAGTTCTTTCCACACCAGCCGCATGAGGGAGGGGTAGCGCACTGTCTCTGATCTCGGAGGTAGGAATCTGAACTATTCTATGACCCCTCAGAAACTGTCTAGGGGCCATAAGATCATTCCCTAAAGACATGAGTGGGATTTTTCTACATGTTTTTTCTAATTACTCATTTGAAACTGAGACGTAGCCAAGCATGTTGAATGCAGAACTGCCCTTGGTCAAGTGCATGCTTTATATTACAAAAAAAAAAAAGGCATACAGCACACCAGAGTGGGACTGAAGCTTTCACCCATAACCAATGTATTTTATTTATTATATTGAAAAGCATGCATATGTAGTTCTCACCGAGACATAACCAGCAGGCTTCATTTTATGCCTCATTTGTGACAGTATTTGTTTTATTGTCGTCCAGATTCAAATACGAAGGAGCTTCCATCCCGTTTACTGTGGCCGAATGCCCAGAGTTAACTCCCTGCCCCCCCTCTCCTGCGTGCTACTGTTTAAATCTAAGCTATGAACTATTTCAGCATCACCCACACAGAGGTTCAAAGAATCATGGCTCCCTTTAGGCCCAGGTGGACTTCAGTGACTTGCCAAATCTGGATTCGTTTCGCAAGATTACCTGCTGAGCCACAAAAGACTTGCCTGCAAGAAACCAAAGGCTTGCAGTCCATTTCTACCAGTTTCGATTCCACCCAAGCACTGTTTGCTCAAGCGCTTGTTTGTATTCCAAGGCCATTAGAAATGTTTAGGTAGCTTTCAAAATAATCCATTAGTTTTATCGAACTTCTTATACACTGTAGCAGTGTAATTCATTGAATGGCGCCAATGCTCCCAATCAAATGCTTTGGCTGCACTCTAATATATATTTCACTTCACTGGAGACAGCAGCTGTGTACATGATCCTTTCACATCCACATTACTGTCTGGTTCTTAGAGATGATTTGGGACACCTTTGATGACCCGGGAGGTCCTGTGCCTGCAAGAAATCTAAGGCTGGGGGATGGGTTACAAACTTACAAAGCAGGCAGTCTAGCCTAAGGGGGCATTAATTGCAGGAACCACCCCCACCCCCAAATTAATATTTGGAAGACAAATAAGAAGACTTCAGGCAGCCAATTTGCAAGTCCAGATTGTTTTCAGATATAGACAGGAACTACACTGATGAAAAAAAATGTTAAGGAAGGGTTACCATAACTGATTGGGACACATGACACTTGCTTTTTAATGTTTTTCCTTCGTTTCTTTTCCCTTCTTTCTAGTGTTACATTTTTTCTGTTTTAATGTTTTAAAAGCATTGCAAGTTGTGTAATGTGACCCCTTTCGTCGTTATCACTTCTAGCACTTCGTCTCTCTGTGATTTCAAGCCTCGTTTTTTTAGCCAGTAGTTTTCCTGGGGGCGTGGACATTAGATTTCCGTGCCTTAAACAACTGCTCTGCCTGCTCAGAGATCAATGGAAATTTTTTTTGGGGGGAGGGAGAAGGCAGGAGATCAGGAAGTAGGTGGATCACAGAATCATGCGACGAAGAGACACTCCTACCTACAGTGACACAAGATGCAGTGTGTCCTGGTTTAACGAATAAATACCAGGAAAGCAAAAGGTAAGTAACGCTGCATTCCCTGAGTGTTCCCCGTGACATTTAAAAGTGACCGAAACCGAAATGTTTCAAGTGGTAAAAACACACACGTTGTAATCACTGGTGTAGATTCACCCTAAGTGTCTTCCCTTCAACTACATACAATTGACACTGCTAGTCTTGTTTCAGGTCAAAAGTGATGCTAAAAGCATGCCTATACTTGAAGATTGTAGTGTCCAGAAAGGCTCATGTGAGAGAAATATCACTCACTCACACACACCTTTAATTTTTCAGTTCCAACCTTTATAAAAAGAGAAACACATTCCAAAATCTTTCTCAATTGTTATTATTTTTTAAGCCAGAAGGAACTCCATCACAAGAAGAGTTGCCTCTCTAACCTCAGAAATAGGGGACCTGCTCATAAAGCAGTTTGTGGTGATGCTGCTATATTATGGTACAAAGTTTGTGAGTTGTTTTACAGGACAAATAGATAGTAGGTAAAACACAAGTTTCCCAAGGCATGGTCTGAAAGCACATGAGGCAACCATCTTAATGAAGCAAAGCAGATGTGGGTCTGGTCAGTGCTTGGAGGGGTGGCCACCTGGGAACCACATGTAGCCATCCTGAGTTCCACAATAGAAGAAAGGTGGGATATAAATGTAATAAATAAATACATTAAAAAAGTGGTTTATATATAGAAACATGAACACAAATACCAAATGGCATGCTTCTGGAATGAAAGAAAGCCTAGCAACATTCTGTTCAAGGCTGTTACTCATTTACCAATATACACTGATGTGGGAAAGTTTATCCTGTACCTTGTCTCACTCCTAAAGTCCCCAACAATAGGAAGAAATTACCTAACACTACTGGACAATAAGCAACCTAGCATTACTCAGTAAGTGTTCAAATGGAACCTCAAAACTACAAGCTAGAGGACCTGGCTCTATGCAATGAGCTTTCTCCAAAACATGATTATGACTGTAATAAAACTGGGAATGCTAAATGATTGTTGAATGTGCAGAATATATTTTTTAAGAATAAATCCATAAAAATTGGGCCATTATGTCCCTTCTCATGGTAGAAGACGGGGGTTTGTATCCAATGTTAGTCTTACTCAGAGTAGACCCATTGAAGTGAATGGGACTTAAGTTGAACTAACATTGGAGTGTCCATCTCTTTTCCACATGTGATGGCTTCATATATAAATTGTACGCACCCGGTGTATGGTTGAAAGAAGAGAACATGACCATTCCCTCACCGGAGGAAGTTGGCCTGATACAGCATGAAAAATATGCATGGCAGAATAATACTTCATTACTCAGAAGCAAATTCAAGACAGATTATTATAGTAATGTCTGTATCAGCATTCCAAATTGCTACAGATAACATTCACTTTAAAATAAAAAAGCATACACTTTGAGACACCTTTGTTTTCCCAAAACATCTATTTAATCTTTCATAAAGCTGTAGTAAGGACAGCCAGTACTAATGTTCTTAGCCCTATGTCAGAAAAACATACACACTGTTACTGGGCCCAAGAATCATTCCAAACTACAGTTATTTACTCTTCTGCAAGGATGGTGAGACCTTTAAACTCAGAGTTTGCTTTAAAGGCAATGTTTTGGAAAAGTTGTTATGCAGGTATGATGGACTTCATTTGTAGCTGTCAAATGAAAGAACCACAAACCAAGTGAGACCACTTGGCAGCAGCAAAAATAATTTTAAAAAATCCCCACCTTCCCAAAATTGGCTTAATAAAACAAGTTATGAACAGGACTTTTGCCCACGTACACAATCCTTTCTCTCCTCTCTCTGCGACATGCCTGAATGAAATGCGTAAGTTCTCAATTAACCATAGTTTCCTGTTTTCTCTGAACCAGAAAACTATGGTTAGTAGCTTTGGAACAAGCCAGGATCTTAAATCATCGTTTGCTGTTCCATTCAGAAAGCAGCAAAGGGAAGAGAGAAGGAGTTGCCTGTGCAAGCAAACACCTAATTCATGTCTCTATTTTTGAATTTATGATTGTCCATATACAGCCACTGGGATGTGACAGGGCATCAGCATATGCTGGATGGTTAAAGCCCTCAGAATTCAGTTTAAACGTTTTCTGTACAACCCTAAGGAGTTGTAGTTCTAGTTAAAGGAATTTAACAAAGCTACTACCCCTTAGGGTTGCACAAAAACGTGAATATTGGCTTCCCCATTTCCAACCCCACTATTTCAGTAAAAACTCTTACTAGCTTTAGCAGCACACAGGGAGTTCTCACAGTTCATTGCTATATCACACCCACCCAGACACCACCTAGCTAAAGTGCCCAGGTTTTAGTACACACTAAGGGTATGGCAATCTCATTTAAACCAATTAACATATAACAAGGTTACTTAAGCTAAGGGACTATTAAAGGCCAACCACCAGTCTCTGCTTACAGCCTTCTATGGGTCCTCTGTTCAAAAAGAAAAGAAAGAGGAGACAGGTGCAGAACTTACAAAATAATAATAATGTAGCACAGCAGCATCTTGAAAAAGCAAGCATGGCATGCAGGAGAGAGTTGAGCAAAGAAGATGATGTGCCTGTCTAAATGACGAAGAACAAACTAACATTTGCGGGCAAGGCCTGTCTGTAACTTTCAGGAACGCATGAAGTTGCTCAGTCCATTGGCCCCTCTAACTCTGGACTGTCTCCTCTGTATAGCTGCAGCAATCCAAGCAGAGGACTTTCCCATACTTGCTAACAGACACTCATTTAACTGGAGATACCTGAGGCTGAATCTGGAACTTTGTGCATACAAAGCCATCAAAAACAGTGGTAATGATGCAGTTAGCTAGTTTATGGGAATGTTGACCACAGCTAGCCTTAGTGTCTCTATAGTCTACAGGGTGGATAAAAATCAATGATTTACATATATATATATATATATATATATATATATATAATCAGTTTGTTTTTTTTACTTAAATCGGATTTTTTTTTTATTTAAATTGGATTTTTTTAATAAAATGCTTTTTGAGGAAAAATCTATCTAAAGTTAGTTTTCTATTTAAGATACATTATAGTCCAAAGGTTACTCATTATGAAATTATTATTTATTATTTATTTATATAGCAACATCAGGATAAATAAGGATTAGTTTTTAATTATATAGCATGAAGCTGTATATTCATGCAATGTTTAAATTTTTTGGTAAATGAATTCCATTAATCCATTCACAATGTCACGCTCTTCCAGAGGTTTCTGTAAGATTATTGGGCAATTTTTCTATCTAGAAGATATTATCACAGATGTTTGGTTTTACAGTACTCAAAACTGTGGATTTGTGTCTGCAGAGATCACAATCCCATTGTTCCTTTGCAAATCTATGTACACAGAATCAACCCCTTACCTCTTAAGTGCCAAGTTTCAAAAAATTCAATGAATAGAGTGCACTTTGGGGGGGGAGAAGTCACATGATTAAATCGAGTCTGTCTGAGTAGTGATTTAAATTAGGGCTGTGCTCCGCTTCGCTTCAGATCGGAGAAGCGATAGCGAGGCGGCCTGATTCACTTCCGACAGAAACGGATCAGGTCGGGGGAGCTGCGGATCGAGACCAAGCAGATCGAGACCAAGCAGATCCTTCGCCTCGATCCGGAAAAAAGTTAAGTGGGGGCTTACCTGGCGCTGCCACAGTCTGTGCGGCAACAGCGGCAGAGCCAGGTAAGGGGGAGCAGAGAGGGCAGCTTACCTGGTTCCATCGCAGTCCGGCGGCAGCTTCAACTGAGGCCGAGGATTCAGACTTACACACACAATACAGAAATCCATGATTAATATAACAAGAAAAAGAAAATAGAAGATTAAAAAAAATCCTTGTTCTTCTGTGTTCATGAATTACCAAGGATTGTTAAAGCCAGCTGGAGGCTTCTGATCTTATGAAAGCTCTTTAGACACCTTACGTGAACTGGATCACAGCTCTCATTTTAGTATATCCTGCTTTTACTTTGGAGAAAGGATTCAAAACTACTACTAAAGCAATCAAGATATATGCAACCAAAAATAACATAGAAGAATCAGCAGAAAAACAGGGCTCACCCCCAGCAAAGCAACGGAAAACCTCAGCCTAGCCAGGCTCTGCCAAAAGACCTCTGAAGACTCACCTCTTGATAAGGAGCTGGAACAAACTTAACTCTCCATCAACAAGTGGCCTCAAACACATCCTGACATCAAACACCCACCACCACCAAATCATAATGCTTTTGTGTCAGTCTTCCACAACTGCATATTCTAGTCCTCAATCATGATGAGGCGAGAACTGCCAAGTGGTGCTTCAGGGATCACCTTCCTTAATCTAGTGAAAAAATGTTGGTTTTATTCTTACAGCTTTGGGGATCAATTTTATCCTATTGAAATGACTAGGACTACTGAAGAAAACATATGCATAAAGCATTTGTGATCAAAGTGATACAACAATGCTTTTAAAGTGATTAGTTACTGGTCATGTCTACAAACGCTTAGGTGGGAACCGGCTCTGTCCATTTCACCTGAGAAAGGAGTATAAAAAGTGAATCTCCCCACTCCACCCCCACACATGTATTTACAAATTAGTCACTCACTTTATCACCACGAGAATGGAATTGGGGTCAACAGTACCCCAGAGGTTTACAAAAGCCCTTTAATTTTTTTAAAAAAATGAATAAACATTTTCTTCCAGTTAGGACCTCCTTTATGATTCAACAAAAAATGTTTTCTTTTCCATCATAGCTATTGTTTTATGTGAAAATTTCTAGTCTGGTTTTTGGGGGTGTTTTGGTTCCAGCTGTGAGATTCTCCCATAGTGCTTCTTAGCATATAAATGTCTTACAATTGATGAACAATTAGTGCCCTTCACTGGAAAGTGCCCAATAAAGCAGTACATGGCCAGATCTATACCTTGTGTCAAATCATTACAAATGTGGAATAAAAAGCAGGAAGTAACACTATGAAAGAGGTATATGGATTGTGTCCCAACAGTTATCAGTGGACTTCAATACCGCTATAAAACAGTAGTGTAGATCTAGCCCATGTCGTCCACTCTAAATCCATGAAGTATGGCATAAAATTCTGTATGTGTGGCAATTCCACACATAGTTTAATCTTTTTTGACATTGGAAGAAAACAAATCCCAAGTATTTCTGCTTTTTCTCCCCCTGGATCTTCACATCTCTACATGAGAGCAGCAGCATTTTGGTTGTTCAAAAAGATGTAACATTCGTAAGATATGCTCCAAAGAACAGAAAGATAGCAATTCTCCTTTTTTCTGTGTATTAAGATGTAGCAACCTTAACACAACAAATCCAAGCCCAAGATCATTCATTATTATGGTGCAGTCAGATTGTGAACAGATGGTCTCCGCATATACTTTGCTATTATTTCTTTGTTATATATTTGTGGATGAAAGACTTTCGTATGCTACTCCATAATAAAGTTTTCCGAGCAGCTTGCAATAAAAATCACAACAAATGGTGTCTAATGGTAATTTCCCCCGAATATAGTGGACTTCGGCTATTTAAATACTTATGTTTTGTTTGAAGCCGAACAACGTATGTTGAACATCCCAAAAGATATCTCTTTTTAGTAGACCTGGGATTAAAGTTCATCAAACCCTGAACTGAATCTAGGGACATAGCCAGTTTTCCTGGGACATCAAAAAAGTCAGCTCCAAAACTGCTAATGCTGAATCCAAGGGAAAGGACAGGCACCATCTCTGCAGTCAACACAATGAGAGAAAATCAAAGCACCAATGTGCTTCATGCAATGGTTTTGTCTGTCCTACTCGTGCCGTTGTGAAATGTAGTGATTGTGCATAGGCTGCCTGGGTAAGCATGCTTTGGTTGCAAAGTGTACAAGATTTGTTGTTGTTACCGGAAATTCAGAAGTCATGTTTACTGCATTGTTATAACTGTGGAACTATTATATTTATGTTTTCTTTATATTAATAGGGTTACACTTTAAAAAACTGGGATAAGTTAGACCCCTCATGTCATTTTTTGTAAGTTTTTCTGTTTTATGCTGTGGAGTAGTACTTTGGTTCCAGCTGTGAGATTCTCCCACAGTGCTTCTTAGCATATAAATGACCCAAATGACTTGTATGCAACTATATTGTTTTACTGGAAAAGGGAAGGTGTCAATAAAGGCAATTTTTTTTTTACTTGCAAATGGTTTCCACCAGGTATTGTATTCAATTAATTAATTAATTAATTAATTACACTTATATACTGATTAATATTAAAAAAATCTCCAAGCAGGTCACCTATTTTTTTAAAAAATCACATTTAAATACAATATTAAAAAAGTATTAAAAACAATTTCAACTACAACTAAATAAATACATTTTAAATATACTATTAAAAACAATTTGAAAACTACAATAATAATGCAGAAACAATACAAAAAGCAGTAAAATTGAGCTACATGTGATAATCTTCAAGCCAGGATGAACAAGTGTGTTTTCAGGAGGCATTTCTAACATACCACATTTTCTGCCTCCTGAACTGCATGGGGGAGGGTATTCCAATGGGTGGGTGCCACCACTGAGAAGGACCACCTTTGAGATATTACATGGTGACAATCTGTTGGTCATGGAACAACCAGCAAGGCCTCCTCCAAAGATCTTAACAGTCAGCTTGGTATATATAGGAGAAGGCAGTTTGCTAGGTATCTTGCTCCCATGTGGTTTAAGGGGTTATATGACAACATCATAACCTTGAATGTGGCTTAGTAGCTAATAGGCAGCTAGTAAAGTTCTTTTAAAACTGATGTTATGTGAACATAGCTGGGTGTCCCACTGTGCATTCTAGCTGCTGCATTCTGCTCTAGCTGCAACTTCTTAACCAAGTACAAGGGCAGCCTCACATACTGCACATTACAATAGTCTAATTGTGAGTTACGAGTGCATGGCTAGGCTGTCCCTATCCAGAACGAGGCATAGTTGGTGCACTAACTGAAGTTGGCAATGGGTGCTCTGGGCACTAAGGTCACCTGGGCAAAGATGGAACCAGGAGCATCCTCAAACTATGTACCTGCTCCTTCAGAAGCAGTACAACCACATTCAGGAATGGCAAATTGCCCAGTTCCTGGACCATAGGGATTCTGTCTTATATTATTTGTATGGCTTCCTTAGAGCACATTTGATTCTGTTACTGGATTGTTACACTCAATTTTTCTATCAGAGCCTTAAAGATAGGGAGGTGCTCCTTCTGAACTGTGCCCAGAAACTAATAAGTAGCCAATGGATACTAAATGGGATGAAAGTAATAGTCACTATCCAGCTGGGCAGGCAAGCCCCAGACAGTCTGGCAGTGGCATTTGGGAGCAACTGAAGTTTGACACTTTTCAAGCACAACCCCACAAAGAGCATGTAACACTATTCCAGCGTGGAAGTCACAAATGTATGAATTAGTGTAGCTAGGTCCATCTTCTTAGAATGTATGGCTTGAGGATGAGCAACTGAAGTCTAACGTTGAAAGATATTGCTCCTCATCTGTCTCTTCTCTGTTCAGCTGTGCTACTTTCATGCCGACATAGCAATGACAGGTTAACTGTCCCATCAAAGCTGTATGAAGGTTCTTTCCTCTCTGCTTTATCAGGCTTCTTATAATGGCAGCCCAAGAAATAGTACTCCAACCCTCTTAGTGCCTGCCCACACATACAATTCTTCAAATTCATTGAGCGATTTGGTTTCAGGACTGTTCAGAAGGCACTTGAGTACTCCCCTGCTCAAATATTTAGACAGCCACATTATTCCAAAGGGACTAAGACCTGAACTGTACATATCAAGGATAGAACGGTTGATTCCCACACAGCAGCAACTCATGCTTCAGAAAGTCATCTACATGTAATAGACAAAAACCTGTGACTTTTCTATCCATTTCTCACATGAGACTCAAGAGCCCAGGATGTAACACAAACCGAATCCAGTGTACCTTCCTGAAGCTGGATTCCTGAAGTTGTGGAAGTCAAACATTGTTGTGGAAAATTTAAGCTAGATATTACAAAGAATTAAACATCCTTCCTCCTGCACCCCTTCTGAAACACACCCATAGCATTAGAAGTGTAGCCTTTAATGGAGCACCATTTCATATGTTGTTTGAATGTCACATATTAGTAAAACTATATTTTCTGCTTGTTTTTCTAAAGCATTACATAGGGAAGTGTGTCTAGCATCAATCTTTATGTTAGGGACAGGAAGAGAATGATGCCAAAGGCCAGAATGCATTTACAGGTGGAGAGGAGGAAGTTATCAGTGTGTTAATTTTCAGTGTGAACACCATTTCTTACTAACCATGTCACATGATTTATGACACTCGATTGGACACGTTTAGGTGTCCGTAGATAGGAATTTCCTGTTTCAAGCCCCAAACTGAGCAAACACTTCCTCTTTCATTCTTCCCTTAGAAGGATATTTACTAGACATGACAGTCATTTGTTTTCCCCCAAAACCACCATATATAAGCGAATTTGAATATTGCATACTATAAGTGCCCACATAAAAAAACTGAACACACACCTCTGCTCCTTCAATTAATAAACCAATGTATGGTATGTCTCTACTATATCTGTACAGTGCAAGGACAAGCATTATTTACTGGGTCAGACCTAGGAATTTGCTTTTTTAAAAAAAAAGCCAAAAAAAAGGGTGCAGAGGGAGCAGAGAGATTAAAAATAGATGACATCCTCATGACACAGCCTTGAAACGAATGGGATCCTCCTTACGTTAAAGCTAATGTTAAAAAATCCAAAAAAGAGGATTGAATCCAAATACAAGTGTTAAAAAGTCTAGATATCAATTCAAAACAAGCAAAGCACTAATAATTTTCAGTCACACAGCTCTATCTATCTATAATATAAGTTTCATCTAAACCAAAACTAATCCCATGCACAGAATATCTTAACACAGTTAATTTGTGCAAACTGTAATTCAAAAGTGATTGTCTTCCCTCAGTAACTCAGCTAAGTTACCCAGCATTGTTGGGTGTGGTTTTTTAAACAAATCTTCAAGTTTAAAAGAAATTTGATGTATTTTTATGTAATATAGATTGTCAAAAATCCTATTCTATAGGATTCAAATGCATGGATAATTGTCAAAACAAGTGCCATAAGAGTTTCTTCAATCCATTATCATACAACCTAATCTAATAACCATAGATACTCTTTACCTTATGTATCTTAAGACACTAGAATTAGATCTGAAAGTGCGTGCTCTATTATATTAATGCTATTGCACAATAGTCAATATATTTACAAAATAAAACTTTTTTTTTAAAAAAAGTGGTCTTACCTCTGGCATTGAAAGGTGCTACTGTTTCTAAATTATACAGCACTTTTAATATGTCATGCACTTGACCAGATTTCCCCACAAAAACATCAACCTGGTTCCCATGACATGACAGCCCATGGGCTAAACCACCCATGGGATGTTGGAGACAAGTGGGAGAGAGCAGATATATTGCCTGCAGCAAGTCTGCCACTTCCTTACAAGTCACAGCCACTTCAAAGTGCCGTTTGGACATCAGTGGAGGTGCTGTCACTGTTACAGGGGTGAGATCACTTGGGAAGAGCGGCAGGAGTTTTTGCTGTCTGCCCAATTGCCACAAACCCTGATGGGTTGGCTCTCCCAGGTTTTGGATGATGTACGATTTGTTTTAAAACCAGTGGATGATTCAATGGGTTCATTGTAGGTAAAACAACCCCTAGAACAAGCCATGATTTGTCAGGGTGGCTTGTTGCCCCAAAATGAGCCACCCTGCGGAAAGTGGTGCAGGTTTTGGATGACACAACAAGCCACCATGGTTTGTTTCAAATGACAACCCACAATGGGTTGGCATGTAATGCAAACCCAATCACTAATTTGCCATTATGAGACTTTTGCCAGGATCCTCAGAATACAGTTTGAAAACCACTTCATTAGCTGCAATTCTCTCATAGTTGGCCAATACAACTAGGTTGTGTCATGTCTACACATCACAGCCAAATAACTGTGCATTTTCACAGGTATTTTTTTGGCTCTAGAAGCAAATATATGGTTCAAGCGCTTCCTTTATTTATGACTGCAACCAAAATCTGCACATGCTGGATTTGGCCAGTGGCAGCTGGAGAAGTACATACAACACATAACTCTGGGGTATCACTACTTGAACATTCCTATCCTCAGTTAAGCTTTAACGTCCTATTGTTGAAAGAACTGTGAGAAGCCTATGACACAATACTTCACTGACTCATCCACTGGTTTTAAAACAAATTCTACTACCAACACAACCAACTAGTTTTTGCAGTTCTACATACAACTTCTTCTCCATTCATTTTTCCTCTCACTTAATCAAAATACGTTTGCTGGCAAACGCTGCCTTAATACCACATGCCTGTCCAGATTTCATTTAGCCATTTTGTTTGATACGAACTGCAGAATCCTGATTTTTACCAGCTTTTTAAAACACATTTTAAAGATTTGGTTTCTGGGCTTAAGCCTTTCTACTTAGAAAAGTTCAACTAACAAGATTAGAGCCACAAGTCTGACTGCCTTCAATGTGGAATCTGACTGCCTTCAGTTTGGTGCCTGAGCAGTTGTGTCCCAGGAGCAACTATTCTCATGGGATGTACATGAAGTGAGGCTCTACAAATAAACAAGCTTTTGCCCTCATGCTCCAGTGAGTAAGCAGCTTCTCTGCTGGGCTGGGCCAGTTTATTTAGCAACCCTAACATTCCACAGGAGCTTTCCATGCAATGGCTGAGCTTGCTGCTTTAGCCACTGATCACAATAAGCCTTTCTGGGTTGTTGTTTTTTACTATTCACCCTGCTTCACCCAAGCTGGTGATGGATTGGGAGCCCACCTGTCTCCAGAAAAAACCAGGAATTTACAGGAAGAAAAAAATCCATTATCCACCCCTGTCTTCAACATGTCCAATAGCAATGCTGCTGTGTTCCCACCCTCATTTCACCATCCTATTCATGGGTGACCCATTCCTACTTCAAATCCATCAGGAGACAATGGGGCTGTTCACACAATACATTAACCTACACTCAACCACTGAGTGTAGGTTGTCGTTGAACCGAGGGGTGTTTGTTGAACTGTGGGTTAGCATGTTGTCTGACCCCAGTACAATTTCTGCAGGGTAGCTTGTCAACTATGCAGTATGGCTTGTTAACCACCCTGAACAACCCATCAACAAATCATGGGATCTCAAGGTGTCCTGTTTGAGAAAAATAATCCACACTGCATGGTTAACAAGCCACCCTGCAGAAAATGTGTTACGTTCAGACAACTCAATAACCCATGCTGCAAGAAAAGCCCACGGTTCAACAACCCACACTCAACCACTGAGTGTGGGTTAGTGTGTTATGCGAACTGAGTCATTATACAAATTAGAAAATAAAGACAAATAACGGGAGCAGTAAGCAGAGCTATCTGTGACTTCTGCAGAAACCTTGTTTCCCAGCTACTAAGCAGAGCCAGTCAGGAAGATCAGCTCACCCCAGCCCTGAAGCAACATTTTCTGGTCCTGCACCCTAACCGCAGTGGGAGGCCAAATGGAAGGATGAAGAATGCCCTCCTGCCTATGGACAGAAAATAAAGGAGAAGAAAAGAAGCAATAAAGTGAGAAATACATAAAAATTATAGGTGCAATCCTATGCATGTTGAGACAGAAAAACATCCTACGATGCTAGCAGGGGAATGGTGGGAGTTGTAGGATTTTTTTCCGTCTAAACATGCATAGGATTGCGCCCTAAATCATTAAAGAGGGGAATGTAAAACAACAAAGACAAATATTTGCAGCTGAAGCTGGCTCTGCTGACTATCAAAACAGTTCCTGTAGCTTTTATTCAATATGACCATTCCAGTTATTACTTATGCTAAAACCCAAAGACAGACTCAACCATCTCAACGCAGTTCTGTGGAGAACAGTGTATCTGAACGAGCATGGACTCAGCTCTTTACATCAAAATGCAAGCTCAGAAAAGGATTTTAGTAAAGTGAAATTGCAGAGGTAGCATTTATATAGAACAGCTGGAGCACATTAAACTCTGCCTCTCTCTTGCTTTGTCCCTGGGGTTGAAAAACTTGCCATTTAGCCAGGAAGCCGTCTTATAGTACACTGCACAACGCAGGAAACCTGAAATATCAAGAATAAGCTACAAAGGCTTATAAGGAATGTATGTGGTGCTTGTTCAAAAGCCCATAGCAAAGAACAGTTTTTACTGGCTCTTCAGTGTCTGTGTTAATATAGTTCATATGAGACCCCCATGTTTATTTCACAAAAGTGCAGGGCAGGCAGCAAGACATAATCTGAGCCAGGGCACAACCCCAGACTCTGAAATAGTCCTGGAACGCGAGAAGTTAAAGGGTGCTTTTGAGCATGCCCAGGAATGTCACATTATCCTCCATTATTGTGTCATTATTCATCTATGGCCTCATCCTTTATACAGTATGTCAGGTCAAAAGGATTTGAGGTTTCACCCATTTATTAATTGGACCACTTTCTTTATATTAAATATACTGTTTGGTCATTTTTCTAATCTGATCACTATTAAACGAATATTACGTTTCACTTATTTGACATGGTACTGGGTGAAGAGAGAGACAAAAGGAACTACACAAGAATAGACCAGCCGAAATTAACATGACTTGACCACATACAAACTGCAGATAGAAAAGTTAAAGTTAAGGAGGCTGCTGCCTAAACCAAAAGGTATCTTAAATATCTAAGATGCCTTCTGAATGATTACTACTATTATTTCACCAGCAACACATCTATGGAAATAATCTGGAATGGGGCGGGGATTCTCCTCTCTCCAGAAATAATCCAGAAATCCCTGCCTCTTCAACATGCATTCTGTCCTCAGTGCCATCACTAGGCCCAGTCAAAATTTGGAGCACCTACAGGCACTAATGACATCATCAGCCTGCGTCAGCATACACACCTCAGAGATAGTGAGGGGACCAAAAACATTTCAAAGTCTTTCAGATTATTTATGGATGCCTGACAAAAAATATTAATTCACATATGGGAAAGAATGGAGCTCATCTCTTTAATTAAGACTCTGCAAATGTTTCAGAAAGGACTAGCACTACTAATTATTTCATTTTTCATGAGGAGGCCTTTGTCGGCAAACTCTTTACGACAAAGTACAAGAAAGGGATTTAAAAAAAAAATCACACAGCAGTGAACAATCAGCTGATTACAGTAAAATATTTGGACTCAGCACATCTGGAATCCAATATGTTTCAGGCATTACACTTTAGCTGGTCTTAGATTAGGGAAAGTCAACTTCTGCCAGACTCTAGATAGCTATGGGCAAGCCATTGTCTCACTCTCAGTTAGTCAACTGCAAATTAATTGCAACCTTGGCAAGAAACACAATGATGACTGCAAAGCATTTTGCAAATGTGAGTTGCACACTTGTGGCTGCTTACTAGGGAATATGTTAAACAGAGGAGTACCATGGGGAGGGATACAGAATAATCAAGGAGGGAAGGGGCTATGACCTATAAATTGCTTAGCTCAAAACTCCCAAACATAACTGCAGGAAATAACAAACAACTAACTATATGCATAGGGTGACTCAAGAGCAGTAAACTGAATAGGAACTTTAGACAAGGCTGATAAAAAAAACCCACCAAAAAATCCACGAAGAAGGTGCTAAATATGGGTGGAATTTGCACTTACAGACTGCAAGAATTATAGTTTACTCCCATAGTAACTTCAGCAATAGAATTCTTCACTTCTGTACTGTCAGATTAGCGGGGAATAAAGCGACCAGGCAGTGTGGACAGCACAGAAGTGATGTAATCCATTGCTGAAGTTACTCTGGGAGTAAGTGGCCACTGTTGGGGACTGCAGGTGTGAATGTACCGGTGGGATGAATTTTTAGATTGATCAGTATGGTGCAGTGGCTAAAGTGTTGGACTGGGAGTCGGGAGATCTGGGTTCTAGTCCCCACTTAGTCATGGAAGCTCACAGACTCTCAGCCCAACCAACCTCACAGGGTTGTTGTTGTGAAGATAACATGGAGAGGAGGATTATGTACGCTGCCTTGGGTTCCTTGGAGGAAAAAAGGCGGGATATAAATGCAATAATAACAACATAAATACTTGTGTCCACTCCAAATGTTTTGGACTGCAACTCCCATCATCCTTCACCATTGGCTATTCTAGCTAGGGCTGATGGGAGTTACAATCCAACAGTTTGTGGAGGCCCCCCTAATCTCAAAGTTCTGCATGAAAAGAAAGGGGGAGACGACACACTATGTAGCAGAGACTCTTTGTCAACCCATGCAAGCCACCTTGCATATGCTGGTGGTATAAGCAGCAAACAGCTCCTTATTTTTATACAGCAGCTTGCCCCAACCTGTTGCACTCCAGATGTGTTGGACTACAACTCCCATCATTTCTGGGAGTTGTAGTCCAACACATCTGGAGTGCAACAGGTTGGGGCAGGCTGCTGTATAAAAATAAGGAGCTGTTTGCTGCTTATACCACCAGCATATGCAAGGTGTCTTGCATGGCAGCTCCCTCATCATCCTTTTACTAAAATGCCGCAGGTAACCCTCTGCGTCCCGCCCCACCCCAAAAGACCATCCTATGCGCACATAACTTTGGAATACGCTCCAGTGAACTCCGCGAGGCTCACTTCTGTGTAAACATGCCTGTGGATCGGGTTGCATGGTGGAGGGCGAACGGGGAGTGGGTAGGGGTGGGAGAGAAACACCCTCTCAAACTACGGAAGGAAATTACAACCCTGCCTTGAACTTCCAACAAGGAGACGTCCCAGATTTTCCCAGAAAAGGGGCTGCAACTTCGCAGTACTTGAACTGGGGAGGATTGGCGCGTGGGTGGGGGGCGAGGAGGAGGCGAACCCCAGCTGCTCGGGGAGCGTCTGCAAATTCTCAAGACGCTCCGGAGCTGCTGGCTGAGCTCTCCCCAGCCCCATCCCACGGCGCGCACCACAAGCACACGCACACAGCCGGAGCCATCCAAGGACGTGCCCACGATCCCCGCCCGCCCCGGCCCCGCGGACTCACCGTCACTGCCGTACTGTTTGCCATTGTTCGCTCCCATCCTGCAGGCTTCATGCTCTCGTCCTCCTCCCAACACCCACCATGTCGGACCACAGAAAGCTCTTTGGGCTGGGCAGGGAGGCGGACGGAGACAATGCGGACACTAATAAAGGCCAGCGAAGCGGAGCGGCCGGGTGGGGGGGGGGGGGTGACGGCAGTTTCTACATCCTCCAAGACGCTCCTTTCGGATTCCGCGCGCCCTGCGCCCGCGCCGCTCCTCGCAAGGACGCTTTAAACAAACTTGAAATCCAAAAGGAAACCCGAGCCTCCCCGAAGAAGAGGGAAGGCGGCAACGAGGGGCACCAGCTCCAGATATAATCCACAAATCGGACCGGGGAGGTGATGTAGCCCAAAGCCAGGGGAGAGGGAGACGCGCTTGTTCCTGCGGAGCTGGCCGGGGAGTGGCAGCGCTCTTCGCAAGCGCTCGCCAGCTTCGGCTCGGGCTTTCCCTCCTCCCCCTGGCGGCGAACCTCGGCCGCTGGTTGCCGGATTTGTTCTCCAAGCACACACGCGCCGGAATCCGACGCCGCAGACTTTTGTTACCAGGAGGCGCCTCCTCTCCGGGTGTCAATCATCGCCGAAGAGAGAGACGAGAGCGAGGGCTGCAGCCGGTCGAGGCGACCCCCCCCTCCTCGTACAGCGTTTTTCTGCCATCGCCAGTCCTCCCGAAATTTCCTACATTAGTAAAGTGTTTCGTTCCAAGGGATGTTTTCAGGGGGGTGGGGTGGGGCTCCCCTCCTTGCAGCTGGAACGTTTTCGAGAAGACAAAAGAACGTTTATTAAGAGAGCTTGGAACCAATTTGGCGAATGTATACATAAATACATTGTTGTGAATCGCCCAGAGCTTCGGCTATTAGGCGGTATAGAAATATAATAAATAAATAAATCATGAGAGAGAGAGAGAGAGAGAGAGAGCGCAGTCTTGGGGTTTCAGCCAAGGTTATTCCTGCTTAGAGCAGACCCACTGAAATGAATAGGATTTAAGTTAAACCAACACTGGATACAATCCAGAGTCTCACACGCTCTAAATTGGAAGCCCTCTGCCGCCACTGAATAGCTGCCTTCATTACACACATCTAGATATGTCCTATTCAGTGGTGAAGGATGGGGATTCTGCACATGCCCAGAGACACCTTCTTATAGAGCCCTGGCATTCTAATCAGCTTCCTTGGCTCAGGACTGGTAAGTTTCCCACCCAAATATTTTGATCCTGTTGAAACAAATGAGCCTAACTGTGTAGTACCAGGCTCCATGGGTTGAATCCTAAACATGCTTATTAGGGAGTAAGTCTCAATAAACATAACTAACCAGGCATAAGGATCAGGCTCTAAGGCTGCACTCTTATGCACACTTCATGGGGAGTAAGCCCTATTGAACCCAGTGGGAGTTCAATAACGTGCTGCACTCTTGAGAAAACCTACTGGGCTCTTCAGTACTTCTGAAATTGTTTCACCATGCCTCCATCCATAGCTTGTGATAGATGAGCTATTCTCAACCTTGGCATCCAGGGCCGGGGCTACCATAGAAGCCACTCAGGCAGCCACCTAGAGCGCCAAGCTAAGAGGGGCACCGGGCACAACACAGCACTCATAGAATCATAGAATAGCAGAGTTGGAAGGGGCCTACAAGGCCATCGAGTCCAACCCCCCTGCTCAATGCAGGAATCCACCCTAAAGCATAGAATCATAGAATTCTATGTGTATAGATTTCTACGCGCGTTGGCTGTGAGCTGGCCCGGCCCAAGGATTCACCTGGGCCTGGGCGGGTGAGATGGCGCCCCGCACCCGCCCAGCCGAAGCGAAGCCAGGGACGCTGGGGTGGGGGTGGGGCAGCTCCATGTTCAGACTTCCGGAACGCGCCCGGGAGAGAGAGAGAGAGAGAGAGAGAGAATGTATGGGTGAATGGGGTGCATGGGGTCTTTGAGTGAATGCATGTGTTCATGTGTGTGTTTGTTTGGAGTGAGTGATGCTGAGTGTGTGTGCGCGCACGTGAGTTGGGGGGGATGATTTGGAGGTGATATTCCTATTAAATAATGCATTTTAGACCCATAGATGTTCCTTTCCAATTTGTTTGCTATAATTGGCATGACCTATTTCTTGCACTTTAAAATAAATTTAGCAGTTTCAAGTTTCGTGCTTATTTTTTACAGGAAACATATGCTCTTAAAAATCAAAGTTGGCATTTTTGGGGGTGGGTGGGTGAAAGTAGCTCACCTTGCCTAGGGCGCAAAATAGTCTGGCACCAGCCCTGTTGGCATCATTGCCAGCTGCTCCCTATCCTTCTAGCTCAGCTGGCTTCAAGAGTCAGCATGGTTGGGTATCTGCCAAGACCCACACCCCATCAGGAGGGCCACTGCTAACCTCCAGAGCTTCGTGGCCCTGCTCCTGCTCTTCCTGCCTGTTCAACGGCTATCTCCAAGCATCAGAGTAGTAAAAAAAAAAAAAAAAAGCAGTGAGAAGGGACCTCAGTCTCTATGTGTCTTGCCAGTCGTGGTACAGATTGGCCTCAAATGGAGAGAGAAGTGAACGGGCAGTGGTGACAGTGGTAAAATGGAGGGCCCATCGAGAGCATCTTGGAACCAACACTGCCCGTCCATCCTACACACACACACACACACGTATCCAAAATCTTGGCAGTCCTCCCTTTTTACATCTGTCCTCTTCTGTCTATAGCTAGTAGTATGAAAACCCTTGGTTTTCAGCCCTCAAAGCCACTCTTAACCACTTCCTTGCTGGTCTTCTTCCCTCTCAAGCCTCATTCATTCTGCTTTATTTGATTACATTACAGAATGCCAGCTAACCTGTTGCTGCTGTTCTTTTTAAATTGGGCCAGTACGAATGCACATTTTAATGGCAATGTAATAAATACAGGCCTGATTGATACGTGACTATCTCCATATATATGTCGTGTTTCTCAAAACCTCCTGCCTTCTTGGGAGACAACAACGAGGCCTGCTAAGTAATCCACAAAGCTTTATTCAAGCAATAAACATCTCTTCCTACCTGAAGAGAGTCTTATCTCTAGGAACTTTCTCCTAGGCAAAACTATGCAAACTAAGTGAGACAATAGTCCTTTCAAGAAGAATGGAAAGCCATTTCCCAAGACGCATTAACTTCAGAGAGACTAGTTCTGAGGCAGCTTCTGATGGGATGCGAGCCAAGCCGACTTTCTCTCACCCTCCTTTAGCTCTGCCCATTTTAGTTTGTGGCGTACTCTAGGATCGGCTAACCTCTTCATGCTCTCTCCCTCAGAAGAATGTTGGTTTCCCACTGACTGTGTATTATTTGCCCTTGACGAGATTAGCTCTGGAGATGGTTCATTCCTAGCTGGTGAAGAGCCCATGAGAGCTTTCTCCCCCACTGGTACAGCCTGGCCTGTTTCAGGCGCTGACTCCTCTACTTCAGAGTCTGATTCTGGTCGATCACCTGAAACACCTTCTTCCATCCCAGGGGGAGCAGGGCTAGACTTGACAATACAGTAACATCACTTGACATTGTGGAACTTCATGATCAAGTTGATTTCCTTGGTGGACGTGTGTGAGAGCCCTAGGTTTCTTTGTATGCCTCATATGCAAGGATACATGATAGTATCGCCAACTGACAGAGAAAGGCAGGAGTAGAGTTTTTTATTTTATTTATTATTAAATGTATATATCGCCTCCCTATAATGATTCTTATCATTATGTAGATAATAAATAAAATTCCTGACGTAGTGAGAGATGCTGCAGTTTCTCCCTCCTGTTTCTCAGTGTGGCACTCCTGGAGTTCAGTGCCCATTACAGCAAGTGGAACGGGTGAGGTGATGGAGTTGGGGGAGAAATGGGAAGTTTCTAGGGAGAGAAGCCAAAGACGCTTCGTGTTCTGCTTCAATGGACCAACGGGTTGCAACCTGAGATCACCATCACTAGCAAGTGATAGTGGAATGCTCAAATACCAATTTGAGATGGTAATCAAATTGTGAAGAAGTATGGGACTGGTCAGAAGGCAAAAGGTCTGGGGTGTCAAACTAAATTTGGAAGTCATCTAAATAACAGTGAGGAAGAAGCCCCACTGAGCTCTTCCCTCATGACCTAGCATAGGCTGTGCTAGAGAGTCGCACACACAGAGTGACAGGACTTGCAACTTTAAAAAAAATGTGAATGTCACTGGGGGCCTTGCTAGAACTACCAGTTAATGCGAAGAGGAGAAGGAGCGAGGCCACGCTACAGCTAGCGCGGGCCGTCGCCCTTTTCTACACGTAAGACGCAACGGGGAAAGGAAAGCCCCGTCGCGTCTTGCATTTTAAAAAAAACTTAAAGGGCCAAGTGCGCAGGAGCACACCAACGAAAAGGTAAGTCCTTGTTTTTTTTAAAAAAAAGGGTTCCCCGCTCCCCCTGCCCCCGATTTCCCCCCCCACAATGTATGATGCCCCCTGCTCATCCCCTCGCTCGCCCGTCCATCCGTTCACCCTCCCACTCACCCCCTCGCTCGCTAACCCCCCATTCGCCCCCTCCCTTGCCCGCCCGCTCGCCCATCCATCCCCCGCTCACCATGTCCACCCCCCCGCTTGCCATGTCCACCCCCGCTCACCTATCCACCCCCCACGCTCACCATGTCCACCCCCCCCGCTTGCCATGTCCACCCCCTGCTCACCAATCCACCACCCCCGCTCGCCATGTCCACACACACCCGTGCTATGTCCACCCCCCACTCACCTGTCCACCACCCCCACTTGCTCACCCACTCGCCATGTCCCCTCCGCCTCCATCCGTGATCTCCCCCCTCCCCAGCCAGATGGGCACAGCCCAGTGTGTGGCTTCTCCTTGCTACTCGCGAGTAAGCGAGGAGCCGGGAAAAGCCACAGAACTAACTAGACCTTCTGCAGCCCCGGGCTGAGCCCGGGGCTGCAGAAAAACCGGGCCATAAGCGGATCCGGTTATCCTGGGTCAAGGGAGGGTTTAACCCAGCCTGACCCCGGGATCCCCTGTGCGTCATCTGCACACACAGCAGGGAGCCCGGGCCTCGAACCGGGCTAAACCCTCATCTAGCAACGGCCTAAGACTAGAGAACTGATCACACGAGGGACTCGAGTGAGGAAAGGGCGCAAACTTGGGCACACTTACTTTGGAGCAAGTCCTACTGAACTTAGTTGGGCTTACTGCCATGGAAAGTTGGACTGCACCCAAACAGTGAAGTAACATGGAGCCGGATCTTGCTTGACAAACAGGTCGCAGTAGCAAACACTGGAGGCTGGGAAATAGGTTTCTTTGAGACAAATGTAAAATAAATAAATCTAAAATTACACATTTAAATAAAGAGCAGCCAGATTGAGTTTTCACATAGTCAGTGGCTATATAGCTGACAATTATAATGACAGGCATGATTGACAGGCAGACAGAGGCAGGATTAATCAGGCAGTTAATCCTATTGAAACCAGACATTTAATTAAAGCTTCTTCTAGCCTCTTTTGTCAAATCTCATCTTGGGAGGGGGGCACAGAACGTCCTCACAGGAGTCTGTGGAATTGCAAGAACACAATAACCTCCATTAATAAGCCCCTTGATAAATTAAAAGACAGAATTCTTTGGGAGTGCTGCAGGAAAAATACGCAAGTGTGGAAGAGCCAAGTTTATAACAATTTAGGGCAAAATTCCCAATCACTAATTTAAACAAAAAATGCTTTCTTCGCCAAGCTGGTGGTCTAATACAGATCTCTGCTTTTAATTTAAATATAAGCGTTCCCCCCCTTTTTTTTGGCCTCCATCGTCTCCTTGTCCCCCCTCCCCAAGGCCGCGGCAACCATTTACCCTTTAAAATGTAGAAAGAAGATGCTACAAACCTTGGTTCCTGTTTAGTACCTGTGTCTACAATCATTTGATCAAATAAGTTCAGTACACTGGAAGAAAATTTGATTAATCTTAGAAGACACAAGTTTACCCGTTTCTCCTGGAATGAGGCCCCATAAAGTTAATTCATTGAGTCTTTAATGAGTAAAAAGTTTGAATTTCCATCCACACAAAAAGGAAATAAGGGCACAATCCCATAAATGTTTAGACAGAAAAAAGTCCTACAACCTCCAGCATTGGGCAATACTGGGAATTGTAGGACTGTCTAAACAAGTATAGGCTTGTGTCCTAAGATGAGTCAATTTACAATGTGTTCTTACAAAAGTTAACTGAAGGTCCTGTCTCCTGTGTTGGTCACCTGTACACCTAGGGGTGACCATATTACACCAACTTTAAAATCACTTCACTGGCTGCCAATTAGTTTCCAGGCGAAGTATAGTGTTGGTTATTACGTTTAAAGCCCTACATGGTTTGGGTCCAGGTTACCTGCGGGATCACCTTCTCCTGTACAATCTGCCCTGCACACTCAGGTCCTTTGGGAAGACAACCATTACCCAGAGGACCTTCTCTTCTGCAGCTCCCAGACTGTAGAATGGCCTGCCGGAAGAGATACACCAACAGTCTTTCCGAATTTAAGAAAGCTGTTAAGACTGATCTCTTCCGGCAGGCCTACCCAGTCAAATTTTAACATGTTTGGCTGTTATTTTAATAACGTATTAGATTTATTTATTTATTTATTTATTTATTACATTTCTATACTGCTCAATAGCCGGAGCTCTCTGGGCGGTTCACAAAAATTAAAAACATTCAAAGTATAAAACAACAGTATAAAACCATGGTATAAAATACAATATAAAAGCTCAACCAGATAAAAACAGCAGCAATGCAAAATTATAAATTTAAAACACCAAGTTAAAATTTATTTATAGACTGTTAAAATGCTGGGAGAATAAAAAGGTCTTCACCTGGCGTCTAAAAGCATATAATGTATTATTATTATTATTATTATTATTATTATTATTATTATTAATTATTTATTTATATAGCACCATCAATGTACATGGTGCTGTACAGAGTGCCAAGCGAACCTCCTTAGGGAGCTCATTCCACAGCTGGGGTGCCAGAGCAGAGAAGGCCCTCCTCCTGGTAGCCACCTGCCTCACTTCCTTTGGCAGGGGGCTCGCGGAGAAGGACCCCTGAGGATGACCTTAGCGTCTGGGCAGGTACATACGGGAGGAGGCGTTCCTTCAGATAACCTGGCCCCAAGCCATTTAGGGCTTTAAATGTTAATACCAGCACTTTGAATCGGGCCCGGACCTGGACTGGCAGCCAATGAAGCTAGAAAAGGACTGGTTTTATGATTTTAATTAGTTTTATATATTTTATAGTATTTTTGTATTCAATGTTGTTTCCCGCCAAAATCCAGAGGAAGAGGTGGGTAAGAAATAAAGAAATTATTATTATTATTATTATTATTATTATTATTATTATTTCTCAACAGTCCTTTATTAGGACGGCCTACATTAATGTGAGGTTCATACCTTTAGATGGAGAATTTAATATGGAGAATGTAGTGCGAGGAGAAGGAGGATGTAATGTAATGTCCATACATTAGCAAAGAGAATTTCATCAAGTTTTCATAGTGGGACAGGAGCCTCCTCAGAATCTGGACCTCATCACTGAATGCACTGATCCGAGAAAGCCATGCGGGGAGAGGTACCCTTTTTAACTGTAGATGCCAGAGACTGAACTGGGGACCTTCCACATGCAAAACATATGCTCTACCACTGAGCTGTGGTCCCTCCCAATTAAGGATTCAACCAGGAACTCAGTGCTGTCAGTACCCATATCCATCAGCATTACGCTCTTATAATTCCCCCCCCCCCAAATTCAGCAGGACGAATTTCCCTTCCTATGCTTTAGTATGGCCTAGCTGGTCCTTCTCCAGACCAGTGGGATTTCCATTGCTTCCAGGTGCTACTACCAATATGGAGTAGAAAGAGAAACTTCACACCAAATAGATTCAACACGTTTCTTTAATTCAATCATTTCAACAATACTATTCATGAATAAACAACTAAGGCTCACAACTTTGCAGCCAACCCGAGACATGTACGCTAGCACATGTGCCTGTGGCTTCAACATCACATAATGTGTTATAACATTCATGGCATTAGTTGCAAAGCTGTAGTATTATATGAATCCTTCTGCCTATAGTATCTACATCAATAATTTGCGGGACATCCATGGCTTAAAAGAGAAAATAAGTTTATGAAAACTTCTCCACCTGGAGACAGTTCTTACTCGCCCCAGGTGAGTAAGCAAATGGCTGTATGCAGGCCTGCATTGCACTGGCTCACTATTCTGTATATTTCAATTCCACAAACTTGTTTGCTGGAACAGCAAGTCTTACAGTTCTGGCATGAGTTGCATTTAAAAATGGCACAGCAGAATGGGAATAAATAACGCTGGCTTGAATCCACTTGGATTCTTACTTTGGCTTAACTGTGTCGTAGATAGGGTTGCTGGACATTTCTGAAATTCTGGCTGATTTATGCCATTGTGATGCAAAGTTTAATGAAACCACTTGCCTCAAGGGCTTAAAAACCCTACAATGAACTCATCTGCTACTTTTAGGGGGAGAAGTCTTAAACATATTAAGACATCATTTTCTGGAGAATTGTTCAACATAGTGTTAGGGAGTTTTGCGAACATAAAAAAGAGCCGTGAATAGTGTGGGCAGACCATTAAAAAGTGTTTACCAAAATAGGGATTCTATTCTGGGAATCTACTAATGGTGCTGAAGCGGCCAAGAGAGTAGGGAAGGGCAAAGGCTCATCGAGGTTCTTCAAATTCCTCCATGAAGTTCAGTTTGCCTTTTTCACATTCCCAAGACAAGCACTTGCCTCGCCCCCATTGAGAAAAATGCACATTTTCCATTGGGAAAAATGCACACTCGAAATGCACACTTTCCTTCCATTCAGTAACGCATGAAAAATGCAAATTTTTCAATGGGGCTTGCAAGTTTGGAAACGTACAAACATTCTCCCTGAAAATGCACGCCTGTTCACATTTGGGGTTGCAAACAGGGCTTGTTGTGCAAACAGAAACTAAATTCTTGTAGATCCCTACAAAAGGGTCTAATGGGCCTTCTAGCTCATTTTTTTTTTAGACCAGGCAATCTGGTGCCCTCCAAATGTTTTAACTACATCTCCCATAAGCCCCAGCAAGCATGGACAATGGTCAGGGATTATTAAACTCCAAAATAATCCATGTGAAACAGTTCCAATAAATGAGTTAATTGTGTGTGCGTGTCATTTTTCCAGGATTAAAAAAAAAAAAAAAATCATTTCCCCTGTCTTTAAGCCTAAGTAGGCTGCCACTGGATTCATCTCAAATCTAATTTCCCTAATCTCTATTTCACTTTAAAAACAACAATGAAAAACTTGCTTTAAAATTCCCCCGGCAGTTGTTGTATGCCTGATCAATTTGTAAATTCTAAAAACAATTTGTCATCAAGCTTAAAAAGAAAGAAAGAAAGAAAGGATGCCCTCAATTTCTGTTAGAATGCTTAACATCTTCCCAGCTGTAAATTATTACTCTTAAAAAGTCTACACTGAAAGTATTGAAAGAATGGTGGATTCACTCGTGCATGTGTAACCCCTATGGAGCAGATGGTTTAGTCCCTTGGGCGGGGCTCTCACTCAGAGGGAGGGCTAGAGAAGAAGCAGCAGAAAAAAAGTGATCCAATTCTGCTGAAAGCTGAGTGTTTCAGAATTCTGTTTAATTATAAGCCCTTATCATTTTGTATAAGGTAAATTGAAATATTAATTGTGTACAATAGTATTTCAAGGGGGGGTGGGGAATCAATTTTTGTATTGATATTTGTACTAATTATATTATTGCAGGGCTAATACTCTGAACTGTTTTGTTGCTCCTTGGAATTTTGTATGCCTGGGACATAAAGGTTGAAAAAGTCTACAAAAGGGACTCCCAGAGTATTGCACACCACGCAGGATAGAGCTGCAAGCAAGAAATCCATGTTTGTTATTGTTGCACAAAGGACAGATTATGGCATATTTCTGTGTTTGGATGTTTACTAAAGACATGTTTTGTTAAACTTATATATATATGTTTTCTTTGCAAGTTTGTTCTAATTAAGCCCCATAGAACCCACACTAGGAGGTTATACGTGCATCAACTGCACAATTCCCTGCTATGAAAGTATTTTATTATCTTGCAGCATAACATAAAAGCCACCTTGCTGGATCTGACTAAAGTTCCAAGGGAATATTATTTTTAATAACCAGTAAAATATCTTGCTGCAGGTCTCTAACATTCAAATAACTGTAATGAATTACTGTAATGTTCACTCATCTATATTTGAGTAGCAATTAAGATTTAATCTATCTCCCTCCCCTTTTTTTTTCAAACTGCAAGTCAAATATAACTGTGATAACTACTTCTTTGGGACCCTTTCAAGATGACAGAGTGTAAACCTACACATGTCTACTCAGGCAAGCCCCACTAAGTTCAATGGAATGTAGTCTCAGGTAAATGTGTATGGCATTACAGCCTCAATTTCCAAATTCATATTTCATAACTCCAAATGAACTTGCTGATTGCTTTTGGGCATAGGAATACTTCAGTGAACTCAAACAAAAATGGCAAATTTCAAAAACATGTGTTTGAAAGTGTCTTTCTTGATTCACAAATTGCTTTTATCTCTGGAATTAGGAAAAATAATCAGTACTGATTTCAGAGGCTGCAGAATCTAAATTGCCCAAACTTCAGTGGAACCAATTCTGGCCTTCACCTTCACAAAGACTAGACTATTAATTTCACCAACTGTTCATCATAAGGGCACATATGTGCAGTTATACATGTCTCTGTATTTTATTTATTTATTGCATTTCTATACCGCCCAATAGCTGAAGCTCTCTGGGCGGTTTACAAAATTAAGACAATTCAAGTATGAGCAAAATCTCCTAGTTGACCCATTTCTCACTCTTTCCATCGTATTTACATGTGGAAATTTGTTTCCCAAACTTACAAAATATTCCTCAATTTTAATGAGGAATATCCAGTTTTAAATAGTATCCAATTTTAAATAAAGGATATGGAACACAGAACATGGTTGCTGCTTCCTATTGATTACTTCTCACTGCTCCAGGACAGTTTGAATCTAGGATAGTATTTTGAAAACCGGTCACAAAATCTTCAATTTTTGTTCAGGATTTTTGTATATGTGAGCACAGGAATGTCAAGCTTGTTATCCTCCTACAATACTCTTTTGTTTGCGACAGTACCAAAAACCACTTCACCTCTGGAAACTTATAGGGCTTTAAAAGAGGATTTGACAAATTTATGGAGGATAGCGCTGTCAATGTTTGCATTAGGGTTTTTAATATTTTAGCTGTTTTTGTGTATTTTATTGCTGTGAGATGCCTTGAAAGGGCTTCTGCCCTGAAAGGCGGCCAAGAAAGGTCTTAAATAAATGCATATATAAATATGGTATCTCCAGGTTCTGAATATCAGTTGCTCTAAATGCCAACTGCTGGGGAACAACAGCATGAGAGGCTGATGCCTCTGGGCCCTGCTTATGGGCTTCCCAAAGGCAACTGATGAGCCACTGTGAGAAACAGGATGCTGAACGAGATCGACAGGCCTTTGGTCTGATCCAGTGCAGGTTTTCTTATGATCTCAAGTCGTCTCACATCGAACTCTGGAGACCTGAGGCTTATCAGCTGCCTGCACACTTAACCTAGGGCATGTCGACACCAGCTCTATATCCCGGGATTGTCCCTGTGCATCCAAATGCCACACAGGGGATCCTGGGAGCAGGCAGGGATGATCCCTCGATTTTCCTGGGATAATCCTTAGGTGTAGAAAGGGCCCTAGTTTAAAGGGGGGAGGGAGGTTTCCCTATTTTCTCTTCCCTTACTCTATCTGCTCTCATCCAACAAACAAACGAACAAGCAAACAAAACCCTCGGCCTTTTGCTACCCCACTCTACTTACTCAGTGGCACTACTTGCAATCCACCTAGACCACCCTTTCCCAACCTGGTGCACACCAGACATTTTGGACTTCAACTCCCATCAGCCCCCAGCCAACAAGACCAATGGCCAGGGATCCTGGCTGCTGAAGTCCAAAACACCAGAAGGGCACCAGGTTGGGGAAAGAAGGCTGACCTAGACAAACTGAGTAGGAAAGAAGGAAGGAGTCCTCCCTCCGGCCCTGACCACTGATTCTACTGTTAGAGGGGTGGAGGATGTAACTGGAAGTGACCTTGAGTTGGGACAAAATTATGTTTTGAAATCACCCCCCGCAGTTCATGAGTAAATCAAGGAAACCCCATCCTCTCTCCAGCCACCCCGGCACATTCTCTCAGATTTTTCCTTGAGTTTTGCTGGCCATACATTAGGATCTACTAATAAGCTACCCAAGTTAGGGCTGCATGGCCTAACCCTGAGTTCTTGCATGTTAGCACCCAAAACTGCAAAAGAAAGATCTTATACTCCTTTTGCCTTTGTGGGTGGTCCGTCGGCCAGGGCCAAATGCAAAAGGGATGGGGCCAAAAACACCAGCCTATTTTAGCTTAAATCTCTCGCTGCCAGTAACAGCCTTAGGGGAGGCAGTTCAACCTTTTAGCATGGGGAAAAACTGCATAAAGATTGGGAAACCCCCAAATGATTGCTGGTCGGAAGAATGAGATGAAGCCAGGGGAAGGGGGCATGGCCCTCTGGGGAATCCCAGAGGACAAGATTGGGACAAATGCGTGTTCTTTCGGATAAGACCGCAGAAAACTCGGATAAGATCAAAGAGATAGAGGCAAAAGCGGAATTGGACCAGAAGAAGCAAGAGGCCTTTGAAAAATCAACAAATATTCAATTTAAGGAATGGGAATTACGTCTGATCGCCTTGGAAGACCAATCTCGTAGATCTTCGATTCGAATAAAGCAGCTGAAGCAGATACAAGGAGAAGATCTTAGAGAAATCATTCTGAACTGGTTCAAAGAGCTGATGCCTGACATACCAATAGATGGATCGGATCTGGACCGAGTCCACCGCGTGGGGGGGCAAAACTACAAAGGGACTAGAGATATTTTGGTGAAATTTGGTAACTATTATAAAAAAGAGCAAATCATGAAAGAATTGAGATCTTTGACCCAGTTACAATATAAAGGCAAAGCAGTGCAAATTTATAATGATCTTTCTCAACATACATTAAATTGGAGACGGAGTATTAAACCAATAACTGGAATGTTAATGCAGAACAAAATTCCATACGCATGGGGTTACCCGGTTTTCTTAAGATTTACATATGGGAGGAGGGAACACAGAGTAACCTCATTGGATCAAGGTAAAGAATTGCTGAAGAGGCTGGGTCTGGATGGGGAAGCAAATGGGGCTGGAGTGGGTGGGGGAGGGAATGAGGCTGGGACATCTGGAGAGTAAGAGAATTGTTAATTATGTTTGGAGATAATTGCAAATAGAAATGCTAATATAGAAACCTGCCGGCCAGGCGCAGCACTGCCTCCCCCCCCCTTTAAAGTAGATGGCTGGAGTACTAGACTCACGGGGATATGGGGGGGGGATTAGAGTGGGGGGGTGGGGAGGGGGGGAAGGTAGTAGAGGAGGGATTGGGGTAGGAGGGTGGGGGTTTTATGTATGGAGTTTGTTTTTTTATGTAAGCAAGTTTGAACTGCTGAGCACAAGGGATCGGAAGAGATTTCAAAAGGGTGATTATGGATAAAAAGATAAAGGTATCAACACTCAATGTTAAAGGTTTGGGGGCAGTCGTGAAAAGGAAGAGAATAGAACAAATGCTTAATAAAGAGGGATCAGATATTATAATGGTCCAAGAGACACACCAAGGCTCCGAGAATTCGAATATGATAAAATTAAAGTGGTTAGCCTATTATGAAAAGTCATTAGGGACATCGAAAAAAAATGGAGTGGCCACTTTGATTTCAAAAAAAAGTGGGTTTATATTAGAAGAAGTAAAAAAGGATGATAAGGGCAGATATCTTATGTTAAAAGGTAAAATTGAGGGAAAGGTCTATACTTTGATTAATGTTTATGCCCCAAATGAGAGGCATAGAGAGTTTTTTATAAAGTTGTTTAAAGAAATAGAAGAATTTAAGGAGGGGTATGTTATATTAGCTGGGGATTTTAATATGGTTATGGATAATAAACGGGACAGGTCAAATCCCACTAATGCTGAAAAGAGGAACAATATGACTATATTGAATAAATTAGTAAAAGAAAATGATTATTTAGATTCGTGGCGTTTACTTAACGGGAATAGGCCTGGATTTTCATACTTTTCCCCAGTTCATCATACATACTCCAGGATAGATTATATATTTGTTTCAAAAGATTTTGCAACGAGGATTTGTAAAATGGAAATGGGGGTAATAAAAGTAACTGATCATGCCTTGTTAAGTCTAGAATTTACAGTTAAGAAAGATTATAAAGAGGCATATAGATGGAAGCTGAATACAAAGATATTGAAATATAATAAAATAGTAGATAAAATTCGGAAGGAACTGTCGGAGTCATGGGAAATTAATGAAAAAGGAGGAACAGCTGGGTCAGTCATTTGGGACACCATGAAGGCTGTAGCAAGAGGAATCTGTATTAGAGAAACATGTAGTTTAAAAAGACAACAACGTGCAGAACAGGAAAAGTTAGAGATAGAAATTAAAAACTTGGAGGAAAGATATTGGCAAGTTAAAGATAAATATAAATTAGTGGAAATACAAGCTAAGAAGAAACAATTAGAAAATTTAAATATAGAAGAGATTCAAAAGAATTTAATGTATATGAAAAGGGAATATTTTGAAAACAGTGATAAGAACTCGAGGTTGCTTGCCAAGCTCACACAAAAAGAAAAAGGGAGGAATGGGATAGAAACGTTGAAAGATAGCCGAGGGAATTATTGTCATGCAATGAAAGCTAAAATAAAAATTTTTCAGGAATTCTATCAGGAATTGTATAAGGGTAAAGAAAGTCAACAAGAAAAGGTGGAGGAGTATATTGGAAGGTTTATAAAGAAGGGAATAAAATTAGAATATAAGGAGTTAATGGAGTCAGTAATAACTCAAAGAGAAGTTGAAGAGGTTATTGATAAGTTAAAAGTTGGTAAATCACCGGGAGCAGATGGTTTGGGTCCAGAATATTATAAGGTCTTCAAAGACTGTTTAGTTCCAAAATTAATGGAACTTTATAATAGGATATTATCAGGAGAGAAGATAAGATTGGGACTCTAGGAGAGCCGGATCTGGCCTCCAGTCCTGAGGTTCTACACCCCTGTACTAGGGTGTGTAGTCAGTTCATGCAGGGCGCTGGCCAAGCCTCCTATGAGTACTTCACACGATCTCAATATGTGTCATTTTTCTCAAAACCTCCTGCCTTCTTGGGAGACAATAATGACGCCTGCTAAGTAATCCACAAAGCTTTATTTAAGCAATTAACATCTCTTCCCACCTGAAGAGAGTCTAATCTCTTGGAACCCTCTGAAGAGGGTTCCCTTCCAGCTGGTGAAGAGCCTGTGAGAGCTTTCTCCCCCACTGGTACAGGCTGGCCTGCTTTTGGTGCCAACTCCTCTACTTCAGAGTCTGATTCTGATTGATCACCTGAAACACCTTCTTCCAACCCAGGGGGAGCAGAGCTAGACATGGCAATATGCAGGCCAGAACATTCCCCACATTCTGCTGTAGCTGTACCTAGCAGAGAAATCTTGGAAGTAGTGGGCACGCCAAATTCAGTGGACCTGTCCACTTCCTGACCTTTTCATTGAGGAACTTTCCTTCCACCTACCACAACACAAACAACAATAATGATCTGTAAATCAGGAAAGATAATGCAGTTCAGGAACTTTATCCAACCCAATCAGGGTGATTTCAAATTTGCTCAGCATGATTGACGGCATTCTCCAGGTCTTTTGGATGATTCAGACCTGAGCCAATCCACTAAAATATCTCAGTATGTGAACTGGGTATGATTCACAGGTGGTTCCCAACAGCACGTGCTTCTTTTCTTGTTATTCCTTTTCCTCTTAAAATTATTATTTATAATTTAAAATATGCACATTGTCAATTTATGATGCACTATCTATTTATAACTGGATATCTAGAAACATTTTCCATTATAATAATAATAATAAAAATCTCATAGGCAGTCTCTAAGAGATTGACAGTCTAGTAATTTGACAGTCGGATTGTTAAATCTGAAGGCAATGACACATGAGGGGAAAAATGTGAAAGAACAAAAGGGAAACATATGCCAGCTCATGCTTCCTGAAAATTCGAAAACGACCACACGCACATGGATGGTGTGCATAAAAGATATGGTTGCATACTCACACACAGCTGGTTATGTTTGATGTATATAAAGGAGAAGGACTCTGTCCATACGCTCAGTTTCTGCTGTGCATTTTACAAGCCTTTGTTCGGGAACGACACATCTTACAAAGAACAATGCTGGGAAATTATGAGAATTCCACATCAAACAAAATCAGTTACAGATTCTACTTTTTCATCTCCATGTAAGGTAAAGGCTCCTACCTCTTCCCCCCCACACACACCATTTGGTCTTTACAGATACCACCCCAACCCCCACTGTGAGTCAGTAAAAAGGAAGTTTAAAAAACCATTCTCCTAGATAATGCAATAAAGAGCCAGGCCACCAAAATCTTCCTCTTGGAAACGTATAGCCAACACAAAATATTTCATTGCTGCAATTTCTGTTATTTCAATTAAACTCTACCAGACTGTTACATGTTGTTATTCAAGGCCTGACATCTTTGCAGTAGTGTTGGGGCCAAAATATCCATAGTTGCAGCCTGTCAACACACTCTTTAAGTCCCTTGGAGAAAGGAAACTGAGACAATTTCACATTAATGGAAAATAACTCCTGGAAATTAGCATTTGTCACTGCTGAAATTTATTTTAAGGCTGCAGTCCTAAACACACTTGCATGGAAGACAGTGGGACTTCTGAGGAGACATGCACAGGAGGACTGTACAGTATGAGGATACTATGACCTAATTTAGATGTACTTGATGGCAGCATCTAATTTCCTTGGATGCAGAGATGTAGCTCTGTACCTTTCTACTACACCATGAATACAAAAAGTATATTGGGCCCTCCAAATCCTAAGCACAACAACCTGATTCACATGGGCCAGATCTACACCAAGCAGGATGCAACACTTTGAAAGTGGTTTGAAAACAATACGTGGAATGTGTCATGGGCTCCAACAGTTGTCAATAACTTTATAAACCATTTAAAGCAGTAGTGCCATGGTTGTTCCACTACAGAAAATGGGGAAAAGATTGCACCAATCAGGGCACTGCACGTACAGACTTCCATGTAGAGGACCCTGTCCTTCTGAAACACCGATAAGATCGTACCACGGTTTAGAGGGATGGGTGAACTCAATGTCGCCTGCCTCGTACGCTGCTTGCCGGACCCCTGCTGGCTGGCTGCCCCTCTTCCATGTGCTGTGTGAGCAGCTGGACAGTCCGTGAGCAAATTGCAGATGAATTTGTACAAATAACTCAAATTATGACAGAATGTGTGCCATATGGCAGAACCTTCTCCCCCAAAATGTGAAAAAATATCCCCAGAGTTCAGGGAACAGCCCACCGCTCAGCTCACAGAAGCAAAGTGAATCATACACTCCGCAGAGCTGCATTGAGCCAAAATAGAAGCAGATTTTCCAGTGACCGACATCCCTAGTTTTAACTAAAATCCCACAATCCATACCTGTACAATCCACTACAACATTTATTTCAGGTTATGCTGTTTTATTTGTTGTATCCTGTCATTCTTCAAGGAGTTGGGAACAGCATGCAGAGGATTCCCAACAGGTCTCTCATCCAGATCAAAGTTAGGCCTCAGAGATGGAACTACAGGTGGTTACAGCTACAATTCTACCACACAACCTACTACACATCTGCACCCAATGTGTGGCAAAACCTTCCTTACCACTTTGACAGATCAATATGGACAACCAGGCTACCTTTGAATGGGAAAAAGCACAAGAACATCTTCCACAGTAACTCTTCTAAGCCCTGAAAAGTTTTCCGATGGTGTCATTTTCTGCACAACTACCTTGCAAGAAAGGAAACACAACTGCGCTCAACATCTAAGGTCCTCCTCCAAGTGCCTATTCCAAGGGAAGCTTGGAGGATGGCAATGAGAGAGAGACTTCTCAGTGGAGCCCCCCCCCCCCCCCCAATTATGGAATGATCTCCCCGACAAGGCTTGCCTGGCGCCAACATTGTTATCTTTTCGGCACCAGGTCAAGACTTTTCTCTTCTCCCAGGCATTGAACAGCATTTAACATATACAACTCAACATATGCTGAGTTTTTAACTGACCCAAGAATAGTTGTTTTAAATGGATATTGTTGTTTTTCATACTTTTGGTGGTTTTCAATTTTGTATATCTGTTTTTAATGTTCATTGTTTAAAACTTTTGTAAACCACCTAGAGAGCTTTGGCTATGGGGCGGTATTTAAATGTAATAAAATAAATAAATAAACTTGCTGTACATAGGGCAGTAACTTTCCTTACTGTGCCAGACTTTCTGAGAGCACACCCTCATTGCATAAATGTATTCTGTACGTAGGAACTTGTACGTATGTCTAGAACAATTATGAAGTACATTCTAGGGTATAGGGCAGTACAGTGGCGGCTATTTGCTCTCATTTCAGTGGGGCTTTAAATCCATTCTAGGTTTCAGACAGAACCAACCAGAACTCTAAAGGAGCTATCCAGAGTGCTGAGCCCTATCCCCAAAATGGGTTCAGCACCTTTAGAGTTCTTGCTGGTTCTCGCTCTAATCCAGAATGGATTTACAGCCCCACCAAAATTACAGCTCGCAGCCTCCACTGGGTCAGTATCTAACTCTGTCATTCTGCAAACTCAAATACCACTAGCAGAGCTCCGCTGAACCTTTCCATTATACCAGCAGCTGCACACTATGCTTGTGCAAACAGTTGCACAAGCAGTTGCACAATGGGTTGTGCAAGTATAAAGTGCAATCGGTTGCACAACAGGTTACACAACTGTAATGCAGAACTGGTTGTACAACTGCACTTATGCAATCGTTGAATTCTCCTCTTGCACCTAATTTAGAACTATGGCCATGGCTAGACCAGGCCTATATCCCGGGATCATCTCTGTGCATCCAAATGCCACACAGGGTATCCTGGGAGTAAGCAGGGACGACCCCTCCATTTGCTTGGGATAATCCTTAGGTCTAGCTAAGGCCTTAGTTTCAGCTGGCGCAGAGTCATTTGTGTTAACAGAACAACACAGTTGGATAATATAATAATGTAAATGTGGGGCTAAAATGCATTAGACTCTGAAACAGGTTCTATCAGATCACTCTCCGTGAATTGTGTTGTTATCCACATTTATTTTTATTTATTTATTTATTGCATTTCTATACCGCCCAATAGCTGAAGCTCTCTGGGCGGTTTACAAAATTAAGACAATTCAAGTATAAAACAACAGTATAAAACCCTAATATAAAATACAATATAAAAGCATAACCAAGATAAAAACAGCAGCAATGCAAAAATACAAATTTAAAATACAAGTTTAAAACATCAAGTTCAAATGAATTTATAGACTGTTAAATTATCCACAGTGTCTCCATTACAATAAGATAAGCAAGAATAAAACATTAAAACGGTTTAACCTCTAACCTGTACCTCGTTAGGGTAACTCCCCACCTTTTCATAGTCCCCAGATTCTCTAATCTGGCCCCGCTTTTATGAACTATGCCCAGACGTTTGTAGATCTCTCCCCTAGTCTATGGCTGAGAAGCATAACAGTAAATCATCATTTCTATTGTTCTCTGTACACAAGGTGGAGTAAATTACTGCAATCATCTGGGCCTGTGAAGAATGCAGTTGGCAAGAGGAGTGTTCTGATACAATCACTGCTCACTGCGCACAGCAGATCTGCTCAGTGTGGAAAGCATTCCTCTCTTCTTGTTTTGCCTCCTCCATCTTCTGTGCCCAGGGGATTCATTCTAGGACTTAGCAGCAGGGTATTCTGCACATGGGGCATGATAGAAGGCCAACCCAATTAGTGCATGTCTAACAATTTCCCATAGTTTACAAGTGCTGTAATAGAAGGCTAATTTCTGGCTTAATTGAAATCAGGCTGTTGCTTCTGGACAGTATAGTAGCATTGCTTCATTTTTGGCATCTGTACACACTTTCTCCAGTATACACATTAAAATCACTTGCATATGTCTCCCCTCCCATATTTTGCAAATCTGTTAGAGGGTCTTTATAACTTAAATTGACTGGGCGATTAATAAAGATGTGTGGGAAGAGAAGGGAGTTCACTAATTCACTGTTTTGCAATAATTAAATTTCCTTAACGGAATGTTCATTTTCTCTATACTTTTACAAAAGGTAGTCTGGAGACTAAAATGAAGCAAACGAAGAATGCTATCTAAGAAGATACAAGAGTAATATTTTCCAGAAGTCTAAGGCCAAAGCTACCTGTTATACAAATTGTATAGCTACCACTGAAAACAGCAACCACATATGTAATTACCCCCTTCCCTCTATAACATTTAGAAAAACTTGCATAGGTCTTATTCAGAATTCTTAATGTAGAGGAAATAACTTTTCTAGAAGGAATGTTTATTTAAAGAATGGCCCATACATTTGAGCTGGTGAGCTCTGATTGTTACTTCCTGAATTACTCTGCAAGGTCATCTTTGTTACGTGTAGGGGGGATGATGCATTTCCCCTAAATTTAGACATACAGGAAAATGGGATTTGGTTCATTCTATCCTCTTCCTTATGTTCTTAGAGCAGGGATGAGGAACTTGTGGCCTTCCAGATGTTGTTGACTCCAACTCCCATTTGCTCCGCCAGCAAATGATGGCATTTTACGGCCACCAAAATCTGAAGGACCATAGATTCCCCACCTCTATCTTAGAGGGTTGCTGTAAACAGCATCTCGCGGTTTAAATAAGCTTTATACAATGTTCTCTCTGTATAAAAGTAATTGTCCCTATTTGTTGAAACATCAAAGTAGAGAACCAGTGTGGAGTAGTGGTTAGAGTGTTGCACTGGGACTCAGGAGATCGGGGTTTTAGTCTTCACTCAGCTATAAAGCTCACTGGGTGACTTTGGACCAGTCATTGACTCTCAGCTTAACCTACCTCACGAGGTTGTTATGAAGATAAAGTGCAGAGAAGGAGGAGGATCATATAAGCTACCTTGGATTCCTTGCAAGGGGGGGTGAAGCAGGATATAAATAAATAAATACTTGTGCTTTAATTCTTCAACAAGTTCCGCTTCATATTATTTCAGTATCTCACATCACTGAAGTCAAGATGTTTTCCTTGCCTTTCTCTTATCTTTAAATCTTGCTTTATTAATTTGCTTTTAATTACCAGGAGGAATTGGAAAGGTCATGCATGTTCTGTCATTCATATTTGCCATGTGAGAACATGACAAGCCTCTGAAATTGTGGGGGAAATAGCTCTTTCCATTTCCTTTTTTTTAAAAAACAAATCTATTGAGTTCATGCACACCTTCCATGGTGTGAAGAAACAGAGATTTAGAAATAGAGCGCATTGTCATTCACAGCTTCTCCTGAAAAAAAATAATGGTGGAGAAGAAGGGGATGGGTGAGAGAAGGAGGGAGGTTGCAGTGCCCCACCTGTTGCTGTCCTCTGAAGGCGTGAAGCCAGCAATGCCCAAAAGCATTTCCCAACAATAACCCATGGGTTCTGGCTGGGTTCACATGACACGACAAGCCACAATGCCTAGGGTAATTATGAAAATGCGACCGGCACGTGTGAGTGCAGTGGGGGAATAAGCCACCCTCTCCATGGTCATATAAACCAGGCCAGTGAGATAAGCCATTTATGGGATAGGGGGTGGAGAACAGTTGAGAAACTGGTTGATAATTTATCAAAGCTGCTGCTGTTTTGCCAAGGCTGCCCATGTGTGCCAAGCTGCGAGACACTTTCCTCACTCAGCATTTGGATTTAGACTTCTGCGGTCTATGAAGTCACGAAGAGTCGGAAGCGACTGAACGAATAAACAACAAGGTGCACATTGGCAGATATTTTTTTAAAAAATAAAAACCTGCATACCCAATCTTGTGCCCATCACTGGCAAACAGAAAACTGAGGAGATCAATGCAGGACGCTTTTTCCTCACAGTGCCACATATCCCCCTGCCACCCCACTGAAGCCATTCCTATCTCCTCAGGACAAAAGTTACAGTACCATAAAGTTAGCACAGACCAAAACACATACCGCTAAACAACTGCAAATTATTATTTTAAAAAATATATTCATGAAGAAGTAGTGGGAGATTTAGCATGAGGGATACGGTTTGGGGTGAGTGGCATGTTGGTTTCGCATTACAGTGTTGGTAAAAACCTCATATTGATCAGCTCCCTGTCACTTGAGAAATGTATACGAATCAAGCCTGACAGAAATAATTAGTATTAGAAAGCCAACACCCCACCTCTATTTTGGAAGAAACACACTGTTGTGGTCATATATTTTTTTCAGAGTTATGGAAATGGAAAAGTTTTAAAGTGATTTTAAAGTTTTAATCTGGATTTGTAAACCGCCCAGAGAGCTTCGGCTGTGGGGCGGTATATAAATGTAAATAAATAAATAAATAAATAAATTTTATGGTTTTAGTTGTAAACTGCCCAGAAAGCTTAGGCTGTTATTGTTGTTTATTCGTTCAGTCGCTTCTGACTTTTCGTGACTTGATGGACCAGCCTACGCCAGAGCTTTCTGTCGGCCGTCACCACTCCTAGCTCCCCCAAGGATATAAATATGTAATAAATAATAATAATAATAATAACAATAATAATAATAACTTTATCACCTTCTCATTCTTAGAGTGGGTAGCTACATTATGAGACACTTATCATTCACAGAAGCCCTTTCTATCAGGACTCTACGCACACTGTTGCAGTACTGACATTATGGAGAAAGTGACCAATTTAGAAAACTTTAATGAAGGTAATTTGTCAACAATTTCACACACCATTTGCCCACAATTCTTGAATGCCACATTTTACTGTGCAGGTCCCCTCCCCTTCCCCAGTAACGAGTGTGTTTCATGCCATTTTAGAGATTCATTAATCATCTTTTCATCACCGCTAAGTTCAATGCAACTCTCTCAGTAGGAGTCCAAAGGAAGCACTCTCTTCTACAGTGAGCTACGCCATGGGAAAACGAGAATGTACACATTCAGCTAAGCGACTAATGGGTCTTTCGTGAAAAATGGAAGATACTCCCTTGCAGTACAGGATGCCCCACCTATTGTGAGGCCGAGGTGAAAATAAATCAAAAAAGGAGAGAGCATGGAAAATTGTTGAGTAAACGTTGCTTGTATTACATATGCAATTAATTATACTTAGGAAAGACAAAGCTGCTATCAGTGATTCCATTCAGTTCAGCTTCCTCTGGCGGTGGCTTGGTTACACCACCTTCCCAGAGATATCGCCATCAGACAAAAGTGTCTCTTTTGTCTACCCATGTCATAGGCATTTCATCCTTTGGCAACCTTAAAAAAGCTGAAACCTGTATAACAATGGGAAAGTGCTGCTCTGCCCAAGCAGAAATGATTGATAGCTGAGCTGATAATCATGCAAAAAAAAATTTTTTATGGATCGGCCCCAAAATATGACACGGAAGTATACTGCGAGAGAGGAAACAATTTCTGTCTTATAACAATTAGTCTCATGGATGTTACGCTAGGAGTAGTGATGTCATCGAGTTGATCAGTAAAAATGGAATATTAGGTTAATGGATACTGTTGCTTGCTAATCACTCTGGAATGAAAGGGACTATAATGAGTGAGGAGGAGACAAGACAGATGCTTTTTCTATTGCTTTGAGGCATCAAAAAAAACAACCAGAGTGTAGTGGAACCACTTGGCCGCCTCCCATGTCTTTGCCCCATGCATATAACTCACTCATGACAGTGAAAAAGCCTCACTGTAAAACAGACTTGTCCAAATTGTGACCCACCAAGCCAAACACAGGCATCTATAGATATGTTGTGGTCTGTCAGGTGTTAGATAAGCCCCTCATTTCTGCAGGGATTGTCAAGCAGCCAGCAAAACACAGACATTTTATTGAGACCCCCGTGGGCTGCCACATGGCTAGTGGGCTGCATTCAGCTTGGTTGGTCACATGTTGGGCAGGCCTGTTGTACAGGTATTAGGGAAGTATTGCCACTCTGCCTTTCTTTCCATAGCTAATGTCATGATGCTTCTACCCAAATTTACACTGCCGCCCTATGCATGTCTGCTCAGAAGTAAGTACCAATGAATTTAATGAAGCTTCCTTCCAGGCAAGTGGGTATATAGGACTGCAGCCTCAACGTACTTCACATCCTAAAGGAATGTTTACTGTTTGGCTGAACAAGTCAACTGAAATGGAATTTGCTGTGTAATTTCCCCATGAACAATAGCTAAATGTCCCATGTGAAGCCTAATACAGAATCTGGGTTCCAAATGACATCCAAACACACCTAACTTTTATGTCCAGCATGGCGGGGTGAGAAAGAGTCTTTTGACTAGTGAAGAAACAAAGAAGTAGATATTCATGTTGGTGTTCCAGCAATCCAGAATTGTCTTGCTTGATGCATAATAGTGCCAAAGACGCCATTTAGGGTTGGCATTGGGTGGGGTTATTGCTCCATGTTTTAGCCACATGGGATTAATCCTAAAAAAAAAAAAACCTTTGTTTCACTGGTTCTAGACAATTGCATGATAGAATTGTACATAGTCGATTTGATTTCTTGCTGACAGCTCTTCTATCTACTATTCCTACAATGACTGTTTTCAAACTGTATTCCAGTTTGACTCTAACATTCCTTGGAAGCTAATCAGAGTTCTTCAAAGAGAAAATCAGGAATGGAAGACAATTTTTCCTAGAAGTCAGCTTCCCCACCGCTACTAATCTTCCCCTGCAAAATAGAGGCACAAGAGAGTAGCAGCTATGTTCTGAAGTTGGGGTTGACGAACACCTCTCCTAGTGCCTGCCAGGCTCCCTGCCCCTGATTTCTATTTTATTTTTTACAGATTTCCCCCTGTTTATTTATTTCTGGGGGCTGGTATGCTGACAAGAGCTGGCCAGCCCAACTGCCTTGCTCTAAGTGAGGGGTCCTTCATGAGACCAAGGCAGTGGTGGGGAGGTGACTCTGGTGATCGCCTGAGCTACCACTCACAAGGTAGTATGAAGGAGCCCTCAGAGTGAATTATTGAGGGGAATGTAGCTGGTGACATGTGACAGGTAGGGAGGGGAAGAGAGGGAAGTGCAGCACCTTGTGCTCCCCCTCCCCCACCATGCCCAGCAGCAATGGCATGCCTCTTGCCTCAGGTGATGGGAGGTCTTGTGCTGGATCTGGACTGTGTTCTCTACAAAGTACCAGAGAATCTTCCGGAATGCATGGAGATTTTGCAGCAAACAAACAAGTATTCTGGAGCAGATAAGTCAATGTAGAAGGGGCTCCCAGAAGTAATACTTTGAAAAAACACAGATTCAGTGCAAGTGTGGACAGAAGGTAGAACTGGATTAACAGGCAGTTGAACAGAAGAGAGGCTAGATTATTATTATTATTATTATTTATTTATTTATTTATATATATATATAGCACCATCAATGTACATGGTGCTGTACAGAGTAAAACAATAAATAGCAGGACCCTGCCGCATAGGCTTACATTCTAATAAAGTCATAATAAAACAATAAGGAGGGGAAGAGAATGCACCAAACAGGCAGTATAAGAGTCAGAACAAAATCAAGTTTTAAAAGCTTTAGGAAAAAGAAAAGTTTTTAGCTGAGCTTTAAAAGCTGCGATTGAACTTGTAGTTCGCAAATGTTCTGGAAGAGCGTTCCAGGCGTAAAGGGCAGCCGAAGAAAATGGATGAAGCCGAGCAAGGGAAGTAGAGACCCTTGGGCAGGTGAGAAACATGGCATCAGAGGAGCGAAGAGCACGAGCGGGGCAATAGTGTGAGATGAGAGAGGAAAGATAGGAAGGAGCTAGACCGTGAAAAGCTTTGTAGGTCAACAGGAGAAGTTTATATTGGATTCTGAAGTGAATTGGAAGCCAATGAAGAGATTTCAGAAGTGGAGTAACATGGTCAGAGCGGCGAGCCAAGAAGATGATCTTAGCAGCAGAGTGGTGAACAGAAACCAATGGACTGATGTGAGAAGAAGGAAGGCCAGTGAGAAGAAGGTTGCAGTAGTCCAACCGAGAAATAACCAATGCATGAACAAGAGTCTTGGCAGAATGCATTATCCTATTCCCTCTTCTGGTTCTTCCTCCAACCAGATAGCTTCTGGCCGCCTTACCTGCTTGCACTTGTTCTGGTCATGCTGTTGCTGAATGCCAGTACAGTCCAAAGCAAAATCTCCCTCATCCATTACCTAATTGTGGATGAGAGGGCCTACCTGGTGTGTATTATCTTGGTGGGGGAACTGGGAGGGCTTAGTATTTCTGAGCTTGCCCTCCTAGGTACTTATTTTGGGGTTTATTTTTATTTTATGCTATATTTTAAACTTTAAAAGTTTTATATTTTATCATATTGTGTTGTATTTTATGGTTTTCATCGTTGTGAACCGCCCAGGCAATACAGAAATATAATAAATAAATACTGGGAAATCTCTAGATGATTTACAGTAATTGGCAAGGGGTTCTGACTAATTGATTAACAGAAGCAGCAACACGATGACCCCCGTACCCTTAATTATACTACTGATATACAGAAAGTTTGGGGTAACGAGAAACAGATTTTTGTGTAGAAGGTCTATGAATTCTATTCAGCCCTGGCACTCAAAAAATAAATAAATCCTGGGCTCAGAATTCTTTAATCCTAACTGCATGCTTTTTGTACTAGGCTCTGGTTGGTGAATCTCAGGCTTCTAGTAAAAAACAATGTAGGTCCCACAAGCCTGCTCACCCATGGTTTGGGCACTGCTTCGTGTTATACTAGTACAGGCCACATAGGGGCTGTTCACACAACATACTTAGTTGAACCGTGGGTTATTTGTTGAACCGTAGGTAGGCATGTTTTCTGAACCAAGGACATTTTCCACAGTGTGGCTTGTTAACCAAGCAGTGTGGCATGTTAACCATCCTGAACAACCCAACAACCAACCATGGGCTCTCAAGGTGGTTTGTTTGAGAAAAATAAGCCACAATGCAAGGTTAACAAACCACCCTGTGGAAAATGTTCGGGGTTCAGACAACACACTAACCCATAATTCAATAAACAACCCATGGTTCAACAACAACCCACACTCAACCACTGAGTGTGGGTTAGTGTGTTGTGCGAACTCAGTCATTATCTAACATGGACCCCCGTAGTTAGATAAACCCCGGAGGGCTTTCTCCGCTGTGGCACCCCGGTTGTGGAATGAGCTCCCCAGAGAGGTCCGCCTGGCGCCTACACTGTACTCCTTTCGTCGCCAGCTGAAGACCTTTTTATTCACTCAGTATTTTAACACTTAATTTTAACTTAAATTTAAATTATACTGTTTTAACTCTGTATTTTAACCTTATATCAATTTTGCTGCGTGGTTTTATCCTGGTTGTGCTTTTTATATTGTATTTTGTATTTGTATTTTTAACTTGTTGGTTGTTTTATGATGATTTTAATTTTTGTGAACCGCCCAGAGAGCTTCGGCTATTGGGCGGTATAAAAATGTAATAAATAAATAAATAAATAAATAATAAATAAAATAAATGGACATAGTGAAACTATCCTTGTCAATGATCGTACTCATAAATGACAAAGCTTTATCACTTGTATTCTCATGTCCTTGTAAGGTCCAGCACTATGTTTTCTACTAATATGTATTTCTTCTTCCTGGAATTGCAGGTGGGGAGGGTTCTGTTCCCACCCTAGCCTAAAACAATGCTACATTTATGCAATTACATTCACACAACCGTACATATGCACCCCATGCAGCTATGTGAAAAAAGGGACCACCTTAGAACAGGATCATGCTGCAAGCCAACTTAGCTTTCAGAAAAGTCACTTAGCAAGAAATGTTGTCCTCAGAAAAGGGGGGAAATGTTCTGTTTTCTGTTTCTCATGCTGTGGTCATTAACGTTCAGCATAACATTTTGTTTTTCACAGAGGAGAAATGAAACGTTAGTTCTTATTAGTGTCCAAGTTCTTCCTCCCCAGCTGAGTTTCCCTGAACATAGCTTGGTAAGACAGAGTTCAAAGAAAACAAAACACTGTTCTCAAATATATGCAAAGAATGTATGTGGGGGGAAAAGCTACAAATTTTTGTTTGCTTTTAATTAGAGATGGATTTCTCATCTGCATTACCCAAACCAGGGGAAAAAATTGAAGGCCAGCCCCTGAAACTGAGCAGAGTCTGCCTTTTCTGGGCCTCCTCTAGGTTTACGTAAGACTTAAAACAATGCAAAAACAGAGCCCTGTTCAGAGACTTCTCACATCAGCTGACCTTAGAAGGCATGTAAATTTTGGAAAAGAGTTCTTTTTTGGTATACATTCTATAAGCCTTCATTAGGCCTAAGATAAACAAAACAAGAGAAAGCACTAGCAAGGTGTCTCGATGTTTTCAAAGCATGCTGTTAAGCAATTTAATTTCCTTTTCCATTACCGACCGACCAAGCACACACATCCCAGACCTCAAAGTTCTTTGTTGGTTTTGGATGCTGCTCCCTCGTTCTCACCCCACTTGTGGGCCCCTGTTGCTCTATATTGTATGTCATGAATGGCCTTGGCTAGAAAATAAAAATTGCCACTCTCAGGTGAAATTAACCTGAGTAGTCCACAGTAGCTCATAGTAGTTTAACTATGGGGCGGGGGGGAGGCGAGGCAGCTTTGCACTGAAACTATGAGGTACTAGTTAGCTCTGTTACACTGCCACTGCAATTGCTTGGGAAAGTATCTGTACCAAACTGAAACAAACAATGGCTTCCCAGTCCAAATAATATTGGCTGGGTTCAGTCATAATGCTAAGCCACCATGGGTTTGAGAGCGATCCACAGTGGCTTAGCATGTCATCTGGGAGGTGAAATATCTCCACATGATCAGTAAAGTACCCCTGCAGTAATGGTAAGGGGCCTCAGGGTAGCTTACCATGTCATCTATGGGGCCTTCTGTTGTTAATCCGCGTGTTCCACTGATAGATGCGGCTGACCATAGAGATGGCCACCTAGAATGTCTGGAACTTCCGGCAACGCTCTACCCAGCACAGGAGCTCTCCAAGGTCACTGATGCATGTATTTTAATTAATCTTTTTTCCTTTTATTGTGAATTCATCAAAACATAACAGAAAACCACTCATGAAAAGAAAAATGAAAAAGGAACAAAAAATTACATTCATAGAAATATCAATATTCTGTAAGGGGGGTTATGCATAGGTTTCTAGAAAAGCAGACAAAATCTCCATATATTTATCCACTCTCAAGTTGCACCTATATACCACCTATTCAAATGTTGATAGTGTTGTAAGATCCCCAGTCCATTGCATTACAGGAGGTCAATGTTTAACCCAATGACAATCATAAGGGCTCAGAAAATCCATTTGCACTGACCATACCTTAATTTCCAAGAAACCAGTAAATAGTTTAGGAGGACACACACATCATTCAATATTAAAGACTGTTCCAATACAAAATGTATCCATATCATGACCTCCTCCCAAAAGGAGGCGATTATTGGGAACTGCCAAAACATATGAATAAAAGAAGCATTAAGGTGCATTACATCTCCAAATTATGCAAATTAGACAAGCCCTTGTTAAAAAGACATTGTGGAATCCAGTAAACCTGAACCAAGTTTTTTTGCTGAATAAGGCATAGCCTAAGACCAATACAAACTTGTGATACAGATGCTAAAGCAACAATCGATTGATCTGGCAAAATAGGATGCTCCAATTGACTATTCCATTCCTGACTTAGACCTTGAGTATCATACTTATTTACTGATACCAAGTATTGATCATGGGTTCAGCTGCAATAAGAGTTTCCAACAATAATGAAGGCTCTGAAGCTGTAAAAGCAGCCGGACCAAAGCTAGATTCCAGCAAGTGTTGCAGTTGCAAGTTTTGCCATTTGGCCATAGTGGGTAAATTGTATTTAACACATAAATCAGAAAATAACCAAAACTTATCATCCGGATCCACTAATTGATCCAAAGTAAAAATTATTCTATCCATCCAGGTCCTCCACAAAAACATTTTTTCCCCATTTTTAAATCCAGATTTCTCCATAAAGTCAATTTAGCATGAGAGAATGGAACAAACTGTAATTGACATGATACTATATGCCACACCTCTCTAGCAGCCAAAATTGTAGGAGGAGGTTCATCTATTCTGGTATGTCAAGAGCCTAATGCCATCCATTTGGGAAGAGGATCCAAACAGAAGGATTCCAGAACCTGGGTGGAAAATCTAATCGAACTGGAAAAGACCAAGATTTAGTGCAAGTCAGCAGGTAGGCCCAATGGTATAAAGCAAGGTTTGGAAAACCAAACCCACCTTCTTTAATTAGAAGCTGCATCTGTTTCAAAGGTATTCATGGTGGAGAAGAACCCCAGAAAAATCTACAAAACAAAGCATCTAGTTTTTGAAAATATTTGCCAGGTAAGAGAGTTTAGGCTATTGCGCAGTATAGAAATGCAATAAATAAATAAATAAGCAGAAGAATCCCATGAATAACATAAACAATTTGAGGTATTATATTCATCTTTAGTGTGTGAACTTTGTCCCATAAACTCAACTTTAACAACGCCAATCTGCCTGTGTCCCTCGCAATCTCATTAATCAGCTTGTTCAAATTTATTTTAATCCGTTAAAATATATCTCTGGGAATAAGTATTCTCATATAGGTGATAAAATCTGGGCACCATCAAAATTGCCTATTAGCAAAAACACACTAGGAAATATACTATCTCTAATTGGCATCAGTTCAGACTTTGACCAGTTAGTTGAATAACCAAACAAATCACCAAAAGTATTAATCAATTTCATCAAACCTGGAATAAATGCCTGGAGTTTAGAAATAAACAATAAAAGTTCATCATCAGTGGTCACTGTCACTTGACAGGCTGGACAAAGGCTGCTTAACCCTTTGGCCTCTGGTTGTCCACAACTTCATCTTCACCAACCTGCTTTTTCCACTCAATAGAAATAAGATACAGGGACCTGGTTTGCACAATCACAGCACCTCGCCGTGGCTTATTAGTGATGGTGGGTTGTGGAGCCCACGGGCACCAGATTACCAATCCAAGCCACCACCGCCACCACAGCTTCTTGTTACATGCAATCCCAGTATGGGTGTGTTGCTGGGGTAGTTGACAAGCCACCCAGAACCCATGAGCTATTTTAGGGTTGAAGGTAGTTTGTCAACCACCCCAAAAAACCACCCACACTGGGTTCGCAGGTAACAAGGCTACGGCGTGCCCCTGCCATGCCCCAAATATTCAAAATGGTGGCAGCCACTGCAATGACAATCCTGCTGGGAAATTTACCCGTGGCATTCTCGCATTACATGGGCCAGCACTCATTCAGACCCCTTCCTCAGGGGCCTATAGGGGTACACTACGGTAGGGGCTGTGCCTAGAGGTGTCAGTGGGCATGGCTTCACTCAGATGAGGTGGACACAATGTGTCCACCTCTGACAGCTGTGTAAATTTGCTTGAAGGCTTCAGTGTATCAAGGTAAAGTCTATTCCCACCCATGTGAAGCTGGGTCTGGTTCTCTAGTTTTCTCATACAACTAAAACAGTTGTGGAATTCTGACTAAATTAACTGGCAATAATCTTGCGTTTTGGCAAGCCTTTGTCATCAAGTACCCCTTCACTTTCCAAACCACTGTCTTCTTTCCAAAAAGCAATGTTTCTTGATTTTCAAGGAAAATATTATCCTCAAATAAGTAGCTGTTAGAAAATTCTTAATAAAAAACCCCAGTGTAACAATATATACAAAAATCACAATCCTGAAAGCAACTCTGGACTGTATGCTTACTGAGGTGGCGACAGTTTTAAAAGGACGTCTCCTTGAGGCTAAATGACTGCATTATGCCTTTCCTGCTATTGACACCCAAGTATTTAAAGCAACACCTGCTTTCAAAGCTTTGCATTTCTCCCCAAAGAGGCAAAAGATCAACCGCTCAAAATTCATACAATGAAAGAGCTTTTGAACAGGGTCCCAACAACTTTACAAGATGAGAATCCAACTTTGAAAAATTAAATGAAACCACTTTGGGGAGGGCTGCATTTAATATACAAAATTTTGTATATTACGCAAAATCTTGCGTAAACCCCATTCATTTCAATGGAGCATTGCTGGAAGCAGCACTCAGCAACAGCAGCCATGAAGGCAAGTAATCAGAGGCTTTGGCAAATGTTGCTCTTTGTCATATATTTAAAAAGCACCCACAGAGGCCACCATTATTGCACCCATGTAGGAGAAGTAATTTTTGGGGGGAGACTTCCCCTGATGCCTGATCTTCTGAAAGCCTGCTCATTCAGTTTCTCCTTCCATCAAAGGGCCCGGGGACATCTTAAAAGGAGGTTTCTCAGGAATTAGGCAGCAGTGCGGTGAGAGCTCTGGTTCATAGGTTACTTCCTCATGCAGCTGTAATAATTGGGAGGGATATTATTTTTCAGGGCCATAGAGGTGATATTGCAGCCCTATCATGGCTTCAAGTTACATTAAGTTAAGGTTTATTTCCACCATCACCACCCCAGTCCTGATCTCTGGACAAACTAGTTTCGGATACTTTCTGGCATTGCATGAAATACTCTGGAAAAGCCCAAACTAGCTTGTAGCAGTACAAGTAGCACCGCGGCAATCTACGTTTGTCTGTCAGAGACAGTTACACAATGGCATCGTGGTAAATTTTGAAGTGCAGGCATTCATCATAGCAGCCCCCACAGCCAGACCCCCAAAGTGAGTCCAAAACATATTATTGTATGCATCTTTTGTAGGCTTTTTCTAAAGCTAATTGGCTCAAAACAATAGATTGTTGCTGGGGAAAACCCATTCTCCCCGTCCTCTGCCCCCAGCTCTTGTGAATACTGCAGCTAAGCTCAGAGGGAACAGGGAAGTGTTTGGCAGTGGGAAGGGGGAGATGATATCATCGTCCCTGCTAATCAAAAAGTCTTGGTGCTTCGACCGTGTGAGCCCTGGTTCCACTAAACCACTGCACTTATGGGATAGTGTCTATGACCTCATTGTAATGAGCGACATGCTCCTCTCCATCATGCCTACAGCATGAACGTCTTTAGTATAGTAAAGGATGTGAGTCTCATGCAGCACTTTCTAACAAAAACAAAAAACAATAGTGCAAGTCTTCCCACTATTTGAACCAGCCCAACTGTTTCCTCAGTGGATTAATGGTTAATAGTTCTCTACCAATTGTAAACAAGCAGGTGAGACTATAAGCTCCACCCAACAAGCGTTTTATTGCGCGGTCATTACTGGGCACTCACAGATGCCTCGGAGGTAGCTCACATGATGTCGTCTGTCTCTCGCACCCTTCTGATCTTCCTTGCACCGCAAGAAAAAACATAAAAACTCCAAAATATTTTTTAAACCAAAGTTGCTGCTCTCTCCTGCTGTGTGTGGGAGAAGCAGTGTGTCCACAACGAGGGACTGAATGGCCCTCGTGCACCTTGTTTACTTCCTGTTTGAAAAGAGGAAGTAACTGAGTGTCCAAGGAGAAGCGACGGTTGCCAGCGTTAGCCAGCGTTTCTTCCAAGGTGTGGTGGAGCTTTATTAGCCAACATTTGAGGGGTTTTTACGCAGGACTGTTGCCATATTAAAAAAAAGGTTGTAGCTGATTAATCACATAGATTTTATTTAATAAATTGATTATTTAGTCAATTCAATGGCATATGAGGAAACAAGCTTTCTAAAGCATACTTTCTAATAGATGCATGTCTCACAGTACAGCTTGTTTTTGAAGAGAGTTTTAGAAGGGATGTCTGGATTTGTGAAATCTGTCCTGCTTGTGTTTCGTGGATTATGCAGTGTCGTTTGTTCTAGTGTCTGTTCATAGACAGATTCAATTTTTTTCCATGATGCAGAAAAATACACAAATAATTCTGTAAGAAAGTTTGCAACAATTTACATAATTTATGTTAATATGTAATATTTAGCATATTGTTCCCCTGAGACATTCTTCGGAAATGAAAGTCGGCTGCAGGCCTGTGCTCTCCTCTGCAATTGGGTCCAGCCACCAAGAAAGGAGCGGCCAGGACAGTTTCTCAAATTGCAAAATGTGCAGACAGCCACAAAGGTGTTACCTTCCTCTGTTTTACCAGATACCATTTCTCTTTTGTTCATTTTTATTCTTTTAACAATTTCCTATCCCAGTTTTCTTGTCTTTAGCATACCAAAACCATGGATGCCTTAACTTGCAGTCCCACCAATTAAAAATTGCTTCCACTAATTAAAATATGTCCTCACCAATTAATCAGCTAAAGCAGTCATGGATTAATCTATGAATTTAATTATTTAAAGTGTGCATTTTTAAATATATAGCCCTGGTGCTTTGTCAGAATTCTACTGGGCATGTCAATATTCTTGGAATTTGTTTGGATTTGTGAGGGGTTGTTTTTGTTTTTTGAAGAGCAGGTTTCTGCCTCTCTAAACTTCAGGAGAGAGGAGAAATCTCGACAATATCCTTGCCATTTCTAATAATCTTTAAGAATCCATATGATGAACAGTGTGCGTTTTTGTTTATGTAGTTAAGAGATGGGACAGTTTTGTACCCCAGTGTTTTCTCTCCCCGTCCTCATGACACAGTGCCCCCAGTTATCACAGATTTCCCATCCCTCCACTTCTTTCCATCACTTCAGTCTCAGTAAAAACCAAATCTCTTTAAAAAAAAAAAAGAAAGAAAGAAAGAAAGAAAGAAAGAAAGAAAGAAGTCTGGAACTAGAATACCTTTTACGGATTTCTGAAAAATGTGGTTCATTCTCTAAATTCTCCATATTGTATTTCGGTACTTTTAAACACATCGTTCTCAAACTTTTTCAGATGAAACATACCCTGAAGATTTACCACGTTGGCAGTAATAAATCCTATCTGCCATGTGAGATTATATATATATATATATATATATATATATATATATATATATATCCCAAAAACAAAATTAGTAAGATAAATTTTTTCCATCCTGGTTGTAACTGAGAAGACAACCAGAAAATCTTTATGAAAATGATAACAGATGTCCTGTCTCCAATACAAATACGCTACCATGCTAGTTTCATTACTGCAGTTTCCATGGCTTCCCATTTGCTAGGGACGGATTGGAGTCAGGATGGGGTTCCAGTTTCCAATTCAAAGGAACACCTGTTTGCAGAATATTTATGGCAAAGAGGTCAATGTAGCCTTTAAAAAAAAGTAGTGTGGACTCTATGGATATCTATCATCTTCAGATCTAGATGGAGGTACACACAGTGGAATTATCCATGAGAGCAATCTGAGACCCATGAGACTGGTTTTTAGTTATCATTCATACTTGATCCAACAGCTCTTTCTATGGCTACTTATTTTAATCGTGGAAATTGTGTAGCTTAAAGCAACACACATTGAAAATTTATTCACAGCTATCTTGTCGATGTGCTCTTCAAAATATGGTGCTTACTACCAACAGCAGCCCTTCGTCCAAGAAATGACAACAACTATTAAGTATACAAAAAAGTTGTAATGTGAAGTTTTCCAACTCAGCCATTTTTCTCCAACCCCACCCCTGCCCCCACAACAGTTAGTATTCCTTGGTCACTGAGTACACTCAGTCCTCATTGGGTTGTTTGGAGCTTGGGGTTTCCCCCTACATATTTTTTTATACTTCTACAAACTTGGGGTTCCTTTGATCCTGCTAATACCTCCCTTTTGTGCTCACAATGAGGCAGACACAATAGGGCCGATACATATATAATGTAGGCACAGCAGGTAGTATAAATGATAACAAAACAGCACAAAAGCTTTGTAGGCCTCCAGCCTCCTTTCACAACCATCTTATTCCATTCCATTCCAGTTTTTAAGGTTCCCCCCCTCCGTTCCATTCAATAGTCAGTCAGCAGTCTATCGCTACTGAGCATGCTCATTCTTCATTGAGTTGTTAGTGGGAGGGGTACTACTGCAAACTTCTCTGTTACCACAGGTCTGCTGATAACTATCTCTTTCTCATGGCTGTTGCCATTTCAGCTACAGAGGCTATTTCAACTACAGAGGCAACCACTTGGAGAATTCAGTCAGAACATAGACTATAAGGTGATGACAATGTGATAATGATGGCAATAAGCCTAGTTATCTGAACAGTAGAATGAAATGTACTGTTCATTAGGGCTTTGCAAACTTCAGATCGTATTCAGAATTCCAAAGGAGGCAGACATTTTCTATACAATTCACCATTTTGTGCACAGCCCTACTAAGAAGAGAGAGAAAAATTCTACAACAACCAGCATGCATAGCAGCAAGTCAGAGAGCAGCATCCCCTTCTCATTGACTATTATTATTATTATTATTATTATTATTATTATTATTATTATTATTATTTCTTACCTGCCTCTCCATTCTGATCGCAGCGGGGAACAACAGCAAATATAAAATACATAAACTGAATTAAGAACATAATATACATTGTTAAAACATCCTAAAAACATTCTAAAAACATCCTAAAATAATGGAGTAAGCCTTCGTAGACTGAGTAATGATGTGCCATTTAGAGAATAAAAAGGGAGAGTTAAGAAGACTACAGGTACATCTTTCGATTGAGCAACAGCACATCACCTCCCATTTTTCATGGAATTCTCATAAATTTATGGAATTCTTGGAGAAAAGAGAGAGACAGAGAGGAGGTGCCTGTGCCTCCCCTCCCACACTGTCCCCTTCCTACTATTCATGTCTACATCCAATGCAATATAAAACTATGTTGTCAGGACATTGTCATAGGCCTAGTTCTCACTCATTCTATGCCTATGTTGTACCATTGCAGACTGTTCATATGTCTGAATCCTCTTCCATACCAAAAAAATAAAAATCCATCTACATAGAAAATTAGACATCACGGTGTTTCTATATGAAGGAATAATTTTCCCCATGGGGGAGGATTCCATCATGTGCTCCCTGACATGCTTTTTGAAGGGGTACTGCCCAGACATAGATTTACCACCACAATGCGATCTAGACCACAGAAGGCTAGACGTTATTCTTTTCCATTACTAAGGACCTGCTAATTCCAATCATTTTTTTCTTATTTATACTGCATCGTCAATGTATCTTTAGAGGCTCATATAAGCAAATAGACAAGTCCCTGTCCACAAACAGCTTGCAATATAACTTTTAACAATAGGGAAGAATACAAAGGGCAGTGAGGAGAGTGGAGAAATAAGGGGCAAATGGGACATTAAATACATATATTTAATGTATATGTAGGTTTCATTTAAGATGCAGCTAAAAATCACAGGGTTACGTAAAACGCTTCCTTGAAAAGATGGGTTCTGTGGGGGGGGGGAATGGCCATACAGATGTTCTGGAAAAGAGTTCCAGACACAGGGGGAAGCACGGCAGGCACCATTTAAGGGAGGCTGTCATGTTGTAATGTTTGTAGCTTTCACTTATATAAGTAATTTCTCACTGCAATTGGGTTAACTACAATAAAATCCTCAGAATTTTAGAACTCTCTTGCAAATACATTTGGGGGTTTGATATTAGAGATATCATACTATATCAATGACAAACATGGCAAAATCTTGGCATTTTGTATGTATGAGCCCAAAGCATGATCACTGATATTATAATGTACCTCAGGGGAGCTGAGAAAGGTAAGAGTTTTCTGACCAGAACCCTAAGCTCTTCCCAGTGTTCGCTGTCCCTTTCTCCATGTTAACAGGGGGAAAGACAAAATGGGCAGGGTAATTACATTAGTGGGTGTGGCCATGCCCACTGACATCATCTGACCTATGGAGGGACTAGTGGGAGGCAATTGGCTCCCCACCACAAACCAGTTCTATAGTCCTGCCCTAGGGAGTAAGTCTTGACACTGACTACCTACCAGGACTGGATTAAATGGTCTATTGGTATGATGGTGTAAAATAGTTCCTATAAAATAAATCAATAATTTCAGCTATCACTCACCTGAATATGCATGCATTTAATTTCCTTAAAGCCAAGATAATAAGTTTTTAAGCCAGGAGTGCTTTCCAAATTTGTGTAGCATTTCCATGATGGCTGGTGTGTTACAGGTATTTTCATTACATGAAACATACGCCAACTCGCAATTGCTCAAAATGGGTTTAAAGCCAAGGACTGGAAATGCATCCCAGCATATACAAGTAACACTTCCCTGGATCAGTTGCGGTGGCTTCTGCCACTTAAACACTTGTGCATTAAGAAATTAAGAATTGGGATCCAACGTAGCACCCATGTTTTGAATGCAGCCACTCAGGCCAAACAAATGACATCATGCTCTTACAAATCATTATAAATGCAATCACTGTGCTTGCACCGGTCATACTGAAATGTTCGTTGGAAAGTGAGCAAAAATATGCTTTATGGGGCATCTGTTTAAAGCTCTCCGTACCTCCTCGCCCATCTTCTCTTAGTTTCCTTCTGTCTACTGTACTCTGCAGAAGTTGTTTTGTATAGAATAGAAGCTCCATCCAATGGGTGTTTTATTGCACACTCCTTACTGGGCACTCATGGATGCCTCAGAGGTAGCTCACAGACATCGCCTGCCTCTCGCACACCTTCTGCCCCTTCTGGTCTTCCTTGCGCTGCAAGAAAAACCAGAAAAAACTCCAAAATATTTTTTAAACCAAAGTTGCTGCTCTCTTCTGCTGTGTGTGGGAGAAGCAGCGTGTTCACAACGAGAGACTGAATGGCCCTCGTGCAACTTGATTACTTCCTGTTTGAAAACAGGAAGTAACTGAGTGTCCACAGAGAAGCATTGTGTCGGAGGCCAGGAAGATGGTGACCACTGTTTGGTCTCCTTCTACCCAGGCAGAGGGGAGGGGCAAGCCAGTGAGCCGAATGGCCACCAGAACGCCCCTGCGCTGCCTCCGTGGAGAGAAGAGTATCCCTTTTGCTGGGGGGAGGAAAAAGCCAGGGAGGGACGGGACCAATGGTGGTTCACCATTCCCATGATCCATATAAACCCTGCACTCACTCCTTTGAGTTTAAAGCCCTAAACATTTAAAGCCCTAAACGGTTTGGGGCCAGGTTATTTGAAGGAACGCCTCCTCCCATATGTACCTGCCCGGACCTTAAGATCATCTACAGGAGCCCTTTTCCGTGAGCCCCAGCCAAAGGAAGTGAGGCAGGTGGCTACTAGGAGGAGAGCTTTCTCTGCTGTGGCACCCCGGCTGTTGAATGAGCTCCCCAGAGAGGTCCGCCTGGCGCCTACACTGTACTCCTTTCATCGCCAGCTGAAGACCTTTTTATTCTCTCAGTATTTTAACACTTAATTTTAACTTAAATTTAAATTTTACTGTTTTAACTCTGTATTTTAATGTTATATCAGTTTTGCTGCGTGGTTTTATCGTGTTTGTGCTTTTGATACTGTGTTTTGTATTTGTGCTTTTAACCTGTTGGTTGTTTTATTATGGTTTTAATTTTTGTGAACTGCCCAGAGAGCTTCGGCTATTGAGCGGTATAAAAATGTAATAAATAAATAAATAAATAAATAATTGTGTGCGCATAATGAAGCACAACCCCACAGGAGCGAAAGTGCGGGGTTTGGGAGAAATGCGCTGCCATCTCAGCACCGTGAAGATACCCCCATAGTTCAGTGAGAATAGCTCCCATTCATGCCTTTCTAGTTGGGTACTTGCTGTTCAGTTAACACTCTCAAATCATCCAAGCTAAAACAAACCAGAAAATATTGGACCAAAACACCTGTTCTTGTTCTTTACAAAAACACAGTACATAGGGGAACAAGATATATTACATTTTCACAGCATAGGATTACATTAGAAGGAAAGCTTAAGTCACTTCAAAATAAAATGGCTGTCCAATTCCTTGTCTCCTTTACTAATTCATATAAGAAACTTTAGACCTGCCAGGACCTATTAAAAACAAAATGCTCTGGATTCTTACAATCTCATCGTGTCTCTCTTTCTCAGGATACAACTGCTCTTCAATGAAATTCTACACCTTCGGCCATTTCCCTTCCTCCACAGCCTCCATTCCTTTGCAATCCTGAATGAGCTACTCAGTTCTCAGACAATCTGTTTTGGATAGGTTTCAGTCTTCCCCACTGCTGATTCAGGGCTTCTCTTTCCACTTTCCTGTCTGCATGGATTGCAGCCCTAACATATGGGCTGGATTATGTCTCCCTTTGATTATGTGATTTAAATCACCTTTTCTGCCCAGCAGCTCACCAAAGCTCAGTCTACAAAGGGAACTGCCTGCTGGTCTTTAAGGAGATTACATTCTGAAAATGTTAGGCTAGGCTGTAGCTGTAATAATTGTACCTAGTGGGACCAAGGATGACTGATCAGCAAACAGCAGGAATGCCAGTGGAACAACTGTGGTCTAATAAGATATGGGAGAAGCTGCCTTTTAAAAGAACTTTTTTCAGTGAGATCTACAGCTGGAAGTTGACACTTCATGCATCCAATGAAAATGGACAGTGTCCACAAAATCTTGTGCCAGAATAAATACATGTGTGTTAGTCTTTTACGATGCCATAAGACTCTTTGTTGCTTTTGCTGCAACAGACTAACATGGCTGATAACTGCCCTAGTGTGTACATGCATTTGTGATAAAGGGCATAGAGTTACTGTAAATTACTGTAAGTGTTTCAGTTTGGTTTAAGTCTATGCCGACAAAGGACCAATCCACATTACCATTTTGAAGTCACTATGTCCTGAAAGCATGGATTGATTCAGTTGTGGATTCCCAAAACAGGCAGATGCATTAAGGCTTTAAGGGTGCAATCCTATGCATGTTAAATAGAAAAGAAAACCTACTACTATAACTCCCAGCATGCCACTACCAGCATGCCCCATGGTTGGCTGGTGCATTTTAGAAGTTGGAAGAGTTTTTTTCTCTCTAAATAAGCATATGATTGCATCTTAACAGAACTATATTAGTTGACACTAAGAACATTATCTCAATATGGCTGAGCAGGTGGGTCAAAGAACATGAACCACTTCAACTAACTGGTGGGAAGCTCATGAAACCAAACATAAAAGTAAAAATTAAAAAAAGTTCCTCCACAACAAAAACTAGCATGGCAGAGGAAAGGCTAAGCTGGACCCCTTCTATGTGCAGTGGATCATTTGGGGCTTAATTACTCAAGGTTTTTATTGCAGTCACATGATTGGTCACTTATAGAAGCTTGCAGGTCCTTTACATGACATTGTCAACCTCCTAGGGCATCTCCCGCACATTTTGAACTTTATCTCACTTTCAAACAGATTGAGAAAAACCCAACAAGAAGACTTCAAAATACAATTCTTTCCTGTACAATTCTGTAGTTGTGCTATAGCCACAGCATCATCTAGTGGCTGTTAAATTAAACATATAGAAAGGTATTCCCTGAATCAAAGCACATGTCCATCCGTGTAAAGGAGTCAATCTTATTCCCACAAAGAATCTGGCAGTAGAAGCCCCGGTAAGGTTGTGGGATTCTAGCCTCCTGTGGTGAATCCCTTTACGTGGAGAAACATTCAATCATATGAGTTCCCATCTGCATTCAAAAGTGGTATAGCCCAGACACCAGCTCAGTGAGAACTAGGCCAGAGAATCTGGAGGAAACAACACTAAGATAAGAAATGTATCGTGTTAAGCATACACAAAGCAAAGGTAGCTATGCTGGCCATAAATGCAATTTCAAAATCCATATAAGTGCAATGGACAGCAGGGCACAGCCACACTGTCTTCCTCCCGCAGTGTTAATAATGTGGAGGAGGATGCCCCATACAGTGCTAGAGTTTAATGGACAAAACACTCATTAGAAAATGTGGATGAGGAGGCTAACTATATATAGAAAAGTAATTGGATATTATGAATGAATGCTCTATAAATAGTTTCACTATCATAATGGCTCATTAACCCTGGATGGAAGAATAAGTAATTCATATCTTCAATAGTTCTTAGGTACTTTGAATACAATCCAGCCAAAGCTAAGCACTTTAAAATACTATTGATTTCAAATGGAGAGAGTTATGTATGTGCTTAGTGTTCTCACTGAAACCAATGCAGCGTATATGGACTTAATTTCAGCTGGGTTATGTCAAAATGTCCAGTCAATCAGTAGTTCCCTTAGGACACAATCCTACTTGATCTGTTTCTTGCTCTTCATTTTAGCTAGATGGGCGTTCTCGCCCATCTAGTGGAGCTTGGGGAAGGGAGGGGGGAGGCTGGGAATGGCGGAGGATAGCTCATCTCCCTGTGTACCCAGTTTTCTCCCCTCCCTGCCCATCTGTACCCCGCTTTCACTCCTCTATGAGCTCGCGTTTGCGAGCTTGCACAGGCAGGCAGCATGATTCTCTCTGTGCCACCCTGTGAGGGAATGAGGGATGGGGGTGGGAGCTCAGACTCTTGGGGCCGAGGTCAGAGTGCTGTCTCTGGCCTCGGATCCAGGAATCCAAAATATCCTATGTCCCAGATGCTATCTAGAGGCCATAGAATTGTTTCCTTAAAGTATGAGAATGTTGTGAGATCCAAAATATTTGATCATAGTATGCATCCAATTGTCAAGAAGACCATGTCTGATTTTGATAGGGTGGATTTGGGGCAACTGCATATAGGTTTCCCTTCCTAGAAAGCCCCCAATCAACTTATTGTCATTCTCAATATGTGTTATTTTAAAATCAAACAGAAACTGCTACAAAGCTAAGAACAATAACAGAATTATCCTTGTAAAAATTACCTCAAAGGTTTGGTTGCTGTTTTCGTTGTTGTTTTTAAGACAACCTGGGTGAGCACAGACTGACCTACATCAAGTGAAAGTTAGTTGGACTTGAGTCTCATTTAATCAATTAGCCTGTTTTGGCTACGAACCTGTCCTATTAATTTCAATGGTTTACAGCACAAGTAACCTTTTCTGGATTTGGGCTTCTATTTATCTCTTAATAAGAGCTTGGCACAAACCACAATCATAATTTCCCTTCAAATATACAGAATTTGTTTCCTAAAACTAGAATTTTGTCACTCCTGAACCAGCCAAACACTCAGGGCCTATCTATGCTACCAACTTATTTAACTACAATAGTTGTTCCAAAGAATTCTGGGACATGTAGTTTGTTGGGAGTGCTAAGAATTCTTCAAGAAGCACCTAGCACCCTTTACAAAAGTATGGATCTTAGCGTTTACATCTGTGAGGAAGATGTACTCTCACAATTCTCCTCTACAGCAATCTCTTCCTATCTTTAGCAACAATACTGCAGTTACAGATTCAATCTCTATTGAGAACCAGAAACCATTAAGCACATCTGGTGATAGTTTACAAAACAATGTGCATATTTGTTCAACTCAACATGTAAATGCTCTGGGTGAACTGCAAAAATGCAAACAATGTTCTAATACATTTAAAGGAATCTACATTTTCAACAATTGAATTGTTTCCCTACATTGGTATTTTGACATGTATAATATATATCCATTTTTAGCCTATTTCTCCCCATCCTAACAACAACAACCCCAAATGCTGTGGGGAGGGGGCTAACAATGAAACGTTATGTCCAGAATACAACACAATTACAAATGCTCAAATACACCTATCTCTGTGTTGTACTGTTGCCAACCTTTATTTTTGGAATGCATAGAAGTTTCCTGTTATAACATATCAAGACACCAACACGACCCTATGCAGACATAGGCATACCTAAACCCCGTTTTCTCTTGGTGCTCCACAGGGTCATAATACTATAACCTCCCAACCTTTTACAAATGAAATTAGGGACAGATGTAGTTGTAACACACCTATTTTGTTACCAGGCATCAATGCATAGGACACACATACTGTCTTGCTTTGGCTGGAGCAGACTCAGCATTTGGGCAAATTAGGGGTCAAATCCAATAGCAAATCAGTAAACAGGCACAGGTTCAAGCACAGAGGTATCAGTTCAACAAGAGGGCAGTTGAAGATAGGAATAGTCAGTAAACAGGACAAAGGTCTAGTATTACTAGGGAAGACAGAAAGTTCCAAGAAGCAGGGACAAACAGGACCCCAAAGGTCAGTAGCATGGAAGTTCAGTCACAGAAGAGGATCAAGGGAAACAAGGGTTCAAGGCACTGGAGCTGGTAAGTCTCAAGTTCCAACTGATAGCTGATTGAGCTTTCAGAGACCCATCTAATGATTCAGCTGCAAGTCCTCTGCACTTCATCAGGAGTCTGGTTACTATGATTTTTGAGACATACTTTGTTTCCATGCGGCAGCATGTACCTCCACCTTCTGGAGCTGAGTCTCTTGAAGATTTTCTGGGCACTTGCTTTCCTCCTCTGCTGCAACATGACGCAAAAACAAAAGGGATTGGGAGGGAGGAGGAAAAGAAGTAATCTTTCTGAAATGCTATTAGATCCATTATCCTCATAAAGAGGCCTGGATGGGGCAGCCTTTGATCCTGGTCCTTACTATTAATCCACCCTTGCTAAAGAAGGAAATAATAATGTCTTTACATTTTAGTCAAATTTGTGGTCCATAGAACTTGGGATTTGGTTCAAACCCAAGTCAGTGTTGGGAATCATTGGGTTGGATCCAATGCTCCCCTTGCATGGGTGGGCCAGTCCTGCCAGAAGTAGATGCAGGGTTCCTACCACTGGCAGCTACTATGTAGAGCTTCTGGGGGCAAGCAGCATAACAAACAGACGAGCATTTCCGCTCATTTTGATGCTTGCCCCTGGAAGTGCTACATTACAGCCACCTGTGGTAGGGGCTGGCTATGCATGCATTGCTGCTGGTAGGCCTGGGCTACCTGTGCAAGAGCAGCATTGGATCCAACCAGCTATCTCTTATTTGTAGTTCCAGATCAGTAAAATTGGAAGAATAATAGCCTGCTCTCAAGATTGTTATGAAGAAAAAACATAAAAGTTTTAAATAACTTTGCAAATTACGGTAGAAAGATAGACACACACACACACACACACACACACACACACACAGAGTGGGAAGAAGCCATTTGTCTTCAGGTCAGATCATACTTTTACATATCATGCTGAAGAGACATCTGCTACTCAAGAGTGCCATCTATAGAAGCTCATTGTTCCATAAAAAGAAAACCATGGGTTTGCATTATCTTAGTAATACAAGGAAGAGCCAGTGGGAATGTCACCCCATTGAGCATTTGACTGTTTCCAGATGTCCAGGGAGTTTGCAATCAGAAAAAGAGCTAAGTGATGAAATGGAGCAACTCCTTTTCAATTGTATAATGTGTGTGTGTGTTTAAGGAATTCATGTCCATTCCCTGTGCCGTCTTTTTGATATATACTATGTATTTATTTATTTATTACATTTCTGCATGGCCCCATACCTGATGCTCTCTGGGCACAGATTAAAAACCATCAAAAACATTATGCAAAATGTAAAACCATTTACATATAAACAGTACACACAGAGACTATGGCCATAGCTAGACCTAAGGTTTATCCCTGGATCGTCCGGGGGTCAAACCTGTTCATCTAGGTGACACACAGGGGATCCAGTGCTCAGTCAGAGGAGAACCCTGGATGATCCCAGGATAAACCTTAGGTCTAGCTGTAGTCTATATATCAATTTGAAACAATCAGCCATAAAACAAATGTAGAACCTCATTAAAACAGATCATCAGCTGCCAAATGCCTGAGAAAAAAGAAAGGCATTAACCTGGTGCTGAAAAGATAACAATGTTTCATAGCAGCCCAACCCACCTCCCCTCACCCCCAATCTCTCCATCATGCGGGTGTTACACTGTGCATCTTCTGGCCACAGTTCATTGTAAGATTCAGAGTTCAACAGTATAGAGGCTAGCTGTGTATGTTCTGAACCTGCCAAGCTTCTTCCCATCTTTGAGGCTAGGGCAATGTCAATCACACAAGCAGAGCAGCAGCATTGGATACTGCCCATTGAAACTGAAGAAGGAATGTGATGAGCTCCAATTTATACAAAAGTTTTTGGATAAAAGCGTTTTGTAGTGTGAGATGGAAGAACTTCAATGTAAATCTTGCCTCATCTATGGCCTTAGCTAGACCTAAGGATTATCCCAGGCAAATGGAGGGGTCATCCCTGCCTGCTCCCAGGATCCCGTGTGTCCTTTGGATGCACAGGGACGATCCCGGGATGATCCCAGGATATAGGCCTGGTCTAGCCATGGCCTATGAACTCATTAGTTAATTTCAGGCACATCATTAGCTCTTGAGGTTTAGCAACTATTTATTTATTTATTTATTTATTTATTGCATTTCTATACAGCCCAATAGCTGAAGCTCTCTGGGCGGTTCGCAAAAATTTAAGCCATGAGATTATTCAAAGTATAAAACAAAGAACAGTATAAAAACACAGTATAAAAGTACATAAAAGCACAACCAGGATAAAATTGAGCAGCAATGCAGAGATTAATACAGATTTAAAATACAGATTTAAAACAGCAAAGTTAAAAAAAAACTAAGACAACAAGCTGTTAAAATACTGAGAAATTAAAAAAGGTCCTCACCTGGTGTCAAAAAGAGTATAATGTAGTTGCCAGACGAATCTACCTTCTATTGTAATACGAAGACAATAATACTGAGTTCACAGAGCTGTTGTGAGGATTACTGAGATAATGTATGGCAAGCATATTTAGGGTGACCATATGAAAAGGAGGACAGAGCTCCTGTATCTTTAATAGTTGCATAGAAGAGGAAATTTCAGCAGGTGTCATTTGTATATAACAGAAGTAACTGTGTTGGGTAGGCTGACCCTGAGGACTGGGAAGAGGTCCGAGGATGAATGAGCAGAAGGGGATCAGAGACCAGAGCCAAGTTTGCAGAAGGAAGGGTGCAAACTGACTGAGAAACAAGAAACTGAGTGAATTGGTATGTCAAAGACAAAGAGGAGGCTTGAGGGGAAAAAGATGGGGAAATGGGGCTGATGAAAAGCTCACCAGAGGGATTGCTAAAGAAGATGGCCAAGGGGATGTCCAAGGGAAAGGATGGCCAAAGCAAGCTAGACAAAGCAGGTGGTGAGCTGATCAGCAGGAACTCAAAAAATAATTCAGGTGAGGGAGGCTTGGAACTAAAGAAAGGAGCAGCCAGGGATAATATAAGAGCCAGTGCAACACTTCACATTAGGCTTAGGGACAGTAAAATATTAGCAAGAATGCAGCAGATTGCAAAGGAATTTTGGAAGGATGGGGACTGTAGGCCAGTGAGCATAGAGTTGCTAAATCTAAACTGAGAAATTAGGTAGTGCTGCAGTTCTTTTAAGAATTACACAGTAGAGGAATTCTGCCAGTCATGACATTGTAACTTGATTTCCCTAAAAGAACTGCTTCGCATATATTGATTTGAAGCACGCAGTTGCTTGGTTCTAGGCTCCTAGTTGGGCTGTCTTCACAGCACCCGGTTAGTGCTGCCCCCTTCTCAACCCCTCTCCCAGATGCCAAGGAGGGAGCGTGGGGTTTCTGAGCAGCCATCCGGGTCCCAGAGCTGCCCCTGTCCTCTTCCGGTGGAAGGTGACCAATCGCTGGTCACCTTCCATCAGGCTCTGCCCCTAGGTTGGCCTCGGATTGGCCGGAGCGACATTACATGGTGGAAGCCCCATGTTGACAATCCCCAACTTTTTCAAATCAGAGCTTTGTGGGGAAGCCTTGCGGAGGCTGTGAAGCTGTGCCTGTGTTGTCTACAGCCACCGTGGGGCTTTCCCTGTGTAAATAAAATTCTGTTCAATGTTTCTTCATGTATCAAGTACTCCATGGATGGGGCTTGATGAGGTTCATTAGGCCAAAAGAACAGCAACTAAAGGTGCAATTCTATGCATGTTTAGATGGGGAAAAGGTCTATGACTCTCAGTATCCCTCCATCTAGCCAAGCTGGCTGGGCATGCTGGGAACTGTAGGACTTAACCCCATCTAATCATGCATAGGTTTGTACCCTAAAATACTCTGAGAACTCCTCAGGTTTCAATTTCATTCTCATGCTCGCAGTTAATATACTTAATACTTCTAGTCTTCCTTTGTTTTCTTCTTAGTAGAACTGCATGTGGGAATTATGAAGCCTATTGTGTCCGTATTGAGGAGCATGCCAAGATGAAAATGGGCAATTTAACGCTAATACCAAATAATAAGGCTGTTCCTTAAAATCCAGCAGGCCCAGTAGGGTGCTGCACATGCAGAGCTGTCTCAAATCTCTAATTAGCAAAAAAAGAAAAAAGAAATCCCTCTGCTAATATGTCTTCTGCCAGAGATAGTTTAGTGAGTGAAAGTGGCAGCTCTCAGTTGAAATATAATCGCTTAAAACTAAAACACACAGACCTTAAAATTATTGGCTGACATTTACACAGGCACGTGTGTAAACTATGTTGGTTTATTTTAAGGAAGGATAGCCTTAAATTGAGTTAAATTAGGTATTTTGCTTTTTAAGGGTCTTGGGAAATGTCAATAGTACGTTAGTTCTTGATTCTGCAAATGATCCTTTTGATTGATTTACCATTTTAAGTGTCCAGAACTCCACTGAAATCAATACTAAACAGCAAGCAGTTGTGTTAGTTGAAATGACAACAAGATAACACGGGGAAATTTCAAAAGGGCAGTGACATGATGGGCGCCTTTGATCCAATGGGCAAGCTCACCCTTCCTCACCACCCGATGATGATGATGATGATGATGATGATGATGATGATGATGATGATGATGATAATAATAATAATAATAAAAGATAGGTATTACAACCAATGCCTCACTCTTTTGGGAACATGCTCAAAATGACATGTTTCAACCCACACCACGTAAAAGAGCTGTCCAAAGCCTGATCGTGACCATACCCTCAAAATCCGTTCTTCCCTGTGCCTTTTATTCTAAATGATTTAACCTGGAGCATTCCTATGCATTATGGCACGGATTAGGCCCTAAAATAGCGTAATTTAAAATGGTTTCCATCAGTGGAACGTGTACCAGAGATGTATAGTGGTAATGCCTATTCCATTACAAAAATGTGTGTAATGTGAGCAGGCAAGCTGCAGACACCGCTAGGCGTTAAAGGTGCAATCCTATGCATGTTTATACAGGAAAAAGAATCATACAACTCCCAGAATGCCCAGCTGTCACTGGGAAGTTCTGGGAGTTTGAGGACTTCTTTCTGTCTAAACATGTATAGGATTGCACCTTAAAACAGTATCAGTGCCCCCCCCCACACACAGCAAATGTTGCAGTCCTATATAAAAGGTGCCTGCTTGCCAACCAGCTAAAAAACTCAGACTTCTGTATTTTGTTTGAATACTCTATTTTGTATTCGAACTGTGTCACTCCAGCTCCCAGCTGCACAGGTAAGATGTGCCCTGCAGCTAGTAGCCACCACAGACCATGCAGGCCCATCTTCTAGCCATCAGTGTTTATTACAGAAGCATCTTCACCTATTAGCAGCTAACCACTGCATAGACATTCAGGTCAGGTGCAGTGCCGTCTTAACGCATGGGCACGCTGGGCAGTTGCCCAGGGCCCCCACGAGTGTAGGGCCCCCATGCTAATCTATGCACAGACCAGAATTTAACACTCATCTCAAGCAATACATGAAAATTGTGATACTCTCCCTGCATTGTACAGAAAAATAATTTCGGACAACTTGACATCTATGTTTCCCAATGTTGAAATTGCACTCAGAGTGTTCATGTGCATGACGGTGACCAACTGTGCAGGAGAACGTTCATTTTCAAGACTAAAAATTATTAAAAAATCAGCTTCGCAGCACAATAGGACAGCAGCGTTTGAACTGGCTTTCACTCATGTGTATGGAAAATGACATCCTGAAGACCATTGACTTCAAGCCGATTATAAAGGAATTCTTTGCAAAGAAATTTTGCAAATGTTTGTGTTGAACACTTGATCAATAGTAAATAATTAATTTCATACTGTGCGCCTGTGCCATCTCCGTCAGTAGGATTTACCAACTAAGTACCATTTTTATGTTGAAATTTTTGTTTTTCAAGTTCAAGGCTCATGTTATATTGCCCAAACGTTTGTATTGATTAATCTTTGCTGTACAGCATGGGTTTTTTTTAATGTCAAAACACTGATTTTGTTGGAGGTACCAATAAATATAAGTTTATTTTATTGATAATTTACATTTTTATTTCTGTGAGTGGTTGTGTAGGCAGGGCCCAGTGCACTGCTTTGCCCGGGGGCCTCTAATGCTCTTAAGATGGCCCTGGTCAGGTGTTCATCTTGGCTGCTACTATGGGGGAATCCGCACGTCGTTCCCAGGGCGCTTCCATCCGCCCCCAGTACACCCCAAAAACGATCGTGTAACTCGCCGGTAAAAGAGCCGAGGAAGAAGCGTCCTTGCCGGCGCCGGCACCCAACTCCCTCCTCGCCGGCTGGGATGGAGACCTCGGGGGAAGAAGGCAGGGTGGAGAGCTTCTTCCGCTCTCCACCCCGCCTTCTTCTGCTGAGCTCTCCGAGCCGGCTGGCGAGGAGGGAGTTGGATGCCGGCGCCGGCAAGGACGCTTCTTCCTCGGCTCTTTTACCAGCGAGTTACACGATCGTTTTCGGGGTGCACTGGGGGCGGATGGAAGCACCCTGAGAACGACGTGTGGATTCCCCCCCAGGACTCACATTCATTTATATATAACTTGATGGACGGTTTTCCTCTCGCTTTAAGATAACCTGATTTATCTTGTAAGAACAGTTTTGGGCTCTTTGATTTTCAAAAAGTGTGCCTACATGAATCTGACAGCTGCTGCCTGCAATCAAATTGTTCCAGTAGTTTTCTACAGACTTCATATAGAGCTCCATCACACCTACTTTTTTATCCAGTTTTCATCCATGGTTTCCCCCTCTGTTTCCTCAGCGAGTCTAGCGCTGGGCACTTTCACATCTGTGTGTTGCTGCGCTCTTTCAGCTCATGTATCTTTTCACCTGGAGCGCTACTATGCCGGCGAAACCTCCCGCCCTGACCCCTACGTTCCCCTTTCCCCTTCAGTTAATTTTTTACATGTGCATAATTTTTAAAGCTAACAAGATCAAACCTGGCACAGTGATAGCTCTTAAGGAGGGCTTCAGCCATGCCAAGTATAAATCAGTATGGTTCATCTCTTGATTTTTTAGGATTTTTAAAATTTCCCCCACGTAAACCCTTTTCCTGATAGTCCACCAGTGCGAAAGTCCACCTGTTTGCATTTGTGAAGGGTAAATTTTCCTTTACTTTGATCATGTGAAGCTGTGCATCTCCAAGTTCATAAAAATAGAGATCTGCTGGTTGCCTTACTCGAGAGTAAATCCCATTGGTTTCAACTGCATTTACATCCAAATCATACTAAAATCCCATACATACTTACCTTTGAATAGAGAGAGACTTACTTCTGAATAAACAGAAGTAAGACCTCAGAAGTAAGCATACTTCCTTCCTATCTCTCCTCTCTCATCTCACACTATTGCCCCGCTCGTGCTCTTCGCTCCTCTGATGCCATGTTTCTCGCCTGCCCAAGGGCCTCTACTTCCCTTGCTCGGCTCCGTCCATTTTCTTCTGCTGCCCCTTACGCCTGGAACGCTCTTCCAGAACATTTGAGAACTACAAGTTCAATCGCAGCTTTTAAAGCTCAACTAAAAACTTTTCTTTTTCCTAAAGCTCTTAAAACTTGATGTTGTGCAGACTTTATACTGTTAGTTTTACCCTACCCTGAGCCTGCTTACCCTACCCTGTGCCTGTTTGCATTCTCTTCCCCTCCTTATTGTTTTACTGTGATTTTATTAGATTGTAAGCCTATGCGGCAGGGCCTTGCTATTTACTGTTTTACTCTGTACAGCACCATGTACATTGATGGTGCTATATAAATAAATAAATAAATAAATAAATAAATAAATAATAATAATAATAATAATAATAATAATAATAATAATAATAATAGGGCTGCAGAGCACTTCTTTCCAGTTTGCTGTTTTAGTCTTTTTTTAAAAAAACGCTTCTGAGTTACCACACTATTAAAAGTCAGTTCTATATGTGTTTACTCTGCTCATAGGGGGTTACTGAAAGGTAAGCATGCATCCAGTTAGACTGAAGTCCTCTTGGCTGTTTGGGATATGAAGAATAGTGAACCTGAAGCCCTCGTCTCTTCCCACCAGGCAAGGCTCCAAAGGGAGTTAAGAAAAAGGTTGCTGACTCTAATGTCTCTGCTTCGCCATGGCCAACCTGTCTGGCTTAAAGGCAAGGTAAAGGCTCTTTCCCCAGCTCTTGCTCTCCTTTGTATCTTTGTCCCTGCAGACTCACTTCCAATTGTCTCCAGGCAACCCTTGATGTGTTGCTATGAGATAAGTGCCATTGTGACATCACTCCCAGCCATCTCCAAGACAGATGCTGGAGTCTGTTCCTGATGGCTACCAGTTGATGGGACCATGTGGAGCAGCAGAGGCAGCTGATCCCTCTTGGTCTGGACTCAGCATGGCCCAGGGCATGGCAAAGTGGTAAGCAACTGGTTGTGTACGTCCCTTCCCTTCTTCTGGAGGATAGTAGAGGCACAAAGCTTTCTATACATGTAAACCCTTATTATGAGAGTACCCCTTAAGACAGGGGTGGACAGCTTGTGGTCTTCCAGTTGTTTTAAACTACAACTCCCATCAGCTTTAGCCAGCGTAGCCAACGGTGAGGGATGATGGGAGTTGTATGCCAAAACATTGGGGTGGGGGGCAGTTGCCCATCCCTGCCCTAATGTAGAGAGAAAAACAGAACTGGGATGAAACTTGAGGTAGACGACTCATTGAGGCTTCAGAATAAATGTATATGCATTTTGCTAAAGACTAGTCTTACCAGCACTCAGGCTATCCCACATCACAGAAACCCATTGGTATGAAACTGAATAACCACTGCACATAAGCAGTGTATTCTCTGAATGCTCCTATTCAATTCCCAGTGCAAATGGGCATTAGGAAAAGACTATGTGTCAACTGTTCGCATTCCTCTGATTTCAAGTCTTTAAGTTACAGTCACACTGCATTTTATAGCCTTATCTAGATTTATTGTGGTTAACTCTGCCTTTACACGTATCATAAAAGTGAACAGATATTGCCACTGTAAAATGTAATGCTAAATTGTAAGCCAACGAAAACATAACTAAGAGCTTTTCAAAAAGTGATGCTCTAGTCTCCTATTAACCTTCCCCCTACATTTGAAACTCGCCAGAGCTGAACTATGCATTATGTTTGAAAAGCAAGGACTTATAGAGGCAAGCTCATGCCCCACAGCCATGGAACTTTCCTTACTGGGAACACCCTTCTCCCTTTGACGGATCATTTCGTGGTTTTCCATGCAGTCCCCCCCCCCCCCCGCATTCTTAAAAGTTGAAATGCCTTTTGACTTTCAAGAGCTTTAAGCTAAAACATGCTGTTATTTTTTGTATAGCCCCTTTTGCCTTTGGTCCCTCCCACCACTGGAAGGCAGGCCTTGAGAGCTTCTCTGGAATGGAATTTGGCCCTCAAGTTCAAAGAGATTCAACACCAATGGCATAAAGAATGTGCTCCAAATTCTCTTAACAGTGTTCAGAGGATCAGAAGAGAGGCCCAGAGTGTTTTGGAATATCCTGATTCAAATATAATTATCTTCCACCTCAGACATATGTGGGGGGGTTTATCAGCCAAATCATGAACCTATTTAGTCCAATACAGCCTCTTCTGACTGAAGGCCTCAAGCAGAGTTCCCCCTCTCCCTTCCTACCTATAATCCTTTTAACTGGAAATGTCAAAGGTTGAAACTGAAATCTCTCAAATTAAAAAGCAGTGGGTGAGCCATCACCTTTTGTCACCATTAAGATTGCCCCTTCTGAAAATAACGGCTGGCATCTAGAGAGGCATATACAATGTAAAGCACTACCTCACACTTCCAGGGTAGGGGACACCCCTAGCACCTTTTGGACCCTAATTTTTTGGGAATATTTCACGGAGAGCAGAGAGCTGTTGGAGGAAGGGGGAATGCTACATGCAATGATTTGGATCTGGCCAATGTCTTCTGTTAATTACTGCGAAGGCATGAATAAATCAAATATAGCATAACTTCAGATTATCCGTTGTTGGTATTCTCTGTCTATGCATTTTTGGGGTGTGCATTTCTTGTCTGCTTGCCTTTAATGCATATAGATTGGGGCCAATGCTGCATTATATCACTCAGATTATATGTATCCTTTATACTAACAACAAACTCTTGATCAGAGTATTGATCCTGATGTAGCCAAAGTGACACCACAAGAGGGAGGCAGGGATCAGCAGGCTTGGGAAACCTAAAGGTTTACAGAAGCACAAACATTTTTGGGGGGTGAGATCCTGCAGGGTCGAAACACCAAAACAACTCAATGAGGGCTGAGCATACTTGATGAGCATGGGGAGGGAAATGGAACATCATCATCATCATCATCATCATCATAATTTATTTCTTACCTGCCTCTCCAATTGGATCAAGGCAAGGAACAACAGCAAGCATAAAATACATAAAATAGTAGTATCTTGGAAAAGGGCATGGCTCTCTGGCGGGCTGAACTCCTAAACAGGAGTATGCCCCATTGCACTATTTTGTGACAGGTTCCACTCCTAAGATATGGCCTATCTCCCCTGGGAATTGTAGGACTTGTCTCTGTACCATTCACTGTTGGGATGTATACACAATTTAGTCAATTGCCAGATTAAAAGGGAAGCCGTTATTTAGGTAAGCAGAGTCAGTTGGGAGGGCTAACAGCTTGGGGACCTGCTTCATCTGCTAGTAGAGGATCTGTCCACAGTGAGTCACAACTTTGTTCCAGAATAGCTGTACTACTGGGCATTTGCAGCAGCACTGATGGTAAAATGTTCCCACTTGTTCATGGGACACCACGGTTTAGCATCTGGTAGTAGAATTCCTAGGCTAGTGAATTCCTAGGCTAGTGAAATGCCTAGGAGCACCTGATGGGGAAGCATAAATGCTCCCAAGCTACCATCTTGCTTACATATTCATGTGCAACATAGGCCATCTCTACACGATGGTTTTGTGGTGCAATCATCACTCCTCAGGCATGGAATTATCCAGGTGCTTTACATGATGACGTCATTCTCCAGTTTCTTTCCCATTATTTCCCCTTGCATAACCTGTGTTATTTCATGACAGGTGAAATGCAGTATTTTGTTTGTTTGTACCGTCAGACTAGCATTGCCAGCCCGTGTATTTTTGCCATGTTGCTATTATCCGCTTTATGTGGGCAGAAGTGGAGGGTGCGGTTCTGCTGACAAAGATGGAATGGGTATGTCCCCCTGTCATTCTGTGCACTTCCACTTCTGCCATCTGCAGTGCGCCCATGGAAGTGGCAGGATGACCATTACAGTACAAGGACATGGCTGAGAGCAGTGTTTCTCTCACTGCTGCTCCGGCTGCCCTCCAGGGTCATGGGGTGTCTTTGCAGCACCAAGAAACCCTCGACCTGCTGGACATTTGGGGGGAGACTAAAACACAGGAGTAGCTCTGCAGCAACCATTGGAACATGGACTCCTTTGAATTCATAGCTTGTGAGTTGTCCGCACATGGAAACAGCTGCTTGGCACTGGAATGCTGATTGAAAACAAAGGTGCTGCTATTAGAGTATAAGCATATGGCCACTCACAATGCATGGTCAGGGAACAATTTGGCAAGCTGCCCTTTTTACGATGCGCTGCACAGGGTGCTACATGGTGGGGCGGGTGTGACTCCAAAGAATGTCGCGCACAGCAGCAGCAGCATTCGTTGTGTGCTTTTACAACAGCCCCAAATACCACCCTTGGGGGCAATTGGAGCAGGCCTCGAGATGGTGAATGTGGAAGACATAATGGATGACATATCCAGTAAGCTAGGGTGACCATATGAAAAGGAGGACAGGGCTCCTGTATCTTTAAGAGTTGCATAGAAAAGGGAATTTCAGGAGGTGTCATTTGTATATATGGAGAACCTGGTGAAATTCCCTCTTCAGCACAACAGTTAAATCTGCAGGAGCTATACTAGGGTGACCAGATGTAAAAGAGGGCAGGGCACCTGCAGCTTTAAGTGTTGTGATGAAGAGGAAATTTCCCCAGGTTCTTCGTATATACAAATGACACCTGCTGAAATTCCCTTTTCAATACAACTGTTAAAGATACAGGAGCCCTGTTCTCCTTTTCATAGGGTCACCCTAAGTAAGCGCAACCACCCTTCTGAATTAACAACTTCCTCCTTATTCCTCCTCTTTATTCAACACTGCTGAGTAGGTCAGGTAAGCTGCATGTTGGATGCTAGAAAGCAGATGTGCCCTGGTGAGTTCATGAGCCCCGAAAATAGCTTTCCCCTAATTGCTATCCTGCCTGAGTGCTTCTGAGGCGCACCAGTGAGAGAGAGGACTGTCATGAGCACCTGCACAGATCGACAGCGCCCCCCCCCCCTCAAGCCAGGGCTGTTTTGAATGCCATTAATCCACACAACGCTGCCCCGTTGCGGCTGAAAAAGGGCAGTGCCCACGTGACCTGGTGGATCAGTGTTCCTTCAGCATGGCGGAAGCCTGCCGAAACCAGAGAAAGGCAATTTGTTCCATCCTGACAATGGTGATCTACCACTGCTAAATTGGTCCGTCATGGCGGCTGCATAGGCTGGAAGAAACAGGAAAGTAGTAGCACAAAAGGAAGTGCACCATAGGCTAGATGTAGGGTGGCTTCCCCTGCCAGGTCACATTGCTTTAACACCCAACCCTATTGTCAACACTGACTGGCAGTGGCTCCTCAGGGTTTCAGGCTGGAAAGTTTCCAGGTGTACCTGGAGATGCCAGAGTTTTAACTCAGGACCTTCTGCATGCAAACCATGTGGTCTATCTCTGAGCCATGGCCTACCCTTCAATCCCCAGTGAAATTTCTGGTAGGTAGAATGGTAACCTGTTTATACCTCTGATTGTACATTTGTCAGTTAAAGTATTATAAAATGCCAGACTCTCCTTCCAAATAAAACTAAACCCAGGTAAGCAATGTCCTTCCAACTTCTGACCGCTGGTATGTGGGGGTGGGGTACAGGGGAGATTGGGAATGCACACAACAGCACAATGACTGCACCAGGGAGTTTGTGTGGCATAAAATGTAAGTTGTGCCACCAAGGTGTAAAGGTGGACATGACTTAAAGTGGAGGAACAATGGTTGGAAAAATGACACTGAACTCTTCCTTTACCTGCTCTTTTTGCCCAAGAAATTGTCTCCCTATAGCTGTGTTCTCCTGGTTGGGCTTAATTTAGCATGATGTACTGCGAGAAAAAAATCTGTCCGGGGGAGGGTTGAAGTGATACTGGGAACTGGCAAGCAGGGGTGTGTAACTGAGCACCTAACCGGTCCACCAGTCCCCCACTATAAATTGGGCTGCTACTTTGCTTTACAGCAGTGCAACATAAATACACATTTTAGGACACACCCTGCCACTATCCCATCTAGCTAAGGCCTGAAGTACCCATTTAAACCCTTTATTCAATAACATACTGATTAGACCGGCTTTTACTTTGTTTGTATCCTTTCTGATAAACTCTCAAAAGGAAAATTCAACAGAGCTCTTCCTTTCGCCCCTCAGCTGCTCATCGGTCGCAGGGCTGATTGGGCCTCATTTCACATACCAGAAAGCTAGAGGCAGGATTTGAAGTGCAGATATTCACATGTGTAATAACAAGCAACAGAAAGGTTATCAGTGCATTAAAGACCTTAAAGAAATGAATTGTACATTTTAAGATGAAAGATTCAATAATGCACAACACATAAAATAAACGTGGTAGGTTTAAAGAACTGTAAAAGCTCACTCTTTCATATATTTTTTAAAAAATAGTCCTTTTGTTCAACACACATGTTTTGTTTAAATTAGCACCATCTGGAAGACATCTACAATTAAAACCTCCCCTTTCTTGATGCCTATAAGAAGCCAGGCATATTGTCTATGGTTCCTAAGAAAACAGCTTATACCTCTTTAAGAACAGAGCCCTGCCCAAGGGATATGTCCACACTGGAGTTAGTTTCAGAAATAAAAGGACAATTGTAATTCTGAAATAAACCCACTGCTGCCTCGTTTTAGCAATGGGAATAACAGAAGGCTGGAACTCAAACTGCAAGCGGAGAAGGACTGAGAGGTGGTTAAACTGGTATCAAGTGTCCAAAAAACAAAACAAAAGGAACTGAGCTCCATCTCATCACACCAAGTAAGACCAAATTATACAAATACACCTTATCTTGCCTTGTACTCTCTTGGAAGAACAGGATATACACTTCCTAATCAAGGAAATTCCAGACAGGTTAAGGCCCCAAGTTACTGGAATGGAATGAGGAGAGTTCTCCTGTCTTTATGAATCAAGTCTTTGTACTTTTCACCATCACCACTAGGAGGTAGGTATAAGCCTCTACTTAAACTCACATAGTAATTTCACCTTCTCTTTTTCTGAGGGATTCAGCGCTTCTCTACATTAAGCAAAAATCCTGCACCCTTACTGGGCTTTTTTTTACGAGAGCACCTTTAGAAGGTGAACATGTGATTTGAAATTGAAAACTCCCTTTCTCGGGAATGCGCTATATGTTAAATGAAACTGCACCATCTAGTGGCTGTATTATAGCAATACGTCGCCGCTGATATGCCACGTTAATTTTTATTTCAGTTTATCTCCATTCTTTTTGAAAGTAGGACAAAAGGGCAAAAGCTAAAGAGACGTCTTGGGGGGATGCTTTAGGGTGGATTCCTGCATTGAGCCTTGTAGGCCCCTTCCAACTCTGCTATTCTATGATTCTATGGAGGTTGACAATGTTGTGTAAAGAACCTGAAAACTTCAGTGTGTGACCAATCACAAGTGTGCAATAAATTGCTCATGTAGAGAAGCTCTTATTCTCAATCCCACCCCGCCCCCACATACATCTTTTTCACTCTTCCCACGATATACTCTATCAATGATGGGGAACCCACAGCCTGTGGAGCACATTCAGCCCTCAGACAAATTTCATCTAGCCTTTGGGGGTAGCCTGCTCTGATAGGCCTGTCCAGCTTTCCAGTCTCTTCTTGGTACCCCTAATTCCAATCAATGGGCCATAACCCACCCTTACTTCATTTTTCCTCACTGAGCACCTGCCCGCCTGTACTCCCAAAACTGTAGTCCCAAAAATTCTCAACAGAATGGAGAAGTCAGAGAGGATTTTATGGAGGTGTGAATGGAAAACCAGTTTGTCCCCTTAAGTGTGGGTAGATATTATCCTTGCCAGGCTTTGGAATTATGGTAATATAAGCATCATTTAAAGATAAAGAAAGTGATCCCAATTCAAAACAGCTAAAAAGCTGGAGAATATTTTATTCCACTGAATTGGAAATCCATCCAGACCGAGTGATTTCCCAGTATTCATATTCATAATTGAATTAATAATTTTCTCCAAATGTAAAGGAGCCAAAAGAAGCTGTCATTGTCAAGAATCCAAATGTAGAATATTGATACGAGGGGGAAAAGCTTCCATATCTTGCTCTGATATCTTACTACCAGTGCTTTAAAAATTGTGAGCTTGCACCTAGGAGAAATATATACCGCTCTCATCTTTAATAGCTGAGACAACATTTCCGTTTTGTTGATGTTTAAGATGGGTGTGCAAGGACCGTACTAGGATGTTCTCAATTTCCCCAATATACCTGTCAAAGAATGTCATCACATGGGGGGAAATTGTGTTTCCTTACTGTTGCTTCTCTGCCCTGCATTTGTCCCTCATTAGCTCCTCTTCTGCCCACAGGGGAAAGAGAAAGTAAACAAAGACCCCATGTAGCCCATTCAAGGGCCATTTTAATCGTGGCGCTTTTCCTGCACACAGTAGGAGGTCACGGCACAATCTGTTTTTTTAAAAAAAGTCAGACTAAAAGCGGTCTATATTTTGTGACGGAAAAAGGAGCGGAAGGAGCAGGAGGTGTGTAGAAGGCAGACGATGTCGTCTAAAGGATGCAAACACATCTGTAAGTGGCCAGTAACAAGCAGGCAATAAAACGCTCATCTGATGAACCTCATAATCAATTCAGAGCAAATTCTGCCTGCTGTGAAAGAATATTACTCAACTTATGCTTAGCATTCTGCAACTTTTGATAATGTTGTACAGTAAAGGAAATGGCAAACTGTGTTATAAGAGATTTCAGCTTCTTATCTAAGGACATCTATTGAATTCTTTAATTTTTTGGTGTGGGGGGTAAGAGGCATAGGCAAAAATTTGGCTCCTTATAATAGCTTTACTAGCCTCCCACTTGATGGTGCATGAACCAACCACACTCTCATTAGTTTGAAAATACTCTGTCAGTTCAGCTAACATCTGAGTTTTAACCTTTATTTTATTTATTATTTATTTGTTACATTTTTATACTGCCCATCAGCCAAAGCTCTCTGGGCTGTGCACAATTAAAAACCATAAAATATAACAAGTATAAATTTAAAACATTAAAAAGTTAAAAGGGCAATATAAAACCAGCTACATTAAAAACCAGGGAAAGCCTGCGTAAAACAGAACATTGGTACTTACCGAGAAGGTTCCTTCTGGGTTGGTGTGCGGAAGGCATCCCACAATGGATTAACTCCCCCTATCGCCCAGGAAAAGCAGGGACTCACGTGACTGAGTTTTAAGCCCTCTATCGTTCTGAAGCTCCTCCTAGCCAGTTCCGTCCATGGCTAAAGCTCAGAAATTGAGGAAGGAAGCATCTCTTTGTATCATAGGTAAGGAAGAACCACAGAGGAACAGATAACTTATTAGTAAGTACTTAGAAATCAATCTGAGAGTACAAACTTTGAGGATCCTTAGGAAAAGGTCTGGCCGGCTAAATGCAGAGACAAGTGGCCTGATAGACTTGGTGGTGTTTCAGGGTGTGGTTGGGATGCCTTCCGCACGCCAACCCAGAAGGAACCTTCTCGGTAAGTACCACTGTTCCGTTCTCCAGGTTGGTGTGAGGAAGGCATCCCACAATGGGACATGCAAAAGCTAAAACCCCTTATTTGGGTGGGAAAATCTTAAGTCGAGTCTATTGTAGTCCTACAACCTGCTGGAGGACTCTCCTGCCAAAGGAGGCATCCACTGAGGCATAGGTGTCTATTTTGTAATGTCTTATGAAGGAATTAGGACTTGTCTAGGTGGCAGCCTTGCAGATTTCTGCCAGAGGGGCATTAGTACTTAAGGCGGCTGATGTGGCTGCTGCTCTAGTGGAGTGAGCTGTGACTCCTAATGGCTTGGGGAGGCATGAGGCCTCATAGGCCGAAAAAATACATGCTTTTAACCACCTAGCTAGGGTAGATCTGGTAACCTTCTTGCCCATAGCCACAGGGTAAAAGGAAACAAACAGTGAATCAGATTTTCGAAAGGACTCTGTCCTTCTTAAGTAAACTTTAATAGCTCTGCGGACATCCAGCTTGTGCCAGGCCTTCTCCTGTGGATGAGAAGGGTTAGGACAGAAAGATGGCAGAATAAGCTCCTGTGACTTATGGAATAGCGTGTTGACCTTAGGGATAAAGGTCGGGTCTGTTCGAAGGACGACAGAATCCTTATGGAAGGTGATGAGGCCTTTTCTGATTGAGATGGCAGATAACTCTGAGATTCTGCGAGCAGATGTTTAGGCCACAAGGAAAAGAACTTTTTGTGACAAAATGCGTAGTGGGATAGAGGCAATTGGTTCGAAGGGAGGTTTAGTCAATGCAGAAAGTACAACGTGTAGGCTCCAGGAAGGAAACCTATGGACTATGGGAGGACTCTTGAGTGCTGCTCCACGGAGGAATCTTTTGATGTGAGGGTGTGAACTTAGTGGCTGCCTACCAGGCCTGGAAAGGACTGATGACAGGGCTGACGTTTGCCTGCGCAGGGTACCCAGTTTTAAACCCATCTGGAGGCCTTGTTGGAGAAAGGCTAGGAGTTCCTTGACACCTGTTGCCCGTGGAATAAGCTTCTCCCTTTCACTCCACCTGCAGAAGGACTTCCAGGTTGTTTCGTAAATTCTGGTGGAGGAGTCCTTGCAGGATGCCAGCAGGATGGATATGACATCCTCAGAATAACCCAGAGTTAAGTAGATGGACCTTTCAGAAGCCAGGCGGCTAGTTTGAGCCAATTTGGGTCTGGGTGCAGTACTGGTCCCTGAGAAAAGAGATCTGAGATCTGGGGCAGGAAGCATAGACCTTGCACTGCTAGGGCTAGAATCTTGGAGAACCAGGGGCGTCGGGGCCAGAAGGGGGCTACTAGGACTACAGTGGCTTGTTCCTTTCTGATTTTTTGTAAAACTCTGGCTAAGAGCGGGATTGGAGGGAATGCGTAGAGCCTCTCTTTCGGCCAGTTGGTATATAGTGCATCTATCCCTTCGGCTCTGTAAGACTGGAATCTGGAAAGAAATCTTGGCAGCTTGTGGTTGTGCCTGGATGCAAACAGGTCCAGCGTTAGTGGGCCGAAATGGTGTATGATTCTCTGGAAGACTGCTGGATGTAGGCTCCATTCCCTTGGGTCTATTTGTTGCCGACTCAGATAGTCTGCTGTATGGTTCAGGGTCCCTTTGATGTGTTGGGCTGATATGGAGGCTAAGTTCTGTTTGGCCCATAATAGCATGCTCTGGACCTCCAGGTGTAGGGAGAGGGATTTGGAACCCCCTTGACGTATTATGTGGGCTCGTGTTGTTGTGTTGTCCATTCTGACTAGGACATGAGAATGTCACAGATGGTGTGAGAATGCTTTTCGACCGAGGTGTACTGCCCTGAGCTCCAGCCAGTTGATGCTGTGGCATTTTCCCTCTGCATTCCATTTTCCTTGGGCCAGGAGAGAGTTGCAGTGGGCTCCCCACCCTTCGAGGCTGGCATCTGTAGATCCTCTGAGGCTCCTGGAAGGGGCTGCCCACCTGTAGATTTTGGAGGTCTTGCCACCACATGAGGGAATGTCTGACGTGCAGAGGGAGAAGTATTGGGAGGCGATCCCTCCTTGCTATTTGAGCTTGGAAGGGTAATAGGAACCACTGAAGGGGGTGAGAATGCAGCCTGGCCCATGGGAGAATGCCGAGGCATGAGATCATTAAACCCAGAAGATGCGCAGCATCCATTAAGTTAGTTATTCTTTGCCGATGAATTGCCCTTGAGCGGTCCTGAAGCTTGACTATTCTCTCTGGGGAGAGGAATATTAAACCCTTGGAAGTGTCGATGAGTGCTCCTAGATGAGGGAGGACCTGGGTGGGTGTGAGATGGCTCTTTTTTCTGTTTATGACAAAGCCGTGTCTTTCTAGGCACTCGACAGTTGTCTGTAGATCCTGCGAGGCTTTCTGACTGGAAACAGAACAGATAAGAAGGTCGTCCAAATATGGATAAATATGCACGCCTTTTAGCCGGAGATGAGCTATTAGTATCACCATGATCTTGGTGAAGATGCGGGGTGCCGAGGATAGGCCAAATGGAAGTGCTTTGTACTGGTAATGATAGTTCTGGTACGTGAAGCGTAGGCATTTTCTGTGAGGTAGTGAGATGGGAATATGCAGATATGCCTCTGTGAGGTCTATGGAAGTCAAATATTCTGCTTTGTGAAGGGCTTCTTTGATAGTTTGCAGTGTCTCCATACGGAATTTTCGATATTTGACAAACCTGTTCAGATGCTTGAGGTCCAGAATTGGTCTCCAGCCTTTGCCCTTTTTGGCTATTAGAAATAAGATGGAATAAATATCTTCGTATTTTTCTATGGATGGTACTGGTTCTATCGCTCCTATTTGAAGTAGATGCTGTATGGCGGTAGATATGATGTGATTCTTGGTGGCGGATTGTGATGTGGGGGATGGGATGACCTGAGGGGGAGGTTGTTTCCAAAACTCTATGAGATAACCATGGGAGATGGTGTCCAGGACCCAGCGATCGTCTGTGGATTGTTCCCATGCTGGGAGGAAATGTTGAAGTCTCACCCCGATGAAGGGTTCCCTGGCGTCAGAACTGTTGTCGTCCAGACCTTGAGGTCTGGAAAGTAGAAGGGTGTTTGGCAGAAGCGCTAGAGGAGTTGGCGCTTCTGGGCTGGAAGTGGGATCTGGACCACGCTGGTTTAGGAAACCTGTAGCTTTTGGATCGAAAGGAAGATTGGTTAGTGGTCCGGAATGGGTGAAAGGATGTATAAGACCGGATGAGTTTTTTATCTTCTCGCCGGAAGGATGAAGGCATAACTTTTTTCTTATGCTTAGTCTCTATGAGGACATCTTTTAAGGCCTCTTCTCCAAAAAGGTGTGCACCTGTGAAAGGTACAGTCGCAAGATTTCCCCTTGAGGGAAGATCAACATTCCAGTGCTTAAGCCAAATGGAACGTCTGGCCACATTAGCAGCTGCTGTGGAGCGGGCTGAAAACTGAAGCGCATCTTGTGTAGCATCAGCCAGGAAGGCAAAAGATTTAGAGAGTTTGAGCAGTCCTCTGTATAAAGTAGGCTGATCTAATTCCTTATTGTTTATTATGTCTTCCACCCATAAGATGGAAGCTCTAGCGAAAAAAGATGATACTGCTGAGGCCCTTAAAGCTAATGCTGAAGCTTCATGTGCCTTTTTTAAAGCTGTATCTGATCTTCTTTCCCCGTGGTCTTTTAGGGGAAAGTCACCGTCTTTTGGCAATACAGTGCCTGAGAGCAAGGCCGCCACAGGGGCATCTACTAATGGAATTTTTAATTCTTCCATCACATTGTGAGGAAGAGTATAAAACCTCTGCGCTGTACTGACTCCCTTTTTTCCCTGGAGGGGAGATTTCCACTCCTCCTTCATTAATTTATTAAAGGAATTGGGAAAAGGTACCTCTCTGGTGGTTGGCTTGGGTTCTGGAAACATCGCTGCCCCGCTAGATAAAGATTGTTGTTTGTCGGGTTGTACTGGCTCACTAGCTAGAGAGACAATTGCTTTGGACAATAAAGGTAAAAAATCCTCTTTGTTAAAGAATCGATCAGCCGAGATATGGTCTGTAATTTCTATGTCTGACCATCCACCCTCCTCTCCTTCTGAAAAGAACTCCTGCAGTGACATTATGGAGGAATCACTGTCATGGTGGGGCTCAGCCAAGGGGGTCTTGGATTTGTTAGAGCGACCTTTGGCTATGGAGTGTGGGTCTGGAGAGTCATCCCCAGAGCCTGCTGATGAGTACAGACTATGGGAAGAATTGGGCTGTTTTGACCTGAAAGCCTTATTTTTGTTTTTTGTTTTTGTTTTATCATTGTTATTTTTGTTTTCTAATTGTGGAGGAGGAGTGTGCAAGCTTCTGGTGCGTTTTGCAGAACGGCTTGATCTCAAGGTTTGCTTATCTAACAAATGGTCAGACAGATTATCCAGTACTGCCTTAGTGATCTGTGCTAAAACAGATTTATCTATTTGAGCCATGCTTGGGATAGGCGTTGGGGCTATCTCATTATTCTGTGTCTGAGCAATGGAGGAGGTGGAAGGAGGAGGGGCTTCCCTTTGCAAGTTGGAATCGAAACTGCAACTCAAAATGGCCACCCACTTTGTTTGGCGGGAAGCATCCACGTGGGGGAGAAAAAATGGATTTGATTTCACCCTTGATGCTGTTGGAGCATCTAGCTCAGCGGTTCTCAACCTGTGGGTCGGGACCCCTTTGGGGGTCGAATGACCCCTTCACAGGGGTCGCCTAAGACCATCGGAAAACACATATTTCTGATGGTTTAGAAACTGTATTGACTGAACTATGTCATGTATCATCTTTTGCATTATTAAAGCTATTGTTATGTATTATTTTCATTAGCAAACCATCCCATGACAATGGATCGTGTAGAGAAGAACGAAAATAATTTTATGGTTGGGGGTCACCACAACATGAGGAACTGTATTAAAGGGTCGCGGCATTAGGAAGGTTGAGAACCACTGATCTAGCTGCTCCGTTGCTTCCTCCTCTTGTTCTGAGTGGAGAGGGTGGCGTGCTGAACCCCCGACTCCCTCAGTCTCGGCCGCGTCTTTTGAGGTAAGAAGTTTAAAAAATGTTAGAAATAGAGAAAAGTATAGGCTTGAGATAGGAGATGAGAAGTAGCTCTGTCCTGGGCGAAAAGCAGGGACGAACTGGCTAGGAGGAGCTTCAGACCGATACAGGGCTTAAAACTCAGTCACGTGAGTCCCTGCTTTTCCTGGGCGATACGGGGAGTTAACCCATTGTGGGATGCCTTCCTCACACCAACCTGGAGAAAGGTATGTCTTCAGGAGGCGTTTAAAAGATATTACGTTTTCTGCCTCCCGAACTGTACAAGGGAGGGTTTTGTAGAGGGTGGGAGCCACCACAGAGAAGGCCCACCACCAAGGTTCTTCTTATAATCATTGTACTGCCATATACAACACACTTCTTAATAACTTTTACACAACATTTTAATAAATCTTACCTGAGAATGTAAAGAATCTCCACAAGGAGCCAGAATAATAAAAAGGTTCAATAGAGTACGAAAAGTTAGACCATTCAGTCTTCCATTTTTTTTCAAAGCAGACAATGGATTCTGGTGGGAAGTTGGGGCTCATTTCAAGTTTGTGCCAAGCACTAACCTTAGTTATTAGAAATTTGGGAAATACTGCTAAAGATTTAAGAAAAGACCACAGAAGTGGTATTGGTAGAAGTTCAAATATACGTACTAACTCAAGGTATTCTTACCTCCTTCCAGTGGCTAATAATTAATTTTACAGAATTTATTTCAGACAGCTGTCTTCTGGACATAGAAGGCAACATTATGAAACCTCAACATCAGGCTCTTTTGTTAAGTTTAAATCTAACCAGTGTGATTGCCCACCGAAGCCTAAAAGATTACCCAATGTTAGGCTGCCAATGTAATGATCTCTGTGACCTCTCTATGACTCCAGGAAGTGGGGCGATCAGTTCAAATTTAGCTCAAGTTGTAAAGCGAATAGGATTATTGCCTTCTATTAACATTGTGAAGAAATTAACTTTTAATTGAGGTGAGCTAGGAGTCTAGACTGCCTAAACAGTGCATGCTTGGCCCTTGAAAATTGTCTTTTAATCAGCAATTTCCTCCAGTGCCAAGTCACTGCTGATGTTATGATACAGAAGTTTTCCGCACAGTGAGACAGAAAAGATTGAGGTGGGGAAGTAAAAGGTAATGTGTAGGAATGACATTTACGTCCACTGACAGTAGGTAATTCCAACTGAAATTTATGTGAGACAAACAGCATTTGTTGGCCAAGCTATGCCAGTAGTTTATTTTAAGTAACAACATGTTTTCAGTGCTGAAAAGGCAGCCCTGCTGCACAACATTTGTGAGCAAGAAAAAACTGATGTGCTTGCTAGATCAGATTTTTTTCCAAACTGGAAAAAGATTCAATGTACATGCATTAAAAGCCATGTTCCTGCAAAAGGCAAAGTATCTATGCAGTTTGCTTTAATTGGCCAGACTACCCTACTGTGTCTCACAATGAACGCCCAATTTATTCTGCAAGCAATCCCAAAGCAAAGTAACAAGGCCAATTCACAACAAGTTTAATGCATCATACAACTAGTAGCTCATGGATCTTACCCACAGATGGATCTGTCATCATCAGGGTTCATTCTTGAACTCAAATACCTTGCCAATCATGTCTTGTAAATGAGTCCTATGAAATACCAACATTCTGAAGGCTTATAATATAACCAGAATTATATTCTATTTCTATGAAGATTGGTATCCAATCTACTCTGTTCAATTTTTGATCCATACTGATGGATTGCACTCAATTTCCCCAGGGTGTGTAAATCACAAATCTAACAGGAATAAGCTTGATCATTGACTCTGTTCAGACGACACACTAAGCCATGTTGGTTAAGCATTTTGAGCAAAACATGATGGTTTAGCGTATCATGTGAACCATGGTGGCTACATAACCACAGTTTAACATGCTCACTATTTGCTGCAAGAGGGTTAGCTGCCTAGCCATGGCTTAGTGTGTCCTCTGAACAGGGTAATTAAAAAGCTTTTTTTCTTTTTTTAAGAAAAACTTAATGAAGGCAGCTTTTTGTTGTACTTCCATTCACACAGCTGTAATCAATGAAACACCCACAATAATATTAAGATGGCCAAAGTTACCCAGTTATACTGTTGAATAACAAGATGTTGCTTATGCTGTGTGTTCTACTCCCTCTGCCCCATCAAAAGCATGATATATTATAAGGAAGTCCTATTCACAGCTTGACTTGCATAGCATTGTGTAATCCAGTTGTTGCAGAAATACTCTGCAGTATAAGAACTTAAGACAAGAATATGGAGAATTATAACATACTAGCTGTACCCAGCGTAACATACGCCATTGTAGAATATCTTAAAGTTTATTAATTAAATATCATCGCGGGGGCGGGGGCTGCTTGGAGGCCACCGATACAGTGCTGTCTGGCAGACCTGGGGGGCAGGGAGGTCAGGGGAGGGGGAGCAGGTGTCCCCTTCTCCCCAGGGTTCCTGTCAGCCTTGGGCTGGCCGCCCAGCTCGCATGAGATTAGGCCGGGGCCTCAGCTCGCAATAGGCGAGCGGCCTCCCACCCGGCCACCAAGGGCCCCGGCCGTGCCTCGCTCATGCTCCGGACCATGGTGCTGCCCCCTTCGTGGGCGGGGGGGGGAGCGAAGAGGCAGAAAGCAGGGTAGGATTACCTTGGAAAGCCTGGAGGAGTCAGGCGAGGGACTTAGCAACCTGTATCAGCTGACGTTACACATTGTTACTGTTGCTTAGCAACCTGTATCAGCTGAAGCCTGTACGGAAACATATCTAAGCATTTTATATATATATAGATGTCACTTGACTTTTATACCCAGGCTTTCTTAAACTGGATCAGACGCACTGGCAACCAGACCTATAGGCTGTGTTACATATATTTGGCATCTATCAGGACTTAAAAAACAACTACGAGAAAGGCATGATTTATGTCAAAAAAAATGAAAAATAAGAGAGAAGATATTCTCTAGTGCTTGAAAATGTTTTGATAAATCCAACACATATTGCAAAGATATTGATATTTCCTTCCTCGGGGCACTACAAATTATCACTTGCAAAACAAGACAGTTTTGCAAAATCTGTTGTTGTATCTCAGCCCCAGAAGCTGTTTTTAAGAACTAGGCTTCAGACATGGAAAATGTGTGATGAATTTATTACCGTATTTCTTCAATTGTAAGACGCCATCGATTGTAGGACGCACATTAATTTCAGTACCACCAACAGAAAAAAAGCTTTGATTCTAAGAATAATAATCGCACCCACGACTCTAAGGCGCACCCCGTTTTTAGAGATGTTTATATGGGGGAAAAGTGTGTCTTAGAATCGAAGAAATACGGTATAAAGACTAATGTGCCTTCCTCTATCATCCATTGCAGCCTCTCCCATCTCCCTGCACAGATCAACCTACATAAAACAGACCACAGTTTGGAAAGAAAGCAAAGCAGGTACACTGCAAAGAGACCTTCTAGAGCAAAGTGCTGCAGCTATCTCGAGAAAGAGAAGCAAATTGTATATGCATTATTATTATTATTATTTATTTATATAGCACCATCAATGTACATGGTGCTGTACAGAGTAAAACAGTAAACAGCAAGGCCCTGCCGCATAGGCTTGCAATCTAATAAAATCATAGTAAAACAATAAGGAGGGGAAGAGAATGCCAACAGGCACAGGGTAGGGTAAGCAGGCACAGGGTAGGGTAAAACTAACAGTGTAAAGTCCACACAACATCAAGTTTTAAAAGCTTTAGGAAAAAGAAAAGTTTTTAGTTGAGCTTTAAAAGCTGCGATTGAACTTGTAGTTCTCAAATGTTCTGGAAGAGCGTTCCAGGCGTAAGGCAGCAGAAGAGAATGGACGAAGCCGAGCAAGGGAAGTAGAGGCCCTTGGGCAGGCGAGAAACATGGCATCAGAGGAGCAAAGAGCACGAGCGGGGCAATAGTGTGAGATGAGAGAGGAGAGATAGGAAGGGAAAAGCTTTGAAGGTTAACAGGAGAAGTTTATATTGGATTCTGAAGTGAATTGGAAGCCAATGAAGAGATTTCAGAAGCGGAGTAACATGGTCAGAGCGGCGAGCCAAGAAGATGATCTTTGCGGCAGAGTGGTGAACAGAAACCAACGGACTGATGTGAGAAGAAGGAAGGCCAGAGAGAAGAAGGTTGCAGTAGTCCAACCGTGAAATAACCAGCGCATGAACAAGCGTCTTGGCAGAAGAGACAGACAAAAATGATCGAATCCTGGCAATATTATACAGGAAAAAACGACAAGATTTAGCTACTGCCTCAATATGAGGAATAAAGGAGAGCGAGGAGTCAAATATAAAGCCAAGGCTACGAGCTTCCTTGACCGGAGTAAGCGTAACATCATTGACAGTAAGAGAGAATGAGAGATGAGGTGAAGGTTTAGGAGGAAAAACAAGCAATTCAGTCTTTGCCATATTAAGTTTCAAATGACGATGAAGCAGCCAAGCTGAGATATCTGAAAGACATGCCGAGATACGATCGTGAACATCAGGAGAAAGTTCCGGAGATGACAGATATAGTTGTGTATCATCGGCGTACAGATGATATTGGAGGCCATGAGATTGAATAAACTTGCCCAAGGGCAACATGTATAAGGAAAACAACAACGGGCCAAGCACTGAGCCTTGTGGAACCCCTACTGAAAGGGGAAAGGAGGAAGACAAGCTGCCATTAGTCAACACGCTGAAAGAGCGACCCGCTAGATAGGAGGCAAACCAGTTATAGACAGAGCCACAAAATCCAAGGTCATGAAGGGAATCTAAGAGAAGATCATGATCAACCGTGTCAAAGGCTGCAGTTAGATCAAGGAGAATAAGAACGGAATAATGGGAAGAAGGGCTGGGAAGAAGGGCTGGTTCTTGCATGGGAAGAAGGGCTGGTTCAGGACAGTTTGATAGCTGAGGCGAATGCCAAATGGCACCCCATCTCTCCCCGTTAAAAACTTGAGGATTTAATTGAGACATTCTCTTGAATAAGCTTCACCAAAATGAAGGAAAGATTTGTTCACTTCAATGAAGCTTTTGTAAGAGAAGTTCTCAGTGGACTGTACTGCACCTGTCTGCCAATTTGTGGATCAAACAATCCTGAGCTAGATGGATCAACCCAAAAACTGATCAAACCCGAAAGGCAGATTTCTATGTAGTGTTTTTCTACAGTCTCAAAATGTTCTTCACCCACAGTGTATGGACAAATGAACTTACCATCAAATCAAATTCTGGATCACCAAAACTTATTCTTCCCTCTTGTATCAGGTGGATTGACTGGCTTCCATGAACAATGTGTATATAACTTCATCCTCCACCTTGCAAATCCAATAAACTAGCAAATAAGCACTCGTCACAGCAACACTGTCTCAGTTAGATCTGTAATACATTCAGGATGCAACCCTAAGTACACTTTCAAGGTGTAAATCCCATTGCATTCAGAGGGACTTACTTCTAATATAAATTTTTCTCCCTCTTTCAAAATACTAGAACCCAGGGTCATCCCATGTTGCTGATTGGTGGGAGATCCAGGACATATAAGAGGAAGGACTTCTTCACACAGCGCATAGTTAAATTATGGAACTCATTACCACAAGATGTAGTGATGACCACTAATTTGGATGGCTTTAAAAGGGGGTTGGATAAATTCCTGGAGGTAAAGGCTACCAATGGCTACTAGCCCTGATTGTTGTGTGCTATCTCCAATATTTGAGGCAGTAAGCTTGTGTGCACCAGTTGCTGGACAACATGGGTGGAAGGGTGCTGTTGCACCATGTCCTGCCTTGTGGGTCCCTGGCCCCTGGTTGGCCACTGTGTGAACAGAGTGCTGGACTAGATGGACCCTTGGTCTGATCCAGCATGGCACCTCTTATGTTCTTATGCATTGATTGTGCTGCACCACATGTTTAAGAGAAATTACACTGATGCATGGCACAGCTAAAAAAGAAAACTTGTTGATTTGAAATGAATGCCTTTAAAACAGATACACCTTCTTCTAGTCACTGGGGAAGCTCTGATATAACAGTTCTACAGATCCCAGCATGAACTGGAAAAGGAGGAGAAAATAGTCTTTCTCCAGCTCATGATGAAATCTGTAGAACTGTTATATCAAAGCTTCCCCTGTGACTAGAAGAAGGTGTATCTGTTTTAAGGGCATTCAAGGCACTTTCAAACATTTATCTTCACCCCAATGTTTCAGTTCAACGTTTACTTCTTTAGCTACGATGTGCACTTCCCCCACCGCCAAATCATACATCAGTTTTATTTCTCTTTAACATCTGGGGCCCTTTGTTAGTACAAAAATGTTTTGAATGGTTGTTGGATGGGTCACTGCTATAAATCTATACCATATAAATTCATTTGAACTGTAACTTCAGTACAAATAAAGGCCTTTAATTAAAAGTGTGGTTCCAGGCTGGGTGTTTATTGGCATGTGGAATGTGTTTATAACCTCATACAGTGCACTAATTATCACAGAAATATTGCTCTAAATTTGGTATAATAAGTAATCAGAGTTCCTTGATAGTAAAACCACTCTGGTGTTGCTTTCACATACATGGAACTAAAACTAAAATAAAAATGTTTTAAAAAATATTTCAGTTTAGTACTAATTATTGATTAAAATATCCGACTTCTTAGCAAGAAGTACAATAATAAATTCTCCCATCATCATCTTAAGGCCAGTTCATAAAATCCAATTTTTCCTTGATATATGAAAATCTTTTCCTTTTAGCTCACAATGAATGCAACATAGGATAACCACTTGTCTGAAGGTGGAGACAAGGCCTAATTCTCACTGAGGTGGTAAACTGGTGTCTAGTTCTATTGCTTCAAGTAAATTCACCAAGCAGTTTAAAATTCAGATAATTTATTTCACAGTTGACTAGACTATCTAAAATAGGTATTATAAGCATCTATGCCAATCATGTAGAAAGACCAGAGTGTGAAGGGGTGTTTTTTTATAATAATAATAATAATAATAATAATAATAATAATAATAATAATAATAATAGGGGCAGGAGGGCACTGGGTGAGGTATGCAGAATCCTTCCAGCTCATACTTGATCTCCCTTGTCATCTGTTTACCTCAGGTATGTTTTTCTTCAGCTGAGCTCCAATGCCATAAGTGTGCTTTGCTGGGACAAAAGAGCTTGGAGACTAAGAGGCAGTTGCATTTCTCCTATGCACAACTCTTTGGCTATTAAAAGTCAACTACCACTCCTTTTTCTAAGTAACTGGAGCAGATCCATGCATAAACTAGCACTGTCCAAATGCTTTTGCTTAAAAATGTTCCAGTGGTGAGAATCTGCCACAGTCTCTGAACATTAATATGTCATTCCCCTTGGAAAAGATCTTTTGGATATAGTATCTAGTATTAGTCCCACTTAAAGTAAACCCATTGAAAGGAATGGCACTTTGTCATCTTAAGTCATGCTAACAAGATCCATTTATTTCAATGGGTCTACTCTAAGTCGGACCAACATTGGCTACTACCTAGGATATCCCTTCATGTTGCACGTTCAGTGTTAAAAGAATGAGAAACCCTTTTTCTAAGCGCCTTTAGAGCCTGATTCATACCAAAAATGGTGTATCAATCAATCAATCAATCAATCAAGATGATACAACAGAAGTAGAGGTGATTTTCTTTATGATTATCACTGCCACAGAATAGTTCTTTAAAATATATGCCACAGTGATTGTCAGTTTCCTCTTATACATCAGAATGTACACTGGAATAGGTAACAGCTTTATGTGTAGCCATTGCAACATGACAGCATGTTTAATGGGTGGAGTGGGGTATGTTAAAAATGCTTGTGGCCTTGTAAAGACTAAGGTGATAGAATGCATTCAGAGTTTATTAGTGAAGCCCTTCGCACTGCAGGAGGTTTATGGTTCCCACACACGCACACACCAAACAACAAAGCAAAGGTAAAAGTCTATATGCATCCTATGAACATATTGTGCTTAAAAACAACAACAACAACAACCTCATGTCAAAGTCATCACTTACTTGTCAGCCTAAATGAAATGAAATTTCTTTCAGGCCAGTCCTATGGTCCCACCTGCCAGTGGCTGCTACATCAGTGTTTCTACTATTGCAAAGTAGTTATGAGCTTAGGGCTCATCGACACCAAGCAGATATTCCACTATGAAAGTGGTATATAAAAGTCAGGAGCCACACTACTGCTTTATAGCGGTATTGAAGTGCACTGACAACTGTTGGGGCCCATGACACATACCATATAATGCTTTCATAGTGTCATATCCTGCTTGGTGTAGTTGTGTCATGGCCCCCACCAGTTGTCAGTGCACTTCATTACCACTATAAAGCAGTAGTGTAGATCCTGCAGTGCACTTCAATATCACTATAAAGCAGTAGTGTGGCTCCTGCCTTTTATATACTGCTTTCAGACCACTTTTATAGTGGAATATCCTGCTTGGTGTAGATGAGCCCTTATATTCTACCAGAAGTGAAGTAGAAAGCACCTGAATACAATTAACAACAAAACCGAAATGTAGCAATGCTGATAGTCACTCCCACAGAGATCCTGGCAGGTCCACTGTCTCAATGTCACTTCTGAAAACATTCCCATTCTTCAGCAGGGAAGATACCAATTGGCATGAAGAGACAGCAGGAATGCCATGATGACATCATGGAACCCTCTCCATACACAATGTAGAATGTATACTCCTAGGAAGAGCCCACAACATGTCTTCCAGTGATGGCCTATGGGGAAGGATGGCAGCAACCAATACCTGCAGTTACAAGTTTCAAGGGTCTCTTAAGTCAAAGGTTCAAATCCCCTGTCAGCCCAAACCCAACCAGCAGCAGTGTAATTAAAGGCAGCTGAGGTAACTAATACTCATTTAGCTTTTTTGAGCTCCTCTGCATGAGTGATTTATTGCACGTTCATCACTGGGCACTCATGGAAGTTTGTGGATCCATTACATGACGTCATCAACCTCCAGGATGTCTCCTGCGCCTTCCCCACATAAATTCACTTTTAAAAAGATTAGAAGAAATGCAGTATTTTTTGCAGCCACAGCGCATTTCCGCCATCACACAGCCATGTATTCCTGAATTTGTACTACAATGTGCTTTGATATAGGTGGCAGTTGGGTGGTGCAGTGGTGACAATGCTCAAGTAGAAAATGAGACATTTCAGCACCATCTTGGAAAATGGTGGAAGGAGTACTCCAACAATTAAAATAATATATTCTTTGAATTACCTGACCCTGAAAACCTATTTGATACCAAACACAAGATAGTTACTGCTGTGGTTGATGAAAACTAGTGGCCTAAAGAAAATTGTCCGCCATTCTGAAAATAGCACCTAAAAAGTTTCACAAAAGAATCGGAATGTCTACCCAAGTTATTATGTTAATCCAATACCTCAAGATCACATATCAGCAGAGAAAATCTCTGGGCCTCAAAAATTTTATGGGAGTATAGTGTGGAGACAGGATTAGGTGAAATTCCCTCTTCATCACCACAGTTAAAAGCTGCAGGAGCCGTGCTTAGCATGACCAGATAAAAAGAGGGCAGAGCTCCTGCAGCTTTAACTGTGGTGATGAAGAGGGAATTTCAGCAGGTACTGCAAGCATACAAATGACACCTGCTGAAATTCCCTTTTCTCTACAACTGTTAAAGATACAGGAGCCCTATCCTCCTTTTCATATGGTCACTCTAGCTTAGAGATATTTTTAAATATTGAGAGTGTTATATGCATCTGTTAAATAAAATAACTAAAAACCTTCATCTGACAGAAATTAAACAGAAGTTGAAGAAGTCTCCTTTAAACTCCTTAATAAGTCCCTCTCCACACACTGTAGTAGTTTCAGGTATCAAACCCAAACATCACCCCAGGTTTATAGAATACTGAGTTGCTCTCAGTTCTTCCTACGGACTTCTTTTCCTGTCTCAGTAAGGAGCCAGACCCAATGACGTCTTACTAATTCCTTCACAACACAGTATCTATTTGCCTGAATCTCAACTCCACTGCACAACTTTAGAAGTTTGCCCAACCCTTCACTTAGGCTCTGTTTGCTTACCTGAAGATGGGTGTGATGGCCAGCACTTCCCTCCATGTCTTTGGTCTTAGACTATAGATCACCTGGACTATATGGATCACCTGGACAGACCTTTGTAAATTCAGTCACAATGTAGCAAGTCCTGCTTTCAAAGTGAGCCTAAAGGGTCCTGCAGCATCCTTTATATTTCTCTGTCCCCATGGAGACCAGAACCCCCAGCATTGTGACATCAGAGGCAGCAGCCCTAACCTAATAAGACATGTGTTGCTAGGTGAAAAAGGAACAAATCAAGTGGAGGAAGAAAGGAAACTTAGCTGAGGGGATGTATAAAATTTTGAGGCGTGCACAATAAGTGTACCTGGGGAGCTAAAACAGAAGTTAAACTACTAAATAATGAAAGCTAGGAAAGATTTTATGAAGGGGAAGTGGGGTATTACCTGTTATTGTGTAATTGTTTTGCTAGCTAGTTAATTGTGCAGTATAGCTAATGATGGGGGATCTACACTACTGCTTTAAAGCTCTTTATAACAGTTTTGACAACTGTTGGGGCCCAGGACACACTGCATATACAGGTTTCAAAACGTTTTCAAAGCGCTTTAAAAGCAGTAGTGTAGATCCTCCTTTTTAACTGACCTCTTGTGGATATATGTGGCCCTTCCATATGTGAAGAACGCTAAGCAAAACAGGCAGGAATTTCATCCTCTGCTATATGCTTAGAATTTACTTACACGTTAACAGCTGCAAGGTTAATGATAGCCAGAAAATGGAAGGTTCAAGGGGGATTATCACATAGAAGACTGGTATAAAGAAATGTGGGATATCGCTGTTAATGATAGAAATAACAAAAAACAATGACTTTGAAGAGATATGGAAACTGTTTTTAGAATTTGTTTTATTAAAAGGGAGAGGAAGAACACCTCCAGAGGATTCAATGCAATTTTGGAAAGTAGAATAAGATCCCTGGGGAAGGGGTGCACTTATTAATGTTAATAGGTAATAATAAGTATAACGTGTAGTTAAATATTGAAGATTGATGTTGTTTTATGTATGTGTATTGTTCATATATGTGTAGTTATGAAGAATTAATAAAAATCATTTTAAAAAAAAGAATTTACTTACACGTTACTTACTGTCCTATACAACAAATACATTGTTATTTATTGACTTGAAGATAGCAATAGCCTTGTGACAAAACATAGAGCTCCATCACACCTATTTCCCCCCCCCCCTCTGGTTTGTCTCCGAGGGTTTTTTTTTACCTCCGTTTCATAAGCACTGCAAGGGCTCCCTCACACACAATCCCTTTCACGTGGGTTTTCACTTGTTTGCTCTTCCATTCCACCCCACCCTCTTCTCCTTCCTCCACCAGTTCATTGGTTGTGGTATTCTGATGGCTGTGGGCTCTTTCCCCCGCTCCTCGCTATGGCTTTGTTATCTAGCAATTACTTTTAAAGTTTCATCTGGGCTCCATTTCTGTGGGCAATGGGTGGGGTGTGTGTGTGATTGAAGCACTAAAAAATCTACTCAACTGACTGTAACAAGTCCCTACAACAACCATGCTGGAGAACCTCCCCTTTCAACAGCAAGACTCCATTAGCACATGCCCCCAACAAAGGAAAAAACAGGAGGGGAAAATAATCCAGACTTTCCCTGCATCAAAATAAAATGCAACAAGGGGGGGGGGGAAGGGGCGAGATAAGTGCAGGACAGGGACGATCATGTGAGTACCGCGCTGCAAATCTATATACCAGGAATGGTGAGTATGTGATAAATCGCTGGTGTGCTGGAGCTCATACAGAACATTTTATGCATTGGCTATTTGTTTACTTCTTTTAAAATGTATAGGCGACCTTTCTGTCCAAAATTGCCCAAGGCAGATAACAGATAAAACTACAAACAACAAGATAAAACAGTAAATTAAAAACAAAACAACAAAATGTTTCAAAGTGCCCAATAATAGTTTTCTAAATATATTTCCATCATTTATTCTGAGATTTATATCTAACGACCTATATTAGACATGGTTAAGATTAAGGGCCTAAATCTATGCCGAGTTCAGGGGCTGACAAGTATCCAGTGCAAGGTGGCCTGGAACATGGAAGAAACCGAACAATCCTATGGGGCCCCCCAGTCGCTATATAGGGTTGCTCTCTAAATTGCACTTGTTGTAGTAACTTTTAAAAATACCTGATAATATAGCAATATTTCAAATACGTTTTAAAGCAAATGTGACCTGAATCATAAATGGGGGAGATTAAGGGTGCTATCCCGAAATATCACCACTGAACCCTACTTTTTTAGTGGATATTAATAAAAAGTAAGTATTAGCTAGAAACAGTTACAACTGCAGGATGAAGAGGCCAGGACAATATATTGCGGGGAGGGAATATTTTGGTGTGCAGATATGGAAAACCAGTATTTCACTTCTGACTCCTCTTTTCTTTCAGGTTACCTGGGCCGGATCTACACTACTGCTTTAAAGTGCTTTATAACAGTTTTGAAAATGGTATATGGAGTGTGTCCTGGGCCCCAACAGTTGTCAAAACTGTTACAAAGGGCTTTAAAGCAGTAGTGTAGATCCTACACTGGACTCTGAATGCAGCAAAGGAGGTCTGTTATCTCTTTCATTGTTTACCTTTTAAGTTGAGAGAAAATAGAAAAAGAATCTCCCCCCCATGATAATTATTGTACTACTTAACCACGAAGGACAGTTTAAAAAGCAACAACACCAAAATAAGAATTGTACCCATCTAATACATCATTGTAGCAATGGTAACAATAACTATATTTTCAGTTCACAAATTGAAGTTCTATTTTTGAGCACTGCCACTTCTTTTTCCTATTAAGTCTATTAATAAAGTTCCAGTCACTTATGCGTCTTGGCAATTGAAGAGGAAAAACAATAAATGCAAAATAAAACCAACTTTCAGAAATTATTGAAAAATGTTTGCTCAACTTCTCCAACCACTTTTCATCATATTATTAGAGAAAAGTGTGTTACCAATTATTCTGAGTGAGAAAATGAGGAGGCAAAACTGTATTGCTGTGTGCATGTTAAACAAAGTGCCAATTCAGTTCCAATATTTATATTAGCAATGAGAATTAGAACTAAGAACAACAGGAAGTGAATACCTACCTTCAACCTCTGCAATGCTCTGGAATTGTGGTTTCCCCAGTGACCTGGTTCACACGTAATGACTACTTAGAGTACAAGTTGAGTATAGGTTGTCATTGAATTGTGGGTTAATGTTATGTGCGAAACCTGAATTATGGTTTAATTATGGGTTGTTAACCATGCACATCCCAGGAAGAGAACCCATGCTTTGTTGTTGAGTTGTGGACTCTAGGTTGTTCGTAGTTAACAACCCATAGTTAAACCCTAGTGCAAAGCTCACATGTAATGAAAATCCAGGACTCAACAACAACCCATACTTAATCTATACACTGTGTTGTTGTTATGTATGAAACAGACTACTCTCTTCTGGTAGATCCTGGGGTTCCTTAGGAACTTCATGTAGAGTTCATCAATAAGAACATCAATAATGGCCATGGATAAGCGTCCTGGAAGACAGCTTGCCCACCACAACAGCTGCAGAGGAATGTAACCTCTACATTTCTGCAAGGCAGCAGGGAAGCCAAACAAGCCTGGCCAATTCAGTGATCCCCATGAACTGAGTGTACCATTAAACATGTACAAAATTATGCATGGTGGGAGAATATGGAATATTTTTCTCCCTCTACCATAATGTTAGAACCTGGGGTCATCCCATGACGCTAATTGGAGGAAGATTCAGGCCCGATAAAAGGAAGTACTTCTTCACAAAGTGCATAGTTATCTAATTCATTCCCACAAGATGTAGTGACGGCCACCAATTTGGATGGCTTTAAAAGTGGGTTGGATAAATTCCTGGAGGAGAAGACTATCAAGAGCTACTAGTCCTGATGGCTATGTGCTTCCTCCAGTATCAGAGGCAGTAAGCCTCTGTACAGCAGTTGCTGGGGAACATGGGTGGGTGGGTGCTGTTGCATTGTGTCTTGCTTGGGGTCCCTGGTTGACAGCTGCTTGGCCACTGTGTGAACAGAATGCTGGACTAGATGGACCCTTGGTCTGATTCAGCATAGCTCTTATTATGTTCTTATGAACATGGCCCAGGGCTAGCCTACTGATAATACTAACATTGAGAACGTGAATACACAATCTGGCCTTTGGTCCATTTCATATGTTATGTTTTCGCCATGCCAAAATTACATTAATCTCTGTCTTCAGCCTAGTCCCTCTTTCAGGTTGTTGCAAGGGTTAATTGGATAAGTCAACAATCATAGCCTATTTATTTGTATGCCACATTTCCCACTAGACACTGTACTCAAAGCAGTTCACAAAAACAACCAAATACAATAGCTGCAATTATAATACATTACAATACAATATTAACTCAATTACAGTTCGTTTAAAACATATCAAAAAAATAAATAAGCATAAGACAAACCAATAGGTCAGTTACCAATATCCAGTACCAAGAATATTAACATTATATTCACATTAAACAATTCACTAAACAGTTCATGTTAGGAGACCTAACAATGGGCTTCATCCCACGTACTCTCTCTGTGTGTGTGTGAGCTTTATCCCACATACCTGTTTCCCTTGAATTATCCCCATAGCATAAAGCTGTTGTTGTTGTTAGCTAAATCACATCCCAGGCAGCAGTGCTCCTAAGATCCTTTGCATACCAGGAAAGGGTTTAAGGGGGAGAAATGTAAAAAATCATAAAAAAATCAACGGATGAACGAATCTGATTCAAATTTGGTATGCTTAAAGCCCTCCTTAATATCTATTACTGTGCCAATTTTGATGTCTTTACCTTTAAAACTTACACAGATATTAGCATTTGTTTAATTGGTACTTTAAACATATCAAATCATTCTCCTGCGCCCCCAGTGGCCGCTCAGAGAACAACAAAAGATTTGCTCCTAAAGAGGTAGTTCAATAGGTCAGTTCTTTTATATATGAAGCACAATTAAAGCAGGATGCATGGGAGTACTTCACAGTCAAAGCAGATTATAAACTGGAAAACTTCGGAGTCCTTTGCACGCAATTCGCAGTGACTGCACAGTATAACCCTGGTGTGATGAAGCTAAATAAGATACCTCACCCACATCAAACTCACAGCAAAGAGGTGAAAGGAAAACAACCATAAGGCACTTCAAACAGCCCACCTCCAAGCAGCAGAAAGAGACCCTCCTGTCACCAGTCTCATGCCCTGAGTCAAGAAAAGGCACCCTCATCCCTCTCCTGCCTGTCTCTTGATGGTGGCAGAGCACCAGCAGAGGCAAGGTAGGAAATGCCTATGGCATAAGGATATTGTTACTGGCTTACGATTTTAGGCATACAATGGACAATAAGCAAAGATTGGGCCTGTTCAGACAACATGCTAAGCCATGGTTAGACCTCTTACCCTTTTGCAGCAAATGGTTAGTGAGCGTGTTTAAACCATGGTTATGTAACTAACCATGGTTAGCAATGGTTCACATGACACGCTAAGCCGTAATGTTTAGATCAAAATGCTTAACCGCCATGGCTTAGTATGTCATCTGAACAGGAGCATTATGCACTGAGCGGGGTGGGTGGGTTTGGACTTATTGGACTTATAGGCCCCTTCCAACTCTACTATTCTATGATTCTATGACTACCCAATGCTTTTTGTGCTGTGCTTTCTGAAATACATTTTGAACTACATGAATTATTATTATTATTATTATTATTGAGAAAACCAGTGATTATTTCAGCTTATCATACAGAACAATGAATAGAAAATTAAGAGTAGCAATATTTGGTTTCTGAGCTTGCTTAACAAACAAATTGACCTTTTGTTCTGAGTGATGTTAGCATCCCTGGTGTGACTTAAATGCTAAATCCATCCATAAAACCAATTTGACATATTTTGCCAAATGGGTCTTTCTTCCAACCTCTGAGTTTTACTGAAAAGAGAGAGGGAGAGGGAGAGAGAAGGAGACTACTTTTATGGCAATAGCTAAATAGTAAGTGACTCCTAGACTCAACAACTAATAATAGGATTTCTATAAATGGAAAAAGTTACATTCAGTAACATAGCAGGAACATCCTGGAAAAACAAAACAACAAAATGAAAGCACATGAAGCAAAGAAAAAGGGAGCTGATGTTATTGCCAAGTAGACAAAAACACAGCAAACATTTTAAAAAAAATAGGTAAAGCAGCAGATGACCAAGGAATAAAATGTGCGTATATCCAGGCTGTAAGAGATTGCACACGGATAGAAGCCAGAACAATATAAATAGTGCCAAAATTATCCATAGGGGGTTTCAAATGACACATAGTTGGTGATCTAGTAGCATGGACAATATTATAAATAGTATCTAAAATTACCATAGGGAGTCTGAGCATATGCCATGCAGTTGGTGCCACACTAGTAGAACTCCAGGAAGCAATATTAACAGCACAAATCAGAAAAAGATTTTGTATAGTGTAGTGGTACAGTATATCAAGTCCTTCGCTTTCTGATTTATTTCTCTGCCTTTCCTTCTTCCCAGCAGTGTCCTATTTCCCTTCCCTCTTCCTCCTCCTCCTCCTCCTTTCCTTGATACTCTTACACCCTCTCTCTCTTCACCACCCTCTCCAGCATGTCCTCTGGCCTTCTGAAGGGCCCAGGGTCTCTAGACAACCACAACCCCTGCCCCAGCCAGCCACAACAATGGCTTAAGGCACTCTTTGGCAAGTGAGCAGTCCTCACCTACAGTCCTCACATGTGGGTGCCAATGCTCATGGATGTTCTGACCCAGATCTTACTGAAGATGGGGACATGCTGGTGAGCCCCAATGATTTGCAACACACACACACACACACACACACACACACACACACACACACAGAGTAATACTGCTTTATATTCTTTTAAACTGCCTCACCTGAAAGCTTGGGTAGGTTGACAAAAGTATTCCCCTCACAGAATAGAGTGAAAATTGGATCAAATTCATTGTTACTCATCCTTTCCTGCCTTTATCGTGAGCCCGAACAGGTAGGTCTTGCAGTGCTTCAAGAAGATGCTTAAGCTAGGACGGCGGGTCAGAAGTGGGAAGAAGTACCATAAGTGTAGAACAGCCACCAAATGCCTTTATGACCCTGACCCACAGATAGCTTCACCATTCCCAGTGGATCTTAAAGACTGTAACGGGGAACAAAAGAAGAGGCCATTTGTAACGTATGTTGGGCATAAGTAACCTATGAGTTTTGTAGGGTATAGGCAATACTTTGAGTTGTCTTCTGCAAAAACACAGGGTGCCAATGGCAAGAGCTAGTGCAATATGCTCCTGGCACCTTGCGACATTCTGCAGCAGCTGAAGCCTCCAAGCAGTTTTCATGGGCAGACCCGAAACATACAGATTGCATAAGTCTAGTCTACAGGTGAACCTGGTAGAAGGCATTTTTGGCCACAGCTGCAACTTGAAGTTTTAGCCATAGCTGTAGATCCATGAAGGTCCCAAGATTCCAAATGTAAGGGGAAGGGATATGAGGATAAGAATGGTATCATTTAAGTGGACAACTCTGACCAGAGGAAAACATATTCTACTTAAATGTAGAGGGTTTGATCCAGACTTAGTAATACTTAGAGTATTAAGATTGAATCAATAAGACTTAAGTTAATTAAAATCAATAAAGTTAGTCATGACAAACTTAAGTCCCATTGATTTCATTTGTCTACTCTAAATATAACCAAGTCTGGATCCAACTCAGATTTTAAAACTATTGGGGGGGGGGAGTTTTAAAATGTCCAATCTCTCTTTCTCTCCTCCCCCCTCTCTTTGATGGCAGCAAACATGAAAAAGAAACAAAATTATGTGTGAACAAAGTACAGAAGTATGCATTTATGCAGGGGGAGAAACCCTCTTAAGAAATACAGGGTCATGGCCAGAATTCCTTGGCAACAAAACTGAGATTATTAATTTTAACTTGCTTTTGCTGGAGGAAATTGCTAAAAATTAAGATAGATGTGCACTTTGAAAGTAGGGATTCTGAGGAAAAAAGCTGACTGCACATCAGGCAAGTCTAAAAATAGGCTTCAGAGGAGTGGAAAAGAAAACTATTTTCAATCTCAATGTTGCGAAGCATGAGGAAAATATTCTACAATATTGGACTTCCTGTCTCATTATGAACCTATCTAATTATTAGGCTCTGCAGGAGAGGCCGTTTTGAGGACACTCCCGTTTTCCGAGGCCCATATGGGGCACTGCTCCCAAATTGTGGAATGCTCTCTTTTAGCTTTTCAGAAGGAAGTTATGACATATCTTTTTAATTTGGCATCTTGCATTGTTAGTTGGTGGTTTAAATTTGTTTCAATAATGTTTTAATATGCTTTTATTGCTTCTATATTTTATGTGTTATTGTTTTTATTTGAATTGTTGACATTTGTGGAAAGGAGGTATATAAATATTAGCAATAAATAAAAATTAGAAAAGGGATTAAGTGTAACTGTGTTAACTCTATGTAAACCTTAAAATAACAAGCAGGCATGTCAGTATTAAATATACGGTAGGGCACTTTTACTCAAGGTGAGGTAAACATAAGGTTTAGGTGTTTGTGCTTATTTTCCCAGTGCAGTGTGCAAAGGCTGGTGTGGAGTCGCACATGTGTATTTCGCCTAACTATGCACACATTACTACAGCACTGTGGGAGCTGCTTTCATGTGGTATCTTCTTGTCACAGGATTTGACTTGTTCATGTGGTTGCTTCCAGATGATGCTTTTTCTGATTCATTCGTGGAAAGCCTTGCTTCATTCACAGAATAGAGGGCTCCGACAGCATTCCCCCCCACATTTATAACCCTCTTGTTTTTGCCCACTGCTTCTTCCATCTTTTTTCTTTACACACACACACACCATGTTAAGGAAGAAAATATGGACTACCTCTGCAATATCTTTTGATTAGTAATCAAAGGAACATTCTGTCTGGAAATATCACCACTTTGCTTCCAGGGAGTTGTGGCTCTAGCCTTGATGAAACAGCAGTCTTCTTGTGGGCATGGCTTGTCTGTTTACCGGTTGGGGTTTAGCAGTAGAATATCATGGATTCTATCACAATGCAACAGCCTCCCATATTTTCCTTTTTTTTATTCCCATATATAACACTGTCCCCCATCCATATTTGTGGGTATAACAGTTGGTAGTGCAGCAGACCTACCCTTTAATTCCTGGCCCTGCACCACCTTTTCCCTCCTCCCTCTTATATTTCCCTCTGTGGGCACATGTTCAGGCAAGCCTACACACCTACGCATGCAGATATATATCTTTTTTTAAAAGAACATACGCAAGACCGTTATTCCAGATGTTTTCAATTATGTCTTGTTGCATTTCTTCAGTAGGTGTGCTCTTGGACAGTAATTTGCTATCTCTGCTATGGAGCTGACTGTGCAGGAGATGGCAGCATTGGAGGAGGAACTTGATGCGTCTATCAATCCATGAGCTCTTCTGCAGAAGTAGGTATATACTGATCAACACGAGTCTTTTATCATGCAGTCGTGATCGGTTACTCATGGAGGTTTGCAGGCTCTTTTCATGCAATCATCAACCTCCAGTGCTTTTTCTGTCATTTTAAAGCTTTATTCTGCCATTTTTTTAACTCTTTGAAAATGCAGTAATATTTCCATTTCCATCATCATCATCATCATCATCATCATCATCATCATCATCATAAATTTATTTATTTGTTACTCGCCTTTCCCTCTGGATTGAGGCAGGGTGCAACACAAATGCAAACACCACAAAATACATAGAACTAATAAAAACATTTAAAACTAATACATTATTAAAAGCAGCACATTATTAAAAAGGCATCTTAAAATTCAACTGGGTAGGCCTGCCGGAAGAGATCAGTCTTTATGGCTTTCTTAAATTCTGGAAGACTGTTAAGTTGACAAATCTCTCCCAGCAAGCCATTCCACAAACTGGGAGCGGCAGAAGAAAAAGTCCTCTGCGTAATAGTTGTCAGCCTTGTTTTTGTTGGCTGGAGTAAATTCGTCCCAGAGAATCGCACAATATCACAGTGTAATCTACTAGCTGTATAAATGGAACATTTGGAACTTGTCCAACACACTAAGCACACACACACACCAAGAAGGAGGGAGAAAAATACATGTATTGTGCCAATCATAATCCTGCGAAGACTCCGGAAGAAGCCCCTGTAAATGTATGGAATTTTTGCTTCAATGTAGAGAAGCTCTAGATGTTCAAGAAGGCCATCCTAGCACAGATTTGCTGCTAGACCTGCTGCCACCTATGTATTACAGTGGGCCACTGACATGCCATTGGTGAGACTATCCCAGAACTAGGGAATTTTGGTATGTGCTTGGATTTTGGGAATGCCCTTTGCGTCCTTAGATTTTGGGGTCATGAACAGTGGCTTGCTAATTTCCATATGACAAAAGCAACCATCTTCAAGATTGCAGATCTGCTCCATCCATAATTCCATTTCCACAAACAGTAGTCTGGAGAAATTAATTAGGCTTGGAAGATGTCAACATTAAGAAATTAAGCTCATAAGATGGCATCAAAGGAGAGGGTCTTCTCGGTGGTGCCCCCCTACCCAATAATGGAATGATCTCCTCAATGAGGCCCACCTGGTGCCAACATTACTATCTTTTCAGCGCCAGATCAAGACCTTTCTCTTTTCTCAGGCAACAATACTTATGGTCATAGTTAAAATTGTTTTAGATGTATGTTGGCTCTGTATCTACAGCCTTAGTGTGTTTTTAAATAAATGGTTTTTAAACTTTGTATATTTTATTTTTAATGGTTTTTAATACTTGTAAACCGCCCACAGATTTTCAGCTATAAGGCTGTATAGAAATGTAATAAATATTATAATAATAATAATAATTCAAAGTTTGATTTCTGCAACTTCCAAAAAGTCCCCAGAGGGGGGATTCCCTCTGCTATAAAGTGGATTAATAATGCAGTAAGAATTTAGGCAGTAGCAAGACCACCACGGCCAAATTGAGCAGAGGTATGTGACAATGTTTTCTGGCATTTTCTCCTCTGGCTTCCTCACAGATTTTGTGGGTATGGCTCCAGACTAATTCAGCCTATGAGTTTCAGACTAAGCTCCAATAGCTGACATTGCCCCAAAAAGAAAGAAAAAAACTTCAGTTTGGAACTTTCCCCAAAGAAACAGCACCGTTTACTAAAATTTTATTTCCATTATTGCCTGCTGGAATTCACGCTTTTGGCAAAATGACACTACAGGAAAGTTTTTACTTTAAAGCAATCAGTATCGTAGAGTTAGCTCTTTTAGAAATAGAATCATAGAATAGTAGAGTTGGAAGGGGCCTATAAGGCCATCGAGTCCAACCCCCTGCTCATTGCTGGAATCTACATTAAAGCATCCCTGACAGATGGTTGTTCAGCTGCCTCTTGAATGCTGCTAGTGTGGGAGAGCTCATGACCTCCCTAGGCAATTGGTTCCATTGTCGTACTGCTCTAACAGTCAGGAAGTTTTTCCTGATATCCAGCCGGAAACTGGCTTCCTGTAACTTGAGCCCGTTATTCCGTGTCCTGCACTCTGGGAGGATCGAGAAGAGATCCTGGCCCTCCTCTGTGTGACAACCTTTTAAGTATTTGAAGAGTGCTATCATATCTCCCCTCAGTCTTCTCTTCTCAAGGCTAAACATGCCCAGTTCTTTCAGTCTCTCCTCATAGGGCATGTTTCCCCTCTCCAGCACTGAAGTGCAATCCCCCTTTAAAGAAAACCACTAAACATAATTCCCATTTTCCCCACAGTTAAGTTTTCCAGTCCACCTATGACACAGGAATGGTATATAGTACAACTCAGGGCTAGCATCAAGGATAGGCATAGTTGGGCATGTGCCAAGAGCCCAAACCTAAGCAGGGTCCACTAACAAACCCCTCTGGACTTGCTCCTCTTTTTACCAATACAACCCATTTGTTCTGCTGCCCCTTGCTCTGGCCCAGACAAAAAGGGTGATGAGAAGGAGGAGCAGTATATGTCAATGCTCATGGAGCGAGAATTGCCAGATGTACAAGCTGGGTTTAGAAAAGGCAGAGGAACTAGATACTAAATTGCCAATATCCGCTGGATAATGGAGAAAGCCAGGGAGTTCCAGAAAAACATCTATTTCTGTTTTATTGACTATTCTAAAGCCTTTAACTGTATGGATCATAACAAACTGTGGCAAGCTCTTGGTGGTATGGGGATACCAAGTCATCTTGTCTGCCTCCTGAGGAATCTGTATAATGAACAAGTAGCAACGGTAAGAACAGACCACGGAACACGGACTGGTTTAAGATTGGGAAAGGAGTATGGCAGGGTTGTATACTCTCACCTTACCAATTCAACTTGTACGCAGAACACATCATGCGACGTGCTGGGCTTGACGAATCCAAGGCTGGAGTTAAAATCGCAGGAAGAAACATTAACAATCTCAGATATGCAGATGACATCACTTTGATGGCTGAAAGCGAGGAGGAGCTGAGGAGCCTTATGACAAAGGTGAAAGAAGAAAGTGCAAAAGCTGGGTTGCAGTTAAACCTCAAAAAAACCAAGATTATGGCAACCAGCTTGATTGATAACTGGCAAATAGAGGGAGAAAACGTGGAGGCAGTGACACACTTTGCATTTCTGGGCGCAAAGATTACTGCAGACGCTAACTGCAGCCAGGAAATCAGAAGACATTTACTTCTTGGGAGGAGAGCAATGACAAACCTTGATAAAATAGTTAAGAGCAGAGACACCACACTGACAACAAAGGTCCGCATAGTTAAAGCAATGGTATTCCCCGTAGTAACCTATGGCTGCGAGAGCTGGACCATAAGGAAAGCTGAGCGAAGGAAGATAGATGCTTTTGAACTGTGGTGTTGGAGGAAAATTCTGAGAGTGCCTTGGACTGCAAGAAGATCAAACCAGTCCATACTCCAGGAAATAAAGCCAGACTGCTCACTTGAGGGAATGGCATTAAAGGCAAAACTGAAGTACTTTGGCCACATAATGAGAAGACAGGATACCCTGGAGAAGAGGCTGATGCTAGGGAAAGTGGAAGGCAAAAGGAAGAGGGGCCGACCAAGGGCAAGATGGATGGATGATATTCTGGAGGTGACAGACTTGACCTTGGGGGAGCTAGGGGTGGCGACAGCCGACAGAAAGCTCTGGCGTGGGCTGGTCCATGAAGTCACGAAGAGTCGGAAGCGACTGAACGAATAAACAAAAAACAACAACAACTTCCTCATAGTTTCTCTGCCTGTTTAGCAAGTAAGCGGTAGCAATGATGAGAAAGAAGAGGAGGAGCAATAGCATCTGGTGACAATGGTTGTGGAAAAGTAGACTCAGTGAGGGAGAGGGCCCACTGAGGTTGTCTTGCCTGAGTGTACTCAAAAACATGAAACCCACACTGGTAAAACTGTTTCACGATTTAGAGTATTATCATTTATAGGTTGGAATGCAACAGTGGCCTACTTGCTTTAGTTTTGTCCTAGGTCTCACCAGTTAGAATAAAAAAGGCATTGCATTGTTCTTCGCTAATTCAACATGCTCTTCAAACATTTTCCTTACTTCTCTTCCATAAACTCTGTGCCTATATTTTAGAAATCAATTCAACACATGGATAGTTACTAGTGCGTTAAAAAGCAAAGTTTAGTGACATCTTGTGGCAAAACCTAGGAATAAAATTTCTTGAAACAAAATGTGTTAGATTTTACCTCATCCTACCAGTTTAACAAAATTACAAGTGTGTGAGTGTGACACACACGCAAACACACACCCTGTAAGAAAATGAATTCTCCCTAAATTATTTGATTGTCCCAGAATGCTTTGATAAGAACTCCTGTATAGTTATAGGGCTTCATATATTGGATGTTCCATATGTAAGGATATAGCATAGTCCTGAAAATGCCTATTGAATGGTGGTATATAAATTCACTAAGGAAATAAATAAAATAGCACAAAGAGAGATTTATTAAAATGTATTACTGTGATACATGGTACTAAATACTTTGTATAAAGCAAGCAAGTTCCATTGAAATCAATGAGACTTAAGACTCAAACTACACAGTTTATTTAAACTGAGTCTACCCCAATGATGTATAAAGCGGTGGATGATGGGGACCAATTTTTAGAGAGAGAGAGAAACATGCAAATGAGTGGGGGCTGAAGTATCCCCTTTCCATTGCTTAGTTCCTTACAGACCACTGCCAGAAATCCTCCCCAGCCCCATCTGATACTATTCATGTGCCCTCCTAGTGGGATGGAAGCCATGAGAATCTGTGGGCTCATCTCCTATCACTACACACCCTTTTTGCTGTTTAAGCATCCCAAATTCACCTGATTTGGTTGGCTGCTGTTGGAACAGAATGATGAACTTTGGTCTGATGCAGCAAAGTCATTCTTATATTCCTAATATGGCATTATAAACACTAACAAACATCCCCTGCTCGGCCATGGACACTAAGAGCTCCATCACACCGGGAGGAAACACGCTCCCTACCGTCACTTCTCCGCCTGTGTTTTTGTTCCTTAGTTACTTCCTCTTTCAAAAGAGGAAGTACACAACGAGCACAAGGTCCATTGAGTCCGCTGTTCTAATGGCACTGCTTCTCCTGCACACAGCAGGAGAGAGCAGCAATTCCATGTTTAAAAATACATTGGACTTAAGCAGAGGTTTTTTTGTTGCGAAAGGAAGGCCAGAAGGGGCGGAAGGCATACGGGAGGCAGACGACATCATGTGATGGACCTGAGCAAACTCCGTGAGTGCCCAGTAGAGAGTGTGCAATAAAACGCTCGTCGAATGGAGATTTAAGTGTTTTGGCAAAGCTGGGAAGAGGAGAAGCTTTCACTTTCTTTCTTAACGAACTGCAGTCTAGCATTTATTATTTATTTAATTGATTGGTATATCACCCAACTGGCAAATGCCGTTGGAGCCATTTACAATCATAAAACCAAACAACAACAAAGCAACATAAATAAATATCACAATAATACAATATTAACCATTAAAAATATTTTAAACGTTGAAAACATTATGTCCAGATCTATCTATCTTTTTATTTGTATGCCGCTTTTTCCACAAAATTGTGCCCAAAGCAGCTCACAACATAACAAATGAACAATAATAAATACAATTTACAAGGTATTAAAGAGCAATAAATACAACAATATTCAAACTGCAATAACCATAGTGCAATATATATATAATAAAATAGTACAAATAAACTTAACTAAACCTCGCTAAACAGAAGAGAAAATAAAGCACAGTACCAAAATATTAACACATATAAATAAGTCTCCATTCCTCACGAGGGTTCTCCACAATTAGCCTACAGATACAGGTTGGCTGGCAGCCACCTCTCTCACTTGTGGCAGCCTTCATCTCTCCCAGTTCTCACCTGCATCTGCTCTCATAATTCCTCCCGTCTCTCACCTGAGGTAGAGATTGCCAGTCCTTCTTCAAGCCCCATAGACCCACAAAGTTTGACATTACTCAGCGTCTCCCAACCAAGCACCCCTCCCAGCACTGGTCTTTAGGCAGCAGGCTTTATCAGGCTCCAAGGTGATAGGTGGAATGAGGTAGGTGGAAATGCTCAAGCCCTTGTTGTTAGTCCCTATTCATCAAACACTCCTCCCCAACTGTGGTTAGTCTTACCTATGGCTTACTCAAGTCATCTTCAAGCCATGGTTTATGAAGTTGAGTTGTTCCAACAAAACACAGTTAGAATTAACCGCAATTTAGTGCGTCAATGTTATACTAAATCGAGATAATAGAAAATGTAAACAAAGACGTTCAATCTTCACCTGACCAAACCAGAGAAGGAGAACGGAGAGGGAGCACTTGAAACTGGGGCTCATAGATGTAACAGTAACTATTTTTAGCATTACATCCAAACCAGGTCAATGTGTAGTTTGATCCTCAATTACTAGAAAGCAGTGGAAATATGATAAATCAATGTGGGAATAAACCGAATGGCTGGCCTATGCAATAATTATACAACATTTAAATAGCACTTTAGATTCTAAAGTTTAGAGTGATCAAAGCATTTATATATATATATATATTGTCTCAGTAATCCTTAGAATAAACCTCTAAAGTAGATATTATCTTCATATCACTAATGGAAAGCTGAGATTGTCTCAAGTGTGCAGCCCTTGGATGCCTTTGTAATCAAGCAGCTGAGTCGTATTTCTAGTCAAACACCTTTATTATGCAAGCTACAGACAGATAAGCATTGTCACAGGCCACAGACATAATCTAGCACTATGTAAGGGAGTTGCAACCTGAGTGGGCTACCAAGTCCCACTCTCATGGTGGGTCTTTCCAGGGGGTGACCTCCCTGGCTGCAAGCCTCTTAGAACACCTCAGGATCCTATGTTGTTCCTCCCTTCTCAGCTGACATCTGATTCTTGGGTCCCTTATCCCCAGACCTCCTCCTTGCTAGAAACCTGCATCCCCACAAGTTCAAACGGCCCTGGCTGACTGTCCTCCAAATGGTTAGGCGACATCTGGACATCCATCCTCCTCTGTTGTCACTGTTATTTGCACTGATTTCCTGCTCCTGTAACTTTGGTGCCTCAAAAGCACCTTCCCCATATGACTCAGAATCAGTTCCTATGTCTTCTTGGAGTACATCTGCAGAGATGCTGGGCCCAATCCCTACAGACTGAGATACCGTAGCTTCCCTAAGGCTATTTACACTGCAATCTTATACCAGCTTACCTAAATCCCATTGAATTCAATTTACTTCTAAGTAGATATATTTAGAGTTACATTGTTAGTGAGTTAACGGTTGAGGAAAATACTGAACTTTCTTTGCCACAACAGTGTGGCAGCTCTTATATGTGAAGTCATGCCTTTTATTTATTTATTATGTTTTTATACTGCTCAATAACTGAGGCTCTCTGGGCAGTTAAAACCATAAAATACAACAAGTAGTGATGGAGAAGCATCGGTCATATTACTCTCAGCCACATACCTACAGGCATAGAAACTCAATTATGGGTAGGAATGGTCCTTGTGGTTTAAAATAAAAGAAAAACTTAGATGCAAATTGAAGAGTGGAATCACTGAGTCTCAATAGGTTGCATCGCACTGGCAGATATGAATGAAGACACAAGGTAATTCAACCAGTTTGGATTATGAATGGATGCTGAAGTAGCAAGCTCTTGCTAGGGAAAAGCTTATTTCTAAACACATAATAAGATAGTCATGTTTGCTCACTCTCACTTTCCCCATATTATGTGAAAGCAATTTAGAAAGAATCACAGTGGTTGTCTAGACATACACCGGTGGGTTCTCCCAAGATGGAATTTAATTAAATAGAGGGAATTTTCTTGGAAGAGGAAATCACTGTTTGACTCAGCCTTGTTATTAAAGATGTGGCTTGGAGAAGAGCATGTACTTTGTCCGAGGATCTCCAATTTTGAAATCTGATTATTTAGTCAAAAAGGGGGACAAAGACCATCTGGAGGGTTATGTTGCCATTCCCCAGGAATATACTTTTTTGGCAAAGGATGCTGAAATGGTATTATGTTTCTTGTGTTTGATAATAGAGGATAGTGAAATTTAGAGGGGGGGGGACATTTCCACCTTCCATTGTGTTACTGTTAAATGGCTGGTTCTAATCCATTCAGCTTTCCACTTCCATGGCATATTCAGTTGTGTTTTTATACTTGAATTACTGGATTTTTGACATGCAAGCTAAGTAGCAATAGTGTTTTAGAATATAGTCATGTGTAATTTTAACAATAGTGGCTTGGTAGCATCTCTGCTTCTCTTTTAAACAGATGTACTTTTCTCTCTCCCAGGGCAGAGCTCTCAAGGAACCAGAAAAGCCAGCTGTGGAGGGCACATATTGGCTAGCGCCCAGGACATCAATAATCCTCTTATCCCAAATCCCTGGGGCAGATTTACAACTGTTTTTTAAAATGTTTGTGAGTTGTTATTATTTATTATTACTACTACTATTACAGTAAGGTGAAATATGAATGCATATATTAATAAAAATATATGTCACTTCATTTTTTAAAATGTTGAAGAATCCACTTGATGCACAAAGGAAGGGGCAAGATGGAAGTCTAATCACTGTTTGACTCGCTGGCATCAGCACCCTAGGATAAATAGTGCCCTGGGTGAGGAGTATCGTAATGATTTATAGTGTTTACAGCAGGGGTCCCCACATTTTTTTTAATCAGTGGCCACGTTTGCAATGTTGATAGAATGTCATAAGCACTTCTATAAAATGACTGCCATGGGTGGGTCTTGCCCATTCATAAAATGGCTACCATCGTGGGCATGGGTGATCGCAAAACTCCCCTTTCCCAAAAGGCAAACTGGTGAGATTAAAAGAAAAGTAACTTGCCCAAGGACCTAAATACAAGGCAGAGGTGGAGTCTGAGCTCCAAAATACAAAACCACACTTTGGAATCCAAATAAAGATGGCACTGGAGGGCCTAACTTTCCCTAATAAACCCTTCATTTGTTTAGTTAGTATTAATTTCTTAAATTTAGAATAATTTCTTAGAGATCTAAACTTAGTTATTAATGAGCTATATATGCTGTCCCTACTCCTAAACACAAATGCAGGGGCAATTTATATATTCAGCAGATTTATGGTAAAGCTTTTCCTGCTCTGTCTCATTTCAGACCACAGGTGGAGGATCCTCTAACACCAGTAACTCCCTGGCCAAGGAAAGCTAGCTTTTCAGAGAGAAAGGTTTCAGCATAGTGTCTGGCTGGACATGGTATCTTTCTGTGTCCAAGAAAATATATATATATATGGACCATGCAACCATCTATTTGCATCCTGAAGTGGTAATAGACTTCTACAGTCTATTCCTATTGTAAGCTGCCCTGGCAATAGATTAGTTGATTCTATTGACTGTATAAACTGATCCTAAACCTCTTTGCCTTCAAGATCAAAGCAGAGAGTTCTTGCAGCTACACAAAGACAAATGGTGGTACCACATTTAAAACAAACCCGGTAGTGCTACTTGAAGTGTGATCCTGAGTTGTTCTGCACTGCTTCCTTCCAGCCCATTCCTAGCCAGTTGCCCAAGACTTCCCTAACTCCAAGTTTGCTCTGAGAGCTCAACAGAAATGTCTCTTCGTCTCCATTCCTTTTACGCAGCTCCAGATCCAGCCACACCCATTTCCTGTTCCACATGAGCAGGACCTCACTGATATATGGGCCTTTACTCCCAAGCAGGCCTTAATCACTAGCCCTGGCTGACGGTGTGTTTTGGTCTGAGTTTCTGGTAGCCTCATTCTCCTCTCCTCCAGGGTTGGCTGATGTCCTACCACCTCCTGTCTTCACAGCTGAGTGCTGGACTGCGTGTGTGTAGTTTGCAAACTTGTGGAGAATGGAGCCAAGCTGGATCAGCAAATAATGTCTCACTGTTGGGATGTTGCTAATTTTCTGTGTTATGTATGTCTACTTTCATGATTCCTCTAAATACCGGCAATTCAGCAGTAAGGATACTTTCATGAGCCTAAAGGTCTGGCTAGACACAAGATTGCAGCACTTTAGAAGTCTGCCACAATAACTAGATCATCTTATTAGCACCTCCCACATGTTTAAATAAAGCCAATTTATAATCTTGTTAAACTGGTCCAACTTCCTTGTAATGGATGAGGCCACATCCTCCACAAACAGGGCTCCTTTTAAAGATGTAAAACCAATGACAGGTGGGGATTTCTGCCAAGTCATATTTTAGTCAGACCTATCTAAACCTTTGCAGTCAAACTTTGGATGGCTCTGCATTACCACTACTTCATTGGTGTAGATAGAATCGCACCAAACACTGCAGATTTCACCATTTCTCACTGATAATTTACCCTTTTGTTAAAATATAATGAATACCAGACACCAATATACTTGCACCTGAATGAAAGTGGTGGGCATGAAATTATGGTCAGTGTCAGAAAACAATGATGTTACTTCTTTTTTGCTTAGATGTAAATTAGGGGAGATCTCTTGCTTATTTTTCCTCTATTAAGACTTGAAGGAATTTTCAGCTGGAGATCACAGACGCAGATCACTTTCTAGATGCATTGTTTCAAGGAACTCAAATTTGGCTATGATCCAGAAGCCCCCAAGAATCATACAAGCAGGGCATGACAGCAACAACCATTTCCAATTCTTTGACCCCAGCATCTGGTTTGCAGAAATATAGAAACGGGACCTCCAACAAGACGATCCAGTATGGAGTCTTGCTTTTAAGGGTTTCGGACAGATAGTAGGTCATGTCCTCTTCCAGGAAACTCCATTCTATCCCCCCTCACTCATCCCTGCTCCGCTCTGAACAGCCAGCATACTCAGTCCTCATTGAGCTATTCTTGCCTCTTTCCCTTCCCACTTAAAAATAAATAAATCAAAACTGCTTTTTATACTTCTGCAAATCCTGGGTTTTCCCCCAAGCCTCCTGATAACACCTTGTGTGCAGATCCTGCAATTTTGCCCCCCTAAGGATCCACTTGAGAGAATGAATTCACTATTAACATATAGTAAATTAGGCCTCATCTAGAGTATTACGTCCAGTTCGGGGCTCCACAATTCAAGAAGGACGCAGACAAGCTGGAGCGTGTTCAGAGGAGGGCAACCAGGATGATCAGGGGTCTGGAAACAAAGCCCTAAGAAGAGAGACTGAAAGAACCGGGCATGTTTAGCCTGGAGAAGAGAAGATTGAGGGGGGACATGATAGCACTCTTCAAAGACTTAAAAGGTTGTCACACAGAGGAGGGCCAGGATCTCTTCTCAATCCTCCCAGAGTGCAGGACATGGAATAACAGGCTCAAGTTAAAGGAAGCCAGATTCCAGCTGGACATCAGGAAAAACTTCCTGACTATTAGAGCAGTACGACAATGGAATCAGTTATCTAGGGAGGTTGTGGGCTCTCCCACACTAGAGGCATTCAAGAGGCAGCTGGACAACCATCTGTCATGGATGCTTTAGGGTGAATTCCTGCATTGAGCAGGGGGTTGGACTCGATGGCCTTGTAGGCCCCTTCCAACTCTGCTATTCTATGATTCTATGATATAGATTGCCTTTGAAACCGGAGGTTCTATTTAGCTAGTACTATTATGGCAAGAATATGTCTAATCCTTAAAAAGGGGGGGTTTCCCCAGAATGGCTTACAAAAGACAGTCCCTGCCCACAGAATTGCAATCTCAACGACACAACATAAAAGGACAAGGAATTGTGGGGGGAGTAAACTTTGGCACTTGATTCTTAGTTATGAAGTTCAGCAGGTGGAGCTAGACTTAAGCATAATGGAGGGATTGCTGGTGGCAGTGTCAGCAGCGGCTCCCTCTGATGTTGTCAGTAGTGGCAGTCGATAGCGTGAGGGAGGGAGGATCTCAGCTGGAGTTGTATCCAGGCCTGATGGAGGATGCCAGGCTGCTGTTTCCTCTGCCTTTGATGGCATCAGCATATTCCTTATGCTAATAATGTACTGTATGAAATAGTACTGGACTGAAAATAGAAGTTTTATCTCTTCTGAATCTACTGCTGATCAGCCTCAGTGGGTGACCAGAGAAATGAAAGAAAATATTTCTCCAGCCATTCTCTCCCTAGTATGCATAACTTTATAAAACTATAGCATATCCTTTTTTTTTTCAAGATTAAAAAAAGCCACCCACTTGGGCATTTTCTCATAGGGATGGTGCTCCTACTCAATAATTTTGGGTTTTTTAATGTATTTTTTCAGTTCCCTACTTTTTTTTTTAGATCCAGCAACCAGAACTGTACACACCAGTGTATACAAAAGTGTTATAAGTTGTATTTTTCCTAATATTTTTTAGTATTAAGCCTGCCTTTTTACTGACATCTGAGCTGATGTTTTCTGTGAACTGTCTACATCTCCACCAAATTCTCTTTCCTCACTGCCAGTTTAGAATACATCTATTTGAACTTGGAGGTGGGAGGTTGCCCCAATGTGATTACTTCGCACTTACACACTGATTCTCATTTACCATTTTCTTGTCCATTAATCCAGTTTGGACATATCTTTCTGTAATTCTTTAGTCAGCTTTGGATTTCGTTGTACTGAATATGTTGACTCACCCCTGGCTCGTATTTATGAATACGTGCTTTCTGTTAACCAATTATTACAGATTAAGTAGACCTTCTTGTTGGTCCATGATTGCAAATTTTACTTAAGAGCCTTTGGTGGTGGTGTTGTTTTAAAAGAGTCAAATTGTCCCTCTCTAAATATTTGTTAAATGCTCAGAGAATTCTACAAATTTGGTGAGGCAGGGCCTCCCTTTGTAGAAGCCATGTTGATTTTCCTCAACAAGGCTTGTTCTTCTATATACTTTACAAAGAACTGTGAACTAGGAAGTCCCAAGTTCAAATCTGATATGCGCCATAAACTTACCAGGGTGATTCTAAACAAGGCTCTTACTCAACTCCTAGATATTAAAACTGTGTGCCTTATAGGACTGTTACACAAATGCATGCGATAATGTATGTGAAGCATTTTGAACACTTAAACTTCCCATTTATATAAATTCATTATTTAACATGAAAAGTGTATGTGTGGGACACAAGATGGATTTTCTCTCATTCTCTTCCCCCCCTATACTTACAGAAAATAGAGCACGGCTTCCCAGTCATGTTAATGATTGTGAAAACAAAACCAAGAATAGTAATTATGCCACATCATCTATCCTACTCGGTCTCCTCAAAAGGCTGTCCTTCTGAGCTTCATGGGACTTACTCTCAGGTAAGTGCATACAGGATTGCATTTAATAACAGAAACTGCAAGAACGTATGTAAATGGTAGAAACTCTTCCATCTATGCCTCTTAGCATGAGTTGCTGGGGAACATGAACAGGAGAGAGCTACTGTATTCATGTCCTGCCTGTAGGATTTCTACTAGCATGTGGTTGGCCCCTGTGAGAACAGAATGCTATAGTACAAAGACTCTTGTTCTGACTCAGCAGAACTTTCATGTTCTCCCTCCCTACAGAAATGCAGTCCTGGCCCGCACCACCGCCACACACACTGCCAAGTCAACTTCCCCCCCCCCCCTTCCACAACTCCTTGCAGAAATGAAACATTTTGTCCTCAAATAATGAGAAGCCCCTACCCAGAAAGTTGGGGACTATTCAGTGCAAATCAGCCATAACAAAATGCAGGTAAACGTAACTTGTTTAAAACCATTTAACTCTATTCTATAATAATAAATCAACAAATTACAAAATCTTAAAAAGTACACAGGTGACCCTGCACTCACTGGTAGGCGCACCGACAGCTTTACTTCTTGACCAATTGAGTAGAAACTGCCTGCACTCTTTTTCTTATACGAGTACAAATAAGAGCTAGATACTTTTACATAAAACCTTTTTTTAAACTAGCTAAGATGTTAAGGGTGGGGGGGAGCCTTCTACAGCCCCACTGTGGCTAGCGCCCTGAGAATCAATTTTCTACCCCAAGTTGCAAGCTTTCCTCCCAACGCATAAATGCCATTTTTCTGCCCTTGGTATTACGGGAAGTTGTCTCCACAAGAGACCAATATGTCTGTATACAATACATGCTCCCCATCCCGTATTTGCACATCAGTCAGCTATTTGTAATATGCCCCTCTCCACGATCCTATCATCCATGGTTTATTTAAAACCAAGTTCTAAGGATTGAAGCGAGACGTACTCCCAAATAAATGCTCAAAACCCTGTTGCCTCTTGACGTTAATTGTCACGGAATATCCCTACTATGGAGCGGAGGAGGCGGGCGTGTCACGTTGCCAGAAAATGAATAAAGCTGAAGTCTGTTACAACGAGACTACTGAAAAAATTGGACTGCAAAATGGCAACACCCCGTCTCTCCTCCTCCTATTAGACTCGCCCGCCTACCCCACGGCAAGTACTCATTTCATGCTCAGAGGAACAGCGTTCCAAATACAGCGCTTTCCCTTCTATAGCTATCTCAGCACCCAAAAATGCGCATCCCTGCTTCAAAGTAAAGCTATAGAGGGTGGCTTGGACTAAAAAGCAGGAAATGACCATGTTAGGGAAAGTAGAGTCGCTCGGCACAAGGGATTGTGGGTGAACTATTAAGCCATTGACTGGGTGGGGTTGATGGAGAACGAGGCTGGGAAAATGAGAAATAGAGATAGGAAAAGAGGCGACTTGCAAGATGGAACTTTCTGGTTCCTTTTTGCATCCATTTTTTCTTCCCCCCCTCCCCCAGGATAAAAATGAGAGTTGCCCATTAAAAAACAACATCTAATAGAGAAATCCAGAATATTAACACAGCTGTGATGGGGCACTAAAGTCTACCACCGAAAATAAAAGATAGCTGCAAAGCCAGGAGGTGATACTCTTTCTAACTCAAGTTTTTAATTTCAAGTGAAAAGTGCAGGGTTTTCTCGTTTTCGTTGTTTTTAAAAGCACTTCGCTGCGAGGTGTGAAACAGAGAGAGATGGGGTTGCTTGGGGTTGGAAATTTCAACTAGCCTCAACCCCATCTCAAAATATTGACAATGGCCTATATTGTACAGTCACCCAATGACAGCTCCTTCCCCCAACCTGCAGCGTGGGGACAATGGATTTTATTGGCATTTATAAGACAATTTTTAACATTTTCATTTTTTTTACGTTAAATAAGACCTGAGTAAGTTCGTCTTTGCAACTACCTTTGGTGGGGAGGAGGAAGAGACGCGCTGCTCCCCTATCACACCTAGACTGGATTTCTCCACTGTTTCCTATGTTCAGCTCCCATTTCCAACCCAGGGAAAGACGGGGAAAAAGTCGTCCAAAGTGAACTCGGAAGTTGACTCTCTCTGTGTTAGCTAAGCATTAGAAGTCTATAAAGAACACACGGAAGCAAAAGTGATACTTAAAACACCCAGTTTGATCTTTTGTCTAGTGTCGTTCAGTGATGCAATGGCTGCTACGATAAAGGTAATTCTTTACGTGTATTGATTTGATTCTGTATTACTTTAAAGACTTGGGAATAACCATGCTGCGTATCAGAAGCCCGGCCCGATCTTATACATATAATATATCTCTACTCGGATGGAAGACTGGTTGAGTCCAATGTAAGTGTGCATAGGATTGTAAAGTCACAGAAGCCCAGCTAGGGTTGCCAGAACCCAGACCCTAGATTCTCAAGAGTTACTACTCGTAGTGAAATGTTCCCTCCTCTGCAGCTTTTATACCTCGATCTTAACCAGGTTTACTCACAACTCAGCTTAACTGATTTCAGTGGGTCTTACTCCCAAGTAAAAGTATGCTTAGGATTGCTGCCTTAATGGCAGAGGTGGCTTTATATTTGGACCAAATGGGGCTGTGACACACTGCCTGTCCACCCGCCCGCCCATTTGTAGCAGAAATATTCCTCCAGAATCTGTTGCATTTGCTACAAGTGCCACATGTGTCCTTCTCTTATACTCCTCTAGCAATTTCAGTAGAATACTGAATATGTGCCCTGTCTTCCACCTCACCAGCCCAAATGGGCACCAACTGCCACTGCTAAAGAAACCAGAGCTCTGTGAGGTGTTGGACCTGATGCCTCCTATCCATTACTCTGCCTACATCTGTGACCAGCCAGATGCTCCTGCTTACATTAATATCCCTTGTTTGCACCCAGTACCTTATATGGGAGTATCTTTCAAATGTCCTCTTATTTATGCTTTAAAAACAACAACACCTGAACCTTCAAAACTTCTTTTATTTCTTTAACAATTCTTCCCTCTCACTTTCCTTCCAAAAGCATTTGGCTGCTTGAGACTACCCAGTGAATTTTCTACCTGGTAGAGATGATCACAGATAAAGATGACCTATTTTGCATGCCAGTTGATGATGGAAAAGCTGCCCTTGCTACTGGAGAAGAGAATAAACCAGCTGAGCAAAGATCTGGTCCAGAAAGACAGGTTTACATTAGTCCTGGCATTACAACCCTTACAGACAATACTAAGCGATGTAAGCTGAATAGTAGCCAGGAACAGGCCATCCAAGAAAGGTAAGCCCCATTTCTTGACCAAAGGTAATGAGACTCTGTATTATGCAGGTTAAAAATGAAGCATAGGTTTTGCCTAAGGCCATAGCTAGACCTAAGGTTTATCCCTGGATCGTCCAGGGGTCAAACCTGTTCATCTATGTGACACACCGGGGATCCAGTGCTCAGGCAGGGCCAAACTCTGGATGATCCCAGGATAAACCTTAGGTCTAGCTGTGGTCTAAATTTCTTTCTGTCTGATGAGTTAGATTAGTATGTAACAACTTTGTATGAATTTAAGCAGCCATGTCATGCAATATCTGTTGTTTTAGTAAAAGATGGTGATAAGATGTAGAGAGGAGGGATGCTTCGAGTACTTTACCTTCTCAGCTGATGATTTTGAATAGTTGTTACGTGAAACTTCGCAGCTAATGCTTCCCCACCCTCTTTTCTCTAGAATCGCTGTAGAGAGAGAAAGAAGGTATTGTTACCGAACTGTCCCCCACAGACATACTTGCACTTGAAGTTCAGCTATGACTAAATCCTGAGATTCTGGGGGCTATTGCAGCAGGAACAAAGGTTGCTTTCTGTATGATGAATTTCCTACACAGATATCACTTCTATGGGCACCATGTGTGCACATGATAAGTATAGACTTCTTGTTTGGCAGTGAATTACTCTGATTCACCTGTACCTATGCGAGATTCATTACATGTGAACACATAAATGTAGGTAACACATCGGAGTACTTCACCATACATGAAGGCACTGTTAACAGAGGGCTCTCCCTCTTTGTGAGCTTATTAGTGATCACTTGCTCCACACTCCTTGGATGGATTCTTCTTACTGATCTTCATCTAGTGTCACCCTAATAATCCTTCCCAGCCTACAGTCTGTGGTGTTGTCCTGTTCTTCCAGCACATTTGAGCACTAGCACTGCTTTTCATGGGTTGCATAGGAACAAAGAAAGGAGTCTAAGGGTCTTGTATACATTTAGACAGTAAAAAAAAGCCCTGGGAGTTGTAGGCCTTTTTGTTCTATCTAAACATGCACAGGATTGTGCCCTAAGGCTGCAATCCTATACTGACCTATTTGATTGTTAGTCTGGTTGAACTCAATGTAGCTCATATCTGAGTAGACGTGTAGGTTTGCACTGTAAAGGCATATCTTCACCGTAGAATAACAGTGCAGTCCAGAAGAGAATAAATTCAATGGAAGTATGTCTAAATCTGAAACTGTTAACACAAAGTACCTTGTCTTGGAAAAGTTTAGGGGTAGTGGAGAGAATCGTAGCGATGTCTAACTGAAACTTATGGTCTTGGGTGCTCAGTTTCATGGTGTTTGAAAAATTAGGATAGGGCTACTCTCCTGACTTGTGCAACTGACTATTGCTACTCCTTTTGAAAGGATTCTGGTTTGCTAATCTGCCTTCTGCATTTTATCACACCAGCCCAGCCCTTTCCTGCTGCAAACTCAGTATGAGGAATAGCAACACAACAAACCATCAGTGTCGTCCCTGCTACTCCTCCTCCATATGTTCTTTCTGCCAGTCCACTTTGTGATTGACTAAAAAAGTATACTGGCTGCACTCAGATTTGTATTTGGTGATGCTTTAACAGTTTGCTTGCTTAATGATTTGCAGTTTGAGTTGGAAGATCTTCCAGATACAATTTTCCCTATCCTTACATTCATAATTCAAGCACAGGTGGCAACAGAAGTCTGTCTTTTGAAAACTGCACTCTTTATGTTAAATATTGCAGTTGCAGTTCATGGAAACTATGACTGTGGTGTTTTGATGATATAGAGAAGGGCTTGTGAGAGTTTGTTCCCTAATTGGCTCAGTAACTTTCAAGATGAGTGGATGCAAAATCATGTTGTAGATTCCATCCAACGTCATGCAAGTGGACGTCCCCCGATGCAGTGAGACTTCCCCTTTATGTCCTTCCCTCTGAAGACCCCACCCCCAAAATCTGCTCCTTTGCTGCTGTGCAATGTGGGAAATAGCTCTTACTGGGATCTCTCAATTTTTCTAGGTCAAGAAACAGATTTCTAATACACAGTTAGAGGTGTTATTCTGAATGTGTTGAAGGATCCAAATGAAAAGGGAGAGTATGCGAAAAACAAATTCATAGTATTTTTCCAGGACATTATTTTTTACTCTTTGTGTCAAGATTTTTCAAGGGCTGATAGCGACTTCAGAATAAGAATACTGAAAACTACAAGCGCAAAGTCCAACATCTAGTTTGACATTTGAGATGTCCAATACGATTGTATGTAAATTCTATTAATGACATACAGCTACATTGTGCAAATCGACCGTGACAGAGTTCTAGTTTCACTCTGCTTGCTTAATAGACTCCCCATCTCTGGCATGCTTTCTGCATAACAGTGAATCTGGTCAGATTGGAGATTTGTTAGGGCCCAGAGAGGACTGCACAATTTACAACCACTAAGCTGTGAGATGAGTAACTGCTTCTCACTTTATCCAACTACCTTGTTTCTCAAACTTGAATGGGTGTATCTGAGATTCACCATATCAAGAGAGAATGCAGTGGCTTTAAAGGACAGACTCCCCTCTCGATGACAGATTTGCAAACCGTGACCAAGTGTTTTGGGCTTCAAGAATTAAAGTATATCGTAGCGGTCCCTGAAACTTTTCTCAAGACAGACAACACAATTATGGTATCAAAGAATACATTTTGATTGCTCAAACATTTTGATTGCTTCTTACTCTCTTAGAGTAACAAGCTTTAGCTAAGATGAGGCAGATCACAAACATTCCTAAATACACAGAAGTTATAATCACTAAAAGTGCAATGAAGATAGTGGCAAGCATATTGATAACATAGTAAAACCTAGGTTCCTCTTAATCTAGCAGTCAACATCCAAGTTTCATATTTACCTAAATGGAGGAGGACATGGTGGGTTAAGCCAGCCTAAGCACATATGGTGGGTTTCTCATTATTATTATTTATTATTTTGAATAATAATTGATTCAATTTGAATATTGAATCCCTGTCCTTTTATAACCCTCATGGTCAGTCATACCATTATTTTCATTTTTCTCAATGTAACCAGTTCCACTGATACCGGTAACACCCAGATGAAGGTATTCCTGCTAAGTTAGGCTACGTGTTGCTTCCAGCACTTGACCGACCCGTTTGTGGCAGCCTCCCTCCATTTCCAAGAATATATTCCATTATTCATAGTTATCTCACAATGCATATATACAGAACTAGAACTAGTCACAGGTACAACAGACAATAAATGCTTATCAATTACTACGATGCATATTCCACTATAACTAGACTCAGTCCAGTAGCCATGTGTGGCAAAAAAGCAGTGGCTCAGTAAGCCACATATTTTTGCAGTTCCAGGCAGGAAACAGAAAGGGTGGGAGAGAAGGATTGACAAGCACTTGAAAGGCTACAATATGTATAATTCAGGTCAATGGGTTGAGAGTTGAGGCTTATCTACACCAAGCAGGATATTCCACTATGAAAGTGGTATATGAAGGGCAGGAGCCACACTACTGTTTTATAGCGGTATTGAAGTGCACTGCAGGATCTACACTACTGCTTTATAGTGGGTACTGAAGTTCACTGACAACTGTTGGGGCCCATGACACATCTACACCAAGCAGGATATAACACTATGAAAGCGGTATATGGTATGTGTCAGTGGGCCCCAACAATTGTCAGTGTACTTCAATACCACTATAAAGCAGTAGCGTGGTATACCACTTTCATAGTGGAATATCCTGCCTGGTGTAGATGAGCCCTTGGTCAGATCCAGCCTAAGGAAACTTTCAGTACCCAACATTTGATGTGCTTTCTTCATTACCCCCTAACCTGTTCCAAATTGACTCATATCTGCATTGGACTGATTTAATAGTATAAAAGTTAACAGACTTCACAGAGGATGTTTTTTTCCCATATATTTTTCTCATAGCCCTGGGATGTTACAGCAAAAGGCAAGGAAGGCAACTGCTGCCACCGAAGAGAAACCGAGAAAAGGCATTTTTGGCATGACATTTTATTTAAAAAAGGACAAATGCCCTCCTCGTGACAAAACGTCTTCAGCTACAAGCACCAGCCACAAAGGGAAAGCTGCTTTGTCTGTCAAAGAAGATAGTATACATTGTACAAAGAGGGCTCTGACAGAGGTAATGAAAACGTCCAGACCCCATCAAGAGAATTACTGCAAGAATAAAGGAAAACTGACTGCATCGGTCATCTCTTCCCCAATGGAATCCTCTGTAGACTAGTGAGTTCGTGTAATCAAACTTTTGTGGAGGAAATCTATTTCAGATGTTTTGACGTGATTAATTGTATTCTTCCTGACATGTGATTATTTTATTATTAGCAATATTTCTCGGCTGCTTCTCATTTGCACAAATTCTGAAGTGGTTAATTTATTTGGGATGCAGTCCTATTGACTGTGCCCTCGATGACTGGAAGCCCCCGAACCCAGAGGCTTCTGATCATTCAGTCAGGGCAGGAGGAATTTCACCTCCCTGCCATCCTGCCCTGCATTTTGTTTTCGCTAGATGGACTTTTTACCCATCTAGAAATGGCCCTTCAGAGAGGTAGCAAAGGAGGCTGGAGATGCCTCAGCATAGCTCATATCCTGGCCTCTCAGGTATCCTCCTCCCTCCTCCCACCAAAACACCTCCTCTCCAAGTTTGCTTTTCTGACCTCGGAGGCCAGCCAGCGCAGTTCTTTCTGCACTGGCTGGGATGAATCTGGGCAGGGGGATCAGATCTCCAACTCCCCCTTGCAAGGTCAGAGCGCTGTCTCCAACATCGGAGGGGGGGAAATCCCCAGTATCCTATGGCCCCTCAAACGATGTCTAGGGGCCACAGGATCGTTTAGAGGCCATGGGATTGCTCCCTTAATGATGTATTTTATTGGAAGAATTGCCAAGTTTTCATGTGCTGCACAGGGTCATTCTTCCAGCAAAACATGACATCATGTTCCAATGTGAATATAATGTTGGCTCCCTAAAAACCGTGTTTCCAACTTGAGAAGCACGGGCTCTTCCCTCCCCTTTCTGGTATGAATTCTTTTCCCTGTTGCATTGTCTGTCTTAACAGTGCTATAACATAGGGGTATGCACCCTTTTTTTACCCAGGGGGCTGCACTTGATGCTGGCCTGGGGATCAGCAGTCACACACACATGTACACATCCTAGTGATCCTATTACAAATCATTTCCCTTGTTGCTTGCAACAGTCAGGGAAAAGTAATTCGTATAAGTTGGGAGAGGGGTGGCGGTGGGGGGTTTCACAGTTAAGGCAGGCTGTTGTGCAGACCTGTTTTCGCATTATGTCTGCACCAGTGCTAACTATGGCTAAGGCTAATTACATTGCCTCTTAACATAGAATTGCAAACCCGAGTTTCTAATTGTGGTTAAAATTCGCCTTGGTTTATCTGGTTTTATTTTCTTTCACTGAGTTTCTCTATTTGGGTGGAAGGGGGCAGCAAACTGGTAAAACAATTCATTTTCAGCAAAACTGCATGTTTGGTGCTTTGATACGTCATCTCGCAGTAACCATGGTAAGCGTCCTAATGTCTTCTAGAAGATAAATAGCTAAAGGATGAGGAAACACATGTAATCCTGTGTGGCAGACTATATAATCTGAGTACCCAGTCTTTCTTTCTAGGGCAAACCTTCCAAGTCTGAAACTGGGTTCAGACAACACAATAACCAATGCTGCTTTAAATAGTCAATGGTTGGTTATTTAACCCACCATGGGTTATCGTGTTGTGTGGAGGGAGTTGTTGTTTTTAACAAACAATTGCTTATTTGGCCGAAATAACCAACACAAATAATCAGTGCTGTGCAGAGTTGGCTATTTGAACCACCATTGGTTATTGTGTTGTGTGGAAGGCACTATTGGTTATTTCCTCGGCCACCATTGGTTATTTTGTGAGCCACAATATTTTTGGCAGGCATGGCTGATAGGATACTAGCGGGAGGGGAGAGAGAGCAGAGAATGAGTGAATCCACTCAACGTGAATTAATAGTCAACTCGAGGCTGATCCTAATCCACATCACGGTTGATTATTATCATGTTGTGTGGGGAGTATCCCCTACATAAACAACTGTCAAGTTGATTATTACCTCACCGTTGACCATCATGTTGTCTGAACACAGACTGAGTACAAAACCTCTCAATGCCCCCTCCCCAATAAAATAGCATAATAAATGTGAAACATCTAAAATGGCGTTAAAAATCCTGGTTGTCCTGTGGCCAGTATTATTGAAATGGTTATAATTTGAATGCACTGTACATATACTGGCTTGGCCAGTATCTTGTCTGGCATCTGAGATGTCCTGTGTGAACAATGAATGACTAAACAATATGAAGCATTACAAATTCTTTCAGATAGCATACCTGCAATGCATCTGATAGGGAGAATCCCCGGTGCCTTTATTCAGATAGCAGTCTTTACAGTTGCTTCCAGAAAAATCTTCTTAGATCTTTGTTGCTTCTGATAGCATTCTTATACTTATTGTGTATTAACCAGTCCTTGAGACTTCTGAACACCATAAAAGCAAGAAGAGGTTTATCACTGCACCTGAGAGTCTCCTTCAGCAAATTACAGTGTCAAAATATTATTATTATTTTAACATGGTCAAAAGTAAGGCTGTACAGGAGCTTCCAGGCCTGGAAGAAATGACTATTTTGACTGTGAATGCCCCATTTTCACTGAATGTCAAACTGTCAGTATTACACAATTGAAAATGGAAGGTTATTTAGATAGTTTGTAAATAATGACTTGTTTGGTTGCTTGTGGCAAGGAAGAATTTCTTTCAGTTTCACCAAAGTTCTATTCCCCCCCATTCCCTAGGCTAACAAATATATATATGCACACACACACACACACACACACACACACTGAGGTAACTCCCATGGACTTTTTTGCAAGGCTGATCTATGTATCCTTAGAGCCCTGTTAAGATGATATTTCTTATGCAGAAGGGATTAGAGGTGCATTTAAAAAGTGCATTTTGTCTTCTGGGGGTCTCTTGGTTTGGTGGTGAGGGGAGTGGGGAAGCATGCAAGCCTTGGGCCTACTTCTGTGCTTTCCTTAGCTACAGTCTTCCATGGAAATCCTAATCTAAAAGAGCTTATCTGTTTGAATATTTTGACTTCCTGAAAAGAACAATGAACTCATTACCAACATCCTCTATTAAAAGTGGATTTTTAAAAGTCCAGAATGGAGAGGGAATTAAATTAAATTAAAATGTTAAGGGCATTTTACTTAACTGCATGTTAAAGCCTTGCTAATATGTAAATGAATGTATCCCTGTCATCTTGCTTTACTCTCACCAGCGACACAGAACAATTACCAGAATTGGCATCTTTTTATTTTTATTCTCACAATTTGTTTTGTTTTGTTAAATTCACATTAAAAGGGTGGGGGGAGATCATAGAATAGTAGAGTTGGAAGGGGCCTATAATGCCATCGAGTCCAATTAATTTTTAAAAAGTTGGTAGCTTTTTATTACAGCATTTTACCTCATATATTTAGCCAAAATACTATGCTGTAGAAGCTAACGTTGTAAGACATATTTGGCAATATAGCTAAGTTGTTGCCTTTTTAAAATATCAGAACAGGTAAAAAATGCTGTCAAAAGCAGCTAATGACCAGTCCTCCAAGCAGCCTGGTAACAAAAACCTTCTTTCAGTGAATGGGGCCTTGCAAAGTTCTTGGATGCTCAGGCTGCTTTGGCAAATAAACAGAATACCATTTCCTAAAAGCTACCTTTGTTTTTCAAGTCCCTATCTGTCATGGATTGCTGTCTTCTCCTGCCCAGTAGGATGTCTTAGCATGCATTTTGATGGTGGTGATGTGCCGGCCCCTTCAATTTCCTCGGAGTTTGCTCGCCAGGGGACAGTAAGTACCTCTCAGTTTCATTTTGGTGTGTGCTTCATTTGTTAACCATTTGTTTTGACACCATATTTTCTGTTGTTGGAATGCTCTCTTAAGAACAACAACCACCTCAGTTAGCCAAATTATTTTTATTCCTGGGTTGGATCCAGAGATGTGCACGTGAAAGGAATTCTCAGAATAGGACAAGTGTGAGAAGTTTTACCCTAAAGCTAGCAAAGGTCTTCATGTGACACTGACATAGCACAAGCATGTATCTTGAGGTGCTGTGCAAGAGACCGTGCAATGCCTTGAGGTAACAGGAACACACTACTGGATTTCAGCGCTCTATTCTTGAGCTAAGTTAGAAGAAGCCCTTCCACTCAGAGAAGAGGCCTTCTGCTTATGGAAAAAGTATCTCTGCATCCAACCTAGTGTACCTAGGAGTAATCTATCCCACAGTTTTCAGCTTTTGGTTTAAAACAACAAGGCACAATCAAAACAGTGCAAAGTACAAAATATAAAACACAGTACCACCAGTATAAATCCACTGGCAGCAATTTCATACTCCCCACAGCAGCTCCCTGAAAAGCAAGATGGGAGAAAAATCCTGTCATGATGCAGTCCAAGGGGTCTACCCTCAGAAGTTAAAAATGGGCAAATCGTACTGCAGGTCTTCAGGAGTGCACGCAAGGCGCTTTGGATGTTGGCTATAATGGGCCCTTCACGTAATCTTATGCTCATTGCCATCAGAATAAGCCTCCTTTGAGTTCAGTGGGACTTACTTGAGAGTAAATGAGCATGGGATTGCAGCCTTAGGATGAAGTGCAATTTGGCATGAGCAGAGCAACAGGGCTCCCGCTGACCCTCCTCCCCCATCCCAACTTGCTCATGATGGTCCCCCAACCCTTTGAAACAGATTTTAAGGGTGTGTGTAAGGGGAATTGCTCCCCATCCCTGTTCTGCTGACAGAAGCCATTGCCTCAGTGGGACGGGTTCATTATATACCACCCTTAAATTTATTTTATTCTTTAGGTGGCATTAACTTTGTTAGACTGCGTTTTTAAATATAATAAGATTTTTGTTCCCTTTTTTGTATGATTCCAAAGGTTTTGCCATCACCAACAAAATGCATTCTAACCTGGGAGACAACAATCTCTTAAACGACCTTCTAGTCCAGAGGGGGAAAAAGGTGTGTCTTCAAGTTACTAATTATTTGGAGCATTTGCAACGTATTTTGCTGTTGGTTAAATGAATTTGCAGTTGACAGCCATTATCTGTTAAAAATTTCCTGGCTTCTTAACAGTAACTGTTTATTCAAAAAGAAATGTCTATGTGGATGAGACCATTGCTGTTATGTGAAGTGCGTGTCGATGTTGTTGCAGCGAGGAGGATATGTACCGTGATGCAGAAGAAATAGAGAGAGAGAAAGTGTTACTTGTGTGTGGGACAGGCTCCTCAGGTACATTTCAGCACTACTTATGTACAGAATGATGTGTTAGCTGAGTAATACATAAAGTGGGCAGCACCTCTGAGGATGGTGCTTGAGGGCAGTGGTCAACTCCAGAAGGACAGAAGCTGTAGCATCAGGCCCTTTTGGGGTGACGGGCCTTGGCCTGCCTCCCTGCTCTTTTCCCTAGTGGCCCTGCAGCAAAGCTAGTTGCTGATTGGAGGTGTAAATCTTCACCCCAAGTAGGCCATCATTCCCAGAGGACTATACTTATTTGTTCTAGAGGAGTGACTATGATAGACTTCCCACACAGAAGTTGGTGTAGCTAGAGCCCCCATTGCCAAATGCATATAGTAGTCTAGAACAGGGGTTGGCAAACTGTGCCTCCCCCCCCCCACCTCATGTTTTGGCTTACAACTCTCATCAGTCTTAGCCAGCCTAGCTGGTGGTGAGGATTCATGGGATTAGTGGCCCTCTCGATGTTTTGGCCTACAAGTTGCCCATCTGAGGTATAGAAGATGGTATCTCCTGAGGGGATCAATTACAACTTCCTCTTTGGACACTACAGAAGAATTGTGCTTCCTGTAGTTCTATCTAAACTTAATTCTCTAGTCATAATTGCAATTTTGATTTTCCAGAGACTGGAGGGAACCAAGCAGGGCCACCGGCTTCCCTCTAGCCTGCTAGGCACTGCTCCCTGCTGCCAGGGTTCCACGGCAGAATGAGGCCAGTATGCTCATGCAGGCCCTTTGTCCCCATCTGTGGGGAGCAGGGTGTATGCCGATAGATAGATAGATAGATAGATAGATAGATAGATAGATAGATAGATAGTTTCCTGTATGTCTTGCCCATCTCCCTGGTCCTGCTTTTGTGCTTAGAGCATCTGCACATAAGACACACACTCACCCTTTTACTAATGGGGAATAAGTGTGAACTCCTTCAGAATAAATGTGAAAATTGAGCAGATGAGAAGAAATTGTACTTGAAGTTTAAACAGTTGGGGTTGGATCAAGGCTGGCCATGCCGTGAACAGAAGGGCGCCTTCAGTTCACGGAAGTCCTCATGGCTTGGCAGAGGCTCTCTGCTGGAAGAAGAGTTGGGGAGGCAGTATTTGCCCCTTCCCCATGTGTTGCCTCTCCTGATGCTCGAGAGGTTCCCCCAGCTTTCCAGAGCAGGTTGTAAGGAGGCACAGGGGGAATTACAAACATTGCCTCTCCCCCCTTCTTCAAGCGCAAGCAGAACTTCACAAAGCACTACTCTGGATCCAACCATATGTATCAAGGCTGACACCAAGGCTTAAGCAAATCCCAGGATTGGGGGATCTTGTGGAAAAAAGAGAAGTATCTGGAATTTCTGTTTATGTGTTTTTTTACCTGAACGTAATTCTCTTGTATTAGATTTTCCAGAAAATAAGCTAAGTGTTGAACCTGAAGTAGACATCATGGATTACTGCCAAGAGGAATGGAGAGGCAACACTTCCCATGCCAAACATATAAGAAAGGTCTGATCTCCTTTTGCCCTGCAATAGCACAACCTTCCCCATTCTGGTGCCCTGCAGATATTTTGGACTACAAGTCCCAGAATTGCTGACTATTAGCCATGCTGGCTTGGCTAATGGGAACTGAACTCCCAAAAATATGGAGGGCACCAAGTTGGGGAAGACTGCAATAGTATATTTAACAACAACAACAACAACAAAAACAGTTAAGTGTTATTAGGATTCACCTCTTAGGTTTATATTTGTTCATTTATTTATAATTGTTTATATCCCAGCTTTCAGGATACAAGTTCTTTCAAGGCAGCTTAGAAATTACATCAAAATGAATTTTTTAAAAAATCACAATAAACCATTTCAAAATAAAACAAGTTGTCTTGATCCTTCGCACATGGCAACTGATGGGAGATGCCAGTATCTAGACACTGATACTTAGAATAGTATTAATTCTGTATATTGGGGCATTATTTCCCATATTTGTGATAGTGATGGGATACCTTTTTCTGAATTGAAATTGGAATATTTTCACTCTGAAAATATTTACTGTAAGAATTTCCCTCCAGCAGTGGAGCTTCGCCCTACTGATTCATCAAGAGTTGGTAATATAAGAAGAGCCCTGCTGGATCGGAACGGTTTTGTTTTGTTTAGTTCAGCATCCTGTTTCTAATCATTGGTCAGCCAGATGCCCTGGGAAGTCCTCAAACAATGTCCTGGATGTAGCAACTGGTTGTATCTGTTGGGTGGAACTGATTGGCTTATTCAGTCACTCTCTATGCAGATACCCTTTCCCTTGTAACCATCGGCCTCCCGTTCCTTGACAAGGGTTCCCGGAGAAGGAACCCTGAAGATGACTTTAGGGTCTGGGCAGGTACATATTGGAGATGATCCTTCAGGTAACCTGGCCCCAAGCTGTTTAGGGTTTTGAATGTTAATACCAGCACTTCGAATCAGTCCTGGAAAGGGACTGGCAACCAGTGAAGCTGGTATAGTACTATCATAATATAATCTCATTAGCCAGTTTCCATTAACAATCTTGCTGCCCTGTTTTGGGCTAGCTGAAGTTTCCAGACTGTTTTTCAAAAGCAGCCCCATGTATAATGCATTGCAGTAATCCAAATGAGAGATTATCAGTGTATGAATAACTGTAGCTAGGCTACAGTTCAGCAGCAAATCGCTGAGCTCTAAGTTACTGAGTGATGTAGCTGTGTTTTCAGTCCTTAAAATTGGGCTCCCACACCTGAAACCTTTTAAGAGTTGGCTTAAATAATTACTCCCTTATGTGGTTTATTTATGTACTGTGTGCATCTAATAGTAATTTCTATTCCTAATATAGGGCTATGAAGCAGTTTCACGTAAATTTATTTCAATAAGAAGAGTACGAGGAGATAACTATTGCGCTGTAAGGGCAACGTTGTTTCAAGCGCTCAGCCAAGCTACTCAGCTTCCTGACTGGCTCCAAAGAGAGGACATGATGTTGGTAGGCCTCACACTTCCTGATGGTAGCTTTTGCTTAGCAGGTATTTGTATAGGTGGATTTCCCAGTCCTCTGCTTTTTCACAAATATTTGCGTAACAGGAAAACAGCAGAAGTACCTGGGTGGGGTTTTCTATCTTAAAGGCCCACTCACTATAGGTTCCCTCTCTATTTGAATAATATTCTGAAGAAGCCTACTTACTATCCTTCAGTAGCCACAGGCAGCAGGAAGAAGATACTTTATTTCAGAAAAGGTATCATAATTAGACACCGGATTATTTTTCTTTAATTCTAGCAAATGCTAACTCTTACCTTTTGAAAATTTGAGGTACCAGAAAGGCTGATGGTCAAATATGACTGGATCACACAGTGGCAACTCAGACAAAAGTGGACCAGCAAAGTGGAAAACTTGATGGAAGAAATTAAAGAATGCTTAATGCTTCTAAAGAGGAAGGTTTGAGAAATTCATTGTTTTTTAAGTTAGTTGTAGCTTAGCTGCATTGTCAGTTCAGCATAATTTCTTAATATATAAACCCAGCACACAGAGATTGGAATGAAATGGATTACAGATTTTAATTACACCAATTCTGCGAAATCAGTCCATGCATTGAAACACACTTCTGCATGCAAATTGCCTTTCTATATACTTTCTTGCGATCACATGAGCAGAGCACAGGGGAAAACCTGCAACCAGCACATAGGTGTGAGAGAATGGTCAGACCATCAACTGTTATAATCACATATTTGGCCTGGGGTGTGTGCAATAGGGGAGATTGATACCAAGCACCCTCTTTCACCTGGCCCAGTATGTTTGATTATAGTTTACCATGCTAACATCTCTCTGGCAGGCTTGCATTTAGAAATATTTTTAGCAGTGTGGTTTGTATTATATTTATTATTGTTGGTTGTGGAAAGAGAGCATACAAAAATACAAAAATCAGATTTAAAAAAATAAAAACCTACCATTTGCCTTTTAACTGACCAATCAGTTGATCAGTTAAGTTGAAATGTTTGCCCATCACCAAAATCACAATATAATTTGAATTATTATTATTATTATTATTATTATTAATAATAATAATAATAATAATAATAATATATTTATTTATTTGTTACCAAGGAAGGGAAGGGAAAAGCCTAGAGTCTGATCGATACTGCCACTCATTCTTAAAAGGAATGCTCATCTTCAATATTTTTTATTCTCTTTTCACACCCTTGGCTTTCAACTTCTCATCAATTAAAAATATTCATTGACTAATTAAAACTGTTAGCTGATTATTTGTTGGCTTTTGAGACCTGAATTCCAGCCGGGCTGAAAGCATGCCAGTTGTTTACACTTGGAGACATGTATTTTGCCATTCTTTTTGTATTTGTCTAATCATTCTGTGTTTGTCTTTACAGTGGAAAAATATGAGTGAAATTAAGATCCTCTCAGAGAGGCAAGCAGCTTGCGATGAGCTTTTTAAAAGTGAAGAGGATGAATACAGACTCTATGAAGCTGTGAAATTTCTTATGCTAAACATTGCTATCAAATTGTATGAAGACAATGAGAAGGAAAAGGAAGTCCCTGTCTTCTCCTGGCTTCTGTTTGCTCGGGATACATCCAGAAATCCTTCCCAGCTAATGGAAAACCATTTGAATCAACTTGGTCACACAGGAGGCCTTGAACAGGTAAGCTCAATTCTTCATGCTTATGTGTTCCTAATATTTAGTATCTACTGTGTGCTAAGAGTAGTCAAGCCAGAACTGGCCCTTCCTATCTCCAAGCAAGGCTTGCTGACTACCAGAGAATTTAAAGAGTCGCTGGCCTAGCTTGAAGCTTCACATGATGGCCTCAGTAGCTGTAGTTCAACAGTCTGTCTTTTCTTATCCGAAAACAAACTACTCAGGTCGTGGATGGCCTGATCCCAGACGGAGGCATTTGAGTGAAACCCTTTGGGTTTGGATTCTGGGGATTAATCATCCCCTTCAGAGCGGATGGAGAGTTTAACCTCAGACTCCAGGTTTAGTGGATTTGGGTCCAGGAGATGGCCCTGGCTTGGGCTTAGAATTTGAAAAGTTGAAACACTAATGGCTTGAGCAGCACAGAATTCTGCACTAACTATGTCAACACAACTTACTCTGCATGCCATCACCCCCACACATCCCTATGGTGATGGCACTGGGGTTATTTTAAGGATTACTAGTGAATTACATAAGATCTAACAGTGTTCTTTAGAGCATAAATTGTAGAGTAGATCTATTGCCTGACAGATATGCTGACCTTATTTTGTGTAAGTGTGGTGTTGGGGTTGTAATAACTTGGAAAATGGCTTCATTCAACCTTGGGGATGGGGGTGTATTTATTAACTGAACAAACCAAAGCTAAATGTAAATCTCCCTAAGGAGGTGAAAGAATGGTTAAGGAGTGAACTGAAAATGTCTCTGAGTTAGAAGTTTAAAGTCCAATCTTTCCTGAATGAATTGTTGAAGTACTACTGCTCTGAAACATTTGATCAAGGCCATTGCTAGACAAGGCGTTAGTGCGGTGTGAGGCCCGGTTTCCCTCCTGTGCATCCAGATGACGCACAGGGGAATCCGGGGTCAGGCCGCGCTAAAACCTCCCTTAAACCGGCATAAGCGAATTCGCTTATGGCCTGGTTTTTCTGCAGCCCCGGCCTCAGGCCGGGGCTGTGGAAGGTCTAGCAGGGTCCATGGCTTTTTGTGGCTGTTTGCTTCCTCGCGAGTAGCCGGGAGAAGCCACAGACTGGGCACAGCGCTCATAGGAGCGCTGTGCCCATCAGGCGGGGGGGGATCCAGGGGGAGAGATAGGGGCCACGGGGGAAGGCAGGACCCGGCAGGAGAGAGGGGGGGAAGAAGGCATGGGGCATGGGGCAAGGGACGGGGGACAAGGCATCGGCCATTGGGAATGGGGGGAGGACGGGCGAGCGAGGTGGGAGGGGGTCATCGGGCATTGGGGGGAATCAGGGGCAGGGGGTGCGGGGAAGCTTTATTTTTTTTAAAAAAAAGCACTTACCTTCTCTGGCGGCTCTCTGGCGCACATGGCCCCTTTAACTGAAAAAAAATATGTCAGACGCGACGGGGCTTCCCCTTGCCCCTTCGCGTCTTACGTCTAGAAGCCGGCAACGGCGCACGCTAGCTCTAGCACGCCGTCGCCCCTCCTCCCTGCCGGCTTATCCAGCAGGTCTAGCAAGGCCCCTAGACTCTAAACACAGACCTCAGTTCTACAAGTATTTAGAATGCTATATTTGGTTGTCCAGTAGTTAAAGGGTGGTTTCTGTAAAAGCTTGAACCTGCTCTTAGGTCTAAATGTTTGCTTAACATGTAATCCCATGGAGCAGGATCCAATATCACATGAGCAGTAGTCTGCTTTTCTCTCCCATGGGGAATTGCATTGTTCACAGGTCTGCTGATGGAAGCAGTTCCATCAGGTCCTTCCACTGATAAAACCATCAAAAATATCACCATAGACGAAACGTAGCTGTAGTTACCTATGCACTACCACGATGAACCGGCAGTAAAATAAAAAATAAAAAATCCCAGTGCAAAAGTGCCGCTAATTATGGTTTAGTCCGACTTTTCCTTCTGTGTATATAACCAAACAACAAGGTCTTATACAAAATATACTTCAAAGCCCTGATCCAACGGAGTATATACACAGCAGCTTGTGTGCTCATACTATCTGATTAAGAGAAGTTCAAAACGTGCTGAGCTGTTGTTTCTTGGGTTATGGAGATAGGTTATCTAAATATTTGTAGAGATTGTAATATATGAAGCATTCTTAATCATTAAAAGTTATTTAGATTTTAATTATTGAAGTTATGTGGATGGCTAAGTGTATGAGGTGGAAAGGCTGGCAGATTACCTCTGAAATATAAAAGATAAGTGGTGTGTGTGGCCTACAATTGGCAGACAGCCAAGATAAAGAGCAACTGTTGCTGTTACTATGGTAGTGATTATGTCCTTTAGGAGATTTACAGTTAGGTTCATTTTTTATATTGGATAGAGGAATCAAAGGGGTCAGAAAGTGAAAGGTCCATGAGGAAACATTTTATCTACATTCATTGGCTATTAGGAATAGGCTAATGAACTGGCAGTTTGCCAGCTGCTAAAATGACTGGAGAGAATAAAAGGCCAGAGAATGCACTGAACTGGCGGTGGGCATGGGTTTCGATCAGGGAAGTGAATTCCTTAAAGTACGAGTACAATTTTTAAGTAAGGAACATGCAAACTGAAGTTTTAATATCTAGCCTGCTAAATATCTTGTAGTGTAAATTTTAAATACCTTGTAGTGTAAATTTTAAATAGATTAGGTAGTCTTTAGATCTGGTTGTACTATTCCTATAGCCTAAAAATAGCTACTAGCTGTATGTGTGTATGTGATAAGGAAAATAAGGCATTATCCAAAATGGTTGGTGACAGCTGGGAGATTAAGGGATAAAAGGCAACAGGAGCAGTCAACACATAGTTTCTGGTGGGACCATAAGCAATTCCTTCACACAGGGAAAGAGAAGCATAACTGTATGGGGCCGTAGCTCAGTGTGACAGAACGCATGCTTTGCATGCAGAAGGTCCCCCGTTCAATCCCCGGCTTCTCCAGGAAGGGCAGGGAAAGAATCCTGCCTGAAACCCTGGAGAGGCGCTGGCAGTCAGTATCGACAATAATGGGTTAGATGGACCAATGGTCTGACTCAGTATAAGGCAGCTTCCTATGTTCCTATAGCGGAGAAATGAATAAAAAGTTTTCTCTCCTGCAGGAATGCAACTTTTTTTTTAAAAAAAACTATCACTCACACATGCACTCACACTCTCTCTCTCTCTCACACACACACACACACAGGATTGGGTTGAGGAGTTGTGAGGTTGGCACTCATTTGCAATTGTGGCTTACTGTCTAGCTCAGGATGTGTGTGGGTATGGAAGCCTATTCCATGCCCATAATATCTAGCTGAATCAGAATACCTAAATGTTTGTCTTTTTAAAATGATGCACCATTTTGTCACTTTTTGTGCTAGGTGGAAATGTTTCTCCTGGCCTATGCTTTGCAGCATACCATTCAGGTTTATCGACTATATAAGTACAGCACAGATGAATTCATCACCCTTTACCCCAATGATCCAGAAGAGGCCTGGCCGGTGGTTACTCTTATAACTGAAGATGACAGACATTATAATATCCCTGCTCGAATGTGTGAAGAGACCAGTTTGTAAAAAAGCAATAATTATGACTTTTCTTCCAGGTGTATAAATTGAATAATTATTTGAATAAACAATTTAAAACCAGGTCTCTTAGCTTCGAGTATTATTTGTAGCTAGCAGTAACCGTTGCGAAAAATTTTGCAGCCATGTGTGTGTAACTTACGATTTAGTAACTTCATTAATCAGCTGTTTTACCCAACATCAGATTTCAGAACATTGTATTAAATTTGTATTAAAAGAGATACAGCCTCTGAGACGTCTCCAAAATGGAATTCAGCTTTCAGACAGAAAGAGGTTCAACACCCCTTGCACACATCCTATAGCACTTTAACTAGTGGGTCACAACCCCAAAGTGGATCGTGAGATCAGTCCAGGTGGCATTAGGACTATTAAGTATAATTAAAAAGTAAAATTGTGAAAGTAGACCCCATGTTGCAGGTTGAGAGTCTGAGGTGGGTCTCGGGTCTGGACCAGTTGAAGATCACTGCTATAGCATGCAGTAGAGTTAAGGATGTAGGCCCCTGGTCTATGGGCCAAATGCAGAACTCCAGGCTTCCCATTCCAGACCTCTAGGCTTTTCCAAGGCCACACCTCTTCTTTCACCCCACTGCAATTGACTGAAATTATTTACTCCCAAGTACAGTTATTGATCCCTTCCAAGTACAAAGGGGGACTCACGCACGTTGGGGAAGGAGAATGCACGGACACAACTGTTTTTTCCCCTCCCCCCACATTCCACATTGGCAAAATTAAGAGTCACTTCTGTGGCTCCACTCACTTTTGGCTCTGGCTCCACTGCTGGAAAGTGATTGGTGAAAACTCCTGACAGGTTTTGACTGAGGTAACATGGACCTCAACTGGAAAAAGGTCTCCCATCCCATCTGACAGGCTGAATTGGGATCCCAATTGGGCTGGATTTGGCCTCTGGGTCTGAGATTCTGTATCCCTGATGTATGCAGTCCCCAGTGCCTTGAGTTGTCCCTCAGTAGCGAATGCATGGACCCATTCAGCTCCGTGGTATAAATTATTATAAACTTTAACAATTAATTGCAAAGATGTCAATTTATTTTTGGGGGTGCGATTATTTTTTGCAAATCTAGGCATTGGCAGCTTTAATTTGAGACAGTTCTGAATTTGATCAGATAATATTTAGGGATTGAAAACGAATGATCAGAAATTTGTGGTAGTAAAAGCTATTATATGAATAACACTTGGGATCAACCATCTGAAAAAAAAATCCTTCTGAAGTGTCTGAAGTGTCTTTGAAGAATGAGTTTAATAAATAAGCAGAAATGTTTTGTCCCGTGTATTTGTAGAATAAATTTCAGAACTGAGATTAAATTTAATGAAGATGCAAACGTTCTCCTGTTTTCCTCTTCCAAGGAAAGAAGATACACTTCTAGTACCAGTTTTTGAAAAGTCTCTGGGCAGTATCCATGGTGTGAGAGGCCCCAACCATCCAGGCGTGGTGCCCGCATGGTCAATATCGCTGGCGGTTATGATACAGCATTTCCGTGGGCAAGCACCAAAAGAAGCGAAAACACTAATTTCTGGAAGGGCCAAATTATGCCCCTTCCAGAAATGAGTGTTTGTGCTCCTTTGGGCATTTGCCTCTGGAAGCACTACATCACGGCTGCCAGTGGTTTGGGCCACACGTGCACTAGGACCGGCTTGGGTCACCTGGGCAAGGGCCCCATTGGATCCAAGCCCAAATATCCTCTAAACATTAAAATAATTCTATCAGAACCAGTTTTTGGTGTATTTATTCTGGATCAAGCTCAGGAGGTCCAAGTGCAAAAGCAGTTTCTGCCCAGAGATGCCCTTGCTGGAATTGGATGTGCATCAGTTGTGTGATGTATATGTTTGCACACAAGGCAATTAAGGTAGCCTCCCCATTTGTACTACAGGTGTGGATGAAGCTGTATTCTCAGCCATCGTCTCAGAAAATGTACTTGTTGCATGTAACTATGTATTGGGAAAGGAGCCATTATGTGTGACTCGGAAGGTGGTTGAAAACTTCGATATGTGGTACATTTTACTCCATAGGACTCTTCATTTTGGGCAGCTGATGTGATATATCCCTAGACCTCTTTGGAGAAACCACCAGAAAGCTCAGCTGAGTGATTCATCTTTAATCCTCTTCAAACTGGCATTTTTTAAAAAAAAAACTCATTTGCAGACAAGCCCAAGGACAGCAGACGGCTGCTTTTATACTGAAAGTAGAAAAATACAATGAACGATTAAAAATAAAATAAAACAGCAAATCACAAAGCAACAGCAATGCATCTGAGTTCCACATTGGTGACTGCCCCAAAGACATATTGTCTGCTATTCTGCATACTTACTCATAAGTAAATCCAATTGAATTCAGAAGGACTTACTGGATACCTTTGTGTAGGAGTGCAGCCCAGAGCTTGCTCTGGTATAGGAGAAGAAGGCTAGAAAGTTGTGAAGACTTGATTTATTCACTCTATCCCACTGATTTCAAACCCTTCTCTGAGGATTTGCCAACCAGAACTATTTGTGTGATTTACCAGTAGATGTCATTGCAGGCAAGAGAGAATCAATATGGAAAATTCCAAGCCCACCATCTTTATTTTAAATGATAATCTTGTAAATTTCCATAGGGTAACATGTTTAAAACAACAAAGACTCTTAGACTAACAAATTTCTTTAGATTTTTCCTTTCATGCTCATCAGATTCAATACCTGTGGTGTGGCTAATCCATTTGGGATCCTGCAACGCTTGGTATCATGACTTTCAAATGCAAATCTTAAATCCTTCCTGTATGTGGAAGCTATCACTTTGATATCTAAGAAATACGTTTACTGACATCTCATGGCTTCTGTTGCTAATCACAGTTTCCTGTCTGGAGCATTTTTATTATTTCATTTCATTTCTATACTGCCCAATAGCTGGAGCTCTCTGGGTGGTTCACAACAATTCATCAAAACGTACATCATCTTACAATTAATACTTGTTCTGACATTTCTCTTAATGACTCCTATTCAGTTTCATAATCCTAACCTCATAGCCTATTCTGTTTTTTGGTAGTTGGGTCTAGCACCTGTTCTATAACCCCTAGACAGATAGAAATTAAGCTGGTTCATTACAATTTCAAAAGCATTGCTTATTATTTCTTACCTTTGTTCAAAGCTAGACAATGCAAGAGACTTGGGAGCATTTTGTGTCATTGCCTGCCTGCTTTATCTAAGTGAAGAAAACATGATTTTGACTAAAACATAAACATTTTTGCTTAAGAGACCAAAAGGTTAAATGTCTGAATTTAACATAGAATTCACTGTGAGATCCACAAGTGAAGTTCTCATATTACATGACAGATTTTTAGTAGTATAAAATGTATTCAATATCTATCTATCTATCTATCTATCTATCTATCTATCTATCTATATCTGTTCTCAGGAAATTCAAATGCTGAGTCATGACAAACTGGATGCTGCGACAGATATAGATACTGTATACCAAGCAAAATTGAATAATTCCAGTTGTGCTAATCGGGTGGGGGAAAGAACTATACAGGAAACAGAAGCCCCACCTCTAGGACATGGAGCCAGCCCTATTTTCAGCCAGCCCTTAGCTCAGGGGTCCTCAATGTGGCACTCGCAGGGACCTTGAATGGTCCCCTCTTCAAAAATTTATTTTTAATTTTAAAAAACTTGGAAAATGTTAGGGTGCTAAGTTCTTCATGTTCCTGAACCTGTTGCTTAGGAAGAGAAGGAAAGAGATGCTTTTTGGCCCCACCCAATCTTCCATCCACATAGACCATTTCTCTTTGTGTTCTCTCTCTCTCTCTCTTCGCTCCCAGCGTCTAGCTTTGATATTTCTCACCGCCCACACATTTACCTTACTATTTCTCTCCCTTCCCTATCCCTATCCTTTTTCTCCCACTCACCCTTTTATCTTGCGATTTCTCTCCATTCCCAGCCTTTAGCCTCACTCTTTCTCCCCCACACACTTTTGCTAGGCCCCGATGGTAGCCATTATGTGAGTAGCCACATCCTCCATGGGAGCCATTTTATGGTATAATGTTCATTAGAGGGAGCCACGCATCCAGTGGCAGCACCAGGAAAAAAATTCGGGGCGGGAGCAGCAGGGGCAAAGTATATTTCTAGGTGGGTGGGTTGTGTCCCACATGTTAAGAAAAAATAACGGTATATCTCACACTAAAACTACCATCCTAACCATATATTCTGAAATAAATCATACATTAATTTAGGTTTTATTAATAGAGCATATATTAGCCAAATTCAAATTGTCATAAGGAAAAAAGGCTTTCAAACAAGCTAGAGCATTTCCTTGATATACAGATTAGACAGACAGAACACTTTCTTTAGAAAAGTTACTTTTCAACCAGTGCAGGCAGAACCAGGAAGGTAAACTTTTAGTGTAAGGAAAGTAAGAGCAAACTGAGACACCTGGGCCCTGTACACCTAGGAAACCCAATGCATGTTGTTGTGTATCTAAATTATAGCCATCGCCGGCTGATTAGACTGTCACTCACTAAGAGGGAATGGAGAAGTAGGTAGATCTAAAGAAATTGGATGCGCCGATTCATATGCACTCCTGCAAAATGATTGACTGCAGTTTTAAGGTCCAGGGCTTGTGATAGGTTCTTTTCAAGCGCCAGTATGGTAATATTACTTAGGTGTTCATCACCCATACTGCTCCTCATACTCTTACTTTCCCACAGATATAAAAATGTTTGTTCTCATCCAGCACTTGTTGGAGGTATTCAGTGGAGTTCACTGAAAGAAGGTTTCAGTTCTTCAAGAAGAGTAAGCACTTGGTTCACTCTGCCAATTATTTGTCTTTCTCGTTCATATCTCTTTAGAAGTTTGGGGGGAAAGTCTGGGTTCTGCTTCAGATCCATCCATGTCACTGCTATAATGTCTTGCAAATGGTCTGAGTTTTTCTGGATCAAGAAAGTAATTGCACTTGGGATTGAAAGCACTAATCCCATTCAAAACATTGCAATTGCCTGTAAATCTTCTCTTAAATTCACTAAAAGTGTAATCAAAAACAGGAAATAACAGGCAGTTAACAACATATGCTGAGTTTTTAACTGACCCCAGAATAGTTGTTTTAAATGGACATTGTTGTTTTTATGCTTTTGTTGGTCTTACATTTTTGTATATTTGTTTTTAATGTTCACTGTTTTAAACTTTTGTAAACCACCCAGAAAGCTTTGGCTAGGGGGGTGGGGTATATAAATGTAATAAATAAATAAAAATAAATACATTCTAAAATCATGGTCAGTTTTTGGATCAATACTTTCCTCTGTGTTTAATTCAGTAACAGTTTTGAAATTGTTTTGGGATACAGCACATTCTCTTTTATTTTGCATTTTGATTGAATTTTCTTCTGCAAACATCTTCACATCTGCCAAAATTTTATGGAAATTTTCCTCCTGATTTCTGAGGTCTTGCAATTTATCAATCAGAGAATCAACAAGGGCACATGCTTGGGCCACATCACAATCAGATTTTTGCAAATAATCTGATACCATTTTTAGTTCAAGAAGCACTTCACTAAAAAGATTCAGGCAAAACACAAAGCCAAAATCTATTTGGTTTAGACTGCCAGAAGCCTCTACACTTCTTTCAGAAGTTGATTCATTGCTGATTATATTCAGAAGCACTAGAATTACAAGAAGTGTTGATTTAACAGCTGGACACGATGCAATTTGACACACCCAGTGAGTGCCTGATGATCTTTTTAATTAAATATTTTTCCCTGATTGTCTTTGTAATTCAATGAAATGTGGATGCACATAAGAGGATACAAATATGTACAGTTGTTGAAGAAGATTAAAGAAGTTTGCAACATCAATATTCTTACATACATCGACAATTAAGTTTAGCCTGCGGTTGAAACAACGAACATAGACAGCTTGCGGCACCTCTTTTAGGAGCAGTGCCGGCACCCCATTTAGTTTTTCACTCATTACGCCGGCACCATCATATGTTTGTGCTATGCAGTTCTTGATATCTCTATCACAACATGCTAAGATTTCCTTTATGTAACTCAGTAGTGAAGGAGCATTTAATGAAAGTCAAGGCATGGATGGAAACCAACAAAACGTTCATATGTATTGCCATTGTAGCAATAACAGAGAACTAGTGACATTTGTTCCTCCTTATGTATGTCCTTAGTTTCATCAGCAATTAATGAGAAGAAGCCAGCTTCCTTCACTTCATAAGAAATTGGCTCCAGAACCATTCTGCTCATAATGCTTAACAATATCTTAAGAACATAATAAGTGTCATGCTGGATCAGACCAAGGATCCATCTAGTCCAGCACTCTGTTCCTACAGAAGCCAACCAGCTGTTGACCAGGGACCAACAAAGCAACAGCACCCTCCCACCCAAGTTCCCCAGCAACTGGGGTATACAAGCATACTGCCTCAGCTACTGGAGGTAGCACATAACCATCAGAGCTAGTAGCCATTGATAGCCTACTCTTCCAGGAATTTATCCAACCCCCTTTTAAAGCAATTCAAATTGGTGACCATCACTACATTTTGTGTTAGTGATTTCCATTGTTAAACTATATGCTTTGTGAAGAAGTACTTGCTTTTATTTGTCCTGAATCTCCTACCAATCAGATTTATGAGATGACCCCAGGGTTTTAGTATTTTGAGAGAGGGAGAAAAATGTCTCCCTATGCACATTTTCCACACCATGCATGATTTTGTACACCTCTATTACATTTCCCCTTAGCCTCCTTTTTTCCAAGCTAAACAATCCCAGCTGTTGTAACCTTCCCTCATAGGGGAGATGCTCCAGCCCCTTCATCATTTTAGTTGCTCTTTTCTGCACTTTTCCAGCTCTACAATATCTTTTTTTTTTTAGGTGTGGTGACCAGAACTATACACAGTATTCTAACTGTGGGCGCACCATAGAGTTGTACAAAGGCAGTATGATATTGGCAGTTTTATTCTCAATTCCTTTTCTAATTATGTCTAACATGGAGTTTTTCAACTGGGTTGACATTTCATTGAGCTGTCCTCCACAACTCCAAGTTCTCTTTCTTGGTCAGCACCACTAGCTCAGTTGGGTTTTTTGTTCCAATACGCATCACTTTACACATGCTTACATTGAACTGCATTTGGCATTTGAATGTCCATTATCCCATTTTGTAGAGATTGGGCAGAGTGGCTCAGTCTCTGAAAACCCACTGCCTTTCCTCACATGACTGAATTTATGTGGTAGGACTTCTTGGTTAAGCAGTAGAGCTTCCAGGCAACGTGGGCTTTAGCACCTCCTTTAAAAGAAATCAACCATCCAGACAGCTGTAGCCCGTGTAGAAATGTAATGAATGAATGAAATTAAACACTGATATTCAGGCTGCTGGTGGGAGGAGAATTTAAGGTGGGCTTTAACTGAATCATCTGCTATAAAAGCCACTCTTCTGCCTTGAGACCTTGAAAGCGAAGAAATCATGACAGAATCTTCCTCTGTTTCTCCGTGTACTTCTTAAAATATTTCTTGTAGTGAAGCCGCCAATGAACTAAAGTGTCATATTGATAAGATTCTTAAGGTGCACTCATTGCATGTAGATGCTAATGTATTATTTAGAGGCTTTTAGCTATTTCTGCCCTATGCAACTGAAGTGTTTTTTTTAAAAAAATATATAACTACTTTAAAGCAAACAAAACAATATTTTACAGAAACCACACATTAATATTTAAACTCAAAAACTTTGTGCTCACATCAAATATGATACAATGAATTATTGGTCTTGAGATCTGATTCAGTCTGAAATCTATAGTCTTCTTGAGTCTTGTTAGTTTAATTTTGTTGTTTTCCATAATTACTATTTAAAAAACAATAGGAAAAAAAGTTCTGCATATCATTCTGAATGTTTCCTAAAAACAAATCTTCTTCTTCTTCTTCTTCTTCTTCTTCTTCTTCTTCTTCTTCTTCTTCTTCTTCTTCTTCTTCTTCTTCTTCTTATTATTATTATTCTTCTAACCAGTTTTAAACTTGTTCCAGGTTGTTGTTTTTTAACTGATTTTAAGTTTTATTTTGTAAATTGCCCGGGGAGATTCAGTGTTATGGAAATGTAATAAATAATAAAATAGCACCACTGAATGTATACAAAATCTGCATTGTATAAAGCTGTTTGCTTTGTACATTTTCCAGTTGGTTAAATATTATTCTATAGACATCCTGAAGCAGAATCCCCTTATATTTACAGGTACTGAGTTAGATCAGCATAAAACTACGGTGGACAGAGCAGCTCCTTCCATCAGTGTGGGACTTTTGATCCAGTAGAAATTTTCTGACAGGTGAATGGGGTGAGAGGCTATTTTGCCATTCCTTCCCCCTTCATGTCATCCCCCTATTTCCCCCCACTCAAAGGTGGCACTGTGGACTGCAAGAGGAGGAAGAAACCAATGGAACTCACCATCCCTTTCTTGGTGGAATTCTGGGAATAAAAATCTGTATCCTACTCAATATAAATTGTGAACTTTTAATTTGAAGAACTTTCCAAATTAATTTGAAGAACATTTCAAGCATGGTCCTGAAGTCTCTCCTCCATCTTGTCATATAGCTATTAGGATGAACCAGTTGTTACTGAGAGTAGCAGTTTAAAGATTTTAAAGTGCAGTTTTGTGTTCATTTTTGTGTGAAACATAACATAACATTTTCCGCTTTTGCTGATTTAGATTCTATCAAGACTTCAAGGAAATAAACAGATATAAAAGCAACTGGAAGCCATAGTTGTTCTAAATCTAAGGCAATAGAAGATGCAGTTTTTGTAGTTCTAAAACTGTTTATAAAATGTGTGTATTTCAGTTTTAACTGAGGTGGGTTTTATTGACAGCTGTCACTGAATTAACCTATGGATACATATGTAGCAGACATGCCAGGCACATAGACAGAGGATGCCGAAGAAATATTGTGGTTTTAAGCTTCCATGTTTTATGCTGTACCTTATGGTTTCAATTTTTGTGAACCCCCCAGGGAGCTTTGGCTATTTGGCGGTACAGAAATAAAATAATAAATACAATAATAAAGAGGCAAATAACTAAGCTTTACCTGGGGAAGGTGTGAAGTGGCAGGGATGTATTTACTTGTTCCCTGCCAGATAGCTTATGTGTAACCTGGCCAGCTGATGTGACATGGCTTGCAGGAAACAGAGGTTGTGTTTACAGCTACCAGACAAAAAGCAAAAATATCAGCTTGGTCAGATTTTTAGGGCTTTGTGATAGGCATCGCTTTTGGTTTCCAAACCAGTGCTTAAGACTATGAAGTTAGAAATAAAAAATCCAGAGAGAAGATACTTAAAAGTTTTTAATCACTGCATGACTTGATGTTTTGTCAACAGAAGGACTACATTTTTTTTTCTGTCATAAGAAAAGCCATCAAATGCAGAAAACTTTACAGGAAACTTCCTGAAAGGGAAGTAAAGAAATAGAAGACAAACAAAGTAATAAATGCCAAGAAACAACCAATCCTATTAATAAATACTGAGTTATGAAGTAGGGAAATAATTCTGAAACAGTCCTGTATTTGTGCAACTGTGGCTTTTGCTTCTAATATCTTGCACGCGTATTTCTTAGTTCTTGCAAAATGCTGAGGTTCATAGTTGTGGAGAATGAACTTCATTGTTTACTCTGCAGCCAAATGCTCACATTTCTATCCTGATAGTGCACCTCCACTCTCAGCAGGGATAATGGTCTTGTGTGTGAGGGTATTTTTTTTCTTCCACAAGCCTCTTCCAGTTTTGAGGTTGGTTCTTAAGGTGTTACTTTTGTGAAGGGTGGACTGTGTCAGTTTCCTACCATTGCATAGTAGCCTCATGGGAACAGTATTGCATATCTCAGGACAAGGCTACATATTACACAGCAAATATGGGGTACCCAAACCTTTATTTTCCTTGTAAGCTAATATGGGGGCTGGTATTTGCAGGATGAATCATCATGTAGGGAGAATAACACTCTCATTGCTCCCCTAAAACTAACACCCCTAGCCATTATTTTACTGTAATTCCCCCCAAAAGAGCATTTACAAGGGAGAATTGGCAAAAACAGGAAAGGCTAAGCATCCTTCATCATATGTGCTGATTCCCCTTGAAAATACCATTCATTCAGTCATTCATTCATTCATTCCATTTTTATACTGCCCCATAGCAGAAGCTCTCTGGGAGGTTCCCCCCAAAAAATTACTTTTGCATGCGTATTACCTAACAGGCATGTTTGAAAACATGTAATTGCTGGTTTATAGTGTAGTCCCGCTCTGACCCACAAAATGCATAAAATATGCACATCTACTGGTGTCATCACACATTTGTAGTCCACTTGATTACAGTAGTAATGTCCAAATTGCGTTGCCAAATCCATATGGGCTTTCATTTTTTGATGTACAAATTACCTCATAACCACCATTCTAAGAGCCAACTCAGGTGGTAAGTGCTACCAGGATTGTGGCTAAAGCAGGACTACTGAGAAAGAAGGAAGTATCAGCATAGGCTTGGGGGAACCCTGAGTTTTGCAGAAGTATAGCCCCCAAAAATGTTTCTAAAGAGAGCAAAAAGTCCTGAAACACAACCTACTGAGGACAGCCGGAAAATGTAGAGGGATAACTGGAAAAGAAAAAACTGAGCATGTGGGTGGGGTGGAGGAGTGAAATGCCCTGCTTAGAGGGAATGGCTGGTTGGAGCATCAGCAGAAGCACTCCATTTAGCAGTGAGGATACACTGCAACATTTTGTTGCAGGCCCCATTAATTCCTTCTACTTTTAAACAACAAGAAAGGAATATACAAAGGTGATTTAAAATTAATGGGCATCAGAGTGTTAGCTTTCGTGATATGGCTGCTCATTTGCAATGAGAATTGTATCTCCATGCCCTTTGTTGTATACATCACTAAGTAAACAGATCGTCAATAAATCTCGCCATTGATAACTATTTCCTTTCTCTTTGAAGTTTTTTGTAGAGACAGCATTCTGACCCCATAATACAGTGAAGCTGCAATAGTAATTGTTAAATCAGCTTGAATTTACCCATGTCCAGCCTGAATCTTTGTACTAAAATGTGGTATTGATGTGGGATAGAATCACATTGCTACGCTCAAAATATCATCCACATAGTAACTACTTTACTGCTATGTAGATCCTTAGTTTTATGTGCAGCTGCATGGGTGCTAGTCACTTGTAGTAGAATTCGATACCTTTCAAAAAATAGGTGTAAAGGAATGAATCTCTTCAGGGAAAAGATTAAGATTAAGATTAATAAATGTCTAGCACACTCTGTTTTTTGAAACTGCAGTAAAAAATACTAATTGCAGGGAAGCCAGTAGCAAGTCTGAGATTGTGAGAAATTACGATGCTAAGAAGACTCTGTAAGGTGGGAAAATACTAAAAGAATACTGTTAAAGTCATTTACCTCCTCCTTTGCTATAGTGGCGAGCACTTCTCACAGAACCAAATTACTGTGGTTGTCTTTACAATTCTTTCCCCTGCCTAATATTTAGCATTCAGCACCATTTCCAACTAAAATCTCTAATAGCCTTATGCCGAAATGCGTTGAGGCAGGATAAATAAATGGGACACACCTGCACGCACTTAATGCCCGTCATCAGGAAATCTATATGGTTGCTTACTGTGAGACATCATTTCTATGTTATCAAATTACAAAGAATGTATATAAAAACATTTTTCTTTTACTCCCAGGTTTTAAATAAAATGCTTGGCACCACTAAATATTTAAAGCAATGGGGGTGAGGTGGGGGAAGCATGTTTACTTCTCATTTAGCTTGTGCGGTATTTTGTCAAGACTACTATCTGACTGATATCAAAAGTGTCTTTTGGCTCCAAGATCCTAATGAAACAGGACCATCTCCAAGAAACTGAAAATCAAAGGCATCACCATGTTCCCCTCTTAAAATAAGACTCTTTGTCATTCAAAATGTTTGGAATGAATAGCTTTAAGAATAGTCAAGATTTCCCTTTGCCTCCCTCTCTGCCCCCCAACATCATTTTACCAGTGTATTCCTTAGCTTCAACTCACAATGAATTTAGCTACCTTTTTTTTTTTTTTTGTCTATGAATAGTTGAACTGCTTTGGATAAGGCATAGCAAACGCTATGCTGGCGGATCACAAAACATGAAATAGCTTGAAACCGAAAACGAACAGCTGCCCAAATGTTTTTCATCAAGGAATCTGTCCATTCAAATACTTACGGGGAATTGAATTGAATTTGAATTGAATTTCTTTATTTGCATCAGCCACAGGCCTTAGCATTTGAAATGAAATGTACAAAAGAATAAAAGCAAGATTGTACTTGACCAAAAATTACCCAAGTTGCATTCTAAACCAGGTTCTTCTGAGTTACTGTATGTGGGAGATGAGGACACTCAGAGCTCTTAAACACTGGGGTCCAAAAGAATTCTTTCACACATCCACCAGGGCATTTAAGGTCCCCCATATTACAGCAGCCTCCAGTGCTCCTCCACTCAAAACTGTCCGGGGACACTCAAAGGCAACATCCAGAACAATGCAAAGAGCTGTGACATGGCCCCCGTCTTTATGGTGGCACTTTGGCACCGCTAGGCCCCTTGTACCTGCACTTCTGTTCCTTCCCGGCATCTGTAAGGGAAGGAAGGCAAGTGCGAATTTTCCAGCCCTCCACCACTGAAAAAGTTTTTAAAAACTGATGGGGGAGGAGAGGAATGGGGTCATTCCCCCCCTTTTAATTTTTTTTTTATAATCTTTATCTGCGGAGCTCCGCAGATACAAATAATAAAAATAGAAACGGGGCGGGGGAGGAAGGAGGCAGCCAGAGGGACGTGAGAGGGACTGGGCGAATCTCCACCCTCTCACTGCCCATTCCTCCCCACCCACCCCATTTCTTTTTATTTTTATTATCTGTATCTGCGGAGCTCTGCAGATCTAGATAATTAAATGTTTAAAAAAGGGGGGAGAAACGGCTTGTTCCTCTCCTCCCCTCGTTTTAATTTCTTTTACTTCTCCAGAGGCGTGGGGCCACCTATGGCAACCAATCAGGGGGCACCATGGGCTCCGTTGCCAAAAATGTCGAGGTAAGTGCCCAACTTTTTTGGAGTGGAGTTTCCAGGGTTTGCCCCTGGATGGCTTCGCAATGGCGGCTGCATCATGTAGATGATGTGCCACTACTGTGAAGCCACCCCGGGGCAAACCCTTCGTGTAGATGTGCCCCAAAAGAATGAACTGTATGCATACAGCGTTCTTTTGTTCTAGGATCGAATGTTTAGGGATCTGGCATCCAAGCTTCACCTGTTTGCTGTAATTAAAGGAGTTTCTCCTACAATAAACACGGTTGCTGAAGCCAACTGTTGGATTCAGAGCTGTGAAGCTGCTCTAAATCTAACAGAAACCAATGAAACTTACTCCTGAATGTGTATTACTCTGAAAAGCCTCAACTAATTCTCTCCCCATTTTTGTTTGTCTTAGACCTCTGCATGTGAGTCATCTTCTCTATGAGTGAAGTAACCTCTTGCAGTGACTCTTGTACCTTTCCTAGTGAAGGCCATTATTAGACGCAAACAAAAAAGCAGATTTTTAGCAGCAAAAAATATTTTTTTCTTTGCATATAAAGGAGTTTGGGAGCTCAGAAAACGCATTATCTTACAAAACAAATATTGATCTATCCTTAGTTTTCCCCCTCTGTATATTGCATATAGAGTCTTCACATATTGAAGTACCAGACTACAAACTAGCCGTATGCCTCAAGCAGTTGACCCAGAAAAGTACAGCATACAAAACATCACCCTTATCTGTTTATAATGTCTGAGCGTTGACTTTGATGATACTCTGACTCAATAGTCAGCCATTCACAGGAGCTGCGAGGCTCACTAGAGTTCAACTAGCGATTCCGAGACAAAAGGATCCAAAACAATATAAACATCAATTTGTGTTTTTACATGATCAGGTAATATATATTATTCTATATATTACAATAATTTATATAGCAATAAAAATACAGATTAGGGCCTTGATCTGGAAAATGCCTACATCCTATAGCACATACATAAAGGGTTTGTAGAGTGCTTACACAAATGCGTTTGCAAGTTTGAGCTATAGGGACATCACAAACATTGAGTTCAGAAACAGGAAGAAATCTTCTAAACAGCCTGCATTTGGCTGGAAAATGTATAGCCTACTGAAAAACAACATTGGTGTCCCATATTTGTAAGCCATAGTTAGTTCAGTAAGAAACAAAAAAACATATTCCACAACATTTCTCAAACTCTGCTGTATCTTGATCTCTATTCATTATCTTCAATAACAATCCTTTTCTTGGAATTCAAGCACCCCTTTACTTAAATATTATTGCATCTGAAGTTGCAATTATATGTACAAAATCTCCTTTATTTCAGGCATCCATATCCCCACAGTTGCTACTTATCCAAAGGTCTAGCTAGATTCAGCACTGAAATATTAGATTTTTAATCTTTTCCAGCTCTAAACCAAAATAAATATAATGCAGCATACATTTCTAATGACATACCAAAAGGAACGTCACAATAAAACTACTCTTACCATTTTATTTCAGAAGAAATGAAAATTTAGAGTTTGATCATGCTAGAGAAATTAATATTGTCATAGTACGGAAAAATGAACAGCTTTTGTCATCATGTGTGTTTGCGCATGTGCTCACAGACATGCACAAACAGACAGGCATATACTGTACATACATGACCAAATGTATGTGCATACGCAATAAAAACTACACAGTATTGACTTCATCCAGTATATTTCTTTAAGAAGCAGAAAGAACTTGCTGTTTGGATATGTAATGTTCTCTGTTTCTGCTGCCACCATTAATCGGTCACCCATTTTAGCTGAGAGACACTCTAAAGAGGGGATTCTACATGACACACCAGGGCTTTTTTACATTTTCCAAAGCAGGTTGCTGGCAAGCCCCATTGCCGTAGCCATTGTTCCCTTCACATGCACACGCACATACACATGCACACACACCCCTCTTGCCTTTTGGGTTGGCAACTGGGGGGCTTTTGTATTCAGCGGGCCAGATTTAGCCCTGGGGTCTCTTGTTGCTGATCCCTGTCCTAAACTGGTTTGCACAATCCTTGCTGGTTATGCAAACATCCGCCACATTATCTTATTCCATTTGCACATATCATATTTACAGAGATTTAACATTTGATGATACAGCACGCTTCTTTGCGGTTACGTTTAGGCACACAAGCCAACTTTGTTTTGTATTAGAAATTCTTTTTTTTACTGAGCTTTGGAAAAGTCAGAAACATATTGCAGCCTAAAATAAATTACACGTAATGTACAATATATATATTTATACACATCCATATGTATATATACACATATATTGATATAGGATTGCAATTTTAAAGATTTCATCTGATCTAAGCTATCTGCTCCCCAAAAACTAGAAAATGGCTTTGTGCAAAATTAAATTATTTCACTGTTCTAAAGCTTATAGAAAAATACGATTTGGCTAAAGAAACCTTGAAATGTTGCATTTCAAGAGATTTCCTCTTAAGATTAAGATGATGTCATGTCACATGGTAAAATTAAGCTCCTATATGGGCATTGAGGGTCCCACTTAGTTCCTATTAAGCGCACAGCTGAAGGGCAAATGCTGGTGTTCCCAATTCTGCACTGCAGCACACAGTCAGAAATGCAGGGAAAGTCCCAAGGAAAGGCAGGTACCTCTTCCACCACATGTTCACATCAACTGTAGGAGGCTGTTGTGCCAGTTTTATATTCCACGCTTGTCCCTGTTAGGTATCTGGCTGGGAGATCAGTGAAGGCTGAAGTCCTGGGCAAGTGTGGACTATGAGCATCAGTGATGCATAAGCATGTTCAGTCACCAAAGTGCAGGCAGGTGTTGTGGACACAGCCAGCCCAGTCAGATTAATGGGTGGCAGGTGAAGCACTCATTTCTTGGACTGAGAACCCCTTCTACAGCATTGCTGGATATTTGCTTCTCAACAACCTTCCTCCAATGTAGGCTTTGATATACCATTCAGTGTTGACAAAATGTTGAAGCAATCTACCCTATACAGAGTTATCTACATGAAGGGAATATAACATGATATTCTCTGTACGTTAGCATGTATATTGTTGAACAGACAGTACAAACAGACATATTTGTGTGTTGTTGTTTTTTTAAAAATGGATTAGAACTTTGGTTTAAGTATTGGTAATTTTTGTTTTTGTCATCTTGCTTTCAAAAAACAGCTGGTTGTACCACACCTCAACCACAGTATCCTGCACAGCACTGAGCACGGGAACAAAAGCCTCTCAAAGAAAGGGTTTTAGACTGGACACTAATATTCTATATAAAGCTTCTGATTTAAATGTCCACAATTGTTTTAGAAAATAGTTATAAGGTTAGTGTAGTAGAGATAACAGTTCACAGTTGATTAACCAGAAAATAGAAAGAAGACTACTTTGTACCTTAAGTGACATAATCAATCTAAACAGAAGTCTTGTACTGTATTTATCACTGTCTATTTAATATATTCCACCTGCCATTTATTCTTTCTTGATTCCTGTCTCGGTATTCTGCTTTGTATACAATATATTACATTTAATGATGAGAAAGCCAAACTCAAGAACCCCCCATGATACACATCAATAGAGCAAAGTCATCTCCAAGCAAGTAAAATAAAGCTGATGTTGTAATTTTTCAAATTTTGCATTTTTAATCTTTCATTAATAAAAAAAGGAAGTGAGTGTATCAGGGTGGGCGCGGAGAAGCACTGGAGAAGGTGAAAGGACGGCAGCAGAACCCACGAAAAAAACAGGGTGACTTTGTGTTGACAAATGGAGACTGTCCAAAGACGGGAGGCTCTCTCAAGTGTGCAGCAGCCACATCTTTTGAGTTTGAAGTGAGAGAAGAAATTCAGTTGAAAGGGGGGCGGGAAGCAGAGACTGTTCCTTTAAGTCTCTCATTCATGCCAGCATACTTGGTATGCTAGGGAATTCGTTATCTGAAACCTTTGGAATCAAGGCCTCTTTATTAAAAAATAAACAGTAAAGTATGAGAGAAGAATTATGCTTCCAGTTGTCCCTGCAGAAAAGTCACCTCCCAATTGTTATTCATTTTCTTCTCTCATTTCTACGATGTCCGTCATTTCCTCTGTTTGAGGCATGTCAGTCATGGCGGAGTCTTCGCCTTCTGCTGCAGTCTCACTGTCATTCCTCTTCTTTTTCTAGGTTGAGAAACAGAGCATTGCAATAGATGGGAAGCAGTCTTGCTGGGTCTTAAACCAAGGTACCTAGATACTCCAGAAATGCTCAGGCCTAATTCTCACTGGATTGGTAAACCTATTCTGAGTTGTACCACTTCAGGCTCAAACTACACAGAATGTTATGTGTAGTTTCCCTTGCATAGAACAGCCCCCTAGATGGCAATCTTAATTCACTCCTCTATGCCAGTTTTCTATCTCTAAATCCTGTTCCCCCTTTGCCCTGTTACTTTTGACTGGATAGGGGAAAATGCCCCACACCACACCACTACATCACAGGTCCTGTTGGGAGGCTGCTTTAGGAAAACAAAAAAATGTGGGGCGCGATATCACGTGCAGCTTCAACCTCATGTGAATGACTGCTCCAATCCCAAAAATAAGATGTCAGGGAAAAGATTAGACTTAAAAAAAACCCAAAAAAACCCTTCTCCCTGACGTCAAGTTTTTTTTTGGTTTTGGTTTTACACGCGTCGGTGTGTGTGTGGGTGTTATATGGGAAACGTACACCCCACCTCCCTCCAAACAAAACAGCAACCAGGTCTCAAGATGAGTTCAAATTTACTTTCCTGGAATTCAAGAGCCATTCTCCACTAACCTAAGCGTAGCAAAAGCAGTTAGGCAAGGAGTCCGTTTCTCTACGTAAACTTTCTATAAGCCGTTTCTTACCTGTTTCTGATAGACGTAACAAGCTGCTATTGCAACCATAGTAGATTCTCCTACAAAGCCAGCCAGAAGTGATCCTACTCCAAGGGTGGCTCCATGAACCCTAAGAACATCAGAAAGAAAAATATACCAGCTTCTGTGATCACCTCTCTCTCTCTCTCATACACAAACAATCCTTAGTCATCGTGTGTTGCTATAATAAAAGGTATTAACATAATAAAGGCTAGCCATTATGGGCATTTAAAACAATATTATGTTTTGGCTAAAATTAGCTGCTTTGTCACCTGTAACAATGCCTTCCCCTTGCCTAGTCATTGGCTCTGTTATTATAGAACTTAATACAGAACTACTGACATGATGGCACCAATAGTTCTTGTCTCTCTTCATATCCTTCCTTCGCAAATTAGAACCAATGTGCATTACAACAGAATTGTGAGCCGGCTAAGTAGTGATCTGATGCGGGCGGAGATTATTGTGCATGGAGAGTACTGTGACTTTATTTTATGCACGGGACAGTTGGCAGGTGTGTGTCGCAGGTGGTGTGGTGGCCTAGAAACAAATGAAAGGGGACAAAAGGTGTTACTTACCCCATGTAAGGCAGCACAATCAGACTGGTGATGAGAACAATGATCCGCAGTACTGAGCTAGGGGCCAGCACAAAAGTCTTTTTCAGTGTCATCAACCATCCTGTCAGGTGTGCTCTGACTGTGACTGTAAAAAGAATGTGGGAAGAAGAATTAGATACTGGCAGCAAGAGCTGGGCTACAGGTTCTGCTTGCAGCAGAGATAAGTCTGGTTCTCTCCAGAAGAAAAAAAATCATTTGACTCCTGGTAGTCTTCAGATCACACATACTGGCTCAGAGTTCATGGCTTGCCCTACAAAGTGTGGGTTCCCAATGGTGGCATTATTAGGGGTTATAGATGCATTTAAACAATGGTGATTTGTGATGGGTCCACACTTTAGGGCAAGCAGTTGGAGACAACACCTGATATTCACAGCCACGCTTGGTTATAAATTGAAGGATATGTGTGATCAAGCTGTGATTGCTTCTATGTTGGACAAAACCAACAATTACATTTGTCTCATTGGCCAATAACACCCCCCCCAAAAAAAAAAGTTCTTTACTGTCATCACACAGGCAATTGGGGTTTCTCTGATACGTAGCCCTGAGGCAGCAAAAGCTTGGTCCGCTGCATCCATTAACTAGGCTTTTCCACCAAGACTGTGTGACCCTTATACCTGCTCTTTTTAAAAGTTGTTGTATTCCTGCAGCAGGCCTTAGGCTTGTTCCATTGCGAATGCAAATCGGTATTGTCCAGTTAACAGGTTTTCTATGCATTCATCATAACTTAAACTGATGTAGATTTTACGTAAAACTGCAGTTGAGTTTCTCTCATGTCACATCTGATTGTTGTTAATGAGGAAAAGTATGTGGGGGGAGAAGAAAAACACACAATGTAGGTTTTACCTGGGCCTAGTTTTCACAATCGACAGATGAGGTGGCACAACTGTTTCTGGATTGTACTTCAGAGCTCACATGGCCAAATATTAATGCAAGATGATTAACTGGCAACTGAACATTTCCATCATATTATGCCAGTGCTATGTCGTCTACACTGGCTCCCAGTCAGTTTCTGGGCCCAACACAAAGTGCTTTAAAGCCTTTAACAGCTTGGGATCAGGTTATCTGGAAAATCACCTTCCTCCAGATATAAATACCTGAGCCTTGAGGTCCTTTTCAGAGGCTCTGCTCCAAGGGCCCACCCCCCACCAAGTGACATGAGGCAGAGGACTACCAGAAACAGGGCTTTCTCAGTGGTGGCACTACACTTGTGCAATAGCCTCCTAGAGATGCTCACCTGGTGCCTTTACTATGGTCTTCTAGGTGAATTTTTTCCCCCATTCACCCTGGCTTTTTAAAACTGGCCTTCTTAAAGGTTATTTAAAAATCCAGGCTCTCCATGTTAGATTTGCAATTTTCTGTGTATTTGTACTTGTATTATATTTTTATCTGCTGGTGAAAATATTTATCTTTGAGATTATATTTTAATATGTTCTTTATTGTTTTATTATTATTTTTTGTGAGCCATCAAGAGAACCTATATGGATATTGCTAAGAAAACAACAGCAACAATAATAATTCATTAAAAATTCCTGCATACAGAAAACCAAGTATCAGAGACAAGAGTTCTAGCCTTGCTTTCTTCTGGATGAGCTACATTTTTTATGGGCGTGGAACTCTTTTCAGTGATGCATTCAGTGATGCCATCTCCCACCTGCAATCTAAACAATACAGGAAGGTTCCCCCAATTTTTTTGTTTTGTGAACCGCCCAGAGAGCTCCAGCTATTGGGCAGTATAGAAATGTAATAAATAAATAAATACCCCACCCTGTCTGCTGTTTGTATTAAACTAGGCCCAAGTCCTGCTTCTTGGTGCAGTTGCACTAAGTGTAGAAAAAACACCAAATTATGGCAATATCACTTCAATTCCTCCAGTAGAACGTGGCCAGACGTTTATACAGAGCAGGGAAAAGCCAACAGGAATGCTTAGGATGAATACATAATTTTCTGGATTGTTCTTTCCCCTCCCTTTTCTCCATACCTGGAACTGGGAAAAAGGAGAAGATACGCAGAGGAATGACACAGAGCTCTGCAAAGGCAAAATCGACTCCAATTATGTCTATTAAAATCTTCTCTGACACGTTAGGAGTCCAAAACATCACAAAGCAGAGCTGGAAGAGAACCAGAAAACAAACATTAAAAACTGGGCACTATCTCATACCTCTAACTTTCACATAATTTGTAAATGTTTAAATGCGTCTAGAGGCTGCTAGGAACCACTGTAGTACATTTTTACCTAAGAATAAATAAATACACATTTCAGACCCTACGAGATTTCCTACCCTCCATGCAGAATTCAGTCTTGTTAGGAAATCTTCCTCTTCCATGTAACATCTTTTCCTAGCTCCATGAAATAGCAACCACTCCTGCTTCTTTCAAGAAGTACAGCTCACTATAAAATATCGCCAAACCATATTAGCACGACGTGTCCATGGGTCTGATTTTGTGCTTCTTGAACAATGCTCCCTATCTCCATGCTGCATTTTGCAGGAGAGGTGGTTAAACACAGGGGATGTGCAGAAGCAGTTTGTGAAGTGGCAGGGGTCTGCTGCTCAAAGGGAAAAAAGGAAGTTACCACAAGCCGTCAGGCTAATAGCCTAAATTGGTACTTATTTTTCAAGTTTATTTCTGAATTCTCACAAAGGAGGGGTTTTTCTATTGATTTCTAGAAGATAAAAGGTTTCATTCAACATTGTTGGGCCTTAGTGAATTTTGTTCAGCTCCATAATTCAATGACGGTCAACACTTTGTTGACATATTCTTGGAAATTTATTCAACGGATGAATAATTAAGACTAAGACAAGAGATGCCAAGCCAGACCGGTGAACTGTGTATTTGTAATATATTATAAAGCAGCTCAACCTGTCTACCTTTTAAATGATGGGTGGCAGAAACCTAAAAACCTGATAGTTTGGTTTTCCTATGGAGCACACAGCTTGTTTATTGTTATTAATGAAAATGTTGGATGAAGTACATCTGTCCAGGGTCATGACATTCTAGCTGAAGAAAGGAATGACTGTAAAAGAATAAGTGTTCTAGATGGGGAAGGGCTATAAAAAGGACTTTACAAAACCAGTGTTAGGAGACACCGTTCTTTAACATTTCACCATGTTTCTCATCCAGAAAGTGGTCAGTGCTAAGCACACTTCCAACTGATAAACTAATCCAGACAAGTATTATTATTATTATTTATTATTTATTTATATAGCGCCATCAATGTACATGGTGCTGTACAGAGTAAAACAATAAAATAGCAAGACCCTGCCGCATAGGCTTACATTCTAATAAAATCATAATAAAACAATAAGGAGGGGAAGAGAATGCACCAAACAGGCACAGGGTAGAGTAAAACTAACAGTATAAAAGTCAGAACAAAATCAAGTTTTAAAAGCTTTAGGAAAAAGAAAAGTTTTTAGCTGAGCTTTAAAAGCTGCGATTGAACTTGTAGTTCTCAAATGTTCTGGAAGAGCGTTCCAGGCGTAAGGGGCAGCAGAAGAAAATGGACGAAGCCGAGCAAGGGAAGTAGAGACCCTTGGGCAGGTGAGAAACATCGCATCAGAGGAGCGAAGAGCACGAGCGGGGCAATAGTGTGAGATGAGAGAGGAAAGATAGGAAGGAGCTAGACAGTGAAAAGCTTTGTAGGTCAACAGGAGAAGTTTATATTGGATTCTGAAGTGAATTGGAAGCCAATGAAGAGATTTCAGAAGTGGAGTAACATGGTCAGAGCGGCGAGCCAAGAAGATGATCTTAGCGGCAGAGTGGTGAACAGAAATCAACGAACTGATGTGAGAAGAAGGAAGGCCAGTGAGAAGAAGGTTGCAGTAGTCCAACTGAGAAATAACCAATGCATGAACAAGAGTCTTGGCAGAAGAGACAGACAAAAATGATCGAATCCTGGCAATATTATACAGGAAAAAACAACAGGATTTAGCTACTGTCTCAATATGAGGAATAAAGGAGAGCGAGGAATCAAATATAAAGCCAAGACTATGAGCTTCCTTGACTGGAGTAAGTGTAACATTATTGACAGTAAGAGAGAATGAGAGATGAGGAGAAGGTTTAGGAGGAAAAACAAGCAATTCAGTCTTTGCCATATTAAGTTTCAAATGACGGTGAAGCAACCAATCTGAGATATCTGAAAGACATGCCGAGATACGATCGTGAACATCAGGAGAAAGATCCGGAGATGAAAGATATAATTGTGTATCATCGGCATACAGGTGATACTGGAGGCCATGTGATTGAATAAGATTACCCAAGGGCAACATGTATAAAGAAAACAACAACGGGCCAAGCACCGAGCCTTGCGGAACCCCTACTGAAAGGGGAAAAGAAGACGAGCTGCCATTAGCCAACACGTTGAAAGAGCGACCCGCTAGATAGGAGGCAAACCAGTTATAGACAGAGCCACAAAATCCGAGGTCATGAAGGGAATCCAAAAGAAGATCGTGATCAACCGTGTCAAAGGCTGCAGTTAGATCAAGGAGAATAAGAACGGAATAAAGGCCTTTAGACTTGGCAATAAGAAGATCATTGGTAATCTTAGTAAGGGCTGTTTCAGTGGAATGCAAAGGACGGAATCCAGATTGAAAAGGATCCAGAGCAGAGTTACTAGAAAGAAAATCAAGACAACGAGAGTAGACCACACGCTCCAGGATCTTTGAAACAAAAGGCAACAAAGAGACAGGTCGGTAGTTAGACAGAGATAGCACATCAAGAGTAGGTTTCTTGAGAATAGGAGAGACTGTAGCATGTTTAAAAGCAGAAGGAAATGAACCAGAGGACAAAGAAAAATTAATAATATGAAGCAAGGAAGGGAGGATAGCAGGGATAAGATTAATAAAGACCCGAGAAGGAATCGGATCACGAGAACAAGTGGAAGGCTTCGAAGAGCGCAGTATTGTAGACTGTTCATCAGCTGAGACCGAAGGAAATGCAGAGAAATTTGCAGGAGGAATTGACAGATGAAGAACAGGAACTGGAAGAGGAGCAGAGCTGGCCAGATCAGAGCGAATAGTTTGGATTTTAGCATTGAAAAAAGAGGCAAAGTTATTAGCAGCCAGAGAGGCGGGGAGAGATGGTGGATTAGGCTTCAGAAGAGAATTGAAGGACGCAAAGAACCGCTGAGGATGCCTAGCATTTGACTGGATCAACACTGAGTATCCACACTGCTGGTAACTTAGATCACAATCCTAAACAGATATATGCATGTGTGTATATCCTATAAAGCTGGCTGTTCCCACTTGAGCATGGCCATGTTGAGATCATCACCAGGCCCATGCCTTCCCATGTTAGATGGAGAGCAACCAAAGAAGTCCACAGCTGTCCCATACATGGAACGTGAACAGAGGCTGGAAACTGGCGGAGTTGGTCTCACCCTGTTGGCACACAAAAACCAATCTCCTACTGCTCTTTAGCTCAGGGGATGGAGGCATTTTGTGCTTCATTGGTTATTTTAGGGAGGATTTAGTTCCACTAGTAAAACGGAAGCAAGTAGTGTGCCCTTTAGTTCAGCTTAGAGGTAAAATAGCAAAACTAGGGAACAGTAATAATTATGTTTTAGGTGATTTGAAAATAGCCCCCAAAAGTGTCTAGTGAGAATATTCACTGTACAAAATTTGGGTTGGATCCAGATTCAGAGGATGTACTTGAACTGGGTCTACTTGTAAGTATGGCTAAGACTGGATCCAACTCATTATCTACAGAATATAACATAGAGGATTCCCCCCCCGCCCCAAAGGAGTTAGCCTTTTGAGGTATCGCTCACACACACACGCACACACACCAATTTCATTCAGTTAGGCTACTCTTGCCCACGTGGGAAGAAACATGCCTAACACATGTCCTGCACATGCAGAGCAGCCCACTGTAGCGTTAATTAATTCCTTCAATTTAAAGAGAGTGACAGAAAGATAGGTAGAGATTCTTCCACTTCAAAGGTTGCAATGATCTAGTCAGATTTTTTAAATATGCAGCCTGCACCTTCTTGTACAAAGAAGATAATGTACGCAACAGGAAATGCTAGGAGATGCCGAAAGGTGCAGTACCACAGGTGCAAAATGTTCAGCACACAAATCGGTCATGTCAATGGGTACATCTACATCAAATACAATGTCATAAAGATGTCCAATAAATACAGAGTGGCCCAGAACTGCTTCTTTTTATTTGTATCTCTTTGGGGAAACAGGAAGCTGCCTAATACCACGTCAGCTCATTGGTCCATTCAGCTCAGTGTTGTCTGAAATCCTGAGGAGTCGCTACCAGTCAGGGTAGAGTGACAGGGGCTCTTCAGGATTTCCCTGTCCTTCCTGGGATTGAACCTGGGTGCTCTCGTTTGCAAAGCATGCATTCTACCACCAAGCTACCTTCCCCTAAGTAATACCACCACCAACTGCCAAGAGCTTTGTAACCAAGTCTCAGTAGCCATGATCCAAAGGAGCTACATAACACAAATGTAGGGTCTTCATCTGGAACTTCTGCTACTGCAGTTCCCATAGCTGATGAGGCAAGCTCTTTGAAAACTAAAACAGCAGCTTGGCTCATCTACTCTAGCAATTGCAGTGCCTGAAACCTCACAGAAAACACTGGCTCCTTGCACAGTTCCTTTGCAATTGTCTCCTTCTACTCAATCCCCCTCAATACCCACTTCCAAATTGGAACATTTCCTCTTTTCTCCAATGACTGGAGGGGTGGGGAGAGAGAGAGATTCTGGACTTAATGGCTTTGCAGGCTCTCCTCTTTAGATCAGGGGTCCCCGGGCCACGGGCTGGTAGCGGTCCGTGGCCTGTTAGGAACCGGGCTGCACAGGTGAGCTGCTTTCATCCACCCACCCACCCCCAGCCCCAGCCCAGCGTACCTGGGCATGGGGCGCCATCTCGCTTGCCCAGACGAAGTGAAGCCAGGATGCTGGAGCAGGCGGATGGCTTTGGAATGGTGCGCCCGGCCGGAAGCCGCTCTGGGAGAGCGACTTCCGGGTGCACCGTTCCGAAGCCGCCCACCTGCCCCAGCGTCCTGGCTTCGCTTCGGCTGGGCGCTCACCCAGCCGAAGCGAAGCCAGGATGCTGGAGTGGGGCGGCGAGCGTGGCTTCCCAAACCGGTCCCTGGTGCCAAAAAGGTTGGGGTCCGCTGCTTTAGATGGTATTGTGTATTACTTCGCTTACTTCAAAATCTGGTCAGCCAGCCCTGTTGCATTTGCAGTAGGGACCCAAACTTCAGTGGCACCATTGAAAAAGAAAATGCTTCTAACCAAAAGCTCTGTTTTGTTCAGATGCCAATAGGAACAAAAAACAAGAGAAATTTAAGCATCTTTTATTAAATAGCTACCTCCTCATTACAAAAAAGCAGAACTTTATTTGCTGTTTAATTAGCCCCTGTGCATTCTGTCTACTCAGGAACAAAATGCTACTTGTACTGTAGGCTGTATCTACAGAATGCGCCTAACAGTAGAAACACACATTAAAAGTGAATTAAGCTGTGTAATCACACCACTTTTTCTGTTCTCTAGCCATTTTTAATAAAACTGTACTTAAAGCTGACGAAGACTGCTCAGTGCTATGGCTACTTGGGTTAGCCACTGGATAACCCTCTGCAAGCAGTGTTAAGAAGTAGGCTGCTAACAGAAGTAAAGTAATAATACATGGTAATGAAAATTAGTTAGAGGTTTTAGAAACCAAAGCTGAGTTGCATCATATAACTACTCTGGAATCTCTCCTGCAGATCTGCAGGGGACTTGTGTTGCAACAGATGGAAAATGTAGGATGTCTGAACTCTGCACTATACTCTGTTTCCTCATTTAGCATGACTGAAAAATTATTTGAAGCATTTCTTTAATGGCATTGTGCTAAATCGAGAGGTTGGCCCACAGGAAGCATGTCTACGATCATATAACCCTCACAACTGCTCATCCCACCCCAAAAGTTAATATTGTTGAATGCTTTTGTTGTAGCCTTTCTATAATATTACGATCTGATCATTTATGAGTTATGATCTATAATGTTTAAAAAGAAAAAGACAATGCTGCTATTGTCAATTTATTTATTTATTTATTTATTTATTTATTTATTGCATTTCTATACCGCCCAATAGCCGAAGCTCTCTCAAGTTTACTAACATACTTGTGACACAAGCCAGTACAAAGAGAGGCAATCTCAGAGTAAATCAAATAGCAAACTTAGGTGATGTGTCCCAACACGATTGTAGCCAAAATGAGAGCACTGAGAAACACACGAGAGGTATTAGCATGCTTAAGGGAACCTCAAGGCTTGCAAAAGTACCCTCCCTCCCAAAAACACACACACTAAGGGGGCAAAACACAGTGCAATGGGGACTGAACAAGCTTAGTAGCCGTGGAATGTAAAGGGCTAATTGGAGAAGAAAAACAGGAAACAGGCTGGAGCGTGATGAAGTGCCCTTTTCAACTTCTATACAGCTTATAATATCTAGCAGGAGCAAAGGATATATTATAGGGTGACCATATGAAAAGGAGGACAGGGCTCCTGTATCTTTAACAGTTGCATAGAAAAGGGAATTTCAGCAAGTGTCATTTGTATATATGGAGAACCTGGTGAAATTCCCTCTTCATCACAACAGTTAAAGGTGCAGGAGCTATACTAGAGTGACCAGATGTAAAGGAGGGCAGGGCACCTGCAGCTTTAACTGTTGTGATGAAGAGGAAATTTCACCAGGTTCTCCATATATACAAGTGACACCTGCTGAAATTTATTTTTCAATACAACTGTTAAAGAGACTGGAGCCCTGTCCTCCTTTTCATACGGTCATCCTAATAATATATTTTATGAACAGGAGTGCTGCTGCTAGGAGGTAAAGCTGTTAGCCTCCTTGAGTGCCATGGTTTGGCAGAAACATGGGATAAAAACTGATTAAATAAATAAATAAAACACGTCAACGTTCTTTTACAGGCCCATTGTCTGGTCTGATTACCAAGTTCTGAGTGACTAGCAACATGAGCATTTGGGGCTTTGCAAAGCCACTAGAGAAAAGCAGGATAGCTCATAACAGTCACAAAGAGTGGTATCTTTGGCTCATGGTCTCTTTCCCCAAAAACAGCACAGGAAGGAAGCAGAAGCTATAGTGTGCTTGCTTGATGTAACAGTTAATCCAGCCCTGGCCTGGATTGGCGTGCACATGCTGCTGAAGCATTGTTTGGGAATTATCAGCATTCTGTTCAATATCATCAATTAATGAAATTTCCCAGGAGAGCTTAGGATGGGGATTCTTCACACTCCTGTAATTAGTGATATTGCTTACCAGAAGAAGTCAATGTATTAGCATATGTCTTATTAGAACGTTTTCTTACACAAGCAGTTTCATTTAGAGGCCATAAAGACTTCAAGCAGATAAGGAACAGCTGTTAGACTTAAGGATAAGTGAAGGACCCAACTAATTAATCAGATTAATGAGACTTTTGATTAAGAACATACACCAACTCACTCTGAACAAATTATTTTTAGAAGCCAGGCTCAGTATACAGCTGAACCAGAATTGCTCAAAGTGAAGAAGAGGAAGGGAAAAGATCAATGTTGCTGGAAAGCGTTCAGCCGGTATCTTTTTAATAAGATATTTTGACTTACCTTAATGATGCTACAATAACAAAGGCAGTGTCTCAACAAGCAAGTACTCATAGCAGGCATGCACAACTCTGAGGGTCCCTGTTATATTGTTATTAATTCAAGAAGGCTATTATAGTTCCACTTTGAAAGATTTCAATGAGAAAGATTTACACTGGAAATGGTGAACTTTCAGCCCTGGGCTGGACGCCGCCCCTGCGGGTTCCCTGTCCAGTCTACAAGCTTCTGCTGCTCTTATTTCTGATTGGTGATAGGGAGATAAGAGGGTATTTTAAGGTATTTAAACTTTAAATAGCCTACATAGAACTGAGCAGTCCTTTGCAGGCACAAAAGCTCTTGCACTAGGGCTTACTCCTGAGTATAGACATGCATAAAATCGAGCTGTGTTTTGTATTTTTGGTGGGAAAATGCCCAAACTGGTAAGAATTACCTCTGGCCCTGTCCACTTTGCCTTCTCTGTCCTTGGCTACATGCCATGGGTTTAGCCCCACCCACTGCTGGGATGCAGTCCCTAAATTGGAATTTGTCCCCAGAGCTGCTAAAGGTTCCCCACCCATGGTTTAAACATATGCTTCACTTTCCTGATGAAATCACTGAGATTTAAAAGTGCCCCGAGATTGTTGCAAATCTTTTCTATTCAAATGGGTGGTGGTTGCTTTGTATCTAAGTGCTGACTTGTTCCTTCCACACTGAACTTTGCTTTTGCTTTGAAAGAGGAAGAAGGAGAAACTCTAGTGTGGGGGAGGGAACTTTTATTGGTCCAGGGGCCAAATTCCAATTTGGGGAGAGTCTTGGGGTCTTGCAGGCAAGATGGGGGACACCTATGGACTGCATGTGACCCTTGGGATGGAGATTCCCTATCCCCAGTCTAGTGGATGCTGACATCAAAGATCCCAATGTTACACTTGTAGTACTAGAGCAATACACCAATGTTGCAGCTCAGTGGCAGAGCACATGCTTTGCATGCAAATGCTCCCAGGTCCAATCCCTAAGGTATCCAGGTAAGGCTGGGAAAGAGTCTTTCCTGAAGGCCTGCCAGCTGCTGAAAACAAGCACTGCCAGTCAGTGTAGGCAATATTAAGCCATATGGACTAATGGTCTAGCTCAGCATAAAGCAGTTTCCTAAATTACAGCCTCAGCATTTGCTCAGATAGGCCATCTTGTATCCAAAGACCTTGGGAATTTGAATGCTGTGCTTATGGCAATGGGAAGGGAGGAAGAATCTAATCTGAAAAGAAGGAGATCTAACAGTGATCCATTGTTCTAAATGTCGCCTGGCTGCAACAATGGACTGGATGAGGGCTAATAAACTGAAGCTCAATCCAAACAAGACTGAGATGCTGTTAGTGGGTGGTTCTGCTGACCAGATGGAGGGTGTTCAACCTGTTCTGGATGGGGTTGCACTCCCCCTGAAGGAGCAGGTTCGTAGCTTGGGGGTTCTCCTAGAACCATCTCTGTCACTTGAGGCTCAGGTGGCCTCGGTGGCACGGAATGCCTTCTACTAGCTTCGGCTATAGGGCGGTATACAAATGCAATAAATAAATAAAACTAGGCAAGATCATTACTTTTAGGATATCTGCAATCTTTTCCACCCAGCTGCACTCCCACTCGCCAAAGCACAGCCTTCCTTCAGTCATTTCTAACTCCCAGAGGAATAAATTTCGTTCAGGCTGAGCAATCTGGCTCACAAACCTCAGTAATCACAGATGTCATATATTTAATAAGATATCCATATTCTCAAATAATGTCATCCATACCCTGCAATATATTACAGATAACCCAGTGGGGTATCCCTACTGACATACCAAAGATAACTTCCTAAGGGCCCCATTCCTTACACATTGCTTAAGGCTCTTCTCCCACTTCTGTATGAATGAGGGTTGTGTATTTGGTTCAGATGAATCCCAAACAGAAGCAATTTGCTTTGGAGAGATCTGGAGCTTGTTCAGGGTGACATGGGTGTCCCCCAAAGCAGCCCAGACCAAATCAGGTTCCTCCCAAAGCTTCAAGTCTGATTCAGATATTTGGAGGGACCCAGATAACATGTCTATGAATATCAGTACATTTCCCTTCCCCCTCTCCAAGCTCTCCTTATAAGGAAAATGGCAGGGAGGGTGGAGGAAGGGGTATAGTTTTGTGATTGACAGCTTTAGGTACCACAACTTCAGAGCTCCCCTGCCTCCCCACTTTCTTTCTGACTGTCTGGTACAGCAGAGGGCAGGGCAGATCTTCCTGCTAAAGATGTTGACTGACAGCAATATATAATAAGGGGGCACCAGCTATATGGGTGGTGAGAAATGAGGGAAGGACAACCCCTCTCTGCCTTAAATAATATGGGGGAAGGGGCTTTTGAGTAAGGTTTTATAGGACAGTAGAGCACTACTCTAGGACAGTGTGTGTTTGTAAAACACAGTCACAAAAGAAAATAGCAAATTGCCCAGAAAGGAGGAGAAGGGAATCCCTTATAAAAACACCCCAAACTTGCCCCCATCCTATATAGAGGGTTGGTTTGCATATTCACCAGCACCCACTACGGCTTAAATAAGCCACAGTGGGTTGTAGCACGTGCTGGCCACCACTGTAAATATTCAAGCTGTGTCAGGTGGTTGCCGCAGCTTATCGTGACGTGCGAACCCATGCACGGTGGTTTGTTGCCATGGATAAAAAGCCACCCCAGAAACGACAGCCCATGGGTTCTGAGTGGCTTATTTAAGCCATGGCGGGTGCTGGTAATGATGCAAACCGGATTAGTGTGTCCAAGCTCTACAGTGTATATCGAACAGGAGCCAGTTCTCTGTCTATTAGTTTCTTCCAGGCATGTCCGGCTCCTTGTTAATACACAGAAAATATGCTTTCACCTCTCAAAGCTCCATCATGTGACTCCCCAGTGAGCAAGAACAAACAGGGAGATGAGTAATGACTGAACCAGGCACAGTCAGCAGATAGTCATCGGTGATTCAGCACTGTTCTGTGCTCTTATGCAACCACGGATCATTTCTAGCGCTGGGAGAGGAAGGAATGCACAGATGCTGCCAGTGGGAAAGACTAACTACATGGCCACCATTCCCCACACCTTAAGTATCTTTGCTTTTCACCTGTTGAGTTACCACAGGTTGAAGCAGCCCCTCTGATTTCTGTGCAATCACAAAATGTAGCGTTTATACAGTGGTTTTTGAGCGCTCAAAATACTTTGCATAAATGATTTCCATAATCTTTACAGCAGCCCTTTAAGGTGGGGTAGCATTATTGTCTCCATACTGCAGAAGAGGTAGAGGCAAAGAGATAGTGTGCTGAGAGGCAGTGTGGGTAATGAATTAGAGTGCTGGACTGGAAGTTGAGAGATCCAGGTTCTAGTCCCCACTTGACTATGAAGCTCATTGGGTGACTTGGGCCCAGGCATTGACTCTCAGCCGAACCTACCTCACAGGGAGAAAAGGAGAAATGCAGGTTGCTTACCCGTAACTGTAGTTCTTCGAGTGGTCATCTATGCATTCACACATATGGGTTTTGCGCCTGTATGTGTGATGCATAGAGACCACGAAGAAGAAATGCAGGTTGCTTACCTGTAACTGTAGTTCTTCGAGTGGTCATCTATGCATTCACACATACAGGCGCAAAGCCCATATGTGTGATGCATAGAGACCACGAAGAAGAACTGTGTAAGCCACCTTGAATTCCTTGCAAGAGGAAAAAAGGTGGAATACATTATTATTATTATTATTATTATTATTATTATTATTATTATTATTATTATTATTATATAGTAGCTGAGCTAAGTCAACTCATTGAGTGCATGGCTGAAGTGAAATTTTATTTTCCTGGCTCACAGTTGAACTCTCTATGCCATATATACCAGATACATACTCTCTCTCTCTTTCTCTCTCTCTTTCTAGTATATTTATACACACACACACACACATATACAGACACACATATAAAAGGATGAAAAGGTGTATTTTGTTCTTTTCCCAGTGAAAGGGCTGTTCTGACATCATGAGAGGATAAATCCCACATTCAATGCCCATGCTACAAAGCCCAATATTACAGTTCACTGGAGCCTAAGATTAGAGTGTTGAACCAGGAACAAGAGGAGACCAGGGCCACAGCTAGACCTAAGGTTTATCCTGGGATCATCCAGGGTTCGCCCCTGCCTGAGCACTGGATCCCCTGTGTGCCACCTAGATGAACAGGTTTGACCCCTGGATCATCCAGGGATAAACCTTAGGTCTAGCTATGGCCTTGGATTCAAATCCCTACTCAGCAATGGAGCCGACTGGGTGATCTTGGGGCAATCACAGGCCATAGCTAGACCTAAGGTTTCTCCCTGGATCGTCCAGGGGTCAAACCTGTTCATCTAGGTGACACACAGGGGATCCAGTGCTCAGGCAGGGGCGAACCCTGGATGATCCCAGGATAAACCTTAGGTCTAGTAGCCACAGTCTCTCAGTTCCCATCTCACACAGTTGTGAGGATCAAACAGGGGGTGGGGATGTGTTAGAACACTATATGTCACCCTGAGCAATTTGGAGCAAGAGTGGGATAAAAATAAATTTAATAAATTAATAAATAAAAATAAATTAGTGGTGAGATGATTGACTTCTTACCGTTAACGATAGGGCCATGCAGACAAAAGTGAACTTTTTGATATGCGTTGCTGATACAGTGCTGCTTGTGTTCACCATTTTATTGCTGGGATTATTCTAGGATGAAAGGGAAGAGGGGAACAGCGTTAACGTTAAGAAGAGCAGCCATGTTGGTCTGTAGCAGCAAAAAACGTTGTGGCTGCAATCCTATCTCCACTTACCTGGGAGCAAGCCCTATTAACTTCAGTGGCACTTCTCAGTAAACACACATAAGAATGCACTTTGAATCTTAGAGAGCAGTTGATATGTTGGCACGTGCAAAGACAAGATACGTTGTCTGTTGAAACTGTTTATGGAAATAAAAACCTAGCTCTCAAATGCTGCTGAATTTGCAGTATGAAGGAGCTAAGGATTTTGCTTATTGCAGATACTGGCCACAATCCAAAGAAGCTGCCCTGTATGAGCCTGAAGAGCTTTCCCACTGATGGGAATTGAAATGAAAGGCATTTTATATGCTTGCAGAAGTCCACTTGCCACAGCCCACCACAAGGGCCCTAAACGAATGCAGGCCTCTGGACCTCAACCATGAGCAAACAATGAGTTCATGAGTTTTGCATTGGAACTCTAAGCATCTTGCAGCATCATAAATGATCATACAGGCCCAGTAGCCTTGTGGTTTGGTTGCTCCTAGCCAACTGGGTGCAGCTCTAACTCATACAAGGGACAGGAGGATATTTTTCCATGTCAACAACCACTGTGCAGAATGGCTCAGAGTTCACTAACCTGCTCTGTTTGTCCAAAGCTTGAACTCCCTTACCTCTTAATGGGAGTTTAAACAAGTACAGCCTGCGGTTTGAAGCAGAAAGATGCAACTGCAGATGCTGAACACCTGACAAACTTGTGTTAGTTTGTTTTTAATTCTGCTCCCAGGAATAGATGGGTACAGCCGACCCAAATCACTGCACTAACTCCTGGCTCATTACATCTCCAATTAGCAAAGGAAGTAACCTACAGAAAACCAAGCCCTGAACACCTGGTTTTTATTCACTCTAATGATTTGTACACAAGTTAAGTGACTCAATGTTCTATCCTGTGCAGAGATTCCACATAACGCTACGCAAACATTTAAAAACCCTCTGCCTCCCCTGAACCCACCCTCAGTCTATATGATGCAGCTTCTGAAAAAGCAGAAAGCATGCACAGAAGGTAGTTGAAGAAGTGGAATCCTCTATGGGAACTGTCAAGGTCGAGCTAAGGATAAAATGAATACACATTTTTAGTTATTTGCTGCATGTAGCCAAAGTTAAAGCAGAAAACAGAAATCTCTCTTACTTAGCACTTTCTCAGTGAATTCTTTTTATCCAAATAATAAGAGACTCATTACTTAGGGTCTAAACAAACAGACAAATAGAGGGACCAATGGGATCATTTACTGGGTGTATAGTAGAATGGGCCTTAGGGGAAAGTTTCTTGACAAATGTTGGCATTTATAGGCCTTTATAGACACACCAACTGTGGCCTTGTACAACCCCCTTTGCTGAGGTGCAAGAGACAAAACAAAGGAAAGATCTCAGCCTCTCCTCTCAGTGTCTCAAATGAGGGAAGATCTCAGTCTCTCATCTCAGTCTCTCAAATGAGGAGGTTAGTATCAAGGGGTGGTGCATGCCAATCAGCCAAGGAGGAATAAAGGGCATGGAGCCACGGACCTGAAGGACTCCTCCCTTCTTCATATCTCAGTTCTTTATCCAGGCTTCTACCATAGTTGGGACTGGCTCAAGGTTTTTTGGCTATCCTATGCAGAGTAGGTCAAGAGTGCTCCAGTACAATAGTATTCCTAATGAAATTGCCGGGGGTCCTTGGGCACATTCTTAGTTTGCATGGGAAATCAGTCATGCTGTAACCAGCTTCTGGAAGGGCAGGCTTCTAGCATGAGCTGAGTGCTCCCTCAAATGCCCTGCAGCATCCGAAGGTTCTGGGGTGCACTCTCAGTTAACCAAGGAGGCCTAGTGTGCTGATGGCACCATGATAGTTGGAATTCCATGCCAACCTTCTGGCATGTGGTTCCCCTTGGATTGTGCCTTCATAATTCCAACTGCAATTAGTTCCCTGCAGTAGTCCTCTCTGCAAAGAGAATTGGGCAGAAGGACCCAATCGCTTATACAAGTACAGCAAGCCCAAGAGATGGAAAACATGGACTCACAGATACACAGAGTTGCCTCATCATCAGTACTATATACTACTGCAGAGCAGCAGTAGCAGCAAAACCTTGAAGATTCAAAGAATCTAGGTTTGTCTCATTTCTTGCAAACTTCACACTGCTTATGGAACCAATTTCTCAGAGAACACACTTGGCAAGGATGTATTACAAAGGGACTCTAAAAGTGCTCTCATCACAGAAAACAAGCTCACCTTGTCAAAAGCAGGATAAACAGCTCGAATCTCTGTCAACCAGCCATATGGCATGTGCCCCACTGGATATGTAGCCGTCAAAATTGCCACCGCCTAAGGCAAGGGGAAAAGACAGAAAATTACAGGTCAAATCCTCAGAGAAGCTCATTAAACTTTCCTTTTAGCAAATATTCAGATAATTCTGGTACGGTTATACCAGCAGCATTTTAGATGGTCAAGCTAGCAACTAGTTCATAGCTACAGCGAAGGCAAAAAGCTAAGACTAGCTGAGTCTGTGTCTTTCATTTCTAGGAAGGTTCTATTGCAGGGCTGGGGAACTCTGGCCTCTCCAGCTGGTCAACGCGCTGATGAAATTGTATCATTTCAAAGTGGCACTTTGGAACGTCACTTTTGTTCTGCATTTTTCCATTCATCTGATGAGCCTTCCTGTTTTTGATGCTACATTGTACTGAAATAGGCTACTGCTTTGTTCACAAAGTAGCACCAACCACCATTCATTAATAGAAAACTGTTCCTCAATTAAAGAAGAAGAAGGGGTGCAGAGAGAAGAGGAGGAAAGTACAGAAGGATGGTTTACAGTGGCCTCATTCAAATGTAACCCTAAACTGTGATTTCATGTTACAAGAATGAGCTGCAGAGATCCTTGGAGTCACCTGCTTCCCCCTCTCTGGTATGATTCCACTATGGTCAGCGGAAACATGGAGTGAATGAGTCCTTAAGCATGGGAACCAAGATGCCCAGGACCTCAGACAACCATTCACTTGTTCAGGTCTTTCTTAACAGCATTAGAAAAGTTTTGAAAATCATTCTGCATTGTCCTTCCCACTGCGAAGACTCAGAATCTAACTCTTCTCTTTCAAATGCAAGTTGATTTCAAATCTGTACATCCTTTCAGACTTGTTAAAAGGAAACCATTTGGGAAATAACAACTCAGTCTTCTGGAGCAGTGCCAGGTTTTAAGGGCCCTTGGGTAAGGCGCCCAATTCTGCTCTTTCTCACCACCCCTGTCATCTGGGCCAGAGCAAAAAGCAGGTGAACAAGCAGGTTGCAATGGTGAAGATGAGAAAGTCCAGGGGGCTCTTGTGAGTAGGCTCCTGCTGGGGTATGGGCCCTGAAGTAAAACCTATTGAATTCAATGAGGATTACTCCTAAGTAAGTGTAAGTACAAGTGTAAACTAACCTATCTTACACTGTTTGTTTCTCTCTCTCCCTCATTTCTTCTTTTTCTTAATCATTCCCCTTCTATTGTAAAATGATAATGGTTTTGGTATGGCACTTTAAGACTGACTAGTGAAGCAATATATTATGAACAGTTACTAATATATAAAAATGGTTTTTTAAATATTAGTAACTATATTTGTTATATTTAGATCCCCTAAAGCTAGAAAAAACATTTTAGCCCATTTCTCTATCTGCACTGTTAATGTTAATCATGGTTAACTTCAAACCAGAACTTGTAATCAAGATTAGATGCTGGTTTTGGAAAGCCTGGTTAAAGCTATTTATTTAAAATATTTTTGTACCACCCTGCACCAAGTAAAGCAAGTTACACAATTAAAATGTCAAGCAATTAAACTTGCTTTTAACTAGCAGGTAAAACAGAGCAATCAGTAAGATTTTAAATGCCTAAAACTTAAACGCTCCAGAGAATAAAGAAAGAGTTGCCTGGCACTTGAGAGAAAGCAGGGATGGCACCAGGCAGGCCTCCCTAGGAAGGGCATTCCATATCCTGGATACTGGTGCAGTGTGAATATTGATGCGCACATAAGACAGCACTATGGCTAGCTTCGAAAATGGAAAGGGGTATCAGGAGCACAGAGACCCAAGGCATGATTCCAATCTCCTAGCCATGGTCAGGAAAATCAGAAGTGTTTCATCTGTGCTAGGCCAAATCTAAGCAAAATAAAATGCCTGACAAGAAAATCCAGGAATCAAGTGAAATGTGCATGCTCATTATTTTTCAGAGATGTCCTTCTTTTCTCCTCCTGCCAAGATCAAGGACTACTGGCAGCACCCTGTATGGAAATTTGCAGTACACTCAGCTTGTGTGCTGGCAGGATTTCCCCACTGTTGGTGTTGCCAGCGCTTTCTTGTGCAGCAGTGGTGCTTTCAAAAACGGAAGCAAAAAGAACAAATGAACAATGGACACTAATTAAGTCAGCTATCAGCTGATAATATGAGAAGCATTTGCTTTCAAGGGAATGCATTCTTTGCACTTAGCAACTAAAACATGTAAGAGTGGTATATTTAAAATATTAATGGCACAAATTGTGGCCAAAAAGTACAATCTGTGCAACTGAGCATTTCCAGAATGAGATAAAGCTACATAAAACAATTCTAGATCTGTCCTCTTATATTGCTTTCATGTACAAACAGTAATATATAATTAAAACTCCATGTAGCTCCTTGCCCCTCCCTATGGCTAGCAGACTATGCAATATTGGCCTCTACTCATTCTTAAAAGCAACCTCATATTGGCTCTAATTCTTCACTGGAATGTATCAACCATTGAACATATTCCTGTGCGAGACAGATAAGGTTTCTGAGACAGTCTGGAGTTTCTGAAGGCAACCATATAGAGGTCAGCTGCCTCTAAGAAGACCCCATTTTTGACTGAAATGTTTAATCATATACAACTCAAGATTGGAAGCTGTGCTGTTATCCCGATAAAGCTGTTCATGCTATCAACTAGTAAATATCTCAGCAGGTGCAACGCTGAGAATTGGACTGCTCTTTGGATATGTTGCCTCAGCTGAGTAAGGCAGGCCTGCATAGTAGTTTTCCCACTCTTTGAGCAAGTCCCACATGACTTACTGAAAGAAGTCCCACATCAAGCTGCCTCACACAGAGCTCAGCCTCTGGTCAATTTAGCTTAGTACTGTAGAAGGAAGTGGAAAATATCAGATAGATGCAACAGGGGTGGGGAAAGGGAATAAGTTGCCAGGTAACAGAAAAATAATGTGGGCAGTTGATGTGAGAGTGGGAGGGAAGGAAGAGAGGAGAGAAGAAGGGAGTCATGGCTGACTGAGAGAGAAGCTAAAGAAAGTATTCATGAGAGGAAGAAGAAAACTTCTCTCTGCTCTTCCTTCCTGCCCATTCTCCTCACATCATCTGCCGTTACCTGGCAACTTGCTCCCTTCTCCCATCACTGCTGTATCTATCTGATACTTTCAGTTCCTTCTACAATATTGTTTACTCTGACAGACACCAGATCTCCATGGTCCCAGGCAGAGATCTTTCACTGTTTTGTAGCAGGTTCCTTTAAGCTGGAGATGTCAAGAATCGAAGCTGGAGCTTTCTGCATGCAAAATATGGCCAAGTTCCTCAACTTAAAAAGGCAGGTATCGTGCAGGCAAGGATAACCTCAGGCCAACATTACTGCTGGGGTGATACAGCCTCCCATCAAATGGGAGGGAATCGCAGGCAGGTTTGTATCTATTAGCAACCTTTGGCTTGTAAGATTCACAGGCACTGGAAGAAAACACTGAAACTCCTCAGCTGACAGCACACCGAATACCCAAAGACAGAGCAAACTGAACTAGCTAAAAAAAAGGGGGTTAATGAAGGCCTTTTAAAAAAAGAAAAAAGGAGAAGCCTCTATTGAATCCCAGGAAGTTGTTCAAGTCTTGGTGCCACAATCTATGTAGCAAGAGAAGCAGGCAGGATCATACCATGTAGAATTTCCAGTGTTGGAAGTGGGCTGGGATGCCATTCTAGTCCTTTCCAGGAGGACCTAAAACCATCCCACTTTTTCAACAGATGCAATTGAGCTCACCCTAACTTGAAAGAAAACCAACCCACTTCGTACACTAAGTTTATTTTACAAGGGACTCGATCCAGGCATTCTGAAAGGCACTTCAGCTCACACAAGAGGAGGGATTAGATTCCTGCAGACTTCCATCTCCACTGGCAACACACCACATTATAAAGCACACTGTTCTCTAGTGTGTCTTGACCCACAGGATCAGCTCTTGGGAGGTGAACATTGGAGGCTGCAGCACGGAGAAAAGCCCAGCTTGCTTACAGTTCTCTGGATCTAATCCTGTAATTTTGTCATCACTCAATGGAGAATCAGGCCCTAAATTACTGTTGTGTATGCTTTGCTTTCTGAGGTTACCAAATATTCTATTCAAAAACTGAAAAACCAAAAAAATATAGTAATGCTCGGCTGAAGACCAACATGAATGGAGTTTTCTGTCTCTTTTCCCTGATATTTTTTTAAATTGAAAAACGACCACAGAGGATGCAATCTACAGCAGCGGTAGAAGGTAATAATTATTTATTCATGTGAAATTGCACCCCTCAATCTATCCACAAAGGGACATGGGGTCCCCTTTGTCTTCCCCTGCATGGGGAGGAATGCAAATTGGTGATGACAAATGATCAGAGAAAGGGTTAATCCACCTACCTTTCGTCCGCTTGGACTAACAGCCTGATGAATATGTTTTTCATTTTTAAAAAATGCAGGAGTAAATTGGAGCTACATATACTGGGCCTGTTTGCATGTCATGCCAGCCTGCCATATGTTAATTTACCTGCAGGGACTGTTACATTGTGCGGGATGCTCACAGGCACTTTTACTGTGACGTGCAAACCCATGTGGAAGGGGTTGTATGAGGTTTGTCTAATCCCGTCACATGGTGTGACAGCCCTTGCAAGGAAATCAAGCAAGGTAGGTGGGCTGTCATGTCATGCAAACCAGGTTAATGTCAAGTTTTGCCCTCGGTCATGATAAATATGAAAGAAGGTGATGAAGTTACAAAAGCAGGCAGGAAACATACTCCGATTTAGAGAGAATTTCATTCAAAATTCGGCAAGGTTTTTTTTTTTTTTTTAACACTAGGGAAAACTGACAGATCTTCAACAGCTTAACAGAATGAATTTCTAAAGAATTGGGAGCAAAATACAGGCAGATGCCAATGTAAAGATAGAGCTGGCTCTTCCGCATCTTTGAATAAATATAAGGAAGGCTTGACTATTTGGTTTTCCCAAAGAGACTCATACCTCTGTAGCTGCTGAACTGCCACCCAGATCCCGGGATACAAAGAGGTTGACGATAGGCCGGCTGATTCTTTGAGTGGCCAGAATTAATGCCAAAGGCCACCAGAAGCCAAGCATCTTTTTTATTGTAGCATCTCCCTGCAAGTAGAATGAGAAGAGAAAGTCTTTGTGAACTAAAATACTTGAACACAGGCAACAAAACAGCTAGTGTCTCTTCCAAATGCTAATTATGTTATGAGCAGGAAGAGGAACACACACAAAATCCCTCATAAACCAGTAAGTCAAAATGGAGCTATAGATTCTTAACTGCACAAATACAGATTTGGATTATGGCTGCACTAGGCATTTAGTTAATGAGATAACTGTTCTAACAGCTAACTAAAGATATCATCTGCAACTATGGATTCATGAAGTGCCAGAAGACATAAATAGATATTCTGGTGCATTTTTCTGCAAAGGGTATCTGGGAATGGCTTCCATTGCCTCACCACTGGTTCTGCCACTTTCTGTCTATCTACAAGTTTGCTTGGCTTTATGCTAATCACATTCACTTCTTAAAGATCGGCATAGAAAGAAACCAGGAAAAACTAATACATTAGAGCTGAAGAAAATGCTGTAGTTTCAGTGATGGGCAGGAGAGAGGCTATGATGTGACAGGTATAGAAAAAGTCACAATCTAAAGATCTGTTGTATTCAACATTAGGCCATCCTAGCTGCCATACACCTTACCAGCCTTCCCCAATGTGGTGGCCTCCAGATGTTTCTGGTGATAACTTCCAGCATTCCTGACCATTGACCATGCTTTCTGGGGCTGATGAGATTTGGTCTAAAACAGCTGGAGGGCACCAGACGGGGCAAGGCTGCACCATCACATTTAAGGAAAAAAGAGAAGTAACATTGAAATCAATGGGATTTACTGCCAAGCAATGAGTATACGATTGTGGTGATGTTACACTTAGCAACAACAAAAATAGGTATCTTAACAAACATAGTAATATGGGTGCACTGTAGGCTTGTTTAAAAGCCATCAAGCAGGGGTACTTCCAGACAGATTGTTCCTAGTACCAATAAATCACTGCTCTTCTCCTGTAAGCTACAAGTGGAATTGCAATTGATCTTCCATATGATTGGAGCACATTGTGCTTTTTCTGTGTGTATATCCCAGTAACTCCCATCCACACTGGTGCCCTGAGTGCTACTCTTTGGTCTTTTTTAAGGGAATGATTGTGATGCGAGTAGTGACTTATCGGACAGTGAACCTATGACAGCTCAGCACATATTCACTATATGCTTTACAGTGGGCACCATTTTCTAAACACTTGTTTATTTTTTATTGATATTTTAAAGCAGGGGTGGGCAGTCATCAGACATGCATGATCTTTGTTTTTTACCAGAACCCTGAGATCTACCAACCGGAGCAGGGTGCAAAATACATAGAATTATTGCCCTATGTTCCTTGTGGACCATTCTTCGGAAAATGATAGACAGCATAGAAGTAGCCCTAAGTAAGAAAACTGTAAAGTTTCAGACAGGTAGGTGCAATGGTCTGCGTGGAAGGGGAATCCTCAAATTTCTGTGGGGTGGGGTGGAGTGATTTGCTTTCCCTTCTTTCCTTCTTTGGATTTTTGGGCCATTTCTATGAAAATGGCATACATTATAGAGGTATCTCCATGCAAAGTTTTATGAAGCGGTACAGAGGCTAGGGAGTTATGATAACTGAAAAGCATTTTCACAGTGAACAGGGCCATCTCACTCTCCCCTCCTCCCCTCCCTCAAAGCACAGTGGTTGGAGAGCTCGCACTAAAGCATGACCTATAAATAGAAGATGGACCTGTCAGTTGTTCAAATCTGCTCCCTCCCTCTTCTCATCAGCCTTTAGAGAACAAAAGCAAAAGATGTTATTTTTGAAGAAACACTGTCTACCTTTCTGAGGCAAAATCAGATGTACTCTTTCATTTGAGTGATATTTCACTATTACTTTAATATTTCTTTAAAAGAATTATAGCCAGAAAATAATTATATCGGTACTTTTAATCTCTCCTGTAAGATGCTTTGAGTCTATTTTTAGAGAGAGGCTTCAAAGAAATTTAATGAATGAAATGAATATGCGTTGAGCTATGGTAGATTCTCCTGCCTGATATGTCACTGCCCTTATCAAAACAAGGGCTCTTTAAAAAAAAAAAAAAGGAAGAGTAGTCTTCAGTTCTCCCCTCACCCCAAAGGACAAGACTTTCTGCAGTGAGAAAGGAGATAAAAGCTACACTGGGAAAACACAGATGATGACATCATGTGGCCCCCACACAAAATGTGAGTGAATGAACCATCATCCAGAAGCAGTCCTGGTCACCTGTGTTAACAACCTCTTCCAAAACCTTCCCTACCTAGTGACCTATAGGAGAGTTGGTTCCTTTTTCTTACAAGTTTTTAATGTGCCACAAATGTCTAGCTTAAGCGTATGTGGACAAATGATCAATGGGGCAGAAGGGCTAGTAAAAAAAAATTCCCCCCCTGGGCTAGTGATTTTGCGTCATTATTTGCAAGGCTGATGTCTTGAATCTAATCTTGTAGCTAAATTTACCAAGGCATAAAAACATACCCCCATCTCTGGTCCACTACTGTCAGGAATAATGTCATGTATGTTTCTGTAGTAACCCAGACATAAGGTGGTACATCGGACAAGTGCTCCCATGTACAAAGACAGTATGGGGATGAGAAGAGGCTCTCTGCATTCCAAGTGACTGTGCAGTAAAATGGCTACAAAAACAACCTGTTGGAGAAAGGAAAGGTAAAAAGAAAGACAAGTTATGAAAATGTAATTCTGAATAACTATCAGAAAACTAAACAACTTTGGATCCAGCCATAATTTTCAGAACATTATTCAGCTGCTACATAGTCATGGTGAGATGAAATATACATGTGTTCAGTTCTGAAAAAACTTTGTGCTTGCTGCTTTTTTGGCGAATACACAACCAACACAGGAGGTAGCAAAGAGCAGAACTACTTGGTCAGTTTTGTTAGGCATGTTGTATTATAAAAAATGGAGATATGCGAGTCTGACGAAGCCAACATTTTATTTAGGGAAGAACTTGTGAGCTCATTCATGAAGAGCTGTGGGCATGGATAGATGGTTGGGGGAAGGATCCTGAGAATTTTTAAAAAATTAAAATAAAGGGTGCTTATAGAAAGAGTTCTTTTGTGGGCAATAGGAGGGAGAAATGGGGTGATGCAGAGAAGTTTTGGGGAATGGATAGGAAAAAATGTAGGAAATAAATGTATATTCCAGTGCATGACAATACATCTCATCTAGTAGCATTCATCCTTTTAAAATGTTATTACCACTATTTATTTATTTTTTATTACATATTTATATTGCCCAACAGCCTAGGCTCTCTGGGCAGTTTACAACTAAAACCATGATATAACAATCCAACTTAAAGCTTTAAAAATTACATAAAACCGGAATAAGTTACAGTCCAGGGAAGGCTTATCTAAAAATATGTTTTTAGGATGCATTTAAGAGTTATTACAATTTCTGCTTCCTGAACTGCACTACAGAGAAGGCCTGCTACCGAATGACACTTAAAAAAAAAAAATCAATGGCAAAAACCCAGTTAAATGTCAAAGGCATAATATTAGGATGATTTAATAGTAAGAAGCAAGCAAAAAGCAAGGGACAATAGAGTTTTTGTTTTTATGTGAATAGTTTTAAGTGAATATTCGGTAACAAGACCGTTAAATTTTACATGTCTACATTTAATGTCTCTGCAAGCATTAATTGGGCTGAAGTATCATTATTGAGCATTAGTGAGCATCGTTATAATAAGAAGAGAAATATTGTTGATTTAAAATGCCAAGAAGAACATTTAATAGTTTTCTTCAGAGAAGTGGAATTCCTTAAATTGCCATTTTGGTAATTCAAATTTTAAAATGTTCTGAAAGAGAATTCACACAACCATTTTCAAGGTATTTCTCTTTCAGGATATGGTAACTTACACTTTTGCCATAAAGTTTTTACAAGACTTTACAATCAGAATGAGATTTGTCGATAATTTCTCATGACTTTTCCACCAAAAAAATAGTTGTGTGAACTGGCTGAGAGAGAGGGAGGACAAAATAAAACCAAAAGAATAATATTAATACAGAAAGTCAAAGTAAACAATGGATTTAATGACAGTCATTTCATCACCATCACTAACATTTATTTCTTGAGTCATATTTATTCATGCCAGCTATGACAGAAACAAAAAAATATAGCTAGATTTTTCTATTCAGCAACAAAATTATATTAGTATAGTTCAATAGTATGAACAATATGGAAGAGTTAGTAATGTTAATAGTCCATAACATTTAATATATATTCAGTATCAACTCCTCAGTGCTGATGTCAGCAAGCATGTAGGGAATCCTACATCTATACATAAGTTTGCAAACACAGAGGCCTGGTTCACATTTAATGACACTCGCAATCTTTGAAATTTTGGGTTGTCATGAACAAGGCAGCATGCTGGTGCTCAGTCTGAGCACCAGCATGCTGCCTCATTCAAGACAACCCATAATTTTAAAGTATTGTGGTTTGCCATTACATGTGATCTCGCCCAAACTGTTCCAAGCATGGTTATGGTGTAGGTTTCGCTAGTCTCTTTCTCTAGTAGAAATAGTTGTGATTAGAGCAAGGCTTTACCTGAGCAATGACATCTGAGATGGAGGCACATCCCACCAGAAAACTGTATTTGTGTTTCAAAAGAATGCCCGCATGGGTCCAAGCCTGAAGAGGGTAGAAACAGAAAGTTAAGGACAGCTTGATTAACAGAGATGCCTTTTTAACTTCAGATTGCCTCTGAGATTAATGGAGATCGCAAAGCTCCAGTATTTGGTGGAATATCCCAGAGTTATGTAACCAATTGTTGTGTCTTCCCCCCCCCCCCCATGCGCAATCTCTCTAGCCCGAGATATCCCAAACTCAGACGTAATTTATCAGTTACGACGGTGGAAAATTGCTTCAGTGTAAAATGTGGTTTCCAAATGGAACGGATTTTCATAGACGAGCCTTTAGTCCTCAAGGTGTTGTTGAACTACAATTCCCATCGCCCCCAGCATGACCAGTGGTCAGGAATGCTGGGAGCTGTAGTACAACAACTGAGGATCCAAGATTGGGAAATGGTTCTAGACAAAGAAACATTAGCTCTATGCAAGTGTTTGCCTGCTGACATGTAGGGCAAAAGTGGGAGGGGGGATATAGACCCACATATAAGCCCACACATAAGTCCTGAGTGTGATGGTCTGTAAAGGGTTCTGGGGTGGAAAAGGGCTCTGAATGCGCTTTTAGAGCCATTTTCAGACCTTTGCACTCAAGGCATGAAGGTCTAATTGGCAACTGGGTATGCAGAGATGTTGGATTGCTAACCTCTCAAGCCTAATATCTACTTACACAAGAGATGACAGGAAGTGAGTTGCTGTTTTTTAAATGACAGACTTTACCAAACACCTCATAAAACTGAGGCCGCATGTTCAGACGCGTAGTTAAAAGAAGACTCTGAGTGAAACATATGAAGAGGAAGTTGGCAGGCAGGAGTCAGTGAAGGGCCCTACCTGGATCCACTCCTGGGCCAAAAGAGGCAGTAGCTGAGTCAAGTACCACTATCTATTTCACCACATTCTCCAAGTGCAAGGATAGGAAAGTAAGTTGAAACTCACCATGGCATCCATAAAAGGGAAGGCTGCAAGATAAAGGAAGGCCTTGCGCGTTTTACTTCCCACTGAGTCGTCCACGTGATGCAACTTGTTAATAATGTAGTAACCCAAATCACTGTACGCTGCAGGAATAAAAATAAGAATACTATCAAAAACAGCAGCAATAATAATGCACTTTTTAAAAACCAAGTACTTAATACTCTGGGTGTTTCAAGACAAAAAGAAAGATGGGAGTAATTAATGCTGTCACCTTCTTGGGGGAGCACTGGTGTTGAAATTATTTATAAACAAGCCAACTTATCAATGAGATGAACTCACGTACTTGTACGGACTTGTCTGAAATTGCATCAACTTCTGCCAGACTAATACAAGCAACCAATGTCATTTTCTAGCAAAATTAGTGATGCTAAGCCTTGGGATGCTTATTTCACCGCCCAGCCCCACCCGACCCCATCTTGATCTCTCTCATTCTCTGCCATCTGGAACCTTGCTTGACTGAGACTGTGGCCACCAATATAACTTCTTCTCCTCTACAGCTCCCCCTTGCTACCTAGTGCAGGATACTGGTCACCTGACCTGTTTCTTTTCTCTCTCCTCAATGGTCTTTCCTCATCTCATTTCTCTTTCTAGCTCTTCTCCTCCATCTGGTCTTTTGCAAGCCCTCTTTTTCATACCCCAAACATTCTCTTTCTCCCACCTCAGGTCTGGTTTCTTACTGTCCGGGGGCCAAAGTTCTATCTCCAGTGCAATAAAATCACCAAACCATAATTGAAATGTACAAACAGACAGGCCTTTGTGGACAAATGAATTTTTCAAGATGTTGTTATTCAACACATTACTGTTATGGATTTGTATACTCCAGGAGTTCCTGCAGCACAGCAGCAATCATAATGTGTACATCTCCCATAAACATGCACAAAAAATGTAAGTTTCCTTTCGCTAGGAAATATTGGCACCTCCTGACAAGCAACATGAGACTTGAGAAACTGTGAATCAGCCACCCATTTAGGTACCACTACCAGAGTTCCACATATAAAATGGATTTTTCAACTGAAGCCCATAAATGACCTTCTGGTGCCTGCCCAACCTCAGAACAATATGACAGACCCCTTCCTAATCCTCTGAATTCCCCATTAATTGCAGCAGGAAGGGAGGGGAGCTGTCTTGGCTTTGCGCCAGGAGGGAAAGACAGAACCTGTCCCTCCCCACATGTCTTCTAACATGTGTAGGGGATTTAGGAGAGTAGCAGAGTTGTTCTCTCATATCTGCCAGGATTCGCAGGCATTTAGAAGCAGTGAGAATCCTTCTCACAGCCTCCAAGTGCTGTCAAAGCACAGCACAAGATAAAGGAATTACTCATTTTATGCCATGCTATGAAGACATTCTAAAGCAGCAAGATGGATTCTTTCTGTTTCCAACTGCCTGTAAATACTGGACACACCCACATGCATGTATGTGTGCTGAAAAATCACATTGCTCTTACTAATATTTTCAACACCATCATTAACACAGCTGAGGTGAGCTATACAGAGAAAATGATAAACCTTTCCCATTTAAGGTCTGAAGAGAAGGATGTCAATATTCTGAGGAAACCTTTTGGTAATAATGGTTTTGCCAATATATCAGAATAGGGGGAAATTATAATGCTGGTTCATCTCTTGCTCCTTGTAGAGCAAAAATTAGTAATAAACTCCAAACAAAACTCTTGGGAGTTTTGTTAGATAAATTTTCTTAAGAAAATGAAATTATGAATGCAAAAGAAATTCCAGTGTAAGAGCTCGAGGATTACACTGAATCCAGGTGACTTCCTCTAATATATCATCAAAAGTAAGCCTTCCTTGAAGAAGATATTATTATTATTATTATTATTATTATTATTATTATTATTATTATTATTCGCTTTGAAAGATCTTAACAAGTAACTGAATACTGATCCTATATTGGCAAATCTCCACAAGGGACTCTGGACAACAGTTGCATTTTAAGCCAAGTATCCATAGGCAATTTTGAAAATCAACTACTGAACGCTTATGTAATGAAAAGCTAGGATGTCAAAAATGGCTCAGAGCCTCAGGGCTGCATTAGCCAACCTTCTTGAAATAATCTAATTGGAGGAAATGTTCAGTGTTCATAGGCATGCTGGCTCTCCATTAATTTTACTGTGTAATTTAAATGACTTTAAGGCTGCAATCCTATACCCACCTACCTTGGAGTAAGCCCTACTGAATTCAACAAGATTTATCTCTGGAGAGACACATAGGACTGCATCCCAAAACATGCTAGTGCGAAACAGTGAAATCTTCTAATACAGTAGAAGTGTTTTTTTCTTCTCCCCAAGTTACTTAGCACCAATAATAGACTCTATTCTGCCATGTAAGGCTTGTGCACAATCCACCTGAAGATACCATTATTATGCAAGGATGAGGCTTATAGTGAGGTAAAAAAAGTATTAGTATAGTCATTTTAATGATATGGTAAGTGGCTTGCATCATTCTGAGAAGAGGAGGATACTGACTGAGAATCCATCAATACACAACTTCATGTGGTCTTGGCATGTTAAGAACCTAAACTCAAAACTAGTACTTGGGATGTTATACTATTTACAAGGCATTATACTATTTACAAGTACCACGGGTGTGAAATGCCTACCCCAAATTGGTTTAGGAGTCATGTCAGGATTTAATTTTATTGCTGAATCTTTGAGATAGATTATACTGTAAATAAATATTTGTACTGTTCATATTGTATTTGAATCACTTTTTATACATGCCACCCAGAGAACTTTGATTATGGGGGTGGCTGGTACAGAAATACCACAAATAAATAATAAAGAAATTGATATTTGCATAGTAAAGTGGGGATCTTCCAACCTGGCCAGTCCAAAGCGAAGAGCAGCCTGGCCTCAGTCATTAACTGGAAGACCAGTAGCTACAGGGAGTTTGCTTCTACCTCCCTTCTAGAAATAGCTCTGCTGCAACGGTCAGTTATCGAGTAGCTTCATAGGCAACAGGAAGGACTTTCTCGACACTACAACCCACCAGAGGGCTGCAGAAAGATTGCATCCCATTGCTCCCAGAATGGTTAGCAGGGGGAACGTCAGCTTGGCCCCCAAAATGGATTTAAATGCAAATGTTAAAACCAACTCCTCTCATTCTAGCATCCTCAAACTGATCTCCCTCCTATATATTTTCTATCCACTATTTTTCCCTATGTGGTTAATGCCTTAGATCAGAGGTGGGCAGAAAGTAGATCTCCAGATGTTCTGGACCTCAATTGCAAAAACTGGGGAAGGCTGGTTTAAGTAATCAGTTCTTGCAGATTTCCCCTTATATTCCTGCACCGGGCACAGACATTTTGCTTGTGGGGGGATCCTGTGTTTGCTGCCCACTGCCTAGTTCCAACCACAACAGAGCAGCAAATTAAATCCGGCTGCTCCCTACAGGTGTGGAATGGAACTGCTGTACAATTAATGTTGGTATTATGAATCTCTTTTGTGTAATGTCTGAGATCCTGCTATTAGAAAGGAAATTCTAAAATGACAACAATTCTTTATAGTTTTCCAAAAACCCTCAACAGAACTAAGTGAAGAACACATTAACTTTTCCAGTGTTAAAATAAATGCATGATTGATGTGTTCTTTTAATACAATAATCTGCTTCAAGTCCAAGGCAGAACAGTAGTCCAGAATAAATAAACAAACTGTGAGAGTATTTAAGGCTGTGCTGCCAAACTGTCACTAAGTTCTTTCTTTTTTTTACTTCTAAGATTCGCCTGAGGCAATCTTGAGGGGTATGCTGTGTGCTTAGTGAAGACCTATTGGTGCCATCAGATAAAGCTCTACCCACAAGACCTTTCCCCGTTCCCTCAAAACGTAAAATGAACATGTACATAAGCAGGCAGATTTTAGCACATGGAGGAGAAATGGGTCAACAAGCCAAACAAGCAGAAGTACAGTTTCAACAGCAATTGGACGGCAGGCTTACCTATCAAGGTGTGAAATACAGCAGCCACACCACCAGCCACAACCATGCACAAAACTGCTTTGGTTCTGTCCCTCTTACTGTTAACAAACACCAGCCCCACATTCTTGAAGTCACTCATTGGACCTGTGAAAAACTTCATAAGCGAGTATGCCAATCCATAGCTGGCTAGCATTTCTACGGCATCTTCCTTAACAGCTGCGATACCTCTGTTCAAAGCCTAAGGGAAGAACAAAACAAAACAAGAAAAAGGAATAGACATTAATATGTGCCAAGCATCTTTGAAAACTCAGAATGACAGAAAGCAATAGTATTGTATGATCTATTTTGCAATAGAATTTTAACAGGCCATGCTTAACCACAATTTAAGGCCAATATTGCTGATATATTATTAATTTAATAGAGCTACCACAGAGAGCTGCCATCTGTATGAAAAGAAAAATACAACAGGAACAAGTCTTTAAAAGGCACACAAGGCACTTCACCAGCTAAATGTTTTCAACAAAGTTCAAAGTGTATTATTATGAAAGAGAATAGAGTATATCTAACTTCTAATCATTTCCTAGACAAGCCAGGAAGACAACATTTTGAACTCATGCACAGACAGGAATGGGAAAGTCCAAAATTTTATTAAATATTAATTGGATAAAATAAAGAATAATATATAATAAATTACTCTGCATATGTCTGAGGCCCAGAAAGTAAGGGTACTTCCAAACACGTCTTTTATTATTCAAATTGCCTCATTCATAGTATCTGGCCAGCAAGTGGGTGAAGACTACATCTTCCATATGTAGTCATTCTGCATCTTCCCATCACTTCTTATCAGGGCCAACCCAAGACATTTTGTTGCCTCAGGGAGAAAAAAAATGCTAGTAGAGCACAAGTTGTGAATATAGAATTTTTAACAAGCAGTTGCTTTGATAGAACACTGTTGTTGTTTTGCAGTTGTGAATATTCACATATTCACAACTGCAGGAAGGATTTAAACATTGCAACTGCATGAAGGAAACCAACAACTACCTTGTTTAAAATTGTAACTGTACTCTCTGAAAGTTGTTACACTTGTGTTCTACCAAACCAACTGCTTGTTAAAAATTCTATATTTACAACTGCATCTTCTGAATGTTATCATACTTGTGCTCTACTAGCCATTATTAGGCCCTTCTTTGTTATCAATAATCTCCTCTACTGTATGGGCAGGAGGCAAGTTTAGGGAGGGGTGGTATGGGCTGTCTGGCACACACAGCTATCCTCCAACAGAGGGGAAAAGCCGGGGAGTTCAGGATAAATGGTCAGAGGGCCACCGCCTCTGCCACCCAATACCTGCCACCTGGTTGCTTCAGATATGTCTGGCCCTGTTTCTTAGAGTAGAGGAGGGGAAGTGGGCTAGCTGTTCAATGTTTTCTGGGTGGTAAGGCTAGGAGCAGTCCATCTGGAACCACCGTTTGTAAAAGAGAGCATGGTACCATGCTTGATCATTCAGTTACTTTACCGAAAGCAGTGGAGGCTAGTGGCTCCAATTTCGGTGTGACTGTGGATCTGCTCTGGATTTGAGACAGAATCAGTCAGAACTCTAAAGAACCTATCCAAAGCGCTGAAACCTATCCCCCAAATAGGTTTAGCACCTTCAAAATCTCCTTTAGAGGTCTTCTGACTGAAACCCAGAATGGATTTACAGCCCAATCGAAATAGGAGTCACCAGCCTCTACTGACAGGAATGGCAAAGCTCTAGTGTCTTCTCCTAATGTTTAATAAAAGAACTTGGTCTTTTCTCCCAGACACCTTGCCTATACTGTTAGACACACAAATTGTTAGCCTTGAAACAAAAGAAGTAAGGCACCTACTGTAGTCACTAAGCGCAATTTTGAATTTTTCTTCCCTTGCATTTTTTGTTTGTGTGAAGATCCTTGGTGGCCATAGTTTCAAGGGCAGAAAATAGATTCAAAGCACTTCCCCCCGCTCTGTGCCCTAAGATTTCTCTTGGCGCTTGCTAACAAAGCTGTGTCTCTCGTACCCTCAAGTTGCCAGTACAGACATTTCCATCCTGTCAGAAATATGATTCAGTGTCAAAGCATAAAGAGAGAAAGTGAATTTATCACCAACGGAATGGCAGCCTGACACGGGCTGTGCATTCATCTGACATAGTCCCATTCAGATTTTGATTGCCTAGATAAAAGGATGATTTAAGCACAGGACATAAACCTTCAGTGCACACAGGATCTGAGGGGAAAGTACTGACTAATAACCATGTTTTTCGAATAGCTGCAGGAGGATTGTCATTGCACAGAGAGGGGGGAAACCTATGATGCAATGGAAGAAAGCAGCAAGCGTTAATTTAGCCATGACTGTATCATGGCCACAGGAGTGTTGCTGTAGAGATGCTACTCCTTTCACCTCTGACTGCCCCTGAGCTTCCAAAACGTTAGTCTGCAAACTCAAGGCTATAGCTGCATCTTTCCTTACTTACATGGAGGCTTTTTTTTTTTTAAAGAGCTTTTCCTCTTTATGGAAACACAATAAAGTTTGGGGCATTTTTATAAAGAAAAAAGGTGCTTAAGGAGGGGACACAATGGAAGTTTAGAAAATTATGAACATCAGGTAAAATTACCCCCCCCTCTCTCTCTCTCACACACACACACATTACATGAGATTACACAATTAAAGTGGCCACTGGCAGGTTCAGATCAGACAAAAGAAAGCAAACACTAAACTTATGAAAATCAATTCTACGAAATATGGTGACTAGCTTACATGTACTTAGAACTGAACTACACAAATTTGTGGAGGATAGAGTCTACCAAAGGTCATTAGCCATGATAGTTGAATGGAACTTCCATGTTCAGAGGCAGTGTAACCCCAAATACTTTATGTGGGGAACAAAGAATACGGGAGGGTTCCTGCCTTCATGCTTTGCTTGTAAACTTCCCATAATAAATCTGGCTGATCACTGGAGATCAGTATTCTCCTCTAGAGAGATCCTTGGTCTGGTTTGTGGGACTGTCCTTAAGTTCTTTGGCTAAGCACTCATAGTGAGAGACTGTCTCAACTCAGTTATTCCGCTAAGGAGGAATAGCTGACTGGATAAATCATTGGAGGGTTGGTACTGTAAAAACAATGACACCATGCAAACGTTGGCTTCCCAATTGGTGACCACTGCAGAAAACTAACATGAATGTCAGTTGCTCAGCTTAATTTACTACCTCCAGACAAACCAAATGTTTTGACTGATCAGCTCAGCCTTTCCCTTTTTAAAGCCAAAGAAGAGGGGCTAATAAAATGGAACTTTCAAAAAAATTCATTGGTATTCTTTCAGGCTATAAAACAGTTTCCCCCCAAATGTTTTGATACCTGAAGCAGCTCCACAGGCTACTATGGATTAAATTTGGAGGCCACATGTCACTGTACAATATTGTTCTGCCCCTGCCAGGCCCAGGCCCAAGGCAGCACTGGGTTTTGCAAGCCCTCCTAGAGCTGTTATTATAGAATGAAAAGGATGGAGAGCAATGAAGCAAAAATACAACCCTGTGCAACCTCTGAGAAGCCAGGAAAGCTGTTCGTAGGTCTAAGTGATTTATTTTGCCGAAGCAAAGAGTGACTGCTAGTGTGTAACCTTGGTACCTGTTGATAACAAGAATACTTCGATAAGAAGCTGAGGAACATCCGCGGCACAGCAGATGATATATCTTTAATGCCTCCGGAGAAGAAGATAACAGTTGTCTAGAAAAAGACCCTGATATGAAAAATGCTGATGAAGCAACAGAAAGACAATGACAGAGGCAATGGTGACATCTTCCCCTAGAAAGATTCTGAGTGTACGCACGTGTATGCACACCCACACCCACCATGAACATCTTAATGCCTGGATCAAAAAAGATACAAATGATGAAAAGATCTGGTCCGATCCCTGATCACTATGAAAGGGGATGTCCAAATATCACCTTTATTTATATTTTAAACTAGATGGGCTATTAAGCTAGATGGGCTGAAGGGAATTTTAATAGGGAGAAGCAAGTTTAGAATTCTTATTACAACTGCTTTCATTAATTGTTTGGTGTTATGACCTCAGAGTCCAGCACTGACCTGGACTCAAGAGCCCAAGTAACCACTGGAGCCAACAGAGGAGGCACTAGACCCAAGCACCACTGCAGCACCAGAGACCGCCATGCCCTGGATGCGTGAGCGTGGACTAAGAACTGTGCCCACAGAGCTTGACTCCAGCACTGGGCCATCTACAAGAGCTCCACACCCATTTAGGGAGCCAGTGTGCCAACGCCAGCAACACAGCCAGTATGAGCTCTTGGAGAGACAGAGGACTGCTAGGCTTTGGACTTGTCCCTTTAAGGTTTTCCACTTTCTAGGAACAGTGGAGTCTGAAAGTGACTAAAGCAAAAAGGGCTCATAACCTGTGGGAGCGTGTTGCTCACTAGGAGCTCTCCTAAGTGCTGCAATTAACTGACCTGTATTTTTGCCCTCAGCACTCCTGCTTTAGACCAGAAGGCAACACTTTGTCAGTGCTCTTGTTATAATGATTTCCAAAGGGGAAGTAGTGGTAGTCTCCATTCAGAAGACACTTTAAACCATGGCTTTATCCACGTGGTTAAGCCAGAAAGCCAGGCTCCATTCACAAGACACCTTAAACCATAGCTTTAACTATGGTGAACAAAGCAAAAAGCCTTATTCACTGTGGTTAAAGCCATGGTTTAAGGTGTCTTCTGAACACAGCCTGGCTTTCTGGCTTAATCACCATGGTTAAAGACATGGGCTAAGGCATTTTTTTTAAAAAAAATTAAATTAAAAAAACACCTTCTGGATGGAAAGATGTCCAATACATATATGTAATCCTGGTCAAGAGATGCTTGTCTTAATGCGGTCTCCCTAAGACCAGGCATATTGTATCATCAGTTCTCCAAATGCAGTGCTGCCATAATGCTGGCTTTAATGAGAAATGGCAAGTTCATTTTGGGCCTGTCCAGACAATAAGCTAAACCATGGTTAGGCCAAGAACCCTTTTGCAGCAAATGGTTAGTGAGTGTGTTTAAACCGTGGTTATGTAGCCACCATGGTTAGGAATGGTTCACACAACATGGTAAGCCATATTTAGCTCAAAAGTTCAAGGAGGAAATTTGTGCCAAAGTACCATATTGAAAACCAAAATTCAGCTCAAGCTGGCTAAATATATTGAATCCGAAAACAGAGAATCATTTCAATGGCTTTTGTCCTGATCCAAGTCTGAAAAGTAAATAAATGCCGTGCATGAGAGGAGGGTCAGGGGGAGATGCACCGTGAAGTTGAAAGGAAGTGGAGGATATCACATCTCACAAAATGATGTAACCAGAAGGACACAAAGATATTTGGTGCTGATTCTTAAGAGATAAGGAAGGTTATGAACCCAAGCCACACATCACTGAATAAGATTTAAATAAATAAATAAGAGGTGTTATCGTGAATGGGTATGAAGAGAAACAAAATTCAGACTTGTAGAGGGAGATTACGGGTTAATACAGTATAAAGGGGGACAACATATTGGTCCATATGAGCTCTTTGAAAGCCAAGCACTGGCTTTACATACCAAAGCTCCAAAGTCCAATTCTCAGGAACTCCAGCTAGTAGGATCTCTGGGAGCCAAGCTGGAAAAGGCATCCATCTGAGAGCTCCTATAACCATATCCAAGGAGAACAGAATTTTTAATACGGGATTTTGGCAGTTGAAGATTGTTGTGCAATGATGAGAAACACTGAACTAGGTGGAGTTCACCTTTCACTGACTCCTCCATATGGGCAACTTTCTTCCAACAACCTAAAAGACGGCTTTATACATGGACTTCACCAGATGGCCGACACCGAAATCAGATTGATTACATCCTTTGCAGCCAAAGGTGGCGGACATCTATACAGACGGTAAAAACAAGACCTGGAGCTGACTGTAGTTCAGATCATGAACTTCTTATTGCACAATTTAGAATCAAACTAAAGAGAATAGGGAAGACCCACAGATCAGTTAGATATGAGCTCACTAATATTCCTAATGAATATGCAGTGGAAGTGAAGAATAGATTTAAGGGACTAGAGTTATTAGATAGGGTCCCGGAAGAACTATGGACAGAAGTTTGCAACATTGTCCAAGAGGTGGCAACAAAAAACGTCCCAAAGAAAAAGAAAACCAAGAAGGCAAGATGGCTGTCTGCTGAGACACTGGAAGTAGCCCAAGAAAGAAGGAAAGCAAAGGGCAACAGTGATAGGGGGAGATATGCCCAATTAAATGCAAAATTCCAGAGGTTAGGCAGAAGAGATAAGGAATTATTTTTAAACAAGCAATGTGCGGAAGTGGAAGAAGACAATAGAATAGGAAGGACAAGAGACCCCTTCCAGAAAATTAGAAACATCGGAGGTAAATTCCAGGCAAAAATGGGTATGATCAAAAACAAAGATGGCAAGGACCTAACAGAAACATAAGAGATCAAGAAAAGGTGGCAAGAATATACGGAAGATCTGTATAGGAAGGATAATAATATCGGGGATAGCTCAGACGGTGTGGTCAGTGAGTTAGAGCCAGACATCCTGAAGAGTGAGGTTGAATGGGCCTTAAGAAGCATTGCTAATAACAAGGCAGCAGGAGACAACGGTATCCCAGCTGGACTGTTTAAAATATTGCAAGATGATGCTGTCAAGGTGATGCATGCCATATGCCAGCAAATTTGGAAAGCACAAGAATGGCCATCAGACTGGAAAAAATCAACTTATATCCCCATACCAAAAAAGGGAAACACTAAAGAATGTTCAAACTATCGGACAGTGGCACTTATTTCACATGCCAGCAAGGTAATGCTCAAGATCCTGCAAGGTAGACTCCAGTAATTCATGGAGCGAGAAATGCCAGATGTACAAGCTGGGTTTAGAAAAGGCAGAGGAACTAGAGACCAAATTGCCAATATCCGCTGGATAATGGAGAAAGCCAGGGAGTTCCAGAAAAACATCTATTTCTGTTTTCTTGACTATTCTAAAGCCTTTGATTGTGTGGATCATAACAAACTGTGGCAAATTCTTGGTGGTATGGGGATACCAAGTCATCTTGTCTGCCTCCTGAGGAATCTGTATAACGATCAAGTAGCAACGGTAAGAACAGACCACGGAACAACGGACTGGTTTAAGATTGGGAAAGGAGTACGGCAGGGTTGTATACTCTCACCTTACCTATTCAACTTGTATGCAGAATACATCATGCGACATGCTGGGCTTGACGAATCCAAGGCTGGAGTTAAAATCGCAGGAAGAAACATTAACTATCTCAGATATGCAGATGACACCACTTTGATGGCTGAAAGCGAGGAGGAGCTGAGGAGCCTTATGATGAAGGTGAAAGAAGAAAGTGCAAAAGCTGGGTTGCAGTTAAACCTCAAAAAAACCAAGATTATGGCAACCAGCTTGATTGATAACTGGCAAATACAGGGAGAAAACGTGGAGGCAGTGACAGACTTTGCATTTCTGGGCGCAAAGATTACTGCAGATGCTGACTGCAGCCAGGAAATCAGAAGACGTTTACTTCTTGGGAGGAGAGCAATGACAAATCTTGATAAAATAGTTAAGAGCAGAGACACCACACTGACAACAAAGGTCCGCATAGTTAAAGCAATGGTATTCCCCGTAGTAACCTATGGCTGCGAGAGCTGGACCATAAGGAAAGCTGAGCGAAGGAAGATAGATGCTTTTGAACTGTGGTGTTGGAGGAAAATTCTGAGAGTGCCTTGGACTGCAAGAAGATCAAACCAGTCCATACTCCTGGAAATAAAGCCAGACTGCTCACTTGAGGGAATGGTATTAAAGGCAAAACTGAAGTCCTTTGGCCACATAATGAGAAGACAGGATACCCTGGAGAAGAGGCTGATGCTAGGGAAAGTGGAAGGCAAAAGGAAGAGGGGCCGACCAAGGGCAAGATGGATGGATGATATTCTGGAGGTGACAGACTTGATCTTAGGGGAGCTAGGGGTGGCGACAGCCAACAGAAAGCTCTGGCGTGGGCTGGTCCATGAAGTCACGAAGAGTCGGAAGCGACTAAACGAATAAACAACAACAAAGTGTAAGGTAACCCACAATTTAATAAACAAAAGCCTCCTCACACTGTTGGAAGAAAAGGTGATATTTAATACTTCCTTTTCCTCTCCCTGCTACAGTATCAGATAAGAACTGTATCATTTCATTTTAATCAACAGAAGTTTGCAATCCTAATTTCGTGCTTTTGTGCTCTACCATTTTTCTACACACACTCACTAAAGAATAATGAAATCTTGGAACCAGATTGGGTGTCACAAAGTCATTTGATGACACTGATTAAAGGAACCATGAAGTTATTGTATGGGAAGAGTGCTCAGCCAGCCAGCCAGCCAACCAGTCAGGGAAAGTATGTATGCCAGGAAGAATTAATGTGGCAAATATCTTCCTCCGCCATTGCCAAAAATGAAATATTATCCCAGTGCAATGAGTAAGTTCAAAGAATATCCTTTCAACCCAAGTAGTGTAAAATGGAAACAAGACTGACTCCTTATTTATGATCCTCATATACTGTGCTGTGAGAAATTCAAACTGAAGAACCATCCTGAGGGAAAACTCTAGAAAACTTCACCATTTCCCAGAAGGACCATGAGGATGGTATATAGAAGAACTATCTACTCTAAACCTTCATTAAGATACTGTACATTGGAGCCATAAGTATACCCACTTTCCTGGTAACATAGCTTTGTTGCCTTCACATTTTCCATTTTTAGGTGCAAACTAAAACTTCTTAAGTGTATACGCAATGTAATGAGTGAAGTGTCGTCGTCCCCAGAAAGTGTTCTGCACTCAGAGCTTCACATCCAAGCACTATGCCACACATTTGTGAAGAAATAGGAAGGACAGTTGGATTATTTTGCTGTAATCCTTTGGTATTGTTGATCTTCTCAATGGCCCTACCGTTGCTTAAACTATCCTCATGCTCCAGGACACATAAGTAATCTCTCTCCAAGTGCTCCAAATTCCCAGAAAATAAAACCATTCTCATAGAATGATTTTTCCTTGTGAAAAAGGTCAATGTACAGCATTAATGCATATTTAATCCACCCACACCCAGAAATCTAGATATGATTGGCAACTCTGGCCTTAGCTAGACCTAAGGTTTATCCCAGGATCATCCCGGGGTTGTCCCTGCCTGCTCCCGGGATCCCCTGTGTGTCATTTACATGAACAGGGATGACCCCGGGACAATCCCAGGATAAGCCTTAGGTCTAACTAAGGCCTCTAAAATGCCTTGCTAGTCTAGTGTGATGTCACCTCCTTAAATTTTTAGGACTATTTTTATCAGCTACGAAAACTCTTCTGTATACTTTTTTCTAGCGGATGACTCAAGTTTATTACAAGTCCAGACTATTACTGAACTTTAAAAACCTTTTCCTACCGAGTACATTACACCCACAGACTAGGCTGTGGTTTTTATGAAAAAGCAAGAATATTAAATAAAGTCTCAAATGGACACAACAGGTGCCTAGATGATGTATGACACTACTAAGATCATCAATCAGAAGTGTAACAGCAAACTATCTTGTGTGGGTGTCTGTGTTCCTTCCTTCACAGTGTGCTCTACCACTCACAGTCAAGCCCAAGATTCACTAGATGTTCTGTGTGGACCACTGGGGGCAGGAAACAACTGCAGGATTAGGATGGATAGCATGTGGTTTGCGGAGGTTGGATACATTAATTCAGTTTATAAAACAATTTGTGGACATATGCACAATTTGTGGACACATGCATATTTCTCTTCTGCATAAGCTTCTAGTCATAAAGAATGCCAGAAATTGGCTATTGTTCTTGGAAATGGATCAGACCTACACAACTTGTGATACATGAATACCAGTTATATATGGTGGCATGGCCCTAGTACATGAACCTCCTATTTCTGATGCAAAACTCTGTGTGTGTGTGTGTGTGTGTGTGTGTGTGTGTGTGTGAGAGAGAGAGAGAGAGAGAGAGAGAGAGAGAGAGAGAGAGAGAGAGAGAGAGAGAGAACTGCATTTAGCTTAATGCATCAAATGCAGTACATCCATGGCATGCATCAGCCTTCTCCAACTTGGTGCCCTACAGATATTTTGGACTATGAGTCCCAGTATGCTTGACATTGACCATGCTGGCTGGGGCTGGTAAGGGTTGATGTCCAAAAGATCTGGAGGGCACCAAGTTGGAGAAAACGCATATAGATGATGAACAGAACATGGTGGCTGTACTTTCCAACAGTAGTGATCCACTGCATTGGTATTTCAGTCTGGGAGAGAAACCCCACACTTGTCAGAAGGATGGGAATTTTGCTAGTAAGTAGTAATATACACCAGGGCTATAAATGGCACATTAATAACACATTCTTGTAAATGGCTGTTTCAGTATAGTATAATCCTATGTATGTTTCCTCAGAAGTAAATCCTACTGAGTTCAATGCGACTTACTCCATAATGGTTAGAAAAGCAAACTTAGCTTTTTTTTATTAGTCAGTCTTGCAGTTTCCTGTCATTAATAATATCACACGTATATAATCATAGCTCTCTGAACATTTAATTTAAAATTGTTCTTATCTAACTGTTAATTTTGCAGTCATTTAGCAGTAAGCATAACAACTGTAAAAACAACCCTAGCCACTTCCTAGGAGGGAAGGTATAACAATGTTGTGATTATCCTTCATTCCAAGGAAAATCATCTTCACTTCTTTACAATACCATGCTCACACTCCATTCTACCTTCACAAAAATACGGACAAACTTCGCCTATAATTATTATGGGTAAGCCTCCTGAGATATGAATTGGTGGCAGAAACCCTTAACGTAAAAGGCATTCAACACAATTACTACCAGGGAACTACAGCTTCCAATTCACCAGCTTTGAAATATTTATAACCGGATATGCCCATTCTAACCCTGCCTAGGCTGAAAGTACAATTAACCAATCTCCTTAACTGGCTCAGCGGTATATCCTGCTCCTAGGTTATTATTAACCTGCTTTAGAGATTGATTTTCCCCTCTGAGTCATGGCTAATGCTCCAGTGTTTCCCTGAAACACTTCTGTAGTGTTTGATTTTGTTCAGCTAGTGTAGGAAAAGAGGGAAAGCAGCAATTCATCCACTATTGGTCATACAAAGAAGTTTTGTTAGGTATGAGAGACTGTGGAGCCACAAGATTAGTTCATGTCTTCATAGTAGGGAAGCAGGGATTAGAGGTCACTCCTTTTCCCAGCTCATCATTTCCAAAAGCTCAAAACTTCAACTGCATCAAACACACACACACACACACACTTATCCTTTCATTTTTTGTTCTGTTTCCAAACAATCCTTCCCCCACTTTCAACTTTTCCCCTTTCCCACAACCTGGTGCCCTTCAGGGGTGTTGGACTACAACTCCCATCATTCTCAGCCAGCATGGACAATGACCATGTTGGCTGGGGATGGTGGGAGTCATAATCCAACAACCGTGAAGGGCGCCAGGTTGGGGAAGGCTGTTTGAAATTGTCAGGTTGGGTTGGAAAATACAAGATTTGTTTTCCCCTTATAGAACATCAATTCCTCAATAGAGAATGGATGCAATACAAAGAAAAGCAGATGTGCCCCACCAAAGCCAGGGGCACCGAAGCCAGAATCAAATTCTTAGGTCCCAAGGACTTTTTTTTTTAATTGGGTAGAAGATTGCACAAATTAGGTGTCTGCACGTAGACAGTGTATATATGAACTTGGGGGAAAGGCAGCGCACATGTTTTGCATGCAAAGGTTCAACCCCTGTCATTTCCTGACAGGCAGTTGAACCCAGTGCTTACGTCCCATTCATTTCAATGGGTTTACTCTAAGTAGGGCTAATATTGGATACAACCCAGAGTGAGGAAAGACTCCTGTCTGAAATCCTGGAGAACCGATACCCAACCTGGTATCCTTCACATGTCTTGGAATGCAAATCCCATCCATCCCAGCCAGCCATGGGAGTTGCAGCCAAATGTACCTGGAGAGCATCAAGTTGGGGAAGGCTGGTGTAGACAATACTGAGCTAGATGGACCAATGGGCTGACCCAGTATAAGGCAGTTTCCTATGTGTACATTCTTATCCCATGTTATCTCAGTATAAAGCACACAGACATTCCCCACTGCAGAAAAAGTGTCCAATAAGTGTGTGAAACTCATTGTGCACCAACAATCTGGTTTGACGCTCCCCTGTGTTTCAAACACATCTCATCACGTAATGTGGGGGGGGGGGGGAGCCTGCAGTTTGGAAAAGAAGTCAAAAGTTCCATTGAGCATGAAGATTTAAATGTGTGGTTCTCTGGATTGAAGCCAATGATCTTCCTGTGGTATTCCTGTGCTTTCTTAAAATATCAATATGAAGCTGCCCAGCGTGAAATGCCTACATTTTTGTTTACCAGTTTTCTGCATGGAAAAGCACGACTTGCTGGGACACTGCAGTCAAACTACTATTTGGGCAAATGTGCAAGAAAGAGGTAAAATGACACTAATAAACTTCTGACCTATTCACAAAAAAGGTGGCATTTATTTTCTCCATGCAATTATGGACTCATATATATGCCATTATGTGAAGGAACTTTCATGTGAACTAGCCACTTATGTGGAGATAAGCTTCAGAAAATTCTGGGATCACTGCTGCCTTTTCCAAGTCACTGGGATCTTCTTCATCAATATATGTTCTTGAGTATATATTTAGGCAAAGTAAGCAATATGGGTTGCATCTAGTGATGGTATGGTGTTAGCACAAACGCTTACGCAAAGCAGGGTGCTTGATTTTGGCTGACGCCCCACCCCACCCCAGCCTACTGCAGCCTTCTACACAAGGGTGTGAGGGTTTGGGGCCCTCTGTTCTACCCTATGTCTCATGCTGTTTCCCCAAACCCTCAGCAGCAGCTTTTGATGAAGCAGGAAAGTAACCTGCTCTAGGTAGAAAGGATCAACAAAACAAAAAAAGTGCCCTGCCTTGCGCAACTCAAAGTGCTTTCTGCTGGTGCAAAGCTACTATTGGATACAACCCTATGTGTTGGTGTGTTTTCGTTATCATCTCCCCCACATTGTTTTTGGTTTTTTTAATCAGAAAGAATCTGAGATTGCACAGTAATGAAGAAAACAGACTAATCTCATTTGGAAATCCTACACAGGATGACAGTATGGTTCTCCGACATGATATATTGGCACATCCAATTGCGAAGATGATGAAACCAATGTTTGGAGTCCGCTTATCTAATCTCTCATGGCAATCTAACTCTACAAACCAACCAGGAAATTAAACCTCTCTTTTATACCCTCACTGTAAATTTTTCACCCATTTAGGAGGAGAACAGGTTGACCTGAAAATAGTTATTCTGCATCACGGAAGGATCTTGTACAAATGGTATAATAAGCAAAATGCCTTGCGAGTGTCACAACAGTTGCCTCCATAGCTGGGACTGAAATGGAACTTTTAACAAACTATGGTTTGTTAGTGCAACTGGGTTCACACAACAACCCATGGTTCAATGACAACCCATACTCAACCCTGAGTATGGATTAAATGTGGGCTGTACTTTTGTGTGAACAAGGTCAATGACTTGCCTAAGATGGCCACAGAGAGCACTTCATAGCTCAAATTGGAAGAAAGCAGTGCCAATTAGTCAAGTCTTCCTCTGGGTTAAGCTTCCATTCTACACACTCCATTGAGAACCAATACTATGGTTAGAAGCTGGTGTGCAAAACCTGCTGACTGTTGCTGCCCAATCTCACATGTCTCCTATTTTCTTCTCTCACACCAACAGTATTCAATGACAATGTGCTTTACTGTGTAAGGCCCTGGCCATGTGTCCAACTTCCACTAATGGACCTACTTGGAAACAGAATCTAGCTTCAATGGCAATTCACGCAGTAATGTTAACTTTATAGTTTTTAAGAAAGCACTTACCACTTTCTATCATGATTTAATACTATGGCATGCCAACAGAAATAATCATAATTGTGCATTGAACATCAATATGAAGCCTGCACAGTTAAAGCAAACAGCCTGAGTGCGCTGCACTTCATAAAGTCTGATGCCAAAAAGGAAGCATTGATTCGTTTCTTTTTAAATTGCTCCCAGATATCTAAACATTAGCAAGATTCAGCAACAGCTTGCTAGAAAAATCATGAGTTGTATAATAAAAAGATTCTGACCAGCAACAGCATGTTTGAAATAAACTGAGAATATCTCCAATTTAAATATAGCTCAGAGGAGTTTTTTTTAAAATCAAACTGTTGATGTGGTCTGCTTTCCACTTGTGTCCCATCATGATTAAGCTTGGATATGGGACTATGAGCTTCTCTACATTAAGCACAAATCCTGCAACTTTACCAGGCCTTCATCTTCTGGAGTCTTTGTGGGTTTATGATCAGCAAAATACATGCACTACCTTCCCAGTTCCTTTCCATATGTTTTATTTATACCACATGGTTTTGCTATATCGCACAATTTATATTTATTAAGGCATTTTGGGTGATTTATAAAATAGCAGATTCCCATTTGAAAACGATGGGAGAGGCACTGGAGGTTGTTGACATCATGAAAAGGACCCACAAACTTCTGTGAAGGTACAATCACAAGTGCATGATAAATACCTTGTGTAGAAACAGCCTACATACCCCACCTTGTTAAATATGAAGCTAACATCCACAAGGGCAGTTGAGCAGTTCCGACAATGTTTTAGGTTTCTTATAACACTGATTTTGAAGACCCTTCTATCATTCCAGTGTAGTTCTTTTTATAACTTGAAAGTTAGATCTGAGAATCAACTTGTAACTGTTTTTACAGGGTTAGCAATGCATGAGGCTCACAACCTTCATATCCTTTCTGGGGAGCTTTGGACTGCTCTTCGCTTTGCATCTCTATCATTTAGATAACTTCTATCAAATTCCCCTTCCAAGCTCTAAATAGAGACATGCCTTGAAAGCGATACTATACTTGGCTATATGAATGTAGTTTGAACTAAAAAAAATACTTAGCACAGAATTGTGAAACCTCAGAGTAGGGTCAGGAGCAGGAAATTATGCTTTCAGTCCTTACTCTGCAGCCAGTGGTAAGTGAAAGTGAACACTCCACCCATGCCCATGTGAACAATAAAAATGCCAAAACTCCCACTCACCCCCACTTTGTATCCTATTTATCAAAGTTACTGGAGTGGGGGGATCGATTTAATCTCAGTCAGCACTTTTCTTCAGCCAGATAGCAATATGGATCTCAGATATTTGTATTATCTTTTTTGAAATACTTTGATCGCAACAATTCATTCTACAAAACATATATTAAAGTCAGTTTAATTTAATCTCTAGGATTTTCTTAATGATATTGTTTTAAACTTCCTGTATAATTGGTGGGTTTCCATATTCTATACTTGGCTTTCAAAGTAGGAGTAGCACCTGAGATGTTATTGACTAAGTGGTAGCTTAGTCTACTTTAGACCAGCCCAACTTTGTGATCCCCCAAGCAGAATGCAGCCCTCCAGACATGCACAGCAGACTCAACAAACCACTGGTCTTCCTGACTGGGTCTGCCAAAACAGGTAGGCTGTCTGGCACCTGGCTGTTATGTAGGCCTGGTCTATAGATGGGCAGATTTTGCCAGCTGGGTCTTGAATACAGGTAGAAGACACAAAGACGCCATCTTGGCCCTTTGCAATTATTTTTCTTCTGCATATTTATATTGGCTATGTATGTTATTTTGAAAGGCATGTGACTTATAACTTGTATTGTTTTCACCTTCCCAGATACACAGAATATGGTGTTTTCTTAACAATTGACTGTTAAGAACACCCCTCCCCCATTATCTCATTTAGGGTGTGATAGCGCAGAAGCTGCAGGCATGAGGTCCCAGGTTAAATCCAGTTATTTATTTATTTAGAGATTTCTAGTACCTATGCACTACTCAGGGTGGTCTGCAACAACTTAAAATCACAATGTCACAAAACATAATAAAACACATTAAAGATACAATAAAACTCACCAAAAAAATACAGCAGATACCTAGAAGGTAAAAGCTTGCCAGAAGAAAAATGTCTTGACCATTCAGCAAAAGACAGCCAGAGGCAGGGTCAGCTGCACCTCACATGGCAAAGTAATTCCCAATACTAGTACAGCCACTGCGAAAGCCCCATCTCTGGTCACCTTCCCCCATTTTCCCACTCTAGGTGGGCAACAGAGAATGCCCTCTCTTTTTAATCTTAAGGACTGGGCTTGGACATGATAACCAATGGTGGATTAAATAGTCAACAGTTGGTTATTGTGTTGTCTGTCAGGACCTTTTCATACTATGGTTGGTTATTCAGCTGACATAACCAACACAAATAACCAACGCTGTGCAGAGTTGATTATTCAAAATACCGTTGGTTATCGTATCATCTGTCGGGCACTGCCAACTATTTCATCGCACACAGTTGGTTATTTTCGGCGACAAAAGAGTCCCCTGGCAAGAGTGACCAAAGCGGCAGCTGCTGCTCTAGTCCACTGGCAGAACTCGCAGTGGCTGAAGGGATACCAGCAGGAGGAGGTATGAGGGGGAGAGAGAGGGTGGAGGATGCGTGAATCAAACACACTGTTGACTAATAGTCAACTTGACACTGGCCTTAATCTACACCACAGTTGATTATAATCATATCATGTAGGGTATACTTTCTCGATAATCAACCGGGGAGTTGACTATTAACCCATTATTGGCTATTGTGATGTCCAAACGCAGGCAAGGAGTGAGCAGGATGGTATGGGAACTCAGTTAAAAGAAAACAGGTAGCAAGATTGGGAAAGATGAGGGCCTAGAGAGCAATTGTCAATAAGCATTGATAAATTGGGCTCAATGGATGCATGTTTAGACTTGGTTATAAAACAGCTTCACGGGTTTGTATAATACAACTCCCTGATTCAGGGTTTTTAGGAGTGGTTTCCAATGAATGTCTACCCTATAAACTCAGCAATGTTTAGTGTGTCAATTGTCTGCCATGGTCTGCTACACAGTGGAAATATCCCACAGCTCAGTGATAAAGCCCATGCTTTGCACAAAGAAAGATACGGGTTCAGTCCCTGGCATCGCCGGTAAACAGGATCCCATGTAACAGGGCTGGGAAAGAGTCCTCTGCCTTAGACTTTCAATAGTCACCGCCCTGCAGAGTTTACAGTGCTGATCTAGCTGAGGTATTTTTATTTTATTTTATTTATTTAGAATATTCATATACCACTCCACATTTAAACAGAATCTGGAGCAATGGTCTGACTTCATATAAGGCAGTTCTGGGTGCATTATTGTATGAAACCCCATAGTTCTGACTGAAATGTGACATGGTATAAGTTGCCTCCCCATGTGGCTGGCTGCTGCCTTTAACTGTGACTCCACAATCACTACTGGGTAAGTTTATATTATTATTATTATTATTATTTATTTATTTATTTATTTATTTATTTATTTATATAGCACCATCAATGTACATGGTGGTGTACAGAGTAAAACAGTAAATAGCAAGACTCTGCCGCATAGGCTTACAATCTAATAAAATCATAGTAAAACAATAAGGAGGGGAAGAGAATGCAAACAGGCACAGGGTAGGGTAAGCAGGCACAGGGTAGGGTAAAACTAACAGTATAAAGTCTGCACAACATCAAGTTTTAAAAGCTTTAGGAAAAAGAAAAGTTTTTAGTTGAGCTTTAAAAGCTGCGATTGAACTTGTAGTTCTCAAATGTTCTGGAAGAGCGTTCCAGGCGTAAGGGGCAGCAGAAGAAAATGGACGGAGCCGAGCAAGGGAAGTAGAGGCCCTTGGGCAGGCGAGAAACATGGCATCAGAGGAGCGAAGAGCACGAGCGGGGCAATAGTGTGAGAGGAGAGAGGAGAGATAGGAAGGAGCTAGACCGTGAAAAGCTTTGAAGGTTAACAGGAGAAGTTTATATTGGATTCTGAAGTGAACTGGAAGCCAATGAAGAGATTTCAGAAGCGGAGTAACATGGTCAGAGCGGCGAGCCAAGAAGATGATCTTTGCGGCAGAGTGGTGAACAGAAACCAACGGACTGATGTGAGAAGAAGGAAGGCCAGAGAGAAGAAGGTTGCAGTAGTCCAACTGCATAGTGAAATCACCACTATGATGCAAACAGACATTTTAATCCTCCTTAACTGTCTGGCCAGAGTAAGTTGATGCACCTGAGTCAGAAATCCAAAAATAACAGGTTACTGAGGCAAGGCAGATGGTACCTTTTAATTATTGTGTTGTTAAGGCAGTCAGTATCTCAGCAGAATGCCTTGAAATAGGGTCTCTCTCTCTCCTTAGCATTTAATTTTTAAACAAGCACAAATACGAACATGATTAATAAATTACAGATTAATTAGACATTTGCACAGTAACAATGTCACAGTGGGACACATAGGATCAGACTGGGACACGTCCTGGAACGTAATTGGACTGTAAAAGTTAAAGATGAATCTAGTTAAAATGAGACCGTGTAGAACTTCACCCTGAGCACTGTTTGCATAGATATTAAATACTATTTCTGCTTCATCAACTTGGACAACATTTTCCTCCTGAACGCACAATCATACTAAATAACACATTACTCTATCATCCAGGACCCTGGACAATGCAATTTAACTATTTTACAGGAACAAGTTAAGAATTTGTTCTCCTTCCCTGTGAAAAACCTCCAAGAGTGGTGCTATATAAATAAATAAATAAATAAATAATAATAACAACTGTATTTTGTCGTAGCAGGATTCAGGAGAAACAACAGCCTGCTTACCTGTAAACAGTGGAGGCTGGTGGCTCTGAACCTGTAACCAGTGGAGCGGTGAATCCACTTCAGGTTACAGTCAGAACCAGTCACAACTCTAAAGAAGCTATCCAAGGTGCTTCACACTTTGGATAGATCATTTAGAGTTCGAAATGGTTCGGACTAAAAGCCGGAGTGGATTCACCACCTTACTGGCATCGGAGCCCCCAGCCCCCACTGCCTGTAACTGATGATGTTAAAATTGTCAGTGCATTTACACATGTAGGTGCACACATCTCCAGGAAAATTCTAGGGTTTCAGCCAGACATTATCTGCCCATGCCCTAAGAGTGAATGCCTTCCTGCTCAGTTCCTTTGCAACCACCGCATGAAATGTGTCCCTTCTAAGACAACAAATATCCCTAAAGTGGGGAAGAATGAGAGATTCCGCAACAGCACAGGTGTCTAATCGAAGAAAATCACAAACTATAAATAAACAACCTGTTTTTGTTCTTTGTGGTCTCTTTGCACTCCCACATATGGGTACCTGGTACACTGACATACCAGGAGATGGATGCAGTTGTCCCCAGGAAGACAAGTTGTGAAGAACAGTTTTGCCTAATACTACATCAGCCTTGACCATGCATTGAAAGTGAACTTTTTAATGAAAGGGAATGTGTGAACCAAGCTGCAGCCACTCCTCTGGTAGCGTGACCCTTGATTTCCAGACAGAAAAGGTTTCTTGGCAAGTTCATAGCAGAGGGCAAGAGTAGCAACAAGCCCCCAATGTAGTATCTGTAGAGTAACAGTCAGATTTTTCTTAAAGCACACAGATTCATATTTCTTACAAAAATTATCCTGAATTGTTGAGTCCTGTTAAGGTAGAAGGTCAGTGCTTTATGAACATCTGGAATTTGCAAGGCTCATTTCTTTACCAACCTGTAGATTAGGAAAGAAAGCCAGAAAGGCAGCATTGTGTGGGAGATGGAAACCAGACACAACCTTCTGGAGAAAGGCAGAGTCAGGCCATATTACAACCTTGCCTCTAGGCAAACAAACCACCCGGAGAGCTTTGGTTATTGGGAAGTATCGAATGTAATAAAATAAATAAATAAATTGGATTGTAAGAGAGAGCACACCTGGCAGAAGTACTTGCCACACACACACACACACACACACATTCTTTAATACAGCAAAGATCACAGAAGGCTATGGGCTCAAAGGTTTTGCACATAAGCTCAGAAATAGCAGAGGATAAAATCCAAGCTTATGTATGTGGTTTGATGGGTGTGCATTAGGGAGGCCCTTAAAAATAGCTTCTGTAAGTGTTCAGGAAAAACCAGACATCTCTCAACTGGAAGGTGAAAGGCAGAAAATGTTGTCACATGACAATATAATAAAAAATAATGAACAGAATTTGTTTTAAATGTTAACTGGTTTTTATTTATTTTTTTAAAAAAAATGTTTATCGATTTTTAATGTTCAGTCCTTTCAATCTTTGTAAACTGCCCAGAGAGCTTAGGCTATGGGGCACTATATAAATGTAATAAATAAATAAATAAATAAATAAATAAATAAATAAAATAAAATAGATTGAATGAAAGCTCAAAATGGTACTGGTTGACATAAAGGCAAAACAAGTCTATTTACACATTTAAGGATTACTTAGTAGAAGACTTTCTAGTGTTGAAGAGATTTGGAGACTCCTATTAGAGTTGGATCCCCTACATATTACAGTTTGCAAATGTCATTGCAGGAGACCCTACTCTGGTATTGTGACAGGAAATCTGATAGGACGATAGGTCCTTGCCTCTAGGGAACTAGCTTGTGTCTAAGGAATCCATGAATTGGATGTGCTGTGTAAAGCTCAGCTGGAATTTCTGATAATGTTTATCATTGGTGTCTATATCACCGAGTCCATCATAATGGTAGTGATACATTTGGATGATGTTTTCTCATGTGTTTCCTACAAGAAGCCAGCTGTTTATATGTAGGGAAAGTCAGAAGTCTTTGCCAATTGTCTTCAAATCACCCAGAGATCTATCAGTAGATCCAGATATACCTTCTACCCACCCTCACGCTAAGCACTATAATACAGAATTTAATCATTATAACGCATGAGTAACATAACTCCACATCTTGTTGAAGACAACTGTTAGTCAAAGGAAATATGTAGGTTTCTCATCAAAGCATCACATCAAGAATATTTGACACATCCCTAATCTCAGACTAAGGAAGTGCTGCTAGGGTTTCAGTTCTGGGCATACTTTCCCCCATTTAATTTCTTTCCTAATTCAAATCATTGCATTATTCTCCTTATTATCTGTTCTTGATGATGAGAGAAGGAAAAGCAGAGGGGTGCCGCAAAAGCCTGAAGTTTATTAATCACTGTTAGGAAGCCTACTGGCAAGGCTTCTATTCTGTTGGTCTTTCATGCATTTTTTTTTAATTTTCTAGGCAATCTCACAAAGCATCATGGAACTCCACCAAGTCAGTGGGATGCAGGACTGCTGCTTTCAGCTAACAGCAGTCTCAGTATTCTGTGCATCTCTTTGAACTACCATATGAGTGGGTTCCTGGAATTAATACTAAAATTGCATTCTGATGTCTTAACATACTTTACCCACATAACAAGTAAACAATTAGATTTGTGCAACATACTAATAGGGAACAACAACAAGAAAATAAAGTCCCTCTAGTAGGACACTTTCAAATTCCAGAATTCTAGAAAAGCAAAAGGCCATAAATGTATTCTACAGGAAAACAGCCTCTTTCTCCCCAGGTAGCTAACAGAGCTTAAGTACCCTTTTATTTTATCCATTCTCTAACAATACAATTTCACAGAGAATGAAATTTGTTACAATGCTTGCCTTCTTGGCCTGTTTTTACTCTCCCTCCTCTTTGGTAGAAGAGGTCAATATCTCCGTTGGAAGGATCCTTTTTCCAGTAACCATCAACTGCCCTATAAACACACTGTTTACCTCTTACCAGCACTAATCTGTTTTCATAAAACAGCAGGGTCAAGGAGTACAACATATTGCAGCCTTTGGAGCTAAATGGTTTTTTTGTTAAAGTAATGGTTTCCAAGTTTTCTTTTTATAGATGTTTATCTGTCTGACTTTCTCCACACTATGGTTATGCCTGCCTCCTCTCTTTTTTGGTTTGTGAGGTCTTAACGCCCACACAGCAAGTGCGGCAGTCTTTCGGATGAAGCCCATTAAGAAAGGGAAAGATCTTAATTACACAGCTTCCTTTTCCGATAATAGAGGAGACATATGTCTAGCATCCAGCTACTGTGTTCTTATTCTCTCTCTCTCTCTCTCTCTGTGTGTGTGTGTGTGTGTGCGCGCGCGTGTGTGTCTGTGTTATGGATGCCTACTATGGCTGTTTACAACTCCTAATGTATAATTAAATGTCTTTCTGCTTTTCTGTTATGCCAATCACCCTTTTATGAACAACGCTAATGTCCTATTATTTTAGTGGCAAGTACATCATTATTTACAGCAACAATGTATACATGTTTATAAAAAGGAGACTACATCTTGATCTGTTCATTATAAAGCACCACAACACACCTCTTTTTCTCCTTTAAAGGCTGCTTCACAAAAGAAGATTTATACAGATCTCATTTCCTTGTAGGAAAAGTATATTTGTCACCATGTCTAATGGGTTTTAATTTCATCACTATACATGTACTGTACACGTGATAACATAAACATTTTCATCATATATGAGAAAAGACTCACCGCATACATGTGCTACTTAAAAAAATGTACATGGATGTGAGAACCATGCAAGAAAGTTACCATGCATAAAGAGATCCTAAGGAACATTTGTGACACAGTAATTAAAAAACACAAACATTCCTCCTTAACATTTGTGTACATGGGCAAGCCTCTGACATTTTGATTTACTTCTGGGTTTGCATTTATTTTTTTATTTTTTAATGTGGAAGTATTTAAATGGTTTCAAGAATGCGAACTATGAAGCTTGGGGTGGGGTGGGGGGAGAAGCCATTGGTCAGACAACAGGGAAAATATAGTGTGATTTTTCTAATCTCTATCTATAAAGTGGAAAGTCTGTGTGTGTGGTGCATGTCCAGAAATGTTTACCCACTTCCAGATGAGTTAGAAACTTGAAATTTGGCATGCTGATAGGTCTGGTTGTGCAATGTACCAGAAAAATCAAAACCACAAAATTTTGGGTTTTAAGTATTTTTTAAAGAATTTAATAAAAACCAAGGCTTATGCCTACAGCACCCAGCATGCCTTGGGTGGGAAGCCAGACTTACTGGCCTTTGGCGGCCATTGTGAGTGCACTCCGTGTCTTTCACAATCCCAACTCCTAAAGTTCATCTTGAGCAGTCAACCCAACTCCACATAAAAGGAAACAGCCCATATAATTGGGCTGCGTCCATTTGTGGTGCCTCCTCCTGCCCTCAGCGTGGTTTTAAAATTGTAACTAGATACAGCAGCATGTCATCATCAACATCATTACTGTTGTTGTTATTATTATTAATTGCATTTTTATACTGCCCAATGGTATTCAGTTGGCACTGGAAAGCTATTAATGCAGTCACTAGGCAACCCTGCCTGTGAAAAAGCAATCCATAAGCAGGGTGCCACAACAAAGAAGGAACGCTCTCCAGTTATTTCTCACCATACCTCAGACAGTGTTCAACGATTAACAAGTTATTCAGGGATTTAGGCTTATGCCTACAACTCCCAGCATGCCTTTGGATGGGAAGGAAGACTTATTGGGCTTTGGTGGCCATGATCTGGTAGGGGCTCACCCTCCTGGGCCTGAAGGGAGAGTGCCTTGGGTCAGCTGCCTCAGTTGCTAGGCACCATCGGGAGGGAAGGAAGGTACAGCTCTAGGCCTGTTGCCAATGGCAACCATCAAGCTAACTGTCAGACCCCATGGGTGCCCTCAGCCTCCCACCACTGCTGAATTCCACACTCACCCACTACTCCCTCCCCTAGAGATCCTCATTCCCTGCCTCTGCTAACAATGGTGAAATGGGGATCAGCATCAGGATCACTGGGATATGCATGTGCATATTTGTGTGTGTGTGCACGTGCTACAGTGTGTGCATGTGGGCAAATGCATGTCCAACCTCCAACTCCCTGTCACATGTGGCTCTGATGCACCCCTGTTGTAAAAATTTGGACAGGCTCATGCAGTCCTACAGATACGCTTCTAAGAACAATCTATAATAAAAGCCTATTACGGGTGACTTTCTCAAAAAATTAGATCATAATCTCCTTGGGGGGGTTGAACAACAATTTAAGTGATGCCTATATTTGGATGATTTTGGTTGGGTCAGGGAAGGGTGGGGTGAAGTGACAAGTTGTTATATTTTTAAAGATGGTGCAATTTGTATTTCTTTGTCCTTAGACACCCTCTGCTGTGACAAGAGGGAGGGATCCAAATCAGGTTTAAAAGAGAGAGAGAGAAACACAGGGAAAGGGCTACTGCACAATGAGAAATAGCTCTTCTGCAGTGTGCATGGTTACGTTTTCCCATAATGTACTATGACTCATCCGGCTAGCCACCTCTTACGATTACTTCATTGGGTCCTTCAGGTTCAGGCCAAAGGGGAAATGGCCAGAGTCTGTGGAACCATATATCCCCAAGCTCCTAAAGACTCACACTAGCGAGTAATTACTGTTACCACTCCGCAAAATTTATTTACAGCCACATTAAATATAACCAGTGCTACATTTGGGGGAGCCATCACTAGCACAGAGGCTGTCAAGGTAAGAAACTGAATTAAATTCCTGTACAGTGTCCCAATATACCTTAATAGGAAAACAACCTCAGGCCTTTGAAATGCTCTCCAAGGATTTTCAGGGCATGTCTTTGAATAGAGGAAATTAAATTCCAACTCCTGTGCACTGCCAGACAGACAGTCTGCAAAGCAAACCCCTTTTCTTATCTGGGATTAAATACCCAAATGCAGTTTTCTGCCAACAAAGAAGAAACATTTCTCTAAGTTGCTTAAAAATAATTTAGAGCTTGTTGCATATTACAGCTGGAATACAATATATCCTTGGCATTGCTACAGAATAATAATTCTTAGCATTTATATAGTACTTTTTGGATGTTCAAAACCCTTTGCATATATTATCTAGTTGGCTTTCACATAACCACCCTGTGAGGCAGGTCAATATTATTATCCCCATATTTCAGATGGGGGTCTGAAAGTAGAAATATAACTACTTGCTTAAACGATCTAATTAAGTTGATGGTAAGATTTAATCCAGGGCCTTCAAATTCACAGTTCAGTCTCCTAGCCAGGGGCCATTATGTTACACCAGCTCTCATGTTCTAATTTTAATCAATGATGCAGTTAAATACCATATGTGCAACATTCTTGTCACTTATTAGCACTTGTATCCTCACTATGAACAGTCACCAGCTTTGAGGGCAATGCAAGTCTATCATAAGTGCAAACGCAGATTACTTGTAAAACATATAGCATCCATAGGTAATGAAAGCTATAACAATGCATACTGTGTTTAATACATATAATATATACTATACTGCTATATTAAAATGGAAGTTTGCTTTTCATTAATGCCAGCTACTTTACAGATGTATTTTCCCCAACTAATTAAACTCGGTGTGCTGAAAATACTCAGCTGCAGTTTGTACCTTTCTGTGATGGTTGATTGTGCAACCAAGGTTTCGTGTATTTATGGGAATGTGGGTGTAGGAAAATGTCCACGGAGTCCTATCTAGTTTGAGAACAACTGCAAATTTGTTTTGAGAATTCAGCCTGGGTTACTTTTGGAGACAGAGATGCTAAGTTAATTAAACCAGCTGCATTTCCTAGAACATCATGTTCCTCAATTATCACCCCCCCTTTTAGTCCCCAATTGTATCCATGGTTACAGTCGGCAAGCATAACGTTATGAGAAATCCCCCTGTCAATGGGACACTAAAGTATAGGAGACAGCAGTTGCTTCCTAGTATTGTACTTTTTATTTGTTTATTTATAGTCACAGTTTGTTTTGAATGCTAATTCAGGATTATTTTCTCTAATCAACTCTTCTTCCTGGGTGCAAGAATCCCCAAGTGATTTAACCACATGCTCTTACATAATAATGGATGGACAGCCGATGCCCTTCTCCAGATGCCCTTGCCATCAGTTGACAACCAAAGCTCAGACATTTTTGGCTGCTTGTGAAATCCATTCCCCAAGGGTCCTAATTCATGACTTCTTTAATATCATTTAGTCACCAGGTTAAGACTTTTTTGTTCACCCAGCTATTTTAGAGAGGCTAACTGATTTTAACTTGAATTATGTAACTGTAAATCAAACTGATATAGGGAAGTACAGATATTTTAAAAATAACTTTAAATAAGTGGTTCAAAATATCATTTTATATACGTATTTTCACTGTTCTGTTCCTTCCACAAGTTACACCACAAACTGAAATAGCTGTGTTAATGGCACTCTAAAGAAGAATGGCTTTTGTGTATATTAGGTATACATAACTTTATAACTTCATGGAAGGTGGCAGACATTGTTTGTTTCCATATGTCAAAATACACAGACCTCAAAATACCTATTGCCAAACCCAGAAGTAGAGAAACGTTAGTGTTTTCATTTGTTCACTTAAAGAAAACTGGACAAAAATAATAATAGTCTGATTGGTTTTAAATTGGACCCCAGTTGTCCAATGACAGCATTAATACTGTTTGAATCTAACAAGCAAGAATAGTAAAGGAAGCCACTCTTTTGAAAACTGAAGGAATGGAGAATCAAACTGAAAAACAAAATCAATCATTTTGTTTGGACTTGTGAGTAATCATCACTGAAGGCAGCTTTTCCACAAAGGATGCTCTCTTGGTTTGTGTGGCCAGGATGTTTTTCCGCCAACACGAAGGTGGCGTTAAATAAGAATTTGTTCTGAGGCTTTTGTGGTACATTAATGTGTTTTCTAATTTTAATTTTTTTTTACTGGGTAAAATGCTTCAGTTCCTCTAGACGCGGGCAGGCAGACACTTGTATTTTTCTGTTGTTTATGCCAACTCAACCCAGACGGAAAGGATGCCTTCTTGTAAGAGTCTTTCATTGGCCTTAACTAGGATGAAATTATGAATCAAAGTGGTTCTGGCTTTGTTCCTTGTGAAGACGTATGTGTCAGACTGAACTACTAAAGCTAGAGTGAAAGTGGGGGTTTTTTTTTGGCTTTATCTGTAGAATGGAGGGGCGATGAATTAATAAGAAATTTTATTTCTCATTATTTTTTATGAGAAATTATATGGAGCACAGATTTGCAGAAAAGTCACTTCTTCACTGATGGATTCTAGAAGAGCAACTTAGTGTCAAGAACTTTAACCATGCTGGGCACAATCCATCTGTCAAAGTTAAGTATTTTAAACTTCCATTGATTTCAATGAGAGGCTTAAGCACGTGTTTAAAACTCTCCCATTGAAATAAATTAGACTCACTGAGCAATTGTCTCCTCCTACTGGGTGTCACATCTGCCCCTGAAGCCCTCCTAATGTCTGCAGAATGCTCTGCAGGCATGAACCTACTGCTGGCATAGGCCCTGAAATAGAGTACCAGGCAGACAGCGAAGAGGCAGATTTGGAGCTGTTGGATCCAAATCCCCACCATCCTCTGAGAGGAGCTTGGATCAGCCTGGAGCTAGTGTAAAAAAAAAGCCCAGTAAAGCCACACCCATACACCTCCTGCCCTAGCTGGTATGAGCTGGCCAGAGATGCCCCCACAAACGTTAGGATTGCTCTCTTATAGACCAGTCCTATCCAAGTCTCAAAGGTAAGTCTCATTGAGTTCAAATGGGGCTTACTCCCAGTTAAGTACTTAAAAGCACTTAATGCCCATAGATTTTGGTTACAACTCTGCATACAGGTTACCTAAATTCTACCGAAGTTATTTAAGCAACTCAGTTGTGTTCCATCCTTTAAGGAAAACCATAAAGATTGTTGCTTTAGGTATGAATATGATGAAGGCACGGCAACAATGCATAATTTGGAGCATATTTTTCTGCCAGCAGAATAATTGAGATTCCTGGTTTTAAAAACAAAACATCCACATGCACAGAGTCTCTAACAAAGGTAACAAAAATGAATTTTCAAATGGCTTCTGAAAATGCTGCTTTCAAATTACAAACATTACTCTCAAATAAAGAGTCCTGTTGTGCAATATGGTCCTATGCATGTTCACTTGGAGTTAAATCCAACTATGTCCAATAGAGTTTATTGCTACATATGAGTACATAGGACTGCAGCTGTAGACTTCCAAAATACAAGATTTTGTATGATGTAAGAACAGGTTTGCATATACTACAACATTTACATATGAAAATAGTGCCACCCTTGTCTTCATAATAAAGATCATTGCCTTGGGGTTCTTTCCCATTTGCAGATTTGCTTGAAGGATTCAGTGTGTGTGTGTGTGTGGTTTTTGTTTGTTTTTTACTAGAATCCTGAGTACTAACTGGAGCATAGTTGAATAACGTACATTTAATATTTAAAGAACTCTTGAGCTCAGAATTTGCTGGAGAATAAATATTTAGTGCACATGTCTGGATCGCAACAATGTTTTTTAAAAATGGGTTCCCAAAACTTTCAAAAACACAGAACACGCTTAAGACTATATGTGTTTGTTGTATGTTCATTATTTTCATAGGGAAACCAAATGTGATGAACTTAAGGTCTCTGAGTGAGCATCACTGAGAACCAGATTTTACATATCAACACTTATCCCAATCACAATGCTACAACGTCATTTTTAAAGTGAGAAAGAATAAACCTTCAAAAACAGCATCTTTTGATTGGGTGAGAATACAAAACAAGTAACACTTCTTTTAAAAAAACAACAACTGGTAAACTCTCACAGGTTGCAAATAACTGATATCAATTCCTAGCATGGTGTTGTGGAAGACGGGAGACCATTAACACAAAGGGTTCGGCCAAAATTTTATTCAGAAAATTATACTCATATTTAACAAGCATCTTCTTCTTAAATTATAAACTGTTTATGAAGATTGGAAGTTCTACGAAGTCGGACAGCTCTTGCTACAATTTAGTTTCAAATGATAAGACACCAAATGTTTTTTTTAGAAATATCATGATCCAGAGATCAGTGAACAGAAAAGGTTTCTATACACAGATCTGTTGTTCAAGTAAAAAGGATGCTGCAGGATAAGGGGGGGGGAAGAGAATCCACATCTTTTACTAAGTTTCTCCGGACAGAGGGAAAAAGAGAGATCATTTGTCTACTTAATACATTCATATGTTGCCTTTCCCTCCAAGGAGCTCAAAGTGGCATACATGATCCTCCTCCTCTCCTTTTTATTGATGTAAAAATCATAGTAAGAAGGCAACTGTGGTTACTTTTAAAAAGGTTCATACATTTCTAAAGAAAAATCATTCTGGGAAACTTCACATGCGTGTTCCACATTCAGGAGATAGCATATGCTGTATGTGTGAAACAGCCACCACAGATCAAGTATTCATGTAATCTGAAACACAACGTTTTTCTTCAACAGAGGCAGTTCATTCATTCAAGTCCTTGTCCTGGTTCATTCATTGCCAACAGTCAGTAACTTAATAAAACCAAACAAACTCTGGGCCAGTTGCTTTGTGTAATATTGCAATAGTTCGAGTAGAAGTCAGCAAAAGCATTTTCACTGAGTGAACCTGCTTGGACTATGCAACCCACTCATGTGCATGCAGTAAAGCACCAGGACTGCTCAGATGAGCCCCAGCTTGCTGTTTCGCTGTGTGTGGACTGGCAACGTGCATGTGTGTGTTTCTCCAGCAGTTGCCTTGCATAAACTTTATTGCAGGTTAGAAGGTTTCTTCCACATTCATTTCCCTGCATGGCTCCTGTGCCCTCATGCTGTATAGGCCTAGGACACCATGTCTATCAGCACCTGACACAGGAACAAACAGAACACTGTTTTCTCTTAGGTCCAACTCGAATAGTTGGGAGTCTACTGCCCTGCCCTGGGCTTTGACTCCTCATGCCATCCAGGGATTTTTGAAATCAAAACCATGGCAATCCTGTTCCACAGCAGGGCACCACAGGGCTCAAACCAAGTAATATGGTCACAGAAACCAGGAACCTTACTCCCCGTGCCTTTGGAAAGTTCTCAGACAGGGGGAGGCATTGTCTTGATCTATGCTATTGTGCAGTACCTATCCAGATCAACATGGCCAAATAAGGATACTATGGGGCATCCCATGGCACAAAATGTTTTTTATGCATAGGGGACAGGAAGGAAAAGCTGCCTATATGTTCCTCCATCATGGGAATGCAATCACTACTGATGGCCACATGTGAACTAGGTATCAAATTATGAAATACTAAGCAATCAAACATGTGTGAGGTGGCTAATAATTGTAGATTTTTCAACATTTCCATAAAGGTTGACACGGATACCAGGAATGAGGGGGAAATATTTCCAGATGGACAGGGAGTGGCTTCATTTTTGGCCTTGCTTAAGGTGTGTAGGCTATCTTGATTCATTCTTTGTACAGTTGTACTCTGGTTTGCGCCTTATAAGCCTCGTAGCTGCCACTTTTTCAACAACACTCTTCATAAATGTAAAGGGACAAAATATTCACTTATCTGTTGTCTGACAACGAATGCAGTAAATAAAATTCATAGTCCAGAGCTAAGCCACAAACCACTTCTACCTACTTTCTCTATTATAATTTGGATGGTTTTTAAGTGTTTTGCGACATTTTTAGGTTATAAAAAATGCCTTAGCAGGTCAGGAAACAAATATTTTCTTTGCCTGAAGCTTTTACTATATAATCTGTCTTGTGCTTCAGGTCTGAAGTACTGCTGCGTTAAACCACATTCTTAATTTGCCCTCTGCTGCGTCTCCCTGCTCTGTGTCACTATAGCAACAGGAAGTCTGAAGGAGGAGAACAGGAATATATTCCTAAGGTAGGTGCTCAGCAGTTATTCTTCATTTTTTTCTTTCTTTCAAATGTTCTCAGATGGAATTGCACAAGACCTATCACGTTGATATTCCAATATGAAACATGACATTCAGTGTTTTTCGGAACGCTGAAATATTTTAGATCCCCAAATCCTTTGCTCTTCTGCTAGGAAACATACTTTTGGCACGAACTGTCCTGTGGATCAGGAAAGCATCCACGGATAAACTGAAGAGACAGCCAACTCCAGGTTTTTAATTTGGAAAACATTTGACTTCTATGAAATGCTGCCTTGGTGTACTTTATTTTCCTATATTAAACAGGGTTCACAAGCAACATTAGCCCAGGAAAGAAACAAACAAAATCACATTTTATGTGAGGAAACATCTAGCTTTCAGGATTGTGGCTGAATGAGGAAACAACAGACTCAGGGCTAAATGGCCTTGCCTCCCTCTCTAGCTGAGATCTTGCAGCATATCTTAAGGCCAAAGGAGGCACAACACAGGGGATCTGTAAATAGGATTGTCTACATTAAAAAATAAAAATAGAACTTTCCTCCTCCCTTTGGATTTTACCACATAGCTGGGGGTGTGGGGTTAATTCCCCCTCTTACACCTCTTGCATGAAAATTGCCCTCAAACCTGCTATTTGCCCCTTTCCTCTAATCCCAGATGTGTAAGGAAAGGCATGTTCCAAGCGCATTTCCTTTTCAAAAAAATCAACCTATTTAAGAACAAGAAAGGCATTCAGAAATGCTTGAAGATGCTCTCTGTACTCTAAGATTCAAACAAATGTTTACAAGGATAACCAGTTACAAGGCACTTTGCTGCCTGAAGTGGAGCCCACATAGTGCCCCCTGCCTGCTAGGGCCAAGACTTGCTGCATCACTGGAACACTAATTCCTCCCTTCATCTATTCGCACCTCCACTGTGGCACTGCCTGAAGTAGGTTACCTGATGAATGGCAGGGCCAGCTCTGAGGGTAATTATGCATCTGAAAGATTTCTTTTGAAAACAAAAAACAAAAACAGCATAGTGTGACACTTATACACACACCCTCCCCACCACTTCCCAAACTGCTTTTCATTTAACAAAAAATGTTGAGGCTTCTTAACACTCATCAGCATGTAACATGTTATTTGCCTCTAACTGATATCCACTGCCGTATAACTGCCATCTTTCTCTTCTCCTGTGTGTGGGGTGAGTAGGGGAGAAGGCTAAGAATGGATCCTGGGGGAAATGGCCATCCAGGAGAGTAAAGGGTAATTCAAGCTTTAGAATTGGGAAAAGGCTAAAGATGGGCCCTGTAGAAGACTTTCTTTTTCCTTACTTCTGATTCCTCACCTTGACGTTTCCCTTTCCCTAGGGTCTCTGAAAAAGAGGCTGTATCAAACCTTGTGACTGGGCAAATCTAAGCTTGCAAGATGGGTCTGTTCCATACAACGGATGCAGAATCTGGAACTATGAGGGTTGTGTGAAACTGCCATCTGCTCTTAAACTCTGAACGTCATTTAGCAAAACATACCCAAAAAAGAGAAACGTTCTTGATGGAACACAAACAGTTCTTTCTCATTTTACCCTGCCCATGTTCACAGCATTACACGGCTTATTTTCTCTGCCCGCAGCCTCACAACATCCCCCTCCACCCCCAGGCAAAGGGCACGGTGCCCGCTTCACCCAACTGTAAGGAAAGGCCAGGCAGTAGCATGATGCAGCAAAAGAAAATGAAAACGAGGCAAGATGGATGGAGCGAAGCCTACACAGTGACAGAAATAACTTTTCATATCACAGAAAATAATCACCTCTCCCACACAAGCTGCTCACAGAGAAAGCATAAAGGCTGAGACTCATTTCTGGCGTCTGGTAAAAATGCTTCTTGACAAGAGGTTTGAGTGCGCGTTTGTGTAGACTTCCCAAGGTTAAAGCGATGGTTAACCAGTTTAGGTGTGATGCAGTGTACCCCTCTCTGTGCTCCTGTGCGAGACAAGCAACCATATAACAACTTCCTACAACGCTAACCAAGTTTGTACTGAGATGGTAAATCTGTGTGCAGGGTTGTACCTTTTCATAAAGCAAATGGCAGATTGTATCTTGAATTCTCCTCCGTATCTGAAAATACACTCCTGCATATAGAAAACTAGATGCCATGGAGAAGAGCCCGTAGCCTAGCCTCCCTGATGAGGGAGTTTTCTCTCTTTTTTCATGTAACATCCCTCCGACCACTTTACAACCTCAGTGAGGGCACCAACATATGAGAGGTGGGAAATTCATTACTAGATCCCCCATGGTTTTTTTTTGTGTGCTTTTTTATTCTAGTTATTAGCAGCTGTAGGGTGGAGGGACCCCAAATCATATCAGGACCACTAGAGGAGGGAGGTTTACTCTTTCCTTCTGTGCAGTTTTCCCATTTGGAACTGCCCCAGGGAACACACACAGTAACCTGCAAGGCACTTTATGCTTTCCCCTGTGGGGCAAATGGAAGCTTCAAGGGTGGGCAGTTTAAATTATGAGTCCTGAATGAAAATGTATTTCAACTCTCCCACATCCCCACACTGTGTTTTTTAAAAGGGGGTTAAAAAGTATATCCAGTGCACATCTGACACCCACAAGTCAATTCATACCCATGATTCATGCTGACTCCAGTTGTAAAAATCTGCAGTCTCCGCAAAAGATATACTGCGATTATAAAAACGTCAGTTCCAGAATTAATTCATGAATCAAAGACAGGACTATGCACAGTTACGTTAGCTAAAGGTCACACCCAGAAAAGGGGGAAGTTAATTTGAGTGTACAAAAAAAACCCCAGAAGACACAGAGGGTGCCCCTAAACCAGGGTGGTGATTATGCCGTCCAACAACTTCCGGCGCAGCTCAACTACCATCATCCCTCACCATTGGCTATGGTGGTTAGAGATGATGGGAGTAGCTGTCCACCAACATCTGGGGGCCACATATTTCCAACCACTGTTCTAGATAGAGGGCTCCAAGCTACGGATGTACAGATTTTGTTAAATGAGTTTCATCTGTGTTGCATGGACTGTTGAGCGTCTTTCGTTTCATCATCCGCTTATTAACAGAATTGGATTTTTTTTATTGTTTAGCAAAAACGTAAGCGAATTTTGTTCCATTTGCACTAATGCACATTAGCACTAATTTGCACTTGTGCTAATGTGCACTAGCAGAACCTCCCCACAAAACCTGCACAATCCATGTAACCAGGGCCTGCACTACCATTAGGCCAACTAGGCAGCCGCCTAGGGCATAGACCTCAGTTTTATACAAATTACCTGTTTTAAGAAAAAAACAAAATAGAAGGAAAATATAAACTCTTCCTGAACAGCAGAATCGAAGTTGGCAATTTTTTTTGGGGGGGGGGCAAGTAGCTCGCCTTCCCTAGGGTACAAAATAGTCTGGCACATGCCCTGCATGCAACTTAGGAGTCTGAACTTATCTGAATCTCTTGCACATTTCTCCAACATTCCTACTCCTAGCACCACCAATCAAAAGCCATTGTACTGTTATTCCATCTTTCCCTCCTTAACAGATTTTTTTTTCTCTCATAAGAAAAAAGATGGGGGAAGTCAGTGAGGAAAAAAATGGGAGGGTGAGAAATGGAAAATGACACTATAACATTCCATGAATGAGGCAGGGTGATTGCACAATAAAAGCCTCATCTGAAAGCGCCCAAAGTGTCGCAAGGAAAGAGAATGTTAAATATTCACATAGATGTTAATATCAGCTGACCCAGTGAATCATGTGCTGTGTGGGCGAGCGGAAATAGTGGAAATTGCTCATGGGCAAAAACAAAGCAAAAGGTCAATATTAAGACTCAGGTGATGAAAAGTATAAGCTGTGACATTAACAGCTGCCCCTTAGCTGGCAGTATAACAGTAGACATATGGGATCAAGAAGAAGTAAGGACAATACACACTGTTATTCTACATTTCAGAAACATATAAATGAAGCTTGCCTGGAAGTGGCAAACAGGAAGCATTTTGAGCCTCTCTAAACAAGATATTTATTGCATGCTAGTGATAGGCCAATCACGGAAGTTTGCAGATCCATTACATGATGTTGTCAACTGCCAGGATGTCTCTCGTACTATCCTCTGGAAATCTCACTTTTAAAAAACACAGATAATGTGATAATATTCCAGTGCAAAATTCGCCGTTGCACTATAATTATACTACTAACTGACGCAGTCTCATTAAAGTGGATGGAAGTAAATGGAGCACGCAGAGAGGAAGAATTCAATTTCAAACCATGTGGCTGTCCATGGCCACCTGTGTAATGGTGCTGAACATATTCCCAGAGAGAAAGTAAAGGCAGAAATCTCCAGTAAGACAGTGGTGTGTTTTTTAAATGTGGAGAAGCTTTTTTACTCTGGGGAAACCTAGAGTGATGGTTGTCAGGATGGGATCCAGGTTCCCTGATTTAGTTTCAGATGAGCATGAACAAGAAGAATCTCAGCCAAGTCAGGGAGCAGGGGAGGAAATTCTCCCAAGACTCTCCAGGAGTCACGGAGGAATCTTCCCAGGCACTTATCAAATAGGAGGCCCAGGTTCAGAGATCAGCTCCCCCCACCCTGGGAATTCAGTCTTTGTTGGAGGGAGAGGGAGCACTGGTATTGACAGATCCCAGAGTCTGCCACAGGGTCAAGGGTGTGGGAGGCGTTTTGCCAGACTAGCTGCACGTCAGAAGTTGTATCCTGAGGAACCTCTCTCCTGCTCATAGCAACTGGTGCCCTTATCAGAACCCAAACAAGTATCAAGAGGACTTGTATCTAAACCTTTAGAGTTGTAGGTGTACAGAGAGGGGGACATGTGATTGATGTGTTATTCCACTTCATATATTATGTAGGAATTGCATTTGCTACAGCTACATCAGTTATACTGCTTATTGCAATGACACATAAAGTTTGCAAGGTTTTAATTAGGCCTCCTGTGAACTACTTCAACACTTAAAACACATTACATCATGCTGCAAAAATAATTTAATAACAGTGCAATGGATTAGGTATTTCTGTGAGTAACAGGCTAATGGTAATGAGAACCGATTCCGTGAATCTCTGCATTACTGATCAAGGCTTCAGTAGTTAGTTACTGGAAAACATAAGAGTAGATCCAGTGTGGTATAGTGGTTAGAGTGTTGGACTTAGACCAGGGAGACCTAGGTTTAAATAATCAGCCATAAAGCTTACTGGGTGACCCTAGGCCATCACTTACTCAGCAGAACTGACCTCATAGATTGTTGCGTGGAAAGAACAGGTGGAGAGCATGTATGTGTATCACCTTGAGCTCGTCTGAGGAAAGGTGGGGTAAAAGTGGTTTTAGGATGTACAACCTGCAACAACCAGTTGCATCTGTTTATTAAGTGAAAAAAGCCATGGAGATTGTCCTCTCTCTAAAGGAATCTATGAAAAAAAACATAATGAGATACAAAAAAATGCCTTTTTTAAAAAAAAAAGCCAATTCTGCTTCTTTGCAGATGACAAACTATGGAATTCATTGCCAGTCCGGAAGATAGAAAAGGAAATAGAAAAGGATCAGACAAATTCAAGGAGGGTAGGTCTATCAACAATATTACCTAAAAGGAACCTCCATCTTTAGACACAGTGTGCATCTGAATATCAGGTGCTGGGGACAACCCTGTTTGTGCATTCCCTGGAAGCATTTGTCTGACTGCTGTTCAAATGCTGGACTGGATGAACCTTTGTAAAGCAGAGCTCTTCTTCTGCATATTCTCTTGCACAGGAAAGGAAAGGAACCTCTCGTGCAAGCACTGAGTCATTACTGACTCTTGGAGGGATGCCAGCTTTTGCTGATGTTTTCTTGGCAGGCCTTATAGCGAGGTGGTTTGCCGCTGCCTTCCCCGGCCGTTATTACCTTTCCCCCAGCTAACTGGGGACTCATTTTACCGACCTCGGTAGGATGGAAGGCTGAGTTGACCCGAGCCAGCTGCCTGAAACCAGCTTCTGCTGGGATCGAACTCAGGCCGTGGGGAGAGTTTCAGCTGCAGAAACTGCTGCTTTACTGCTCTGCGCCACACAAGGCTCTTCTCTTGCATAAGCATGGCATAATTGGGAGAAAATTTGGCCATTACAAAGCAATATAGATGTACAGAGAGGGGGACCCATAACTGATATGCTATGCCACTCTAGATGTTGTGTAGCAATTGTATTTTGCTGCAGCCGCACCATTTACAATGTGTGTTATACTGACACACATTTTCTTAGGACATAAGCATCTCTAGTTATATCCTATTATTATTATTATTATTATTTATTTATTTATATAGCACCATCAGTGTACATGGTGCTGTACAGAGTAAAGCAGTAAATAGTCGAAAGGTACTGAAGAATAGGCTATGGCTGTCATGCACACATCCACTGTATGTTTGGAGCTATGTATCTTCCTGGAACACTTGATTTGTTCACAGGTATAATATCATAAAAGCCACAGCAAATATAATTCCCATGTAAAGTGTAGAGGTGCAGCAGTAGCCTGTTGATCTGACCAAACAGCACATCAAGACATACCCAGATGCAGTGTGGGACCAAGGGACAGAAAACAGAGCACAGTGGGTTCCTAGGAACTGAGCAGGGAATTCTGGGTTCTTAGAACCCAAATTAACAATTCAAGGAGGACAGAGTTGGAACTGTATTTTCCCTGACCACAGTTCTTAGAGGCTGCCCACTACAACACAGGAAATAGATAAGGAGGCAAAAAGACTGACACTTAGGACTTCAGACCCCAAAAGAATGATCATGAAGAACATGCAAAATGTTCCCAATGAAAATAAGAGTATACTCATAGTTCTCATGGAACAAGAATGTTTTTCAAGATTTTCTCATAGGTACCTCACAAGTTTTTTCATCCTTTTTCTATATAAACTGACTCTGAACTTGGCGGAGCCTTCCTAAAAGAGCTTTTTTAACCCCAATCTCAGTTTCTCTTGCAGATTTTATTTATTATTAATTTTATTTATTACATTTATATCCTGCCTTTTTTCTTCCAAGGAACCCAAGGCAGCGTACATAATCCTCCTCCTCTCCATGTTATCCTCACAACAACAACCCTGTGAGGTAGGTTGGGCTGAGAGTCTGTGACTGGCCCAAAGTCACCCAGTGGGTATTCATGGCTGAGTGGGGACTAGAACCTGCACCTCCCAATCCCCAGTCCAACATCTTAGCCACTACACCAGACTGGCTCTAATTTTGACAGGCTGTGGGTAAAATCAACCACCATGTGCACAAGCTAGTGCTCCAGAACAAACTTAGTGGATAAGGCACAAACACTCAGAGCTGATGTGGTAGTAACAACACCAGATACAAGAGCGTGGAAGCAGAACACTCTCATTTATGCAAATTAGTAAAAGTGCTGTAAAACAGTTGAGGAAAGAATATGGGCTGAGCCAAGGAATACTCAGTATTTCTGTTTGTGTCCAAATTTCAGTTAACAGAGTCGTGTAATCATCAGCCTCCTTAATTTAAAACAAAATGAAAACAACAGGTTATGTTGGAACTATGTAATCATTATAAGAAAAGGGTGCTTAATTATATCCCATTAGGTCCTAGAAGCTACGGATTTGAATCCTGTTTGGTTTCACTGAAATTATACCTGTAGTTCAATTTATCAGACTGAAATGGTCTATTATACCTATACTTCAATTTATCAGACTGAAATAGTCTATTGTAGCTGAAAAGAGATTGTGTTTCCTTCTGAAAAGGAGAAATTGATATACTTTCTCCCAACCAATGGCTAGAAATTTTCATGATGATTTCCAATTTTCATGATGATTTCCAAATCCAATTTCAAGTGGGAAAAAACCTGCAGTTAAGGAAAGCATTTATACTCACTCTTAGCCCACAAGTACCTTTTTAAAAAATCCATCCTTTTTCATGCAGAGAAAATGAGCCATATAGTGGAGGGTGGATGATTAGCACCTATAGTTTGGGAAGGAGGGGGGTTAAGAGGGGAAAAACCTCTTCAATATCTCTGTTCAGAGATTATCCTGGATTGCAAGGTTGCAATTCTACATTTAAATTATAAAAGCGAAAGAAAAATATTTTGCACATACTTTTACATTTTTTTAATCATATAAGTTAGTGGTTAGCTAAAATATATTAGGAAGAATGCTGTAGTTTGGCCAAATCTCCTTGCTTGAACATCTATTTCAAAGCTGACAGGTGTTATTCATTCTCAAGATATGGAAATGTGCAGTAACACAACTGTGATAAGTTCATTTTAAGAGTCACCTCCCTCCCCCGATAGCAGTTCAAAAAAGAAGACTGGCAACCTAATTATGGTGTTGTTAACTGGCTTCCAGTTGCTCATTCTAAGGACAAAGGGGTATTGGGACAGATCCACACCTTGTTTCAAATCATTACGAATGAAGAATAAAAAGCAGGATATAACTCTATGAAAATGGTAAATGGAATGTGGATTGTGCCCCAACAGTTATCAGTGCACTTCAATGCCGCTATAAAGCAGCTAAATGGCTAATAGGTTTCTATATTGCTAGGACAGTATTATTCAACAGGCAGCCCAGAGGTGCATGTAGCCTACACTGGCTGCAGACTTTTCCCGATTTATTTATTTATTTATTTATTTATTTATTACATTTCTATACTGCCCAATAGCAGGAGCTCTCTGGGCGGTTCACAAAAACATCCATTCCTTATCCCAAGTGGGCATCAAGGACAACAGCATTTGGGCTAAAAGCTTTATCCCATGTACCTGCTTCCCTGGGATTATCCCCGTAGCACTAAGCTTTCACGGTTGTTGTTGTTTTTGCTACCGGGCGACAGCAATCCTTTGCATACCAGGAAGTGAGTTTAAGGGGGGGAAATGTAAAAAATCATTAAAAATCAACGGATGATCCAATTCAATTCAAATTTGGTATGCTTAAAGCTCTCCCTAATATCTATTACTGTGCCAATTTTGGTGTCTTTATCTTTAAAGCTTACACAGATGTAAGCATTTCTTTAAAATCGTGCTCCTGCGCCCCAGCGGCGGCTCAGAAGTTATGCTCAAAATGTTGGGGCTAAATACGGCAAATCTTTTTGCTTTATTGCACAATTACAGCAGGATGCATGGGAGTTCTTCACAATCAAAGCAGATTATAAGGTGGAAAACTTCTGAGTCCTCTGCATGCAATTCGCAGTGATAGCACAGTATAACGCTGGTGTGATCAAGCTCTAACTCATCTTGGCTCAGCAAATGGTGTGGATCTTATTCTGGACCAATGGTCAATAGCTAGTTGCATTCAATGCTGTCTTCAGGAGAGTGGGGAAGCACCACGTAAGAAAGGGGTGACAACTTCGAGTCTCAGCGCTGTGTGGCAGGTATGCGTACTGTGCAAGTAGCTCCAAAGAACTTCTTTCCCCCATCAAAATAGTTGAAAACAGAAACCTAGTCCTTTACCAATACTTGTATTTCCAAGATAAAAGCCACAGTTCGCACACTCTTCATGTGTCTTTACTTGGATGTCAGCACCAGAAATGCAGAATGTCACATTAGAAATAACGCTTAATCTCTGGGGCCAACATAGCAATAGATATATCTATCTAGTTACTAGGGCTCTGTGTTCCCTTCGATTATTGTCACAGTACTGACCATAGACAAATGTAATGCTTAAAGAGCAAACCTTATGTGTGTGACTTGGTTGAACAGCTTCTACGTAACAGGAACCCATTTAAAGCCAGAGAAAACATGCTTTCTTGAGATAATACCTGTTCTGATCAATAGTACAGCAGATACTATATGACCTCTCTCCCACAAAATCCCTCAAAAAAGAAACAGGCCAAGCAAAATATAACAAACTCCCGAGGAAGAAAGGAAGTGGTTTGGCAGAAACGTCACTTTAGGATTGTGGGAGGCATGTTTAATTTTATTCTAAGATGTCTGACGTCAAAGAGGACAGAGGGAAGCAGTAACACTGGGGTGGGGAGAATGGATGTTTGAACCAAACCCATTGCTATTCTGTACCTGATATGTAACATCACTTGAGAGAACGATAAAAGAGCTTTGCTTGTTCAATAATGGCAGCCATATTGGCAAAAAGATTAAAAGCTCAAATTGTCGAAAGAACCAACAAGGAAAGGATTATGAAAACAACCAACACTAAAGATAGATAGAAGTAATGGTCTAAGACACTGAAAACTTAAAAGGCTTGATGAATGCTTCTCTCCACGTAGTATAACATTAGTATATTAAAATAGAGCTTAAACATATTACCATAAATTAATTCATCCAAACCATACTGAAAGGTTTAATGAAAGTAGAACTGTATTGATAACGCTCTTGAATAACCATCATGGGATTTCTTTAATTTATCTTTTTTAATAGCCCAACCAGCAAAAGGTACATGTACTAGTCATTTGATACCCATGAACTGGGGGGAGGGGGAGGAGAGAGAGATACAACTGATTTCTTATTTAGAAAAACGTCCTTGCCAGCTTAACAAGAGGCAACAGGAGTGGCTATTTACACGCCTGACTGAAAGTATGAACAAATGAACACCGGATTCCTCTGTCCTCCTTTATTCTTATGTACCCAAAGCACTGCACCTTACAAAATGCATTCTTCTTTACTTAAAATATATTAGTCGTGTCAGAAGATACTTATCATAGCTGGCACAAGAAAAAGGCAATGTATTTAAATATCTATATTTTACATCCATATTTTAAAAGCCAGTGAGCCCAATACACAGTTTTGCAATTACCTCAAGTTTCACATTGAGCACAAGGATCTCTATTTGATGTATGTTAGAGACAATTTTATGTACAAAAGGGAATTTCTGGATCGTGCTGTATACACAGAATCCAGTTTTTCGACCATTTAGGGGTACTTCCAGATGGATAGAGGTACCCGCTCAAAATGCACAGGAAAGTTATTTTGTCTTAAGGGGTGTTTTTTTTAATGTAGTAAGAAAAATATGTGGGGAAGGTGGTGGGCAATGCAAGAGGGTTACAAATGGAAGACAATCATGTCGGACCCCCATAAAATTCCATTAATGAGGCAGGGTTATTGCACAGTAAAAACTTTGTTTGGAAGCACCCCTTGATTACATTAGCAACCTAAAATAAACCAGAAGATATCTATTCCATGCTCCCTTTTATGAAACTCTGTCTAATCCACTGCTCATTTAATAATCACTGAAAAGTTGTGGAATACCATGAATTAAAATTCAACTTCTTACAGTAGGATGAACACCTTCTACGTCACTGCATTATATGCTTTTCATGATTTATTAAATTTGTAATTTTGCATTGCTGCTGTTTTTATCTGGTTGAGCTTTTATGTTGTATTTTATATTATGGTTTTATACTGTTGTTTTATACTTTGAATGTTTTTAATTTTTGTGAACCGCCCAGAGAGATTGGACAGTATAGAAATGTAATAAATAAATAAATAAATATTTTTAGAGTATCAGCCAACATGAACACACCCATCTCTAAAAGTCTTATAGCCCTGGGAACCTGGATGTGATAAGAAACCGTTATTATTAGATAGTATTTGAAAATATAAAGTGCACCTGGGTGCAGTGAGATAAAACCTTACCCTATGTTCTCATGTAATGTATTTCCCCAGTCCTATCAGCAATAGCCAATGATCTGAAGTGGAAAGCTGTCGGAAACATTCAGTGTGATGACATCAGAATATGACGTATGTTTTGCTACTTGTTTCAAGGCACTAACTCAACAAAAGATGCTGGTTTTTGGTGACAGATATGGCGTACATAATTCTTATAATGTGTAGTTTCATTCTTATCTCATTGGGTTGTACTGCAGTAATGTTGTTTCTGTAGCTTGTATAAATGTCTTCCACTGCTTTTTCATTACATACAGAAAGCCTGAATTGAATACTTTCTCTTTCTCATTTCTACATCACTGTTTTAAGGCCACAAGTGCTCCATTAAGTTCTCACTTCACTGCGATGTTCAAATGCAATGGAGATTTATAGGTTTATTGCTATCTGCATGTTCATCAAGCACTTTCTTCCTATTAGTCTTCATTTTATCCTTTCCTTCCAGGGCTTTTTACAACATTTTTTATGATGCTGAGTCACTTGCTGCTATATTTCCCTGCAACACATTAGATCTATTTAAGACTAACCCAATAACAACTTAACAGTTGAGTTACTGTTGGGTTAGTCCTGAACAGATTTGTTGTATTGAAGGAAAAATAAAGACAGGTGCCTCACCATAGAGAATGAGGGCTGATTCTCAACTTCAGACTGAAAATGCTAGAGAGTCACCATGAGCGACTCCATTATTTGAAAAGATTTACAAATATCTCCTTGGAATGGATGCCAAATACATTTCATAAGGAAAAATGGATCACATGTACGCAAATAAGAATCATATAATGGCTGTGTTTGGAACATGGTTAGTATTATGAAAATAAAGCTGGGTAGGCCTTGGACTCATGCACTCTCAGCCCCTCTCCTCCAGTGCAGCCATGAGAAGGAGATTGGAAGAGTCCATTTCTGTTTTAGATTAACAAGAATTTAGCATGGCCTTCTCCCACCTGGTTCCTTCCAGATATTTCAGACTTCAACTCCCATCAGTCTGAGCCAGCAAGGGCACTATGTTATGGAAGGCTGATTTGGCATGCTATCTAAATCCTAAACTGTTGTTCATCTTAACTATCCTTGGTTGAAACAAGCCAGCTTCAGTAACTTTTAAAAAATTGGTTTGTCTCGACAAACCATAATTAAGATTAATCACAGTCTGTCCAGGTTCAGATGATATGCTAAACTGTAGCTAGTAATTTAAGGTGCAATCCTATCCATGTTTAGAAAGGGGGAAAAATCACCTTCATCTCCCATGCAGGCTGGAGAATGCTGGGAGTTATTGGAGGTGTTTTTTGTTTGCTATATAAACTCACATAGGATTGCATCCTTAAAAATGGTCACCACCTTAACACAACATAGCACTGAGCTCTGACAAATGCATGAAATTATCATATAGATCAACCTTCCTCAACCTGGTGAGCTCCAGATGTATTGGACTACAACCCTCATCATCCTGGCTGTCATCCTCACCTGAGTATGATGGGGGTACTAACAAAGCACATCTGTTACATTTCATTTTCAATAACTTTCCAGTGACACAGAGGATATTCACTACTTTGAATGTTTGATCTGTTCAGTACATGATTTGAGCAGCTAAAATAAGACAGGCTTGTTTTCTTTTGCAATTAGTTTGACGTCAGCCCTTCATTTCCACTAGAATTACTAGACTAGCAGGGCTTGTCATCTGCTTCCACCTTTAATAGTCCAGAATGGGCAATAAAGCACTTAAATTATATAAGCAGTTTAATGATTAACAATAATTGTGATCATCATCAGATTTCCCTCACCACTACCATTGATGTGTCTGTCCTGCTGGAATACCAGGCCTGAATTTACCTCAGCCAGCACAGAAAATGTCAAGGCATGTTAATATTATTTCTACTTAAGCTGAAGCACCTGTTTTCAACAACAGTATACTTCAGACTGTGTGATTATGAACCTCTGAAGAGAAATTAAGATGGATGGCCAATAAACTGCAAAATATGAACTTCAGATGTTTGAAGGTCATCTTTGGATTGAACAAAGGCTTTGAATTAAACTTCTGCTACTTCTCCAAGCAGCAGCTGCTCCAGAGATACCAAGAAATTCTTTATCAGCAAATACAGCTGCTCCTCTTGAAGAACACAGGCTACAACGAAAAAGTAATGTTCCTTCAGGTAGTTCAAATACACAACAAGTGTTTCTTCCACTTTTGCCTCAACTCTCACTGCTTTAAAGATTATTCTGGAATTGGGATTGGTTACTCAAGATCACCTGCTATCAACACCTGCCCTTAAGAAGACTAAATGTATCACTGGAGGCTATTCATAATGGCCAGGCTCCTAAAATGAACTAATTTAAGGAAATTCAGAGGGCAAGTTTCTGTCCCCTCCTCTATGCTCTGAAGCCTCTCTAGAGAGTTCGATACTCTCCTGAACAATTACTCCAACACCAGCATCCATCCTATATTGTTCAAAAGCCTCCCCAGCCCCTCACTGGAGAGGATTTTTAGAGGACACCAGTGACTGCAGGGTGGAAAAGTGGACAGGAAACTTTCCTTCCATGCATTTCCTTAGTTAAGCTATGCTAGAATCGAAGATGACATCATTACCCATGTGTTTCCCTATAAAGTACATACACACACACACACACCATTTTTTCTAACCACCCTTCTAACCAAATGTGTGACTTCCACAGATTTCAACCAGTTAATATTTGATAGCTGCAACAAAGGATTTTCCTATAAATTAATTGGGCATGAAGGATGCTTTGTGTTTAAGGGTGATCCCATTGCATTTTACAATGCAGCGCCAGTCCAAGCCAAGTATAATACTCTTTAAAGCTTTCCCTGGGAATCCAAATTCAGAATCTTGTTGAAGTCAGTGGTGAATGGAGTTGATTGGAGGTTCGCTTTCTCAGGTTATTACACTGCTCTGTAGTTCCCTGCTGGCCAACGGGTGTATCCAAGTGTTAAATGTATTGTGACATGCCATCTGAGGCAACAAAGGAATATTTAGTTGGCTGAATTAAACACACTGAATTTCAATGGAGAAAAATGGACACATCCAACAGAAATGCTAAATGTGAGACAATTCGATAAGAAAGCTTTAGTGACTATTAGCAATTAAAATGCATCTGTCCTTGATGCTTCCAAATATTCTTTGATACTTGTCAGCATTTTACTGATATAATATGGTTGACAATTTCCCACACATCAGACATCTGTGAGTCTTTTTGCTTTCCTCTTGACCAAGAATGTTTGAGCTCTTCCGTAAAAACATCAGTTAGCATCCTCTCTATAACTATTATATAATCTTTCTTTACAAACATTAATGAAATGATGTAACTTGTTTTCAGAGTGCTTTACATTTGTTCAGTGCCAGTTAATAACTCGGGCTAGGCCAACTTTGTTTTTTTATGTTGATTAGCTGTATTAGCTGTATAACTATTTGGCAATCTCAAAAATGGGGTTTGATGCAGCCAAACAAAAACATTCTTACAGCACAAACGTATACATGTCTACTCAGAAGTAAGCCCCGCTGAGTTCAATGGGACTTATTCCCAGGTGGATGGGTATAAAATTGCTACTTAACAGTGCAATATATGAACGTTTACTTGAAAGTAAGGCCTATTATGTTCAATGGAACTTTCTTCTAAGTAAGTGTGCATAGAATTGCAGCGTAAGTCACACTCTTTGCCACTGAAATCATAGCTTTAAAATGTGATTAACTTCATCTGGCTCCACCATTTCTTGAGAATACAACTAAGAGCTAGTATTCTTCTCTACATTATTGCTAACCATAATTTAATTATCTGGTTCAAAGGCATACACTTCTGCCACCCCTCCCAAATAATCTCTCGTGATGGAAAAAACACTTGCTTGATAATTTTCATACACCAGTCATCTAGCCAGCCCCAGAATTCCCAGAAGAGAATGCTGGAATAATCACACACCCAGAGGGTAAAATCCTGCGTAAGTCATACTGAGAGTAGACCCATTAAAATGAATGGGACTTACTTTAGTCATGGCTAACTTAAATCCCATTTCTTTCAATGGATTTGTTTGAAGTCGGGCTTATGGTGGATTTTACTAGGGCTGTGCTCCGCTTCGCTTCAGTTCGTAGAAGCGATAGCAGAGCAGCCTGATTCACCTCCGCCAAAGGTGGAGCCGGATCGGGGGAGCTGCAGATCGAGACAAAGCGGATCAAGATGAAGTGAATCCTTCGCCTCGATCCGGAGTTCCAAAGAAAGGTAAGTGGGGGGGAGGGGGCTTACCTGGCGCCGCCTCAGTCCGTGCAGCGACGGCAGCAGAGATCGGTAAGGACCAGGGGGGAGGGGGCTTACCTGCCTCCATCGTCAGTGTTACATCTAATTATTACTAACCACAGAGTTCAGGACACTATAAGACTGCAGTTTGCAAACCATGCTATACTCCCAATGGTTAAACAATTGCTAAACAATGGAACACCTCCTCCCATATGTACCTGGCCGGACCCTAAGGTCATCCTCAGGGGTCCTTTTCCATGAGTCCCTGCCAAAGGAAGTGAGGCAGGTGGCTACCAGGAGGAGGGCCTTCTCTGCTGTGGTACCCTGGCTGTGGAATGAGCTCCCTAAGGAGGTTTGCCTGGCACCTACACTATATTCTTTTAGACGCCAGGTAAAGACCTTTTTAATCTCCCAGTATTTTAACAGTCTATAAATTAATTTTAACTTTGCTGTTTGAAATTTGTATTTTAAATTTGTATTTCTGCACTGTTGCTGATTTTACCCTGGTGTGCTTTTATATTGTATTTTATATTAGTTGTTTTATACTTTGAATGGTCTTAATTTTTGTGAACCGCCCAGAGAGCTTTGGCTATTGGGCGATATAGAAATCCAATAAATAAATAGTGTACAGATAGTGTTATAACTACACAGGCTCTTTATCACAAGCATACAAATCTTATGAAATGAAAATAAAAACACTACTCCATGCACTGAGGTGAGCAGTTCTCAGTTTGGGTCTCTGTGTTAGTTTTCCTGAAAAACTGATTAGACAAGTACAGAATCCTGATCGTTGGACCGCTATTGTCACTGCAGCCCTACACAGCAGGGCCATATGTAAACCAGCCCGTAGCCTTCCTTCTTTCTACAGTTTCAGAACTCCTTCAGAGAAGTGTTTCTCACACATAGAAAACATTTAATGATATGTTTATCTCGGTAGTTACTGTGGGTGTGAAGCGCAGCATTAGGCCTCCTTAATTGCATGTTTGCCTGATGGGCAACCTGACTGGTGTGCTGAAATTGCTCCAGTCTTCATCTTTCTTATATCTGTTCTTCTGCATGATAAGGAGCCTTTACTCACTGGCATATTCTACGTACTCTCACTGTATTTTGCATCCTACATAATAAACCCTTTGTTCTACAAAGACTGGAAACTACAGTATTAGATTTTTTTTAAAAAAAACAAACAAACTCTGCACCAAGTTTGAGCTGCTTGACTTAGTGACTCCTTTCCAGTTCCAAGATATCCTTTTCTTCACTTCTTTTTTTCTTGTCCTCTTTTTCAATGAAAGACTTTCCTCTTCAATTCAGCAATGGACACAGCACCTTCCCCTCTTATCTCACCAAGACAATTCTTGAGGGGGGAAAAACACTATTGAGAGGGGTAATTGAAGTACCTCATGTTCTGTTCCTGTTGAGTATTTGGAACAATTTCAGCATGGGCAAGTGTTTGTTCAGAGTAAAACTTAAATGGCGGGGTTTCTATCAGTACAAGATATGCAATGCGTTATCTGGATGTAGACCTATTTTTCTTCTTTTTTCCTTTTCATCAAATTCAGAGTCTTGAACCATCAACATCAACCGAATACTGTGAATGGATGTTTTCTATGTGAAATACAACTATTGCCTGTGCAGTGCCTTGCTATTAATGTGCCACCCTTATAGCTATTAATTTAGCAAGCTCATCATAAGATTTGTAGAATTTCAAGAACTTAACACTTGCAACGACCCAGTCCTCTGAAGGGGAAACCCTGATCTATCAAGGTTTTGCAAACATGTGAGTATGTGGGGAATGACAGCAAAAGGACCAAATTGTCCAAGAGAGGCGGCAGTGCTATAGCTGCAATAGTTTCCTTCCTGTGATTTAGCCACTACATGTTGCTCCACTGTTCTATCAAACCAAGAGCCAAGTTAGACATGATGTTACACTGAAATGAAGGAGAGAAACCATTTCAAAGTTGCTCAGGCTTCCCAGTGGCTGCTATTTACAAAAAAATAAATAAAATGAAGATGATGATAATTGCATGAATGCAATGAACTCTACATCTAGTTTGGCTCTAAGGCATCATAAGACAAGGAGGGTTGCATCCTGGTTGCCTGCTACTACTGTGGTTCAGCACTGAAGAAACAAAGGCAAGAAGTGGAACATATTGCAGGGCAGGCAAAAGCAGATGGATGACCCAGGTTCTTAATAATGAGCGTCGACCCTGCAGAAGATCACAGCTACCTCTGGTTTTGCCAAGTGGGGCTAAGGGAAGTTAAGCGATCACCTTAAAAGTCATTTAATTGGTAGATGAAGCACATAAGGACTTTAGATCTAATGCCTATGTAACCACAAGATGGGAGGATGAGGAGGACAGAGATACAGCACACAGCACACTGCCATGTCATGGTTATCTTGCAATCAACCAATACTCCAAAATTATGTCCTCAGAAACTCCTACCATTATTCTGTCATTCTGGTAACAAAAACATCTAGCAGCATGACCAACAGGAAAAAAAAGTGAAAGAAAGAAGAAAAGTTAAAAACGATTTTGCACACAACACTTTTCTAGGCCAGGATCAGCAATGATGACAAAGCAAACATTGAAACCTGTCTTGGATACACGGTTAGCACGTGAACCTGAATAGATAAGACAGCATGTGATATGTGATTCAAGGGCACTACTCTTTGTTTGTGTATCCCCCCCCCACCTGTGCTGTACTTCTACAGCTCTTCAAACTTTTAGTGACAGAGAGGGGGAAGCTTTCCCCTATTAATTTTGGCCATTCTCATCTTCCCTGCAGCCAGGAGTACCCCATGCCTTCTGCCCCCACTCATTCTTTCCACAAACTCTAACAGAACTCCACTTGTTTGTCTGCTCTAGCATAAGCAGAGAGAGCAGCCTGGCGCAAGGAAGGAGCCAGCTTCCACAGCTCTGGGTGAGAGAATGCTCTGCAGTTCTGAGAATCAAGCCAGCTACTGGAGTGTCATTTTCCATTATAACATAGCGTGGTGTGATTTTTTAAGTAGTTCCCACATTTTTTAAAAAAACACACACACCTAAAACACTTTTTAAAGCTGTGATGGATTTAAAATACAAAATATATTTTCCCACTACTTCAGCCTGTACAAATGGACAGTTGAAGCCCACCACCCATATTTCAAGCCCACCATGCTTTTGCAGGTCTAAGCAGGGAGAAAAGAAGGTGGTTGGTGGACCGCCATCTAGGGTTGATAGATTAGGTTCAGCTAGGTGGGTCACTAGTTGAGCAAGCCTTCACAATAACATTGTCAAGCTCTTTTTGGGATGGCCTACTTGATTGTTTTCTTTTGAAGTAAATCAAATCAATTCTACAACTCTAGCTTTCTTTGTAAAGAACTACTCTGTTGTAAATATACAGCCAAGGACCTTTACTTACATTTGCTAATTCTCTGTGCCCCCAGTTTTTCCTATCTATCTTCATTTCAACTGTATTTCAATATCTACTTTTCCTTATCTTTAGTCTGGTTTTGTCACTATGGCAGGAGATATGCGTAATCCATAAATGTTCACTCTACTGTTGAGCTCTATGTTCTTGAAATGTGTCAAAAACTTTCTTTTATAATGATGTCTTTCTCTTGCAAAACTGCACACTCGATGCTGAGCTGATAGGTGAGTTTTGCCCCTCTCTGCTTGCTCACCTGCCCAGTTAATATCACTTCTCCAGCTGGGAAACAAAGACACTGTTTAGAGGACATGCTACGCCACGGTAGTTAAGCATTTTGAGCTAAACATTATGGCTTAGTGTGACATGTGAACCATTCCTAGCCATGGGGCTACATAATCGCGGTATAAACACACTCACTAGCCATTTGCTGCAAAAGGGCTCTGGCCTAACCATGGCTTAGCGTGTTGTCTTAACAGGTCCAAAGTGCCCTGCTGCCAGGTGTCTTAAAAAGAAACAACCAAATCACTTGGCAACCCTTAAAATCTGTGTTCAGCAGTTGCGAGTGGAGAAGGAAGCATAGAATAAAGACACGGACTCCAGAACTTGGGTTAAACTAGGGCCTCTTTATTTGAATAACATGGGTAGTTCTCCCCTCCCTGGATCAGCATGTGAAAGTGTGGGAATCGATGTGTCCTTTCTCAGGCCACTTGCCTAGCTTTATGGGTGAGCACTCTCCAAAGCCAGGAGCCGGGTAAAACCTGGCTCCTTTCTTACCTGCAAGTGTGGGGAGACTGCCTCACGTCACAGATCAGGGTAGGTGAGGCAGGAGGGTCTCCAAAGGCAAATCATATCCTGACACGGGAGCCTCACAGTTCCTTAGGAACAGATCTTCCGGATATGCCGATCACCAAAAGGTGCCATAGTGCTCACCATTCCTATTCTGATATTGCCAATTCTCACACATCCCTGTAACCAATCACCTATTTATCCACCCTCCACCTTAGCAATTCCAGTATGAAGTAGGCAAAAACCTCCCACTTTAATGGGAGGAAAAATTCCTACTCAGCCCTCCTTCCAAAGGGAGCGACTGGCTAACTCCATACTAGATTAAGGGAGGGAGTGTGGGAACGGAGACAAAAGAGGCCATGAGTCCAAGCAGGCTGGCTCTTATAGCCCCAGCCCCACCCTGCTTCAAAGGCACACGTGCCTAAGCACATGCGGTGCCTTCATCCTCATCCTCCCCACTGGCAATGTCCACTTCCTGTCCAAGCTGGGTGGGTATCTTTCTCTTTTTCATTTTTACTCTAGAGCAAATGCAGAGGTCCTGATCCAGATCTTTAAAAACACTCTACTCCCACACCAGTGTCCCAATCCAGATCACGCCCCCTGCACCTACTCTAGAGTAAACACAAAGTTTGAAAAAATGTAACTGCTCGACACAGATTTAAAGTAATGCCTGTTTTGGCCCACACTGCTTTGTTACACAGCTGGAGGAGGCAGCTACAGTAATGACAAGTTAGGCGAGCGAATGGGATGGGCAAGACTGATGTTAGTGTTTGTTTCACTAGTTTGGTAGAGACAGAAGCGGATATAAAAGCATGTCTCACAGTGCAGTAAGAATTCTTTGTACATTGAATGCATCTTCAGCCTATGAATGACAAAGTATCATTTACAGTGGCACAAGCAGGCGTCATTACAGCTTCATTTTCTCTCGTTCCAGTCCACAGAGGATATGTCATGTAAGCAAGGTAGAAAACAAAGTTTATCCTTTGTCCCCAGTATCAACAAGGCCTGCATCAGTGAAGCACCTTTGCTTTCCCTCAGCTCTGGCTTCTGGAACCACTGCTGGTCAAAGGGGAAATGGGCGGCGGCTGCAGAATCACACTCCTTTAAAGCTTACTTTGGCATATTTCTGTATAGCAAAAATATCTGGAGAAGTGCAAAGAAAGGTGGCGGCCTGCATTTTGGTTTATGGGGTGATTACATTGTGGCTGAAACAGGAGAAGGAAGACAGGAAATACTGTGGCCTAATTCTGAATGATGCTAACAAGCAATTTCAGTAACTCAATTAACCTCTCCCTAGAGCATCAGTTCACACTGCTGTCATAAGGAGGTGGAAGCCTGTAGGTATCACACAGGATTTTGTGAAATGTTTAATGTCTGTAAAAGACCTTTAGGCAAATGAAGCTATAAATGGACAAAGCACTTCTTATATAAAAAAAAGTATAATAATGAAACTCCACTGAAGTAAACGGCATAATGACAAAAATATCATCCTCAATGGGATATAGACAGCATTTTCTGAACAAGATCTGTCCCTTAAGAGAGTTTTATGGGAGAATACCCAATAGAAATGACCAGAGAATTGCTGTTTTTGATTGTAATGCTAAGAATTTTGCTATCCTCCTTTGGAAGAAGTTTTGAAAAATTGTGTGCACTTCTGGAATTTGAGGTTGGAAATACCCTAGAACAGAAGCAATACTAAGCATATTTCCCAAACAATTGCTTGCTCTCTCTTCTGATATATTTTGCCTAATTTTGCGCTCAAGTTGACCTTAGTGACCTTTGATTTGAAATCTATGTGATTAATTATCAGTGTAAGATATTGTAACATGGCAGTTGTTCCATTATGGATAATTATGGATAATTTATGCTTTTGTTGCATTCAAAGACTGAAAGCTAGTAACAACTATGGCATCTAAACAACTGGAATAAAGATGATCCCATTGAGAAATTATCTTCTAATAGTTAAAACGCAGATACAAGGCACAAAATAGGCAAAATAATAGTACTGCTCCATATGAAAATTCAGCTCTGATTATTCCATTTACATTTATTTAAAAGATTTAAATACTGACCTTTAACAATGCTTCCAGGGCAGTTTACAAAAATCTGAGAAAAAATGTAAAAATTAAAATACAATAGGCCAAAATGATAGAAATGTTGGTATCCAGTAAAGTTCTCTAAGGAGGTACCTGGATCCCAACCTGTATAGGGCTTTGAAGGTAAGCACCAACACTTTGGATCACACTTCGAAACGCACTAGTAGCCATTGGCACAATATGTTCAAAATGACCAATCACCTAGCAGCTATATTCTGAATTAACTACAGTGTCTGAATAGTCTTCAAGGTAACTTCATGCAGAATGAATCACAGTAGTAAATCCTAGATGTTATCAAGGCATGAGAATATCGGAAGAAAATTCAAGGATTTTCTATGAATGCATCAGCAATAAAGTAAGAAAACCCTTAGTCCCCTTTTCACTGGATTTTTGCAGAGATGAAGTGAAACCGTAATCCTTCTTCCTGTATCAAATAGTTTCTGGACTCTTAGCCTCTGGTAATCTAGGCCCTCAAGCTTCATAGATTTCTCACTGCAGATAGAAATGATACCTTTTGTTAGAAACATGTGTATATAATTACACTGTGTCACAGCAGGTATAATTAAAGTGGCAGCATTTTTTTTGTGTGAAAACAGGTGAAGTTCAAATATGACAAGAATAACGCCAGCAGACTTTCTGGACTTAAGCATTAACAACTTCAATTCTGCACCCACAGATACCCCCAATATTTGATACTTTTAGTCATCCTTGAATACACAATTTGCAGAGATGCTATCTGCTCCCACAGTAATGAAAAATGTGAATATTCAGAGAATTGGGCTAGGCTGGGAAGTGAGTTTAACACTGCTTTTCAAAATAGACAGAGCACCTACCTAACAATGCAATCCTATGCATCTCTACTTAGAAGTAAACACCACTGAGTTCAATGAGGTTTACACTCAGGTAAGTGCGCATAGCACTGTTCCCTTAGTAAAAGAAAAAAGGATTGCTTAAATAGAGCGAGCCCCTGACTGGTTCCAATAGCCAGCTAAGTTACATGTCTTTTGGGGAAGCTCAAAGAGCAGTCTTGCAATCACCATGCAAGGCAAACCAAATGGAACTGGGAGGTCCAAGGGAGTCTACGCATGATGTACTCTAATGCTTTTATCAAGCTGCAAAAACAATGTCTCATGAAATTGTGATTGCACTGAAATCACACAATGGACTCCTTCAGACAAACAACACTGATGCCACTCCAGTGATCTGATTATTATTTTATTTATTTCTTAGCTGCCTTACAAAACCATGGTCTTCCCAAGGCATTTTACAATATGAAACGGTATGCTGGAATGTTTTAAGTGTTGTTTCTGTAGTATCTATTTTTAAAATGTATCCTCCATAAACTCTACAAATCCACAAGAGGCTCCTTTTTTCAATAGTCTCGTATTTCAGACCATGACAGATAATGAATGTCTATACCTCCGTCCAAGGGCTCTCTACAACAGTTACTGGCAACTAAATTGGCACTACCACCATTGAGTACTTGCCTGTTCCCACCATTTTAAATCAAAGCGCGATAGTGGCATGTTTCATGTTTCCAGTGATTTAGACTGGTTGGCCCAGTAAAAGGTACACTGGAATAGGAGAGGAAAGGTGAATAGGAGAGTCACATATGCAGGGCCGGCGCTGCCATAGAGGCAGCTCAGGCGGCAGCCTAGAGCACCAAAAAAAGGAGGGCGCCGAACGGCGCACCCGTAAACTTCTCTCCTAGAGTGGCTTCTGGGCGCGTTGTTCCAAAGCCGCCGCCCTCCAACCCCAACGTCCTGGCTTTGAAGCCAGCGCCTGGCTGGAAGCCGCTCCTGGCTTCAAAGCCAGGACGCTGGGGTTGGGGGGCGGGGCGGCAGCTTCAGAACGGCACGCCCGAAAGCCACTTCTGGGCACGCTGCTTCAAAGCCTCCGCCCCGCCCCCAACCCCAGCGTCCTGGCTTCGAAGCTGGGGGCGGGGTTTGGCTTCAGTACGGCACACCTGGGCGCGCCATTCTGAAGCCACCACCCCAACCCCCAACCCCAGAATCCTGGTTTCGAAGCCAGGAGCGGGCGCGGGGGGGGGGGGCGGCCTCAGTACGGCGCGCCTGCCTAGGGCGCAAAATAGTCTGGCGCCGGCCCTGCACATACGTCTTTGTCAGGAAATCACACAAATATCTCTTAAAGTTTCTTGTAAACCTGGAAGTAACAGGGGAAACTTGTACAATTGCCTAACAAACACACACTACCTTTCCCCCCAGTTTAACCCAAGACCAAACAGGATGAAGACAGCTAGAAGCAGAAGCACGGGAAGGAGCCTTTTCACCCTTATTATCATCCTGACAGCCAAGTGCCAGGCTTCCAGGAGGTAGATCATGGCACCAGTTGGCCAATCCCTACCCCACAGATCAACTAACTCCTCCAACTCCAAATGATCTGCTATTTCTTGAAATTCTAATATTTCAGCTCTAAGGGCAAATCCACACTTCAAATTTAAATGGAGCATATCTATTACCTGTCACAGATCCCAGCTAATGAACCTTGGGATCTGTCGTTTTTTGGGAGGAGGGGCTGGATTTAGAGTCCAAACAGTCATACCTAGAGTTCCCAACATTCATTTGGAGAAATCACATTAGTTAAACCAGTCTGACACCAACCTTTAAAGTGTGTTGTCACTGTAGTAGAGATATGCTTTAAAACACTGAGCTAGATTGTGTATTAATCTTTTCCCTTTTATGACTGCTTCTTCTTACAAACTCATGTGGCCTGCCTTGAGATGTAAGGTTTTAGTTGTATGCGCATGTATGTTTGAATATTTTAACATGTAAGGTTTTAGTTGTGTATGTATGTTTTCACATTTTATAATATGTTATCTATTCTTTTTTATATGACACACTTTTATACTCTTATAACTTTTGTCTATGTAATTGACTAAAACCTGTATTTGGTTGCCTTCAATAAATTGATGACCTTTTACACACACACACTTCCTGCACCACAAAACCACTGAAGAACAAAAATTCTGGTAGGTGTTTTTGAGGACACACACCCTGAAGAGCTTTTAATTCACTGCTCAGAAATGCACAAGATAACTTGCAAATGTCAATGAAATCGCTGCTACTGATCTCCCTCCAAAGAAGTTCCTGCTACTATCTAGAGAGCGGTTTGTAGAATAAATATCTTCATAGGTCTGTACAACCTTTCCTCAATTATCTTTTTAAGAGCCCGTTACAATGCTGGAATTGAGCCTAAGCAGTCGACCATTGTCGATATCTCGCAAGCCTCTTTAAAGAAAACAAGGCTGCAAATGTAGAAAAGTCGTCATGCTTTAGTGGCTAGAAAGAAAAGGTTCGAAATAAAATGACAGAGTGCAAATTCAAAGTTTATAAAGAATATCTACATGGCCATAATTTGTTCATTTAAGGACACTAATTTCAGGATGGGGGAGGCTTGAAGTGTATCCACACAATGGTTTATGCAAGAGGAATTCTCTGATTGCAAACTAATTGCACACGCTGGTGTGGGAACTTGTTTGGAGGGCAAACACACACCAGGAGGCTATTTTATCTTATGTTCATAAAACTAAGCAAATCTGCAATTGCAAACAACATTACTTTTCATTCTGGAACAGCACTAAAAGATCATCCCTTGACCCATTTTGCAAATCCTGGTATAGGGATGGACTTCCACGGGGCCAGTATATCGAGCGAATGTTTCTCATTCGTTGTGCACAGGCCTCACATCCCCCTCCCTTGAGACTGAACTTCTGTTGTGGGAATACTTCATTTTGTAAGCACAGCACAGAAATACTGTACCAAAAGAAAATGCAGTACGTTCCTCAAATACCCAATTCACTGCTGTTTTGCTTACAATGTGCTCCACAGTGCAGGAGTACTTATGTAGTGGCAAACAGCAACAAGGCTATACATGCAAACTTTAAAAAAGAAAGAAAAAAGGAGGCTGTGAGTTCCCATGTCCTGTGCTGGAGAGCAAAATTAGACAGCTTTTGTAAAAGGGGAGAGGAGGAAGGACAGCACTGGGACAATATCAACACTGCAATGCTATGCTTTCCCAATTTATGACATGAAGATAAGATATAACAATCTTGTCACAACAAAAGCAATCTGTGCAGGCCTGATATAAAGGGACTTCTACAAATATCAGCCAAAGAATAAAAGTCAGTTGGGCACATTCTGGCTGATAGCTCTGCAAACCCTCAATAATATTTAAAATCTAGCCAGCTCCATTGCCTATCCTCCTATACCCTCAGAATCTTCACCCTTTAAAAATTCTGGTATATTTATCTTTCTTCCCTTTAATTGTTTTTTAAAAAAACTATATCAATACAATGTTACTCTGTGGTTTCTCCGACTAATTTAAGCAATTGGAAACACTCCATCTTACAGCTCTGAAATGGTTCTCTCACATTTTATTTTAATTTCTGCTAAATGTTTATTTTTAATTGGCAGGCATTCAGAGGGGTTGGCCTCAATAGCCTTGGTTCAGTAGCTGAAATAAAGGTTAAAGATCAAATGCTCTAAAACTGTCAAAACAATCTGTTAAGCTTGATAGGAGGCCAAATGCATTGGGAGTTCAGATGCGGAAAGAAACTCAGCCAGATGTGTGACTACAAAGGCAACAGCTGCTTTCTCCTTACTGGCTTTCCTTATATGATACTGGCAGCAGATAAAATTATGGAGGAGGCAAACAACCGAGGTGAATGAGATGCTGGCAATAGGAAATCTAGTAGAGATAGGTTTTGCTAACATAGATCTATCTATATTAAATGACAAATATATGTTATTTATTTAACCCCATTCAATCTTCTCCTCTACAAACTGGCATTATGAGGGATGATCTGCAGTGGAGAAGTGACAAGGTGGAAGTATGCCTGACCTGCAAGACCACCCCAAGCTGATTTTTACCCAGGGGCTGTCTACATATGGGGAAAGCCCCAAGATGGGTGTGGATCTGTGCCTTGTTGGTTAGACGATGCAGGCGCAGCTTCACAGCCACCGTGGGGTTTCCTTGCGATGCTCTGATTTGAAAAAGTCAGGGACTTACGTCAATATGCCGCTTCCATCACGCAACGTCACTCCAAAGACAATCCAGGGCCAACCCAGGGGTGGGGGGAGCCTGGAGGAAGGTGACCAGTGATCAGTCACCTCCCACTAGGAAGAGGGCAGGAGCTAGGGGGCCGCCCAGAAACCCCGCGCTCCCTCCTCAGCATCAGGATTACCTAATGCCGCCCCAGGAGAGGGAACACACAGGGTTGAGGAGGGAGGCAACGCCAACCTAGCACCATGAAGGCAGCCCCCCAACTGAGGTTGCAGGAAATACCGGTCTGGATCATTTGCTAGGGGCAAATGTGGCTGTAGAGAGCTTCCGTGCAAAAGATGAGCATCTCTCCTCCTCCTGACTTCTTCCCAATGCTGCTCTGCAGAGAAGCAGGGACTGAAGTTTATGAAGAAGAGTTCTAGATAACCACACAAAAACACACAAAAACATTCTTGCTATGGCCACATTCATCTGGGTTGTTTACCTGCTCTATAATTTTGTCTAAAGCAACAAAGAGTCTGGTCTTTGAGGTACCACAAAACTCTCTGCAGTTTTTGCTTTAACAGACTAACACGGCAACCCTATAAGAAGTAATTTTAGTGGCTGCCAGCATCCTATTGACAAGAAAAGCCACTAGGGAGAAATAAAAATTTTGAGAAAGTGAAAGAATTTTTTAAAAAAATCTTGAAAAAGTGAAGGAATGCAATTAAGTGGCAGCAGATTCAGGACAGAAAAAAGGAAGTGTATCTCCACACAACAGATTATGTAATTCACTACCACATGTTACATCGATGAGCACTAGCTTAAATGGTTTTAAAGAGAGTTTAGGCAAATTCATGGAGTGTAAGGCTATTGCTAGCCACTGGTCATGATGGCTATAATGGAACCTCCAGCTTCAGAGGCAACGTGCCTCTGAATATCAGTTGCAGAGGAACTCAGTGAGAGAATGCTGTTGATTTTATGCCTTGCATGTGGGCTTCCTAAAAGCATCTAGTTACCATAGGAAACAAGAATGGTGAGTCAGACCTTTCATCAGATTCAGCAGGGTTCCTCTTATGCAACCATCAGTGTATGCAAATAAAGTTAGGCTTAGTCAGCATTCCTTCAGCTGCACTATTCAAGGAAGGTTGGAGATTTCCTGGAGAAAATATTTTCAATGATCCACACCCATCCTCTTGCATACAGCACTGTGTCTCTACTTTATTATATTGAAGCCAAAGCACAGCACACATATGGGCCACGTCAGGCCCCTGAACTAATCCAATCAAACTATTGCCAAAACAGAAGGAAAACAAGTGCCCCAAGAGATGGGATGGGCTTGCTCTACCAGCAATAATAATGAATGTTAGATGCTATGCAGTGACATCGCATCAACGTTTCACATGGTTCAGGGACTGACGACAAGGACTGGTGGAAAAGGAATGGAGACTACTCAAATACGTGCCATCCTGAAGTTACTTTGGCCTCCATTGAGTTATTTTTGTTTTGTTTGTTTGCATAGTAGTAACACCAGCCCAGTTCCTGTTGTAATGGCATTACAATTGGCTAGCAACAGAGCAAGCAGGGCCATTAGTTCTGCAAGCCACTTCGTGAACCAACAAGGCTGGACAAAAGTACAAGTGTTCATGTCCTAAAGAAATATTCCAAAAGAAAATTCAGTTCTTTCATTATAACATATAATTGTGCATAACTGTAATTAACACAGTGTTTCCCTATATCTATGGTAGCGCACGGTACCAGAAACTGCTGGCAAAACAGTTGTTTTATTTATAGCAAATCCTGTTAGAGGGCAGAACTAGATGTTATGATGGGTATTTCTCTCAGAATGCAAATGAAGTGGCAGGACTTGCAGGTAGAAATGTTGGGAAATACTTAACCGCCCACTACTTCTCCACTGCATGTGCCCCAGGGACTTTTAAATGCCCATGCCCACCACAGCAAGGTTCAAAACCAGCTAGGGACAAGACAGCTTTGGGGGGCAACATTTGCAAATGAAAATAGGTGTACGTGTAAAGGCACCCCTCCTGCCAATCTTTCCCTGCTCGTCCTCCCACACACTTTTCCTGTTATCTGAGGATCATAGGGTTGGGTCCACGCAACTGCTGATATAGCTTCCGAATCCCTTCCAAATCCTCTTGGATATCTGAAACATTTTGTTGCACCCAATGGCGTCATTCTACGAACAGAAGGAATCGTTCCATTCATGGAAAGATTTTTGATCTAGTGGAAGCCTCTACTAACTGAAGGAGGGAGACAATTTGTGCCCATCCTTCCTCCTCCCTACAGCCCCACACTGTTCCAGAGGATCACTCCAGAACAGATTTTCAGGAGGTGCAAGGTGAGAGGTAATAAGCACAAATGACCTTCAATTAGGAAAAGCCTCCAACTGAATCAAAAGCCCTGCTGCGACTGGAAGAACATCAGATGCAACCCTTTAGCTGTAGAATACCAGGTATTTTCATAAATGTCAGTGAAATTGGCAAGCTAGCACAACAAAATTAATTAGAGAAATAAACCAACACGATCAAAGTGTTACAACTTTTAGCACACATTTCTTATGATTCTTCGTAAGCATAAGAGCTCTACTGGCTTTCACAATTGTCCCTGAAAGCTCCCATTGTATACTGTGTAAAAGGCTCATGATTTTCTACAATAATGCAGAAGGCACTGATGTATCCAGCACCTTGTCCTACATTCTGAATCAGGGCCCCATTTATAGTTAGCTGAAAACTAAAAATGGAGATCTAAGGACTTCCGGGAAATGCTTCAGGAAGAAGTGGGTATGAAGAGAACAGTCCTCTGCTGTTGTTTGTCTTCTGTATCTGGTATTCAAAAGAAACTGCCCATTAATATGGAGGATCCATTTAGCTATCATGGCTAATACCTGTTGACAAAACAATCCTCCATGAACTTGTCTAATCCTTTTGTAAAAGCCAACTGCACACACTCCAATGACATAGGTTTCACCCCTATTATTATAAAGCACCAATTTGATGATGTAACAAGTTGGCCCAGGGTAGTCCTGTTGGTCAGGTGTCCAAAAGGATATTGTGACAAATGGAAGCAGAACAGCAACCAGGTTTGGCTACCGTTTACAAAAAAAAAAAGGGGGGGTCTACACTCTGCAAAAGAGAGTCTACATCAGGGGTTTCGAACGTTTTTCAGCCCGAGGACTGAATTCAATTTTGGAGAAGCTCTCAGGGGCCATGTTCCAGTGGTGAGAGAGGCAAAAGGGGAAAGTTCAAAATATCACAAATACCAGCACATTATAGCTTAAAGCTCTTACAGTCAGTAACTAAGCCTTAGCAGAGGCATTTCAACCTTTTAGAATGGGTGGACAGGGCAGGGGAATGCATGAAAGCAAGAAATCCACCAGATGATCAGGGAAAGGGGGCGGGGCCATCTGGAGAACCCCAGAAGGCTGGATTGGACCACAGGCAAGCTGGACCCCAGCCTTCACCAGTGCAACACCCCAGCCTACACTATAGGCCTATGATTCAGAGCACAACCAAATGCCTATGAAGAGATAGAAGTGGTGCTTCTAAAATAATAATAATAATAATAATAATAATAATAATAATAATAATAATTTGTTACCCGCCTCTCCTGCCGAATCGAGGTGGGGTACGACACAAATGCAAACGCCATAAAATACATATAATTAATTACATTTAAAACTAATATATTATTAAAAGCAGCACATTATTAAAAGGCAAGAAACAGGAAAGAAAGTACCTAACCCAGCACAATGTGAGAAAAGGTGAGTCCAACAAGAACTGGGCCAGCTCCTAGTGTCTGTAGTAGTTCAGCTCAGTTTACTTGACACACAGCACTCTTCTTTTTCCTATCCATGGCCTGATTCTCCCTACACACACACACACATTATCAGAAGACACAGCAACAGAATGTAACATTACAGTTCAGCAAGTACAAGCAGGCCAAAGGAAATGTAATCTAATGACCTAGTTGCACATTAACAAAAAGTCCCATTTCACTATTTCAAAGGATAAGATGGCAAGAATATCATAACTCCTTAGAGGATTGCAATGAGAAACTTCAAAGTTCATTGCCTTATTATTTCAAGTGACAAAGAAACATATTTCCCAAGCTCCAAGGAAGCAACAGGAGATGTTAAAAATATCAATAAGGCTCTACAAGTGACCTTAATTATAGCCAAACAAACGTCATTCCTGCTGGCAGCTACTTCAATTTACCAAAAGGTGAGAGCTGTGCTCCCCAGATAGTGGACACGTAATGAATTAAAAATGGATTCATGTTTCAGATATCGTTTTAGAGGAGAGGTGTCAAACTTTGGTGAGCCAAATCTAGTCAAATGGCCTTAGCCCATTTGGTGGCAATCTCAACATCCTGAATCTCCCACCATTTAGCTTCAATGGATGAACCTGGGTAGGTTGACCATGTAGAAAGGAGGACAGGGCTCCTGTATCTTTAAGAGTTGCATAGAAAAGGGAATTTCAGCAGGTGTCATTTTTATGCATGCACCACCTGGTGAAACTTCCTCTTCATCACAACAAAGCTGCAAGAATCTTGCCCTCTTTTGTATCTGGTCAAGAGGGCAGAGTTCTGCAGCTTTAATTGTCGTGATGAAGAGGAAATTTCACCAGGTGCTGCATGTATACAAATAACACCTGCTGAAATTTCATTTTCTATACAACTGTTGAAGATACACGAGCCCTGTCCTTCTTTCCATATGATCACCCTAAAGGGGAGAAAAATGTTCCCCTATCCACTTTCTCCTCACAATGCATCTATAATGTCCCCCTTCCTTGCTTTTCTAAGCTAAAAAAGCCCAAATATAACCTTTCTTCATAGGGGAGCTGAATCTTGACCCTTCATCATTTTTGGGCACAATCCTATGCATGTTTAGGCAAAGTAAAAGACTACCACTCCCAGCATTTCCCAACCAGTATGGCTGGCAAGGGAATGCCGGGAATTGTAGGCCTTTTCTCCGTCTAAATATTCATTTGCCCTTTTCTGCACCTTCTCCAGCCCTGCAATATCCTATTTTTATTTATCAACTGATTACATTTTTATTTTGCCCAATAGCTGATACTTTCTGAATTCAGTTACGAGAAAAATACTAATATTTCAGATGCTCATAATGCCTTCTTGAGAATTATTCCAAACTGACACAACTCAATCTAAAAACATTTTAGAGTTTTCAAGTTTCTCTCTTCACATTAAAAGGCCTCAATCTTTCCCTCATAATGATCATCAACGTTTTGTTTGGTTTATATAATGAACTTCAATGTTTGGTTTGGTTTATATAATGAACTTCAATGTTTTGTTTGGTTTATATAATGAATTTCAAAGTTTTGTTTGGTTTATATATTGCAATGTCACCACTGCATTGCACTGATGAAACACACATACAATAAATAAATTAATAATATTTTATTAGGATGATGATTATAAAATGGAATAACCTATGTGTGTTTTCTGCAACAACAGATACAAAACAGGTAGTATCTTTGTTAGATCAATAACTGGTGGGGAGAAGAATATGAAAACTTTCAAGTTAACAGATATTATTTATCTGACCAGTTACATGCCTTAAAATCCCATTACATACTAAGGTAAAACAAATTTGTAGACTGATCCTAATTTTAAGGAAAAATCTTTAGCATATGATTCATTTTAATGCCAACTTTAAATGACTGCTAAAACATCTCTACCTAAATAGATGAAAGTCCACAATCCTATGAATGCTCGCTTGGAAGCAAGTCCTGATTTTAACAGTATTCTTGATTATAAGAGGACTTACTTCCAAGCAGGCATTCTTAAGACTACAGCCTTAATCAATTTAGGTAGAAAAGAATTAGCAGTCATTTTAAGTTGATACTAAAATGTACCATGTGCTAAATATTGTTTTTCTGGGAAGTTCACAACAGTTTTTTTTTCTGAGAAGTTCACAATAGTTTTTTTTCTGGGAAGTTCACAATAGTTTTCTGTATAGTTTTCTGTATTGTCCAAACTGAATGTTCTTAAGCAGATTTGCCTCTAACCCTCCTTGCCTACTTCTTCCTCTGTCTTTTACCATCTTGAACATTCTGCTATCCTTAATCTAATCACTTTTCTTCCCATTCCTTCCTTAAAATCTGTTAGGGTCATTTATTCATAGTGCTGATGTCTGCAGCTGGCATCCTCATGCAGCTACTAGAGCCCTACATCCTCACAGGGTCCATTCGTGTTGAGACCCATTTTGGGGGCACAGCACCAGGCAGTTATGAGCCACAATTTTAAAATTTCCCAATACAGTGACCAGCAATTTAAGTCAGCCAACAGGATGGGCTCCGTGCATACAAGGATACCTATGCCCAGCTTAACATCACCCGTGTTTAATCAGCAGTAGGGATGATGGAAGAATCTGGTTGGGGAGGGGGAGCTTCTTCATTAGCCTCATATTCCAGGTCCAGTGAGGTCCAGGCCCGTTCCATTTTCCGCCAGCTGGCCCAATTCGGTTAACGACGACTCTGGGACAGCTGATGGAACTTTTTATTTATTTGTAACATTTCTATGCCACCAATTATAATAGAATCTCTCACTGGTTCACAACACTCGAGTACAATATCAAAACACATTAAAACATACCATAAAAACACAGTATCAAAAACACCTCCAACAACAATAAAAGAGCAGTAAAATGGGAGTGGTGTAGTTAATTTATTTAAGGCCCAGGGAAGGCCTGGTTGAACAAGTGTATCTTCAGGAGGTGTTTGAATAATGCTACATTTTCTGCCTCCTGAACTACACAAGGGAGGTTTTTCCAAATAGTGGGTGCCACTACTGAGAAGGCTCGCTGCCTCGGTACTTCATGGCGACATTTCGTCCATTTCAGAATGACAAGCGAGACCTCCTCTTAAAGATTGCCTGAGTATGTATAAAGGAAAGCGATCTATTAGGTATCCTGGTCCCAAGCTGTTTAGGGCCTCAAGTTCTTTAGGGCCTTATTTGATAGTAACATAACCCTGTACATGGCTGGGTAGCAAATAGGCAGCCAGTGCAGTTCTGTTAATAATAATAATCAAACATTCACACAAATTACAGATACAAATTTGCATAATTTGCACAAATTTGCATGTTATGCACAAATCACAGCCATAATTTGCACAAATCGTACAAATGTGATCAATTTGTGGTCCCATTTTCACAAATGACACCTGCAGGCACCACACAGGTGATCCTATTTGTGCAAATGGAGCCCATGGGCACCCCATTGGGGAAATGGCTATTTTAGGGTAAAAATATTAAGTTCTCAGATTTCAGGAAAAAGCCCATGCCTCAGCTCACAAATGCAAGCCAAGCTGGAGCCTCCGGGAAAATCTGACAAGCCCCCAAAGGGTCAGATTTCCTCACGATGGCCATCCCTATTCAGGACAGGCTGATATTAAAACCTTAACACCAACTGAATAATCAGAGCTCTGATTTGTAAACATGCAACCAACTTTGAGCCAATATACACAAGTCAGAATTACCAGGGCTTTTCTTTTTCTTCCTTAGTCTCATATTCCAGCTCCATGTCTATACAGCATTTTGAAATTCAGGAGGAAAAAATATTACAGTAGGTAGTGAAAAGCTGTGTGACAATGAACCCAGAGAAGGTTTTTGACACCGAAATGATAAAATATGCTTTGAGAGCTGTAAAGATTCTTCAGGAGAGCGAGCCACTGGGCATTACCATGCGGCTGGCTTGTTTAATTTGCTCCCTTCTTGAAGGCCTTTGTTTTCCTCCATTACACATATGGAGAACCTATGGACCACATTCAATCCTTTGCCATCTTCCATACAGTCCGCAGGCCCCCTCGGGAAGCAATTGGGCTCTTCCCTCCCCACTACCCACCTGAGTGGTGTTGGAACAGCTGAGGAGCATATTGCGTGTTGTGTTCCTCAGCTGTTCCCAGCACCAGCCAGCTGGGCAATGCATGTTTCCAGTGGGTGGGGGAGGCTCCACAAAATCTCATCTCCACAAGTCTATCATGCACTCCCCCCCACCAACCCGCTGCCCAGTTGAGTGATGCTGGGACTATTTCTTTGAAATACATATAGCAGAATTCATCCCATTGCTCATTGGGATCTGACTATTGTTCTTTGAGGAACAACAAGTTGAAAAGTAAACCTTGTACGGTTGGGTCATTACAAATATCCTTCCAAGTAACTTACGATGAATACATGTTTCAAGCAAAAAGCATTATATGAAGACATTATCTACATAAAAGAACAGAGGAAATTCGTACATCTGTAACCAGCTTTGCATATATCATTTCCCTTTCAAAGCATATTTACAGTTATTACATTTCAAGAGGGCAGAATAGTTTTTCAATCCGAACAACAGAAAAATAAGGTTTGGATGTACTGTATACAATAGCAGGTGGTTGAATGCCTTAAATATAAGAAGCCACATGTAAAAAAAACGTTTCCGTACTTATTTTAAGCACTGCTATGGCTCTAACCCCTTCCGCCCAAGGCCTAAGATCCCTAAGAACTCGCACTTTGTTGCTATAGAATGTACTAGTTCTATTGCCACTATTGTTTCCTCTTCCTCCAAAATTACTCAAGGCTAGTTAACACAAATTAGCTAGACATCACAAACCCTATAACTACCATTTCATAGTCACAACTGAGCTGGCAAATAGATGGATCTTCTCCGCTTTAAATTCATCCATTACAAGCAAGGAAGTGATTCTAATCCAAATCAGAGACTGAGGCTATAATCCTATTCCTACTTATATGTGAGTACGCCTCATTGAACTCAATGGGACTTACGTCCAAGTAGATATGTATAGGATTAAACTTTGAGATAATAAACCCAGAAGGGCAGTAGTTATTACTCTGGATGGATTAATCTGGGGCACAAGGTTGTTCTCTTGTATGTGTGGTTCAGGGCTTCCTCATTCTCAGCATATGGATGGGAGGGAGACGGACAGCACATTTAACTACGATCACAATCCTAGGGGCTTCTTTTCATTCTTCATTCATTTTTATGAACTAACTAGCAATTGAAAGTGACCCATTTGGAAGCTGCATAAGTAACAGTTTGGCTACCTTGGATATCATGACCTAGGATGCAGAGTTTATTGCAGCCCAAAGAGTACTCTCTCACACATACATTGCCTGGTTAACGGACGTAGCCCTGCCCAATTTAGCAGTAACACACTGAGGCTAAGTACCATGTTGTTCACCAGCACAGCAGTATCAAATGTTACATAATTTATCTAGCAATGAGCCTGGGCAAATCTGAATGCTTTCAGTTAACACATTGACACACCAAGGAAAAAGGGCCATTTCACACATTACACAGCAACAAACCTGGGTTTACCAGTCAGTGTACACCGAACAGGAATTGTAGACAATCCAAGCACTCTGAAGAGTGTCCTGTATGCTATGTGTGTTTCCAAACACCTGTCTGTCACCTCTGACTTTACTCTTTTTAAACAAGTGCATTTAAAAGAATCTTACAGAGCAATCCTATGCATATCTACTCAACAGTATGTCCCAATGAGGTCAGTGAGACTTACTCCCAGATAAGAGTGTAGAGGACTATAACCTTAGCTGTACACTTAAAGAAGCATATTTTATGAAGCATCTTTGAAAGATTAATCTGTTGGATACTAATTCAGAGAACACACATATTTCCCTCCCACCTCTACTACTGCAGTGATTTCCTTGACACAAATAAGAGTATTCATGTTGGTACCCAGTGCAGGGACCAAACAAGCTGACTGATGTAGCCACCAAGTATCAGTGCAAGCTCCCAAAAAACATTTGCTCATCTATTATATCTACTAAATCTAAGCTTGGAACTAAAAAATGACAGACATGACTAATGTTAAAAATATTGAGTTAAAAGAAACAGCATGCTTTTAAACTCCGCTTTGTAGACCACAGTGCACACAAGCCATAAGGAGCAAGGCCTCACTCTTAAGAGGAGGAATTCAGCTGCATGATACTTGTGCAGCATTCCTCTCCACCCCCAAACACACCCTTTCCTAATGCCATTACATAGCATCTTCAGTCATCCAAGGGCAGCTTAATTGAGGCAGCAAGAACTGCAGGAGCTGACACCTTCCGACCACAGGCTCTTCAGCATTTAAAGGAGGTTATACCATCACCTGTTTTTCTGTGATGACACAAGGGAAGGAGGAAGGGCATGAGTAGAGAAAAATATATTGGGGAGAGGGCGCAAAAAGTTTAGACCCTTCAGTCCCTACCATAATAATAACAACTAGATCTCTCCAGGAAATGAAGAGCAGGCAAGGGGAGGGGGGCAAAATCCACAATTTAGGCTGCAATGCTGAGGCTGCTTTTTGGGGATTAACCCCTCAGCAAGTAGGCAAGTCAAGGGCTTGCTTCTGAGTAGACATACAATTCTTGAGCTGTAAGTGAATGTAATTTATTTTTCTTCTTTTTGTTCTTTTCTTTGCAAAACCATGTGCAACACCAGTAATCACCACCTCCATATTGAGAATGCCCGAGGCCTAATAAACATAATAATAATGCACCCAGCCCCCACCCAAACGCACGGACCAAGCACAGGTGTTCCATTAAATTTATATATGGACAACCATTACTTAATGGAATTCCAAGTTGCATAATTCTACTGAGCGCTGTAAGTGGCTTTTTTGGCCTTTACTGCACCCTCAAAAACCCTGCTGTTGCAAAGCAGGGAAGGGGGTTTAGAATGAAGAGTACATACATCCAACAACAGCAAAAACGAAAGCATGGAAAGAAGTCCCCCCTCTCCCCGCTCCCCGCTCCCCAAAACACAGCAAAGCGAAGGGCTGTTTGCATCTAGAATTATGTGCTCTGAATAATCCCCCAAGCAGATCAGCTGTGCCTCCTTCTGCCGCCTAAGGGTTTCATTTCTCTTCGGTTGCTGTTTGTATTCTTCCCTCGACCTGGATCTCTGCAATCTATTCCGGGTGCCGCCAAACACTCGGGGCCCCCACCCCCGCCTAGTGTTTGCCTGTCCCTCTGCCCCTTGCATGTTCTGGAAAAGGCAAGCCGGCTCTCCTCTGACATTCAAATATCCAGCCAGAGTTTTGTTGCTAATATCCGCCAATGATTCTGTGCTCCCCAGAAAACGGAGCGCGTTATGCGTTTTGTCATCACTCAGCATTAGGGAGTCTAAAAATAGGCTGGCAACGCACCACCGTAGCAACCTTGCAGGCTATTTACATCACTCGGCGCTGGTTGCATTTCCAAGGGAATACCTAGAAAAGAGTTTTAAATAAAGAGAGAAAGGGATGGACCGGTTACGGGTGGCCTCTTACCTGTTCCCCGAAGTCGATGGCTATATTGGTGATGCCCAGAGGGACCAAGAAGCGGATCAGGGGCCAGTAGTTAGTGAGCGCCGGAAATTTCACCATAGTCCCAGCTGTGCGGTGACCCCAAACACATCTGCTGCAGCAGGGAGGCTGCAAGGTGTGGGGGAGGAGGAGACGAAGGCAGGAAAGGGAAGCGAAGCCTCCTTTTTATGCACGGGTCTTCTGGCTCTGCTGGGAGAGGAGGCGATGCATCAGGCAGAGGCAAAGGCAGCAAGTAGCAGCGGCTCCTCTCGTGTCTGTCTCCTTTCTGGTCTGGTGCGTTTGGTGTTTGTGCTGCTCCCTTTAGCAAGAAATCCAAAAGACCAAGTCCATCCCTGCCGCCGCCGCTGCTCCTGCCCTCCTCCCACACAATACTGATCTGCTGCTGGTGGAAAAAAAAAGAGGAGGGACGCCGGCACCACCACCATCACCGCCGCCGCCAGAAATTTCTATGGGCGCTTTTTCCATTATCAGAAGCCCGAGGGCAACCCAAGAGAAAAAAAAATACACAACACCCCACAGACTCGCTCTGCGGGCGCCTTGGCTTGGCTTAGCTCAGGCTAGCCGGCAACAGGAAGATGATGGCGGGGGGAGGGGGGGGATAAAAACAAAAACAAACCACACATCACCGGCATGGAGATCAGACAGGATCTGCCCGGCTGTCTCTCCACCTCTTCTTCCTCCGCCTCTTCTTTCCCGAGGATGTGGGGGCAGAGAGAGAAGGAGGGGTGGGTGCGGGGTTGCGGAGTTTGCTGCTGGCGGAGGGAGAAACGAAATCCAGACTAGAAAACAGCCACTCAGCCCGACTGTCTTCTTTCTATTTTAAATTAAATGAAGTATTGTTATTTTGGCGGCTGCTCTCAGCCTAAGCTCGGTAAGCACGTGGCCTCCTTTGACACACAGGCTCGTTTCTATTCGCTTTCTCTCTCTCTCTCTCTCTCTGCGCTCTCCCCAGCCGGACGACAAAATAAAGACGAAAGGGAAAGAGAGGCTTCTTTTCGCTGCTCCTCCTAACGCTGGAGCCTGGGCACAGCAGCAACCTCTAGCTGCCGGCTGCCTGCCCGCTGCAGCCAGGTACGAAGGCCAAGCGGTGCTACAACAGCGCGCAAGAGCGAGCCCTGCTGGATCCGACGCAGGGCCGGGCCGGCGCGGTGTTACTAACATGGCTCTTGCGAAGCTGATAAGGAGTGCACGAAGGTGGCAGAACTTTAGCTCCCCATACTTGGTCTTCGGAGGTACACTACGCCTATGCGCGGAGGCTCGATTCCATTTGCTTATCATAGCCAGTAGCCATTAGGTAGATCTGTCTTCCAAGAATTTGCCTATTATTTATTTATTTATTTATTTATTTATTTATTTATTTATATAGCACCATCAATGTACATGGTGCTGTACAGAGTAAAACAGTAAATAGCAAGACCCTGCCACATAGGCTTACATTCTAATAAATCCGTTCCTCACCCCCACCCCCACCCCAAGTGATCCTTTCTAATGGCCAGCATCACCTCTTGTGGTAGGGAAGGGTCATACAATTATGAAAGTGGTTATTGTGTGAAATGGAAAACATGTTTTTAATACTTATTATTTATATTTATTTATCATATTTATACCCCACTCCTCAGCCAAAAAAGGCTCTCAGAGCGGCTTACACTTAGCAAAAAAGACAGTCCCTGTCCTCAGGCTTACAGTCTAATAAAGACATGACACACAAGGAAAAGGAGTCCAGGAGGGAAGAGGTAAAGAGAAACTGAGAGAGAGAAATTAAGTGGCCTGGGAACAGGGCTGATGGGATTATCATGCTCCTGAAGGAGGGGAGTCCAAATGGAACAGACTGTGATGTTTCTTCCGCCTGCTCCTGTCCCCTTGCACTTCCTTCTTCCCCACAGGGCCAAGATGACAGTTTGCCCTGTGGGGGTGGGAGAAGAGTCCAACAGGAGCAGGCTGCGTTGAAATATATAGAGCCCATTCACATGAAATGCCAGTCTCACTGTGGGTTATTCTAAAGGTGTCAGGCACCATTTTGAATATGCAATCACCAGTGGGCTTGTGGTGTGTTGTCTGAACCTGCCATTGAGGATTGGGTGAGAGTTAAACAGCCCTCAGTTTGTCGTACAAAGAGGGCCATACGCTATATAACGGGTCTCAGTATGGCCCTCCAGAGTTGTCCATATACGCTTGCCATGGCCCTACCCCATTTCCCCCAACCATTTGGAGATTCCTGAGGGATGTCTTGATGTTGTCTTTGTCCCGGGGTGGCTCCGAATCTGCACAGCGTCGGTTATTTGACGCAGACGAAGATTTGAAGCCACCCCGGGCCAAACCGGCAAAGATACCCCAACTTTTCCAGCCAGAGTGAGGTCAGCCCAGCTCTTCTGCCAGTCTTTCCTCACTCAAAGCCACTCTGGGGGCATTTTCGGACAGAAGGCGACCTCCTATTGGTCAGCCAACCCTAATGGCCACCAGAAAGCCCGTGCTGCCTCCCGTCGCAAGGATAACTTCCTGCTGCTGTGCACCAGTGATAGCGTGGGGTTTGGCGGCAGAGTGGTGGCATGAAGACAGCCCCCTGGCTTTTGTGCCTTTGCCACCCCACTTCTAAAAGGTTGAAATGCTCTCCTGAAGGTTAGTTAGTTTAGCTAAAACATGCTAGCATTTTGTCCCACCCCCTTTTGCCTTCAGCCCCACCCTCTACTGGGATGAACCCCACCCCACCCCAGTTTTTCCAAACCAGAATTCAGCTCTTAGACTAAAGAGGTTCAGCAACCCTGCTGTGTAGACCCAGATTCCTGATAGTTACTCCACAATTAGGCAATTTGCTACCCTAGGAATTGGAAATCCCAGTCTAAGGCTATTTTTGCGGTTGACAGTGAGGAAGTTTCTGTTATATGTGAATTTTGTTATAAAGAGCCATGGGGGAGGGACAACATGTTGTGTGGGGAGTACCCCTGAAATACAGTACTGTGCATTGCCTATTCCCTCCTCATCCTAACACAGCCGGTGTCTTCTGAACAGGGCCATTCAGAGGTTGGCCCTCCGACTATGCTCTCAGCAGGCAGTTAATTCCAGTTTCCCGACACATGTATTTGCAAAGGTGGTTGCATTAACAACTCCCATTTTTAAGGGTAACATGTTTTGTTACAGGGAAAACACAGAGCTCTCAAACCTGTGTTTCCACACGACCATGACCACTGCAAAACACTACTTCAAAGGAAGGGGAAAATTTTGTAGGGGGAAATCAATGGGTGGGAGGCAGTGACTTGACCCTTTTGCAAGACATTCGCTGGCTGAGGCAGAGTAGTAAATGGATTCTATCCCCCACCCCATTGTAAGTCGAGATACATCGTACCTAAGGCCAGTCAAAATACTTTGACATCTGTGACAAAAATCTTATAAGCTCCTTCCCCCGCCCCCACTTTCTCGGCAGTAAAAACTAACAATTTGCTGCCCTTCTTGACATCAAAAATCTGCTGCCTGAGGCAGCTGCCTCACTCTACCTAATGGCAGGGTCAGGCCCTGACATTCTCCCTCCCTCAGCTGTTTTTAATTAATATATATTTCCCTCTAGGCTTTGGAACTAGAAGCAAGCTCAGCTGAAGGGGGAAAAAACCATTGGAGTGGGAGCATTTGCAGAAGGAAATCAGGGGGTACAAAAGGGGTTACAAACCCTTCCCACCAGTACTCCCCTGTACATGTTCCCTATCATGGGATGCTTTAGTGTGGATTCCTGCATTGAGCAGGGGGTTGGACTCGATAGCCTTGTAGGCCCCTTCCAACTCTGCTATTCTATGATTCTATGCCCTTGTTATCTCAGCACACATGGTTTGGGAAACACTTAACTATGCCCCAAATGTACCATAAAGCATCTTAGGCACACAGCTAAAAATGTAACGTGTTGTGGGTAGCCTCCAATGAAGGGAAATAGGATCCATTTCCCCCCCTTCCCCCCCATTTGATAGTTAAATAATTTTTGCCTTGTACAAATGGTGCTGATAGACTTACATGCAAAGAGATTAAGATCTTCTTTTTCCACAGTAAAAGGGTGATAACATGATTAATTTATTTGTGTGGAGCTCAAAGACAAGGACAATTGCAAAACCAAAATACAACTGATATTTGCATTTGAGTGCTGTCATTACCCAATGTTCCAGACCTTGTTTGTTATAATATAGATAAGGTTGTTATTGTAATCCTCTCTCTATTGGAATCTGGAAGTCTTATCTAAGGAATGAATATCTTGGATTACTTTTTGGGGGAAAAAGAAGAAAAATCCCTCTAAATTCCCTGGAGGAATGTTTATTTCCTAATAGAAAGACGGAATTATCCTTTCAGCTTGGCTTTTAAATTCAAAAGTGGGACAATATAAACGTAGTTCACAATGGTCAAGCCATAGCAAAAAAAAAGTGCTTAAGAACTACTTAATTCAATGGACCAAGTTTAGTTGTACATAACTTCCATTCTACTTATTTTAAAGGTACTTACACACAGTTAACTTGACCAATATGTTTCATTTATTTATTTTTCATCCTATGTGGCTACACTAGTTGGAATGCAACTGAAACAGGTCTTTAATGTACATAAAATGTAAGTGTCTATAACACTTTATTCCAGAAAAACATAAGCATGTATCAGTTCAAGAGTTTTCAGGATTTAAACCCTATATTGACAGATCAGATAATATAACAACAACAACAAAAAGTTCCCAGATGGGTGTATTCTCCATTTCCTAAGAGGATTGTAAAGAGACTATGAGCTCCATCACACCAGCGATTTAGTGCACTCTCTCCATGCCTGGTGTGTGGATTTGCAGCACAGTACTCACATGACGCCATGCCTGTCCTTCTGACGCCCCGCCTCTTCCCTGTTTCCCATCTTTTCCTAGAACGCCTAAAGTCTGGATTATTTTCCCTAAGCGTTTTTTTCATTGGGGGCGGGGGCATTGCTGTGACAGGAGCATTGCTGTTGGCTTGAATGGATTGCATCAGGTCCTAGCAGGGAAAAAATATCTCTCCCAGCAGCCAGCTCCAAGCCTCAATATGAAATCCAAACCTTGCATCCCAGGCTTGAAAGCGTGTGGGGTTTTTTTTAATCGTACAATGCCCAAATCTCTGCAGAGACAGGATTGCCCCCAAAGAGCCAGATTAAAGGGTCGTTCCATTTTTGCAGGGCAGAAAGGCAGCCTGGTTGAAGTACTCATCTGACAGGACCTGTCTTGTTAAAGGGGGGAGGAGCAACCAATGAGCTGGAGGGAGAAAGAAGGGACAGGGTGGAGTGGAAGAGCAAACAAGCAAAAGAGCATCAGAGGTAAAAAATGTGGAGACAAAGCAGGAGGTGGGTGGGAATTATGTGTGATGGAGCCCTATATAGGTCCCTTCATGTGAAGGGTTCTCCATAAGTACAAGGGGCTGTATGACCCCAGTCTTGACACTGAGCAACTTCTTCAGGCCCGCCCAGTTTCAAATCACATGGAATCCAACGTGCACATTGCTCTACACTCGTAGCCTTCTTGTACTCCAAACATCCCTACACAATGTGTGGACATTGGGGGCAGGGAAGCTGCATGATATTAGGGTATTCATGGGGGGCCCTCTTCACATGATTAATGCATAAAAAAGGGCTTATAGAGGAGTGATCCAGGAGTGATCCTTTGGCCTGATCCAGTAGGACTTCTTATGTTCTTACTCCTGTCAAATTTCAGACGTAGTGAGCATAGGGCTCAAACAACTGGCTTAGAACTACCACCATAAAGTTATTGCTCTAATAATTTTCAGAGATCAGGCACATCTGTTTCACTATGGTACACACATAGTTACTACTGAATTGTATTTCCCTAAAGTTAAATTTGAAGGGTATTTCACAGTTCCTTAGACAAAACATCTGAGAGATTTCAAGGGAAGCTAAAAGAGCTGTGCAAAGACATCAGGGAGATAGCCTCTTTTTTGCCCATGTCTACGTGGCCACCGTCTTGCTGTATTGTGTGTGTAGAGCTGTTTTTCTGATTCAAGGCTTTCCTTCAAGATAATTTTACTGGTTATAGTAGGGGGACCATATGAAAAGGAGGACAGGTCTCCTGTGTCTTTAACAATTGTATAGAAAAGGGAATGTCAGCAGGTGTCATTTGCATGCATGCAGCACCTGGTGAAATTCCCTCTTCATCACAACAGTTAAAGCTGCAGGAGGCCTGCCGTCCTTTATATCTTGTCAAGAGGGCAGGGCTCCTGTAGCTTTTACTGTTGTGATGAAGAGGGCATTTCACCAGGTGCTGCATGTATGCAAATGACACCTGCTGACATTCCCTTTTCTATACAACTGTTAAAGATACAGGAGCCATGTCCTCCTTTCCATATGGTCACCCTAGGTTATAGAGGACCACAGAAACTCAGCCCTGTAAAACAAGGTATTCATGTTGTTATAATCAGGTTTGTTGGGTCCCTGGGACACGCTAAGACTTTTGAACCCTCAAATTAATAAGGGTGGAATCCAGTATTAATTAAAGCTCTGCTTTATATGGGCAACCAACCTGTTTGGCCAGCCATCCTTGTGAGATCTATAGGATTTCCAGAGGACTGTATAGGATGTTCTCTATGCATAGCAGGTTACTGTGCCTCATATTCTGAAGGCTGCCCACTATACTATCTGTCAAACTATTCCATAAACTCATGGGAACATCCTCTGTTGCAGAGCAAGGAGCTGTGGTATGAAGCAAAATTCAAGGAAACCACGGTGTACGGATGGAAGCACTTGTGAGTGCGCAAGCAGCTCTTTGGATTTGCGCCAGGGTCTGCTGACCTGATCTAAAAAAAAGTATAAAATACAAACAAATGGTGAGTACTAAGAGGAATGAAGGAGGGTATCATCACCAGAAAATCAGCCCTAGCTGAGAAATAGCTTTTTAATAGAGCAGAACTGCAAAAACGTTGACATACCAAGCCAAAAAAGCCCACCCATTGCTCATGGCTTCCTACCTGGGACTGCAAAAATGGAGGCAAAGGGGAATTTCCTGGCAGGTCACAATACATGGTTGAATAGATCACAAGTTATGGGTACCTGGCTGCAGAAGAACAACGTTGCAGTGAAGAAAAATGGGGGCTTCCCCACACTAACTGAAGTAAACAGCAAACATTGCACTTTTAAGTCATAAGCAGGGCAATTTGTCTGGGTGTACTTTAACATATATTTCCATGAAGAAGACCACAAAGCAATCTGGTATGCCAGGTTCTGAAAAATGACCTCATTTAGCATCCTAATCTCTTTTAAGTCATCAACACACAGCAAAGGTTACTTTGCCCTTAACCTCCATCATTATAAGTGCATTTCCTGTATGGAAGTTTCAAGCACCATTGTACCCAAGGGGCACTACACTCTACTGTTACCTTCCACTTGCTTTATAGTTGCCATGGTAAATTCCCCACACATTGGTGAACTTTGAAATTGACATGAATGTTGACAATCCCAGGCAAATTTTGTGAATGTTCAAAAGCGCTACGGAATGTGGACACTTATTTATATATGATTGTCTGCATTCATTGTGGTGTATGTCTGTAAAACACAGGAAATAGTGGGTTGGATCCAGACTTAAAAGCTTCTCTACATTAAGGGAAATCCCGTTGTTTACCTGCTGCAGTTGTGCTTCCTGTTTCTTTGGCATGATTGATGTGAATTGGATTACATGGGAGGAGAGGGGCAACAAGGCAGAAGGTCCTGCTGCGGTTTCCCAGGGTTCCTTTAAATGGCAGACACAGTTAAATCGAGGGAGCACCTCCCTCTCATGTGTGCAAAGGAGGGGAGGTTTTGTTGTCTGTTTCCTCACAGCCCCCAGGAAAGCCAGGACTTGCTTCTGAGTAGAAGTATTCAAAAAACTGAGCAGTCACTGCAGCACATCATGATGTACCAACTGTTGTTGACATGGTTAACAAACCACCCCTAGTACAGCCTTGAATTCCAGGTGGCTTGTTACCCATGGCAACAAGCCATCCTGCCCAGGTTCGCATGTCACAATAAGCCACAGTGACCACCCACTGCAGCTTGAACATTCACAATAGTGGCCATCATGCAAACTGGGTCACTGTCTTGTAAACCACCCAGAGAACTAATAGGTGATATAGAAATGTAATAAATAAATAAATAAATACTCAGAAGTAATTCACACTGAGTTCAATGCAACTTATTTCCAGGTAAGTGTGTATAGGGGTGCTAATTATTTGATCAAGAATTGATTGAGACACTGTGTTCTTTTTTTAAATGTTAATTTCAAGAACTTAACCAGCACACAATTGCGCTCCACATTTGTTCATTCGGATCAAATACTAGCTCTAGATTTTTGAACACCTACACCATTTCATATATAAGCATTCAGTGAAAAAGTGGATAAATCCAAAAGTGCAGGCACTGCCTCTTTTTCAAGGATATTCACAAAACTAAGGCCGGTGCCCCTGGAAATTTGGTACTTCAAGCTGGTCCCTAGTTTGACTATATGGTTGGTCTAGCCCTGATAATCCATGCAAACAGCCTGTGTGAAGCTCAAGTCTCGATCCTAATTATATGACAAACATGTGGGAGGCAAACACAAACGAATGCTGTCATCCAGGATTTAAGCTTACAATGATGCTTAGGTTTGAAAATGCAGTGTTTAATTAAGGATATTTAAATAAATAAATGGTTGTTATTATTTTTCCTTTTAACCATTCCACCTTGGCTTACCCTTATTTGCTGTGGGACTGAGGGCTATGTTTGCCTTGAAATAGAAGATAAGATTTCAACAATAAAAAATGGTCAGTTAGGCCTTGAATTAGCTAAACTAGCAAGCTTGGTATAAATCTCAGCCCACACACTTCAGGGCACAAAGTAAAATGCTAATTTTCATTCCTTAAAAAAAAGAAGTTTCGAACCATCTTTTCTTTTTCGAGTTCCAATTTGTCTGTACTTGTGTGCAATTTACATGTTAGCAAATAACTCTTGAAGATAATCAGAGACAAAACAAACAACCCCCTATCAAGTTTCACAAATAATCCTCAGGAAGGATATTTAAAAGAATATGTTTTTAAAGGGAGCAAAAGATGTTGAGAGGACAGGATGCTGAGTGCCCTTTCTGCAGTTTAAGATGGTGGTGCAGAGCTCCCCCTGCAGACTCAAATAAAGTTAAGACTTGAATCTGGCACAAAAGCTGTTGGATTACACAGAGAGTGTAACTGTGCCGTGTTACTTTGGCAAAAACATTTCCCTTGGCAAATGTGGAGATTAGAAGCTCCATCTGATGAGCATTTTATAGCACGCTCGTTACTGAGCACTCACAGAGTTTGCTCAGGTTCCTCACATGACGTCGTCTGCCTCCCGTGTGCCTTCTGGCCTTGCGCCACAAAAAACCCCTCATTAAGTCTGATTTTTTTTAAAACACGGAATTGCTGCTCTCTCCTGCTGTGTGCAGGAGAAGCACTGCCATTAGAACAGCAGACTCAATGGGCCTTGTGCTCATTGTGTACTTCCTCATTTTGAAAGAGGAAGTAACTGAGGAATGAAAACACAGGTGGAGAAGCAACGTTAGCGAGCATGTTAACCCCCGGCGTGATGGAGCTCTAAAAGCCAAATGAGGTGTGTGGGGCAATCACATGTATTTAATGCACAGGTTTGCCTTGTCCACATAAAAGGGGTAAGGGGGCCTCTACAGGGCTGGCCCAAGATGTTTGCTGCCTCTGGCCTTAGCTAAACCTAAGGTTTGTCCTGGGGTCATCCCTGTTCATGTAAATGACACACAGGGGACCCCGGGAGCAGGCAGGGACAATCCCGGGATAAACCTTAGGTCTAGCTAAGGCCTCCTTCTCCACATACTGACTGGACTGGCTGAATGTTTTAAAGGTAGTGACAGGGCAGCAGTAGGCTAGTTTAGGGAGTGCCAAGTAGGCACCCTGGCACCCGGTCTGTGTTCTAACAGAGGGTAAAGCTGGGGAGGGGTGGCACTATCAAACAGTTGTTTCAGGCTGCCTTCTACTTACACAAAAAGAAACATGTGGGAAAGGAAGCTCCCTCCCCCATTTTGCCACTGAGCTCTGCTGCTTTGAGCAATTATTCTCCCTGCCCATATTACTTCTGGTATTGGTACCAGGCCAGGGGGAAACTGCTTTAAAGCAGCGAAGCACACTGAGGTAAGATGGGGGTGGGTTTCCCTCCACTCCATCATGTGCTCTTTTTTGTATAGACAGAAGATCACACATTGTTTATTGCATTAGTTATTGCACTCTACATATGTGAACAGGGCAAACACATGTATAAGATACGAGTGATTGCCTGGCATGATTAATTTGGCCCTAATTTTATAAGCACACTAGGTGCCAAACTGGTGAGTGTTACTTAGTGGCTGGAGGGCGGGATAAGGTCGCCCTTAGACATCATTGTAGGAGGTAGACTGTCTGGTTGGCATGTTCTTGGCTATTTTCTTCTTCCAGTTCTGTAATTCTGTAATGGAGATGACGTGTCTGCAGAATAAACAAAGCATACTGAAAACAGTAAACCATGAATAGTCTCTGGAATAACACGGTGATAATGTTAGAAGGATTCCCCCACACACACACTAAATGTGGTTATTTTTTTATTGGTGAAAGCCAGCAGCAGAAATGCAGATTAATTCTGGAAGTATCTTACAGTACTTAAGGGAAACAGATTCTTCAGAAATGTTGTCCTATATTACCGACTAATTAGAACAAATATACTTCTTCTTTTCAGTGAATCTGAAAACCATTATATCCTGTAAAAACATAGCCAGTTTATTATTTATTTATTACATTTTTATCCCGCCTTTTTTCCTCCAAGGAACCCAAGGCAGCGTACGTAATCCTCCTCTCCATGTTATCCTCACAACAACAACCCTGTGGGGTAGGTTGGGCTGAGAGTATGTGACTGGTCAAAAGTCACCCAGTGGGTTTTCATGGCTGACTGGGGACTAGAACCTGGATCTCCTGACTCCCAGTCCAACAGAATTTCAGTTCTGAAGATATTCCTTTGAGTAGTCAGATCATCTCAAAGCATTCTGAGAGTAGAGAACTTTGGAATACAAGCTGGGAAAGTAGTAGATCTTTTCAAGAATGTATGGAGATAGCACTTAGTAAGACAAAACAATACCCATATCTAACCTCACCTCAGAAGACAAATAAATAAAGGCAGGTAAGAAAGATGAAGCCAACAAACAGGGAACCTCACCAGAAATGCCCCCCAAAAAGCCAAATGCAAACGGGAAGACAAAAAGGATGTTTAATTCAATGAAAACCATTCCAATGCATTTCGCATCCACCGGTCCTTCTTCGGGGCAATTTAATGTAATGCAATGGGTATTGTTTGCTCCTGAGCACCAGTTTTCTCTGTATGTGGACATATATGGGAACTAGTAAAGCAGTGCAATTGGGGAAACAATTACCTCAGCCTGTAGGGTGACCATATGAAAAGGAGGACAGGGCTCCTGTATCTTTAACAGTTGCATAGAAAAGGGAATTTCAGCAGGTGTCATTTGTATGCATGCTGCACCTAGTGAAATCCCCTCTTCATCACTACAGTTAAAGCTGCAGAAGCTATACTAGAGTGACCAGATTTAAAAGCGGGCAGGGCACCTGCAGCTTTAACTGTTGTGATGAAGAGGAAATTTCACCAGGTGCTGCATATATACAAATGACACCTGCTGAAATTCTTTTCTATGCAACCGTTAAAGGTACAGGAGCCCTGTCTTCATATGGTCACCCTATATAACATTTATATCCCACCCTTTTTCTTCTTGCAAGGATCCCAAGGCAGCTTACTATATTTCTGTAGTTTGGCCCTAAGAACACCTGTAGGTGTGGAATGTAACAGTTATGAATGCTATAACTGGATTATATATTTTGGCCAATGTCGATGTTACACTTCAAGAACAGATGGGAGTCTGACTTGAGCATCACTGGTGGAAATGGCTCAATAGACCACGTCTCTTGACAGTCATCTTCCAGTCTGGTTGTAATTCCCTCTACGGATAGAGGGTAAGACATTTTGCCTGTCTAGACCTAAATGGCAGGCAGACAACATTCTTTCCAGGAAGTGAGCAGACAAGAGAAGTGGCTGCTCTCTAGTTCCTACTAAGAGTCTGAGGTAACTAATTTTTCCAGAAGGAGTCACACAGTGTATTAAGTCTACCCACTCTCACAGCGTTTTCTGCAAATCTAATTTTAATGAAATCTAATATAAGTTTCTCTTCATTTCCAGCTAAGAGTAGCAATATAGAGACTTTGAAGAAACATTGTTTGAAATCAGGACCTGCTGAGCGGAAGAAGAATTTAGCACTTTCCGAAATACTGGGTTCTTTAAAGGACAACAGATTGGGTAACTCTCATCAGTATTGGTATACGTGGGCCTACGTGGGTTTCTCCTATGAAAGCATATATGTAGACAGACAGACAGCATTTTTATCCCTCTCCTCAGCCAAAAAGGCTTCCAAATGGCTTACATGCAATCAATAAAATAAGATAGACCCGGTCCGCATGCTTACAGTCTTAAAAGTCACAACACACAAGGAAAAAGGGATGGGAAGAGAAGAAGAAAACATTAAATAGTCTTTCAGCAGGGCTGGTAGAATGGTCCTACTTCCTTTTTCATCTTGTCCACCCTGTACAGCCTGCTGGAATGGCTGCTGCTGGTGACCATTGAGGGAGGAGGAGCTTTCATGTGGGTGATCTTCAGCAGGGCAGGTGGAATGGGCCCACGTCCCCTCCTATTTTATATATATAATACCATTCTTCGGTCGTAGTCCCAAATAAAACAACATGTAAATACAAAAAAGACATGCTGCTTTATAATCAGGAGTGTATCTGTCATGGCAGGATAAGAGGACACCCCACTCTGACAGTGTCTCAGTTTTCAGGTACTACTTGTGCATTGCCAATTGTACCCTGTCAGAAAAAGGAAGAAGTTGTTGTTGGTTTCTGTTTAGTCTCAAAAGAATAACAGCATGAAGCATCTAGATTGGCCGTTCAACAGCAGTACGTTCAGAATGCTGGTAGCATAGGTAGACCGACATCCTAACTACGAGGAGTCCTGGTTTGAGATTCCCTTGCTCAGCACTTTATAGGCTGGCTTCAGTTTGGCAGGTCTCAAGTTATATTAGCCTATGTTAGACAAATCATGATCATTCAGATAGTTTATGCTACTAGTTTAATTTTATTTTAAATTGTAAGGGTACCTATGTAGTTCTGTCTACACACTACTAGTATTTGCCTTCAATCATTCACCAGCAATCACGTACTGCTTGAGGACATGCAGTGCATTTTCTCAGTCAAGTTGAAAGAGTTCAATTTGTAAACATTTTTTTTTTTTAAAAAAAATTATCACCCTGGGTTTGCTTTCCTTCCTCTTGTGGATGTATACGTCTTCCCATTTGGCTAGGAAAAACAAATAACAAGAAGAGGGCAGACCTTGGTCTTCATTTACACCCAGTGTGGTTTTGTTAACTGCAGTGGTGCTGACCAAGGTCAAGCGAAAACAGATTGGGATGGACGTCATCTCCTAGATATACGTGAGTACCTTAAATATTTTTTTAAAATGAAATGCACATTCTCCTCTGTTGAAAAAAAAAAGGGGGATCCAGGCCCAGAGGCAGGCTTCTATGCATTGATCCTAGAATATTTGCATGTGCTGATTTATATGTATATATGTAAATTTAGAAAGAATGGCTATGATTTCAATAGAAATCCAATACATCCAATCCTGGGGCAGGCTGACTGGCTGGCCTGTGTGCCTGCCCAGATGCTAACTGTCGATGGGAAATTCGAGGTCCCTGCTCTCCTTCCTTAATACGATTTTTCATCTTTAAACTGGACTTTAAACTAGAGGGCATCTTCAAATAGAGGACAATTTTCTGCCAGCTCTCCAAAATAGACTGCCTTCTGTAAAGTAGGACACCTGGTCATTCTAATTGACCCTTGCCAGGAGTGACATGTTCAGGCAGCAGTAAGGTAGTTTTTGCACCTGGATGTCTGCATCCAGCAACTAGGGCTTCATGATGCACATCTAATACATGCACTGCCCATTAACACTACATAACATGGATAGGGCTACATCCTCCCATCCATCTTGCAGTACTATGAAAAGCCACATCTGCTATGTTTTCATATGACGAACAAATAGGATAGGTGAGTTTCTGTGCTGGGGAGGTGAACCTAAGAAGAGCTGAACACATACACCTAAGAAGAGCCTTGCTGGAAACACAAAGATCCATCAAGTCCAGCATACTGCTTCCAATGGTATCCAACCAGATGCCAACTTGGAAGTTCACAAGCAGGCAAGAACTCACATCTGTGGTTATTCCTCAGCAGTGGGAGGGGCCATAGCTCAGTGTGACAGAACGCATGCTTTGCATGCAGAAGATTCCCGCTTCAATCCCCGGCTTCTCCAGGAAGGGCAGGGAAAGAATCCTGCCTGAAACCCTGGAGAGGCGCTAGCAGTCAGTGTTGACAATACTTGGCTAGATGGACCAATGGTCTGACTCAGTATAAGGCAGCTTCCTATGTTCCTATATGAACAACACTTTGGGCTTGAACAGAGGCAAACCTACCTCTGAACCTGGGTGTAGGTAGATATTAGTAGATGTTTCCTCTGTGTGTGTGTGTGAGCTTTATCCCACATACCTGTTTCCCTTGAATTATCCCCTACAGCGCTAAGCTGCCGCCGTTGTTGTTGTTAGCTAAATCACACTCCGGGCGGCAGCGCTCCTAAGATCCTTTGCATACCAGGAGAGGGGTTAAGGGGGAGAAATGTACAAAATCATTTAAAAATATCAACGGATGACCCAATCCAATTCAAATTTGGTATGCTTAAAGCTCTTCTTAATATCTATTATTGTGCCCATTTTGATTCTTTATCTTTAAAACTTACACAGATGTAAGCATTTGTTTAATTTTTCTTTAAACATATCAAATCCTGCTCCTGCGCCCCCAGTGGCCGCTCGGAAAACAACAAATGATTTGCTCCAAAACTAGTAGCAAAATAGGTCGATTCTTTTGCCTTTATAGCACAATTAAAGAGGGATGCATGGGAGTACGTCACAGTCAAAGCAGATTATAAACTGGAAAACTGCAGAGTACTTCACAATAAAAGCAGATTATAAGGTGGAAAACTTTGGAGTCCTTTGCACGCAATTTGCAGTGATTGCACAGAATAACGCTGGTGTGATAAAGCTCAGAGAGAGAGAGAGAGAGAGAGAGATTCTAACTTTAATGTGAGTGACCAAGAAACAGAACTCAAGGAAGAGCTATGCATCCATGGGCTCGCTTGTTTCTCCCGTTGAATTTCTTGTCTCTCACTGAATTCTATGGCACATTGTATTGTTCTCCCAGAGGCTATAGTAGGTGGAAGGGTGAGCACTGAAAAGTTTGAATTAATTTTTCATATTACCCGGCTCATAAAATATGATGGCTTTCAGCTAAATAAAGTAAAATAAAATAAAACAATCTTAAAACCCACTCTAGCATCCCTAATGCGAATAACCATTTTTAGCGTGATATATTTTCAGGCATATCTGCCCTCCTGGCACACTTATAGGGACATTGTTTCTCCTTCAGAACTTTTCATAATGGTAAATGACATCGCCCTTCAAGAATAGCAAAAAAGACTTCCTTATCTGTGATTTCAGTATCACAAACTTACTTGTATACCTAAGGATAAATAAATCATCACTATTTTTCAGTTGTTCTTGAAACTCTGTACATCAATTATTAACATGAAGTTTGATGCACTGCTGGTGGCTCTCTAGGGTACACAAAGCTGGCATGATCAATAGCAATTATCATTCCTTTTTATTACTTTCCACTTTTACATGGAGTTCTTTTTGACATTGCTTCCTTTTGTTTTATACTTTGAAATGAGGGGTGGGGGGGATGAGAGAGAAATCAGGTTCCTTTTTCTTGGTATATGTGGTCTCCCTAATTTAAAGTGTCTTAAAATATATGTAGTAAGAAGCACAAACAGTTCATGACTGTTTTGATCCCTCAAAGCAAAGATTCTGTCTCAACAATCCAGAGAAGTTGGCACCCACACCTACCAGAATGTAAATATACTTCTACACCGTGACTACTCGTAATGGCAGGGTGGACCATTCCAGATACGTTATCAATGCCACAGTGTATGGAGGCCAGGCCATATATGGCTTTTTAAATGTTTGGCCCTTCTTACCCATGTTTCATTTCTAAGACATCCTTTATTCTAGCAAACCAGTCCCAATAGAATAAATTCCAAAAACACAACAACAGAGAGGAAGTGTGTGGGCATGTGGGTAGGGTAAAAGCACATACTACTAAAGGCCCACAATCCCATAACTCTTTTCCTATCACTGTCAAATGACAAAGTATACATCGCTATGGAATTATCCAGAGGAAAAGCTCAAAAACCATTTCATTTCCATTTAACGTGGTTTTTGACTAATTGTTGTGTTCCATGTAGTTGTACCGTAACAGGATTAAAAAAGAAAAAAGAAAAAAGAGCCCAAGGAAGTCTTGTGTTGATCTTGCCTTTCTGGCAATCTCCTATTTCAAAAAAGCTGGTGGGGGATGTTTTATTTTTTACTTTAGCTGCTAAATTTTTTCATTAGTGAATTAACCTTTGCACTATGGGCAGTGAAAATGAAAGTTTTTTTCACAGCACTAGGTGTTCAAAAGAGTCTAAATCGTTACATTTAAGTTTTTACTTTGAGATAGAAAAAAATGTGACCTCTTTGTTTTCTTAGGTTACTCCATTAAGGACCAATTCATACTTTACAAAGTGACACCGGCATGGGAAGCAAACCACATTGGTAACTCCACCCATGTAATTCACTTCCTTCAAACATTATGTGGGAGCAGCCATGCCATAGTGGTCTTCTGCATCCTGCTGGTAATATATGAACCATCCCTGAGTCAGCTCTGGAAGTGACATTCTAACTTAGAACATTTCCCATAACTATTTGTCTGCAAAGGAACCCCTATGTATCTGTTATATAACCTCTGGATGCAGTCGTAATAGCAGCAGCAGTAGAACAGTCTTCCCTAGCCTGGTGCCCTTCATAAGTTTTGGACTACAACTCCCTGGATTCCTTACAATTGACAATGCTGGCTTGGGCTGATGGGAGTTGAAGTCCAAAACATCTGTAGAGCACCAGGCTGGGGAAAGCTATAGTAAATGGGTACATGCCTTCTATGGATACATTGTGAAACACACCTTCAATAGATATGGGTAATCAAGGCCTTTTAGACCTTTTGAGCCCAGATAGTGCATCATAGAATATAACCCACATTCCTCTGGGAGGGAATGTAAGTGGACAAGTTGCCTTTCAGGTATAATTGTAGGCAATTGTTATTTTCATTGAGGAACCCCTGATAAACCCCCAAGCTTTGAAAAATCACTGAACTATGGAAAATGTAAGTAAAATTAAGAATGGGGATGTGGTGTGGAGGCTGCGAAGAGAGACAGTTTTTCAAAACAAAATGAAAACTCTGTTGTTTATATTTATTTATTTATTTATTTATTTATTATTACATTTATATACCACCCCATAGCCGAAGCTCTCTGGGTGGTTTACAAAAATTAAAAACAGTGAACATTAAAAACAAATATACAAAAAAATAAACCATCAAAAGCATAAAAGCAACAATATTCATTTAAAACAACTGTTCTGGGGGGTCACCACTGAAAAGGCCCTCCCCCTTGTTGCCATCCTCTGAGCTTCCCTCAGAGTAGGCACTCAGAGGAGGACCTTAGATGTTGAGCGCAGTGTATGGGTCGGTTCATGTTGAGAGAGGCGTTCCATCAGGTATTGTGGTTCCAAGCCATATAAGACTTTATAGGTTAAAACCAGCATCTTGAATTGGGCTCGGAAACATATAGGCCACAGCTAGACGTAAGGTTTATCCCTGGATCATCCAGGGGTCAAACCTGTTCATCTAGGTGACACACAGGGGATCCAGTGCTCAGGCAGGGGCGAACCCTGGATGATCCCAGGATAAACCTTAGGTCTAGCTGTGGCCATAGGCAGCCAATGCAAGCGGGCCAGAATCAGTCTTATACGTTCGAACCTTCTGGTTCCAGTTATCAATCTGGCCACTGCATTTTGCACAAGCTGCAGCTTCCACAACGTCTTCAAAGGCAGCCCCACGTAGAGAGCATTGCAGTAATCTAATTTGGAGGTTACCAGAGCATGGACAACTGAATCTAGGTTATCCCTGTCCAGATAGGGGTGTAGCTGGGCCACCAATCAAAGTTGGTAGAAGGCACTCCGTGCCATCAAGGCCACCTGAGCCTCAAGGGACAGAGATGGTTCTGGGAGAACCCCCAAGCTACGAACCTGCTCCTTCAGGTAGAGTGCAACCCCATCCAGAACAGGTTGAACACCCACTATCCGGTCGGATATATGTCAGCAACACTTCAATTTCCCTGCATGCTACACTTAGTTGTTAAGGTTTTGTTGTTTTAATACAACACAAAATCATCATCCTTTTTGTTAAAGTAGTGACTCATAGGATTGGGCTTTAAATGCATATCTATGCTGGGAAGTGGTGTTGGTTTAATTATACCACTTTAACTGTCTGAAGGATCCTGGAAATTAAGGTGTAATGAGGCTATTGTCTATGAAACATGTAAGAGATTCCTCCCTGCCCTGGCTAAGAAACACTGTTCCCTATGTTATTATTATTATTATTATTATTATTATTATTATTATTATTATTAATTTATTTATTTATATAGCACCATCAATGTACATGGTGCTGTACAGAGTAAAACAGTAAATAGCAAGGCCCTGCCGCATAAATCAGTATAAGCTTGTAGAATTGGATATGTTCTGTGTGCCTTACCCTAGGGCAGCCTTCCCCCCAATTTAGTGGGCTCTAGATCGTTAGGATAACACAGAAACTCCCCTAGACACACCCAGTACCAAGGATTTTATTCAGGGAAACGGAGCTCACTGCAGCAGAATCGCATGGGAACCATGTTTAAGGGGAAAAGATGCAATAAAACTACTTTGTGAAAATGCACTTTTTTGAGAGGGAAGCTGCACGGTTGCTGTGGAGTGGTGACAATGTCATGTGTCGTGAATGGCCATGATGTGCTCTTGCGCCACACTAAATGTAGATTGGCCCAGTATCTTATATTCCTCAAGTGGAGCCTCAAAAGAGAAGATGGAAGAGATTTTAACTAGGCAAAGTTCCACACGTCTTGATGGCTTACTCACCAGCCTGTAATTGTCCTTGTCACCAACTCCTCCCCACCGCCATCCCACCCCATTTCCCTGGCATGTATGAAGGCAAGAATAAATGCCTTTCATTTGCAGTGGGAGATATAGAATGACAGGAACGGTGGGACGGACTCATGTTCTTTTTTCAAAGCTCAATGAATGTAAGACAAGACTTGGGGGGGGATCTACACTACTGCTTTTAAAGCGCTTTAAAGCGCTTTGAAAACGTTTTGAAACCTGTATATGCAGTGTGTCCTGGGCCCCAACAGTTGTCAAAACTGTTATAAAGCGCTTTAAAGCAGTAGTGTAGATCCCCCCTTGGTCTCTCCCTTAGACTTCTGGCTTGGGAGAGAGGCTTGCAATTGTTACTGAGCCTCTCCTGCTTTTCCAACAGTCTTATTTCTTCTGAGATTTGGAAAGTCTCCCCAAACTGTGGGAGATACTCCCGCTATTTCTTCTCATTTCCAAAGTTCAGCACAAGTCAGAGAAAACTTTGACAAATGCAGAGGGGCTGGGAGAGAGAGGGAGTATTATCTCACTTCTGTTTAAGTTTAGATACAATAAGAAGCAGCAGGAGTGACTTCTGCATTTTCTTTCTCCAAGAGCTTGTTGGAGGCTGATAGGAGTCCTTCATACTATAGGGTCAGGGGCAATTGCCCCTAGCAAGCTGGTTGAGTGGATTTGTAAGAAAGATTCCCTTTCTGAAGATAACTGAAGAGTACAGACAGTATCTGAAAGCTGAGGTTGTGCAGGAGGTAATGAGAGTTACAACAGAAAACTTGCCAAGAAATCCAAATTCAGGATTTAATGGGTGTACTGATGAGTGTGCATGCTTATTGTCCTGTAACATTGCTAAATCAAACTTTCAAGATAATGCTGGCTATTTGGTCCAAAATACTGGCCTGCATCAAATAACACGCTAGCAGCATGGTTTAGCGTGTTGTCTGATCCAGGCCAATGTGTAAATACTAATTTAGCAGGGTTGAGTAAAAGCCAGATATTAAAAGACAACATTAGAAGAGCAATATACTTTTACGCATATACTGCATACTAGCCTTGTTTAGTTGCCCAAACAAGTATTTGATAGAGTGGAAGAAAAGAATATATTTGGAAAATGTTTTCCCTTAGAGAAAGGTTCTGCAACTGGGTGTAAACATGCTATAAACATACGACGATTACATTTTATTTAAATGTAGCCCTTCCAGGAAAAAATGTCTTCTGTCTTCTGCATTGCTTGCTAGTTTTACTGTGAGCTTTATCAGACCAGCGTTATACTGTACAATCACTGCGAATTGCATGCAAAGGACTCAGAAGTTTTCCACCTTATAATCTGCTTTGATTGTGAAGTACTCCCATGCATCCTGCCTTAATTGTGCTATAAAGCCAAAAGATTCGCCATATTTATCCCCTACTTTTTGAGTGTAACTTCCGAGCCGCCGCTGGGGCGCAGGAGCACGATTTTAAAGAAATGCTTACATCTGCGTAAGCTTTAAAGATAAAGACACCAAAATTAGCACAGTAATAGATATTAGGGAGAGCTTTAAGCATACCAAATTTGAATTGAATTGGGTCATCCGTTGATTTTTTAATGATTTTTTTTTACATTTCCCCCCTTAAACTCACTTCATGGTATGCAAAGGATCGTTGTTGCCCGGTAGCAAAAACAACTGCGAAAGCTTAGCGCTACGGGGATAATCTGAGGGAAGCAGGTACGTGGGATGAATCTCTGTATCTAATGCTATTCACTTAAATCTCTCCCAGATATGTCCATGAGGTTACTAAGTCCCTGCTATTATCCAATAGCCTACCAGGTTTGAATAGGTTTGATCCGCAGAACTGATTTGCCTCCCCTCCTGCAGCCCCTGAGCATCCCCAAATCTGGTTCACTGGAAGGTACAGTGGGGAGGAGAAGTCCCATTGAACAATCTGAAGTCTACTCATGCAATATGGGAAGTCACTCAATGTCTGTACTTGGTTTTAGGGACACACTTAAAACAGGATTGGGATCCTGTTAGTATACCATCCATCCTGTTGCCTAACAGTCTCCGTGCCCAAGCTGTTGGAGGTTGTCTCAGAGGTGGTGTTAAAGCTTTTGGTATATTTTATTTTATTTATTTATTTATGGATTTTTATGCCGCCATTCAGCCAAAAAAGGCCCTCACGGCGGCTTACAAAAGTATTTCTTGACAGTCCCTGCCCACAGGCTTACAATCTAAAAGACATGACACAAAAGGAAAGGGGATTGGGAGGGAGGAGGAGGAGGGGAAGGAGGGGGGGGAAAGGAAAGCAAACTCAGGCACTACAATCTTAGTTGGAAAGTTCAGCAGTTACAGTTGGTAGCAGGAGGGAGGGGGCTCTCAGCTGGAGCTGGACCCAGGCATGGTGGAGAGGTGCCTGGCTGCTGCCTCCTCCCTCTCTGGTGGCCTCTGCAGAGACAGTTGGTGGCAGGAGGGAGGGGGCTCTCAGCTGGAGCTGGACCCAGGCACGGTATAGGGATACTTCAACATACAGGCCGGCAGCATCTTGGATTGAGGAGCTCAAGATTTCATGGATGCCATGACAACTACAGGCATGACTCAAATTTATATCAGGCCCAGTATACGTGTCACGATGTACTTTGGATCTGATTTTCTGCACTGGATTGAGTTCCAGTGGTCTGTGGGAGAGAAACCTGCATAGGCGTGCACAGCACATTTCATTAGGGGGTTCAGCCAGGGGTTGTTTTTTTTAAGGTAAACATTGATTGAATATACAGTAATAAAGGACTTTTTTCACTCATCAAACAAACGAAATAAACGAAAACTGAAGTAAACTGTATTTTTGTTATTTACAAGTAATCTGTACTTTAAAAATACACATTTTGAAACAGAGACTCTGAATACTTTTTTTTGCTGTAGTAATAACCAGGCATATATAAAGATACAGTCAATTTTCACCATCTTTAAATTTAATCAGATAATGACCTAATCCAAACTTACTAAAACAGATTCACATTTAAAACAGATTCTATCACATTAACAACAATGAGTGTCATCTTAAGTTCCAGCACCATACAGAGAATACACCATACATAAAATGCCCTAATAATGATTTTAAAAAATTGCCCTGTGTGCTGCTGAGCAAAGAATTTGGAATGAGGTCCAGAAGAGAGACTTCTGGGGTGAATATAGTGAGGACGAGGGGTGGCTGCGAGCCTAGCATAAGAGAGGGCTAGCTAGCAAGATTTGGAGAACTTGGGGGAGTGTAGGAGATCTAGAACTAGGGGCATCTCTGGAAAGCCGCGAAGGGGCTATTGGCAGAAGACAGGAGATGAAGGAGAAAAGAGAGGATGGGAAACCGTCACAAGGGCACATCACTATTCTTTAATGATCAATTGTAAGCCGCTCCGGGAAACTTTTAGGCTGAGGTGCGGGATAAAAATACTCTAAATAAAAATACTCTAAATAAAATAAGGGCAAAAGAAGAGGATTGGCATAGGGGGAGCCCTGGGGAAAGAAGAGAGAGAAATGCCCCTATGTGTGGGGTAGAAGAGGGAGAAAGGGTGCAGACAGGAGAGGTATGAGTGTCCCAGAGGGGAGAGGAAACAGAGGTAATGTTTAGCCTTGAGGAGAAGCCTGAGGGGAGACATAACACTCCTCAAATACTTGAAAGATTGACACACACAGGAGGGCCAGGATCTCTTCTCGATCATCCCAGAGTGCAGGACACGGAATAATGGGCTCAAGTTACAGGAAGTCAGATTCCAGCTGGACATCAGGAAAAACCTCCTGACTGTTAGAGCAGTATGACAGTAGAACCAGTTACCTAGGAAGGTTGTGGGCTCTCCCACACTAGAGGCATTCAAGAAGCAGCTGGACAACCACCTGTCAGAGATGCTTTAAGGTGGATTCCTGCATTGAGCAGGACTTGATGGCCTTATAGACCTCTTCCAACTCTATGATTCTATGATTCTATGAAAACAGTAGTGTAGATCCTGCCTGAGACACCTGGGCCCTGTACACCTAGGAAACCCAATGCATGTTGTTCAGTATCTAAAATATAGTCAGCTCTTGCCAGGGCTGGTCCAAGACATTTTGCTGCCCAAAGCGGAATAGCAAATGACATGACCCCCCACCCCACCCCCCAAACTCACAGTGCCAAGCCAGTAAAGTCATTTTGGCACTTGAGGCCACTGGCCAACAGCTTATTAGGCCATAATAAAGTTGTGAGTCTTCCAGATCTCACAGGATACTTTACAGCTTTTGAACACAAAAGAAGAAGAGGACTATACCACAACCTGGCCTTGTGGGTCATGTAACCAGCAAGTCCAGTCCAGAAAGGAAATCCAGACACAAGCAATTCAAGCCAAACCACACCACATACCCACATACTGTATAAGAAGTCCTACAATTCTCAGCATACCCCAGCCAGCCATGCTGGCTAGGGGATTCTAGGAGTTGAAGGACTTTTTTCTGTCTAAACATGCATAAAATTGTGCCTTTAACTTATCATGTCACACTAACAGGAATACAGGAATCAAATAGGATTTCCTTCTTCAGTGGGACACACTTACTTAGGAGTAAGTACCATTTTGTTATAGGAAAGGATAATATATTTTTAATTAAAATTTAAAAATAACTATCACCTGGTACAGAGTTTTCCTATGGAAGACCTGGCTGGTTCACTGTTGTAATTATTTGATTGGGACTGAAGTAGAGGGGCACTAATTTTGCTGTACTTATTGTCTTTAAATATGGTTAACTATCCCAGTGTGGGATGTACTTATTGTCTTTAAATATGGTTAAATATCCCACAGTTACCTTGCTATTCTATTTCTACAATTCTTTTTCTCCTGTCCTTTCTTCATCCTCGCTTCACTTTCAGGCTGCATCCGGTGCACATTTACCTCAGAGTAAGTTTGATTGATCTCAGTGGGGCTTACTTCTGAGTAGACATACATAGGATCGTGCTGCAGCTCTGTTTTAAAGTGACACAAGAGACACACATACCATATTTACCAAAAGAATGGCTTGAAAAATAAATATTGTAGAGCTAGGAACAGTGTAGGCCCCTGACTGTAAGCCCCACCGCTGGCCGGCCTAGGGTTTATTTATGGAAGAGAAGACATCTGTGAACAGCTGCTAGTCATGATGGCAACATGGAACACCCTATGCACATTTACCTGGGATTAAGTTTCATTGAAATCATTGGGGATTACTAGACAACTCCAGGATTTCACTGCAAAGATTTATAGAGTGATCCTACACCTGCTTCCTCAGAAGAAAGCCCAACCAAGTTCAATGAGACTTTATCCCCTCTCTGGATTCTGTATTTTGGTGTTTTTTTGTTGTTGTAAATTTGGTGCCAATTACCCTTTGATATTCTATGTTTCATTTTTGTGCAGATTTAAGACACCTTGAGACCAAACTATATAGGCCATATAAATATATACATTAAGTAACAGTAAATTATGACTAGGGTTGCAATCTTCATGCCACTCTTCATTCACTCTTCCCCTTTTTAATACATCCTCTTTTATTCAATCCTATGCCTGTTTAGACAGAAAAAAGTCCTAATACTTCCAGCATGCCCCAGGCTTCTATGCTGGCTGGGACATGCTGGGAGCTGTAGGACTTTTTTCTTTCTATAGGACTGCACCCTAACTCAAGCTGACTTCACAAAAGCACAAGCTCTTGGGCCTAGTTCTAACCTTAACCCTAAGAAGAGCCCTGCTGCATGAGACCAAAGGGCCACCTCCAGTGCAGCCCTATGCATGGCTACTCAGAAGTAAACATGCTGGCTGGGGCATGCTGGGAGCTGTAGTAGGGCTTTCTTTCCTGTCTAAACCGACATAGGATCGCGCCCTAAATGAACGAAAGGAAGAGAATCATAACATTAATCATTAAAAGGCAAGGAAAGTGGTTCCCAAGCCTGGTAGGGTAGTGGATTGGCGCATGGGTCAGTCTGTGCCTTGGCTCTCCCTTCCCTCCCTCCTTCCTTCGTCCCCTTATGACCATACTGTCCATGGCTGGGAAGGGCAGCGGCTGTACCCTGAGCTGTTGCTTCACCGCTGTTGCTTCTCCAGCCTGCAGGTCGAACTTGACGCTGGTGATGAGCTCCTGCACAAGGACAGCAGCAGCAGCGCCCACTTGGCGCCCTGTTTCCCCCACGCAGACCACCGGGTCAAGAAGCCTCGCCTCCCCGGGCAGGGGCGGGGACAGTCACTCACTCACTCCACGCCATGGCTGCTCGGCAATTGGCTCCCACCTGCTATTAACCTACACCGTGTGGCTTCGCCACGGCAACTGCCTCAATCCGAAAGGGGGCCAAAGAGGTAAAAAGTGAAGAGAGGAGAGCCAGCTCCGGCACTAAACTGAAAGCCAACGATTTTCAGAGTGGCGTCGCTTGGAAGTTTGCCTCCTCAGGCCTGGGCCGCAGCACATTAGGGGGTTCAATGGAACCCTCTGCACCCGCTGTGCGCACGCCAATGGAAACCTGACAATGACTGTTGTCATGGAGAGTTCCCGGTTATTGAAATTGGCCAGGCCTGAGCTGTCAGTTTGGACCTCAAGAGGTTGTTAATACCTCTTAAAGGAGCAAGTGGTTCCTACTGTGTAGAAGGCTGTGGTCCAACCTTTATTGAAGAAATCTGGGATGGAACCCACTGTTTTTGATAAGTTTCACCCAGAGTCCAATTTAACATTCTTGAGCAAGGTATTAGAGAAGTTGTGGCAATCTCAACTCCAGGCAGTTTTGGATGGCAATGATTATTTTTACCTGTTCCAACCTGCTTCCCAACTTGCTTATGGGGCAGAAACAGCCTTTGTGCCCTAGTGGATTACTTATGCCAGAGAATGGACTTGGGGAGTGCAACTGTTGGTCCTCCTGGTCAGTACTCTTGACCATAGCATACTTTTGGACTGTCTTTCTGTGATGTAACTTGGATTTCCATAATTCCCTCGGATTATGTTATGGTGGCTTCAATACTTCCTGGAGAACAGATAGAGAAATTGGTGCTGGGGCACAACTGCGCCACCCTGTGGCCATTGAAGTGCCTCAGTTCTAGCTTGTCACTCATTCTCTTTAACACCTCCATGAAACCACAGGGAAAAATCCATATGTTTGGGTGGAAGTGTCAGCAGTATGCAGATGACATGCATTTCTATTTCTATTTTCCAGCTGTTAGTCTGTTATTTCCCCTCCTCCCTCCCAATCCCCTCTCCTTTTGTGTCATGTCTTTTAGATTGTAAGCCTGTGGGCAGGGACTGTCAAGAAATACTTTTGTAAGCCGCCATGAGAGCTTTTTTGGCTGAATGGCGGCATAAAAATCCTTAAATAAATAAATAAATAAATAGTCCAAAGAAAGCTGTGCAAATTCTGAACAGATGTTTGGAGGCATGGATGAAGGTAAACAACCTGAAGTTTAATCCAGATAAATCAGAAGTATTGTGGAGACTAGGGCCATAGCTAGACCTAAGGTTTATCCCTGGATCATCCAGGGGTCAGACCTGTTCATCTAGGTGACACACAGGGGATCCAGTGCTCAGACAGGGGCGAACCCTGGAGGATCCCAGGATAAACCTTAGGTCTAGCTGTGGCCTGGGATGGAGGTTTGCAACATTTTGGACAGGGTTGCTCTCCCCTTGAAATTTGGGGGTTCCTGGACTTGGAGCAGGTGGTGTCAGTGGCTAGGAGTATAGCATGAGCTCTACCACTCATTTATGGGTTTGCTTAGGCTTGCAGCCTAAAGCACATCTTTTTCTATGAAAAAATAGTTGAAAAGAGGAATTATTATTATTATTATTATTATTATTATTATTATTATTTATTGCATTTGTATACCACCCCATAGCCGAAGCTCTCTGGGCAGTTCACATAAGATAAAAACACTTAAAAACAGGATACAAAGATTAAAAACCACAAAAACAAGCAAAATACACATACATTTAAAACCACTATAACAACTTTACAACAATGAACCAAAAACAGACCCCCCCAAAATGCCCTGCATTTTAATTTCCCTAGCTAAAGCATTAGCTAGATAATTAGGTAAATTAAATGGTTCTGGTTTTCTGTAACAACAAACATAGAAAAGTATTACAGTTAAAAATAATGGCTTACATTACAAAAGGGGAAAAGGTGGGAAGGAAAATGAGCGCCAGCTCTTTAATATTGTTACATAATGACCAGGTAAAATAGGCACTAACTGTAGGAGATAGTTGTGGGAGCCAGATGGCAACTGATGAACAACGCTAAGTTTATTTTTTTAATGGACCCCAAAACTGTTGTTTTAAATGGATGCTGCTGTTTTTATACTGTTGTTTTTATGTCTCTGATGGTTTTTATATTTTGTATACTTTTAATGTTTAGTGTTTTTAGCTTTTGTGAACCGCCGAGAGAGCTTCGGCTGTGGGGCGGTATATAAATGTAATAAATAAATACATAAATAAATAAGGAGGAGATCTCACTGTCTAATCTCTCCCTCTGATGTAGCTGGTGGATTTAATGCCCATTGTGCTTAGAGACAAAAATATTCTGCAGATGAGTAATAGCAACTATAACACAACTCACATACTAAAATGCCAGTTGATGTGATAATATTGGGTGATAATACTGACATTTTCAAATAACTTGTATTGCGGCAGGATCTTGTGTTGGATTTTAATTTTTTCATGGCCGGAGGACATTAATGGCCTAATTTTGACAGAAAACTAATCAATTAGGCAATAGGAAAATAAAACTTCGCCAATTGCAACCTATTTGAAGCTGACATAAATCTCTACATTATAATAGAGAAGGTAAAATCAACAATGCTGTGGTTTTAAAGTCCCCCCCAATAGCATGAAAAGAATTATAAAAGTATTGTAAGACTGAAAAAACAACCTAACCAAATAATAATCATTTATCAAAATATTTACATCATCAAGATTATATTCTAAGATTGGTTTGTTTAATTTAGGGATGGTGCAAGAGTCCACTTAGGGGATGGAGTCTGACAGACTACCCTGCGCCCAGCATCCTGGGTCTTGCTCACCGAGTAGTAGCACACTCACAAACCCACTTATCGAGCACCCCCATAGCTTGCTGAGAGCCCAGCAGCTGCTCAGCCTCCTAGCGAGCCCCCACTATTGCGCAACAATGGTGGCTTAGGCATTTCTGGGAAACATTACAGGGGTGAATAGAGCACTGATGCCTGTAATGCTGCAGAAATGGGCCTTTTACAGCCCCTATTTAAGCAACATGACCTTCCCAGAAACACCCAAGCTGCCATTGTTGTGCAACCATGGTGGCTTGCTAGGAGGACGGACACCCCCACGGTTTTGTTGGGCGCTTGCCAGGCCAGGCAGAAGCTGGCACAGTGCTGCAAGCAGAGTGGGCGGCGGCAGCATCTCAGTGAGCACCCAACAAAGCTGGTTGCAGGTGAGTCTATCCATCCCTAATTTAATTATTGGTCTGGGATACATTGTTTTAAATTTGATGTTTCAAATGTTGACATGGTTCTTTACACATAACACTAACCCATAGTTTGGGTTTTTGAATTCTGGGTTGCTGTAATATGTGAATGTGGCTACACTTGCAAACCACAAATTCTTAATTTGAACACAGAAAATGAACCCATGGTTTGTTAGGTTGTGAACTCTAGGTTGTTTAAACCATGTTTTTTTTTTGTTATGTGTGAGCCCAGAACTATGGATTATTCATGGGTTGTTTTGCCAGGCTAAAGAGGCAGGAAAGAGCAGTAAACAAACAAAAGAACCCCAGCCACTCTACATGCCTGTACTACAGCACCACAAAGGCATTTCAGATTCAGGGAGGAACAGATAGAGAAGGGGAAACAAACAACCCAGAGACTGAGAAAACAAACCATGGTTTGTTCAAACATCTTGCTAGTCAAACCCTGAGTAGGAGAACCTAGGGCTAAATTGCTCAAATAAAACATAGATTAGTGTTATGTCCAAACCAGATTGTTGTTAATAATGTTTGTGTGCACTATAAGCATTTCAGAATAATGTATATTATCTTTATGAGTGATTTTTAATATTAGCAATAATTCTTTTCATCCATGATAAGCATTAATTTTGTTGGGGTTTTAAAAAACGTTTTACCATAGGTCACACCTCAAACTAAAAATAGCTGTGAGTTTTAGAAAGCACTACAGAGGAAGAAGTCCAGGGTGAATGAGGGCATTAGAGCCCCAGGAGGGAGAGACAAAAACAGAGGTTTAAATTATGTGTTTAATTGCTGATTTCATTCCCCTTCTGTCTTAGTGCCAAGGTAAGGTGGTGTTGCCAGAAGTGTAACCACATCCTGAGGACGAGTAGTGAGGGCGTGTTCAATTTGTGTTTTATGGTTACCAAGCAAGACTTATTTTCAGTGACTTTGGCTTGCTTGGTTATTCTCCCCCTCTCTTGAAAACCTCAGTTATGAACTTGAAGACCTGGACAGTTTCATTTAGATGGTAGAAAAGGAGCTGGTAGTCAAAAAGCAAACCCTCCTGTACTTCCTTCTGTTATTCTCTTTGACGTGACCAATTTTATTGAACAGCAAAAGTTGCTCATTTGCACTCCAAGTGCTTAACTTTTGGTTTTATGCCAAATAAACAGAGCTATATGGTTCATACTGAGAATCTGTATTCTTCTCCTCTCTTTTTTTAAGTTAATACAAAAAAGACACACCTTTGATTGTTCTAATAAAAAAAGCATGTCTCCAATAGAGCTGAACTTAATTTTAAAATAAAATGTATTGTTGAAACTTGCGGTTTCAACAAGGGAAAGAAAGCCTTTTATTGAACATATATGCAGGTTACATGAAAATGTTTTCCTGTGATTTGTCCAACCCTTGGGCATCAAGGACTGCTCAAAGTAAAAAGTGTAAAAGACATTTAAGGACCAATTTACATCTGAGACTTGGGTGTCAAACACAGAAAATACTGCGGAAGCTGTCACAATCATGTTGGGAAATGCAGCTGTTTTATGGTAACAGTGAAAATGAAACTAAATAAATACTTTTGGCTCAGGTCTAATCACCAAGGTCTAACTCTATTCTGTTCTATTTCACAGCATGTGGGTAGTCTTAGGCAGGATCTACACTACTGCTTTATAATGATTTATAACGGTTTTGACAACTTTTCGGGCCCAGGACACATTACATGTACCATTTTCAACCCGTTTTAAAAGTGTTATATCCTGCTTAGTGTAGTTCTGGCCTAAGCAACCACATATCTGCTGTCTGAATGGATTTTCTCCACTGGGTGTATACTATGAAGGCAGCTGATATGCAGCAGTCCATTCTACATAAATCTGGTGAATCCACCTCAATACATAAGCGCATGCCATTTTAGCCCCCTTCACCCATTAGGCTCCACCTGATTTAAGAATGCATGGAGAGAGAGGGAGAGGGAGAGGGAGAGGGAGAAGGGCCATCTCTATTGGCCCAACTGTTCCCTGCCAGCCCAACATTGTCCACAGATGTTGGGGGCATATCTGCAATGGGAAAGACTGCTGAATGTGTAGGCTCTCCCCATGAACTGGAACAATGATGTGCACCTTGGGTCAGCTGGCACAGCCCTCCTCTCTGTCAGGATACAGTCTCAATTGCATGGAGCCTAACTACTGAAAATGCCAATGTAAACTCAAATTTGAAGGAAAGGGAATGTGTGTGAGTGTATGTGTCATTCTGCTAGTGCAAATGAAGTGCTACAAGAAACTATGCACAAGAGAAGAATCCAACTAAAGCTATGGTTGCGCAAGCGGCTGTGCATCACTCTTGCACCACTGGTTGCGCAAGAGAAATGTGAAACCACCTGCATAACAGAAAGATTTGGCAGAACTCAACTACCATTATTTGAATTTCTGGAATTGTATACTGCTCAGAGTTAGGAACTAGTCCTTAGCTGGGCCAAAACTAATTAGTTTCAGTTTTGCCATGCCATTATCAAAAAACACTGGCACTTTCCAGTGCATTTTTGACAGTTCTCTGCCAGATGTTCGAAATGTCCAGAGATTACCTTTGTATCGAAAAAATAAATCAATGTGAGGCATTCCAGTTACATTAAAATGCAAGAAAGATTGAGAAAAAGCTGCAGCAGAAAAAACAAATAGCTTTGGGCTGTAACTTGATTACTACCAGCAAGCATGCAGAACACTACAGACAATTATGCTTTTGTGTGTTTTCTGTAGATGGGTGGGATCAGCGTTAGCTAAGCAAAACATGCTATGTGACTTCCACATCCAGAATCATTGCATTGTATTTGACAGAATCCCTTGTCATCGTCCCCTACCATGGCCCCACCCTGGTTGCCAGTTACCTCATGTTGGATAAAGGTGTGTCAAAGTGATTTTTTATGGTTCTAGAAAAAATAGTCATTGTTCACATATTTATCTATTTATCTTATTCAAAAGTCAGATTCCACCTCTCCAAAGGTCAAGGCAACTTCCAACAGAATAATTTATTTATTTATTTATTACATTTTTATACCGCCGAATAGCCGAAGCTCTCTGGGCGGTTCACAATGAATAAAACAATGAAAAGGTAAATAAGACAAAATGCACAAAATAATAAATACCTACAATAAAACCATCAAGACAGAACAACGATATCTACTCAGCTGCCAGAAGCTTTCTGGATGAGGCAAGTTTCCCCGAAATGCTACAAAAGCAGAGCAGCTCTGAACCTCCTCTGGGAGGTCACTCCACAACTTGGGAGCAATTGTGGTAAAGGTTCTGCTCCTTGCCACAGTCCTGACCTGATACAGTGTGGGCACATGGAGAAAGGGCCACCTCACAGAAAGTAGGCAGTGGCTGAGTTTGTATGGGCAGCGGCAGTGTCTAAAAAATGTGGGTTCGTAGCCATGAAGGGCTTTCAGGCAAAGACCCAGCACATTGAATGAGGCCCAGAAGTGACCTGGTAACTGTATCGGGGCACCATTGCCAGCACCCCCAAATTCTGTTATTTATTGGGCTCAAGCCCCACCATGAGACCTAGGATCCTCTGACAACACCATTACCTAGAGCTCACCATCTCAGCACAGTGCAGCAGGTCAATATTGCCCTCAGTATCTAAAGCAGGGCCAGGGCCTGTTGTGGGTATCTGGGCAGCACAGAGCGCAGGAGAAGGAAGGGCCGGTGGGGGTTCTTCAGATGACCAAAGACAGTCCTTCGACAGCCCAGCACTGAGAACAGCAGCAGCAACTGCCAGTCATGGAACAAGGAGGCTTGTGATAGGGTGGACTAGTGGTAGTGAACACCCCGACAGCTCCCCCCCCCACAAACACACCAGGGTACAAATTAAAATAGCACAGTATGAGAATAATATACATATTTACACACAAATAAATAGAACTGTCTCCCCTGCAAGGTAAGTAGTTGTTGCTCTTTGTTGGATGAAGACAGAGCTATATTTGGTGAGAAAATAGGAAGATCAGGGGAAGGTATGTCCAGGAAATCCAGCCCTTTGGGGGCTTGCTGGACTTCTGCAGTGTGCCCAGTTCAGCTTGTTTTTGTGAACCAAATCGTGTTGTTTCCCAACATTCTGGGGATATGTAGTGCTTTTGAGGTTGGGGGTGGTGGTCTTGGCCATAATTTGTGCAAATTTGCAACATTTGGACAAATTATGTCTGTAATTTGCACAAATTATGCAAATCCATGCAGTTTGTGCAAATTCATGCTATAATTTGCACAAATCTCAGCCAGAATTTACAGAAGTGAGTTTTTTAATATAATATAATAATAACAACAACAACAACAACAACAACAACAACTTCTTATGGAATTTCTGCCAACTGGCTCAACTTATTGTACACTGAGTCGGGCCAGCTGGCAAAAGGCGGAATAAAGTCTGGTGGGCCAAGCTGATGAAAGCTTGTTGAGCTCCACCACCCAACCAAATTCCCCTGACATCCCTAATCAGGAGTAAAGGGAGCATCTGTGGGAGAGAATCAGCAGAGTCTTAACCCCTCTATGTTCCACAGTTTCTGGAGGAATTTCTTTTGATTTTGGAGTCAGTTTTGCTGCCTCCCAACTATTTTATTATGCTATTTTATATTTTCATTGTGTTTTATTTAAATTACTTGTTTGTCATGCTCTTTGCACACCACCCTAGTTCCTAGGGGGATAAAGGGCGGCCTAAAAATATTTAAAAGAAATAAATAATTAATAAAATGAACAAAAACAAGCTGGGAGAGACATTTGCAGGGAGAATCAGCAGCCAGGAAAGGGTTAAGCACACCTGCTTCTGGCTTCACCCTAAAGGCCCCAGCTGCCTCCACGTCTGCCTTAGGAGCAAAACAAAGGGTTCAGAAACCCATGGCTTCCTTGTAATGTGAAATTTTGCCTTGAGAGCATGTGCAGAATACAATTTCTTGGCTTCCCAGTTAGATACCACAACATCCATCCTGGATTGAGCTCATGTGGAAAAGTAGATACTTCTTTTCTCTTCCACATCCCCCCCTTCATGTTTATCTCAGGAAGTAATCTATTTAGATTGCTGTTTCCGCCTCCCAACTCCTGATGGCTATGTACACATTCATTTTAGCCTGAAAAATCTACTGTCTCTTTGAAAACATTTCCTTTCCCCAACCTCCATTTTAAATAGGATAAAACAAATTAAAGTAACCATGTAGGAAGAGAATCTTTCCTCTAAGAAACTGCCGTCTGGTAAGTCTTTAAAAGAGAAAAAAACAACTATCTAATGAATCAGAAACAGTGTTCTAATTTTACTTAAAGTATAAAGAGGATCCAGATGTTGATGTAAAGTAACCTCACCGGATCAAGAGTTTGCAAGGAAGTCTTGTCCTCGTCACTCAGAGGAAGCTGGCAACGAGAAGAACAGCTCATGCTGTGTGCAACCAGCACTTCCTTATAAGTATCAGTGGTAAAAGCTGTAGGACTGGAATCTCCTGTGTGGAAAAGAAACATTGAACTTGTCCATGGGGAATGATATAAATGAGTGCCTTACATTTAGGAGTTTGCAGTGATTTTTTTTAATGCTATGGTTTTAAACAAGTACAGTATCATAGAATCAGAATAGCAGAGTTGGAAGGGGCCTACAAGGCCATCGAGTCCAACTCCCTGCTCAATGCAGGAATCCACCCTAAAGCATCCCTGACAGATGGTTGTCCAGCTGCCTCTTGAAGGCCTCTAGTGTGGGAGAGCCCACAACCTCCCTAGGTAACTGGTTCCATTGTTATGCTGCTCTAACAGTCAGGAAGTTTCTCCTGATATCCAGCCGGAATCTGGCTTCCTTTAACTTGAGCCCATTATTCCGTGTCCTGCACTTTGGGAGGATTGAGAAGAGATCCTGGCCCCCCTCTGTGTGACAACCTTTCAAGTATTTGAAGAGTGCTATCATGTCCCCCCTCAATCTTCTCTTCTCCAGGCTAAACATGCCCAGTTCTTTCAGTCTCTCTTCATAGGGCTTGGTTTCCAGACCCCTGATCATCCTGGTTGCCCTCCTCTGAACATGCAGTATATACCACAACACATTGAATTTCATTACATTTCCCATTTGTCTAACACAGGAGTGAGCAACACACTGCTCAATGGCTGCATGTGGCCACCTACAGTATGCCTACTACTCCCTGGCCCAAGGCTCCCTGATGCTCTGAATTTTAAAAATAAATACATTTTAGAGACAAAATGGTGCTGTCCAAATAAATGTGTCCATTTTTGTGCTCCATAGCTGCTACAAAGTGTTAAATAAGGTCATATTTAGCTTGATAGCAAGCTCAATTTAGCTCTTTCAGTATTCCTGGGTTCTATGCAGTGGTCTGCTGCTGAATTACAGTGGCCCACCAGCAATTTTAGCTTCTGTCCTCCCCTCCCCTGCTATGTCTGTGTGTCCATGAGGCAAAAATGCGCCCCCCCCCCCAGACCTCCCACAGTTGCCCACCCCTGAACTAACAAGAAAATGGCATTGGGCAGGCACTTAGGGCTGAAATTTGCATCAGGAGTTTTCCATAATTTGACAATGGTCCTGACCTTGTTAGAATTCTTGAGTGGTTTTCTTCAATGTTCATCTCATCAGGACCTCTGTTCTTACAAAAAAAAAGTGCAGTCTGTTCTTGGACAGGTTTCCAAATTTCCTGTGAAAATTGATTGGTAAATAGTAGGAAAAAAGGTTGGTTAGGTTAAAAAAAAGATAGTTAAAGAATTATGAAGGGAAATTTGATCACAATTTGAGAGATAATTATTTGCGGTTACCAATAACGATTTTACCACATATTCTGTACCTAACGTGTGGTAAAATTCTTCTTACAACTTCTCAGAGTAATGAAGTACCCTTAGAAGAGGAAATGCAGCTTGGTTAGGTTGGTCAACTATATCAATCTTTTTGTACCTGGAGGCATGGCCTATGTTCCAGCCTGTGCCTATGCCAGCATGACTATCTACTCAGCAAATGTGCTGGCTACAGTGTCCCCTACCTCCACCAATGCCTTCTGGCACTGAAAGGTAAGGGCGGGATTTCCCCCACTTCCTTCTAACATCATACTGCAGCTTCTAATGTTTTTTTCCTGGGGCTAGCAAACCTGGACTCCTCAGCCTCACTCAGCCTCCTTGGACTATGAAATGCAAGAAAAGGAAACAAGTGCAGATGAGGAGAAATAGCACTGGAAGAAATTGCTGCGCAGACAAAACAGAAATACACCTGAATTGACTTTTGCAGTGTATTTCTGGATTTAAGCACTCAGGCAAGGAGTTGAGGGGTGTGGGTAGAGATCATTGACCCCACAGATTACACTTAGCTGCCTAAATGCTAGATATTATGTAGTCTTCATCTTATCACAAATTGTCCCATGGCAATAGTAAAAAAGAGTATAACGTACCTCTGAGAAACAGATAGGATGCTCTTTTGAATCCAATTTTTATCTTGACAATCCCAAACATTTAAAAATTATGCTATGATTCCCAACATTACCTGGCTGCCTATAAAATGTAAAGTCTTCTTTGTTTCTCCCTCTCCCCCAGTCCAGAGCCACTAAGATGCATTCTTGGAAGCGTTTTTCCTCCTGCAGCTCAGAAGTTTAGAAAATCAATGTTTGTTTACTTTTTTTTTTAGCCATCTGAAGTAGGCGACTTCCTTGAGTAGGTCTTTATGAAAACAAGAAGATTCATTATGAAAGCATGTGTTGACCACTCTTTTCACCTTATCCAGGCAATGAAGCCACTTCAGCAATACAAGGGACTAAGGAACAGCAGCATTTAACAATTTCTGGTGAGAGATGGAGGTCATGGCCATTTCTGCAGTTGGAAGAGAATGGCTACCAAAACCTGATGCTAAAGAAGATGGATTAAAATATAAGTTCTCAAAGTCTGACACAGTGAAAGACTAAAGAAAAAGATTAGGTGCACTAGCTGAAGCTTGCTACTCTTCAAGGGCTGCTCCACATAAAATATGTTATAGTAGTCAGTCCTTAGGCTTACATGAGAATGGATGATGATTGCTAGGTTTCTGATCCCCAGAAGTGTTTGAGAGGTAGTTAAAAAAAAAAAAAAAATTCAGACCACTGCCACAACCTATGCATTCAATGACAAAATTGGATGCCAAAATCTACCCAGTCTATAAGACTTACTTTAGTAATAGAAAGGAATACTATCAATCACCTCAACATTTTTGCCACCATGCCGTAACAACTCCAAGAAACTGGTTTAGAAGCAAGATCACTGCTCCTGTATCCAATGAAAAGAATAGAGTTGGATGATCTCTCCCAGTGGCTTCACAGAGAATCTGGGGGTAAAGCCTACCTGTGGTGGACTGCAGTCTACCTATGAAAGATAATCCCACATTGCAATAATTGTAAGAAAGAACATCATGACCTTAATGCTCCATATCTAATTGTCTGGATGTGACAGACAACTAGGTCACCCAATTTCATGTGAGTCGCACCAGTGCCACCAACACTTTTAAATTCTTATTTTTTTTAAGTGAAAAAGAAAGAAGGGGAGAGGGAAAGGGGAGTGATAGCAGAATGAAAGGGGGAGAAACAAACAAGGAAAAGTAACAAAGAGGTTGAAGGAAAAAGACACATTATTATGCCAACATGGTGTCCCCTGTGTTTGCCTTGTAATGCTCACAAGGGGATAGAAGGAATAATTGTATAGGAGAATAAGTGGATGTGAGAGAGTGCTTAACCCTTTCCGTCAGACTGCCTCTTCCATGTAAATATCCCCTGGCCCTTTCTAAACCAACTTTCCTCTGTCAGACTCTGAAACCAGAAGAAAGCCAAGCTGATGGACATGGTTTCGGAATGTGTTTGCCAAGGTAAGATTGAGTTCCACCCTAACATGATAAAAACACACTAAAAGTGGGTCCAGTCAAATGCTAAGGGTTTGGGATTAAAGGTTGATCTCAGTCCTTGGAAAAGGTTGAATATCGGTCTATGCCAAGGGTGGGTAACATGTGCGACCTTCCATATGTTGCTGGACACCAATTCCCATCAGCCCCATACAGCTTGGCCGATATCAGGGGAGAAGGAAGTTGTAATCCAACTGTCAATCCAACTCCCTCTGTCAATTTTTATGTATCAATGAAGTGGACTCTAGTCCATCAAAGAGTCAACAAAGAGTCTTACAGCACCTTAAAGATTAGAAAATGCATTATGGAATAATTTATTATGGCAGAAACGTTTGTAGAATACAGTCCACTTCATCAGGTGTGGAAAGTATTATACTAAAATAGCAAAACTTTGCTACAAACTAAAAATTAACCCCATTTTTTTTGACCCCCCCTCCCTTCTGTTCATCCAATATCAGATCCTTCCTTTTCATTATATTAACATTCAATGATTTTTCTATTACCAAGTAACCAGTATTCTGGATCTTATTTTGGATCATTAGTTTGGCATTTTTCTACATGTTGAATGAAGGGCCACTGGTCTTGCATCAATTATCCTTCTTAGTCTGTCATATCTTGTTCTTGTCATAGCTAAGATAATGTATCAAAGATAGGTCATTCTTATTCTAATTTAAGAGATGAAGAATTGAATGACCGTGATTTTCTCAGAGCCATTCAGTGACCTTTGGCTGTCTGAGATTGGTGAGCAATGCATGGTATCTCAAGTGGGCAACTAGGAAGGGACAAGGATTTGAGGGGTATTTGTGTCTGTGGGATTTGAGGGATAGGCCACTGCATGCAGGGCAAAAAATCTGGAGTTGGGCACTTCAGCCATCTTTGAAGTGGATTTTATGGGGCTGAATCTCATCTTCCATCTATTACCATTTTGTAGAAGTCCAGCTTGGTGATGGGAGTGGTCCTACACTGTCTAAAAGAGGCAGTAGTGATTATAATAATAATAATAATAATAATAATAATAATAATAATAATAATAATAATACATAAAAGTAGGATGGCCACTTACTCATTGCCAAAAAAGAACAAAAAATGCATCACTTTAAAAAGAGGACAAAAAAGGGAACAGATCTGCGTAGAATTAGTATGTGTTAATTTATATTTCTAGATGCAAATTAAGAAATAATTGCTGTAATTTAAGTAGAAATATAATACATCTCGCCATAGTGGGAAGCACTGTGTTCAGGTGACCTGTGTATCTGATCAGTTTGCTGTCCCGGTACTAAGTATTTGCTGTCTAGGTACTAACCGCTTCAAGGGATCTATGCTCCTTTCTTATGGGTCTTTATGTTTAAACTGGAGCTGGACTGGACAGCCTTTCAAATACAGGACACCTTCAAATAGAGGACTGGCCTCTGTAAAGTAGGACACATAACTACTCCATAGATAGGTGTCCAGAGAACCAGTGAAGCCTGTACATTTCCCCTCTCTTCCTAGTTCAGAATATGACAACCAAAACTATAGAGCAGAAAACCAGTCATGATCTGGATAGCATAAGCCTTAGGGAAGGGTTTTCTGTGCACTGTATGAGGGAAAAAACCACGCTGAAGGGCCCTGAACCTGTGGGCAGAATTAGCCCTTTAACACGTGCATGGAGATTGCTCTCATGACTGCCTCATCATATTTGACCAAAGGCACTAGGTCAAGTGACCAGTCATCTCTATCTCCATGCAGTGGAAATTACCATATCATCATTTTTGTTACAGAAGCTAAAAAAATGACAGACTTTCTGCTGATCCTGACAAAGCAGTCTCCAGACTATAGTGTAATTAGCTTCATAGCCGAACGGTGTGCATAAAGGGACAAATAGCAAAAAGGGGGGCATTTAAATACAAAAAAAGTCTAACTTCATCAAGAAATCCAAAATTGCTTTGAAATATACTGCTGACACACTTCCTTGAATGAGCATATAAATCTGATTGCCTATATGAATTGACACTTTTATTAGCCTCTGACAAATCACATGTAGAAAGAAGTGCATTTGGTATAGTTGACTAAAGTACTTTTTAAAAGTACATATATAAGACACTTGGACTAGGAAATATTTTATTCATATATCAAAAAGCAATTTTCAAGCTTGACCTGAAAATTATTATTTATACAGTACGTTGTGTGCTAAATGTTGTGTGTGGGGGAGGGTTACCTTACTTCCTCCTTGCAGGCCAGGGTCCTCATCTTGATTGGCCTCCCTTACCAGCAGCTAGTATTTATGGGGGCGGGGACAACTGTTGCTTATGTGTGTGAGGGGGGACTACATCACATCTAGTTAATCCTCACTCTACTCAGCAAAAGCCATGGGCTGTTATTGGGTTATTTGAGGGTTGCTGTCTGCCCACCCCCACCCACCCCAAGCCATGTCACTTGGGTTTGGATGACATGGCAAGCTGAGCCTGCAAGGGTAATTGGGGGAATCTGGCCGGCACATGACCAGCACGTGTGGTGGGGGGAAATAAGCCATCATGACTTATTTCCCTCGTAATTATGTGAACTGGATCAATGTCTGAATGTATGTTGGGGAAAACATACTTGGGATAGTTTCAAAGTGAGAGGGATAATGTGGGTTGTCAGGCCAGCCTCAATTATATGTGCTGTTCAAAAAGGGGCATGGCATCTTCCTAATGTGGCAGTTGGGGCATAATATGATATTCATATTATAAATTGGTATTATTGTGAGTTATTAATTAAAAAATAGCATAAGGAGGCAATCAATAAAATATAAATGGCATAGGAAGGGTTTTAGGATGTTATTGACAAAGTAATCAAAGCTATTTTAAACTATTCAACTAGGATAGGCAAAGTTCATATTGGGTCACAGATTCTTTGAGTCTCATCAAAACCAGAACAATAGGAAGGAAGGGAGAGAGAAAGGGGGTGATGGCATGGGGAGATAAAACAAGAGAAGTGGAATAAAGTGAAGTGTGTGGACTCCAACTCCTCCTCCAAAAGTAATCCTGACGCCCTTTTATATTGATTAGAGATGGGATCATGTCATCTCTCAAGATATATGTCAATCTGATAATAAAGCACGTGTTATTCTGCCTTGCATAGCCCACAATCTTTCTAGGGAAGAAGTCATCAGTGCTCTTTTCATTGTCTTTCCATTGCTTCATAAGCACATCAACACCAAAGCAACCCAAGTATTTCAACACCTGAAGCGATGCCTGTTGCTGCTCCTTTGGCATCTTAGTAGATCAAAAGCGTTCTTTCCACATGTCATCAGACCGGATGCCAAGGTCACACATCGACTGTCACTAAAATTCAGCAAAATGTCTGAGCAGCTCCCAGAGACCTGAATTTTTCCACAGCTCTCTTCCATCTTAGTCCAACAAGGCTGTGCAAGAACTTTCAGAATCCAGCAGTCCCTTGGGCCTTGCAGGACTAAACTGACAGGATTAAGTCAGGGAAACAGCATGGGGGGAAGCTAATCCCCACCTTCCCTGGCCCTGCAGCCTCAGTTCAAATTGCCCCACTCCATTCCTGATTTTAACCAAAGAAAAAAGCATGAGATTTCCAGTCATGGGTCTCCCAGATCCTGTCTAGTTTGGCTCTTTGATGATGCTTATTCATAGAAAGCAATTGCAAAGATGGCTTAATTGAGTTCTGGGGGGCCTTTTCACTGTGAAAGAGTCAAAGGTCCTTGCCATTCAATAAGATGGCTGCTATTACATGCAGGTGATTATTACTTCTCTAAAAGAATGAGCCCCGGAAACATAAAGCGATCTGTTCTCACGTACAAAAAAGGCAATTAGTTTCACACTAAGTACTATATTATCCTAATAACAAGGCATATAGAGATCACTGGTTAACAGGACAAGGAAAATAAAAGCATATGGATCAATTTCCAAATTATATGAGTCATATAATTCAGCACAATTACAGTTCAATGAGATTCTAGATCATTCAAATAGGGCTGGATTTAGCATTTAAGCTAAAGGCTATTTTTAATTTGAACAACTCAAATGTATTCTCAGAAGCCATTTCTGTGGAATCAAAGTGTTTCTGGTACTAACTTCAGTACCTCTGAGGAATGTCATTCCTTATATTAGTAAATTTTGTGTTGAGTCTGCAGATGCCAAAAGCGGTGGGGGAAGAATCAGAGATCATCCACCCCTGCCTTCATGGGAAAATATCAGGAGGAATGACCCCTCCCTCCCCGAATCCCAAACACCAATGGAAGCAGGGAACTTTGACAGCAGTGAATAGTGTGCATGTATCAGCTCTCAGCCAGCCAGGGCTCAGGTTTAAGCAGAAGGCCTCTTGTTTCTCTTCAGACTTACACACCCTTTGAACCCAAGGGGTTGTCTATATGAGGGGAAAGCCCTGGGGTGGCTCCGCAGTGGCGCTGTATTATTTATATGATGCAGCACCCATTGTGAAGACATCCCAGGGCTTTCGCCCAAAGCTCCAATTTTAAAAGTTGGGGACTTACCCGACTTTTTTCTGTGGAGCAAGGCAATGGTGCATCCACATCCGTCGCCTTGCTCCACAGTTATAGTGGAGGCATGGCTGGCTGATGGTGACCCCTGATTGGTTGCCACTGGCCAGACAGGAAGGAGGGAGCGGGCCAGTGAGCCAAATGGCCACCTCCGCACCTCTTCTGGAGTGGGGAGAAGGGCTTGGAAGCCCCAAGAGGTAGGAGGAACCGGTGAGGGACGTGACGAGGCTCAGCAGTGCTCGCGCGGCAAATTACGGGGTTGCAGTGGCTCTTCTTCCCCCTCCCATTAATGGCTACAAACCCTGCTCTCACTCCTTGACACGGGGACAACCCACAAGGAGGTTAAGTGTGGGGTTGGGGGGGGGCTCGCCGCGCCAACGCGCCCTAGTCAAGACACCCCCCAATTCCCTCCTCTTGAAAGGATCCTTTAAACTGTGTATGGGGTGTGTGTCCCCCTTCAGATTAAAGGGACTGCAGGAGAAATTAGCCTCAGGGTACACACTTCCTCTGCGGCATATTCCCTCCCCACCCACCTAATAAATTTTAGCACAGCTCCCCATTTGTATTTATTATCTTTTAATAGATCGTTAGCAGTATTTAACACATTACATTTTAAAGTGTGCGCTTAAGATTTCTAAGTGTACCTAAACGTGATAAATGGGTTTGCAAACATATGTACAATTGCAGTTGCCTGGGAGTAGTGATTGGGTGCAGCTCCCTGTTAAATATACCCTTGTTAGCAAATTCAGGGCCAGATCTACACTACTGCTTTAAAGCGCTTTATAACAGTTATAAAGCGCTTTAACTGCTTTAAAGCGCTATAAAACTGTTATAAAGCACTTTAAAGCAATAGTGTAGGTCCGGCCCAGGTTTGTATCTGCATTTTAATGCAACTCTTGAGAGGACACCTCTGTCTAATAAAGAAAGACCAGATAGTATATCCTGTTGAATAGACCTCCCAATAGAAGTGGGAGAAGGCCCTCACTGATAGTACAGTATGCTTTGCATAAATATGATTCAAAATACAATTCTTCAGACATCTCTAATGGAAAAGATTCTCAGGCAGCAGAACTCAGAAAGAGGTTCTGTTTGAGACTATGGTAAGACTCTGCAATCAAGTAGACAATACTGGGCTTGGTGCCTTGGAACAAAACTGTATGTGATGAGGGAGATACATGAATAATTCTCTGATCTCTTTAAACCTTTGAAAACTACAGCCTATGGGACAGCAATCTGGATCAAGGCTGCAAGTGTGTTTTTCCTAACCAAGTAAAGAGCAGCTGGAGTGGGTGGGTATTTTATCAGGGATCTGCCTCCCTTAGGCTGTACTATTTGCGAACATTTAAAGTGACTGGAGAGCTATTCATACATCTCCATCATCATGTTTAGTTAGGCCTTCAACGTAAAGTAACTTCATGTTTTTAAATTCTGCTCAGGGTGCAGATTTTAAATTCTGCTCAGGGTGCAGAAATTTCTAAGTATGGGTAGTATCCAATGTAAGTTCTACTTAGTAGACCCATTGACAAGTTATTCAGGACTAACTTAAGCCCCATTCATTTCAATGAATCTACTCTAAGTAGGACTAATATTAGATACTTTTTCCACATCCAGTCAAATATTTTTGTGTGGCTAAACATAGGCCTATATTTAACATACTATTAGCATAAGAAATTGCTGTGTTAGTAGAGCGCCTCTGCTTTTCCCCATTGCTTAAGTGCTTGTGCAGGCACTGCTGGACCACTTTGTAAACCTAAGACCTGCAATTAGTTATACAAGTGAAACTTCAGTTGGATCTCCCCTTGTGCAGTTTGGAACTTGACTACTGGTTTTGCAGTATCATTTGCGCTACTGGAATGACACTGTTGGATACAACCCATAAATGCAAGATTCTCGTACAAAAATGAGTGTTGTGTGAAAACTGAATGTGTACTGTAGAAAATGAGCTCTTGAGTTAATATTATTCTCCTTTGACACGATCATTTCCGACTTCTTTGATAACCCGTTCATTCTTCACCAGCAAAAGACATTTTGACAACCGTGGAGGAAGAAACCAATCTGAAATGTGCACCTCACTGCATTTATCAGACTTGTCTACTATCATGTACTTCAAGATGCTTTGTTTCTGCCCCAGTGAGTAAGAATACTAGTGGAGAAGTGGATGCACAATTTCTCTTTCAGAAAAGTCATCTACCATAAGTCAAGCTCATTATTAAATTATCTTGGATTGTGAAAGTGGCATGAAATAGAATTGCCTTCTTCCCTGCCATAAGCAATATATCTTGTTTTATGTACATAAAGTTTACTTGAAAACATTTTTGAGAAATATTAAGGCTGCAATCCTATACACATGTACCTAGCAATAAGTTTCATTGAGCTCAGTATGGCTTACATCTGAGTAGCGAGGACTGCACTGTAGATTTACTCCCCTCTAACATTAAGTTATGACATGAAACAAGTTTAGGAAACAGGCCCATGCATCATATCAGATTACATCCTTTTTTGTTTAGATCAGAGGTTCCCAAACTTTTTCAGGTAACCGCCCCCTTGGTTCCTCAGACTCATGCCCAGTGCCCCCTACCCTACCCTATAAAAATCATTATTCAGAATAGCGGTTTTCAACGACCCACTAAGGAAGATAATAACAATAAAATTCAAAACAGTAACAATTAATTGAATATTTATTCAAAATCCGGAGCACCTGCCACAGGCTTGCTGAGGGAGGGAGGGAAAAGAGAGCGAACGCCTCTGTTTTGCAGCCAGCGTGGCGGGGCACACCAAGCATGGTATGTCTCTTCATTTGCATTTTGGTGCTTTTGAAACATTTCAGTTTACTGTTAAAAGGACTCTTCTTAAACGGTATTAATACATGTGTGGATTCTTTCTCTATATGGCTTGGGACCAAACTACCTTCTCCCATAAAAATGTCCCTGGGTTTTAAGACCTTCTGGAGAGGCACTTCTCAGAAAAAACCACCTCGAGCGCCCTCCTGCCTCTTAACGCCCCCCTATGCAATCCCACCGCCCCCAAGGGGGCGGTACTGCCCACTTTGGGAACCACTGGTTTAGATTATATGTAATTGTGATTGTGTACTTTATCATAATTTGTTGAAAGCCACCAATTACAGCTAACAGGAAAATGTAGAACATTAATATTTCAAAACCAACCATCGAAATCTACTCTTGGCCACAGTATAATACTATCTGGCTATGTACATAAATAAGAGCTACAGGACAATTAGTAACATAATAATGACCTAATTATTTCAAGAGGGTGTCACAGCACAGCCAGCTACGGTTAACTTTGGGAACACTAAAAAAAAGAAATGCTTTTTAAAAAGGCTGGACTATATCCTGATTGTGGGTTCCCTGTGCACACCTGGAGTGCTGACTCATTATTAAATTTGGAAATAATAGACCCTGCACTTTGCCCATTTATTTTGCACCATTGCCAGTGAGTGAGTCTGAAACTTCCTCCTTGGAAAATGTGTCATCTATTCTTGACCTTTAAGACAAGCACAATAAGGAAACTGCTTCTAGCTAGGTTCATCTCATGACCAGAAATGAACAGTTTTTCCATAGCCTTCAGGCTAATGTAAGGAATTCAGCAAAAAATTCCAGTAAAATTGTTTGGGGGGAAAATCCATATATAACCGCACACACACATATATGCATACATACATCTTTTGACCTTTAAAATTAAGGATTAAGGCTTATTGCAACTAATCATAGATATGGAGTCACATTATTGGGAAAACAGGTAAATACGGCTCTTTATTATCATTCAGCCATTTTGGTTTCCAAAGTAATAATGCTGCATAGTATGTCCAAAGCAAAATACCCTTTTAAAGCATTCCTACTAATCTTTGCTGCCTCCAGAAGAAGGCTTTTAAAATATATCTATATCTATCTATCTATCGATTGATAGATATATAAAACTGAAGGCCACGCTGGTTGCAGTGTATTCAATGGCTTTCCACATGTAACACTGATTGGTATTCAATCTGTATTTTGTATATGTTTATCGATAACGGAACTGTTTTTCTGATGAAGTCAAAACATTTGATGAAACAGGACAAAAACCGGATGCCTGTAATCTGACTTGTAAAAACAATCTGACTTGTACTATAACGTGTTTCATACAGTTGTGTGCTCTTTAGCATTGGTTTGTTTTGTTCTATTCAACTGCTGCCCTCTATGGTTTGTTGTAAAAATAGAACAAACAGATAGAAAAAGTGTGTGTGTATGTAAGACAGACAGAGACAGACAGACAGAAGCAGCTGGTGGGGTAGAGAGCCAGGTCATCAGAGGCAGAGCAGTTTTTTGAATCCCCAGCAACCCATATCACAGAAAGGGGGAGTTGAGACACATACACTTTAAGATCATGAATGCAAAGCAGAGGGAATTAACAAAGCAATACAAAAGCACATTCTCCTGTTCAAGCACCAACTCCCATCACACAGAGAATCAAGTAACTCCAAGATCTTGAGAAACAAAACAGTGGGGGAAGCCACACAAGGTGATGATGATGGTGATAATGATATCCTCACAGCTACAGAGTCTTTAGAACCCAGCAGCTAGTTCTGGCAACATCCAACATTCACCAATTTGGCATGTTGTAATCATCCTCACCATCTTCACTATCAGCTGCAGCAACAACACAGAAAAGCAGCAGCAACCATTTGCAAAAATTGTTACACAAAAAGCATCTAAAGGCCATATGGACTAAGGATCTCTTCTCGATCCTCCCAGAGTGCAGGACATGGAACAGGCTCAAGTTAAAGGAAGCCAGATTCCAGCTGGACATCAGGAAAAACTTCCTGACTGTTAGAGCAGTATGACAATGGAATCAGTTATCTAGGGAGGTTGTGGGCTCTACCACACTAGAGGCCTTCAAGAGGCAGCTGGGCAACCATCTGTCAGGGATGCTTTAGGATGGATTCCTGCATTGAGCAGGGGGTTGGACTCGATGGCCTTGTAGGCCCCTTCCAACTCAGCTATTCTATGATTTTAAGGTGTCATCAGACGAGTGTTTTATTGCACACTCATTACTGGGCAATCACGGAGTTTCGTGTGTCCCTCTCATGACGTCATCTGCTTCCTGCGTGCCTCCTGCCCCTTCTAGCCTTCTTTGTGAGACCAAAAAAAAAAAAAAAAACCTAGTAAAGCCGTATTATCTTTAAAGACAGAAGTTGCTGCTATCTCCTGCTGTGTGCAGGAGAAGCAGCGCAATAAAGACTACCCTGGAATGGGCCACACGCACTTTTTACTTCCTGAGAGAAAGAGGAAGTATCGAGCAACGAAAGCAGGGGCAGAGAAGCGATGGTAGGCAAGCGTGATTCCCCTAGGGTGACCAACTGTCAGGATTTCCCCGGATTTGTCCTGGTTTTTGTTCTTTCCATGGTGTCAGGGGGGATTTTCTCTAATTTTCAATAATGTCCTGGAATGACACACCTTCCCCTTTAAGGCTGCCATTAGCATGGCAGGAGGGAATGACATGCTTTCTTGAGGCACATCATTCCCCCACCCCGAGCTCCAATTGAGGTCTTAAAGGGGAAAGTGGGTCATTCGTGGACATTATAGAAAAGGCCCCAATTGGAGTGGATGGTGGTGGTGCAGAATGAAATCCTTTCTCCTCCTCCACTCCAATCGGGTTCTTTAAGGTGGTGGGAGAATAACGTACTTTCTGCAGGACTCAGAAAGCTGCTTCCCCACACACACACTAGGTGTCCTCTTTTTTGGTTTCCCAAATATGGTCACCCTAGATTCCCCCCCTCTGATGAAGCTCTTTGTGTTCTGAGTCTGCATATCCAGAGGTTTACAAACTTCTCTGAGAGTAAGCTCATTAAAAAAAGAGAGCTACTTCTGAGTAGACATGTATAAAAGCTCCATCTGACGAGCGTTTTATTGCACGCTCATTATTAGGCACTCACGGATTCCTCAGAGGTAGCTCACATGATGTCGTCTGCCTCTCGCACACCTTCCGCCCCTTCTGGTCTTCCTTGCGCAGCAAGAAAAACAAGAAAATGATGAAATATTTTTTAAACCAAAGTTGCTGCTCTCCTGCTGTGTGTGGGAGAAGCAGCATGTTCACAACGAGGGACTGAAAACAGGAAGTAACTGAGTGTTCACTGTTCTAATGGTGCTGCTTCTCCTGCACACAGCAGGAGAGAGCAGCAATTCTGAGTTTAAAAAAACATCGGACTTAAGGGGTGGGTGGGTTGTGGTGCAAGGAAGGCCAGAAGGCGCACGGGAGGCAGGCGACATCATGTGTACATGGACTGAAAATGTGGTTTTTATGACTTGGGTTCTATGCCATGCAATCTTATGATACAATCTTAGTTTTTAATTCATTATTTATTTATTTATTTTAAAGAGTAGGTTCCAGAAGTCTGTTTTTGCCTCCCTGCTCACTGGCTTATGACAAGTCACAAACATTTCCAATTGTGCTTTCTTTAACATGCTATTTGTAGCATTTAGAGCTACAGTAAAAATAGTGAAAATATCATATTGAAAGAATTACCCTTTCCTCACTTCCTTTAAACCAACCAGAACACTTCCTTCACCATCCCAAAAATAAATCACATTTTGCTTCTGTCTGAATTGCAAACAGATGTGTACCAGAACAGATGTTTGCCACAATTAAAGTGCTACACTTTTGCCACCCTTTTCTTTAAGCAATAAAGCACTTTTATGTGCTTTAAACTGCAATCCTTTGTACACTTACTTAGAAGTGAGCCCCAGTGGAGGCAGTGGAATTTACTTCCAAATAAACAAGCATTTGGCTATATTCAGAGAAAGTTAATCACACCGCAAGTCCGATTAAAACTAATGGGATTTAAGTTAATTGTGACTAAATTGATCCATTATGACTAATTTTCTCTGGAGTGGAGCATGGAATTTAGTAAATTTCAGTTAATGGCACATATGATTTATGACTATTTTTCTCTAGACTGGGACACAGAATTTAGTAAATATAAGTTAACAGCACATATTAACTGGGGGGGGGAATACAACTCTCCATTGCTTTCTCTGTTCGCTGGCTTCAGTTCCTCATGTAGAACCATAGGTGCGTTTCTATTTATCATGTTATCACAGTGAGATAAAACAGAGGCTAAAATTGATCAAGACACAATCCAAGCATATTTGAGCAATGAACACTTAAAATTACAGCAAATTCACAGAAAGTGTCGAAAGAGGAATCTCGTGTACCTTTTCATCTGACCTCTGCATGGATGACCAGTGGTGACATCCAATGTATGTCCAGTTTTATTTTTAAGCCCCAAAACTTGCTTTTGAAACTCTCTTCAGTTTTACATCCAGTTTGCTACATGGAATGAGGGTGGTGGCCTGCACTTCAGGAAACACAAACCCCACGTGCTTCTAGTGTATTCAGAACTAAGCCTTCCATTTTTTACACATTTACCTAGGAGTAAGGACTACATCAAACACAGTGGGACTTACTTCTTAGTAAGGGTTATGCTGTAGTTCTGTGGTTCTTTGAATCTCAGACATGGTTGTGTAGGAGCCACAAATACCCAGCTGGAGTTCTCAAGAGTCAGAGCTGCCTTCATGATCCAACCTCTCCATTATTGAATTAATTAGTCTGCCTTGTAACAGGAAATATCACCCTTTCTGTCCTCAGTGAGCTGCAGAAAGAACTAAAACATTTCATGCTATTGAATATTATCTCTGAAACACAGCTATCCATTTTATAGAATAATTGTACCCTTTTCGAAGAATGTGTTTCAGATATCATCGTAGCTGGAATAGTTAATTCACATTTCCACATGCAGTACTTTGTTACAAACTGTAATTATGTATTCTGCCTGATATTTAAAAAGCTTAGCTTTGTGGAGGTCCTGCTAATTATAAATTATTTTCTTGTTATTATAATACTACTCTTTTCCTACAAGGCTCATACAACCAGCAGCAGGAAAGAGGAGGTGCCTTGTAATGGCAGAAACAAAATTTATCTAGATGACATTTTATATGATTAGATGGCTACAGATCTGATGAGGAGGCTCACAGCTTTGAAATCTTGGGATTTCAAAGGGTAGGTGGATATTTTGATATTTTGGTCAGTGAAATAACAAGAGCTACAAGCAGAGTGTGAGAATGCTATTGCACCCATGTCCTGCTTGTGGGCTTCCCATTGGGACATCTGGTCAGCCACTATAGGAACAGAAAGCTGGGCCAGATCTACACCAAGCACGATATGACACTTTGAAAACAGTTTGAAAACTGTATAGGGAGTGTGTCATGGGCCCCAACAGTTGTCACTACTGTTATAAACCATTTTAAAGCAGTAGTGTAGATCCTGTCCTGGACTTGATAGGCTTTGGTCTAATCCAGCATGGCTCTTCCTTATGCTCTTATGTGATATATCAACTGTTATATTTATTTATACTTCGTTTTAGAAAAAGGTTAAAATGAGAGACTTTAACCCCCCCTTCTCTCTCCTGGTCCCCCCTCCCCCAAATCCCTTTTACTGAGTCAAATGTTTGCTTACTTGTCTTTTCCAGTAACTATAGTTATTATAGTTGACTTGCTGCCTAATGATGAAGTTGACATTGCCCTTAGGGTGATTCAGTTCACTTTTTGATGGATCTGAAAATGTGCACAAAGCTCCCTAAGAGAGAGATTTAGGTATTTTGACAGTTTGACATCAGTACGCAATAAACCATTATGTTCTTTTTGAGCTGACTAAAGCCCATGTCTGACTTTATAAATGCAAGATACTTAAATACTTAACAGCACATGTACTGACAGCAGTGATAACCTTACCAATTATATCTGTGCTTACATTACCATAGCCTACAGCCATTATTGGCACTGCATACACACGCACCATTCCATATACCATGCTTTTTTAACCTGAGAGGAAGGAACTGCTGACCATTCCAACATGTGGGAAGCTGTGTCACTACTAGCCAAGAACAAGAACGTATATATCTGGCACAATTCTCAAAATTCAAAAGCAGGTTTGTATAGTTACCCAGTTGCCTGCAGCAAGTTTTTTTTTCCAGGCAAGCACATGTATTTCCTTTTAAGGCGAGTATGTGTTCAGTTCAGATCCAAACGAAGGACAGGTTCTGTCATAAGGAAAGTCAAGTTGGCTAAGCTGTAGAGGTGAGCATGTTTGTGGAAGCAGGAGAACTTGCAGATTTGGATACTGTCCTCGTATTGATCCCTCAGATGTTGTGGTAGTGTCAGGGCTGTTCTGTGGGCAGCAGAATGGACATGTGGGAATTGGAAGTCCAGACCTGACCAAAGAGCAATCAGGATCAGAGAGTAATCAGGAGGCAGGACTGGAGAAATGTCATTGCTCCAAGTAGATCTTATTGCTGAGGTAGGGTGCCACACAGACAGAAAGCCCTCTCACACTCCTTCCAGCCCAAGAGGAGTCATGGCTAGCCTGGGTGAAGTCAGGCCAGAAGGTTCTTCACAGCTTCCCACATGTTGCGATGGTCAGCAGTTCCATCATCTCAGGTTAAAAACGCATGGTGGTGAGGCATCATACATACACAGCCTGTGAAATGTGTATGTGTGTATATATCTTTAAGAAGCCAACAGCTGTTAGATTCTCTTTCATGTCTGAGGGTTTGGGCCTAGTCTCTTTGTGTAGGCTTTGAAGCCCAGTGTGTAGCTCCTCTGGAGTTAGTCTCCTCTGGTATGTATCAAACAAGTTGTAGAAGCATCATAGTATATTACTTGAAGAGCAAGGCCTAGGGATAGACTACAAGTTAAGCAGGTAAGCTCAGCCCTATATTAACCATGCCCAAGAGACATTACATAGCCAAAACCAAAATGCAAGTTTATATATTATGAAGTTAATGTGTTATATATTTTTAACAGTAACTTTAACAGGATTAAAAAAAATGTAAACCAAGTGCTCAACCAATGAGAGTCTGTATGGTGTAGTGGTTAAGAGTGTTGGACTGGGACTCATGAGACCCGGATTCTAGTCCCCACTCAGACATGAAGTTCACTGGGTGACAGTCACTGAGTCTCAGCCTAACCTACCTCACAGGGCTGTTGTGAGGATAAAATAGAGAAGAGGGGGAGGATTGTGTATGCTGTCTTGGGCTCCTTGGAGGAAAGGCAGGATGTAAATGTATCAAATAAATAATAAATAAATGAGCCTTTACGCTAATTGGGCAGGTCGCTGGAAGCTGTTTACTTCTTGTGGCAATGTTTTCCTTACATCTCCAGAATAAAAGGGACTGGAAACTAATACTGTTTCTTTTTTAAAAAAAATAAATAAAAGCTGAAAATTCAGGGAAAGAGCCTCAAATATCCTTGAAGGGGCTAGTCCCCTGCAGCATGCTCCCACCATGTTTATAGCTCAGAATGTTCTGCTGTAGAAGACTTGCTATCTTTATTCTTTTGCTGGCACTTCTTCACCAGTCCTCTTATTCCATCTTACTATTTTTCTCTTAATTATGGAGCACTAGTAGAAATGCTACATCCTATGTAAAAACTCCAGTGACCAAGGTATCTCCCAGTCCAACCCTATGTGTACTTACTTGGAAGTAAGTCTCACTGTGTTTAGTAGGGCCTACTATAGGATTATAGCTCCCCTTTCTCATCTTTGGTTTCAAGATTTTGGCCTGAAAAAAAAAATCAGGTTCCTAACAGGAGAACAGAAACTGAATAAAAACAGAGTGTGGCATTGTCAGACCTGGCCACACAGTGGGCGTTATTGCAGACGGGCGTGTTTTATTTGCAAATTGGTTAATAACATGCTTTGGTTCTTGTTTGTAACATGGATGGAAGGAAATACATCTTGCTTGGCTGGTGCAAAAGATTAGTACATTAGTATAAAAACAGGCACAGTGTGGATTAAAATTGGGCAGCATCAATTGAGCAGATTTAGTTCTAGGTTTAGCCTTCAGTATCATAAGAGCTGCAATTAATTTCTTTGCATGGTGTAAAGAGGTTTGTGTTTTTAGAGTTTGTCCACAAGTCTCGACTTTACAAGTTCCTCAGGCGGATAGGAAAGGAGAAAGCTTTAAAAAAAGAAAAGAAGGGGCAATAGAAAAGGAAATTATTTTTAAAGATGATTTACACTGCAATTTATGCATGTAAATTAGCATGACCATATGAAAAGGAGGACAGGGCTCTTTAACAGCTGCATAGAAAAGGGAATTTCAGCAGGTGTCATTTGTATATATGGGGAACCTGGTGAAATTTCCTCTTCATCACAACAGTTAAAGCTGCAGGAGCTATACTAGAGTGACCAGATTGAAAAGAGGGCAGGGCACCTGCAGCTTTCCACCTAGCCAAGAACAAGGTATCTAATACCTTCACTAAGGAATGACATGCAGAAGTAAAGATGTTTGAGGGAATGTGGTATATATATAAACAAAGTTACTTCCTTTAATGTATTCTTCAGATGAAATCTGGTCCCCAGATATGTTACTTTGCGTTCACAGTAGAAAAGCGATTTATTATATTGAAAACATTGTGTGCTCTCCCCTTTAGTTCCACAATTTCCAGTGTGCTTACAATTCAATCAATAAAAGATATAAAAACAGAACAAGGTATTGCTAGATAGATGGGAGACAGAGGAAACTCAACTGGGGTGATAACAGGTGCAACAGAAAGAAATAGTTCACATCGTGTTCCTCAGGGCCAAACTATACCTTGGGTTACAGTTAACATGTGTTTTAAAAGCATGCTTAGCACTGAATGCTTTAAATTTTAAGAAATAGCAATATTGGGACCACACCACATAAAAAAGGCATTTTAACCCTTTCCTCCCTGTGTTTTCCCTCCAAAATTCACTTCTCAGGTATTATTTGTCCTGGACGATGCAGAGTAAACCTGGCTTTGCAACTGAAATCACAAGGTGTGTAAACTAGGGAATTGCTTGCTTGCTTCATTGATGTCCTTGTCTTTCCATCCCCCAACAACTGTTGTCAGTTCATGCTTCTCAGTTCATTTGTCATCTTGTTGATTTTTTATATATATATATATATATATATATATATATATATATATATCTCAAAATATGTCACCCAAAATATAATACAATATATATTGTATATATACATACAATATATATATTGTATTATATGTCTATAATACAAAATATGTCAGCCTTCACTTGCAGACCTGAAGTGGTACAAGCCAAGACACAGGTTTAGCCCCCTCAGTGAGAGCTAGGTCCAGGTGCCAGATCGTGCTGTCTAGGACCAACCCTACCATGATGCAGGGTGTAGTGGCTGCCTCAGACAGCTGATTCTAGGTGTCATGAAAGGGCAGCAAATTGTTACTTTTAAATTTATTATGTTTTTACTCCCAGGAAGAGGCACTTGTGGCCTTTCCCGCCTCAACTGCTGAAATAAGTTGGCGGATCCTGGCTTGAGGGAGTGGCGGGATTTGTTGTTACACCTCAAGTAGCAAACTATGTTGGGCAGGCCCAGGAGCTGTCAATCCAACCCTACCTAATCTAATTACATTGCTAGGGTGTAAACTGAAATAAGAAATTGAGTTCAATGGAATCGTTTCTATACAGTGTGCACCATTTCTTAGTTGAATGGGGGTAAGACCAATGATTCTCAGTTAAAAAATAGCTGCAGTTGGTAGTTTTCCTAGTTATTAAAAGCATAACAAGTAAATCATGACCATGGTTATGAAAGTATATTTATAGCTAGATAATTGCTATCATATACTCATATTATTTACTATTTATCATCTATGACATTTTAAATTAATGTGGATTTTACTTTTCAGCTACATTTTGGAACGATGGCAATTATTTTAAACATGACAGAAAGTCTTTCCTACGATTTAAAAATCAATTTCTCTCTTGTATACTTTTACGATTGTCTGCTGCCCTCTAGTGTTTTAAATGGAGTCTTTCTGGCTACTTGATAAGAAGCGTACTATACAAAAGAATGAGAAAGAACTTGTCAAAATGAGGTAGAGTCTTGTTTTTGTTGGGAGAGACTAACATGGCTGCACCTCTGGAAATTGTCAAAAATGGGCACCTGTGTTGTTTCAAACCAAAATGAAAAATGCCCATTCATCCCTTTGAATTTAGTTGGCACGTGGGGATTGACAGGGTTTAGATAGTCCATGGAGAGCTTTTGCGGTGAATAAGGAAGGGAGGTGGCAAATCAGTTTAGTGAGCTCTAGAAGGTTGTCAGATTTATTCCTCTTTAACTCACTTCCCCCACCCCCAATATCACCTGCCCTGTTCAGTAAATACCTCACAGGTTTTATTAACAGCCCTTCTCACTTAAGGCAGGGCACAAGCTCCAGACTGTCAAGTCATAATTATGTCATAATAGGATTTGGTTTCCATGGAAACGGGGAGTTGAAGGATGCTTCAGAGCCTACCTGGCTCAGTGTGGAAGAACAGAGATGATAGGGATGGATGCTGTTGATCTATTTCTTCCTGTGGGATGCAAATTTCTTCATCCTAATTCATGTGGGTGAATTAGGATATTGACAGGATATATTTGTAACTATATAAAAAGAAAAAAGAAGGAAAGAAAGAACCAAGAAAAGTGTGCTACAGAAAGGGAGTGCTGGATTATGGTAGTTTAATTCCAGCAAGACTTAAAAGATGTAACAAGGTCCAGAAGGTAAGCTTTGAGAGGAAAATGAGAGGATAGTGGTGTAAAAGAAAAGGAAATTATTGAAGATTATTGTTGGGAATGGCTAACCAACAGGGTTAGTTAGCAGCTGATGGGCCCAAGTCCTTGTATCTGAATGAAGAGGCAATCAGTGTTTGAAATTTCAGACTGACAAATTCAAAACTTTGGTTTTGAAACTATAGGCTGTAAAAAAAGAAAGAATGCTACATAAATTACCCAGAAATTAACAATCATTTTCTTCTTGCCTTAGGGCAGGGTTGGGAACCTGTGGCCCTCCAAATGTTTCACTATAACTCCTATCATTCTTTGCTATTGGCCATGCGGGCTGGGGCTGGTCCAAAAACTTCTGGAGGGCCACAGGTTCCCCATTTCTGCCTTAAAGGCAGCAAATCTAACATTTAGTCTTGCAACTATTCTTGGGGACATATATTTTTCCAGAGATCTCTGCAGGCTGTACTCAAAATTTTAACCCCTGAAAGTCTAATAATATGATACAGGGCCAAAATGCATTGCGCTACTCCAAGGAATAAAACTCTTTTTTTTTTTTTTTACATCCTGTGATTTGTCTCTCCTATTTACCATATGATTTTGGATGGTCCCATTTTGTCTGACTTCAGCAAGAGATCTAGACAACTAATTCCAAGTATTGGGGATGTTTCCTTCAAGTCCACTCTTACTATTTGACTTTGCGACAATCCATTTTAATGCAGACATCTGGACATAGGCCTTGCCCATGTAGTAAAAAATATGGTACCCAAGTTTCATCCCCATTTTCATTCCTCCATTCCCTGCACCAGGAAATCCCACAACCATAGACTTACACATTGCTTCCACAGCTGCAGGGCTTGTGTATTTCTGAAAACAGAGTTCTGCTTTGCTGTGCTTACTCTTCCCTCTCTAATATAGACCTTTCCTTTTTAATAGCACTCTATTTTCTCCCCAGGTTTCTCCAGTACCACCCACTCCCCCCACCCCAAACTCTCATTCCTCACTTCTTTCCTACATTACTGCAAACTTCCAGGGATAACCATGTTGCTATGCATTTATTTACACCATTCACACCGGATACAACAAACATTACACAATATTGATCTCCCCTTGGGCCTTGGGAGTCCTAATATTCATGGAGGTGATAAACCTGTGTCTGGACTGTACAATTTCAGACATCAGGTGGCGACCTGTGACTGAATGGTGTCCATATAGCAAAGAAAACCAGCATGTCAGTGAGAAGGGCTCTAGCCTAGCCTTCTCTCTGGGATGCTAGTTTTCTGCGTGGATTTGTTTTTAAATTTATGGATGAGTAAATCTTCCTACCAGCAGCCACTCAAAGGTATTCTTCTCCCTCCAACCCACTTCAATTCAATTCCTTCCACCAAACCTACCCTTTTCATGAAGACTTTGTGTCATTCTTCTAGTTCCCAACTGCAACTAAGCCTGTAACTAAGTACATTTAACATGAATAGTCACCTATTCATTCCATTTACACCTGGCCTCCACTTTCCTCTATTCCTGTTTCCCCTGTGTTGAATTTCAGATTGTAAGCTATTTGGGGAAGGTATGCAAAACAAACCTTGTAACGTGCCATGCAAGACAAACAATGCCATCCTGTGAACCCCCCACCTGCGGTCTGAAGAGATGCAACTCTTCAATGAAAGTTTACTACTTCAATGAAAACTAGGCCATCAATTAGGTCCAAAACATTAAAACTTATTTTTAGTTTTGCTTATCGTTTTTCAAGTAGCGTAGCTAATCTTAATGAAGTACTGTGTCAATACATGTAATAGTTCTAAAACTTGTACATCTGCACACTTATCCTCTCAGTGGATAAGTGCCCTGTACATAAGGAACTCCTAATCTTCAGTGACTCATCAGTGTCCTCAATAGGGAAAGGACAGAGAAATGTCAATGAATTTAATTTTTAGTGTGTATGAGCCTCTAGCCTTTAGGAAGAAGTCGATGATTAAAAAAAAATCCCCCTATCATTACTCTAGTACCCTCCTACGTTCCTTGTTTTTGAGTCAGGTTTTAGATGCCTTATCTCAGAGTTTAAAATTATAAAATCCCAAGCAGAGGTGTAGCACTTTCTTAATAAGTATGATGATGAACTGATATGTTTATAATAAATACATATAATTAAGCAAGTGGAGTGTAGTAAAAAGCAAACAGAATAAGTCTGTCAATTGCAAAAGAGATCAAAATCAACACAGTGTTCAGAACCTGATTACAGTACTTTATGACATTTTGGTCTTAAGCACATATATATATATACAAACAAGAAGTTGAAGAAAGAAAGAAAAATATTTCATGTCAGAAATGAGTCGAGTCTCTTGTCTTCAAAAGCACACAGTGCTTAATATCCACTTTAAGATGATTAGACACTATTAAAAGGATCTTGAGTGATTTACAACTGCTCTTCAAAAATGCAAGAGAAGAAATGAATCAGTTTGGAATCTGCTAAGTATTATAAAACCAGACAATAAAAACTTTCACAAAAAATGCATGTTACAGAATGTTATAGTACACTGAAATAGTAAGAGATTCATTAATTTAAAAATATTTACAATTACTCTTCCGAAAAAGAAGAGTATATGCATATGCTGTGATTCTTGCTGAGTGCATACAATGTTGAACATGGTTTTGCTCACAAAATTCAATATTATAAGAATTTCACCTTTTTTCTTTTAAGTAAAGAGCAGGTTTCTTGTACTTATGGCTATGCCCATATGCTTGAAAAAGAGTGTAGGCAATGCTTGTTGAAATCTCAAAAACCAAAATGGCAATTTAATCAGCTTTCCAGTGTTTGGAAGTATGGTTTCAGTGCCTTGCTTAACTCTTTTGCTCACTCAGTGACGGATTTTTTTTTTTAAAAAAAGTATCCCAAACAGTATAAACTGCAGGATTACACATTTTTAGTCTGAAGGATTCTACTTTTCATAGTTCAGAATTTGGAATATATACACAGCCCTGATTATGGCCAGCCAACAGCAATGCTTTTGATTGTTCTGATTACTACAGAGGACATACTGAAATCTCCTATTCAGAACTGTAGCAGTAAGACAATCCTTGTAATAATAATGTAGTTGATAAGATTACTGTGGGTCAGCTGTAGGCAATAGAGGGTTATGAAATTATGTGCTTGGGGAGGGCCATACAAATGGCTCTTCACAGCTTCTTTATTGTGGGATGGCAACCCAATATCTGTCATTTTTAAAGGAGTTGAGCCAATATATTAGTCTCCATAACATTTCACGACAGTGGAAGGGAACCACTGGTAAAAAGGATTTCCTCTCCCTCCTGCAGCCCCCTCCCAAATCTTTTGGAGGGTTGGGGGGACCCTCTGGAACAGATTTAGGAGTGGGAGGGACTGCAGGGTGTTTTTACACAATGTGATGGATGAAAAGGGTCTCTATTGCAGAACAAATCAGTGATTTTAACCAACACTCATGGACCTGATATACTAGAAAAGCTTTGCCTGCTACAGTCTTGCACATAAGGCCTTCATTTTTATTCCCGAGTTCAGGGCATGATAGCTTCTGTTTATTTAACAGTGGATAACAGGCTGCACTGGAGACTATATAAATGAAAATGAGGCCTCCATAGACCTTTGACTACAGTCTCAAAGAGTGTATCTACACTACCAACTTATATAAAAATTCCATGTCATGGTTTCTCACAAGGAATTCTGCAAATTGTTGTTTGGTGATGGTGCTGAGAATTCTCTGTTAGATTTCTAGGCTACCTCTCTCACAAAACTACAGCTCTTTGGGGAATGGGAATAATTATTAGTCTCTGGTTTAGATATACCTAATATGAGTGGATTATGAATTATGTGACTTGTCGTGTGACTTGTCATTAATATCCAGTTTGTACCACTACCAAAGTGTTTAGCTTTAAGCATACTGCAGGTGAGAGCATGAGGGCAGCACACATGGGGGTTAAATTGTGAGGTGTTTTCGTTTTTTTACCCTCACAATAAAACTGTGAAGGAGATTAAGCTATGAGATGGCTTGGCTGATGGCCATCTAATGGACTTTATAGTGGAGTGGGATTTATAGTTGAGTTGCATTTCCCATTTTTTAAGCCCAACACTCTGTTCACTGTTTGAATATCACACCATTCTTCATTAGGGGAACTGATGTCAGATAGTTCTGCCAGCAGTACTAGAAGTGAGTTTTTATGTTCTGATAACAGGGATGTGATAGTGACGGTCATCTTCAGTAAGAAGGGATACTTCCTGCCAGTCCCTCCAATCCTCCTCCACATACCTTTCTTGAAAATCTCCGGAATTAAATTTACACAATCTGTAAACTATTATTTTTACTTCAAGAGAATACCCAAGGAGAAACATTTCAACCTGTGAAGGAGAAAGGAGAAAAATCACATACTTGAGAAAAATATGTAAAAGAAATACACTGATAAACCATTCAAATTAAGATTGTTTGCATGAGAACATGACATTGGTTCTGAATCACATCAGCACTTAAACATTTAACGGTAATCGACATTTAAAGGCAGTGAAGAAATTTACCAAATAAAACTGGGACCTGGGAAAATAATTACCAGTATTTTTGTTTTGTTTTGTTTACTTAGAATTAAGTTCTAAGTGGTTGGATTCCTGCATTGCGCAGGGGATTGGACTCAATGGCCTTGTAGGCCCCTTCCAACTCTGCTATTCTATGATTCTAAGTTCCTCTGAATTCAGTGGGGCTTATTCCCAGATAAGTGGGCATAGGATTGTGGGCAACCAGACACACACAAGACACCCACTGTACTGGTAGAAGGATGGGTCAAGGTGTTGCAATTGAAAGTACTTTATGAAAACTGTCCCTCCTCTCGATATACTAAATACACCTTAAATTGAAATTTAATAATCATTTCATAAATTGAATAATGTATAATAGCAAAATGCTAGCAAACGTAAGGAAGGAACTACTGTGGAAGCAGCTCCATTAGAGATGCAGTTAAAAACCTGTGCTAAAACCATTTTGAGCTTTTCTAGAAAAATCTAAATAACTCTTAAGCTGTCCACATGAGTGGGCCTGAAGGAAGAAATCACCATATCTGGAGTAGAATTCCTCAGAAACTGAAGTGTTAATTCTTTTTATAGAAAAGCAAGTTGCTAGTGCAGTATGGATATATGAAAGTACACAAAGTGCGCAAGAAGTGTACAAAGTGTAGGCACATTGTTTTAACTGTTTTAATAGTTTTACTGCTTTTAAATTATCATTTTAACTTGGGTTTATGGTTTAATTTGCTTTTAGCTGTGTATATTTACTGTTTTTATACTGTATGCTTTTATCTGTATGCCGCCCTGAGATCTTACTGATATAGGGCCGGATATAAATGTTTTAAATAAATAAATAGAAGAAAACTCAAAATATCAGAGAAGTAGCCGAATAAGATTTCCAGCGATCAGATGATGGGGCTTTAATGTCCTGCATAGCTCTTATCCTGCCCCCATGACTAGTAGAAACAAAAAGCATGCAAAATAAGCAGAAGTGGTGTCCAGATTTCCTCTTGGCAAATAATTCATTTTTTATTTTTATTTTTGCTTTTACTGCAGCCAGTCCTAGTCCTCAAGTTTGTTTTATTGATATGGACAAAGCATACATCAATTCCATGAATATATCCACACACTGCAGCACCTTTAAGTTTTTCTGAAATGTCACAGAACCTTTGCATTTTGTTTTGTAGCCACATATTTACCTGGTCAAGACCTCTTCTGTCCCCTATGGAATTCAGATGATTCATCATGTAACTTAAGGGGTCCAAGGAGGTATCGCACCTAAAAAGGTGGTTAAAAAATCTGGGAATGTGCTCCTGCTTGCTGTTCATGCAGTCATAGGCTTCTATGACTTGGTAGAGCATGATGAACTTTATGGCCTCATACAGCTTGTGTTCGATACTTTCGTCAGTAAAAAGGGCATTGCACAGCTTCCCTCTTTCATACTGGTCTTTAATAACACTGATTTCCATCCACTGCAATGTATGGAACAATAACAAGTTAGCTCTTGAGGTTGATGCTAGAAACGAAACAGTTAATACGAGGGAGTAGTTTTATTTTGGGCCAAAGTATATTTGTGTGTCAATTAAGTACACTTGCATATCACCAAACCCACCCACCCTCATTTCTCTCTCTGCCTTTTTGAGATACGGAAGGAAAAGTTCACTCTATATTGCAGGAGCACACCAGAACCAAAATATCTTTCAAAACCAAAAGTATGCTTTTAACAGGCTTATTAGTTCAAATTTTCCCTCTGCAATTAATAGAGTCCCCACTGCCACCTTCCCATGCATACAGATTAGTCGACAAGATTTTTATTTAACTGTTCTACTGATTATGCTAATTAAAGTTATGGCCACTCACCTGATTTTTTAAAGTTTCAATGCATTTTCGTAATTTCCCTAATGTGTTGGAGCCTGTGTACTGTTCTGGTCCAAAGCTATATTGCTGGATCCAGTTACAACCTTGTGAATAGAGAAGTTTCTCAGGGAGCTGAAATAGAAGAAAGCACAACTGGAGCTTCAGTGGAGGAGTTCAATAGGAAATTAGGATTTTAAACAATGAAAATCTCAGAGAATATATGTCTCATTAGATAAAACCTAGAAGCATGGGAAGAGGAAAAATGACTCACCCCATGCTTCTTTCTTGATGCTTAACATAAAAACGATGCAGGATCAGACCAAGGGTCCATCTAGTCCAGCATTCTGTTCATATAGTGACCAACCAATTGTCAACTGGAAAACCACAGCCAGGACACCAGTGCAACAGCACCCTCCTGTCCATGTTCCCCAGCAACTGGTGTACATAGGCATACTGTCTCTGATACTGAAGGTAGCATATAGTGAATCAGGGCTAGTAGCCATTGATAGCCTTCTCCTCCAGGAATTTGCTCCTCCCTTTTAAAGCCATCCAAATTGGTGGCCATCACTATGTCTTGCAATAGTGAATTTTGTAGTTTAACTATGTGTTGTGTGAAGAAGTATTTCCTTTTAGCTGTCCTGAATCTCCCACCAATCAGCTTCATGGGATGATATTATGAGAGAGGGAGAAAAATGTCTCCCGATCCATAATCTCCACACTATGCATAATTCTGTACACCTCTATCAAGTCTTTTCTTACTCTCCTTTTTTCTCAGCTAAACAATCCCTGGTGTTGTAACATTCCCTCATAGGGAAGTTGCTCAAGACCCGTCATTATTTCAGTTTGCTTTTTCCAGCTCTATAATATCTTCTTTTAGGTGTGGTGACCAGAACTGTACACTGTATTCTAAGTAAGGTCACATCAAAGACTTGTATAAAGAGTTTGCCTTTTTTTAAAGCAGCCGCACACTGCTTCTTTCAAACAACCATAGCGGATCTTGTTTCCAAATCAAAGTATATATATATATCCACCTCTTTTGGAAATATGGGCAAGTTGGGTGTGTTAGCCGAATTGTGTCTACCTTCAACACCTGTCTCCACTTTTACTGTGTTGCCATTTTAAAAGAACGCAAGCACAATATTTTGAGAATAAAATACATCAGAAAACCATTAAACGTGTACACTATTTGTTTCAGGGCATACCTTTAGGACATCTGTTGCCTTTGTCCACGATGGAGGAGGAAGACCTTGGCTGAATATCTGGAACAACACAGCTCTCAGCACACAGTAGTTATCTCCCCTGACTTGCCGTACATATTTCACATGGTGTCTCCAAAACAGCTCTTCATAAGCCTTAAAATAAAAGAGAGGGAACAGAAGGAGGAGGACACAATTAACAGGGACAGTACTTCCTGAATTTTGGATAGGAACAAATAATTAGCTGGAGCAGTTGTTCAAGGTCCATTCTGAAGATCATCATCATAGGCTACCAAAGGGAATCCCTGTTAGAGGCACATGCCATAAGAGGTAAGGCCTGTTTATCTTGGAACTCCAAGGGCTACATTAGAAATGGCTCCAAATCAAATCTGAATGTCAAAAAAATCTAGAAATTGTTCCTGAGGAAACAGCTTTGCTGAAATTTTTCTGTACTTGGAGTTCTAAGGTTGTCTGCTTCTATACAACAGTGAATAGTTGAAGGCCACCCTCTGTTCTGGGCGGGGGAGGCCAAACAACCCCAGCTGGAGTCGGACAGCTGCTTCCTTTGGGGAGTAGCCCCTGGGTTATGGACATTAGACCTGGAAGAGACACAAAGAGTTTCTAGACTTTTGAGAGAGTCTTGGTGATGATGTTAGAGGAGAGAGAAGTTCAAGCAGTAGAAGGCAGCCCTTTGATTAGCATCATAAAAGGCAATATATTTACGAAGACAGCCTGGTTTTTTAGTCCTTCTGCTTAATTATGTTCAAAAACACCTCCACACAATTAACTCCACATGACATTCATGCTGAGTTTTTCAGCTCAGAGATGTAACAGAGCCAAAACAATTCCAGGTCAATGTGCACTAAATGCAATGAAACAAACCAAGTATTATAATTATTCCCTATAATAGTGAATGAAGCCAGTGAATGGCAACAGCACTGTAGCCAAACTGGGGCTATGGAAAAACAAGAAGGAGAATCCTGGGGCGGGAGGGAAGCCCAGGGTTAGCAGAAATAAAAAAAAATGTTTAAGAAAAAAAGAACTAAGAACAAACAAACAACCCACCTAACCAACCCAATGGAGGCCTGAGCATGCTCAGTGGCCACAGAATGCTGAGTATCTGTGGATGGGACAGGGACAAAACTGAGCTGGCGGGGGGGGGGGGGGAAACGGAATGGACTGTCCTGACTTTGCTGGCTGGCACACTGAATAGAACCATTCCACACGACAACGGTTAATTGTAGGTCCCACTTGTTTTTCTACCCATACTGACGCCTCTCAGATATATGCATTATCAGATCAATAAACTTTTGTAATCTGCTAGAAATATGGGTGAGAACTGACTAAGAGTAAATAGATAATAAAATCTTTCAATTCAGGCCATTTTATGATCAAGCACACCTTATTTATTTAACTATTTCAACAACTGGGTACAGATGATTCTAGGCACAAAACACCTTGTTAGTTCTCAGTTGTTATCTGCCTCTTTTCCCTTATGTTCTGTCTCCTTCATAGCAATATGATTTATTTATTTATTTATTGCACTTATATACCGCTCCCATAGCCAGGGCTCTCTGGGCGGTTTACAGAAATTCTAAAATTAAGATAAAAACGAGTATACAAAATTTAAAATTCTAAAACACAACATACACACATAAAGCATTAAAAACCGTTAAAAAAACTAAACATGTGGGTGATTAAGATGTGCCGCCATATGCCTGGGCAAAGAGGAAAGTCTTAACCTGGCGCGGGAAAGATAGCAGCGTTGGTGCCAGGCGAGCCTCATCAGGGAGATCATTCCATAGTCTGGGGGCCACCACCGAAAAGGCCCTGTTCCTTGTTGCCACACTCCGAGCCTCTCTCGGAGTAGGCACCCGGAGGAGGACCTTAGATGTTGAACGTAATGACCGGGTATATTCACGTCGGGAGAGGCGTTCCATCAGGTATTGTGGTCCCAAGCTGCGTAAGGCTTTATAGGTCAAAACCAGCACCTTGAATTGGGCTCGGAAACATACAGGCAGCCAGTGCAAACAGACCAGAGCAGGTGTTATATGGTCAAACCTGGTTCCCGAAATCAATCTGGCCGCTGCATTTTGCACAAGCTGCAGCTTCCGAACCGTCTTCAAAGGCAGCCCTACGTAGAGTGCATTGCAGTAATCTAACTTGGAGGTTGCCAGAGCATGGACAACTGAAGCCAGGTTATCCCTATCTAGATAGGGGCGTAGCTGGGCCACCAACCGGAGTTTGTAGAAGGCACTCCGTGCCACTGAGGTTACCTGAGCCTCAAGTGACAATGATGATAAATGGAAACTAGCTACATTTTTAAAAAGTACATTGAAGGGCCATATTAACATTGTCGTATTGATTACTCGGTCTGAATTAAATAGCACCTTTTCATGCAATTCAGCTTTTCACAACTTCTTTACATGCTACAAGTGAAGGCAAAACAATGTACAAGACAAAGCACTAGTAGAAAAAGAAACAGCAAACAACAAAAACTCTAGTAAAGCACTCTAAGGCCATCTTAAATTGGTGTTCTATTTTAATTATTGTATGCCTATATACTACTAAATGAAGTTGTGTGTTCAAGAGGCTTTGCCTCAGACATCACATTACAATCTATTTTGCATCTTTCTTCTCTTTGAAAATAGATTCAAGAGTTGAAAATATGCTGGAACTTCAAATTATGTTCTAAATGGACATACCAAATTTTGTTGCTGTATCTTATTGCTCAAGGCAGATGTTGCATTAGTGTTTTTCATTTTCTTGGCCCCTTTGAAAGCCTGCTGTGGAAAGGGTCGAGTTGGGCTTTGAGTTGGAAACAGTGACCTAGCTGTGGCAAGTCCGGGGCTCTGATGCCCCCTGTTCCGTCAAGAGTGAGGGGAAAGGATTGAAAGCTTCCCCTTTTGACTAAATCATATTCCAGTTATGTTCGACCTTAAGAAACGGGTTTAATTCTCTAACTCTGGTTCATTAATTTAAGGATCTGAAACCACAGTTTGATCCTGATTTCCTTGAACTAACCAGAGTTTGTATAAACCACAATTTCCTGAGTTCAAACATAATAATAATAATAAAAATTACCTTTTATTCAAAACTGAAAGTGGAAGTTTTCGATCCTCACCTTCTTTATATGGAGGAGAGGATTGGGGGAGGGAGGAAACACATTGGCCTGAGGCTTCTTCTTATAAAACTCAGCCATAATTTAACATTACATCTGAAGCAGGGCACAGTGACTCACGCAGAATATGCACACTGTGCAGAGGAGAGTTCCTGCACAACCGTTGTGTTACGCGTTGTGTGTGGGGCTCTGTGGAGTTTTCTGTTGCGTTGAGTTGACTTTTCCCACTGGCTACAGAGTTCCCTGGCAAGAGTGGTGAAAGGAGTGAGTGCCACTCTAGTAGAGCCGCTGGGATTGGTTTTTTTTTTTTTTTTTTCAGCAATGGCTGATGGGATGCCATTGGGAGGACGGGGAGGAGAGAGGGCAGAGGAACTGTCAATCAAACATTGAGATGGCTTTTCCCAACTCCACAGTCACATAACAGTGGAGTTAGAACATGTGGGGAGTGCCTCCTAAAAAATCAACCATTGAGTGGAGTTTTCACACTGCGTTTCCTAATGTGTTGTCTGAACTGAGCTTGTGTCTTGAACTCTAATATTTCAGTCTTCGAGGGAGGTATTGACTTATAATGTGTTTTGAATATTCCTTCCTGCTTTGAAAATGGTACAGGGGTCAAGCTACCATTTTAATTTGGAATACAGAATTATGTTTTGTATGAGTACCAATTTTGATTTTGAAATCTTCCTGTTGAGATATTGTGTTTTAAACAAAAACACCCTCCCAATGAGAGTGCCAAACACAATGTTGCTTGGACAGCTACACACAATGACCACAGGTTTATGCTTAATAGCTTACCTCTCTCTTTCTTATCCTTACCTTTTTCATCTGTCTGGCTTGCTCTGTTTCTCCTTTCCATTCTTTTGCACAGTAGCCAAGCAGATCAACTTCACCCAAAACACTTTGGTTATCTAAATCAAGCGCAAATCTTAATTAATAAAATGTATCTGTTTCATATTATGGAAATTTAAGAACACACACACACAACCACAAATTTTACTTGTGAATTTTCTCTGCAGGTATCTGCTCCACCTGAAAGCAAACAACGAGAAAAATAGACGTGAAAGCCTGCAGCAAGTAAGATTTAAACAACAAGTAAGATTTAAACAATTTTTATATGCTTGTTAGCATTTCTGAACCTCCTGGTTTATGTATTCATGCAATACATAAACTAATATCGTTCACTACCACAAGATGTAATAAATGGCACTAGTTTAGTATTAGACAAATTCAAGGAATGTATCAATAACTCTCAGTTATGAAAGATAAATGGAATCTCCAGGTAGAGAGGCAGTAATTCCCTCTATTTCTCATGTTTAGGCTGTGAGTGCCATTGCTTTATGTAGTGAAAACAGCACCCACCACTCACAAGAGAGAGGAATTAGAAAGTTTAAGGGAACTCTGAGGTTTGCAGAAGTTCAACCTCCACTCCCAGCAAAAAGAGCCCAATACGGTCTGAGCATGCTCAGTGGCCGTGGAACACGTGCTGACTTTTGGGAAGGGTGGGGTGGAACAGAAAATCAAGGGGGTGAGGGAATGAAATGGAATTGTTGGAACCCTGAACATGGAGCACTCCACACTGCAACATTTTCTTGAAGGTCCCATTTCTATCTTTGAAAACCAAACCCTGGAGCTAAAACTGCAGATGAAGGTGTGGCGTTACACCCCACAAGTCAGTTCCCTAATGTATGTCTAGGATTTGTAAGTCTATTGTGTTTAGAATGTTGACCTCAGTGGGTGGAGATTGAATATCTTAGGAGTGGGGAGGAAGATATATAAGGGAATGACTGAGGTGATAGAGGGGTGTTTTTAAAGTACTTTGGTTTGAGGGAGAATTAGAGGATCAGGGTAAAGAGGGTTGTCTTTTGAGTGTAGGGTGCAGATAGTCAGTTGGTATATATTAAACAATCCTGATAATAAAGAAAGTTCAAGAGTGAAGGTGTGAGAGAAAGGAAAGCATGTATGAGAAGAGAGAAAGGATTGGATGAGAGGTTTTATTATGAAACAAAGTTTGTGAACATTGAAATAATTTTTATTCAGTTCGTTTTACTACCACAAAAATCCCACGTCTCTCCTCGGCGTTTATAATTTGCAGTTATATACGTATAATACCCGTTCTGACATTAATTCACCATGAGCACATATAATTCACAACGCATTATTTTATTCCTGAAATTATTCCTGTTTAACCCCTTTCTCCACATAGTTTGTAGAGGATTAGTTTGTCCCTCACCTCAGGCTCATAAAGTGGTGGCGCTTAGCTTGAGCAGGAAGTGTCCGCGGACAGGCCTGTTGTAAGGAGTCTATGTCATAGCAGAAGGCTATTACTTTTATACTTTGATTGCAAGCTTCCAGAGGCATTTGCCTGGCTGCTGTTGGACACAGAATCCTAGACAAGAATGCTAGTCTTGGTCTCATCCAGCAAGGTAATTATTAAGTTCTAATGCAAATTACCCCAGCCCAGTTAAAACATACCTTTTTAACAGATGAGCTATATATGTATATAGTTGCCTGCAATACCACATTGCAGTAGCAAGAAGAGTCATGGTTAATGGAAACTGTCCCTTTATAGCTTGTAACATGTAAGAGAAGCAGTGGCTGACAATTCTGATCCAAGACAGTACTTCATTCTATCCTAAAACACAGAAAGGAACAAATACATCTCAGCAATGTACGTTTTTTTTAGAAGAGATGGTGTATTACTTTCTCATCACTTTGATCAAGGTATAATAGTATCCATCATACCCATTTCAGAGTCACCTCTGAGGTATACCTCACTTCTTCCGAGCAAGAATACAACAACACTTATTATAATGGCTTGAGTATCGTATCCAAATGTGGAGAAAATCAGGCAGTGAGGGAAGCTCAAGCAGTATTTACAGTTCAGGTACTCACTTTTTTAAGTCTTAAAAAAGTGAGAATTTGAGCAAAGGAATCCTGTTTTAAAATTTATTGCTGACAATTCATGCCAAAAAGTAAAAACAGGAAACACACACACACACACAACATTGAATGGAACCACAAACTGAATTTGGGTAGAAGTGCTGTTGTGGGAATAAAATGCATATTGTGCAACCTTTCTTTGGAAAAGAGAGCATTCAGTTCATGCTTCTTGCCAGAAGTGACTTATGAATGAGAGAAGCTTATGGGAATTGAGAAAAGAGCCAAAAACTTGTGCAGAGGTCAGGAAAAGATGGAACAACAACAGGATAAAGAGAAGACAATACTTGATAATATATCAGATAAAAGCCTGTGGCCACTACTGAGAGCTGAAGCAACTGCAAGAGGGCAATGGGTCAAAAGACTGGACGAGAAACGGCCTGCAAGCAATCTGTGATAAAGGTAGCAAGTCTATGTGCCAACGTTTGGGGCAAAGGGCTTCCTCAGTACGGCCTTCTCAATATCTCACATTCTAGGGGGCTTAATGAGCAGAAGTTGGCATTTAAGGTCAAACGCCAGCTTGGAGACAGTTAAGTGAAGAACTCTGGACGAAGTAGGCAGCCACTTAGTGATCTCTGGTGCCCTCTATCATTTGTGGGATAACCTGAAATCAGCAAGGAAACACATCATGATCCCCAAATGTGTCATTCTAGCCCTTGTCCTTCTCTGCCCTGAGACTGGTCTCAGCCAGACACCCTCGAACACTGTGGCCCCCCAGTGCTATATGTGGACACTAATGTGCTTGTAGACACCTCTCTTGGCACCTGCTAGGCTCCTGCCTCCTCCTGATACTTAAAAATATGTTAAGAATTACTTTTCTTTAAAAAAGAAAAGAAGAGTTTTAATGGTGAAGCTGGCATGCTTCAAAATGAACCAGCACCATCTTTATTTCCAAAAAAGCCTCTGGGCCCTTAAGGAATTCTTAGAAAATTAAATGGTGGGTGACTACAGCCTAGTGCATTGTTTTGAAGTATGCAGTCACCCAGGAAAAAAAGAAAAGGTAAGTTGGGGGGTGGTAAGAAGTTTCCTGGTGGGCTAGAAGGGGTGGTGGGGAATGATGAGTGGTGGCGTTTTGCCTGGATTTTTTAGGAGTGTGTGTGTGAGAGAGAGCATATTAGCGCTTCTCTCAGTACCACCAGTTTGTCTTTCTATTTTGTTGTGGGGGCAAATATGTGCTTTGGCATCTGAGGCACAATTTCCAACTCTGAATTGTACTCAGTTTCTTGGCTAAGTTACTTGCCTCTGAGCTTCATCAGTTTGCCTTCTGTGAAATGGATGTTCAAGCAGAAAACTATGGGTTCAAAAGAGTGGTTTTGTCTTTTGGAGCTCTGCTCTCCCCCTGCCTTGTATTTAGGTTCTTGAGCAAGTTACCTTTCTTTTAGCCTCACTGGGTTGCTTTCTGGGAAATGGGTTTTTTGTGGTGGGCCATGGCAGCCATTCCGTGAGAGTTCCCCTGACACGCCCAAATTTCCAAATGTGACCACTGCCCCCCTAAAGGTTGGGGACCCTGCTCTAACAGCCACATGGCTTAAGCAGTTTCCTTAGATTCCTGGGCTTCTTCTCAGCCAGTTGCTGCTGGTGACAACGCAAAATGTTAGGAAGTTATTAAAAGAAGTAAGATCTACATTTAGCTCTGGATTGGCGGAGGTAGATGCCAGCCATGATTAGAGAGAGAGAGAGAGAGAGAGATAGAAAGGAAACCCTCCCCAATGATTATTAATTTTGCAAATAGTAGCATCTGATACAGTTGTTGTAGACTGTAGTACAGTCATGGAGAGCCATAAATAAGCGAACACAAAAAACCACACCTTAAAAAAAGACTTTGAAGATTGCTTGTCAAGCAGCCGCCTAGAAAGCCGCCTTATACAGAGTCCAACCATTGGTCCATCTAGCTCAGTATAGTCTACAGTGAAGACTCTACACAAGAGTGCCTTCCAGATGTTTTGGACTACAACTCTCACAATCCCAATGGAGGGGCAGACCGACAGCTCCTTCTTCTTCCCCACTGAATGAAGATGTTAGCCCTGTGGGGGTGGGTGGGTTCTAACTGAAGCAGGCTCCGATGGTTGAATATCCCAAGTTCAGTCCTCAACATCTCTAACTAAAGGTTCTCAAGTAGCCGAGGCCGAGCACAAAATCTACCTAGGGTCTTGCAGAGCTACTGTGCTGCCAGGTGAGGCAACAAATGGCTTAGATAGGATAATTGTTATGGTTTCTTACATCATCATCATCATCATCATCATCATCATCATCTATACAATACTGAACTCATTTTTCCAACTTCTGGTCCTTATGTAGCCAAAATAGCACCACCCACGCATAAGATATCATCAAGCTTTGGGGAATCCCAAGCTTTGCAGAAGTACCAAAATAATAATAATTCTTATTTTATTTTTACAAAATAACCCTAAAGCAGGGTAGGAGTGAGAAGCCTGCCCCATGCTGGCTGGGGCATGTGAAAGTTGTTGTCCAAAATATCTGGAGAGCACCAGCTCGCCAAGCCCTACTCTACGTTGACTGGTAGTGGCTAGTTTCAGACAGGAGTCTCTCCTAACCCTACCTGGAGATGCCAGGGCTCGAACCTGGAACCTTCTGCATGAAAGGCATTTGGTCTTCCACTGAGCTATAGACTTTCCCATAGCTAAATCCTTCAGTTGACAAAGCTAAACCCATCAGCTAAATCTCAAACTGTATGTAACAGAGGTGGAGGCCGATGAATCAGATTTTTTTAAAAATGCCTTTCAAACAATATTTGCAAGGGGCAGGCTTGCAGAAGAGGCCTTATCTTTAAGTAGGGAAAAGCACAGCGTTGAAGTGCTTTAGTTACACCTCTTAAAAAGGGAGAGGCCTGAAAAGACATACCAAAGCCTGGACTTTGGAGCCTGGCATTTCAGAAAGGAGGAACAGAAACTACAGATGCGTATTTTGTCTGTGTGTGTTTGCATGCCACACCCACACGCTATCATTCATTCTGTGTGTGTTTTGGAAAGAAAGAAAGCATTTAAAAACCGTATTAACAATGCACATCTGTTTCACATCTGTGTCTTAGCATTCCACAGGCCTGCCCTTATTTATGCTCTTCTGTTCCAGGACTCAAACCTCAATATTTTGTTGCCAGAAAATTGCACTTCTCTCCCTCAGCAGCACATGACAAATCTAGTGCGAAGTGACAACTTCCTTTATTGTACCAATGCCATCTTGTTATCTTTAAATGTTTTTTTTTTAAGCGAACTCTCGCATTACATACCACCAGCATAAAAACAAAACTGTCAGAATCAAGGCAAGATTTTGTAGAAGCCCTTTGTGGGAGGGGATATAGCTTTGTGGTAGAGTTCAGAATATTATTTAGAGTATTTTTATCCTGCACCTCAGCCAAAAGGCTCTCGGAGCGGCTTACAATATATCAATAAAGAAGACAGTCCCTACCCTCAGGCTTACATTCTAAAAAAGACACGACACACAAGGAAAAGGGGATGGGGAGGGAAGAGGGAGAAAATAAAAAGAAATTAAGGAGACTGTTTAGGATGGTGGGAAGGCCCTGCTCCGTCCTCTCATCTCCCAATGGAGGGGCAGGCCGACAGCTCCTTCTTCTTCCACACAGAATGAAGATGTTAGCCCTGTGGGGGTGGGTGTGTTCCAACTGAAGCAGGCTCCGATGGTTGAATATCCCAAGTTCAGTCCTCAACATCTCTAACTAAAGGTTCTCAAGTAGCTGAGGTGGAGCACAACATTTACCTCTTGCAGAGCTACTGTGCTGCCAGGTGAGGCAGCAATGGCTTAAATAGGATAATTGATATGGTTTCTTATATCATCATCATCATCATCATCATCTATACAATACTGAACTCAATTTTCCAACTTCTGGTCCTTATGTAGCCAAAATGGCACCACCCATGCATAAGATATCATCAAGCTTTGGGGAATCCCAAGCTTTGCAGACATACCAAAATAATAATAATTCTTATTTTATTTTTACAAAATAACCCTAAAGCAGGGTAGGAGTGAGAAGCCAAACATAGCCCAATTATTCTTGTGCATGCTCAGTGGCCACAGATTGCTGGCTGACTGCTGAAGGGGAATGGGGAGAAGGAAAATGAAATATCCTGGAAGGTGGCATGGTTGGCTGGAACCCTGAATAGAAGCACCTCACACTGCAACACTGAGTTGAGGGCCCCTCTTATCTCTACCTATAAAACTGAAATATGGGTGCAGTATGTATGTCCAGAAATGTTTATCCACTTCAAGATGAGTTAGAAACTTGAAAGTTGGCACACTAGGTCTAGCTATACAACGTGTTTTAAGTATTTTTAAAGAATTTAATAAAACGCCTAGGCTTACGCCTACAACTCCCAGCATGCCTTGGGCGGAACTCCCAGCATGTCTTGGCTGGGAGTCCAGCCTTACTAGCCTTTGGCGCCCATTGTGAGTGCGCAGGTGTGTGGCTGTTGTGTGCCTTTCACAACCCAGACTCTTAAGGTCGGTCTCAAGCTGTCAACGCAATTCCACATAAAAGGAAGCAACCCACATAAATGGGCCATGTCCATTTGTGGTGCCTCCTACCTACCACCTGCCATGCGTGGTTTTAAAATCATAACTAGATACAACAGCATGATTTTGATTAGCTGAACTCTGAACATGCTCAAATGCACCCTGTATTGATATCGCTTTTTTCAGAATCTGGGGGAAGCATGTACATGGCCTTCACCCTTAAGAAAGAGGGAGCCAAGCAGGGAGGAAGGAGAAGCACTCTGCGCATGCCCAGAAACAAGCCCAACAAAGGGGGCAGGTGCCCAGGTTGGCCCCAGTCCTTCAGTACAGGCACCTGATGGAGCACTTTGTGGGCGAGAAGCATGGCCCAAGGCAGTCCCAGCTGGAGCTGGGTGTGTCCACTGACAGCCACTTACCTCCTCTCTTCAGTGATGCTACTTGAGCAGCACTGGCAATGAGAGGCGGGAATCACCTCTCAGAGGATGCAGGCACCTGAAGGCTTTGAAAGGCATGCTGGGAGGTGTAGTACTGGCATGTAGAGAGGCTGATGTTAAATAAAGCATGGGTTAGCAAACCAGGTCACTATCTCTCAATCTTAACTCAGCTCCCATGTTCCTGACCTCTCACTAATTGTCTTTGTTCTCCTTCTACCTGTCTTTCTCCAACTGCCACCCACCCCGCCCACCATTCCATTCTAGCCTTAGCTATCAGTCATTCCTCCATTCACTCTTCTGTTTCAATGGTATAGTCAGGCTTTTACATAAAAATCATAAACTTTATTCAGCATCTGTTTTGGAATGTTGTAGTTTAGTTACGTATAACGGGCTGGGGGGGAATGCAGCATAAAAAAACTCAGTTAAAAGGCCTTGGGAAATAATAATAAAAAAGAATTCAGTTGGCACTGGCAAGCTATTAATGCAGTCACTAGGCAACCCTGCCTGGGAAAAAGAAACCCATAAACAGGGTGCCACAACTAAGAAGGCCTGCTCTCCAGTTGTCTCCTACTACACCTCAGACAGTGTTCAAAGATTAACATGTTATTCAGGCACCTAGGCCTACAACTTCAGGCCTACAACTCACAGCATACCTTGGGAAACTTAATTTGTTTAAAAGTTAACTCACAGGCCTAGCACTGGCCTACTACTTTAAGATCATCACCTCACAGACATATCTTAGGGGGCCCAAGCATATCAGCTAGTATGTTCTAAATCTATTTCACCTTGGCAGAGTTGCATCTGAAAAATCTTACAGGAAAATCCAGAACCTAATTTTGATTTCTGTTTAACTTAATGTTTTCTCCATTCCACACTAATGTAGGAATGTTCTTCCAGTAGTATTTTTTTTAAAAATCCAGCCCCCAGCAAAGCTATACACTATGTCCCCAGTAAGCAATGCCTTATGCATTCTGTGTCTTTATGATTGGCTGGAGGCTTTCCAACAGCGTGAGCTCCTCTTTGCAGTACACATCCTTCCATATAATATATATAGGAAGCTTGAATAAGCATGGAGATTCCCTTCCACCCCCATCAGCAGCAACACTATCTCTTTGCATTAAAATATGCACAAGGACAGTGGTTCCCAAACTTTTTCAGGTAACTGCCCCCTTGGTTCCAGAAACTCATGCCCAGTGTTCCCTATCCTACACTATAAAAATCATTATTCAGATTAGCGGTTTTCAACAACCCACTAAGGAAGATAATAACAATAAAATTCAAAACAGTAACAATTGAATATTTATTCAAAATCCGAAGCACCCGCCGCAGGCTTGCTGAGGGAGGGAGGGAAAAGAGAGCGAACACCTCTGTTTTGCAGCCGGCGTGGCGGGGCACACCAAGCATGGTATGTCTCTTCATTAGCATTTTGGTGCTTTTGAAACATTTCAATTCACCGTTAAAAGGGCTTTTAAGAAAACGGTATTAATACATGTGTGGATTCTTCCCCTATATGGCTTGGGACCAAACTACCTTCTCCCATAAAAATGTCCCTGGGTTTTAAGACCTTCTGGAGAGGCGCTTCTCGGAAAAGACCACCTCAAGCGCCCCCCTGCCACCCCCTTGCGTCTTAACGCCCCCCTATGCAATCCCACCTCCCCAAGGGGGCAGTACCGCCCACTTTGGGAATCATTGCACTAGGACAATAGTCAACGTAATGGGGGCTTGCTGGACCATTGCACAAAGGAAAAGGTAACCGGGATTGGGTTTTACTGATTGTGTGGCAGTTTCATGTTATCCACTATCCAAAAGTATTTACTAGCAGTTCTTACATAAACAACACAACTTTGTATTGTACGTTGTTAATCCAGAACCGAACGACCCTTTGTTAGTTTCTCCACTTACAAATCACTGAAGTGGATCAGAGCCCCTTTTTCAGTCATAAGAATAGACTGAAAGCATAGGAAAGGACCATCTTTTAACTACCACTGTTAAATATACATAACATCTGTATAATGTTTTCAAAGCTTCAGAACACCCAATACACATAATTTTAGCAGTCTTGCTAGTGTTATTAGCCCCACATTGCTGATGTTGGTGGGCTGAGGCCGGGTCATAATGGTTTGCCTGCTCTCTTGGCAAGTTCAGGGTAGAGGTGAGATTTGGCATGGTTAGACATGTGAGAATCAAGGACTTCCATATGAAGTACAAGGCCTTTTGTATTCTCGTATGCAATCTTCTACAATTCCATAAGAGGACAGGAGACTTCAGGGTCACTCAGTATTGGTCCAATGTATCATTAGGAGGGCAGACTGGGAGCAATTCCTAGCAGAGTCAACAAGTCTCAAACAAAGGCAGGAGTGTTTGGAAAGTGGGCTGGATAGGGTTTCTCTGCTCTGTTACTGCCCCAACTAGGGGCAGTTTGCTATGCAAACTAAGGAGAATCCCTGAGAAGTTTTTCTTAAGGGGAGAAGGGGGAAAAGAGAGCAGAAAGGGGAGGAACTCTCCCATTCATGTGTGAGGGACAGCTGATATGCCTGGTTCACTCACTGAATCCCTAATGAGAAGGGGGATTTATTAAGAAACGTGGCAGCTGTCTTCCACCAAGGCACTTTGGGATACAATGACTAATCTTATATAAGAATATAGTAGTATAATAGTTTTTACTCAGGATCTACCTGACTGATTTTGTTCATTTTTGTTTTAAACTAAAGCTTGAGCAGTGTAGATGTGCAAAAGATTGTGAATGTTCAAGAAAGTTCAAAGCTTGAGGTTTAATAACCAAACAGTATGTTACCATGCCCAGGCCAGGAGCCTGAGTCAGTTGGAGGACTACAGTTCCCATGTAGTGCTGCGCAGGGGTTAAAACACAAAGTCAGGGATGGAGGGAAAGCCTTGGGCTTTGCAAGTCGAAGTGGCTATATTGGTGGCAAGAATGGTGGTGGAGGAGGAGAAGCAGGCCTAGGAAATCCAGCATTTAAAATGTGGGCTTGAGGCCTGAGGGGAAGAAGCAAATGTTGTTCAGTGGTGATAGGGGTGAGGAAGCAAGGGCCAAAAGTCTTCAGTTGTGATGAAGGAAAGTAACCTCCATACAGCTTCTGTAGGACTGACATAGCAGGAGTCAAGGAACAGTATGTTTTGCCCTCAGACTACTAGCGCCCATTGTGACATGGGCTTTACACTATTAACGAAGGGGTGCAGAAAGCAGCTTCAGCTGAGTTTTCTCCCCCCTTACCCCCAGGATCACCAACTCTTGAGATAAAAAATTCTGATATTGAGATGGAACCTGGGGGTGGAGCTCAGTGCTTTTGGCCAGGTCCTGCCAGATAGAGGAAACACAAACCTGGGCAAAAACTGTCTATTTACGTAAAGCGTGCCGCTTAGAAGAAAAGCTGAGGGGGAACCAGACTGCCCTCTTATTTTTCTGGCAACTGGCAAGACCAGTTTTTCTGGTTGTTTGGCAAATTCTACCCTACTACCATGAGCAAAACCTGAAAAATGTTGAGGCTCTGGGATTCCAAATCTAACAATGCTGGTGTGATTTGAACCAGCAGCCTCCTGATTTACAACTCCTTCTCTCGGGGCCAAACTAGAAGTGGTGGAAGATCTGTGAATAGGATCTTCTGTTCCCCCCACCACCACCCCTTTACTTTTCTTTTTATGTGTTAATGGCTACAAAGGGTCCCAATTTGGATGGGGATTGGGCATTGCAGGAGAGGTGTTAAGCTTCCCCTCTCACACCACTTTCTCATTGAAAATCACACCCCAAAGCTGCTATTTGCACTGGAGGGCAAAATATACAGGCACCCATTGACTGGGTTCATACAACATGACAATCCATATTCAAGGTTGAGTATGGGTTGTCATGGAATTGTGGGTTACTCTGTTGTGTGAACCCAGCCATGCTAACAAACCATGGCTTGTTAACCATGAACAATCCATGAAGAGAACCTATGGATTGTTGTTGGGTTGTGAACTGTGGGGTGTTCATCGTTAACAAACCATGTGGCTGGGTTCACACAACACAACAAACCAAAGTTCAGCAACAACCTGCCATTCAACTACAACCCACACAAGTTTGTGTTGTGTGAATCTTGTGTCTAGTGTCTCTCCGTCACTCTGCTTCTTTACCCTAACTGTGAGCACACAAAAGGATGCAAATGGCAATTGCTTTTATTTGCATTATACAGTCTTGCCTATTTGCATCCAAGGTCAGGGATACGAATACACAAGAACATATACGATCAAGCTGGTTATCCTGGGCGCTCTTTCATATACATGCTTTCTACTGTTCAGTTTCCTTCCCCCTCTCATCCCCACTCCAAGTCTGGCCTCTGTTCCACAAAACCTAAGAGGCACTTACACTGTCAAGACCAGGTGCTGTACTTCGTGACTGGCTTGCATGAGAACGATGGCTCTAGCCTGCGGCTTACTACATAGATAAACCCACATAGTCTTAATGCAAGTCTGGAAGGACATCTTGTTGCAGAAACGGATATTTTCATGCATGTGGAAGGAAGTTTGAGAAGTCTACGAATACCCACCCTCCTTCCCCGAGCACAGCCAAATGCACGCGCCCACGCCCCAATGGCGCAGCAGAGGCCGAAAGCCGCTTTGGGCCATAGATGAGCCCTGAGGAGTAATCAACCCGCATCAAGCGATCTTGCACAGCACGGGCTGGAATAAGACGCGAACCTACTGGGGGAAATTCAAGGAGCCTCCCAAGTGTTGCTTCCCACCTCGGACAGCAGGCGGCAAAAAGGGGAACCTAGCTGGGCGCCTCCGGGTTAAGGAGGAAGTCGGAAGGCAGAGCCACTGCCCTCAGTACCATCGCATTGCTTGCCCTTCCCTCCCGACGGCAGAAGGCTGGGCAGGGCGAAGACAGGCAAACGAGAAGCAGCCTTAGCTCTGCTTCTCTCCGGGGGATCAGCAACGCGCCTCCCTCGTTGCTGGGCTATTCCTTGGAACGTTTCCCTCCTGGCGCTTGGAGAGATCTGGCCCTTACCAGCTCCGCAGCGGACCCGATCCTCCCCCTGCCTTGCGAGCAGCGCGCTCTCACCTGCTGCTGCTGCTGCCGCCGGATGGGAGGCGGCTGCTTCTCCTGCCTGCGACGGATGAGTAGAGGCGAGGCAACAACATCGCCGCCTTGCCTGACGCACGCCCCGCCCCGCTGGCTGGCTGGCTGGCCAGACACGCCTCAGGAGGCTGGAAGAGGTCAGCGTGCTCCCTAGGAGCAGCGCAAAAGAAAAGTTCTTTTTGGTGGAACAGGCTTCTTTTAATTATCGGAAAGAAAGAAAGTTGCAATCCGTTTCGCATTCTTATGGATTGATCTGTATTGCTCCTTCCAGAATTAGAACTGTTCTGGCGAAGGGAGCCTGTCCATAATTTTTGTGAAGGCACTACAGCGTTATGTGCTGTATCCAAACGTCATTTTCAATCCTGCCAAGTCCTGCCTTCAGCTTTAAAAGTGTGTGTTTGTTAAGAGAGGTTTCTTCCCACGTTGAAGAGGAACAGAAAGCTTGCTTAGAAGACAAAAAGGAAACATACTTAAAAACGTGGCGTTAAGGTGCTGTTTTGTCACCCACACACTCTGAAAATGCTATTTGGGATGATAGGTGATAATGACCATAAGGCTTTATCAATCACTGTTCAACTACAGTTGGTACACAATACAATGAATAAAACAGTAGATTAAAAAGAGTTTAAAAACGAAGCCTAGTCCACACAGTTACACAGAGCTATTTAAATCTTGTCCAACAAGTTCACTGCTGAAGAAAAGATTATCTGAGAGTGTCTGGACAGCTACCAAAGGAAGAGCTACTCTGCAAAACAGAAGTGAAGGTAGTCTAAATAATTTTGTTTGATAAACTTAGTAACTCCCCCAAAATATTTGTGGTAGGTAGTTCAAAATTATGTAATACAGAAGATAATGAAAAATGTCCTCAACTTACTGGAAGCATTGTCTTTGAATAATGAGAATCTTAAGGACAGCAATCTTCTAAATACATTGAGGGCATCGTTTGAAATGAGATGGCTACTAGTTCAGATGGCTTTTTTTTTTAAAAAAAAGATTGCATTACACTGCATTCATATCTCACTCTTTCTCCAAGGAGCTCAGAAGTGTGTGCATAGTTCTTCACTTCCCACCATTTTAGCCAAACAACACCTCCGTGTAGTAGGCTAGGCTGAGAATGAGGACTGGGCCAAGGTAACTCACTCAGTGACCTTCCTGGCTGAGTGAAGATTTAAACTTAGGGTCTCCCCTAAATCATGATAAGCAACACCATGCTGGGTTAAACAAATTCACATCATAGCAAAATAGCACCTCTTCACGGTGACAGTATTGTCAAAGACTACGGACAAACAACATGGAATGACCGTTTCCTTGTAAGCTTTCCAGGAGCATTATGATCTGCCTGACCACTCCTGAAACAGACTAGATGGATTCTTGTCTGATCCTGGAAGGTAATTCTTAAATTCAAATGTAAGTTGTTATAATTATTTGATCATGGAGCTTAGATTCCAAGACATGGGATCCTTTATATACAAACTATGGGACATGGTCAGATTTTGAATCTGTCCAATTTAATGTTGTATGCTGTATATTACAAACATCCATCATCCCCATTGGTACAAGTCTATACCAGTGCTACTGTTTGTTCAACTTAAGTAGAAACTATGCAGAGGAACAGAACTTCCCAGTGTCAGTGAGATGTACCATACAAGTCAGATGTTTGTCATCCCCATCATTGCTTGTAACGATGTTGCAAATCCAGAAAATCAATCCGCAGAGCCCCTCACAGACCCCTTCATGGTACGGCAGCTACTGATAAGCCTAAAAGTCTAGGAAGTTCCACACAGCTAGATACAGAAATATCACTGCTGCTACAGATCTCTATAATTATCAGGCAGCCCTAAAGATTATTGTAACGGAAGTGAATCAGGCTGGGGCCAGGTCTACACTAAGCAAGATATAACACTTTGAAAATGGTTTGAAAACAGTGTCCTGGGCTCCAACAGTTGCCAATACCATTATAAACCATTATAAAGCAGTAGTGTAGATCCTGCCCTGGTTAAACTGAATAATTGTCAATTGCTTTCAAGTCATTGTGGTCCAGAGGCTTGTTCAACTAGGATATTAATGTTACAGGCAGAGAACAGAAGTACCTCTTCTTGCATCAGCAGATCTTTGGACCCAAGCCAGTATCTCCCAGTTGTAGTGTAACCACAGTGGAACGTTACATGAAAATGTATGTGGCTAAAGTATGCAAATTAATCCCAGCCCTTCAAGGGGTCAAGATGTATTTTCAGCACTGGATAATATGGCCTCCGGTTATCTTATATGAGATTTTGTCTGCGGAATCAATATAAATAGCAATTAGAAAGTGGGAGACCAATCTTTGAGAGTGAGTGCAAACATGTTGAAAAATTAAATGACATCTACATTTATACTCCACTTTCTCCCACATGCCTCTCATTGTGGCTTACAATAATTTTTTTTTCCACTAGGCAACACCCACTTTATTTAAGAAGGCTTTTTAAAAAATTATTAATACATAAATTTGAATAACCTTATAACATTTCTAATTTAATATTTTTAACATCATTCCATAACATAAAGTGCACCCACCCCCACCCCGGGATCTATTCCTGTTTCCAAAATCTCATTGATTTTTCTGGAGGTGGTTTTCCACTCCACTTAGATAATACATATTCTAGGAACTGATTCCAAATTCCCTCAAAATCATTCGTTTTTGTTATCCCTCTTACTTTTATATTACATGTCAATTTATCATTTATAGCAATATCCCAAATCTCTTTATACCAATCCTCAATATGATAATCTCCTTGTACCTTCCAGTTCCTAGATATGATCAACCTTGCTGCTGTCAGCAAATTCGTTATCAGTTCTTTTGTTTCTTTATTACATTTTAAATCTCCATATAATGATAGCAATGCCACTGTAGGTATCTCTTCAATCTCCATTCCCACTATATCATTTATCTCTTTAAACACCATTTTCCAGTTTTTGAACAAATACACATTCCCACCACATATGTAAATACGTTCCTTTTTCTTTACATCCTCTCCAGCAAGTTGCTGAATACAGCTTGTTTATTTTATTTAATCTCACCGGGGTTAGATACCACCTCCATAAAATCTTATAGTAGTTCTCTTTTATCCTCACTGACATACTTCTCAACACTCTTTGTCTCCATATTCCCTCCCAACTCTGTTGCCCTATTTGTATCTTCAATAATAAGGCAAAGCACAACAAGCATAATGAAAACAGTTAAATTTAAAGCCAAAAAACACACATATAAAAAGCAGTTGTTCAGAATCCCACTTCCATTTCCAGTTGGCAAGAAAGGCAGCTCCAAGAGGCTCAAAAAGCCTGGCAGGAGTGCTACGTTTCATGACTCACCAGAAGGCTTCAGTGGAATGGGTTTGGTGAATCTCTTTTCAGAAGAGATTCCAGTCAAGGCAAGTGCCATTAAAAAGCCTAATTTCTTGTTTCATATAGCCTCCCTCAGACTGTGGTGACTCCTAAAGCAAGCTGCTCTCCAGCTGATCTGAACTCATAGAGGTGGGGGTGGGTGGGTGGGTGCATATGGGGGGGGGAGGCTCACACTGAAGGTCAAATTTCAAAGGTATCCCTGTAAATACTATACCCAGGTACATACAAAAGCCCTCTGTGCACCTATATATTTATTTAAAACATTTATATCCCACCTTATATCACTAGGATCTCAGGGCAGCGTACAGATAAAATCATACAATATAAAACAATAAACATACGCAGCTAAAAACAAATTAAACCATTATATATCAACCAATATATAATTTAAAAGCGGTAAAAACAATTAAAACACCTACTAAAATAGCTGAAGATTTCTCGGTGACGTACTGATTTTCTACCTGCAGTTAGCTTTGGTGGTGGTTGGAGGGGGAATATTTTACCAGGGAACCCTCTATGGACTGCCTGATGTAGTACAATCCAGGAAAAGTGGTATCGCTTGATTCTGTTGAATTTATGAACTGGCCTCCAGTGACACGACAAGAATGCTTACATAAAAACAATATTTAATTCACGCATACGTTTTCTTAGATAGGAGATGCAAAGTAACCACAATCTATTGAGCACTATGATGGTGCCCAGCAGTGCAGTGAAATAGGATGGCCAGCAGTCCTACTTTACAGAGAACAATCGTCTGTTTTGACACTGCTGGAGAACAGTTGCTCTCTTCTATTTTTAAGGCTGTCCTATCCAAGTGCAGTTTAAAGATAAAGAACTATATTAAGGAGGGATAGCAGGGGCTTCAAATTTCCCAGCAACAGACTGAGCGGGCACACAGGCCACTCCGTCAGTCTTCCCCACTATGGTGAGATGTAGTGTATTTCTATTTAAATTATAGCAATCATTTCTAAGCTTGCATATATACATGTGTCATTATATGCAAAAATTATGCAAATCGGTGCCCTCTTTTGTCCTCTTCTTTTTGGCAATGTGTAAGCGGCCACCCTAGCAGCAAGTCTCTCCCCCATTGCCTTATTTTTCTAGTATGATCTATATGTTGGGAAATAAAGGCATACAAATTCCCAATAAAAACTAACACTTGTGTACAATATGTCTGATTACGTGGCCCAATCATAAAGATGCAAATGTGCACATGCACAAATACCTGCAAATGTGTCCCCAAAGAACTATCTAAAGTTACAGATTTAAATATATTTCCATTTCAAAGCAATTAAGTGCTCTAATAATAATTTACACACACACATGCACGCACACCGTTTTGACTCCAGAAACTCACCACTTTTTCCTGCTGAATTGGGAGTCCTGCCTCTTTCAAACTCATCAACTCTTTGACCTCTCATTTTCCTTCTTGAACAGTTAGTCCATGCATCCCTCTCTGGCTCTTTGAGTTTGGAGTTTGGACAAAGACCTTTCAAGCTAGAATTCTTTCTCCTTAGTAAAGTTGCTGGTTGTAGCAAAAATCTTCTTTTCAGAAAAGGCTAATCTATTTTAGACCAAAACAGCAAGCAGGCCAGGCTTCCTGTTATATTTCTGAGAAACGTCTCAGAAACGTTTCATAGCTTTTGCGCACGCACCTCCAAATGCAAACCACAAACGCTCAGCAGAATGCAGGGGAAGAAAGCTGCTCCTTTCTGCAATCAAATCCACCCTCAATTTAGGACCATTGAGGGGTATGGGGGTGTTTTGAACAAAACAGCATCAGGCTGTCTAGGTTATTCAAAAAGCTTCTGCCTTTCGTATTGCTTACATGCGTGTTGATGTTCACATGAAAAGCTACATCAATTTTAAAAACCTTTTTTTTTTAAAAAAAAAGTTTATCTTACTGAAAGTGTGAAAATCAGGAAGGCTCTGGGACATGGGTAGGGTTGCATGAATGCTGCAATTCTGTACAAACGCAAATGAAAAATAACTCACGTGATACGGTATTGGCTGTGAATTCCAGCATCCTAGATTTTATCCTTAGTTACAAAAAAAAAAGTGTCTATTCCATATGTCTATAAAAGAAATGCTTGCCTAGGCAGTGCCTGGTGTAATTCAGAGAAGTTGCTAAGAATTCCAGGTCAGATAGGGTGGGGGATTTAGTGCCCTATGCATCTCCTTGCAATTCTCCATGTTGAACAGGCGGAGAAACCAATGATGAAAATGGTGAAACCTGCAAAGGTATGATGAGTTTAGTTTTCATACAGAAAACAAGAGATTTCACTTTTCTTGTCTGAGTTAGGTTATATTGTTGCAGAACTTTGACTTTTGTTTCAGATCTTTTACTGCATGCTACACTCATCCCCGAGCACCCTCCGTTTCAGCTAAACTGTGATGTGAGTGGTTTCAGAGTAGAACCTGCTCCACCCTTTCTGGAATCCTATAAATGTGAGAGCCACATCTTTCCTTCCTCCTGTTAAGGAAGAGGCGTGTGCATTTGTGTATGTATATCTAGATAAAAAGAACAACAGAAGCACGTTTTGGTTTTGTTCAGTGAGACAGAGAAATTGTAGTTTGGAATGAGACAGTGAATGTACAGGAACAATAAGTTAAAAGCATGTGGGGATGTAAGGGTGCCTTCTGTTGACATCTGATGTGAGCAGCTGATTTGCTGCTTGTAGAAGCGCTGTGCTACTTGCTTCCACCTATGGTGCAGACTCTGGAGTCTCAAGACCAGAGAGACAGAGAGCTTTGCTTGCTTAGAAGCCCAGTACAGAGTACCCAGTTGGGAGTGGCCAAGGAGATGAAGTGGCCAGGCAGTTGAGGGACTTGGACCATGGCATTTTGCAGTAAATACAGGAACTAGAAGTGTTGTCTATCCAGGAATCTGCCAGCAATGGGGAGGGAGAAAAGCTGGAAGAAAAGCCTCAGGAATAGAAAAATAATGTTCAGGAGAATATTGGAAATGAGTGCCATGAGGAAAAATGAATTGCAGCCTGGAACACAACAGCTCTTTATCAATTTCTACAGTTCAGAGGAAGGTAGCGTGGAGCCCACAGGCACCAAAGTGCTCCTGGTCTTGGTGGACACCAAGGTGCCCTACCCCTTTCACTTTTTAACAACATATGGCAGCTGCGATTAATGTAAAATAGGTTTATGTTGATGCCTAAAACTGTGCGTTTAAAGGAGTTTCGTGTACGATGGCTCAGCCCTACCTCTGCCTTGCACTCAGTCTTTTGGGTAGGTTTTTGTCCTTTGTCATGGCAGCCAATTTGTGGCGGTGGCCAGAACAGTTTCTCAAATTTCCAAATGTGCCCATGCCTCCAAAATATTGACACTCCTGTAACCCATCAGCCTCTCTGGTCTTTACATTCACTTTCTTCTGGGGCCCTCTCTCAGTTAGTTTTTAAATCCTAAGCTTGGCCCACACAGCTCTTCCTTCCATAAGGACTATAGGAAACTTTAATCCCAGCCAAACTTGCAATTTATTCCCTTTACGCAGAATTAGGACTGAGACTCTTGTTGAGGGCAGCTTTGCTCTCTCAGTAGTTGTAATGGTCCTCACCATCACACAAGCTCAGCCAATTAGGATGGGAGGCTTCACTGCCACAAGCACAATATAATATATAGTTTTCCTTGCAGCTCTACATATATTGCTACTTTATGCATTGCATATTTGTCTTGATCGGACAATAAAAAGCTAATCTTGACAAAATCATTTCTACTTAAAAGCCTCCCAAGAATACGAACCAAAACAGATCCTTAGGAGACACATTAAAGTAAACAGGATGGAATATAATGCACTATAAACACAGGTGTTGGTTTCTGGGGGATTTAAATTGCTGGAAAATGGGAGGGTCGTGAAAGCTATCCTCATGGCATAAAATTTTCTATCATAAAAATAAGATGTTGTTGTTTATTTGTTCAGTCGCTTCCGACTCTTCGTGACTTCATGGACCAGCCCACGTCAGAGCTTTGTGTCGGCCATTGCCACCCCTAGCTCCCCCAAGGTCAAGTCTGTCACCTCCAGAATATCATCCATCCATCTTGCCCTCGGTCGGCCCCTCTTCCTTTTGCCTTCCACTTTCCCTAGCATCAGCATCTTCTCCAGGGTGTCCTGTCTTCTCATTATGTGGCCAAAGTACTTCAGTTTTGCCTTTAATACCATTCCCTCAAGTGAGCAGTCTGGGTTTATTTCCTGGAGATAAGACCCTATTTTAAAAAATCAAAATCAAACAAGGAACTTTGGGGTTAACAGACTCAATTTGTTTTGGAATAGCTATTTTCTCAACCTTTGAGATGACAATTCGAGCTTTGCAGTTCTTGATTCATTTTGCTTAAGACATTAACATTCTGCTTTATGAAGCAATTCTTCACTATTCATGCCTCATGACTATGCAACAGTTTCATCCAGTAAACCATTTATACAGATTTTGGGACTTGTGAGGCAAAGGAAAATAAGCCGTAGTTCAGCCCTCAGCCTTGGGCCCCAAAGTACTGCAGGGCATTAAAATTTCTGGACAGAAAAAAAAGGACTAACAGGTTCTCAGGATGCTTTAAATACTTTATTTCAAAGCCCAACGCGTTTCGGCCTTTCAAAGGCCTTCCTCAGGGGGTTGATAAGAGATGTCTGCAGAAATACTCCTAGCAAGGTTTCCTTTGATAATCAATGTTCTCAAGATGAGATTTTCATACAGAGTGAGAGAGTGTTGCTTGCTTTGTTATTTTACGGGCACTGAAGTGCCTCTATCATTAAGGTAGAGGGCTGAGCAGGCTTCCATTGCTATAAACCCCTGAACATTCTAAATGTTTTATTCTATTTTATTCTCGTTGTACTTTTAATAGCCAGTTGTTTCTGAAAAATGTTGCCTGAAAACTGGTATCCCAAAAGAGAAGACAACATCTTTAAGAGGGGAAGTCAGGAAACAGCTGCGTCAAATGGGAGGATCAAATACCTGCCTGCGCTTAGCCTACTGTTGCCCTCTTCTGCCCTTTGCAAAAGAGATGATCACCTTGCCAGGAGTATTTCTGCAGACATCTCTTATCAACTCCCTGAGGAAGGCCTTTGAAAGAACACAGGCCTAAACGTGTTGGGCTTTGAAATAAAGTATTTTAAGCATCCTGAGAACCTGTTTCTCCCCATTTTTCTGTCCTGACCTGGATGCTCTCCTCCTTTAGGTTTTTTATTAAAAAGTCTGGAAAACTAAGTAGGTCTTCGTCTGGAAACTGAACAACAGCCAAGATAAGCTTCCGTGGGAATGAAAGTTGCTGCAACTTGAACTGCAAAATAAGAACATACCATGAAAAAAAAAGATCAGTGCACCTTTAACACAATCAAACACATCTAAATGGGCAGTAGACTGACCACATACAATTACAAGAGAAATACTTTGACTATAGTCTAACTGTGTTTCCTCTGGTTACCTGTGGTATGATAAAGCAAAGGTGAATGTGGAATTGAATAATCACTATCTAAGACGTGCTATCTTAAGAACATGGAATAAATATAAATTAAGGTTTTGCCAGAAAACATCGCTATGAGTATCAATGCAAGAGGCTTTTAATAGAAGGGATTTTACAAGTATGCACAAATGGTTGACATATAATGATGTATTAGAATTGTCGCAAGGTGAATATAAGTTAAAAATGAGGGAAGAATTGCTGAAAGGTTATACATGTCAATGGTTTTCTTATGCATAAATTATGGAAAGGTTCAAAATAGATAAGAAAAATCATGGATGTGAACAAACAAAATCTGAATTTGAACTATTATTATGTACAAATGATGAACATGTTATTGCAAAGATGTATAAATTGTTGTTAAGATATGAGACGGAAGATGAATGAGTAAAAGATTGTATGATAAAATGGGCACAACATTTTGGACATAACATCTTAATGGAAGAATGGGAAAATATGTAGGGAAACGGTTTAAAATTTACATTATGTCCAAAACCTAAAAGAGAATTTCTATAAGATGATGTATAGATGGTATATGTCACCTGTAAAGTTAGCTAAAATGTTTAAAGGGGCCTCAAGAATTTGTTGGAAATGTAAAAAAGAAGGAACTTTTTATCATCTTTGGTGGACTTGTAAAAAAGCCAGGACATTTTGGACTCAAATACATTCCTTAATCCAAAAAATATTAAAGACAAACATAAAAATGAAACTGGAAGCTTTCTTACTTGGACTAATGAACAAACAAATAAAAGAGAAGGGGGAACTTTATTTTTGTGTATGATAATGGCAGCAAGATTGCTATACGCACAGAACTGGAAGAATGAAACAATACCAACGATGGACAAATGGATGTTGAAAATGTTGGAACTTGCAGAGATGGCAAAACTTACAGCGATAATGAGGGAAAGGTCAACAAATATGTTTATGTTGGAATGGAAACCTTTGATAGAACATCTGAAAGCGACAGAGAAAAATGATGTATTTGTTTGTGGATTTTAGTATTAAGATGGGGAAAGAGAGGAAAGGAGGAATTAGGGAGAAATGAAGTACAACTCTGTGAATCCAATGTATGAGACTCAGATAAATTATAAGAAAAAACTGAATTTGATTGCTATATAATTGGTAATTATATTTTTGGCATGAAGAGGGCTAAAAAAAAGTACTTTAACCTTACCCTTAAATGTTTATAGTGTAATTTAGTTGTTTTATGTATACCTTTGTTTGTATGTAATATATGTGATGTCTGTCTAGGTGCTGTTGAAAAAAATAAAAAACTTCTAACAAAAAAAAAAGGGGGGGGAAAAGTAACATAGCATAATGCTCTGTGCTCAGGGCTAAGCAGGCTATTATAAGGAACATCTGAATGTTTGTTAATACCTGGTTTTATTTGGCACGTAGCTAGAATGAAAGCAGGAAAGACTTTCATGTGCTGCCCTTAAAAACAACCACCTCCACTGTACATGTTTCTAATAATTATAGTTCCCAAACTAAAAGACAGCTACTAAAATTATCTTGGATCTACTGGAGAGGCCCTCCAATAAAAAAATAAAACCAGCCACATCTGTTAAATATGTTTAATTTTTTTTAAAATAACTGATGGCAAAATAAAATATTTACATCACATCATACTGTGTAAACACGGCAACATAACTGTACAAAGAAATATACATGCAAAATAAAAGTAAAATGCAACTAAAATAAGAAATGAAATTATAATTCACAAGCAAAACAAAAAGTTATGGCTGGTATGAATACACATCCATCCAATTTTGATTTTAATTCTTGTTTTAAAAGTTTCTGTACAACTTTACAAAAAACAAAAAGGGAAATAAATAGATTACAACAGAAGCTGCAAATATTAAAATTAAAACCAAAGTGAGATTACAGTTTAAGATGTTTTGCTTTGTATGGGATGCAGGCTTGGTTTCTTTCAACAGGCATTACACATAAAGAGAAACATGGAGGACTGAACATCCATGTCAGCTCAGATGCAAAAAAACCATCAATGTCTCAATATTCCACATACTGCCTGATGTGTGTGTATATGCTAAAAGAGACATTATCTTATTTCAGATTCTGTTATTCATGAGCATGACTAATTGTTGGTATTTTCTTCAAAGACCACAATATTCATTCAATTATTATACAGAAAGCAATAGTCAAATCTGAAAATTCTAAAAAGTAGAGACTGATTTCAGGAGGGTGGGGGATTATGAATACTTTGGCATTTTGAACAACAAACAAACGAAACATACTTCTTTGAAAGTGTCACCCTATTTTTTTTTTTTTTATATCCAGTTTGTATTTCGGGAGATGAAAATAATTTTACAATCTTTTTAAACCAGCTTGACTTCAGCCTCAAGTTCATCTGGTTTAATAACACAGTGACAAACCCAAACCCCCTCCCCCATCCCACTCCTGGAAATTCCAAACACAAATGAAGTCATAAAGCTCGCCATACTATGAATGTGCTTTTTTTCCCTATATATTTATTACAGTTACAACAGAGGTCCTCATAAATAGTTGCATAAAATGTTAAAGCCACAACATTGCACATGATATGAAATAAAAAAACAAAAACAAAATCCCAAAGTGAGTGCATTTACAGTATTTTCTTCCTGCTGTATACTGCTTGACAACAGAGGTTGGTGTATTGGACACCAAACCCAGAGTTCTTTTCTGATAGGTCAACCCAAGGCTGACCTGAACTGAAGACCCGCACAGTGGCATACCACCATTTAGGGGGAAGTAATGGAGAGGGGGAGGGGAGGGGAGGGGAGAAATTAAAGAGACACAGACTGAAGGCAGGTAACAGTCTATTTACAAGTAAGGCCTACATTTTATCAGAGCAAAATGGTTCATTCTATTTGTATGCAAAAATCTTGAGGTTGGATGCACTTATAAGCAGAGTCTAGTCTCAGTGCACTGCTATGCAAGATACACAGGCGAGGCAACTGGAAAGCTCCATGTCCAAGTCAAAAATAATAATAATCAGATGGTCCAAAATGGACACCAAATAGATGGGCAGCCATTTTGTTAAGTCATCTTTTAGTGTCAGTGTCTGTATCTTGCCTCTTAATACCAGTGCTTTGAACATAGGCATATTTCCTTTGTCTAAAATCTTGAAAATGCTAGTTAAGATCATTTGCAAAATTTTAATTCTTGCTTGACGCTTTTAAAAAAGGGTATTTTTTTTTTGCAGAAACCTGAATAAAATACTGTAATAAGTGTAAAGTTCTTCATTGCCTTTTGCAGAGTACAATGTTGTAGTCCTCCACCCCAACATAGTTTTGCACTGCTAGTCCCAAGTACAACCGTGCGTAGATTTACTTGGAATGCATTTCCACACGATGAACACGCTAGCAGCTGATTGGCTTTTTTTTTCTTCACCCCAAATTCAAGTCAACAGCTGATTGGCAGGAGAGCTTCATCCTCAGTTTAAGTGACAGGTGAAAGAGAATGAGAGAGAACATCAAAGATAGGTTAAACTTTTGGCAAGAGCCTGCTCTGTAAGAAGTTTTTAATGCTACGAATGGGCCGAACATCGTTCTGGTGTTTTCGCCGCTCAATGAATGAAGTCAGTCTGGCTGTGTCAATGCTGTCAGCAATTTTGGCACTGCCTGGCTGCAGCCATTGCTCCTGGAGGGCCAGTGCAGCAGAAGGACGCTTGGCTGGGTCATCCTGCAATAGGAAACATACAAAATCTTTGGCCTTCTGGCTTACTCCTTTGAAGTAGTCATCTGGGAAGCTAAAGTCTAAGCGACAAATGTTCAGGCAGGTTTCCTCTACACTTTCATCCAGGAAAGGAGACACGCCGCTAAGGAGGACATATGTGAGCACTCCGATGCTCCACACATCTGAGGTCAGGGAGACGGGATTTCCAAGGATAATTTCGGGAGCTGCAAACTCTGGGTTCCCAAGTAACTGGTGGATGTAGTAGGTGGTGTTGAGCTGGACTGCATCTCCAAAGTCAGCCAGTCTGATTGTCGCTTTGGCCAAGCTCTTATCCACCAGAATGTTTTCAGGCTGGAAGACACAGAGGAGGGGAAAGATTCACAGTCATAGGAAGTAAGTTCCAAGTGGCTGCACTCTGCAGCATCCTAACTTGCACTTTAAGCACTTGACAATTACGGCTATTTTAAATGCTTAACTTTGCAAAATCAGAGGGAGCGACAAGGATATTTAAAGAATTCCAAAACAAAACTTCACATATAGCACAATGGGACGAATACATCTCAACTTGCTGAACATAACACACATTTAATGGACTGTGTGTCAAACTAAATGTGATTGAAGAGATGTGTGAATGCTTCTCCTGGTAACTTTTTCTTTTGCGAAAAGCACCTGTATATGTCTGTATGATTTCGATCAGGGTCACAGCACTGCGGAATGGAGATCTAAACCTGTCGTCACCTCTGCCCATGCTACAGACGTGATGAGAACTGCTCCCCCTGAAGCTGCTATTAGTCACACAGGCACAAGGTGGGAGCCTGTATGTTTTCCCCTTTGCAGCTAATAGCTTTTGGGGGTGGGGGTGGGACTGGCACTAGGGAATTTGCATTGAGGCAAAGTGTTAAGCCACCCCATACCCGAAACCTAAATTGCCTCCCCCAGCTGCTTTTTGGACAAAAAAAGATATTGGGCATTCTGTAACTGGAACTATGTCAAACCTAGTTTCGTCCTAAAAATCAGAATTCTGTGAACCAATATTGGGAACTTTTCAACTAGATGTCTTTCACACAAGCCTCACACACCACATACGGACTCTATTCTGTAAGGAGACAGGGCTACAGTAATATGCTCAAAGGATGGACCTTATTTCCAGGACATCTGTTAGTTAGAGCTTTCTAGCATGTCTTTGTATCAGTGATTTTAGAAAACCCTGTTACCCAGTTCACCTTTAGGTCCAAGTGCACTATTCTGCAATTGTGAAGATATTGTACAGCTTCCAGAATCTCCCCCAGGTATAACTTGATCTTTCCTTCAGTGAGGTTTCCCCATTGCACAATGTAGTCCAGAAGGCGACCTTGGTTGGCCCTATGGAAACACAAGTATCACATTAAATTAACCTGTCCACATTTGGGAAGGGGAAAATAACACACACCAGACTTTTATAAAACATTTCGACACCGCCTTCCTAGTTTAAATGTTAATAAAGCACCTTTGTTTACTGGATCTATTTACTCTTCAGAATTTGTGGCTTAGTTAGCTCCCTTCACACGTTACTCTTACGAAGGGAACATCGGGTAATTACTGAGGAACAGGGCCATGCTTTTGACTCACACGTAGGGCTCTTCACTGTGGATGACCATGATTATGTGTGGAAGCATGCTCAATGTCTGGAAACATGCTCAATGTTGGGGGGGAGTGCCAGATACATGGCCTATACCACAGTATTTACATGATGCTCCCTTCACATGACTAACACTAACATCAGACAAAACACTAATGTTGCTTACTGTGTCCTACACATGCTAAGACAGGTTGGTTCTTGAATAATTATTAACAGTGCTGCCTGAAGTGAAGCCCAAATAGTGTGTCTTGTTGCACCATTCAGACACCAATTCTGGCTTTTATCTATCTAATCTCTCTCGTGGTGCCACATGAAGCAGTTTGCTTCACCTTGTGCATGGCAGTGCCACACCCAATAATGGGGGCAGGGGAGAGAAAAAATTAATGAACTTTTAAAAATTTCACCATAAAGTGAAAAATTCCCAAAATTGTTCTGTGGTTACTTGTCCTTATAGCAAAACTAAAGCAGTAATGCAGAAACATAACTGGATTATTTGTAAAAATGAATGCACTTACTTGTATTTGTTTTACCACATGCAGGCTGCATTTCTTAAGGAGTAATCACAGAATCAATACAGGATTCTTTCTCATTATGTAAGATTTTCCTGTCTTTTTTTTTAAAGATACAAACTCACCCTAGATGTCTCTATTTGAGTATTTTGGCCGAATACAGAACCCTTGTAAGGGTATGCTTCGTGTTCTTTATGTTAAATTTACTTTTACGTTAACAATAACAATGAATAACTAGAAAATGACAGCACAACATATTGTCCCAATTCAGACATTCAAATCCTGGCTTAATAAACAAGGATATGCCTGGGTTTTGTGCACCCAAAAGCAACTCCTTAGTTTCCATTTTGCTCCCCCCTTTGCCAAATACAGAACACATGTAATGGTACGCTTCATGATCTTTATGTTAAATTTACTTTTACATTAACAATAACAATGAATAACTAGAAAATGACAGCAGAACTGACATTAAAATCCTGGCTTAATAAACAAGGATATTCCTGGGTTTTGTGCACCCAAAAGCAACTCCTTAGTTTCCACTTTGCTCTTCCCTTTGTCCAACCGGGGAAACAAGCCAGGAAAATATCGTTTATCTTATCTTCCCTTTACCATGCCCTCATCCCCCCAATATCTAGTACTAGCCATAAGTAATACAGTCTGATGACCATTAAAGAAAGAGACAATGGGGTCCTAGCATTTGTACATGTTAGGACACTTTCATCAGCATCTTGATGTTGTTCCCTGCCTTGATCCAGAGGGAGAGGCGGGTAAGAAATAAATATTCTGTTCTATTCTATTCTATTCTATTGAGAATGGCAACAATCTAATGAGTGCTAAGCACAAACCAGAGCTTCACAATGGTGGCTATTAGGGGTGTGCAGAGTGGGTCTGCTCCTCTCTGAAATTTGGAGCTGTGCTCCAATGAAGCGATTCCCCTCCCCGATTTTCAGGGTGGCTCTGTCTCCCCGCACCATTGGATTACCTGGTGGAAAGCTGCTCCATTTTCAGAGAACTGCTTTATTAGTGTCAATGGGAATTAACAAAAATGCATACATCTCAATCATTTTTAAAGATAGAGATTAAACTTGGCACCCTGGTAGCTCTTAGGTAGGGCTTTAGCCATGCCAAGTTTTAAACAGATCCCTTCTTCCCTTGATTTTTAGGATTTTTTAAAATTCCCCCCTCAACCTGACCCCCCCACCCCCACGAAACTGCACGGGACCTTTTATCCTTTACTTTGCTGACACACAGTTATGCATCTTCAGTTTATAAAAATAGAGGTCTGTTTCAGTTTATAAAAATAGAGATCTGCTTCAGTTTATAAAAATAGAGATCTGTTTCCTGACCATTTGTTCTAATGGGGTGAAATGGAGGGGGATGCTTTCCCTATGAGAGGTCAGACAAGAACAAACATATTTTAAATATGTTTTTCAAAGCATATAAACTTGACTCGTGTTTTCAAAACAGGAGATATACTAGTACTAGCATTAGCAAACTTTCCCCCCGCTGCTCTTCTTCTCTTGACTTTACTCCCAGCTGAGTTGCATTCATACTTGCAGTACACAGATCAGCCTTTGGCACAAGATTCTTTTCCGTATCCATACACTGCCTGCCAGTCATCATCACTTCCTGAGACAAGTCATTTACATGAAATGGTTTTCACTATTTTCATAATTTGAGCCATTTTTCCTAAATCCTTCCTTTCAGCCAACATCAATAGTTCATATGGGAAGTGGACTCTTTCTCGCTCCATGAGCTAGCAAACAAATGAGTTCCAGGGCTGGGAAAAATGGGTTATATCATTTACAATCCCTCTCCCTAAGAACTGTGATTGGAGGTGGGGACAGGGCGGAGACTGTGGCTATTGGTAGCCACAGATGTCAATCTCAAAACTCCCCCCCCTTCCTCCCTCAGTGTCTTCCTAATATAGAAGTGTGTTCAGTTAGCCGTCCATCAACATGAAACATGCTAAAAACCCTTTGGACCTACAGATCCATTCGGGGCTCTTCTAACTGCACTGTTTCTGACGGTTTTAAAACTAACTGCACCGTGATTTTGGAGGCTTGTCGGAGGTCTGGCAGACCCCCAGATTTTCGGTGCGGAGCACATACACCTACTGGATATAGAACTATTTATGTTTGTAATTCTTTGCCTTCCATGGCCACACCAACAACACATCTGACATTTAGCCAACGTAGTGCTATCAAACCCTCCACACTCTTTGGAACACACCTAACTGACAATTAAAACGAAGAATAATTTCGTATCAGAAAGGCATGAGGCATTTTCATTAAGTAACTTAGAGGCCACACACATCTCTAACACCAAGATGTAACTGGTGGAAGTTTCAAAGGCATCAAGAAGGCCGACAAGCTGAGGGTGCTGGAGATTCTGCATCATTCCGAGTTCGTGGGTGACCTGATCTCGTTTCATTAGTTTCTTATTTACGAACTTAGCGGCTACTTCTCGCTTGGTCCCCTTTTGATCACATCTCTTAATGACAGAAAACCTGCCCCTGGAAAGCAAGGGTGAAAAGAATGTAGTCAGATCTACATGACAAGGAACACTCAGAAGAGAGAAAACTGTCAGTTCTCACACCTCACTCCCGAAGTCATATACCTTTAAAGCTGTCTTGAACTATTAGAAAACCTTTACCCTTTGAAGTGGAAGCTAATTATCCCATCTCTGAGGCACATTCAACAAAGCAGTACTAATTAATCGTAGCCTTTCCTCAAAAAAGCTGCTTTTAAATAAATAATTAAGTAAAATAAGTGATATTTAGTCTTAATAAGGTTAAATTAGGTTAGTATGGGCCTGCTTGTTTATTTCTGAGAGCTATCATCTAAAAAATAGGTGTGCAAGTTGGAAAGATGCATATACACAAGCACTTGCACACACAGAGTTAGCATTATTTTCAGATATGAGCCATTTATTCAAATAATACTGCACGCTGATCGGGTCAAAGGTTTCCGAAAGTCAGCTCATTTTGCCTGTTAACAGAACGGCATCAGAGCCACTTTCCAATCATCTGGTCCCATGCCTGCTTCAGTAGCTTCAGCAGAGAGGAGCCACAACTGTTAGCTGAATTACGTGGTTCCTCCCCGCATCGGTTTTCCGAGTGAAAGCAGCTCCAAAAGCATCACCACTAATATCTAAGGCCTTAGTCAACATGCATTAAGTTTCTCAAATACAATACATGTATTCGTAGCCCAACATCAGGAACTTTGTGCCTGGTTTTACTGAGTTCAGTCTGGCAATACAAACTCTTCTCTTTAAAGTATCTGATCTCGGCATATCAGTGTAGACGAGTGCTATGCTAGAACAGTGGCATGCACACCAACACACAAGCCGTCTCTCTCCAAATCTTCACTTAACATTCAGGGTGATATGTGTAAGCTTAATCATACCTGCCAAGCTCAGCCACTTCACTGTACAGGGAATCAAAGTTATCCTTCCAGGTTACCATGATCCCATCACTTCCAGGACCTGAAAAGGGGAAAAAATAATATACATCAAGCATTTAAGATGCAAAATGCATTACTATCTGTTTTGTGTGTTCACCATAGAGACTCACCTAAAACTCGCAGACTGGCCGAAGATGAAACTGAACCCATATCATTTGCAGCTATGCAGGTATAGATACCATCATCTTCTGTGGTTACACCAATGATTTTCAGAGTTGCTTCTCCTAAATCACTGCAAAATATCATAAACTGTAAGCATGTGAGATTTAGAAATCCCAACTGCTTATTGTCAAATGTTCTTCACCCACTCAATATTGCTAACTTTCATCAGATTTTGCTATGTTCCGGTTCCAGTCCCTTTCAGCAGATAATAAAACAAGCAAAAATTAACTCTGTGCATGAAAACCCTCACTAGTGTTATTACCACACACATTCCTCTTAAGTTATTCATTATGTAATAATGTTATTCTCTCTTCTTAAATGTTTGTATGCATGGCATTACATATCTTAGACAATACTCTCTAAAAAGCATTTTGTGGCATTTAGCTGAGCTTGTCTCAGTAGCAGCGAAGAAAAAACAAAATCCAAAATGTGAGGAGAACCTCTGGAATTCATGTGGTATACAAGACTGTGTGTGTTTGTATAATAATGGTTAACCCATAGTTCCTCTGAAGTATTTTTTTTATGCTTGCTCGCCGAATCCCATAGTTATAACTCCCCTTTCAATACAGTATAAAGCATGCAACACATACAAGCCACAATACCTGTACGAGATGCTGTAGCGACTATCATTGCTCAATATGTTATGATCAGGAGTTTTCCAAGTTATTGAAGCTTTGGGACGACCACAGACTTTGCACTTAAGAATGACAGTCTCTCCTATCTCGCATGTCGTCTCACTTAATGGTATTATAAATTCTGGGGGAACTGGGAAAAGAAGGAAGCAATTGCCATGAAAGGGTTAAAATGGTCTTTCTTGTTCATTGCCCTTTATGCATGCAGTGTGAAGAGGTGATTTATATGTTGCCATGTCGCAGCGGTGCCTAAATTCCACGTTGCAACAGTACAGCTTAAGCTCGGCAAAAATGTGGGAAAGGCAGACGCCTTAGGGCCCACCTGCAGGGATGTGTGTGTGCCTCCCTTTCCACCCACTGCCTCAGTTCTCCCTAGGGAGCAATGAGGAGTGGGCCTTGGCTTCACACCAGCTTGCACACTCTCTCTCCTACTGTTTCACCATGGGGAGACAGAAATACTTTGGGTTTGGGAGATCCTGTGGTGGATTGAACTCACTTTTAAGGGTTCAATGTTCATGTCTCCCCACAGGGAAAAGAGTGGGATGGGTGGAAGAAGAGTGTGCAAGCCTGAAGCTTGCTCTCCTGCTCGTTCCAAGCACGAGAGTAAAATATAAACAGGCCTCAAGACACATAGTAGTAGAATACGATTTCAAAATGCTCCCTGTCTGCCACAGCAGATAGAACAGTTCTAGTCGTATCCTCCATCTGCTGTGTGAGCTACACAGCCCCACATCACCAATTTATATATTATTCATAGACAGTTACATAAATTGTCTACAGATTCTAGGTCAGTGTTCTATCTTGCTATAGTACTATACTGTACTTGCAAGGGGCATTTAAGATTTGGGAACAATGCCGTCCTCCACTTGCAGTTCAAAGTGCTACAGTCCATTCTAACACCACAAGTTTCTAACACTTCGCTCTGCTTCTTCTGTAAACCTAGTCTCATTTTTCTAATTCTGAACACAAATCTAAGGAATATTCAGCATTTCCCCTCCCGCAATTTGAAGTGGTGTATCCCACTCTATCACCTCAGGATTTATCATCCCATTCTAACTCAAGCGCAGACAGGTCTAAGTTCTGATTCTTCATGGCTTAAAGTAAAGTCCATAAAGTAGGAGACAAATGTGTGCCAGAACAACATTTCTCAAATGCAACTACTGATATTTTCCTGTAACATGATGTTTATCAGAAGATAAAGCATGGTATTGTAGAAATTGCACTTCTAAGTTATTGCAACTCTGATAAACAGCATTTCTACTTCTAAAATAGGATGCCTTTATCCAGATCAGTTGAGTTGTCCAGCACAACTTACATTCTATTGATGTCCTTTGCTCAGTGCAAAGGCCCATTCCTCACCCCCAATGGTTTAGACGTTACGTTATGTAGGAATTGGTTGAAGAGGTTTTGCATCTGTAAATTATACTCTTCTAGCTTAATAGGCTCATCGGTTGCATTTTTATTTTTTATTTTATTACATATTTTTTAACATAAATATATCTTGATGAATTTTGTAAGCACCATTTGGATTTTTAATGTATTTTAGATATGAATGCTCCTTTTATCTTTATAAGGCTATTTGGAAAACATTTTCATGATACTGCAATTGTGAACTTAACTTACCATCATAAATGTAGTTGGGGTTGAGAAGCTGAAAAAGAGAGGTTCAACAGAATTAGCATTTTGAACAATTTCTAGCTTTTTCTTAAGGAAAAGAAGGTTTAAAAGTAGTGTCAGAAACATTCCTCAGTGGTCTTTGGTCAGCTATGCTGAATGGTGCTGTAAGGTCAGCTATTATCAGAATGTATCATACGTATCATAATCACCATACCAAAGAGTCAGTGTGGTGCAGTGGTTAGAGTGTTTGAATGAGTCCAGGAGATCTGGGTTCTAGCCCCCACTCGGCCAGGAAGCTCACCGGATGACCTTGGGCCAGTCATGGACTCTCAGCCTAACATACCCCACAGAGTTACTGTGAGGATAAAATGGAGAAGAGGAGGACTGTGTTAGCCACTTTTGTTTCCTTGGAGGAAAAAAGATGGGATATAAATGTAATAATGAAAAATAAAATTAATAAATAAAAAATGTACAGAAGATTAGTAAATATTGGAAATGTGGCCTTTTCTCCACAGAAATGTTGGAACTTAATGGGATTTCCCCCCAGGTTGTTATTAAGAGCCCTAATGGTTCTGCATTTCTACCATTATAGCTTTTTCCATTGCATTCCCTAACATGGCACATCAGGGACTAGCAAAGGAATTATGAATGTGGAGAGTTTTCCTGAGAAGACAATGAAGCCGTACATAGCTGGCTGGCAACCTTTCGTCTCTATGTAAGTTATTCACAGTGCCATCACTAAAGCTCCCTGTGGTGTTACCCACATTTCTATTCCCTTAGGTATGTCTGTGTGAGTATGTCTAGAGAGTACGGAATGTTGGACTGAGTGGGTGTGGCTGGTGATGCTGTGGAAAGGGGGGAGGAGTATATATATATGGGGGAGCTGAGTGGTCTGAGGTGTTCGGTTGGTGATTGGGTTTGGAGGGTAGATGTGTTTAGCTGTGTGATTTCTTGTCAGGAGCTGGGTGAGGAGTGAGTGAAAACAAGATCATAGGGACTAAGGACTGTTGTTATTAGATTTGTTACTACCAGTATTCTTAAGAATAGGCAGGAGTTGAATAGAATTTGAAGGAACTAAGAACTGTAAACAACAATAAACATTTTCTTTATTTTGCTACCATAAAACCACGTGTCAGTTTGGCTGTGTCTCCTGCTCTATTAGTTCATAAATAAACACATTACATTAAACCTTCAGCCTGCTATATTCACAGAAAAGCCTTTTCCAAATCTCCTTACTTTCCCCCTCTGCTATAAGGGAAAGGTTATACTTTTCTTTTTGCCCCTTCCTCAGGTGCTTAGCCTGAGGGAGGTGTGCGTGTGAAAGCCTTGTGTGTGAGGTGGTGGCGTCGCACTCGCTTATAGACTTGCCAAATCAACATTACAGTGTCCTCCTTCCCTGCAGATCTCACTTCCAAGTATACTTCAGGCAGGAGGAAAAACCCTGAGAGCCTCTAATCCAGGGGTGGGCAACTTCAGGTGGTCTGGGGGGCAGTGTCCGCCCACCCCAAAGATCTGAATGTGTTCATCCTAAGCTTCCATTGCAGTTTGCAGCCAATTTTTTGTGGCAAACCTCCTGATTTTTTTTTAAAAGGGAGGGGGGCACATGGGTCCCACGGGATGTGTGTTACCCAACCCTGCTCTAATTCTTTCAATTAGCACAGTAATGATGTATTAACCAGAACCCCTGGTGGACCAATTGTGCAGAAACAGCTGGTGACAGAATCCAACCAAGTCTTGATACTACATGATAGCATTATAGAGAGTGCATTAATTTTAGTCTATATAGGCCAACTGGACTTTCATGTCAGACGATTCAGACCTGTTACTCACCCCACCCCAATGCACTTACAATGAGTAACAAATCCAGCTATTATATTGTCAAGACTCTATGTAATTACTATTTATAGCTTGCTTCTTCTTATGTTTGATGGTCTTGATAAAACATTTTGACCGGGAGTTGTCCTTTCCTTTTTGCGGGTATCCAAAATGTTCAGAGTTGGTTTAGGAGTATGGATCTGGATTTATTTCTCTTTGCCATATATTAATATTGATATTGAAGGATTATGAGTTTGATTTCAGTCTGTATGTCTAGAGCTTGTAAGTCTGTGGTTTTTAGAATGTTGGCCTGAGTGGGTGGAGTTAGAATGTCTGAGGAGGGGGGAGGAGTGATATATAAGAGGACTGAGGGGATTGGGAGTTTTTAGTGGGGCTCTAGGTTAAGTTGGCGCTCTTTGTATGTTAGCTCTTGGTGTTTAGAATACTTGGGTCTAGAGAATTTGAGGTTCAGTGTAGAGAGTGGTGTCTTTGGAGTGTGATGTACACATAGTTGATGTATATTAAACAATACTGATAGAGTGATTGTGTGAGAGAAAGGAAAGCGTTATGTGAATGGGTGAAAGGATTGGATGAAAGGTTTCAAAAAGGTTTTTAAATGTTTTATTTTGAAACAAAGCTTGTGAACTTTTAAAATAAATTTTAATTATTTTGTTTTTAACTACCACAAAAATCCCACGTGTCTGTTTGGCATTTATCATCTGAAGTTTATACATTTAGCACCCACTCTGACAATAATTCACCTCAGCACATATAATTCACAGCGCATAATTTTATTATTGAAATCCTTCTCCATTTAACCCTTTTCTCCACATAGTTTGGAGAAAGGTGGTGTTTGTCCCTCACCTCAGGCATATCAAGCGGTAGTGCTTGGCTTGAGCAGGGAGTAGCCGCGGCCAGGCCTGTTGTTCAGAGCCTGTGTCGTGGCATAGTAAGTGTTGGCAACGTCGGGATCTGAACTAGACGCTGTTCACTTATAGTGACAGAAGTCAAAAAGGATTTTATTTGTGAACAGGACAGAGGGTGGTTACTGCAAAGCACCTCTGAGGTCCTTAGCTGTGAAAGTTACGTAATATCATAGTCAGAGGTTGAGCTGATACAATTCTCTGACAGGATATTTTTTGTTTGTGGTGAAATACATATTATAAAATATCAAGTTTAATGCTCCTGACCTCAATTGATAACTCCCAGTACCATTTTATTTATTAAGGTTAAGTCTCTGTCTGATAACCATGGAGTTTTTAGGGTTAAAGAAGGAAGCCTTGACAGACAGATGTAAACGTTTAAATTTGCCAACTGAAGGACAGTCAGTTGATGAAATGAAATGGGCTCTTATAGAATATAACAGAGTTCATGCTGCGGGTGAAACAGAGGTAAATCCTCTGAGACAAGTGCCTGTAGAAACGTCTCCTCAATACATTGAGCTAGAAAGGGAGAAATTGAAACTTGAATTAGAAAAGATTCAACAACAAGAAGCTGAAAGAGAACTGAAGAGAGCTGAGTTGGAACAACAAGAAAGGCTGAGGGAAAAAGATTGTGAGGCGGAAATAAGATTAAGAAAGAAAGATCGAGAGCTAGAGCTAGAACAAATTGCTTTGGAAAAGAGAAAATTTGAGCGGAAAGATCAGAGGAGAATTGAGGAAGGGGCTAGACCTCCCAAATTATCTCCTAAACATTTTACCCCTTATATTGAGGGACAAGATCCCCAAATTTTCTTCAATACCTTTGAAAAGGCAGCCATGATGTGGGAAGTAAAGCCACAAGATTATATGAAGTTTATCCCTAACTTGATCAAGGGAGACTTGACTGAAATTTATAACAGTTTCCTGTGGGGGAAGCTTTAGATTTTGCCTCATATAAAACAGCAGTTTATAAAAGATTTCGCTATGGGCCTGAGTCTTTACGGAAGAAATTTAGAAGCCTTAATGCTGTGTCATCCAAATCTTTTGTAGAGTTGGGACACAAGTTAGCAGATCATTTTGAGAAATGGATCATCTGTGCTGAGGTGAAAACCAAACAAGATTTAGTTGATCTGATGATTAAAGATCAATTAATTTTTCAAATCCCTCAGGATATAAGATTGCTGGTGAGAGATAGAGACCCAAAAACTTATCAAGATGCAGCTTCCCTGGCTGATCAATTTTCCTTAAATCGGGGCTATCATATGACCAGCAAGTCTACTAAAGAAAGTAATATTAAACCAGGGTATAAACCTTAAAGGGGGTAAAAAAGAAGCTGAGGTAAATAAAAGTCAGTTGCCAACGGAAAAGGCGGGAAACACTACCAAACCTGTTTGGAAAAACAGACCTCACATATCATCATTGTGGGTTGGTGGGGCATATTAGACCACAATGTCCTAGGCTGAGAGAAGAGAAAGAGAAAAGTACCTCAGTAAGGAGAGTAGATATAAATAACGATGCTGAACATTCCCAAAGTTCTCAGTGTTACACATTGTTGTGGGGAGAAATGAAAGAATCAGATCAATCTTTGTGGGAAGATGATCTCATAAATGGAAGGAAGCATAAAGCTATTCTAGATACTGGAGCTCGTTTATCTCTAATTAGAGCGGATCTTGTGAAGAGTGAGGAGATTATTCCTCACAGAAAAATTAACATCAACCCTGTGACAGGGCACATAATTGAAGTTCCTGTGGCCGAGATGGAAGTTACATGGATGGGAGTCACAAGGAAATGTATTTTGGGTGTTAATTCTTGTCAGGAAGAACCTCTAATCCTAGGTACTGATATCATGGGGTTAGAAAGTAGGAAAGTTTTTATTATTACATGCTCACAAGCAGCAGTGGAGGGCCTGTCAGGCAATTGTAGCAAATCTGGAGACGCTGAAGGCAGGCTTCTGCAGTTGCCTAGCAACCCAGCTGAAGGAACTGCTGAGCCAGGAAACATTGTTGCAAAAACTGATACCACGTTTGCTTTACACACAGGAAATGATCCCAGCTTGGAAGTTTTTAGATCCAAAGTTGAAGCACAAGAAACCTCTTCTAGTGACACTCAGAAAGAGCAGGTTTTCTGGGATCGGAGACTCCTATACTGAAAGTGGTTGCCCAGGAAGAAACAAGGAAGTTGGGGTGCTGAAAAGCAGGTTGTGGTACCAAAATCATATAGGGACCAGCTGCTGAAATTGGCTCATGACTCCTTTTTGGCAGGCCACATGGGGATAGGTAAAACCCGGAAAAGGTTGATGGCGAATTATTGCTGGCCAAACATTTCTAGGGAGGCCATAGAGTTTTGCAAGTCCTATGAGAGTTGCCAGAGGGTGAGGAAAAGTGGGGACAAGGTCAAGGCTTCCCTAAATCCCCTACCACTTACCAACCAACCCTTTTTTAAGGTAGGACTGGACCTGGTGGGACCCTTCCCTAGACCTACACAGACAAGAAAAAATGTTTCAATTGACCATTATAGACTTTGCCACAAGATTCCCAAATGCTGAAGCCCTTCAAAATGTTGATGCCTTGTCAGTAGCAGAAGCCCTATTAAAAATGTTTTGTTGCTGGGGTTTTCTCCATAAAATTTTGAGTGATCAAGGCTCAGCTTTTCTTTCTGATGAAATGAGATGTTTGTGGAGGTGTTGCAGTGTCAAACATATAACATCTACTGCTTTCCACCCCCAAACAAATGAGCTAGTTGAAAAGTTTAAGGACACCATTAAGCCGATGATTGAGACCTACATGGCAGACTATTTCTTTGATTGGGACAATGAATTACCCTACTTTCTCTTCAATTTTAATGATGTTCCCCAGGACTCCACTAGATTCTACCCCTTTGAATTAATGCTGGGGAGAAATGTATGTGGTCCCCTAAGTATAATGAAGAAAAGCTGAGAGGAACCTGACATTATTCAGGATAAGACTGATCCCACTACCTATCAACTTGACATGCCAGGGGTGGAAAAATTGAAAGTTGTGCATATTAATATGCTGAAGCCTAATTATGAGTGCACCATCCCAATTCATCAAATTTCATGAACCTCCCCAGATGAAACTCTAAGTGAACCAGATTTATTGATGGAGAGTAGAGAGGAGGGTGGCCTTGAAAGCATTAAGTGGGACAGCGTCACTTCTCCAGTGGGGAGGGAGTCCAGTTGGGGAGTTTTACAGCAAGATTCCCATCTGTTCAGCTCCAGAACAGAGTGAACAGAGATTCCAAAACACGAGGTCAAGACTGAGACCCATTCCCTTATTAGGTTGTCTGCTGATAGGGTGAATGGGAGAATTTTAGAAGCAGTCAAATAAAAATTTGTTCTGGCCTCAGACGCTTCAGAGGTCAGAATTGGAGCAGAACTGCTGCAGACAGTGGACAATGTGAACCATCCTATGACCTATGTCAGCATAAAATTGACACACAGAAAAAAACACTATTCTCCTGTCCGAAAAGAGAATCTAGCCATCGTTTGGGCTATGGACAAAGTCAAGCCATGCATGTGGAGATGGTGGTTCATCCGGCAAGCAGATCATCAAGTGCTGTTGTGCCTGAAATCCATGGAAAGCCAAAAAGACAGGTTGCTCACCTGTAACTGTAGTTCTTTGAGTGGTCATCTGTGCAGTCACACATATGGGCTCTGCGCCTGCGCGGGGCCAGCTTCGGAAACTTCACTAGCTGAAATTTTTTTGGGGCGGGAACCCCTCCCCCACCGTCCACTGAGCATGCTCAGAGGTTCCCGTCCTATCTCCTCAGTTCCTGAAACCGCCTAAACAGTCTCACTGAGGTGAACCAGCAGGTAATCAAGAAATGACACCATAGTGGGGATGGTGGGAGGGTTGTGTGACTGCACAGATGACCACTCGAAGAACTACAGTTACAGGTAAGCAACCTGTCTTTCTTCTTTGTGGTCTCTGTGCATCACACATATAGGAGAATAACAAGCTGACTTACCGGAGGTGGGTGGTGTCAGGTGATGGATGAAGTTCACAGAATTGCCGATAAGACAGCACGCCCAAAAGCACAGTCTCTATGTGCTCTGATGTCCCGGCGGTAGTGACTGGCGAAGGTCAGAGGTGTTGACCAAGTAGCCGCTTTGCAGAGGTCTGGTAGGGTACCTCTCTCAAAGGCCGTAGAAGTAGCCACTCCTCTCGTAGAGTGGGACCGTACTCTACCCTTCAATGGGAGGCCAGCGAGTTCATAGGCTAATTTAATAGTCTGAACGACCCAAGCAGATATTCTCTGCGGAGATGCTTGAAGGCCCTTTTGTTTGCCCCCGTAACAAACAAAACGTCTTTGGGATCTCCGGAGGGTAGCAGTTCTGGACTGGTAGAAGGCGAGAGCACGCCTAACGTCCAGTGTATGCAGAGTTGACTCAAGGGGGGATGTCGGCGAAGAGAAAAAACATGGCAGTGTGATGTCTTGTCCCAGATGAAAAGAAGATACAACCTTCGGAAGAAAAGCTGGGTCCGGTCTAAGGACCACCTTGTCAGCATGAAAAACCGTATAAGGTGAATCTATACGAAGTGCTGCTAGCTCTAGCAGACGTAATTGCAACTAGGAATGCCACCTTAAAAGTTAGCAATTGCAGGTCTGTCCTTGCTAGTGGCTCAAAGGGTTTGGCAGACAACACCTTAAGTACCACAGAAAGGCTCCATTGAGGGACAAAAGAGCGAACTGGGGGGATGGTATTTTTCATACCCTTCATAAATCGTTTTACTAACGGGTGAGTGAAGACTGAGCAACCCTGAACCCATTGGTGTGAAGCACAAATTGCTGCCAGGTACACTCTAAGTGACGAAAACTTAAGCCCTTTTTTGAATAAAGAAAAAAGGAAGGCAAGAATGGTGGCAATCGGTGCTGAAAAGGGGTTCTCATTCCTGGTGAAGGGCAAAGGAAGAGAAAAAGTCCCACTTATTGGCGTATGATTTCCTAGTCACTGGTTTTCTAGCTGCTAGGATGATGTTCCACACATCAGTGGGCAAGGCTTGGCTGTCTAACGCTGCCTTATCCTCCATGCCGTTAGGTTCAGTGATCTGACATCCAGGTGGAAAATGAGTCCCTTTCCCTTGGAAATCAGATTGTGGCATTGAGGTAGTTTGATGTACTCCGCTGAGGATAGTTTGAGTAGCGGTGTGAACCACGGCTGCCTTGGCCAAAAGGCGCTATTAGTATGGCGTTGGAATTGTCCCTGCATAACTTCACAATAACTCTGGAGAGAAGAGGTATTGGAGGGAACAGGTAGAGGAGTTGTCCCATCCAAGGCCTTTCGAAGGCGTCTCCTAGGGATGCTTGTCCGTGACCTGCCCAAGTGCAGAAGCGGCTGCAGATGGCGTTCTCTGGTGACGTGACCAGGTCTATTGAAGGCTGTCCCCATGTCTTGAAGATCATGGTGAGTACAGACCTTGTCATTTGCCACTCGTGTGTGTCCACGAAAGTGCGGCTGAGCTTGTCTGCCAGTATATTGTCCTGGCCTGCGATATGAATGGCCGATGAGGCCATGTCGTGGGCGATTGCCCAGTGCCAAATGTCTAAAGTTAGGGAAATCAGGTCCATTGACCGTGTTCCGCCTTACTTGTTTATGTGCCAAACAACTGCCATGTTGTCGGTGTGGATCTGAACCACTTGCCCTGACAAGGTCTGTTGGAAAGCACGTAACGCTTTCTGAATGGCCATTAGTTCCAGCACGTTTATATGTGTGTCGGCATGGCTCCAGCACTCCTGTATGGTAAGGTCTCCGCAGTGGGCTCCCCAGCCCAATAATGATGCATCTGTCATCAGATGTCTGGACGGAAGTGGAGGTGTGAAGTTCAACCCCTGCATGATATTGGACGTATCTGTCCACCAGAGGAGGGTGTCTTTCAGAGTCGTAGGGAGAGACAATTTCACTTGATGAGCGTCCATTGTATTGTCGTACTCCCTCAGGAGCCACAACTGTAGAGGCCTCATGTGGAGGCGAGCCCACGGTACTACACTCACTGTTGCTGCCATGAATCCAAGCAATCTTTGGACTTGAAAGGCAGATATAGTCTTTGAATGGTAGCGCTTGAGTGCTAGTGTCACCAATGTAGTGGCTCTTTCTTCTGGAAGAAAGTCCTTGGAGCGGGTTGAGTCCAGAATCGCTCCGAGGAATTTTATTCTTTGGGTAAGTTGGAAGGTTGATTTTTCTTTGTTGATGCATAGGCCTAATTTGTTGAGGAGGTTGATGATAAGGTGAGTGTTGTGGGTGGCTTCCTGTTCTGTATTTGCCACTATCAGCCAATCGTCCAAGTAGGGGTAAATCTCTACCCCTCGAGTTCTCAGAAAAGCGCACACCGGTGCCATGCACTTTGTGAAAACTCAGGGGGCAGTAGACAGACCGAAGGGAAGTACTTTGAATTGAAAAGTATCTTCCCCTACTATTAATCGGAGAAAGTGACAGTGGTCGTTGTGGATTGAGACGTGGAAGTACGCGTCCTTGAGGTCGATCGCCGTAAACCAGTCCCCTTGGGAGAGGAATGGTAAGATGTTTGCTAAGGAGTTCATCTGAAATTTTTTGGGTTTGATGAACTCGAAGTCTCTGAGGTCCAAGATAGGTCATAGGCCCCCATCCCATTTCGGAACCATAAAGTAGCGGGAGTAGAACCCGCACCCTAGGGCATGTGTTGGTAATCGCTCTATGGCGCCCTTCTTTAATAGAGACTTGGTCTCCTGTATCAGAGCGTCTGTAGGTGTAAACCTTGCGGTTCCGAGGGGAGGGGTGGTGGTAAATCTTGTAGCCCCGAGAAATGATGTTCAGGACCCACGTATCGGTGGTAATGGTGGTCCATGTGTGATAGAAAGGGGCAAGAATGTCTCCGAATTGTGGTGAGGTAGTCATGGTTATGGGGCAGTCAAAGATGCCGTCTCTGATTTCCGTCTGGTTTGCCTTTACTCTGTTTGAAGCGACCAGAGAATTGTTGCCTCTTGTATTGCCCTTGGGGTTGATACAGAGGAGTACGGTCCTGTAGTTGTTGCTGCCTGGGCTGGAATTGTTGTTGGGTCCTAGGCCAGTGTCTTGGACGGAACGATCTTTGTGGCTGCTGTTGTTGCCCAATTCCCATTTTCTTGGCCGTGTTTTTAGCCTTCTGAATGTTTTCCATTGACTCGTCGGTGGAACAATGGAATAGGCCTTCTCCATCAAAAGGTAGGTCCTCTATGCGGGTGCTTGCCTCTTGGGACAATCCCACGGACCTTAACCATGCATGCCTTCGGAGAGCAATGGAAGCTACCATAGCCTTTGAGGCGCAGTCGGTGGCATGACGTGCTGTATTAAGCTGTTGCCGGGAAAGTCTCATTGCCTCAGTGTAAAAAACATTAGCAAGTTCCCTCTGGTCATCCGGGAGGTAACCGGAGAGAGACGCCATCTTCTCCCACAAAAAGAGCTGGTACTTTGCCATTGTGGCTTGGTAGTTATGTGCACGCAAAGATAGTGCCGTCGAAGAGTATATTCTTCTCCCTAGGCCATCCAATCTACGGCCTTCTTTGTCCACGGGCGCATTGTGCCTCCTCTGAGTACGTCCCTGGGACGCTTCCACGATGATTGAATTTGGTTTGGGGTCTGTAAAGAGAAAGGGGGCTGTTTTCTCTTGTATTTTGTAGAGATTCTCTAGCCCCCTTGACGTTGGTGGCATAGAGGAAGGTAGCTTCCAGGATTGCTGGGTTGTTCGCAGCAGTACTGTTCGCAGCAGTATGGGATAGCTGCTGGAGTAGATGACTCACAGTAAACATCGTCATAGACGGGGTCGTTTAGTTTCTCAACTGGTTGGGACATTTCAATTCCCAACGACCTTGCCATTCGCTGCACCTGGTCAGCAAAATCTGCCAGATCTTCCGAAGGGGACACTATATCAGAGGTAGCAACAAGGTCGTCTGGTGAGGGGATGGAAGGTACTGGTGAGGCCGCTTGTGAGGAGTCAGATTGATAGTCTTCCTCCGATAAAGTCTCCAGCCTGTTTCCCATCACCTGAGATGCAGGTAAGGGCTGAATGGCTTGGGACGGTACCGATGTAGGTGGTACTGTTGTTTGTGTTGGTTGCTCTGTCCGTCTCGGTACTGATGGTTGAGTTGGTGGTGGCATAGATGTTACGTCCTCTGGAGGCGGAGGACAGGAGATGGTTTCTGAGGGGGGTTGGCGGAAGCGCGGGTAATGAGCGTACGGGCGTTCTTGCTGGTAGTGGTAGTAGTGATCTTGCTCTCGCCTGTATCTCCAGTCCTCATAATAGTAAGGAGGGTATTGTGGAGGTTGCCAATCCCCATACTGATCATACCTCCTAAGCGGCGAACGGGAACGTTCACCATAGCCATATTGCTGATGGCTTGAATAAGTCGACGCTGGCGAGCGATCACGGATGTTATCGTAAGGCGATATTGGACGGTACCGATGGCCGTCGGAATCTGTTGACGGGTACGGTTCCTGAGGTATTTGTCGGTATCGATGTCCATCGGTACCGACTGCTGGTTGCGTGTCGTGAGGCATTTGTCGGTATCGATGTCCATCGGTACTGACTGCCGGTTGCGGATCGTGACGGTATCGGGGAGAAGGCTTCCCCCCCAATCTGCCATGGTATTATCCAGCGAGGAACCTCTAATCTCTCCTTCTGAGATAGATGTTCTCACGCTTGTCTCTTCAGCAGGTATCGTGATGATCTGAAAAGGTGACGGTACCGGGGAGACGACAACTTGTTCTGACTGTGCTGGGAGCGTCAGGACTGGTGGTGATGATGGAGTTGCCCGTCTCGGTATCGACAGCCTCGATATCGGGCTTGTCGGTATCGGGGGGGGGGATCTTTGCAGGGAAAGCTGCGATATCGGGGTTCCTGGTATCGTAGAGTGCTTTGGTATCAAAGTCCTCGGTACCGGGCTCTTCGGTACCGACAAAGATGGATTAGACGACTTTTTCTTTCCATTTTTTGCCTTTAGTTTGCTCTTTTTCTTTTGGGGTTCTTCTGTCCCAGTATGCTCTCTCGCTCTCTTAGATATTTTCTTAGCCGCCTTAGAAGCGGAGTGAGAGGAGGAGGGGAGAACCACTAAGGCTTCACTCCATACTGGAGGAGGTTGGAGCATAGACTCCATTCTGTGAGGAGATATGGAACTTCGAGACGGTCTCGGTTTATCTACTGCCTCCAAAGCCTTTTCCCAAAGAATCACCCGAAGGCGATCCGCGCAGTTTTTTCTTGCTTGTCTTCAAAATTTCAAGCAAAAAGCACAATACTCCACAACATGTGCCTCCCCCAAGCAGAGCAAACACAGAGAGTGTCCATCTGTTTGCGAAATCTTTTGGCTGCAATCTGAACACTTTTTAAAAAAGCCTTGATGTGCCATAAGCACAAAAACGCTAACTAACTAACAAAAAAAATTTTTTTTTTAATCTAACTATACAGAGAAAAGGTTGAAAACTAGAGAGGTAAGAGAAAGAAGGAAAAAACGATAGATTTTTCAGCTGAGGTATTACAATACCAAGAGAAGTCTCCAACAAGCTGTTGACCCACAGGCGGTTGAAGAGAACTGAGGAGATAGGGCGGGAACCTCTGAGCATGCTCAGTGGACGGTGGGGGAGGGGTTCCCGCCCCAAAAGATTTTCAGCTAGTGAAGTTTCCGAAGCTGGCCCCGCGCAGGCGCAGAGCCCATATGTGTGATGCACAGAGACCACGAAGAAGAACCAACTTTTGCAGCAGTAGTCGTGGTGGATCCAGGACTTCACCACGGAGATCCAGCATGTAGCAGGTCAAGAGAATATCAGCGCAGATGGACTGTCTCGCCAGGAATCGTCCAATTCACCAATAACATGAGACTTTGTTGTGGACATTGTGATGCTCTTGGACTTTAAAATTGGAGCCAAAAAGTGGACTAGTAAAAATGTGGTTCTTATAACTTCTTTGACTTTTCAGGAAGTTTGTATGTATATATTGTTGGTGTTATTGTTACGTATAAATGTTTAACCATTTTATTTCCCAAACCCTATGTACAGGTCCAGGTATTAAACCAGCCCCATACTCGGGTTTTTTAAAAAAGGGGGGGAATATGTGGCGTTACACCCCACAAGTCAGTTCTCAAATGTATGTCTAGAGCTTGTAAATCTGTGGTTTTTAGAATGTTGGCCTGAGTGGGTGGAGTTAGAATGTCTGAGGAGAGGGGAGGAGTGATATATAAGAGAAGGACTGAGGGGATTGGGAGTTTTTAGTGGGGCTCTCGGTTAGTTGGCGCTCTCTGTATTTTAGCTCTTAGTGTTTAGAGTACTTGGGTTTAGAGAATTTGAGGTTCAGTGTAGAGAGTGGTGTCTTTGGAGTGTGGTGTGCACATAGTTGATGTATATTAAACAATACTGATATTAAAGCTCAAGAGTGATTGTGTGAGAGAAAGGAAAGCGTGTACGTGAATGGGTGAAAGGATTGGGTGAAAGGTTTCAAAAAGGTTTTTAAATGTTTTATTTTGAAACAAAGCTTGTGAACTTTTAAAATAAATTTTAATTATTTTGTTTTTAACTACCACAAAAATCCCACGTGTCTGTTTGGCATTTATCATCTGAAGTTTATACATTTAACACCCACTCTGATAATAATTCACCTCAGCACATATAATTCACAGCGCATAATTTTATTATTGAAATCCTTCTCCACATAGTTTGGAGAAAGGTGGTTTTTATCCCTCGCCTCAAGCATATCAAGTGGTGGTGCTTGGCTTGAGCAGGGAGTAGCCGCGGCCAGGCCTGGTGTTCAGAGCCTGTGTCGTGGCAGTTGTCCTTTCCTTTTTGCGGGTATCCCAAATGTTCAGAGTGGGTTCAGGAGTATGGATCTGGATTTATATCTCTTTGCCGTACATTAATATTGATATTGAAGGATTATGAGTTTCTGATTTCAGTCTGAGTTAAACTGAGAAGTTATGTTCTAGCTTGCTGACAGGTTTAGAGGATGTTGTTTCTGTCAAGCGCTCAAGGTCTAGAAAGATGACGGAAGTTTGAGGTTGCATCAAACAGACAAAATTCTATAGCCCCATTTGTGACTTCAAGAATGAAGCACCACCCCTGACATCATTGGGCCCTCAGCTGAAGTGCCGGCTGGAGCTCTTGCAGCAGGCGCCTCAGTCAAGGAGCCTGCTTTACCTCATGTGGGCATATCCCAGAAAGGAAAGCTCAAGTGGAGTGAAGCCCACCAAGGCTTTAGCTTCACTCCTCTGTCACGTTCTCCACACGGGGAAGGGAAGGTGAGGGAGTAGCAAAGTGGACTCCACTGGGGAAGCTAGCTGAGCCACAGGTCAATTGCTCTCATGCTTTCTTGCCCTAAATATGGGTTGGAGCTTTTGGAGAGGGTGAGGCTTCAGAGAGGGAGAAAGGCCTCACTTGAGGCTCAGCAGGCCGGATGAGTCAGCCTGTTCAGCCAAATTTAGCCCATGTGATGGAAGTTCCTGTGGCGTTACACCCCACAAGTCAATTCCCAAAGGTATGTCTACAGTTTGTAAGTCTGTGGTTTTTAGAATGTTGGCCTGAGTGGGCGGAGTTAGAATGTCTTGGGAGGGGGGAGGAGTGATATATATAAGGGAATGACTGAGGGGATTGTGTGTTCTTGTTCTTGATCTTGTTCTTTTCAGGAAAGCTTTTCAGGGAGACTTGTTAGCCTTCTCCATTTTAAACCCCTTTCTCCACATAGTTTGGAGGAAGGTGGGCTTTATCCCTTGCCTCAAGCGTATCAAGTGGTGGTGCTTGGCTTGAGCAGGGAGTAGCCTCGGCCGGGTCTGGTGTTCAGAGCCTGTGTCGTGGCATAATAGGTGGTGGCAGCGTCGGGATCCAAAATAGACTCTGTTCATTTATAGTGACAGAAGTTAAAAAGGATTTTATTTGTGAACAGGACAGAGGGTGGTTACTGTAAAGCACCTCTGAGGTCCTTAGCTGTGAAAGTTACATATTACCTAAGTCAGAGGTTGCACTGATACAATTCTCTGACAGGATATTTTTGTCTGTGGTGAGATACATATTATAAAATATCAAGTTTACCACTCCTGATCTCAATTGAAAACTCCCAGTACCATTTTATTTATTAAGGTTAAGTCTCTGTCTGATAAAAATGGATATTTTAGCGTTGAAGAAAGATGCTCTGTCAGACAGATGTAAACATTTAAATTTGCCAACTGAAGGAAAGTCAGTTGATGAAATGAAATGGGCTCTTATAGAATATTACAGAGTTCATGCTGCAGGTGAAACTGAGGTAAATCCTCTGAGGCAAGTGCCTGTAGAAATGTCTCCTCAATACATTCAGCTAGAAATGGAGAAAATAAAACAACGAGAAGCTGACAGACAAATTGAATTAGAAAGAATAAAGCAAAGAGATAGAGAATTAAAACAGCAAGAGGCTGATAGAGAATTGAAAAGAGCTGAGTTAGAACAGCAAGAAAGGCTGAGGGAAAAAGATCGTGAGGCAGAAATAAGATTAAGAGAAAAAGATAGAGAGCTGGAGCTAGAACTAATTGCTTTAGAAAAGAGAAAACTTGAGCGGGAAGATCAGAGGAGAATTGAGGAAGGGGCTAGACCTCCCAAATTATCTCCTAAAGACTTTACCCCTTATGTTGAAGGGCAAGATCCCCAAATTTTCTTCAATACCTTTGAAAAGGCAGCCATGATGTGGGAAGTAAAGCCACACGATTATATGAAGTTTATCCCTAACTTGATCAAGGGAGACCTGGCTGAAATTTATAATAGTTTTCCTGTGGGGGAAGCTTTAGATTTTGCCTCATTTAAAACTGCAGTTTATAAAAGATTTCGCTATGGGCCTGAGTATTTCCGGAAGAAATTTAAAAGCCTTAATTCTGTGTCATCCAAATCTTTTGTGGAGTTGGGATACAAATTAGCAGATCATTTTGAGAAATGGATCACCTGCGCTGAGGTGAAAACCAAACAAGATTTAGTTGATCTGATGATTAAAGATCAATTAATATTTCAAATCCCTGAAGATATAAGATTGCTGGTGAGAGATAGAGACCCAAAAACTTATCAAGATGCAGCTTCCCTGGCTGATCAATTTTCCTTAAACCGGGGCTATCACATGACCAGCAAGTCTCCTAAAGAAAATAATATTAAACCAGGGTATAAACCTAATGGGGGTAAAAAGGAGGCTAGTGTAAATAAAAATCAGTTGCCAACGGAAAAGGCGGGAAACACCACCAAACCTCTGTTTGGAAATACAGACCTCACATGCCATCATTGTGGGTTGGTGGGGCATATTAGACCACACTGTCCCAGGCTGAGAGAAGAGAAAGAGAAAAGTACCTCAGTAAGGAGAATGGATATAAATAAAGATGCTGAACATACCCAAAGTTCCCAGTGTTACACATTAGTGTGGGAAAATGTTTTAATAAATGGAAAAAAGCATAAAGCTATTCTAGATACTGGAGCTTGTTTATCTCTGATTAGAGCAGACCTTGTGAGGAGGGAGGAGATTATTCCTCACAGAAAAATTAACATCAAACCTGTGACAGGGCCCATAATTGAAATTCCTGTAGCCGAGATGAAAGTTACATGGAGGGGAGTCACAGGGAAATGTATTTTAGGTATTAATTCCTGTCAGGAAGAACCTCTAATCCTAGGTACTGATATCATGGGGTTAGAAGGTAGGAAAGTTTTTATTATTACACGCTCACAAGCAGCAGTGGAGGGCTTGTCAGAGAATTGTAGCAAATCTGGAGAGGCTGAAGGCAGGCTTCTGCAGTTGCCTAGCAACCCAGCTGAAGGAATTGCTGAGCCAAGAAACAACGTTGCAAAAACTGATACCACGTTGGCTTTAAACACAGGAAATGATCCCAGCTTGGAAGTTTTAGGATCCAAAGCTGAAGCCCAAGAAACCGCTTTTAGTGACATTCAGAAAGAACAGGTTTTCTGGGATCAGTGACTCCTATACCAAAAGTGGTTGCCCAAGAAGAAACAAGGAAGTTGGGGGGCTGAAAAGCAGCTTGTGGTACCAATACCATATAGGGACCAGCTGCTGAAATTAGCTCACGACTCCTTTTTGGCAGGCCACATGGAGATAGGTAAAACCCAGAAAAGGTTGATGACTAATTATTACTTGCCAAATATTTTTAGGGAAGGCACAGAGTTTTACAAGTCCTGTGAGAGTTACCAGAGGGTGGAGAAAAGTAGGGACAAGGTCAAGGCTCCCCTAAATCCCTTACCACTTACCAACCAACCCTTTTTAAAAATAAGACTGGACCTAGTAGGACCCTTCCCTAGACCTACACAGACAAGGAAAAAGTTTCAAGTGACCATAAAAGATTTTGCCACAAAGTTCCCGAATGCTGAAGCCCTTCAAAAAGTTGATGTCTTGTCAGTGGCAGAAGCCCTATTAAAAATCTTTTGTCGCTTGGGTTTCCTCCATAAAATTTGGAGTGATCAAAGCTCAGTTTTGTTCTTTAATGAAATGAGATGTTTGTGGAGGTGTTGCAGTGTCAAGCATATAACATCCACTGCTTTCCACCCCCAAACAAATAGGCTAGTTGAAAAATATAATGGCACCATTGAGCCGATGATTAAGACCTATGTGGCAGACCATCCCTTTGACTGGGACAAAGAATTGTCTTACTTTCTTTTTGATTATAATGAAATTCCCCAGAACTCCCCTAGATTCTACCCCTTTGAGCTAATGATGCGGAAGAATGTGTGTGGTCCTCTGAGTATTATGGAGGGAAGCTGGGAAGGAGAGAAAGAATCCGGAGTGGGTTATGTTCTGAGCCTTCAGAATGACAGGAGAGAGGTTATAGAGCTGGCACCCACGAGTTTGGCTAGGGCCCAAACCAAGCTGAAAACTTGGTATGGTGGAAAGGCTAGAGACCAGAGCTTTAGAATAGGAGTTGATGTCATGGTCTTCTTTCCCAAGAAGAGTAGTCAGTTCGAGGCTGTTTGGGAAGGACCTTGCATTGTTCAAAATAAGACTGGAGCCCATTCCCCTATTAAATCGTCTGCTGATGGAGTGAATGGGGGAATGTTAGAAGCAGTCAAAGAAAAGTTTATTCTGGCCTCAGAAGCTTCAGAGGTCAGAGATAGAGCAGAACTGTGGCAGACAGTGGACGATGTAGAGCATCTCGTGGCCTATTCCAGCGGAGGGTTAGCAGAGAGAAAGAGAGGCTGTTTTGCTGTCCAAGAGAAGTGTCTGGCCATCGTTTGGGCTATGGACAGAGTCGGGGCATGCGTGGAGGGACAGCGGTTCATCATGCGAGCATGTCGTCGAGCGCTGTTGTGGCTGCAACCCATGGAAAGCCACAACGAACTTTTGCAGCAGTGGTCGTGGCGGATCTGGAGCTTCAACGCGGAGTTCCAGCATGTAGCAGGTCGGGAGAACATCATTGTGGACGGACTGTCTCGCCAGGAATCGTCCAGTTCACCAGTAAAGTGAGACTTTGTTGTGGACATTGTGATGCTCCTGGACTTTAAAAATTGGAGCCAAAAAGTGGACTAATAAAAATGTGGTTCTTATACCTAGTTTGATTTTCCAAAAGGTTTGTATATGTATATATATTGTTATTGCTATTAATTGTATATATAAATGTTTAACCATTTTATTTCCCCAAACCCTATGTACAGGTCCAGGTATTAAACCAGCCCCATACTCGGGGTTTTAAAAAAAAGGGGGGGGAATATGTGGCGTTACACCCCACAAGTCAATTCCCAAAGGTATGTCTGCAGTTTGTAAGTCTGTGGTTTTTAGAATGTTGGCCTGAGTGGGCGGAGTTAGAATGTCTTGGGAGGGGGGAGGAGTGATATATATAAGGGAATGACGGAGGGGATTGTGTGTTCTTGTTCTTGATCTTGTTCTTTTCAGGAAAGCTTTTCAGGGAGACTTGTTAGGGACTCTTAGAGTCTGTAGTGCTCTCTGTATTTATGGTACTTAAGTTCTGGGAAATTTGAGAGTCAGTGTAGTGAGTGGTGTCTTTAGGGTGTGGTGTGCACGTAGTGGAAGTATATTAATACTGATAATAAAGAAAGTTCAAGAGTGATTGTGTGAGAGAAAGGAAAGCGCGAATGTGAGAGTGACAGGATTGTATGGAAGGTTTCAAAAAGGTTTTTAAATGTTGTTATTTGAAACAAAGCTTATGAACTTTTAAAAATAAATTTTGATTGTTTGTTTAAAAACTACCACAAAAATCCCACGTGTCTGTTTGGCGTTTATCATCTTAAGTTTACACATTCAGCACCCACTCTGACAATCATTCACCTAAGCAGATATAACTCACAGCACATTATTATATATATATAAAATCCTTCTCCATTTTAAACCCCTTTCTCCACATAGTTTGGAGGAAGGTGGGCTTTATCCCTTGCCTCAAGCGTATCAAGCGGTGGTGCTTGGCTTGAGCAGGGAGTAGCCTCGGCCGGGTCTGGTGTTCAGAGCCTGTGTCGCCCCATAATAAGTGGTGGCAGACGTGAGGTCTGGTGTTCAGAGCCTGTGTCGTGGCAGTTCCCCATCCCTGATTTAAACTATTTCTATACTCCCTTTCCGAAACCAACCAAAAATTCCAAAAATAAAACAGAAATCAAATAAAAATAGAAAAAAAAATCTACATTAAAAAGCATGCTAAGAATTTAAAAAGCCAAGTTAAACAGTTTTGTTTTGAACCCCTTCTGGAACGCAGAGGGAGTGAGGATCAATTGCAACTCCAAAGTTCCAGAGTTTGTGAGCAACGCAGCAGCAACAAAGCCCTTTCCCAGGTGTTCAACAGATGGGCTTTTGCAAGCCAGGGTGTCTTCAAAGGGGCCTCTCCTATACCATCTAAAGTACCCCTCTATGTGTTTGCTGCTCCATAAGGAAGGAATCCTATGTTGTTAAGTTGGGGAATATACCACTATCTTTTTCTGACATATGATCCTTAGCAGTGTGAAACTGCAGCTATCAGAAAGAGCTTTCTGCTCTTATTAGTGCTTCAACCCTTCTGAGCATTTTTACTTTAGTGGGCATCTTAAAAACATCTGCCTCAGCTCCTTCACTGAGACTAGTCATCCTCACTTCTAAAGGAACATTTACCCTTTCCTCCCATTACAAAACCACAAAAAACACTGCTACAAACAACCCAGACTGGAGGCTCTCAGCCTTCACCTAGTATACTTACAATAGATCACTGCCTTCTCTTGCTTCCCTTATTCTAATCTTAAGCATTCACTCCCACTATTGGGGAGGGCTGTGGCTCAGCAGTAGAGCACACGCTTTGCATGAAGAAGGCCCCAGGTTCAATCCCTGGCATCTCCAGATAGGGAAAGAAAGAATCCTGCCTGAACCCCTAAACAATCGCTGCCAGTCAGTATAGACAATTTTGGGCTAGATGGATCGGTGGGCTGACTCCGTATAGGGAAGTTTCCTATGTTTTACTTGCTCCACATGATGTACAGAAACAGAGGTTCAATTAAATGCTATCTTTGAAATACAACAAATGCAACCCAGCAGATTTCTCCAATAATCCTACTAACTTCCATTGTTTCTTTAAATATTATATTTCCAGTGCAATCGTAAGCATGTTTACTCAGTTCAATGGAATTTACTCTCCAGTAAGTAGATTTAGGAGTACCGCTTTTATAAAGTACTATCTGTCAGCTGAATTTTACAGCTGCCCTAAAATTTGTGGTGAAAACAGGATTTTAGTACTTTGTATCTGAAGAAACAGCAGGTTGCAAGGGACACTGGTGCAAACGTATTCCAAGTAAAACAACATTTATGTTAAAACAAGATGCTTGTTTTACAGTTTAAAAGTTGGCACAACAGGCTAATAAAAACACAATATCAGGAAGAAATACCTTCACGGAAACCTTATTGGCAAGTCCGTCTCGCGATTTACGGTAACCATTTTCTAACTTGCCTTCCCTTTTGCCGTCTTTATCTTTTTTCTCAGATTTCTTCCTTAGACGGAGTGCTGTGTGCCAAGATGACGACTTCCTGAAGCCAGAACATAACAGCATTGTAATTAGTTGGAACTTCCTATGGGCGATTTTGCCTTGGCAAAATATTTTAAGTGAACGTTAGAAGAAGCAACATCTAAAGGATACCACACTGACGAGTCAGTTTCTAACATCAGCAAGTATATCAACAAATTAGACAAATGCCTTTTGAAATGATATGGTTCTCCTGGTGGGAAAGAATTCTATCTTTATATGAAGAATATGAATTACGTCCTCACTGTGCAGCAATAACTAATTAGGGCCTAGTTGTGGGGGTGAACCTGTGGCTGGGCTGCACCAATTCAGATTGCAGGGCTCATAAGATTTATTTCCCCACACAAAAAATATTTTGTGCTCAGGGTGGCTCTAATCTCAGATCTAGAAATCCAAACTATCATATCCCCCTCCCTTTCCCCCAAGACTTTGTCTAGGGGTCACAGGATTGCGCTCTCTTAGCGATTTCAGGATATTAAGTGATATAAAAGTAGTGTAAATAAATAAATGTGTCTTGGAACACGTTGCCTTCTTCAGCCTATTGGATTAAGATCAATTTACTGTAAGCAGTTCTGGGTTCTCCCTTCATTATTTTCCAGGTGTTTTAACTAGAAACATATTGCATCTTCTCTTGCCTCCCAGGAGATCTTTCATAGGCATGATGCAGATAGAATTTCTGAAGAATTGGACATGAAGTAGGGTAGCTTCTTTTTCAGCACGTACAACTGCTAAGAATGCCTGCCAGTCAGCCATCCTGAGGAGTGCTCAGAATGTCATTTGTATTCCACGCCCTGGATCTGTCAACCTGAGCAGCAGACTGGACTCAGGCTGTGACTTGGAGGGGGCAGGTAGTTCCAACTGCACATGAGGCAGAGGTGGTGGGAACCATTCTAGGCCCCAGCATCACCATAGGACTGGGGTCGTTCAGCTAGGCCCCCCTTAATCTGGACCTTTGGAATCCAAATCCAACAACCTCCACACCAGGGACCCACACTCCCATGCTGGCCCATCAATTCAGGTGGTGAGACTGGACAGAATCCTCAGAGAAGAGAAAAAAGTGTTAGGCTCCAAGCCAAGGAGTGATCAAGACCTGGACATATAAAAAGCTTCACTCAGTCCCAGACAAGTCCCTGCCCTCAGGCTTACAAACTAAAACATGACACAAAAGGAAAAAGGGATGAGGAGAAAGGGGGAAAGAAAGCAAAATAAGACACCAGTTCTTCAAATGTTAGAATTCATATAATAACTAGCTGTGATGGAAGCTGTTCAGGGAGAGGAGGAGAAAAAAGGAGCTGGTCTCAGCACAGCTGATGAAATGGCTTCCCTTTTCCTTCTCTGCTGCAGTCCAATGGAATGGCTTAAGAGTTTCAGATATCAAGATCAGCACCTTGAACTGACCATGTAAATAAACCAGAAGCAGGTAAAGACATTGAAAAGAAGGTGTTATATGTTCACAACAGCTGACAGTCATTAGTAGATGAGTAGCCAAATTCTGAACCTGTTGGAATTCTCAATTGCTTTTCACAATCTTCACTGACTCAAGAATTCTTTATCAGATACGATGGAAATATTTGGGTATAAATAAAAATATTTACTTGTAGAAACTGATTAGTAGAACAACACAAGGACACAGGGTGTGTATTCATGCATAATAGTGATTCCTCCTGTGAGGTCTTGGAATGCTGGCTCAGTGAAAGGACAGGTATAGAATGTTGGGAAAGGGGCAGAAGAAAAGTTAGTTTGTGATAGTCAGATGAGGAAGAAGAGAAGCAGAGAAGAAAGAGCTGAAAGGATACCAGAGGGAAAAGAGAGAGAACAATCTTCCATTACGTGTTTTCAACCTCAAACTGCAAGAAATGTTAAACAATCTTTTTTAAAAAAGAACACCTTTTGTTTCCACCTTTACCCATTTATTTGTAGTACCTTTATTTTAAAAGTGTACAGTTGTACAGTCACAAGGGAATTGGGCAATCATATTTTTATCCAAGCATTCTCAGACTACTAGCCCCTGTGCTAACACAGAATCTGCATTAGTGTAAAAAGCTAATACAATGAAGAGCCATAACATTTTACTACAGTTTCTCTCTGCCAGTGTGTATTTTGTATTACAAAATCTTATAAAATGAGTCTCTTCAGGGAAGCATCCACTTACTTCATTGTTCCATCGGGGTTGTCAATAGTGACTGCACTGGTGTGCCCCAGTACATAGCCGGGGATCCAGCCCTCGGCTGCAGGGCACTGGTCAGTGGCGGCTCGGAACACCAAAAACATGTTCTGTTGGTTGCTGGCTAGAATTTGCACGACTTCTCCTTGGTAGACATTAATCTCATCCTCCTTCACTGCCGTATAATCGTGTGTCACCAGCATGGTGGAGATATTGCTACTGCTGCTACTTTCACTCTGTGGATGAACCAATTAGGTAGAGGGAGGGGAAAGGGAGGAAAAAGGAGAGTGTTTACAAAGGTGTAGGGGGTGGCATTTATGAAGGCTCTGTTCCATAACATCAGCATATAAGAATAGTCATTTCAGTATTAAAATCAAAATGTTACCCTTCACACAACTATGACTGGTGAGAGTTTTGCAAATCTGAATAGAATCAAACCAGCTGTGATCCAAAAAACTGAGCAACTACGTTAAGTGCCAATTTAAGAGAACAATAAAGCCAATGTTTCAGTTTCTAATATTCTATCACTAAGGGCACTACTAGTTTAGCCTACTTTCTTAAGGAGCAGCACAGGAAAGCTTGCACTTGGGGTCTTAAGGAAAGATATGACTCTAGTAAGCCTTTATAAACTGCATTTCTATTTTAAAAAAGATGGCTACAGGTGAGTGAAGAGGCTGTGAATAAGTTGGCAAAGCAAGATTGTGCTCAAGGTGATCAGAAATTGCTCTTAATCAGTTTTGGTGTAGATGTTGGCATTTAATGGGAATCCTAATTTTAAGATATATCAAAGAATCCTACATAATCCAAATAAATTAGGTGGAACTATGAGCAGTAATCATGTAGCTTATTGTTTTCCAAACTGCGTCGGTGGGGTATAAGGGAGTGATGGGTACATTTAGAGCACTTGAGACTTGGGTGATGCATCCTTCTCCAACCTGGTGCCCACCAGATGTTTTGGACAGCAACTCCCATCATGCATGGTGTACAGTCAGGGATGATGGGAATTATAGTCCAAAACATCAGGGGGGGGGCATCAGGTTTAGGAAGAGAGGCTTCACAAGAGTCCTTTGCAAACTGACAGTGCATCCCAGAATGGATGCCACAAACGGATGCACTACAGAGTTGGTTCTGGGGCAAAGGATTTCTCTGCCAACAAAGGTTCCCAGAGGGCACAAAGGTTCCCAGAGTTCGGAAGCCACTTATATAGATTGCATACACATTGCTGGCGGACATGCTTAGCTGAATTATCCTTGACCACAACCCAGAGGCTGCTTTTCAAGTGCTGGAGGACTACACTAGAAACCTATTCATGATCTGCAGTACATGAACAAAATATACAAAACTGCATGAATGCATTGGCCATATCACAGTTCCAACTGGGTAGATTTCCAGTGTAATATATGAAAGGAGAGCTGAGGGATGCTTTTCACAGGGTCAATAAGAACCCAAGACACAGAGATCACATGTTTAGATAGGTACCCTTCTAACAGGAAATTCTTCATTGAAAAATAAAAAGTGTTGTTGTTTTTAAAATCTTCATCCATCTATTGTTGGCGGTGAACCCTCCAGTACTCCTAAATCTTCACGGTCAAAATCAGATTCTCAAACAGAACAATCCCAGCTTACTAAACCATGATTTGGAAAGGCAGGAATGAGTATGAGGCTCACACGTTTTCCCCTTGTTCTACTCCTCCCACTGCACACTGGTTTGGGCTCATTTATTCATCGATTACGTTTCTATACTGCCCAATAGTCAAAACTCTCTGGGCAATTTACAAAATGATAAAACATAAAACATTTAACGTACAAAAATTGTAAACAGTTTGAAACTGTTAGAAACCATTATCAATGAAACTAGTATGGGGCCTGATTAAAACGAACATTAAATCCTGTTTAAATTAAACCACAATTCCTCATTATGTGAAAAAGAGAGCTCTGATTTAATGTCAGTTTATCAATCAGATTCTTAAACCAGGATTAAACCATGGTTTAAGATTCTGGTTAGTAAACTGACATTAAATTACAGTTCCCCATTTTGGATGTAATCTGGAACTGTGGTTTAAAGTTACAAACATCCAAGACCCAAAGCTGGTGGGCAATGGAAGGACGAGAGTGGTGAATGTGTGGAGCCAATACTCATTCCCATTTTAATCAATTTGGTTAAGGGAACTGAGATCATGACATCCAAACTGGCTGATTGTCATCTCCCAGTAAGATTTCTAAACCCTTTTAACTTTCCTGGGGCTTAGTGCTTTCACAGATGGCAATTTTCTATACTAGGCAGCCTCCTTCTCTGGGACTTATTGTGCTCAGCTTAAGAACGCTGTCGAGACAACATGCACTGGTCCTGGACTGGTACATTTTGGCTGTGTCTCAGTGGGGAATATTGTTGGCTCAAGTATACTACATGCCTGGACAGAGGATGACACATTAAATGTAAGCTGAAATCCGAATTAGAAAATAATTTAATTAAATCCAAAGGTTATGCAAAAATGGCTTTGTAGACTGGAAGTTGCATTCCACTGATTTGAATGAAGTATGCTGCTCCTTTCCCCATAGGATTACAGCCTATGAGGCAAATCTATTCTTGTATTGGGAAGTTACACCTAAACCACTGTGAAGGCTAATGTATTTATTTTGAAAATTTAACCCACTTATTTTCCCCATGTATATATATGCACACCTTTGAACCTGGGTCACCTATTTTTAACATTAATCAAGGATCTGTCTTCACAGCACATTTTCTCCAGCTGAAGAAATGACTTTCACCCCACTATGCAAGGCATTAATATCCCACAGAAACACAACATGATCTTTAACAACCCCATTCCTTACTACAGCAATCAGCCTGTTTAGCCTGGCTGCCAAGGTGACATTTCCCTAACCTAAGAGAACAATTTAAGGAGGCACGCCAAAGCCAAGTCAAATAAAAATAAAAATAAAAATAAAAATAAAAATAGGAGCTTGAAACAAGAAGAGACATGCAAAGCAGAATTTCTTACCCTAAAGCTATGGTACAGTAAGTGAAAGAGGAAGTCAGGAGAGTGCTACGTTGTTAAAAAAAAATCAGCCAAGTAGTGCATGCTGGCAAGAGAGGTTCTAAAGGCCAGGTGATGTGCAGCTGATGTGCAGAAGTTGTGGAAGGAGCTGGAAAAGTGTAAAACACTCAAATGGGCAAAGGGCGTGGGACTAATACTAACATCAGAGTCGGCATGTGCCCACTGCACTCCCAGTGATCTGGGTTTATATTTTCAATAATCCGACGGTGTCCTTTGCATGCCATGTTGCATTTCCAGATAGAAGTCTGAAAGAGAAGGTGTGGAGTCTGCTGGCCAACAACCTCGCATACCAAACAGCAGAGCAGGCTGAAAATGGAATCTTCAGATGCCTAAATGCAGAGCTTCTTAGAGACTTATAGAGAAGAGAGAAGGTATGTAAAGCTTGCTAAAAGTATTTTGGAGGTTTGCTTACAGTAGCCTTTTATTTGTGCATAATAGGGTACTCAGGATTGTTTAAAATCTTGTGATGCTGGAAGATTCCTTGACCAGGTGTGAACGTATTTTAAAGACTGCAAGTCAACAGAATGCTTCAGCTCACCTGAAACTAAAAAAGCCACATAGGAAGCACACCGTGACAGTTAAATGGAACCTCCATGTTCATCTGAATACCAGATGTCAAATTCATGCCCTTTTTGTGGGCTTTCTGGATGCACCTGGCTGGCCAAAACAGACCTTTGGTCTGATGCAGCAGAGCAATTCTCCTTTTCAACGTTTTGTCAGGAGGGAGGAAAAAGAATTGTGTGTTTGTATGTGAATGGAAGAGGAGGAAGCCCTGAACAAATCTGCAATGGAAATAGGGGTGACGCGCAAACTGAGCTCCACCATGGTAGCTGCGCACAGCATGTTAATTTTGTGCCTTCGGGTTAGACGAGGAAAAAGCCAAGAGCAAGTTAGTAGAAACCAGACTAGCAGATTGTTTTGTTTTCAGCAGAGGTGGAAGTCACATTTAGAGTTAGAAAGTTTTTGTGTGTGTCTGTATACATACTGCAAGTCTATGGCTTATGTATACACACGCAGACGCCACATACGTTTCTACCGAGATTGGCATAGAAAGATTGGAGCAACTGATTATTATTATTTCAGAGCAGTGATGCAGCACCGGAGAGCCAGAAGTTAGTATGGAGAGTGATGGTCACGCACAAGAGGGGGGAGCATGGGAAGATTTTTAGAAGACCTCGCAGGATAGAAGCGCTTCAGCTCTTACCCCATTACTCTGGGTGGAGTGTACTGATTGCTCGCTGGTCGAGGAACATGTGCTCATGCGATCTGTGTCCTTGCTGTGTGAAGAGTGTCGGTGGACCTGGCGCTGGAGGGAGTCACTGTCCCCAGGGAAAGTGAAGGAACCAGGGCGGCTGACAGGGGATGCTGGGATGGAGCTCCAAAAGGAGCCCTTCTGCAGGGGGCTGCTGGGTGTAAAAGTTTCCTTGGCAAACGGAGAAGGGAAAGTCATTGCAGGAGGAGAGTTTATTGGCGAGATGGCTCCAGATCGTGACTTTCCCAGTGTGAGCGATCCAGCGCTGCTCCTCAAATGCATCTCCTCTGAATTCCCACGGCATTCCCTCTGATCTGTGTCTGCTGAGCCACAAGTGCTTCCTGGTGTCTTCCGGGGGCTCTCCATCGCTTTCATCTTGGGGATCTTCTCTGCTTCTCTCTCTGGACCGTTCTGCTGCGTGGCTGATGGATGCCTGCCTGCCTGGCTAAGGCGAGCCTCTAGTGTGATGGTGTGGGGAGGCAGCGAGGAATTGTGAATGGACATACCTGACATCTTGTCTGCCTCTGCTTGGACTGAGGCTGCAGAGGAGACCAGGACTGGGGAATGGTGTCGGACCGGCTGCGGGATCCGGGAAGGCCTGCTACGGCTGGAGCTAGGGATTCCAGTGCAGGTGCTGGGGCCACTGCTGTTGCTGCTGCCACCAGGGCCACTGTGGTTCCTCTGGTACTCGATTGGTGATGTCAAGGCTGAGGTGGCCATTGAGAAAAAGGACATACATTCACATGAAAACGAAAGGCAGTGCAAAGCAGTTTTTCAAACATGACCTCAAATTAATTTAGCCTAATACTGCACCTCCTTTTACCACCATAGCAACGTTTCAGATGTATACTGCTTACTGCACACCCTGCTTTTGGAAGAAGAAACAGCCAACTAATGAACTCATGTTTTCCACAGGAATGAAGATGAGAAACCAAATCCTTCTCTAACATTGCAACACACCAAGACATTTTTTTACAAGTTATATAAATGCTTCATATTTCCTGTTCTAATAATACTTTAATGGTGAGGCCACAGGAAAATAAAAAAAAATTAGACACGGGAACATAAATGCACTCAGCCAATCACTGAAACCTACACCATATGCAAGCCTACTTTGATCAAGATTAACTTTCCTAAAAATATAATTTCTTCTAAAATTTGGACTGGGTTAATCAAATGCAAGCAAATTGTTTACTAGTGGGGGGAAAAGACAGGCAAGAAATATAAAAATATATAATCCAACTCTAGAAATAATGGGAAACCAAGGGTGTGTGAAAAATTTGAAGGAAGCAAGAAGGTAAAGAATTACTGTAGAAATGCAGAAAAATGCAGTGTTATTTTTTTTTTACATATCGACTGTAGGACTTCGGAATAGTCAAAACACAGTTCTATGTTGAAAAAAATATTTGTAAAATGGGTGATTGAACTATCTACACAAATGTACAACAAGATAAAAGGCTATCAAGGCATTGCATAATAATTTAAGAGAATAAAATAAGAACTGTAAAACATTAGAACCTTAAAACATCACAACAGTTATGAATTTGGTAACATGGCCAATTGGCCCGGCCTCCTTCCTTTTCTTTTTCTTTATTATGCTGCCTAGAGGAATGCTGTCCCCAAATTCTCAAACCAACAACAAATATATTCCTGTCAGCAGAATTCCAGCTTTGGAATATTAACACAGTGCCATGTATAAAACTACTATCCAAACTATGGCAGTTGGTTACGTTGCTTAAATTACTCGTACTTCACTTTGTATGAGTAATAGAAGTACACTGTGAACATGCAGCAGAGAGCTGGCTTTCTTTTCTTACTTATCAAAGAATGCAGAAATGAAAAGTTGATTTTTTATTTTGGTTTTCTACGACCCATTTATATGAAATGTTGCAATCATAATAATCAGGCAAATAAGTTTGGGTAGATGGAGAAATTCAATTATTAGAAATGTGTATCTGCAATTCAGATGTTGATATTCTTGGACTGGGTTCAGATTTAATCATACTTAGGAGTAGAACCATTAAAATATATAGTCATTGTTAGTCATGTCTAACTTAAATCCTATTGATGTCTACTCTGACTAAATCTGGATCCAACTCTATGTATTTCAAACTTAATAAATTAGGAGAAAATGATTCAGGAAACCTCTCTAGAGAGAGAGAGAGACAATCAGGACAGGACAAGAAATTTAGCAGAAATTCTTAAAAATAGGAATTGGGATACCCACTCTCATATATCCCTAGTTACATGCAAGGCAACCCAAGATTTGCTGTGACAACCAAACTATTATGGTTGGCTTTTAGGGAGTTACCTTCAGTGTGATTCTACAAAGGCAGGCTACTGGCTACAAACTAAGACAAAATGTCCGCAATGTCAAACCAATGATGCCCAGCTTTGTCAGCAAATCCAAATATGGAAGAGTGCTGCACATCTGTACTGGAGCAATTTCTAAAATAACAATACCAAGGAAAACTGGAGAGATACATCAATTCTGAAATTTGAATAGGGGATAGAAATGTAATTCACATTACCATTTAGAAAGTTACGCTGGTTTTCCAAGATTTGGTTGATTTCATGGATCCACATTTGGCGGATTCCTGGACTGGTAGAATGCAAAACAAAAGTCTCCATAGCATCACCTGCTCTTGACGTTAGTGCAAATTTACATGGATCGTTGTCTACATTTTCTTCCAAGCAAAGGCAACTCACCTTCATTAAAAAAAGAAACTGTTCAGAAGATGTCATTTTCATCATGGTTACTTTTGATTATATGGCATGCAATAACACGGGAGATGGGGAATATGTGTTCCTCCAGATGTTTTTGGACTGCAACTCCCATCATCGTTCACCATTGGCTATGCTGGCTAGGGCTGATGGACGTTGCACACACATTCCCCACCCCTACACTAACAGGGCTGCCTACATTGAGCAGTTCTTAATAAAGATCAATGCACAGGCATGTCACTCATCAAATTCAGAAGGGACAAGGGAAAGCACAAATGAATGGAGACCTCTGTGCAACGGAGCCCATTCTCATTGGAGCTGGGGATGGAGTACGCATTTCTACTCCATTTTGGCCACAGCCCAGTCCACTAGGACAGTCATGCCCTCATTTGCAGTCCACAAACACTTATTATGAGCCTGCCTGGAGACACACAGCGATGTTAGTAATTTGAAACTATATTCAAGATTGCCCTTTGTGGCATTACCTTCAGCCTGAGAACAAAGAAAAAAAATCTCTCCTGATTTAATAAAAGCTTCCCTCCCTGGTTGCTTAGAGGGTGCCTGTGTCTTACCTCTGCTCAAGGGAATAAGGAAAGTACAGAAGAGTTCTTTTGACACCTGATTATGTTGTTAGTGGTGATGGGGTGTAGTTAGACAGATTTCACACACATTGAGGAAAAGGTAACACATGGCAGTCTTCCTTTGCAACTGAATTAATGAGATAATGTTTTTTATTCTCAACTGGGGAGGCACTTCCATAAAACTGGGTGAAGCTCAGGTGGTGGAACCCAAAGGGCAGCAGATTCCACCCCCAGGAGAACTGCGCACCCCCACCCGGCACTCTGGAAAGCTGTGCTGGCTGCTTTCCTGCTGTGGCAGGTGGCGGAGCTCTCTGGAGTGCTAGCCGCCTGATGCCTCGCATTGAGGAACCCTCCCAATGTGCATCAGGCGGATAGACTCCTAGGGAAGCCCTGCTGGCTACTCAGAAGAGAGAGTGGCTAGTGCAGCTCTCCAAAGAGCCTGGCCCAAATGCCTCACTGTGAGAGGTCCTTCCTTAGAATGAGGCATTGGTAGGTATGAAGATGGTCATGGAGACTGCCTGTGCTGCCATGGCACAGGCAGTTTCCAGGGACACCTCTGCGCCAGTGCCCAACTCTGAGAAAGGGCCCCTCACATCAAGGCAATGAATGCCATTCCTGTGGCGTGGAGGGGGGAGAAAGAAAGGGGGCAGAGGTGGCTGCCACTGCTGCCATTATCGGAGGGGGGGACGGAGAGAAGAGAGAGGTCAACAGGAGAGAAGAGAGGAGGGGATGGGCAGGCATATGGCCAACATCATTATGTGGTGGTGGTGGTGGGAGAGGAGAGTGGTTGGCACCACCATCGTCAGGGGAGGGGAGGGAGGAGGAGGGGGTGGTTGCTGCCACTGCTGGGGGTGGTTGAGGAGAGAAAATAGGGCAGTGGTGGGGTGAGGAAAGGGAGGGCAAATACTGCTTCCCGGGGGGTGGGGAGGAGGAGGAGGGGCATGCATGCATTGCCACTGCTGCTGCGGCGAGGGAGTAAAGAGAGGTGGTTGCAAGAGGTCTTGTGCCGGCCCTGTTCTCAACATCCCACAGGTGCCAGTAGATTTATATATTATCCCCATGGATTAGGTGCTACTCCCCCGTGGCTCCATTCCATGCCTCTCTCTTAGTACGTGAAACCGTGCTGATGGCATAGGTCTGGGAGCCTTAGACATGATTTTGTCTTTTCATAGCTTACCAAAACCAAAGAAACCAGCAATGGGAACGTGGCATCCCTGTTCTTTGGGTAGCATAAACCATTTAGTACTAAGCAAGAAGGAAGGTAACAAAGTAACAGAAAATGCTACCAGCGATTGTGAACAACCTCACTTAAGCCAAAAGAATTCCATCTCAGGAGAGCATTAATTTGCCAGCTGGCATCTGTTCATCTTACCATGAATAAAAAACCCACACACAGTGCCTTTGGGCTGCGTGTACAGCTGTAGCAAGGGTGCTGGGTTTGTTTGTATGTTGGGAAACCAGATTCAAGTTCCAAGTTAAACCTGGTCATATTGTTTTTCTTTCAACCTAACATCCCTCACAGGGTAGTGGTGAGAACAAAATGCTGCTTTGAGCTCCCTGGAGGAAGGGTGGGATACATGACTGATAAAACTACACTCCAGGCTACTCTACTGATAAGTGGGGTGTGTGTGTGTGGAGTGGGGAGAGAGAACAATACTTTACAACTGTTTTTGGCACTGCCAAGTGCAATCTAGGATGTGGACTGATGTATATACAAACAACACAGAAATTAAATGCAGGAAGTCATTCAACAAATGACCAATAAAGAATACAACAAAGAGGCCCCCTGGTGGAAAAATGCCCATTTACAATTTCCTAATTCAATAAGACAACAGTGAAACTTGCTGAATAGTAACTTTAGGATAGGAAGATACTCAAGAAAGGAACCAAAAGATTGTAGTGAGACCAAGGCTATTGAGCTTTCAGGGACCTAATCATAGTAACCTTTTCCATACAGCTAGGCTTCTCCATGCATTCAATAATCACACAAGAGCCGGGCGGGGGGAGGGGAATGGCACAGATTCTACCCCACATACTCTTGTATGGACGTAGGCATCTCTGCCTTTGCAGGTTTCCCAAATGTACAGAGAAATATGTATGTGGTGTATGCACACAGCATATGCGCCAATGGACATGTATGTGTTAGGGAGTCAGAGCCTGCTGTCCCCTCCTCGGTCAGATGTGCATTCAGGGGACTGGCCCAAATGTCTGAAGAGGCTAGACTTTAAGCAGCAGTGACTGCTTTAGATCCACATTCCCAGCCTCGTGTTAAGTTTGAAGCCTTACGAAGGATCAATTAAGCTACTCCTCACTGGCCTTCACTTCCCACAATTGGGCTGGCTACTCATGCATCCCGCCTGGTGCAATCCACAAGCCTTCCAATTCTTATGCTCTCTCACATGCAGTAGCAGGATGTGTGGGGAGAAGGGGAAAAGAGCACTTTGTGGACTAGATGTGGCTCCTGGGATGAAAGGTATAGCTTCTCATATACAATTGGCAGGAGTCATGAGAAACAATAGAAAAATAGGAAAGGACGGCTGGATTGGGAAAATTTCAGAGAGCCAAGAGGAGCTGAGCTGGCCTCTCTCTCTCTCCCTGATTGTTGGCTTTCCGTTCATCCCCCTTTGAAAACTTCTCCCAGTCTCTCCCTGCACTCCACCCCAGATTCAGGAGCTGGGAGGAAAGGCAAAATATTTTAAGATGCCCTTTAAAGATAATTTGAGATCTCTTGGACTAGGCCAGTCTTCTTTCCCAACGTGGTGCCTTCCAGATATTTAGGACTACACCTCCCAACAGCCTCAGCCAGCAGCCAGGGATCATGGGAGGTGTAGTCCAACAACTTCTAGAAAGCACCACATTGGAGAAAACTGGACTAGTCATCTAGATTAAAATAGAGCTAAACCCCTTAAGCCTAACTGCAAACATATAAAAAAGCACATATAGAAGACTTACCTTGATACTGTTTTTAAATAAGAATCCTGGTGTTGAGAAGCCTTTCTTTTTATCTAGTGGTTCACTGAATATAACAATCTGCTCAAACAGGAAGACCCGCCTTTCTTTGCAACGTGGCAAGAGCCCCGTATCCTGGTCTGTAACCATGAATGTATCTTGCAGCAAGAGTTTACCCTGGGCAACAATTTTACCCTTAAAACAAAGACCAAAACAAGCTCAGTTAAACCTTCTAGTAATCCACCAAGTGAAAGTAGTTTTATTATTAAAGAAAAGAATGTCTAATAAAATGTTTACATATAACTTTTTTTTTTAAAAAAAGTGCTGTCTTCATTATATTCTTATGTACTCCTTTATTAATTTATTCCTGAAGCATTATAGTTTTGAGAAGAATGGGGTTGGGAATCAAAAAAGATCTCTGAAAAAACTGCAAAAGTAAAGAAGCTCACTAAGATCGAGGCAGTTATGTTTTAGAAAGAAGACCAAGGAATTTCCAAAGGGGATCAGGAAGGATTTTGCCACTACATGGTATCATTGCTTTTGTCCACACTTTCGCTGAGTCACTTGGGGTGCCACGATCTGTAACTCTATCCAGACATATGCAAATGTAGAACTGGTGGGGTTTCGGGAATGTAATTCCTTCTTCCACTGGATGTCCATGCATTAGATTCACATGTGCAGGCCTCATTTGAGTTATCGTTACCTAGCAACCATATGAATCAGACTTCATATGCTCTACATTGGCCCTTGTTCAAACAAATGCGACACCCAACATCAGATGAGAACAAATGCTCTAAGAGGATGGGGATTGGTGGGGGAGAGAAGCAATATGGCTGAGTGCAACCTGCAGAAGGCAGAGGCATGGTTTTAAGGCACATTCCTATCTTCATGCCTTGCTCTAAAGCCAGCACTGTACTGTTGGGTCAGGACATGGCTGGGGCAAGTAAGAGTGGAGGCTGCTACTTTATGCTGTTCCCTCAAGGTATAACAGGAAGAAGGAGCTTTCGTAGGACGTCAGTAGGAATTCTGAAGTTGAAACAAGGCAGAACATCAAGAAGATATTTATTCATTTTAAAAATAATCTAGATGATTTGAAACCAGATAACTGTAAAGAAAAACTATGCCCATGAAGAACGGGAAAGGAGCACAAAACCAAGGAAGAAGAACTTACATCAAAACCTTGTAAACGACCAACATTCATCATGTCGTTGCACCGTTTTGGGACTATACACATAACTTCTACAGCCCTCTGTTGAATCAAAAGAGAGAAAGAGAAAGAGAGAGGTTAGTACAGCCACCTCTATGCTCACCTATCAGTTATCCTCCTCAGATTTTTAGATCCACAAGATGAGATCTAAAACTTTCATGCTGGTACGCAGCAGTCTATCAAACAGAAATAATTTGGAGACTGCTTTTGGGAACACCATGTACCTTCTTAAGAGCCTCCTAGATGAATTCTACCGAAGCTGAGAACACACTGTATTAACCATTAATTTTGAAATAAATATAACTTGGAAAAACAAAAACAAGACAAACATTGTGAAGGAGAGGACCACAGACACTGTAGGTAGACTCTACGTCCTCCATATGAACCCTGCCAAATTTCTCCTGGAGGAGCAGATGTAGTGCAAGGAATAGCTAAAAAACACAACGTTCTCAAGTCCAAGATGCATGATGAGAGATGCTACTTGGAGTACACTCCATGAGGTCAGGAAAAACCAAAAGCTTTCATCCTCCATGTTAATCGTTCTCCTCTTGTTCTAGCTAGGCAGGCTGGGGTGGCACCTGAGAAAATCTGAGAAGGATAACTCACAAATGAGTGCACAATTGGATGTCCTCCTGATTGTTGGATGGGCCGCTCCAGAAAAGAAGTCATACCAAAGTAGTAGACTCCTATATGGGTGGGACATATCACACAGAAGACATAACATTTAAAGGTTCCACGATATCCTCCCATATAGAATGAATCAGCTTAGTCTAGGAGAGTCTAGGGTGCCCTACATCCAAGGGGTTGTATTGCTTAATGTCTCACTAAGGAATGATGCCCAAATGACTGCCCTGCTCCAGAGTCTGAGCTGCAGATGCCTCCAGAGCTGATTCCTGTGGCCATGGATCAGGGTTAAAGTCAGGCTGAATAGAGACAACTATCTGCAAGATACTTTGTGTATCTGCAAGATAAGCTAATGATACCTTGATGCTAGCTTTTTATCTCTTTCTGTCTACTTCATCTGTTCAGGACAATTAACAGCTTGCCATTAAGGCCTTCAAGGTAGAAGCAGATGCCACAGTTTTTCTTTTAAGAGTTTTCCCTAATGTGCTATTTGTGTAATTCTTTAACAGGGCCGCCCTGTGGATTGTGCAGGAGCTCTGCGCCAACAGCATATGTTATGAGTACAAAGAATGTGGGTTGCTTATCATGTAAGTAGTAGGGCCTGAGAATTATTTTATTAACCCTCAGGGATCTAACCTGTTTGACTCATTCACTGCTCAGAAGCATCCATAATATATCTGTGAGAAGAAACAGTTGTAAAGGTGAAAGCGTGGTCTGCTAATGGAGCAGCCGAAACCAGGGTCTTACATTAAATAACTTTCTATCCTATATGTGTGTGTGTTTGTGGTAAGATTATTCAGATGAGAAGTCTGTCCTCATTTTTACATTGGAGAGAACACTCTTTGATTATCTCCCAAATAAGCTTCCATTTCAAAGCTCCCATCATAGGTGGGATCTGCAGGCTGTAAGGTCTGTTCTGCTCTTCTTCTTTCTTCATTCATGGGCACGATCTTTTCCCGGCATGTAATAGCTGTAAAAGACAGCTAAGGGACAGATCACGTACTGATAAGCCTGAGGTCCTTGTAATAGTTGTGGCTGGCTGCAGGCACCTGACGAACGGCACTGCTATATCACACCAATATGGGTTCTCTGAAGCCCCTTAAGAATAGGGTCAACAATATGCTGCATATAGTTTACTGTCTCTGCAGTTGGTGCCACTTTATCTGGTGTAGGCTGGCTTGCTGCACAGTCTAAAGTTTCAACCACTGGTAGAAAGATACAACACTGAAGGAACTGGGAGGAGGAGGGTTGGTCTGGATTCTGCAGTCCTACTCATGAGTCAGCTACTGCAAAGACAGCAGGCATATAATAGTCTTGGTACACTGCAATGCTATTCTGGATTGGACCCAAGGCCTGATGGGAGGAAGAGCTGGCAGTGCATGCATTATGTGAAGGACAAAAGACAACCAGGGGGATACCAGGTGCTGTTGGCTCCCTCTCATAAGATCAGGTGAAGAATCGTTTAGGGAAGGAAGAACTTGCCCTTCCACAATGCTCCTGAGGTAATCTGGATGAATTCTTTCTCCATTGGTGCCTAAATGCCTGATCACTGAATTGAGCACTGCTGCAAGAAACAATAGCCTGACACCTTGTGCTAAGGATAACACTTTTGGGCAAGGCCAAGGGAAGGAAAGGAGTGTGGTGTTCCTAGAGTCAATCTGTAACTCATCTTTGTTATACTAGCTGCGATATACTGGCCTAAGAGGATTACAACACATTTTAGGAGGGACATCTGAAGAATTTTGGGTAAACATCCCTTTCCAGTGCAGAAAATTCTGCCAACATAAAACTAGTAATAATCATACAAACTCGTATCATCTATACATAAAAAAATAACAAAAAGAGCAGAGCACTAATTTTGATAATAATGCTGCAAGATGCAGTGCACTATTACTGCTTTAACAGTTACCTTGATACTGATAAAACATTTGTAAAAACAGCATTCTTAAGTACCTCTAATTCTGTAGTATCAAGATTAGCTTTTTTGGAGTATTTGAGGAAGTCCTGTAAAGGGAAAGAAAACCCACTATGAATTGAGATGTTCCATTTAAAACAGATATAAAGAATGGAGGGAGCGATCTCATGGTTCCTAGACAAAAGCGACCTCAGAGAGAGGATATAAAGGGGGCATTCCTACAGGAGAGGAGGGGATTAGAGAGGCTGGCCTACGCTGTATCCTGAGCCCTCTCCAGCCTCCTTCCCTCCTACTCCATGATGCTTCAGCCAGATGAGTGAAAAAGCCCCAACTAGCTGAAATGCAGAGTGGGAGGTGCAGCAAAAGTGGCATTTGCTGCTGCTGCACCTCCCACTGTGCACTGGATGTTTGTAAACCTGCCGGTTTAGAGGCTAACGAGTATCCAGGGCGAATCATGTAAGGCTGCACCCGAAGTTAGACAGTCTTGCTTTTCAGAAATTGCCAAAGATAAAACATGCATTTGTCTACCATTCTCTTATGGGATTCTAGGAAGCCCATCAGAAATTAAAATTAAAGGTTTTGTCAGCTAAAGAGAACCCAAATGGCAGAAATACTGTCTTTTTTCTTAACTCTTCATTGACTGCTGTGAATGACCTTTATTTCATCTTTTCCTTTTAGATCATGTAGATGTATCTGTGAGTACGTAGCCCTCCTTCACAGAAGCAAGCCTCCATTTTCTCAGAAAACTGTGCAGTCAGAAGGAAATTTATCATTTTCAGATTAGAATTAACACCAACTATTTACAATTTCCTAATGCACACTGGTGTAGACAACCTTAGTGGATATACAGGAGAGATCTACACCAAGCAGAATATAGCACCATCAAAGCAGTATGAAAGCAGTATATAAGAAGCAGGAGCCACACTACTGCTTTATGGCAGTATTGAAGTGCACTGACAACTGTTGGGGCCCATTGACACATACCTTATACTGCTTTCATACTGCTATATCCTGCTTGATGTGGCTCCTGCCTCTTATATACAGCTTTCATAGTGCTATACCCTGCTTGGTGTAGATCTGGCCAAAGTGTGAAACAACAAGGACAGTGCAGTACTTTCAGAGAAATTCTTGCTAAATAAAAAGAATTTATTCTATTCCCCCCCTATATTTTCACTTTTGACTTGTCAATGGTGGCAAAATCCTTTTCAACAAGTTAAGAGCTTCAGTGTTATGTCTGATACTTTGTTCTTTCTCAGTTCACATTACTGCTATAGCTAAGCGGTTTCACTGCTCTCTGAGTAAGATGCCCCAAATGTTTCCCTCCTATCTACTGAAAACCTAACTCAAAGTTTCAGATCTATCCTGTGTTAATTAACATAATGTTTTGCTTACTGGTCTTCTTGTCTCTCAGTTTAAACCTATTGGGTTGGATCCAGACTAAGTAAGGCATGCTTGTCCCATGGAAATCAATGGCATTTAAGTTAGTTATGACTTATTTGTCCCATTGATTTGACTGGGACAAACGATGACTGACTTAGTCTGGATCCAACCTATTGGCTCAGTTCAGACAACACATTAGTCAATGCAGTGAGAAAACTCCACTGAACGGTTGAGTTTTTAGGAGGTACTTCCCACACATGTTCTAACTCCACCGTTGTGTGACTGTGGGCTACCGTGGAGTTGAGTAAAATCCACTGAGACATTTGATTGACAGTTCCTCCACCCTCTCCTCCCCTGGTCCACCCGATGGTATCCTGTATCCAATACTGTATTTCGTAATTGTGTTTTAACCTGTTGGGTGTTTTACTGTGGTTTTAATTTTTGTGAACCGCCCAGAGAGCTTCGGCTATTGGGCGGTATAAAAATGTAATAAATAAAATAAATAAATAAATAAATAAATTGCTGCCAAAAAAAAAAAAAACCCAGCTGTTCTCCTCACTCTTTTTGCTGCTCTTGCCAGGGAACTCTGTAGCCAGTGAGAAAAGTCAACTCAACGCAACAGAAAATTTCACGGAGCCCAGCCCACAACATGCCACACAATGGTTGTGCAGGAACTCTCCTCTGCACAGAGTGGTTTTTCTGTGTGAAGTGTTTTTTTAAAAAAAATCCATTGTTGTGTGGAGTTTTCCCGACAGACAACACATTTCTCAACGGTGGTGTAAAAACTCCACCGTGGAGTCCTAAAACCACTGTTGAGAATCATATTGTCTGAACTGATCCATTATCTCTGTTCTCAACTCGTCTATTTGCTTAGGATTTCTTTCTTTGCACTGCAATCATGATTCACTTCTATGTACTTCTTTTATGTTTAAACTTTACGTTTAAACTTTAACCTTTAAATCTCATCATAAATCTTCTTATTTTTACATGACTTCTTCGCTATTCTCCTTCTGGATTCCTTCACTCATCAAACACTAATCTTCTTGTTTTTTAAGATTGTAAACCTGTGGGCAGAGATCTGTTCATTTTATTCCTTTGGGCTATACAGCAGGGATAGACAACCTTTATGGCCTCGAGGGCTGCATGTGGTACTGGGTTGGGGGCCATGCACATGTGCACACACAAATAGATATCTCGCCCCCATCCCAGCACACTTGCCCCAGATCACTTGAGTGTGAGGGAGGCTGCTTCAGGACTGCTTCTTTCCTGCTGCCATTAGGTAGGAAAGCATTGGTCCTGGCTGCTTTGGGGTCACTGATGGAGGGGGAGGCTAAAGCTTCCTCTTCCTTCCCACAGTGATCCCAATTGAGATTGCTGCTAATAGTAGCTCTGGATCAACAGACGTTTCCCCACAGCTCAGCTGATCAGCAGGCTCAGCTGCACAGAAAAGTTGGGCTGCATGGAAAAAGTGGGTAGGGATACCCTGTCCACACAGAGAGCAGCTCAGGTCCACATACAACCCCCTGTTCTACAGCAAGATAAGCGCAAATAGATAGCATGCAAAGTCCCTTACCTTTAGTAACAATTGGTACTTCATAATTCTTTGCACAGGTTTTATCAGCAAGTCTGTGAGCTGAAGTCTATGACCCAAACGCTGCTTCAGGTCCTAGTAGTAAGTAGTAAAATACAGTTCAGAGCAGACCCAATAGCATTCTATTGTGAGGGAAGCTAGATACAGGTCTGAGCCCAAATTCTTCTTCAGATGTTCCCAATGCTTCCCTTACACTTGGCTCTCTCGTTTTATTTGGGAACAAAATTAAATGGGAAAAAGTATTTGGTTTTTATTTTTGCAAATGTTTATGCATGAACATGGGGTCTCATTCTTCCCTAACTTCATCCTATTCAGATCCCAAGGGGTGGTGGTAGGGGAAGAGGACCAGTGGTTTGCCTCGAAGAAAAGAAGAGTATCCTTTAATCCTGTCAAAGCTGGGCCTATCACCCCTCTCCTGAAAGGATGACAATGGGGAGGGGGGCTGGCTTGATTTCAGTCCTGATTAAAATTAGCCTGCTGATAACAGCTGATCATTACTGGATGGTTACAGAGTTAGACCATCTCTGGATGCCAGCCCTAAGGGCTGAACGATCTTTAATGAGGGAGAAAGATGGCGGCAGCCAATTTAGACAGAACCCAGCCACCTCACTCCAGTTTGGGATGGATGAATCACTTCTGTCCTACCGCCTCTCACTGGCTGGTAAGAGATGGTCATAAGATGAAACCATAAGATGATGGCCATAAGATGTGGCCCTTGGCCTAAAACTAATTTACCAATAACGCCCGATGTCCATCAACACGGAACTGTCATGTGTTGTTGTTTTGCATCTAGGGACCACTCCTGCCCTTCTTGCTTGTACTTCAAGCTGATACAATTCAACATTGTGAAAAGAGTTTTACCCACAGGGCCCAGCTGAATAAACACCTTCCTATTGATTGTAAGTACCGATCTCCTCTGTTTCTCTCCATTCATTCCTCCTCCCTCATTTGAACCTCTTTAGTCTGGTATGCAAAAGCAGCTGGTGATCTGAATTCAGGTTGCCATGACAACATCATGAATTTCACTGAAATGAGTCAATGTCATCTGGCTTTCCAACGTCTCACAAATATTGTATCGTGAAACCACAATCAATTATTCTATGATGTATGTAATTCATCTCTGAACTGGAGTTTCATACAAAGAGTTATTAAACCCCAGAGCTGATGGACGTAGGAAAAGTTCATTCATTTGGTAACAATAAACTAATTGCAATCTCAGCCCCAGATCCCAAGAGAGATAATGTAGAACAAGTTTGGAAAAGATAATGAACGTTTCCCTTCTAACCCAGAAAGAGACAGACACGTTTCCCCACGCTCCTTTGGCACTTACCTCAAAAAATGTATCAATGTACTCTGAGACAATATGCTCAGACTTTGGTTTGTTTTGGCAGTAAACTATGTACATGTGCAATCTTCTCTCCTGGAAAATGGGGGTGGGGGGAATAACATGAATATGGTATTGCACAAAAATATGAAACAAACTGACATTTACTGTGTGTATATATATATATATATAAAATTAAAATGGAGGCTATTATACTCTGCATTAACTTTTTCATATATTCTATCTGACCCAATCACCACCTTCCACATTCTTACAATCACTTTTAGAAATCAAGTGTGCAATGGACTATACATGGATAGAGCCAGCAGTGATATCTGCAATGGTAGCAGCACTTTTTCCAGCCACCATAAGCATGTGGCTATATCCATATTCAGCTCAGTCCATCTGTGTTATCTCCACAGCAGAGAACCCAAAGACTTCTGGGACTGAATGTGTGGAGCACTCTTGTGTTAACGAGTGACACAGCTAAATTTTGTAATTAGGCGACTTGCTGGTTGGACTTCAGTTTGGAGTTGCTCGTGAGCTTCTGAGCAGGGTCACTCTATAATCTAATGTCTGCGCATGCATCGATTTGGTTGGATTAACCCTTTCTTGCTTATGGTAAACTGTGATGATGTCACTTTACCCCACAGCCAATCATGCTTGAAGAAACAACCAGTAGGTGTATACGCACCCCTTTTACTCAATTTTGTTCTTGTTCATAGCTTGGTTTCCTATTCAAGTAGTCAAACTTAGCACATTCTCTTTTTCACTCTCATTGTACAGGATTTCGGTCATCGTTATTCATATAGTAGTTTATTTTACGACACACTATGCATTTCCAAACCACAGCTCCCAAGATGCACTTTGATATTGTGCGTGTGCAAAAGCTTGTTTACATGGAACGAGAATTCATTTTAAGGGAGAGCTCTTGTCCAAGCTTAAATGGGTGAGTTTGTTATTATGTGAGGAAATAATGAATTCGTCTGGACTACGTTCACCCATCGCTAGTGTTAACCAGCTTGAAGGCAGGCAACTATTATGACTTGGGGGTGGGTAAAACAATTACTAAACTTAATTGATATGCAGACTAATGTGTCAAAAGACTAATGTTTCAATATTTCTGCACTCAGGGAAAACTTTCCACATGGGCTTGTCCACCAAGGATAGGGTGCACATTCGGCTCACAAGGCCCAAGTCTGTTGGGTGCATTCTAAGACAACTGGAGCCAAAGTGAGACCCAATGCTACCCTTTGGATGTGCAATGCAGCGTAAAGCTTGAAAATGGTGGGCAAACTGTCTTCAGGAAGTGTAGCCACCACTATAGATCTTCTTGTTACCACCATAAGGAAATGTACTTGAGGTCTCATAAACCAATTATGGAAGCTGAGAAATACCCTTCATTCTTTTAAAACAAACATTAATCATCGCTGCATCTTTCAGATATGCTGCACATATTTATTTTATTTATTTATTTATTACATTTCTATACTGCCCAATAGCCGAAGCTCTCTGGGCAGTTCACAAATGGAGCTCACAGATTGCAAGGAAGTTTTGACTAAGTAGAAAAGCCGGGAATCACTGCAGCAGTGTAATGGAGTCCATGCTCTGTCACTGCCCACTCATTTAAGAGCACATGTGAGGCATAAAAGCTGAGCCGTGAGTCACATTTACCAGATGGGAAACCAGCCCAGCTCTGACTGCTAGAATGCTGAACACCCACAAATCCAGATTAATGTAACCTGGTCAAAATGCTGAAGGTTCCCATATGGCTCCCTCTCTACAGTCAAGGAAACCTCAAGGAGCTGGATGTCACACTTGCAGGGAAATAGGAGCCAATGGCCAATTTTGTTGTTGTCTCCTGCTCCTCCTGCTAGGAAAGATTTGTCACCACAAAGTTTAAAAAAGGAACAGCCAGCCTCCATACCTTCACAAATGGGACTTCAATCCACTCTAGCTTTCCTTCCCTGTAGGGAAGGAACGATCATGGGATTTTCAGGCATCCTGATCTGACTGGAGCCAGTTCCTTCTTACTGTGCAGCAGTGAGGAAGTCTGGCAGACGCCCACCCCCATCTAAGGAAAGCTATTTACTACATAGCTAAGTGGCCTTAACACAGTACATGCATTGTGGTGACAGAGTGAACACAGTATGTGCAAGCTGAAGAAGGCCCATGGAGAAAAATGGATCCCAGTAAAGATGGTACAACTGTGGCAGCAGTCAAATATGCAGATCCATGACCAAAACGGTTTCTGCAAATACAGCAGAGAGGACACTTGTACTTACATGTTTAACAAAAAGTGATCCTAATTTTTCTGGATCCTCAAGGCACTTCTCTAATTCTCCTAAAAAGAAACTAAACAGGACAAGAAATATTTTATTTTTTTCTTGTTTCATTATGTCAGATGACACATTCATAATAGCTTGGTTGCAGTTGCTCTGTGGGAGGTTACAATTTTCTGAAACCTGCTGCAACTGAGTTTCTTGAATGTCTGCACAAGGGCTGGCTGAAATCACTTTGTCCACCCCAAGCAGCTGCACCACATTGTCCCAGAGTTATGCCCCACCCTGCATCTTCCATAACACTATAAGAAATCCTGGGGTGCACCTTTGAGCTTGCACACTGCTTCATTAGTCCCGTTTAAACTATCATTGTCTCAAGCAACTCCTTCCTTTCACTGTGCAGCCGGGCCAGCCCTGAGCCTATGAGAAGAACATATGGGGGAAATTGTTGGATTTTTTTAGATGAGAAAATTAAGGAGCAACAACAATTTTAGCTGCAAAGGAAGACTTAACATAACTTGGGACTCCCTCTGAAACAGACAGCGACTATCAGGTATTCCATACCCTCCATGTACAGAAAAGAGCTACATTTCAAGACACTCACTCTTACTAATGTTCCTCCAAAGCTAAAGTATTATCTATAACAAGCAACTCTAGGGGAAAAGGAAATTCCAGCTTAGAGGAATCATGTTACAAGACCCTGCTTTGAAGCTGGATCTAAGCCAAGATCTGTCTATTAAGTAGTAACAACCACTCATCCATAGGAGGAGGGAAGAGACAGATGGCCACTTGGGGCCCTAATGACCATTGGAATATAGTTCGTCCACCCACAGATTCTACAGAGACGGCTGAATCCTGTCTGGAATGCTTTGTAATAGTGTGAATAGTCCACTAGACAGTTATTCTTATGTGTAGACTTTCCAAATATAAGGCTCTCAGACACTCAGGGCAAGAGGTGACTGCTGTTCTGATCAAACAGATCCAAAAGCTGAGATTTCATCTGTGGCAGACGTATCCAATTATGAAATGCGGGGACTTTCAGCTAAGTCCATGTTCTTGAGCTGCGAGCTAAGATGAAATCAGGGGCTTCTCTATAACTAGTAGAAACAGTGCTATTGAGCACCTGATGAATTTATCCCTAGGCACTAGACATACCCAGAAGTTTAAAAAACAGTGATCTTGACAAAGCTGCATGGGATGTATAATGGAAACAGGTAATCAGAAACAAGGCACAGCTAAGCCAGCTCAGCACTAACATGAGTGGAATCCAGGGGAGGGAAACTGTTTAAGAAAAAAGAAAAGAAAAATATCGCTCCTCCCTTCCTTGTGCCTTGTTGGCAGCAGCCTTGCAGGACTTTGGATAAGGCAGTTCCTCCACCGTCAGATCTCTCTCCCACCCACCGGTAGGATTGTTCTGTTAGTTGTTAATTGTCAAATATAGTAGAGTTGATCTTTCATCTTTACAAAGTCTTTACAAGATCAATTGATTCCCTCCATCCTGCAAAGTATATTTTATATTATTTGGGGCGATTTCCCCCACATCTTTAGTGGGTTATGTAGTTAATTTTTAAACTAGTTAAAAATTAAAAAGAAAACATACATACTCTCTGTGCCAGTCATATATTTGATGAATGTTGCCAAACACAATTTTGTCTTTTCCTTTCATGTCATCAGGAACACCATCTTCTTTCATGAGTGCCATGTAACCCTGAAATAAGGTAGCAAGAAACATGAACATGCGCCCTGCTGTTAATCTTTTCGGTATTTTTAAGATCCCCCCGTGATTCTTTATTCCCCATGGACCACTGATGTGTTTTAAACTGATATACGTCAGAGTGCATACTCAGGGTCTCTTAATGGCATAATAATTAATTGGTCTACTTCAAGAGCTCATAAGAAGTGCCTTGCTGGGTAAGATCAAGTCCCATCTAGTTCAGCTTTCTATGCAAGAATCCTACCAAGTGACAGGCACTAGAAATTGGCCAGTGGCCCAGAGACCACCATCCATCTACCCATGCCATACTGCATGCCTGTATTTAAAACATAAAAATGAGAGACTGACTCAGGACCCAAACATTTTTGCAACAGTATAATTAAAAAGACAGTGTAAAAAGGCTTCCACATAATGGCCAAATATTAAAACGCTAATAAATCATGATTTACTACCTTTACATTTTATCAGTTTGGGTACTTTACATATAATGATATTTGCTCTTCAACCGGCTTGACTCATCAACTTATGGGGCAAAGTTTGCAACATAGGAAAGCAGGAAAGAGAGACCAGTATAAAGTCTGGGTTGTAATATGTGCAAGTGTTCTTTTCAGTAAATTGACGTTGACTGTCAAATTGCAAAATCTGTCCTTCATCTATTTCATTTTGAACGGCTTTAGGGGATCCTGAAATTTTATTTATTTATTTATTTATTTATTTATTACACTTATATACCGCCCCCATAGCCAGGGCTCTCTGGGCGGTTTACAGAAATTCTAAAATTAAGATAAAAACGAGTATACAAAATTTAAAATTCTAAAACACAGAACATATACACATAAAGCATTAAAAACTGTTAAAAAACTAAACATGTGGGTGATTAAGATGTGCTGCCATATGCCTGGGCAAAGAGGAAAGTCTTAACCTGGTGCTGGAAAGATAGCAGCGTTGGTGCCAGGCATTATCATTTATATTAGATGTTAAAAATCACATCTTTAAAAGTCACATCGTTAAAAATCAAATACAGGAAAAGGTATTTCAGTACAGTTCATAGTTCAAATCTACATATTGCCTGCGTGTTCCAGTACACACATGTAGCTTTCTGATACATTGTTTTCCCAGACACCATGTCAAATAATGTCAAATCCCTCCATGAAAGGATATGTGAGCACATGACCACACGCAGCAAAATTAGGTGTGAACTACATTATGCAACAGCTATCTCTACGATTGCAACTGCACATTTTCTAGAAAAGGTATTCCGAAACAGTTAATGCCTCCCTGCATGTACAGCTCAGCATGTGCAGGGGTTGTGTTCACATACAGATGTTTCCATTCTCCAACAAAGAGGCCAGGGAAGCCCTTATATGTATGGCAACTCTGGTATGTGCAATAAACTGCTGGATTATGCTGCATATATTAACACATATAGGAATACAGAAGATGAGATCTCAATATAGTGAACTCACTATATATAGCCTAAGAAGCCCTGTGATTCCTGCTCCTTCAGAAATATCAGCAAAGGTAAAGGAAGTGGATAGATTCCCCCGTTCCATTGGAGCTCCCCGCTCCCCTAATCTGCTCCAGAGGGTTGTGGGGATACCAACCTCGTTTAATTCATTTTTGAAGTATCATCTATGACACTTGCTTAAGCTGTTGCATCATTCAGGGGGTGATTCTTAAATCTATTAACAGGCATGTTTATTAAAAGGTGATTCAGCTGTCCCTTCTAAAACAGAAAGGCTGGCATCCATTCCATTGCATTGCCTACATTCCTGTACAAGGATTCAACAGAGTCCTTCACTGCTGATATATTATTAAGCCAGTTTTAAAACATTCAACAACTTACTTTACAGAACAGTCAAGAAACAACATGCAGTATTGATCTCACAGAAACTGTAATTATTGCAAGGTTTTTAAATTTACACGTCCAGCTTTCCATAACCAGTTGAACTGGCAGTTAATAAAAGCTCCTTTTCAAAGGTACTTTACATGCAATTATTACTAGCATCCCAACAACATCAGCAGCAATGGTTATTTGGCAAATTAGAAGCCTTAATTTTATTCCTAACCCAAAAGGGACCAATACAATAGATAACATGGGATATATGGTAGATTTCCCAAAGTATTTGCTGGCAATATCTTCCAAAGAGGGCTGTGTGAAGAAACATTCTAATTTTAAAAAGATAAAACATACCTCAACTACGTAACCAAGATCTCTCACATAATCTCGTTCCGTCTCAACTAATTCCTGTAGGACATAGCTGCAACGTTATGAAGAGAAAAAATGATTAAGGGAAGAGTTTAACAATACAATCATTGCTTATATTTGCAAACACAAATTACATGAGAACAGTATGGAATTATTTATATTTTAACTGGCTGATCAATTAAATTTCTTGTTGATTATTTCTTGAGAGCCAATTATAATAAATCAGTGAGCTGAGTTAAGGGCACAGTTGTTTATTGGTGGTAGGGGAGAACTCAGGGTAACTGCAGTGCACATTTGGCATAGAGGAGACACTCATTGCAGTGTGGTTTGGCCATTTTGAAACGACTTAGAAATGCATACTCTTAATTCATGATTACTTGGATATTTTCTCTATTTCTCAAGGATACACAGAAGAAAGAATTTCTAATACCGATATTAATTGAACACTGTTCCTTAAAATAGTACCAACATAGGGGGAAGCTACTAAAACCTGCTTAGATGTGGATGGGATCTCTTTGTTAAGACTGATAAAAACAAATAATGGAGAAATATGATACGACTAAACTACATGAGCAACCAAATGTAAGAATTTTAAAAATATATATTTCAAGAGAAATTTGAAATGCACTGAAACTCAAAATGTGCATGTCAAGAGGATTCTATATATCAACCCATTCAACAAATAGCTGTATTGATCTTTGCAGCTATCATTTCAGTGAAGTTGGGGAGTCCACAAAAACACAATGATTTCTGTTCTTGAACTCGCAACCTCATTGCTAACATTTTTAAAAAACATTGTGACCACAAGGCTTGAGGTAAATGCATTTGTTAGGGGAAACTGTAGAAATATGGCTGGTTTTCAAGCAGGATTCTCATAGAACTGAAATCAACCTGCTCCCCAAAAGCCTAAAACAAACTTATATTAGAATATAGGTATTACAATACAGAAGGCAAAGGACATACAAATGAAGGGGGAAAGGAATTGGCCAGTCTTACTGTCGCCTTTTTAAAGAGCTGGACTTCCGTTCTTCCATCTCATCAATGGGTGACGAGGAGGATAGAAGTGAGTTGTCTGAAGGATTGAATGATGGGCTGCTACTATCACCCTGGTCAACCATCAGTGAACTTGGACGATCCTCCAGAGCCTAAGGACAAGTTAATAAATGATCTTTACTACCTCTAAACTGCACGTTTCACAAGGTTAGTAGGGTTTGGACAACATCTCCAGCACAATCTATTTACCTGCCATTAAAATATATGCTATCATTTAATTTAATTTAACAACTAGGACTGTGCACCACTTCAGCTCCGGATCTGAATTCTGAGCCGAAGCAGGCCGATTCAGATTGCTTCGGACCAATCTGAATGGACAAGCGCCTGGTTTTCATGGGTCCCTGCTTGTGCTGCCCAGGCATGCCTGATGCCCCCCCCCCCAAGATCTGCTTGCATAATGTTGTGGACATGGCTGTTTCATGGTCACCATTTCTGCAGGATTGCTTTTACAGAATTAGATGAGTTGCCCAGGCTAATTGTTGTGCCTAACTTCAGGGTTCCAGGCAGAGGCGTAAGCTCCACAACTGAGATCCCTTCAAGAGAGATACTAATGATCAAAACTGAAGCCTGGACAGAAGAAATACATTACTGTTTCACACAATGGGACTGACTATCAGAAGATGTGGTGAGGGCCACTAGCTCAGATGACTTTCTCTGAATACCAAATAATGGGGACAAACCACAGGGGAGGGCCGTTGCCTTCTGATGATATTTTAAGCTTCTCAGAGGCATCTGGTGGGCCCCAGTTGGAAAAATAGTGCTAGATTGGCAGATTTTTGGTCTGATCCAGCATGGCTCTTATGTTCCTTAGACATATGCCTTGATAGGATGCTATGTAAGCTAATCGGAACTTTCTAAAGGAAGCAAACTAACAAAAACAGGCTCACCATTTTGCTCTTCACAAGCTCTTCTATTGCACTGACAAGTTCTGCTGCACTGGGAGTTTCTGAGCTGGTAGGACGTACCAACAACCGAGAAGAAGTCTGCACAATGAGGTGGGAAGGGGGGGGGGAGAGCCACAATATCAACTTCAGGCTATTCACATGCTGTATGTCTCTTGCTAATGAAAGAAACACCTCTTTTTCCATTTGTATTTAAAAACTCCTTCATTTAACACAAACACAATATGAAGTTTTAAATAACTTCTGCTATTGACAAATGTTACGCTGCCTGTTTCACCCATTTATAATTCTTGGCTGGAATTCTGTAATGCTCCATTAGCAACTGGATGACTAAGAAATATTCTTGGACAACCTTCATCTTGTTCTTATCAAAGGTATTACACAAGGCCCCTGCCTGATGCACTGCATTGTCTACGGAACTTTCCCTCATCCCACCCAGTTCCACACATACAATGAAGCCACACGGAAAAGAGCCACAAAAGTAAACTGTAGAACAGACTAATACTACTAAACCAACAGCCAATTGATAATTCTAAAAGGGAGCAGGGTCATTTTGCTCACCATTCCTTGTGCCATCCATTTTCCCCAAAGGTAAGTGCAGAGTCTAGAAGATCTCTGGCCTCAAAAGCTACAAGGTGCCAATTTATGGCTGCAACTGAGGATAAAAGGTGTTGACAGCAAAGGATTCTGGGAGGGGGTGGTGGCCATTGAATTTGGCTTTCAGTAATTAGCAAACATGCAAGCCCATTTGCAGATTACATGTATCATTAAAAAACTGGAAGCTAAACAAGGCACAATAATATGAACTTCACTTCATATTACAAGGACAGTACAGATGTACATCATGCAACACAGGCTATGTTGTTCTTCACCACTGGACGGACATTTTAAACCAACAGGTACAATGGAACTCTGTTCAACCTTATCTATGGGAGGAGAAGATCGGCCCCCATAATTTAAATAATAATCATAATATGCAATTTTAGTGTGCTGTAATTGGCTTCAATGAGATGGGAACATAGGGAATTGGGGAAGCGTGAGAACACACAAGACACTCTAAATGGAGAGGTAGGGAAATTGAGCCAAAGCAGAAACGGAACATAAATCAACATAATGCTAAAGAAAGAGGGGCGGTCGTTGTTGTTTTCAAAAAAGAAACAAAGGAAACAAAAAACAAAAAAACAAAAAACAAAAAAAACACCAATTAGTTTCACAATAATATAGCAATTGTCTTAGCAATTTTTATCAAAAACAAGCAGAAAACTCAGAAGCTACAGTTTAAACAGAACTCATGAAGTATGCAATGGTGCTACCAAACAGAAGAACTGCAGAGTGTACAAGTGTGTTCCAATGACAAAAATGGTTATCATTTAGTGACACTCAAATTAACATGGCCTGATAGAGCTAATGGCTGGACATGGATGCAAACTGAGAAAGTCTATGGGGAATGGAGAATTTAGGCAGAAATCAAGGTTCCTCTTCTCCCTTTCCAACATGGTAACCGGTTAATTCCTGCCATTTGCAAAACTTGGAATATAGGCAGACCACAACCCTTTCATAAAGAGATAGCAGGAAGAGAAATCTTAATAGCTTTGCTGTGCAACACCAAAGGATTAAGGAAGAATCATTCCCATATATTGGTATATCATTGGATATACGAATGCAACATCACAAAATGGAAAATTCACCCTTACCTGGAAGTTGATTTTTTAATCGCTACAGAGGACACAATCTTACAATACAGGTCACTCTTTTGTACATCTGCTTTGCAGCCCTTGAAGTAAGTACCCCACAGCCTGAGACTTGGGACTGCCCCTTCCTGCCCAGATGAAACTTAGAAACCGGCTAAAACCCCAACCAAAGAATATCTTAAAGCAGAGGTTTTAAACTTTTTATATTTCAGGGAATCTTTCCCATATCAGCTTCGCTGTCAAGGAATGCTTGCAAGTTGCAAAGGATTTGGGGGCACACAGACCACAGGCAGTTCACAGCCGCTGCCAATGACCTACGAGGACAGAGATTCCTCTTTCTCAGAACACAACAGGAAGATCAGTACTGGTTGACAAGCTTTTCCCATGAAAGCTCACTTGCCATAACTTTTCTATACTGGTTTGTAAACTTGCTTTAGTTCTCTCCCCACACCTCCATGCCCGGTGAGATTGGAAGCAGGATTTTGGATCTTGCAGTTCTTCCCAAGTCCTCTTATTGCATGTAGAACATAATTCCCCAAACCAGAAGCTCCTATGTATTTTAAATAAAAGATCTCCCCTAGCACTGGGTATTAAAACTACTAGACAAGACACTTTATGAAAGATGCAGGAAAAGTGAAGGAGGCACATGAACCCAAGACTTGTTCTTGAGCGCCTGATGCATAGAGATGGGAGACAGGAGGAACACCTTCACAAAGGTTGATGAAGTAATTTCAGGTACTTAATAGTATGGCGGTAATTATCTCATCCGAAAACAGCATGATCTCGAACTCTGTGAAAATCCTGTGTGTGTGTGTGTGCGCGTATTGTGTGTGCACATACTGGGTCTTCCATGACAGTACATACAGATTATTACCCACTCATTGAAGAGAATGGGGAAGCTCTTGCCCAGGTAGCACTCCTTCTGTGTCCTGGAGCTCCTGCAACATGTGGATCTGGGCCGAAATGTTTAATTTGCAAAAGAAGTCAACTAAACTAAGGACAAGAAGCATTCTAAGCATGGGTTTTTGTTTTATTTGTTCATCTCTAGGATCTTTTCACTGCAGGTTCTATCATCATTTTGTGCACTATGGGAGTCCATTTCACTGAGTATGCAGGAAATCCCCTTTGCTAACCAGGATGTGGTTACCTTAACAATGATTAAGGTTCCCAGGAGGAAACCACAAGAGTGCTGAAGAAGAAAAAAACTGCTGAAAACATCTGCTTTACCCAGAAAGGTGGCAAGCTGCCAAGAAAGTGTTACTAGCCATAAGATCACACTAATAATTTACAAAAGAAATTGAATACTTCAAGCAGAAAATATTAGAAGCAAGCAAAGTCTGTTGGTTAAACTTAATTTTCTTTCATTTAGAAAAGAAATACTTGGGGCAGGGAAAAAGATTGAGATTTTGAAAACGATATAAATTCCACATTTTCAAACAGTTATAAGTGAATTATTTTAAGAGGCATTTTTTGTCGTTTGTATCACAGTTAAATTATGCTAAAGTGGATGTTTTCCAAAATTCAAATTATGAGTCCTAAAGCAGCAGAGCTGCAACCTGTGAATAACCAAACTGCTTCACCTCAAAGGAGACTTTTTGCTCAGGCAGCCTTCTAATTTGAGATGAACAAAGGAGAACTGGCAGACAAATCACAGAAAAAGATGGCGATAACTGCAGCATGACAGACACAGGAACAAGAACAGATACACATAATGATGTTCTTTAGGCCCAGGGAGGTTCACCTGTCCATCTCTCCCCTGACCTTAAGAAGATTTTGTTGTTTATTCGTTCAGTCGTTTCCGACTCTTTGTGACTTCATGGACCAGCCCACGCCAGAGCTTTCTGTCGGCTGTCGCCACCCCTAGCTCCCCCAAGGTCAAGTCTGTCACCTCCAGAATATCATCCATCCATCTTGCCCTTGGTCGGCCCTCTTCCTTTTGCCTTCCTTTCCCTAGCATCAGCCTCTTTTCCAGGGTATCCTGTCTTCTCATTATGTGGCCAAAGTACTTCAGTTTTGCCTTTAATACCATTCCCTCAAGTGAGCAGTCTGGCTTTATTTCCTGGAGTATGGACTGGTTTGATCTTCTTGCAGTCCAAGGCACTCTCAGAATGTTCCTCCAACACCACAGTTCAAAAGCATCTATCTTCCTTCGCTCAGCCTTCCTTATGGTCCAGCTCTCGCAGCCATAGGTTACTACGGGAAATACCATTGCTTTAACTATGCGGACCTTTGTTGTCAGTGTGGTGTCTCTGCTCTTAACTATTTTATCAAGATTGAAGATTTAAGAAGGCCTTTGAGATAGTGGACTGAAGTTGAACATCTGCTCTGTGTTGCTAGCGTTCTGTGGGTTTGGCTTGATGTTTTATTTATTTTTAAGTGATGTATATGGTGTGCTCAGTTACAGTGTTATATCTGTATATATTAAAGCTGCTTTAAAGCTGGACATAAATTATAAAAATAGGCGCTACATTGAGACATGAAGTTCTTCCGAAGACACATGCAGTATTACGTCAATGAACGTGCCGAGCAAAAGTGCAACATGTGGCTCCCCCCTGAATCTTAGCTTTAAGAAGAGAGCAAAGTTCTGGCCCCCATGGCTGTACAGATGAGCTTGAAAGTACATCTGTAATGGTGGCTGAAACCTCCGAAACCAAAGAGATGGCTAATTAATATTTGGGGAAGGATTTCACTGCCCTGTATAGCTGCTCACTTTTCCCTAGTAAAACTAGAATAAATTCTGTGAAACAGCAAAATATAGAATTAACTAAAAATAGGAGATTATTCAAATCTGCTCAGGTTACTTAATTTATTTGGAATTCACCTTTTCTGTAGTAGTGCACAATTTGATCATCTCCACCACCAGAATGTACAGAGTCCAGAGTGATGGGGTGGGTGGGGATGAAATGACCCACGGACTCAATTTGTAGAACATTTGATTGGAGCCCATAGGTCTCTGCAGTTGGCTGATACAGCACCATGCCTCAGTTGGCTTTGACCATCAAGCATTAATTCTGCCACAAAAAGTCTCATAAGAATCACACCGTTCTGCCACAGGAGGTCTCTCTCTTCATTTATTTACCTTGTCATCCTGTGAGTCTGGCTGGAGTAGACTATGTTGTTGGATTGCCATTGGAGGAGGAAGTGGCACAGCGTCAGGCCCTTCTTCACCTTCTTCCTCTCCACAGCTCTGCATGCCTGAAGAGGACGATTTGGAGAGGGTGCCACTGCTCAAGCCCTCGTTCCGCCCTCTCTGCAAATGTAAAGATAACCATATTTAGCATTTAAAGAGTGCTCTGCAGTGTTCTCCACAGTTCTTAAAACAGCCCAATAAGGTAGGCCAGTAACTCTCGATACCCAGCTCAGACTCTTAACTCTATGCAAACCTGGTTGCATCTCCCTCAGTAATAATATATGTAGTTCAAGCCTTAACATTCTCAGACCCGAGAGCATTCTACAGACACCTCCACCGTTTCTAACATTATTTGGGAATTTCACTTCATTTGATCCTTCTGGCGAACAAAGCAAGAGCTCTCAAAATTAAGAAGCACAACCTAACATTCAAACCAGCAAAGGTGGCCAGATGGATGAAAAATAAATATTTAAACTAGAATCAAGAATACAATATAAAAGGCTGGATCCAGTCTAATTTTATTGCACTTACTTCCCACTGAAACCTATGGGTCTTAAACAATTACTAACCGGCCCCACTGATTTCAGTGGGACCTAAATTCAGCTAACTTAGTTTGGATCCAATACCAAATTTTGAAGTTCATGCCACTACACATTTCTGAAGTTGGTTTCAATACCCTTAAAAGACAGAGACTAAAAACAGGGTATTTAAACAAGAGTAGTTGATGGTGATGCAGTTCCGACAATGACTTAACTTATGGTTTATATAATTGGCAATGAGCCACGGTGAACCTTGGGCTCGCACACTCCTCCTCCTCCTCTTCTTCTTCTTTGCACATGGGGAATGAAAGCTTCTGCTTTCACTTGAGAACAAATCACAGTTCTGTGTTATATCAGAATAGGGAGATCTTGGGAAATGTGGTTTATTCTAACCCAAGTTAGTCAACAAACTAGGATCTGAAAAGTTTGATCCTGGTTTGTTTAAACTAATTTTAGTTAGAAAAAACCACAGTTCCCCAGGTTCAAGCATCCTGTTTCATATCCTGATTTTTAGGAAGCCCTTAAACCACAGTTTCCCAGTTCAGAGATCACGGAGTAAACTGTGGTGGGATGGACTGTTGTAAACCGCCCAGAGAGCTTCAGCTATGGGGCGGTATATAACTGTAATAAATAAATAAATAAATGGACTGAGATCATTGAACCAGGCCAGTATGGCCAAATCTGCATAGTGAAATTATACTACAGATATGTGTATCATGTCTCTGCAATATAGCAAGACTAGGCTCATGCTTCTGAGTTAAACTATTAATAAAAATGAATGCCTAAACCATATGCAGGAAATCTTAACCATGGATCCCGTTGTGCTGTTACTTCATCTGTGTTAGCTGAAACTAGTTAGTGATTATTTCTAACAACTCTTTGGTTCAGTTCTGCAGGATTCCAGTGCAATGTATTATTGATTATGCCAACAATGACAAACCATAGATGTTCCTAAATGATTAAGTGATCCCAGCTGATCCTTTCAAGTTGCAGTGAAACAGAGTGAAAAGATGAAACAACACGGTTTGGGGAATTAAAACAGCCAGATGTGGTTGTTTATGGAAACGTGCAGCAAAAGATCTACAAAACAAATTGCTTGCTAAGTGTTTTGGCAGCAACTGAAGGTAAGGAAATCTCTTTCCTTGGTCATAAAATACTGACTCAAGCAGTGGTGCCTCCCTGAGTTTGGCCAATATTTCTAAGAAGAAAAGAAAAGCACCATGATGCTGTATGGTAAGGTCTTCCCCTTAGAAGAAAAAAGGAGATCTGACACCCCAATTGCTATTGCATGTGTCTATCCAGTATTCAGCTTAAAAACCTGGAGCACAGTCAACATTTGTATAAAACCAGACTATTATGTGGACACGCACCTCTTCAATGGTTTCATCTTGTGGTGTAGCAGCACTGTCATCAGAGTCCTTCTGAGAGCCTGTGTCAGCACTTTTGCGGACTTCTCGGCTCTTCTTATGTTTGTGGGCCAGTTTCTTCACATGGCCATCTGCCTTTCCACTGCTAAGTCGCCTCACTGGGCTAGTAAGCCATTTCCTAAGGGTGTTGCCTGGGCGCTTTGGGCCTGGGGAGCTCTGTGCACCTATCATATGGGGCTGGAGTGATGTCACTGACGCAGGAGGGCTGGCATCATTGCTGGAAACGGAAAGAGAATCTGAAAAGAAGAATAGAGAAACACTGTAAGAAGCAGAAAAAGAAAAATATTTCTTTCTGGTGAGGGGGAAGGGTTCGTTCAGCAACCATGGTTTAAGCAATCAGGCCTGTTCAGACAACATGCTAAGCCATGGTTAGGCCACTAACCTTTTTGCAGCAAATGGTTATAGCCACCATGGTTAGGAATGGTTCACACAACACACTAAGTCACAGTTCACAGGACAAGTTAACCATAAGGTTTACCTCAAAACCCTCAACCATCATGGTTTGGCGTGTTGTCTGAAAAGGGCCACTAACCTTTCCTCCACAAATGCAGGCTGTGTGTAATGCACAAACATGTGGTATAACTGTTTGGCAAGTAATGGTGGTTTCTGTATACCAATTCTCAGAACACATATCAATTGAGCTGATTTCCAAAGGGTGTTTCTACATGATAAAGTTACCTTAGGTTATCCTAGATGTGGTAAAAACAAAACAAAAAACAGATCCATTGAACACAGACCTGATGCTCATGCACAACCAGTGGTGCACCAGCCACAATCTGGTATCCAAGTAACTTCTAGCATCTGAATTACAAAATACACAGGTAAGATACTGCATTATTTTAGGCCTAGTTCTCACTGAGGCTGTTAATTTATGTCAAGGTTGCACCACTTTAAACTGCAGGTGAGGGCTCACATGACTGAATGCCCTTTCATTAAGAAAAAAAACACAACTCCAAAAGTCCCCTGGACAAAGAATTACTATGTGAGGGAGAGATCCTGCCCTAAACTCCCACATTAATCACTTCCACATGATCCACATAACCAGGGCTATGTCTACTCTGTGCTCAACCATTACAATTCTGCACTCGAGTGATCCAAATTCTGTTACATGTATAGCTTAGGCAAACTGAGCATAATTGCATAACTTCTTTTTATCTTGCATAGTTCATTCTATTTTAAAAAAATTCCCTTGCATAATTTAATCTGGTTTTTACTAGACATAGGGAAAGGCAAGAAGCTATACAGGGTACTGAAACGCCCCGCCTCAACTCACTGGAAATCTCACTTAGCCATCATTTTGGCTTCTGAGATCGAACCATTACCTTCGCATTCATAAGAGCCAGAAATCTGGTGACTTTTTTATTATTAAAAACAGCTCAGTTTCTCACAGAGTTGATTTGTGTGCCCATTATCACATTCTATAGGTTTTTAGTGTTCCTGAAGAATTTTAGCACAGAGCCCTGGCCATAATACCCTCAAACAGCATAATTTGACAGAATTCTCTTTTCTCAGGTGGGGGTGAGGAAGGATGAGAGGGAAGGATGAGAAGTGTGATATTGTATTATGAAATTATATCCCACTCCCGTTATTATATCAAACTCGATAAGCAAACTAGTTATGTAACAAATGTAGTTTGGCATCTCTTTTAAAATCTAATGAATTTGGGGGAGGCTGTCCACTGACTATTTTTCCATCTCCCAGTAACAGGACAATAAACATCTTGTTAAATCTTCAAATGTAACTCATATCTATCTAAGCCTGATGAAGGATATTGTCCAAGTTCATAAAACTATTCATAAATACAGACACCAGATGAGCCTTTGGGATTCTCCTGCCCCTTTTATCAAATTACTCAAGGGTGCACTTTTGTTTAGACTATCTGTAAACCCTCCAAGGGATAATTTACTACTCTCTCTCTTCAAGCCTGAAGTACAGCTCCATATGTGCCTCTGCTAATGGAGGTTGAAGTTCATAGAAAGTCCATATAAATAAATTAAAAACAAAACAAAATGGAAGGGAAATCAGAATGGTTACGCGATAATGAAAATGGACAATAAAAACCAAACTTTTCCAGCGTGCAAGTGGCACAATCTAAATCCAAAGCTAAAGAAATCACACAATACTAATCTGCCATTAAGGTTGGTTTGTTTTTTCAATAAATTAAACCAATCATGCCCTACTACTTGACAAATGAAAGGTATCTGCCTTAGATTTCTTTGTTGAACTCCAGACAATTTAATATTTATGTTTTTAAGATGGTGGCCAGAGGCTTCCAACAAAATTCCAATTTCTTCCCATGGAACTGTAATAGCAAATGAAACAAATTTACTAAATTTCCACAACTAACCACCTCTCAGCCAAACACATCACATGCAAGTGTCTTCTTCATTAACTGAGGGGGCAAATGTGCTTCATAAAAGTTAAGGTTGGTATTCACACTACTACTACACAATTATGTACTATTGTCAATTCATTTAAGAATCAATAGAGGGGGAGAGAATTTACTGTTGAGACAAAATACATGTTATCCAAATCGCTTTATATAATATCCACGTACTCGCCTTTTAGTATTTACAAAACTCTTGCTCTAAAAGCATGTCACTGAACAATATAATGCACAAAAGCCACTATCTACCTATCAGGAGTCATTGTTAATGTTGCCATGCCATGCCCTGTTATATGAGTCATGAACACAACCAGCTCCCTCTAGGAAAAAAAGTAAAAATAAAAATGTACATCCACTTATTAACACTGTGGAGATTTCTATCAGTTTTAATATGCTGGTAGAATTATATAAAGCTTCGAGGCATTTTTACTTCCAAAGCCATTTAACCTCTTAGAGGCATTTTCTACATTAGATTAAAGTGCATCCATAAATTGCATTTCATGTAATACTGTAGTACACTAACATAACAAACACGTTTACAAACACATGTTTTATATACTTGTCAGGGAACTGAGATTGGTCACACGCCAGCTAACTAGTGAATGCATTTCACTGGTAAGGGTTTCCCGCAATGGGAAAAAAAAAACATCCCTCACTTTCAGTTTGGCACATGGATGTTGAATTACTCACATTAAAACAAACAAATGATGATAAATCTAAGTCTGTGCTTGCTATATTCACATAACCCTAAAGCAGTCCTTTCAAATCTGATGCCTTCCAGATGTGCTGGATTGCAAACTCCCATCATGTACAGCCAGTGTGGCCAATGGCCATGTTTGGTATGGATGATGGGAGTTGTAGTCAAACACATTTGGAGGGCCCTGGGGAAGGCAGCTCTAAATATTACAATACCAGCCATCAAAGTGTTCATATCATTACACTGTGAATGCAGCATAGCACTTTTTTTTTCTTGTGCCAAAGTAGGGAATTCACATTCCTGAGAGACTTGTGGGTAGTTTTTTTTTTTAAAAGGTAAAACAAGATGCAGTTTCATGAGGCTTTCTCAGATGAACAGAGATAGTTCTATTTCTGTTCTTGCCACTGAGACTAGAGAAAAATCTAATATCTGCCTCTAAAATTATTCAGCCTCATTGCACAATAAGCCATTCGGTTAGAAAAAAATCAGTGGTAATATCTACTCTGCCATTTATGAAAAGGGGAAGAAATGTTTTATTATGAATCAACATGAGGCATTCCCTTCATTTTTACTGTTGACATATGAGGATAACTTGTTACCTTTTAACAGCAATGGTCTTGCAAGTTGAGAACACACATTAAAAGGAAGACAAGGGCTTGTGTCATTTGCCTTCCTACCTCTTTGCTCTTTCACTAGTGTGGTGTAATGGGGGGGAAAGCTAGACACAGACCAAGAGAGCCTGGATCCAATTAGTCCCAATACCCCTTTCTGCTATGAATCTTACTTGGGGAAGGGGTGGGGGGCTTATACAAGTCACTGAATCTAAACTTAATCTAACAGGGTTGTTGTGCTGGGTATTAAAATGGTGCTCTGTTCTCCTTGGAGGAAGGATGGGATACAAATGTAAGAAGCTAAGTAGCCATTTTAAGAGACAATTAAATTCCATAGCCAAATTACAAATTCTCTCCATATTCCTTGCTATGTTCTCGTATGATTTATAACGCAGAGAAAGAACATATAACCATGCTGTGTACACAGTTGTAAAACATTCTACAGGCCATAGTTTGTGCTGTTTAGAGATGCTGCAATTCAAGGGGGGGGGGGAAAGTTACCCAAGAGCACGTCCCGCTTTCATGGCATAGGATTGCATTACCGCAGCTCAAGCTCGTTGGTAGATTTGGGTAGCCCCTGTTCACACATATGTTCACATATAGTGTGTACTATAGCTTACATATATATAAAAAAGTATTTGGACTTTTGCTCTTGTACAGTCAAGTTATTTTAGTAATTTCAGGGTATTCTTAAGACTTGTTGAACTTTGGCCCCCATGGTTTTTTGTCTATTTGGGCTGACCTTTGAGGATATGACATGGCAGAAGACTCATATGAAACCTGACTGCTGCTGGGTTCAAGCTGCACAAGACCAAGACACACTTTAACACAATTTAAGACATTCCTACAACAAAATGTGAGGAAGTTATCTTGTCTTTTCCTGCCAATACTACCCTGGCAACAGCATGAGGCTTTGTCTATGCTTTGGCAAAAATGTTTAAGAATCACTGTCTAACATGACTTGGGCAAACAAAGTGTGAACATGTGCATTATTGGGTGGGGTGGAGGCCCTGGTGAATGTTCGAGATTTAAGGAAGTTTTTATTTTTGATGGCATGGATCCCCCATATGAACACACATGTGTTTGAAGAGGTTAAATACATGTAATCTAGTTCCAAGTAGCATGCTACCTGGAAGACACCCTATAGGCTGTTGGTTCCCAAGTCTGAGAATTGGGGTGTTTGCTTATTTTGCATTCCCTCTGGAGGAGCAGGTCCATAGTTTGGGGGTGCTCCTGGATCCATCTTTGTCACTGGAGGCTCAGGTAGCCCCGAACGCCTATTACCAACATTGATTGGCACGCCAACTACATCCGTTCCTTGATAGGGATAGCCTAGCTATGGTGATCCATGCACTGGTAACCTCATAATTAGACTACTGCAATGCACACTGTGTGGGGCTACCATGTGCATGGTTCAGAAGCTGTAGCTAGTGTAGTATGCAGCAGCCAAGGTGGTCACTGGAACACCCAGCTATGTTTGCCTGTGTTAAAAGAACTGCACCGTGGCTGCCTGTTAGCTACCGAGCCATGTACAAGTTTTTGTTATTATCCTATAAAGCCCTAAATAACTTGGGACCAGGATACCTAGCAGATTGCCTTCCCTTATATAAATCCAGGCAGCATTTAAAAACTTCGGAGGTGGTCTTACTAGTCATTCCAAAACGAATTGTGTGTTGCCATGATGAACCTTGACAGTGGGCCTTCTCTGTAATGGCTCTCACCCCCAGGAAAACCCTCCCTCATGCAGTTTGGGAGACAGAAAATGTAACATCTTTTAAATGCCTCCTAAAAACATACTTTTTCACAAAGGATTTTCCTGAGTTGTAACTGCTGCTGGGTTTTACTTTGGCTTTATGTGGTATTTTTAAACCTTTAAATGTGTAATATTGAATCTTGTTATGTTGTATTTTATGGCTTTAATTATGAACTGCCCAGAAAGCTTTGGCTGTTGGGCAGTATAAAAAAGTAATTAATAAATAACTAAAGCAGCCTGCTTTGTACCAGCACACTAAAAAAGGTTTATTACTCAAGGAATGTTTAACCTCTGCATGCATGCAGCACAGAATTCTGTTTACTCTCACAGGAAAGGAAAGAGCGCAACTTCCCATTCACCAAATGGACCGAGCGTACTATGCTGGCAAAATGATGTGTTCTCATTCAAAACTTAGAGCGTTTCAACATATGTCATAGAAAAAAAAGTTCCACATAAGCAACACCGTGGAGAATCTCCCGTACAACAATTCCCTCCACCTATTTCACTTCAGTTCAAGAAAACCACACAGATACCATGATATGTTCACATCATGTGCCTAATTTAATCCATGTTCGCACAGTGGAAGCTGCCATTGTCCAGGCTTCCCCAGATCTACACCAGGGCTGAGCAACATGTAGCTCTCAGCTGTTGTTGGACTGCAACTCCAATCATCCCTCACTACTGGCTATGCTGACTAGGGCTGATGGGAGTTGCATTCTAACAACATCTAGAGAGCCACAAGCTGCCCATCCCAGTCTATATATTTAGTATCTAAGACGGTGAACCAGGGAGTACACCTAGTTCAAATTTTGTGTCTGCTATGAACTGACCAGGTGACCTTAGGCAAGCCACTAATCCTCACCCCCAGCATCCCCTCTGCAACGCGGAAAGAATATTACCAGAGAACTTTACACAACCATAGAAAAATTATGGAGAACATAAAGAAGCATTTGGGAAATTCTGAAGTGGTATAAAAATGCTAAGTGTAAGTTGCCTCTATGTGCAACAAACCAAGCAATGGCTGCTTATTACATATGAAGGTCTACATGCAGATTTCCTATATGGAAGTGAAGTTGATGCAAGACTGAAGACTCTCATAGCCTAAATGTATAAAAACACTTGGACAGAACCCAGCCTGAAGTCATTTCCTTTTTTGTTGACATGGGAAACAGGCCATTTTCCAACTCATATGAAACAGCTTCCCCCCCTCCCTGTCAAATAATATTAAATTAAGTAGAGATTTAATTTGGAACTCTAGAGGTGTTCGCTTATCTCTCCCAATGCAGCATTTCCTCTCCTTCTCCTAGTGACTGACAACCTTGGAATAAAACTGAGCCAGCGTGGTATAGTGGAAACCGTGTTAGCTAAGGTAGGCAGGGCTCAGTCCAAATCCCTACTTCATGCTCCCTGGGTGGTCTTAGCCCAGTCACCCTCTCTTGGCCTAACTTACCACACAGGTGAGGATGAGAGAGAGAGAGAGAGAGAGGGAGAGATTACATATAGGCATATATACCATACATAAAAGCACAGTGCCCTGAGCTCCTTAATAGTGAGATTAAAACTAATAAAATAAATACATTTATTTTTATGGCAATTCCAAGCAGCACTCCACCATTTAAACAGCACAGTTCTGGTTGGGGCTTGTGGAGGGTAAGCCATTAGCAGAGCTTACTCCATCCCTCCATCATAGGCAAGGATCTCTGCTGTTGCAAAATTTACTTAGATTTGTATCCTGCATAATCCAAAGATTCAAGACATGTTATTTAAAAGAACAAAACAACCCCCAGAAGGCATGCAACTAATCTTCATTAGACTAGCTATGAACCATGGCAATTCCAAAGACACATATAAAAAGAAGTACAGGTGAACAAGGTGTATAATCTGAATAGTAAAATGTGCAAACCACAAAATAAAAAATAATAATTAAAAGAAGCAAAAGTGTGCTTGAAAAATACAATATACATCAATGGCTATTAGCCAAGGTGGCTAAATTGATTCTTTGTGTCCTGATGCACTATATCTCTGATTACCAGATGCTGAGGTCAAACAGGAGATGACCATCACCTTCATGCCCTGCTTATGTGCTCCTCAGGGGGACTGTCAGACTCAGTAATATGTGCTACTAAATAGATTTTTGGTCTGATCCTCCAGCAAGGCAAATCTTATGTTCTAAAGTTCCCTTTCCTAAATGGCCCTTACTTTTGACCTAACATCACCCTCAAGGCAGAGATAAAAGTAAACCATTCCACCATGCTGCAGTTTCTAAAAGCCAGATGCTACATATATACTATTAGGAAGGCACTGGGCTCTGTGTGGCCCCTGGAGGCATAATTTACATCCAACAGATCAAACCATTGGACGTAATGGACTGCATGCATTTACTAGGGGCAACGATTCCTCACACATGGAATGACCAGAGCTGGAGTGACAGCTGCAGCTAGTAAACAAGAAGGGAAAGTACAACGGCAAGGAAAGGCCATTTTACACAATCCCAGGTTTGTCATTACGAGTAAACTCAACAGGGAGCCATAGTCAATCCTGCTTAGAGATGTAAAGTTCCTGGAAATTTTGAGCTTATGAAAAAGAAACAAGCCAGAGTTGGTTTTATGAGTAAAAATAAAATGAAAATTTGGGGGAAATATTGAAAATATGAAGTACTTATTTAGTGTTCTTTACAGAACTTTAAATATATTATGTATAACTTGGTTTTCTCATAAAATTATTAAAATTTTAAAAAGTAAACTTCAGTAAATGTGTAATTATTGTCTGAATCAATGAAATACACAATACTTTTTTATGAGAAAACCAAGACGTACATAATGCATTTTAGATTCCTATTTTATGTCTGACCAGAGGGAACTTTAGCAAGTAGTCCCTGACACATAGCCCACATGTTTTTCTGCCAAATGTGGTAGCACTGGCAGGGTAAACTACGGTGTTTGCCTCAAATAAGGATTTTAGGATAAATTGATACAGGGCCACATTCATCAACTGCATCTAACCAAAACAAGTCCAGAAAAACAGGACTTCCTGGAACAAAACCCAAAAGATCAAGAAACCACATTTTCTTGATGTACTATGATATTGTGACTGTAGTCACATGTTGGGAAATTGAGCATGACTCACTTGGCAGATACCTGTATGTCTTATCAGAATGAATGAAAAACTACTTGGCGTTCACAGCTCATGATGAAGATCTAGACGGGGAAATATACAGGCAATCGTCCCTGTGCGTCCACATGACACATAGGGGATCCTGGGAGCAGGGAGGGATGATCCCTCCGTTTCCCCGGGATATGGCCCTACACTTTAATCCTGGTTCTTCCCGCAGTCCCAGGATGATCCCGAGACTGCAGGAGGTGTTGCCGGGCATCCCGTTTTCGTCCCAGCTCCTCACGAGTAACCACAAGGAGCCAGGAACCAGGCACGGGCCATGAAGCTCCTCAGGAGCTCTGTGCCCACCGGGGATGGGGTGGGAGGAGCAGGGTCTTTTTCTAAACAACCCCCTCCCCTACCTTTTGCACTCATGCAACTCTTTTCCAATTAAAAAAATTAATGGCAGGCGCGACGTCCTCTTCCTCCCAGGACATCACGCGTCGCATGTAGACACAGGGCAACGATCCCGGAAGTAGGTAAGTCCGGGATCGCCCCCTTTCCGACCCTTTACACCCATAGGTGTAGACAAGCCCCACACACACAAAGTGTGAGAGGGAGAACAGTTTTCCTCCTATTTTTTTCCCAGGCCTTCACATCTGTAATACTATTTCCTCAGTTAGTATAACTGATACATGTCTGCCGCATTTTAGGTGAACACTTAAAAACACCTTAATTCTGCACCTAGGAAAGGATGATGCGTGAAAACAGGTCTGACAGCTAAAGATCTAGAAAAGCCTGACTGCAAGCAATCTGCATGTGCTGTCTCTTCCCTGCTCTCAACTTTATTGAAGCCGGGCAAGAGCATAGTCCAACTGGAGAGAGGAAGGGCATGCTATACAGTACATATTAACAAGCTGCCACATCCCCTGCATCCCCCTGGATGTATTTTTATTAGCTCTTAAACTTCTCAGTAGAGTAGCCCCACCCGGAGAGGATATGGGACTCAATCTTTTCCGCGCAAAGAAGATGCTTGCCAAAGTACAGACAAAGAGAAACAGTCACATTGCTAGTACCTAAGAACAAAGGGCCCCCTCATTACTGAATCAGGCATCACTTTATATGGCGCAGTTAATATGTCCAACTAAGTTCTTGCTCCAGAATGAAACTGGAACTTTGGGATTTATAAGACTGAAGGGCTTACTTCTGGCAAAATATATCTTTACTGTGGGGCCTGTTTAGTACAAACATGCAAAGAGTTTCATGTTTTAACTGATACATTTTTGTAGAATTCTTTGTTTTCTGCACTCTAAGGGCATGTTGAGCTCTAATCTAATGAAAAAAATTTTAGAGGTTGAGGAGACAAGGGAGTCCCCTGCAGCTCCCCGCCCCCCTGAACCAATTCCTAGGTGGTTGTTTTGCTGTGACTCTGATAGCCTTTTCCAAAGAAGCAAGGAATCAATCAGCCAAATGAAGTTGTTATTTCTAGGGGGGTGAGGTATAGTCTTCACAGAAAGGATATAAAGTGCCTGTCCCCCCTCACCACCCTGAGAATAAACACAAGTCAAAAAGAATACCACCAGTTTCCTTCAACTCTAGTGATCTTTTCTTTATTTGCTTTTTTTAAAGTTATCTCATATGTATAAAATTTGAATGCAACAAATATGTGTATCATATAGGTACACTTGTGACAGACCCAAGACTAGTTGTAACCTCTCATCAAGTGTACACTGTGAAAAATCTGGTGCTGCTGCTATATAATGTGGGAATTGTCCCTTAGAGTGAGTGGGGAACTGTTCCGGACCTGGATGCCAGGCTGACTCCTGGGACAGCAAAGGTATTGAGAAGCTGTGGACCATAAAAACACTCAGAGTATTTAACAGAGTACAGAGACAGTTCTTTCCCTAAAGGGATTTTTCTTATCAAAGACTTATAATTCCCTACCTATAAAAATATGAGAAAGAAGAGGTTATATCTTTAAATGCTATGTGAATAAGTTTAAGATGTGGGGCTTTAACAGAATTCCTGTTACTTATCCAAGTTTTGGGCTTCCTTTTTACTTTTCTGAAACATTAAAAGAAAATATAGAACAAAGATCCACTTCAATGGGGAATATTACTCCCAACTCAAAACCCCACAGTTATTCTGGAGTAGTCACAGTGAAGTCACCAAGACTAATCCAGAGGAAGTGGTTTGAAGTTATGGATAAGATTCAAATGAAAGAGTCAGGAAGGCTAATGACCAAGTTTAGATGCTTGGTGGGATGATTCTTTTAGATGATGATGATGATGATATACCTCTAAGGAACTTTAGTCTTCTTGGTATCCATCAACCTTCAATGATCAATTATGGGGATTCTCAAACCATGTTTCTGTCAAGAATGGTTGTAAAGCTTACCAGCCTGCAGAAGTAATGTTAAGAAATCCCAGGCCACGTGGGCTGAACCTGCATTGCCTCTGTGCATCCATGGTAAAACTAGACCCACATAGAGGGTGTTTAACTCTTTCTTCCCATACCACTTTCTCCATTGTAGATCCTCCTCCAACCCCACGTTCCTTTTAACTCTACAGCAGGAACTACAACACCCCATCCCATATTTAATTTGGAATTAAGAAAGGAGCTAGTTCGCACATGCACAATCATTTGTTGACCTAAAACAAATGTGCAAACTGCCTCCCAGAAAAGCAGTGTTTTTGATGTGAAGGAAGGTAAAATGCAAGTTCTCTCGGTGATGTTTCATTTATGAAGATTCAGTGACATGTGAGTTATCACTTTTTATTGCTGTCGTCAAGTTATGGACATGCATCCATAAATTAGCCCTAAGCTTTGCTGGGGACAAGTTATATTTAAAAGGAGCAACGGGTGGAAAAAGAATGATGCGATTTCTCACCATATTCTAAGTCACATGTCATGTGGGCCTAGTTACCTTCTAAAACTCTTTGGAAGAATTGGAACTTCAAACTACTTTAGCAGAGATAGAACTTTCTTCCCTATGCTCTATCCCTCAAGTCCTTTCAGAAGCAGTTGAGATCTCCTTGGATACTCTTCCCCCATGTGCATACATAAAAGTAAGATTTTTAAAAATAAACCCTCAGGTTTCTTAAAATGAGATTTCAACTGCAACTTCCTGTTTATGAATTGTGCACAAAAGAACTTTTGAGAATTCCCCACCGAGAGAAGGTAGAAAGGAAACATGGGCCTGCAGTACATTAACCAACAGACATGCCTCTCTACAGCACCCAGATGTGCTCCGTTCCAGGAGAGATTTTGCAGCTCATTGTTCCGGCCGACTCTGGCAAGGGTCTACAGCAACACATTTAACAACTTCCATCTGTGCCACAAAGGCTGGGGCTATGTGCTTCTTTCAGAACTGGCTCACATCCAAGAGTTACACCACCCTGTCAGCTACACCGGTTACATTACTGCATTCCAGCCTTCACCCTCTTTTCCTGAGTGCCCTTTCCCAGCTATCACTCCATAGTAATTCTATCCTCAAGTAGGAATGGAGATATATATTACATACATGCACAGTCGGCATACTGGATGTGAATGTTAAATGTAGCGAGTGAGAAAAGCTGCAAGTTTCATCTAATCCATAAAGCTTACTCAAAGTGCAGCCAGAATCAACTGTGCCTATAAATACTGAGTGCATTAGTACGCATGGGAGCTCTACATGAGCAGAATCTCCCCCCGCCCCTTTACTCTGGGCTCATCTAGACAGCAGCTACTAGCCCTCCCAATATGGTGAAATAACGTATGCAACCAGAAGCACAGAAAGTGCCCCCATGGAAAGTGCCCCCATGCGTCCAGACCATGTTGTGGATTTAAAGAGAAAATGAGAATGTATTTGGGATTGGATACCCTAAATCAGTGCTCCAGCTCCCTGAAACAATAGCCATGTGGGGAAGTCCTGGAATGCTCCACGTGTGCCGCCCCACTGCAAGAACAGAGTATTCTCTACACTAGAGAGAATGAGGCAGTTAATACTTGCTTGCATCAGGCTCCATGTATGCACAGTTGATTAGGATTAATATAATTATTAACAAATAGGAAGCCAAATAAATTGAAACCTCCTCCAACCATTTCCTATTAATCTACACCAGGGGTGCACAACATGAGTCCGTCCATACGTTATTTGACTGCAACTCTCACCAGTCATTGCTAGCATAGCAATGCTAAGGAAGAATGGGTGTTGCAGTCCAACATCTGGAAGGACACAAGTAGCGGACCCCTGGTGGAGAGTAATAGGAATTACTAGGAATTTCATCAGTGATTCATATGAACTGTGAAGAAAGTAGGAAGAATGCAAAGAACATCCCCTGGGTATACCTCTGGTTATTTTAAAAATTGTGAAAGTTGCATGTGGCCATGCAATATGAAAAACAGAATTTAAATCAGGTTTCAGTTTTATAGTATCTCAGACTGTTCTGCTGAGCTGCCCACAAAACAGCTTTCATAGGTGTTACAATGCAAGCAATTTTGCACAGACCAAAAGGAAGCAAGGTAAAACAAGACGGACTGCAAAACACCCAGAAACCAGAAACTTCCTGCCCGGTGACTCAACAGCCTTCATCAGCCCACTGGAATGTGAGCCATTTCCTAGCCATTTCTAACTTGAGGTGTAACTAAGGAAACTATAGGGAGGCTTTTAAGTATTTGTTCCCACACTAAAATCTGCAGTAATCTTAACTGATGTCTGGAGGCTTTGAGAGCAGCAAAGACTAAGGCAGAGGTGTACAAGTTGTGGCCCTCCATATGTTGTTGGACTGCAACTCCCATCAGCCCTAGCCTGCATAGCCAAGGGTAATGTGGATGGGAAGTGCAATCCAAAAACCTCTGGAGTGCCACATGTTGTCCACCCTTGGACTAAAGAATAGAAGTAAACTTGGCATCGACACTGTTATAATTAATTTTTATGACACTATCAATACAAACTTAAGATACTCATTGGTGCTTTAAAGTACCTTTCTCTTATAATCTGTTTTTGTTACTCATGTTTATCCCCCGCTAAGCCACCTTACAAATCTACTATGGTTCTAAAACTCAAGTCATATAGCAAGGTGCACTTATTTGTTATCGCTTGTGACCAGTGCTAGCATGGTGCAATCCGAAATTGGCAAATGTATAAAACACACAATTGAATGTGCTCATATACCTGCTTTGGTATAGCATCTATTCCAGCGGCACTCTGGGCTGTAGCATCTGAGAAACATTTCTGCTAAGTAACGCATCTGGTAAGACATTCCTCAGGAACGTTTACTCTATCTTTGGAGCAGTAATTCATTATGAACAGCCGAGTGAGTACCACACTTTTCAGCAAGTATAAGCAGAATGCTTCCACTACAAATAGCAATAAAAGCCCAGAGTTCCATGCTATTCTCCCTTCATTTCAGTTGTTAGGCAATCATCACATATACTTTACAGTACTTCAACTGCAGTGAAAACTCCTCAAGTAACTCAGACACATGCACCAGGTCTCTCTACCCAAGCTGTTCTTAATTTATTCCAATGCTACAGCCCTAGGGGCTGAATATAGTGGGACTTATATTTTAGTAAATATGCATAGGATTCAGATGCTCATGTAACATTAGAATACTGTAGAGCCTTAGAATACCTGAGGCTGTTTTTAATTACAATCAAGACATGTAAAGAAATATAAAGAGACCTAGAGATATTTTAATCAAAATCTATGACAATGTATCTAAGACATTAATTCAAATTCTTGCAATCAAACAGGATTCAAGTACACTCACACTTTCCACAAACAAGTTAGAAATATAGACCTTTAAGGTTTGTTACTACAGCTTTATCAGGAAATAGAATCAGTTATCAATTTAAGGCAATTCCATTTAAATTAATTACTTCTCATATAGGCAAGCTAAACACGCCCATACTCCAGAAAAGATACATCTTTTTTGGAACATATGGGCATTGAGGAAAATCTGGTGTTAGTTATGTTTTGTGTATCTTATGATTTTATTTATTTATTACATTTTTATACCGCCCAATACCGAAGCTCTCTGGGCGGTTCACAAAAATTAAAACCATAATAAAACAACCAACAGGTTACTGTTGGTGTACTGTACAGAAGCTTTTCTTTTTAATTTCAGATTTGCCTGATTGCATTTGACTGGAATGACTAATTTTTAGATGTCTGACTCCCCCCTACCTTACTTTTTTTAATGGCATTTTAAAAAGTTGTATAAATAAACGAAAAACCCAAACATGAATATCTTAGTTCAATTCCTCCCACCCTCATTTCATGCAAATAGGATGTCGTTTTATCCTGCTACAGATAAATTATAGATAACCCATTGTACAAGTACAGCAACATCTGCCTTCCCATTCCCGACTTGCATTTTCCTGCTAAAACCTGCTATAAATGGATATAATGCTTAACATCTTCTATAGATAAGATTCTCATCAGTTTCCCAGAACCTATGCAAAGTACATTTGATCTCCCTTTTCCTTTCGTTAATCCCTCCTCATGCTGAATTGTTCACCTAAATACATCTGCTCTCTCTCTCTCTCTCTGCCCACCCCATCCCCACCAATATTTGCCTGCCATTTGTACCTAAGTCCAGGATCCAGTATTTACAGCTGCCAGGCTGCCCATTTCCACAGTACGGAGAATGAAGGGATTTCAGGCTGTCAATTTGCTCAACTCCGTTTGACATGGTTAGTTGTGAGCTGCTGCAAAATTCGTACTCCACCTCTGCACGCTCCTGAAGAGGATTTCCACACAGAGACGCTCTTCTCTTCCCTTTCCCACCAAGAACTCCCTAACCAAGAATTGAGGATAGCATATGTTCAAGGTTTCAGCTCTTTTAAAGCCCCTTGTCTTAGCTTCAGTGCAGCAACTCCCTTCAGGGGATGCTCTCCTCTGACTCACTGCCCAGTGCAGCTCCAGATTTCAGGCTTACACGTGGGAATAGCCAGATGCGATGGCTTACCCTCTACCGTAACTAGCCTAACTGAAGTTCAAGCAAATTCTTGGCTACACTGTCAACTAGCTCATTTGTTCCCTTTGGGAGGCTGTATTTCGGTTAGCAGGAAGGACCATGCATAGTTAATTTTCAAACACTTCTTTGCATGGGAGAAAATGAGGAGTCAGCCTATATAGCAGTGGGGCCTTCCAGTCAGCTAAAATGATCAAGAGCACATTGCTAAATCATGACCTGGACGCATCATATTCAGAAAAAAGATTAGGAATTGAAAATTTGAGTTAGGGATTTTTGTAATATACCTAGTTTCTCAATATACGGCCATCACAATGATGAACACTTAAAACTACATGCAAAAGGAAGGTAGAAATTGTTACAAAAGGTGAAAGGGGGTATGATTTGGTTACTTACATGTTTATTCCCTAGCCCTATTCTAGTGAGTGTTTAGGAGTGAGAAATCATTGTTCCACATCCACACATTACTACTTTAAGTAAAGGCAACAATTTTGCTATTCCATAAAACATGTCCTATAAGGCTTCACATATTATGTGTTTTCTATAGAGAAAGCTCATGTATAGGAGAAGCATGAAAAACTTGTGTAGCTTGTCAAATGCTGCAACAGCGTACACATCTATGTTGCTGCACATACACAATGTGTATACATGCTGGGAGGTGGCAGCCAATAGGGAGGCACAAGTTCCAAGTTCAACTTTCCTAAGCTGGATGCAATCAAGAGCAGTCACGTGGATGACTAGATATTCACAGAGGATAATTAAACTTTTGTTGAACATACTTTCCTTGTGCAATGTAATTGCTTAGAGCTGTCTCTTTCAGGAATTGCAATAAACAAGTTTAATATAATCTAGGAAGCAAAATCTGTACTGTCAAAAGAACTGCATTTTTGTTTTTGCTATTTTTAAGATAGCATCTACTATAACAGAACCCCAAGGCAGGCTATTAATAAGGTTCAACTCAGATGATCCTCCAAACCATGAAATGGAGAACAGGGAACATGCTGTAGGGTCCCATCATAGATAATGATTCCTTCTTCCAGTCTGGGTTGCTCTCTTTTCCAACGATGTCCGCACCTTGCCTCACAAAGGGGCAGAAGGTAGAGTAGGTCAAATAATATTAATAGGGGATCAATCCCTCTCTACTACAGATACATGAGAAGGGAAGGGAAGGTCTGGGCTCCCCTTTCCCCTGAGCAACTGTGAGGAGCATTGGGCTCAGAAGCCATGTCACTGAGCCCGAATGCTTCACCTCATTGACCATCTTGGACAAAAACAGAGGGCTTAAAGCAGTCTCTGGCAGGGAGGAGTTGGGAATTTGAGGGGAGGTGGCAAAGAATATATCACTCGGTAAGGGGACAAAAGAATAAAAAGGCTAACAGGGCAAAATCCTATTGTGATGTTCGTAAGCCTCCAAACTCAAAGGCTTATGGTCATCCTAATCAGGATGTGAGGAGCAGCAGAGGCAATCTTTGTCCCCTATTCTCCCACCCCACATTTTCACTAGATGGGCTTTTTAGCTTGTATTCTGACCTCTCCAGTCTCCTCCCATCCCTGCTCACTGAAACATCCCCTTTCCCCCTCTCCAAGGTCATGGGTCTGATGGAGGGGGCAAAGGTCTGATTCTCAGCTCCAAGTTCAGAGTGCTGACTCCAGCCTAGGATCTGGGAATCCAATCTATCATTGGATGCTATCTAGGGGCCATAGGATTGTTCCCTCAATTCTGCAAGCTCCCATATTTGTTCTGCTCTATTTGGAAGAAGGACATCAATAGAATAAACAAATTGGAAAGATAAATAAAACTCTTGGAATACTGGAAGGTAGCAGGAAGTCAGGGCTAACATAAGAGGAGCTAGAGAGTTAGGTTTAGTCCATACCCCAGAATGATCCATCTCTATACTCCCTCATGTGGAAAATGTATAACTTTCTCTTCAAGATAAAATTCTTAAAGTGACGGGGCAGCACTTGAAATAAGATACGACATAAAAACCAGTAAAATCAAGAATATAAAAATAGGGAGAGGGACAAATCAAAGAAGCATTTTTGTTTTGTTTTCCCACAATCAGAACTACAGAGCCAATACATGAACCCTGAAAGGCCTGCATAAATAAAAATCCTTAAAACCTTTATTTATTTATTATTGCATTTATATCCTGCCTTTTTTCCTCTAAGGAAGCCAAGGAGGCATACATAATTCTCCTCTCCATGTTATCCTCACAACAACAACCCTGTGAGGTAGGTTGGGCTGAGAGTCTGTGACTGGCCCAAAGTCACCCAGTGGGTTTCCATGGCCGAGTGGGAACTAGAACCCGGATCTCCCAACTCCTAGTCCAACACTCTAGCCACTACACCACACCTAGCAAATGTAACCACTTCTTTAAGCTTACCTGCATTGTTCTATATTCCTTTCCTTTCTTTTTAAAAATAGCATTGGGAAATTCATCTGAGGGGTACATAAGGTTCCATACTAAAAAGTAGATTTCTGTGAATTTAAGCTATGTTCATTAATACATTAACCTAGAAATAACTGTATTTTACAATGAAAGAGGAAAAGGCTGCTTTTGCTAGCTTCGAAACCACGTTTGTAAGTTTTAATGAAGTGGTCTAGAGTGCAAGCTATTCTCTTTTTTTTCACAATACCATTTTCAAGTCTTATAATTCAGTTTATCATTTTGGCACCATGCGACATTGAAATCATGCCGAATTGCTCAATCTCACAGGACGCAAGGCCACCCAATCTCAAAAGCCAGAAGGTCAGACATAAGGCTGCAACTGTTCAATGCTTGGATTAAAGAGTAAGTTACACAAATTACCAAGAATTTTATTTACAATGCGCATTTCCTGTAAGGAGAGGGAGTGCTTACTCATGAACTCAACAGCAAAGAATCATTACAGCCTGCCAGTTCCATCCTATTCTCCACCCTTCTTGAAATTTTCCTGGCCTTAGCCAAAAAAATCCACCCCGCACTCTCCCCAACAAGGTAGCTTTGGTAAATCATTTTGGGGTCAATACTTTGTGGGTAAATACAACGTGACATTAAAATAAATTCTGGGCAGACTAAGTTTTTCTTATCCTTACTGTACAATGTGCCTACAGTTTTAGCTCTACCAGCACAGCTGCACACTGCAGGATTTTGGTTTCTTAGGTTACAAACACAAAGATTGCCCTGTTCGCTGATACTCCCGTGATTCCCTCTACCCAATAGATAAAAAATTAGCCAGTTTGCAAGGAACTGAATGATTAGAAAACTCCTTCTTTTAGAAAGTATCTGGGGTATTATTTCATGTTGCTTCCTAATCTTGCAAACAAAGGTACTTTTTACTGGGTCAGCCAGACGTTGATCCATTTGAGTGCAAATGGCCCAAAGGCCTTTTCTTCCCAGTGCTCAATAACTTTCAATTCACTGCCTTCCCCAACAAGACACAGTCAACCGCTCAGTTTTCTTTGCTTTATCCTATTAAAGGGCTTTTCAGAATTGACAGGAGGCAGTTTGAAAGACCCAGGAATTGCTTCAAGGTGGTCAGAAAGCTGCATAAAGAATTTTGCCTGTTAACTCTGGCTGTCCATTAAAAAGAAGAGGCTATTAAGTGTGAACTGTTAAATGAAGTCATGATTGGAACAAGGAACATTCAGGTGTGGCAAATGCATTCAAGCTGATATTTTATCTTGATTATTTTACTGCCTCTCTCACTTCTAGTTCTTCTGTCTTGCCAAAACTGATGCAAGCGAATGAGACAATAGCACAATGGGAGATACAAACCTTAACAAGACATCAATGTGCCCACATTGATGACTAACCAGGATTTCATTTAACTGTCTCATGTTTTCTGAGAAGCTCCAAAGTAGAACCAAGAGAATGCAGCATTTCAGGTCCCTGTACAGTAAATCAAGTAATTGTAAGCAAAGCCCAGAGCTCCTGGGTAAGTTTGCCTTGGAACACTTATTTGTGAAATTATGGCTCAAACATACAGCTTTCAAACACCAATTCCACTTTAATGTTTCCAGGCACTGACAAGCACATATACATCAAAACAGGTAATTTAGTACCCAAATATCCTTAGGTGACTGAGCTACTCAGTTTCCTTTATAAACTGGCGAAGGATAACCATTTTTACATCACAGGAACACCAAAATCGCAACTAAACTACAAAATAGCTTGTCCAAAATTCCAGATTAAAACTCACAGAGCCATTTCCTATTCTTCTGCAAGCTTATTTATGAGTCTTTTAAATTTGTTAGACACCATTCAAGGAGCTGTCATGGCTGCCATTGAGAATCTACAACTAAAAGTTATTTTAGTGTTAGCTGATAGCATTTTTAAGTTTTATGACATTCAAGACTAACTTTCATGTTATAAAGGACAGAATAAAATTGTTCTTGCATTTATGTTGCGGCTGTCCACTCCCACCCCTGCAAAGTCAGTAGAAAAAAAGCCAACAGCCTCACCTGTGGAAGCATAGGTGGAAATCCAAAGAGCTACATAAAGTTCACTTAAAGAGGTATGCATCCTGTGGGAGCTTCCCCCCTTAAAACAGAAGTCCCCTCTCAACATTACAACACAATATATCACAAACCGCTCTTGAAAGTTTCCTCAACACTAAAAACAGTTTGCTATGTGGTCTAGTGCCATGTAGAACTAACTTTTACAAAATGCTGGCACATCATCACATTTTGCCAATATACATAATGAATAACATGGACAACACACACTCATACTCTCCCAAAATTGCCAAACATAAATGTACTAAGGTGCCCTGAGAAATTCTGTGTATATCACTTGAGCTACATCTAACTTTAAGAAGTAAGAATAATCAAACACAGGCAAGCACACATCAACCCTCTTTGGGGAGCTCAACCATTTATTTATTGCAGATATATAATGATTGTGTGTCACCCACTCCATTATTGAATTTATATTGTAATTGCTTACTTGTTTTGTTTTGTTTTGTCAGCTATACTTAATGTCTAGGGCATAAAGGCAGGATATAAATCTAAAAATAAGTAAATTGCTCAGATTGTCACTACCTTTCCCAAATTGTCATAATCCATTTATTCCTTGTCATATAGTAAACTAATCAAGTCATTCCAGGCTTGAGATATGCTTGGTTATCAAGGGTGGGCATGTTCATCATGATTTTTCAGTAACTGGAGCCAATTTAACTGCCCTCGTGACTAATATCTGGCGACTATAAATCACACTGATTTCTGGAACATCCTCTACTACTGTGGAAATTACTGTTTGTATTATTTAGCAAGAGACAGAAACGAAGTTGGTCATCATATAACATTCATAGTCTGATTTCATTCAATCAACAAATCCAGATGCACGGTATTATTTTTCATTTTTTAATTTGGTCATTTTTTAATCTTCGCAGTCACTTTAGTCACAAATCTCTAGAACATGTGGGGGCCTTCAATGTGGCCTGTGCAGGTGCCCAAGCTGCACCTCCCTGAATTTTGCTACTTCCCCTCTGCTGTTTGGGAGACTGTGATTGTGATGGGGAAGTCACCCCCGCACGCCTCCCTCCCCATGTAAGCCACATTCCACCCTTCAGCGCGGTAGCTCCCCACCTATGGAATTCCCTGCCTCTGGAGTTCAGGCAGGCGTCAACTTTGTATTCCTTTCGGCGACTCCTGAAAACTTCATTGTTCCAGAAAGCCTTTCCTTAATGACCAGTCAGGGTTCACGGTTCACTTTTCATTTTGCTTCTTTTAAAAATCTGTTTTAAGGTGTTTTTATTTTATTTTATCTTGTACACCGCTCTGAAATTTTGAATGGGGAGCAGTATATAAACATTGTAAATTAATTAATTAAATAAATAAACTGTCTGATGAAATTTTAGCTTAGAATTAATCCCAAGGATTGCCTTTATATTTAGAATATTAAGTAACACGTACACTGTGAGTTTTCAAAGCACTTCAGGAGTTCTCAGTCATTTTTCCCAGTATCCTGTAAAGATTATCCTGATATTTCAGGTGAGGCTCAGTATTAGTGGCCTCCTGAAGACCATTCAATGAATCCATGGCAGAGGGAAATCTGGGTAGTGCAGGGCAATAAGAAAATCCTACCCACTGGGAAGCCTCAGAGGAGTTAGACTTTTTAAGTCATTGTACCAGCAGGTCATGCAGGTGATGTGATCCTGACTATACGGAAGCAGCAGCAGCTTGGGTTCGCCAGGCCTGATCCACGTGCCTTCCAAGTCCAGGCTGGAGCAGAGCCAGGAGGAGGTGACACCTTCATGAGGGCTGCTGCTTCCCAGCATGCACATTTGCCTTCTGCAGCATCTCTCTCCCTCCTGTCTGGGCAGATGGCTGATCTGCCAGAGTTTCCTCATGCTTTTCAAGGCCCGGGCGCTGGCCAATCATGAGCTCCAGAGACCAGGTGGAGATAGATGACGATGTTATGGAAGGAGTAAGTTGGGAAGAGAGGGAGAGAGAACCGTTCATGGAGAAAGACCACTGGGGCCAGCGGGTCCTTGGAGGACATGATTGCACATGCAGCATGCCTGAATGAAAGGAAGTGGGGCGGCTGGATGGAACTGAGGCTTCTCGAGTCCGAGAGGGACAATGAGAGTAGCAAGGGCAATCAGTGTTGGATTCCTGTAGATCAGGGCTTGCAGGGATGAAACATGTTGACCCTGTTCAGACAACACACTAAGCCATGGATAGGCTGCTAACCCTTTTGCAGCAAATTGTTAGTGAGCATGTTTAAACTGTGGTTATGTAGCCGCCACACGACATGCCAAACCATGGTTCACACGACACGCTAAGCCACAATATTTAGCTCAAAATGCTTAATCACCGTGACTTGGTGTGTCATCTAGTTTGGCTATTAACGCCTGAGCTTGAACTTTTTCAATCTTTCAAAATTTTCTGCTTGTTTACATTGCTCAAGTTTCAGATTTTTAAAAATGAGCAAAATCGGTCTGGTAGATCTTTAGTAATAAGCATTACACTAATGTATTCTTCTATAGAGTACTATGATTTGGTTCTCGCTTAATTTTAAGAGAAGAAAAGTTAAGAGTTAAAAATTCTAACTCCCAAACGATTTAATTTACCGGGTCGACTTGGGATTGTGTCTTTCCAAGTGTATGTAGGAGACCAATGTGGAAAAAAATGGAAGGGCTGCATTCTCTCTCCAAGGCAAACTGTTATGAAAGGCTTGACAAATACATTAAACAGAACACAGAGTCTGTTCCAGTATATAGATGTCTTATACCAATTAAGCAAGTAACAAACGGCTCAGAGTCTAACTGGCAGTTTGTGTTCTGTAAGTCTCTTGTACAAGTACTCATACATATATTTTTGGTTGTTCCAAACAGTTTTCTCTGAAACCTCTCAGATTGTAAAATATTCTTACATACAGGGCTTCACAAATGTTGGCTTGACTTAATAGCCAGCCATTATTTGTGGTTGTCACTTTCCCTGCACACACAGAGAAGTCTATCTCTTATTTTGCACTGGCCTTTAGAGAAAAGTAGAAGCAGCACAATCTCTTTCACCATTTCTGCTTTCTCCAAAGACCAGTGCAAAACAAGAAGCCAACCTTGTTTCCCCTCACTTTGCTCCCACAGTTCTCTGTGTTCACTAGAGGGCAATGATGAAAGTTGTCCCCCATGCCTACCACAACGGAGAGGTTCTTTCCTCCCTCATCTGCAAATTACAAGGAAAAACTAATGAAGGAGATGGTGTAAATTGCATATGGCTACATGGCAATAAATGGATATGTTTGTACGCATGCTTTTAGAACTGGGAGTTGCATGACAGCATACCTGTTTCGGGGGAATGCATATAATATGTCCCACCATGATCCAGATTCTCTGCTAGGGCTATTAAATGATCGTAGCCAAATTATCACCTATATTTTCATTATCCCTCATCCATCACCTGGAGCTACTGAAAGATTCAGTGCAAACCCATTCTTATAACAATGACTGTGTAAAGCTCTACTTAGGATCAAATAGATTATTTCAGAAATCACAACCCAACACCTGCCATCAGTGATGTATTCAAATGTTGCACAAGGATTCAATCCCACATACACTCACAGCCCAAATGTAACATGGGACTGAAATTTGGGGAGAAGAAACAAAATTAGAACTGTAGGTTCTTCAAAATAAATTCATGAGGCAGCTCTTAGGACTTCTCCTAGGTTTACCATACTTTAGATACTGGTGTAGATTGAATGGATTTGAGGATCATAGTATTACCAAGCAAAATTGGCTGGACTAGCGAAGGAATGGGGGCTGGGTGTAATGATGCCAAGATAAGATGAGGGCCTGTAATCTGTGGAGAAATGCCCTTAGGAATTGGATCCTCCAAGATGATGTTAGGGAAAACACTTCTCAACCTGATACGCCCAGCTCAAGGTTAAACATTCAAGGCTTATTATCTTGAGACATTGATCTTTCCTACAAATTCATAGGGCTTTCACGAAACTTAGATTCCAGTTGATGCCCTCTGCATATCACGAGAGGAGATATTTAGGAATTCCATTAGCAGAACGAAAATGTGTCTTTGTTTGCAATAATATCAAAGATCTGGTACATCATCTACTGTTTTGCCCCTTGTATCTGGACACTAGGAAAAAGTCTCTGTTGTTTCATCTGCAATGTGCAGACCAAACATACCAGCATTTGACAGTGGAACTACTGGCTGGCAAATGATTATGTTAGCCATTTGCTGTGGCAGTAAAGAAGTTACATTCCCGTTTTAGTAAATATTTAATATTCTAATATACAAATCTAGGCTTTATATATTAACTAGGGCTCATTTTCCTACACCCCCACCCCACTGCCCCGCTTTAGTATATGGACTATGGTACTATGGTTCATGGTCTAAGGGCGAACTTTGTATTTTATTTTATGATTTAGTATCTTCTGGTTTATTATTTAATCTTTTACATTAGGTTTTGTTTATATAATTTTATCCCATTGTATAGCCTTTGGCTATAAACAATAAAGATCTTGCAATCTGCCAACCTACACTACCTAGGTAGTGCAGAATGCAGTTGCCACCAACGAGGGCCAATTAAGAGTGTAAACCCAACAGGAATCAAGCCCCCTGCAATTCCAGGTGGTGCTGACTGCTGTTACACAAAAGTATGAAAAAAGAAAAAGGAAACAACATGAAACTCTCCATCTCCTACCTTTGTGATTAAAGATGCCTTCCATCTCCATACTGCTTCTAGAGTGGGCAATGCAGAGAGATCCACAGGGTACGAGCCCTTCTGCAGCTGGGGACCGGTCAGTGGTTCGTACTAGGCACCAGTCAGGTTTGTCATGTGGCCGCTCTAGAACCTCCACTGTCTGACCACGGCGGATTGTCAGTTCATTGCTGTTGCATGCCGTGAAATCATGGATGACCACTGTCAACTCACAGCCTCCGGATAACTATAGAGGAAGACAACAAAATGAAGGAATTTCAGCGTTGTATGGTTAAGAATTCCGATGGGACATACTGCTCATCTTGTCAAATTTCTAACATATTGCTTGCAATGGTTCCAAAACAAAACAAACCGTTAAAGAAGGTTGAATTCTCATGTTACATTCTAACGTAGTAAAGTCACCACAACACAATTTTAATGAGCCAACTTCGTATGAGAAATAGTGTATACAGTATGATGCTGGTATGATGAGAGCAGATATTTACCTGAAAAATAACTGAAAGTTTGAGTTTGCTCTACAATAGGACACAAGAGCCAATATCCAAGGGACGCTTACACCATCATCGCTTTTTCTGCACTCTGTCGATATTGTTGTGCAAACGGCCCCCACTGCTAGCACAACCACGATATAGTGCCTCCCAGGGGAACCCAAAACAAACAGAAATGTTCATTTCTGAAAGAAGGCAGGTTGGCAGAACCTGCATAAGAGATCTCTGCCAACCTGCTTCCTTCCAGAAATAAGGGTTTACACTTGATTGGGGGATTTCTCTAGGAAGGGCTAGATCTCCTTTGCATAAGCAGCGGGGCCCATTTGTGCAATGGAATCGGTAGGATCCACTGCTCGCAGAATGGAATCGACAGGACCCACTGCTCGCAGAATGGAATCGGTAGGGGCATAAGCGCCCCGGGGCGTTCAATACTGCCCAGGAGCTTGCACCATATGAGGGCATATGCAAAATACTCCCAACATAAACCAATGTCATAAAATAAGAGTCCTACCGTATTTCTTCGATTGTAAGACACCATCGATTGTAATACGCACACTAATTTCAGTACCATCAACAGAAAAAAAACCCTAAGACACACCCGCGATTCTAAGATGCACCCCATTTTAGAACTACAAGTTCAACCGCAGCTTTTAAAGCTCAGCTAAAAACTTTTCTTTTTCCTAAAGCTTTTAAAACTTGATTTTGTTCTGACTTTATACTGTTAGTTTTACCCTACCCAGTGCCTGTTTACCCTACCCTGTGCCTGTTTGCATTCTCTTCCCCTCCTTATTGTTTTATTATGATTTTATTAGAATGTAAGCCTATGCGGCAGGGTCTTGCTATTTACTGTTCTACTCTGTACAGCACCATGTACATTGATGGTGCTATATAAATAAATTAATAATAATAATAATAATAATAATAATAATAATAATAGAGATGTTTATATGGGGGAAAAAGTGCGTCTTAGCATCGAAGAAATAGGGTAATTATGTTACCACGTATATGGGATGTCATTCAGTGATCCACGCATATGTAAGCAATTGGGATGGATTCCCCTAGAACTTTTACTTTATGCTATTGCCACAGTGCTATTATTAGCCAAGAAAAGGGATTTCCTCTTTTGAAAACAATGCTTCATTCTAGGATTCCTTCTTCTATCAGGGAAGGTGATGCAATATCTCAGAGTCCATATAGTCACACATGTGATACCGAATTGTAATTCTATAATGGTTAATTTAGCTGCTGACATAATTATATAAATGAGTTACATAGTTTGTTATGAAGCAGCTGCTTTGCCTTTCCTAAATTCCAATACAAATAAATTCTCTGTTAAACCACATCATGTTATCGTTTGTAGCTTGGCTTCAGTTTTGCACTACACACAAAGCAGCTGGTACTGGGTTAGTTCCCCTTCTGTGCCTGGTAGTTCACAACACAAAAGGGGGATCAAATCAGTTACTTTCTTTACTGAGGGACTCTCTCCCGTGTTCTTTCTGGTTTAGTGCTCTGACACAAAACTGAAGGCACATAAAATACTGTGGGGATGTCTTTGGTCATCCCACACAATAATGTGTCTTGCTGAGTAAGGAGTACATGAAGCATCTGCCAGGCAATCATGAAATAAAAAATGTACAGGATAATTCCTCCCTTCCTTCACCACACACTGTATTTGGTCAGGTTGTCTGGAATTCTCTCAGACCTTTCCCATGACCACTGCCTGCCAGTTTTGCTTTCTAATAGTAGTTTTGCAAAGAGGGGGTGGGTGAAGGAAGAGGAGGTAAAGAGAAGCCTTATGTTTCTCATAATGAAGTAAAATAAATCAGCTTGCACCGTCAAGTCACAGGCAGGAATTAATCATGTTGCTCCTACTTAGTCTCTCAGGACAGTCTCCACTCAAGTTATGAGGTGCATGCTTTCAGAGACATGTAGCCTTCCACTTGTTAAGTGTATCTGGGGTGCCCTTCCCCACCCCCACCCCCACTTATCTTCTGGTTATATTAGCTCTCAGTCCATTCAAAATTATGCCAAAGGGAGGATTTTGTGAGGGGGGAGGAGAGAGGCAAGGAAAAGCTCTCGGATTTTTTTGGCACTGATTTATTTTTATGGCTCTCCTTAGACTGAAGTCAGAAACAATTGAAAACAGCTGTATGCCTGAGGGGGTCTGAGAAAAGGGCCTTTTTGATTTAAGAGTTTGACCACAAAGTGTCAAAATGTAGGCCTTGTAAGAAAAAGAAAAATAAGAACCTTGTGAACAGAACATTCTTGTTTTATCAACCTGAATGGATCATTCAAAACTGGGCTCTACCAAATACTGTTGGGTGCCTGGAACATGTCCATTTCCACACAGAGCTTTGTGCCCCTGCTGGTTTGGTGCTTTAGGAAACAAAATTGTACAAATAAAAAGGGTTGGAGGTAGTGGAGGGAGGAAGAACTATAGTGCAGTAAAAGGAGAGATCAGGAGAACAGAACCCATGGGTCACATGTAGCCTTTTGCTGCTCTCTTTTAGCCCACTGAGCCTGTAAGTGCCCCACCCAGTTTTCCGTGAGTAGCTGGGCTGTGGGCAAAGCAAACATCTGGAAAATCCTCCCTAGTGTGGTTCAGGAGGCGGAAAATACAACATCCTTTAAATGCCTCCTGATAACATATCTTTTTAGACAGGCTTTCCCTGGACTATAACTTATGTTTTAAAGTTTTAAATCTTGACTTGTTATATGTTATAGTTTTAATTTTAAACTGTCCAAAGAGCCTCAGCTATTGGGCAGTATAAAAATATCACAAATAAGATAAAAATAAATAAAATCTGATCAGCAATCCAGTTAGGATCATGAGAGGGCTTTAGCCTATATCCTCTTCCAGCGACCTCCAAATATTTGGGAACACCTGATTTAATGCTGCTAATGGCAGTGAGAAAAAGCAAGACCAATATTATGTGCTGAGGGAATAGCCTTCTTCCTTCCCAGCAACCCTGTAGCATATGTATGCGAGTGTATGTATTTGTGTATGTATATGTACGTTTGTGGGTGTATGCGTGTCTGTGTATGTTTTTTTGACACTATCGCCGGGTAGGTAGCCAGCCAGCCAAGTTGTATAGTTATGTGTTTACACACACAGACAGTGTGTAATCCCTGGCCCTGCAGTTGGCACTGTTATGATGCCTTCAGGACTGAAAAGGTTGTGTACCCGAGTTTAATGCTTCGCATATGGAAAATCCTTAGTATTTCTGATTAAAAGAATTTCAGACACCAGAAGTGGGAAAGTAATCTGTCCAAGTAGCGCTGTATGGAAGATGATACTTAAACATTTTCTTTCTCCCCCCGCCAAAAAAACTATGGGGACTAGAAGCTTTTTTAAGAAGAAAATTCTCTAGATTCTGTGTAAGCTACTACACTATGTGAGAACTGACATTCCAGATTCTCAGTATTGCTGTGATAATTCCTTGACAACATGTCTGCAACTGGCAGACAACCTATAATCTATAATTATCCAAGTATAAAATAAAAATAAAAAATCATGAGAGATATTAAGTAAGATGATGTAGAATTTTATGCTGTTTTCTTGACCTAAAAGTTTGTGGGTTAACAATCTCCCAATCTTCGGAGCAGAAGAAAATTAAAAACACGTTTATAAAAGCCTTCCATCAGCGAACAATTCAAAGTGCTCCTCACTGCTTCAGAGAAACTGCATTCATTCCTGAGGAAGTTGTATCAAAGTGGGAAGCATCATAAAGATAAAAGCTTGTTTCACACAATGCATTACAAAGCATAATGACATAGCTAAGAGCTATTTGGGAGAGCAGATGGAAGTGCAGTCTTGTTCAGTTACCTGGTAATTGAGAAGTAAAGGGCTGAGAGGCCCAGACCCCAAAGCAGCAATCCTATTCACACCTGCCTGGGAGTAAGCCATGCTGAACACAGTGGGGTTTACTTCTGAGTAAATATGTATAGGATTGCATTGAAAATCTATGAGGGTAGGAATTTCAGCTCAGAATGTGCAATTTTCGGGCTAGCATGCCCCACTCTGACTTTAGATTAGGATCTCATGTAGCCCTACTACAAGTGGTGGGGCAGTCCTTCTTCACAGCTCTAGTGTGAATGTGGCCCTAGGACTGCAAACCTGTGTTTCAAAATTTTGGCACCTCAAGGGTTTCTGGTCATGTGCAGAGTATTACTTCCTATAAAGTACTCTCTCCCCACACACACTCGCACACTGTAGACGCCCCCGAAAAGGGATAGTTTTAAAAGCATGTATAGTAGAGGAATTCTATGGCATGGTGGGCTTTTCCCATCTCCCACCGAGTAGTTAGCTTGCTCACTACTGTTTGCTTAAGAGGGAATCTATGTTAGGCCTGCTCCAGCCCTCAAACAGCTCAGTGGTTGCCCATAAACAGTTGTTTCAGAAGGCTGATTCTGATGTTCAAGAGAAGCAGGATTCTCTGCACTTCCTATTTTGTATTTTGAACGTCAAAATTAGCCAAGGAATCTGTATGTTTTAAAGAACAGCTACCAGAGAATATTCCAGCAAAAATAAGGGCATAGAAAACATTGCAGGGAAGTCACATCAGCTATTACAAAAGTGACAGAGTTTGTTGCCAATTACTTGGCAGCAAGCATCAGTACCACTTTGGAAGATACTGTTATTTTATTATCACACTCATATCTTGAATTAGTATGCTCTTAACAGACCATTTTTAACCACCATTGATCGACAGTCCCATTCCTCAGCCAAGTCAAGGCTTTCCCACCATCTCATTTACTTGTTTACGGATTTATATACTCCCTTTCCGCCCCAGATGGCATTCAAGGTTTCATATCACAATCAAAATAATCATGAGGAAGATAAAAGAAGGAGGAAATTCAGCAGCACAGAGCTGAACCAACCTTGGGCTCAAAAAGAATTAGCCACCTTGCTGAGGGAACTAGGCCTGTTCTATTTACTATGATAAAAAGGCCTGCGCAGCCCGTGGGCCTGAAAATAGGGGTAGATGCTCTTTTGGGGAAATTTTAGTACTTGCTAATAGATTTTAAGGGGATAATACTAATTCAAAATTTATTTATTTATTTATTAAATTTATATACCGCCCCATAGCCGAAGCTCTCTGGGTGGTTTACAAAAGTTCTAAGTACTTTGTATTTAGAACTTATTGTAAAATGCTTTGAACTATATTTGTTAGAAGAAAGATTTAAGTTAGTAAATATTCTATTCAGCTGTCAGGTTAATTTTCAATAAGCCATCTAAATTTAACTCAGAATTACATTTAAATAACTAGATAGTTATTACACTAAACAAATATACAAATTCCACCACAGTTCATTAACTGTCTCATTGTGCAAAAAGAAATAAAAATTAAACAATAGATTTTTCTTATTTCATAAACGTTTTGGTATAGAATTAAGTTATATACCAGATTCAATTACCAACTGCTTTGCTAACTCAGTTTTGGTGAGTTTGGAAACCATTCAGTAAAATATACTGCACATAGCAATTTTATCCAAGTTTCCCTTCTCATTGGTTTACGGTAGATTTGCTTTCCTAGAAGATGCACAGCCCTCTTCTTGACCAAGCATTTGTTCACTGAACCACATATTATGATTTTAAATGCATATATCAAAAAAGATCTCCAAAAGCTGATCTTTCTTTACTTTTTTCCTTCTGGTTAACTTATTAAAATTGATTTCTGAAAAACACTAATTGGTTAGTCAGTGCTGCTATTAATGCGACCTCCTACATTCTTCTCTATAAAGCCTTTATATCAGAATAAGAAGCAGTATACGGCACAGACCTATTTGGGCATTCACCGTGCTCCTTGTGATTAGAATCAACAACAACAACAACTTCCAATCAGGCCATATGCATACAGAAACATAATACAATACTCATCTCAGCCAGAGGCAATTCCAAAATACAAAGTATTAATAAAGTGGCTAACAAGAGGAAGTTAAACATTTTGTAATCCTGAACAATATTTGCTAACATATAAGTTAAGTCTGTTATGGCAGCCAGTGACTTCTGTTTGTTCAGAGCCTGTTTGACAAACTTGGCAGTCCTATATGATGCATAATAATCTGTACCAGCCAATAGTGATAGAGTTATGCTTAGAGAGGAGTTATCCTCGAACCCAACTACTAAGGGCTCAAGATATTGCTTCTCAGCTCTGTGTACAATGGGCATTCTGCTAGTTTAGAATCGTGTGAGGGGAAGAGTGGAACCACATTCACTACCCAAACCCCTCCATCGCATCTTTGTCTCTTGACTCTGCTGCCTTCCAGGCGTTGCTAGGGAAGGTCTGAAGAAGGAAGTCTGTTCTATACGGGTAAGCCATCCATACAATTTAAAACCCTAGTAACAGCCCCTTAAAGAGTATAGGCTATCTTCCAGTTGCAGTCATGTTGTCATAGGAATATCACTAATATGGTGATGTTGCATACTAATTGTGTGTGTGTGTGTGTCTGCATGCATGTACATCTGAATATGGTCATATTGTGCAACAAAGGGATGCAAACTATCCATCATCCTGCATACATTTGCTCGTTATCCTAGGTGTACACTCCAAGACTTCTGCATTTTGCTTACCTAGGCAGCTCAGAAATAACCCAGGGTAAAATCCAGAGTAGATCCACTGAAATGAATGGGACTTAAGTTAGTCAGTACTAAGTTAAGTTCCATTCATTTCAATGAATCTACTCTACGTAGCCTTTATGTTGGATTTTACCTCTGCTGTTTATCTGATGCTGAAGCCTAAGGTGAGATTTGAACCCCTGCTTTTACTAGGGGGCTTTGCCTATCAAGTCACTAGAGTCGTTTATTTGCCTCATGCTTATTTTATTTATTTATTGCATTTCTATACTGCCCAATAGCCGGAGCTCTCTTGTACAAACAACAGGGAATTAAAGCAATATGATATGTAAAGCAGCCTGTAAAAATGCTACACAAATAAATACGAAACATGTGAATATAAACATAAAGACCCTTAGTCAAAAAATCTTCGTTTTGAAGATTTTTTACTACAAAACTGTACTACACAAAGAACTTTCTGCTGCTCTAAAAAATTGCAAACTTCCCCGAAGACCCTAGATTTATTCTGTCACAACACCCTCTACTGGCTGCGAACTAAAAAGTAAATTCTGTTAACAAAGAACTGAAATCGGCACCATTCTACTAAGAAAAAAATCTCACTTTCTCTACTGCACTGTGAAGCTTATACTTCGAAGTTCAGATCACAGATTTGCTACCTGACATTCCCTTCAGTATCATATTTATTGGGGAAGCCACTGATATTCTGGGAGAGAGTCCTAATAGTGAAACAAGCATGGAAAGGCCAGTCCTGGAGCCAGAAATGTTGTGGTGACTGTTGGATCCCGAGGGCACAGGTGTGGGAAGGGGCATCTCTACCTATTAAGCGGAAAGTACGTGTGTGTCACGTATGTCCTGAAATGTTTACCCACTTCTACATATGGTACTGCCTTAATGCTGTTCACCCAGACAGGTCTTCGTGTACATGGATCAGAAAAAAATCTCAAAACATGAATTTTGGGGGTTTAAGTATTTTTAAAGAATTTAATAAAAAAAACACCTAGGTTTACGCCTACAGTTCCCAGCGTGCCTTGGGCGGAACTCCCAGCATGCCTTGTGTAGGAGGCCTGACTTACTGGCCTTTGGCAGCCATTGTGATTCCTAAGCTCAGTCTCAAGCAGTCAACACAATTCCACATAAAAGGAAACAACCCACATAAATGGGCTGCATCCATTTGCAGTGCCTCCTTCCACCTGTCATGTGTGGTTTTAAAATCATAACTAGATACAACAGCTTGTCTTGGGGCGGCTGAACTCTGGACATGCTCAAAGGCACCCCGTCCTGATATTGGTTTTCTCAGAAACTGAGGAAAGCACACACGCAGCCTTCACCCTTAAGAGGGAGGGAGGGAAGGAGGAAAGGGGAACACTCTATGCATGCCCAGAAACAGGCTTGACGAAGGGGGGCAAGTGCCTGGCCCAGTCCCAGACCTTCAGTGGAGGCTCCTGATGGAGCACTTCGTGGGTGAGAAGTGTGGGCTGAGGCAGTTGCAGCAGAACTTGGCCCATGCACACACAAACACAGTTTTCACTGGGGCAAGGTGTTACCTCCTTCTTCCTCTTCCCCTTCACCATTGTTTTTTCTTTGTACTACTCAAATCTCTGGGTTCCACCAAGCAAGCTGATACTTCTCTCTTATGTATGGATGGTGCTGCTTTGGCTATGTAAGTATCAGCACTCACTGCTGAAGGAAAATAACAGCGAATAGTGACAGCATGTTTTTCCTTTCTCTGTAAGTAAAAGGACTTGATAAATACCTTTAAAATGGGAGGACAAAATTCAGGGAAGGAGTCTCGAATATTTCTGAAGGAGGCTGGATTCCTGCAAATCTTTGTGGCTATGATACTGGGGAAGACTAGATATTTTGATTATATATCTCTCTATCTACAATGAGAAAGATGTTTTACTCTTATGGAAACAGTTTCTAGAATTTGTATTATTAAAGGGGAGAGGGAAAACACCCCCAGAAGAAGTAATAAGATTCTGGAAATATGAATAAGATCCCGAGGTTGAGGGGAGCACATTTATGTTAATTATGATTATGTTAAAGGGAATTAAGCTAGAACATATGTTTATTAAATTGTTTACTTTATATTATTGTGTTTTATGTGGTATTGTTTTATATTGTATTGTTGTATTGTTTGGATATATTAAAACAAATTGAAAAAAGAAAGAAAGATGTTTTACTCCATTCTTTACTTTTTTGTGGAAGCTGCAAGTTTTATTTTTGAACAGATTTGGTATACAGGAGCAGGCAAAATACTATTGGCTACTCAAATTCTTTTTTAACTTTGAAAAAAGACACCTATGGTGTGTACAGAAGATAAAATAAGGTGACATAATCAACTTGGATCAGATACAGTTTCTTCAAGGTATTCCAAATGAAATGTGTCCTATGGAATTGGTACACCTTTTTTCATTAATGCTACCTGCTTCCGGATAGCCAAAGTCTAGATCAGGGTTAGGTTACCTGGGGACCTCCAGATATATTAGACAACAACTGCCATCTTTCCTGCCCATTGGCCATGCTGGCTGGGGCGAATGGGAACTATAGTTCAAAAGATCTGGAGGGCACCAGATTGCCTGGTCTAGATTATGAGGGCTAATTTGCATGATGCTGGTCTGTACAGGATCTTGTCCCTTTAAGGCCCATTATGAATCTATGTACCATTGACTAGAGTATGATGTCATAACTACCTTCATTCAATTATATAGTATGAATTAATAGTTCTGCAGCTAATTGCCATCCCCTTGACGTATATTATAAGAGAGATGCTATCTGAAGAGATGGAAAGCTTTACATACAGGCATGCTTAAGAGCCAGGGTGAACAAAAGAAAATCATGTACTGGGGCCACTTAGGAATGTATCTACTGCAGACTATAAAGAGCTAGGCTTGTATTTTATATACAGCGACACAGAAAGCATCTATGAGACCTCTCAAGAAGGAACAGCTGCGATCTTTTCGCAGAGGTCATTATCTTGGCCCAGTTCCTGTTCTGAAGACACATTATATGGTTTGACTGCTGAAACTAAGTGGGGCTGGCTATGAACAGCGCCTGGATGGGAGACCACCTGGAACCACATCTAAGCAGCTCTATATTCCTTGGAGGAAGAGCAGGATATAAAAACAACTACAATAAACATAAAATGCATAGATAAATGCAGTTCAGATTTCTAGCCTCTGTGTGCTTTGAGCTCATTTATGTGACGTTTGAAGCACTGGCAGAAAACACATGCATGATTCCCATGCATGACAGGTAGGGATGTCAAGAAATCCACAACAGAATCAAATGAGTTCAGATTTCTATGAATCTGACCTGTGGATTCTGCAGTGGATTTGCTTTTCCTGAGTTGCACAGATTCCATGGAATTGTGGATTAGTCCCCCCACCCTTTCCTGAATTTTACACAATTTTACTGTTAGAAAAGTATATAATTTTTTTTAAAAAAAAACAACTGGCCAAAAATGTGCATTTCCCCCAAAGGCTAAACATTTTGGGTGGATCTGCACATTTGGTAGTGGGGATTTCTTACATTTGCACAAATTTGGGCCATTGGAAAAATCTGATTTGGTCAATGGGTGGACGGGAGAATGAAAGGCACCTGACAAACTGCAAAACGCATGCAGCATGGATTTAATAAAATCTGTACATCCTTAATGGCAGATAGTGACAGTCACAGCAATTGCTTGCCAAAAGTTCTAGAAAAAGGAATGTGCATTTTTTCACTGAAAACCAATTCCTGCTTTATCTTACCTTATCACTGTCTAGTGTATTCTGGGAGGTTCGTGATGCAATTGAAATAGTATCAGGCTGACTACTGCCTTCTCCTTGACTATCCAGGTCTTCTCCATCTCTGGAAATATTGAGAGATTAGGAGTCATTCACTGGAAAAAGCATTATCTGTTTGCTGTTAGTAAATACTCATCTTCATGTACAAAAGCAGACATTCAAGTAGAACTGTAATAACATGCTATGCAAAACCAGCTATAAGTGACATGAAATGTGCTGTAAGATACATTTTAGTACAAGCCAAAACAACTTGACAAGTACATCCGACATACCCACATCTTGAAAAGCCATGTACAACAGCATTTAGAACAAGAATCAGAGTAGGCTTCAACAAAACAAGGCATGCATTCAAGATCCTATTCTGTGTAATTAGACCTACATTTGAAGACCTCGCAATTCTGGGACCTAAGTTACCAAAGTAAAAAAAAACGAAAAAAACTGGAGAATGCGATTTCCCAAAAAGAGTTAAACCACATAGTTAAGATAGATCTCAGGAGTTGACAGTCTGGAAATGCATGACTTGCCATTCTTTGAAGTTGATTGGGACTCTACTAACCTTCTCCCCTTCTGTTTTGTTGTTGGTGCAGTTTTTGGAATGTGGATTGGCTCTTTTAAGGCTCCTTTGAGATGAATTGTCCTTTCTTGTATCACCTCTCGGATGTGCTTGATCCAGTCTTGTTTATTCTCGATACTGGAAGCCTTTAAGTTAAAATACGTTACTTGCTTTAGTATATAAATAAAGGCAGGGTTTTTAAAAGTGTCTTCCTCACTAGTCAACTTCACGTATAAACGAAGCATGATGCATACCTGGCTGTGTTCATTTCTAGTACTATATTTGTGATTAGAGTTGCAAAATGATATTACTTCACTAAATTAGTTGTAAAAACAAGAAATTCTACTTCATATATTGCTATATAATTTGCTTTACATACAGGTGACCTGGAATCTATAGGCTCAACACAAATGTACCAGAACACATAGATATATTAGGTGCCTGTGGAACGTTCAGTCATCATGAGTAGGTATTTCTAGTTTCTGAATAAATCCTGCATCCGAAGAAGTTGACAGAGAAGGAAAATATCACACAGCTCTGTGATATCACACTATTCACAAGACTTGCTAGTTGTATAATTCTGCCATAGATAAGTAACATGGTCCTTATAAACTTCCATTTGCGATCTTGTACAAACCAGCAATTGTGTGAAAAACAAGAGTAGCTGAATCACAGATGACTATTCTGAAACCCCCATATGCTAGTCATTGTAAAGCCATTTGGATTCAATGGCTGCAATTCAGTACTGGTAGTACATTAATGCAGTAGGCATTTCCTGTTGCCTGATATGGGAAGGGAGAGAGACCAATATACTCTTTTCCTCCCCAGCTAGCTATGTGAATCCCAATGCATATGTGAGGCTCTGAAGTATGTTCAAGGATGACAAACAACAAACAAGATCACACACTTAAAATTATTAATACTTCCCAATTACCTTTAGCACAATTTTGTTGTCTGACGTAGGGGTCCTTCCAACCCACAGTGCAAATTTGCAAGGATCACCTTCCACATGCTCGGTGACACCTAACTCGGAGGTCTGAAAATTAAGGGGGAAACTTTATATTCTTCTTGAATTACCATAGGCAAAACGTTTTGTAACCCAAAACCACATTTTTAATGAATTTAAAAACTGAGGTATCCTGTTATAAAAAATCACAAGTCCAATAGTCAAAACAGATGACAAACAACTGTGAGAGATATTTTTCCCTGACTGGACCTTCAGTCATTTCCCCCCTTTCACCAGTATCATTAAATGCTCAAGTAATTTCTAATATCTGCTCTGCAATAATGCTAAATAGAAAGCTGAATTTGTCATACATCTTTGCCAGATGGTTTGGCTAAGCATCCAGTAAATTATTTGCTATACTTTTAAATGTTTTGAGTAAATAGAGTTGTATAACTAGGAATCTTAGGACTCATTAAACATGGCATAGATATTTTATCAGCAATACTTTATCTCAATTGCTAGCCTCGGAATCATACTACTTTGAGATAAAAGTATTTGTAGGTAATGACAGTTATTGATTTATAGGGTATTTTATGATAGTAAACAATTAATTATCTTCTATTCTAATCTACTTTACTAGTAACCTCTGTGGGTGTTGGGATAAGGACTTTCCAAAGGTAACAGTTTATTTAGACTATTTAGCCACCTACCAAAAAATAATTTTAAAAAATAGAATTTTATTTTATTTTTTTGTAAGTGTGATCAGGTATCAATCTGGGACCCATTATTTCACTGGTATTTTCAGAAGATTTCTGTAGCCCCAACTAGCAGGTTTTATTCCTCTATTTCCTTTTTGCATTCTGTTGCAAATGTCAAACAGGATACTTCCGAATGAAATAGTAACTCTGCATTGGACAAACAGAGGCTTTCAATAATACCAGACAAGAAGCAGAACACTGGAACAATTTCAAAAGTCAAAAAAAAGACAGCATGTCTTGATTTTGTTCCTTAACATGCTGCTGTTGACATTCAGTTGTAGATCACTCTCACTTTATATGGTTCAGTGGAATAAATTCATGAGGCTCTTCATCTCTAGGTCAAATCCTGGTTCAGGACAAAAGTTATCATGTTTTGTTGTGTCAATCAAAAGCTTTCACACAAATTGGTGTGACTGGCAGTCTGTGCCCTGAAGATATTCTTCTGTCTACTGTATGCCTGTTTCTAGGTCACAGTTGAAGAACAGTACTAGGAATGATGATGATGATGATATTTATTTCTTACCCGCCTCTCCCTCTGGATCGAGGCGGGGAACAACATTTAATACAACAATACCATATAAATCAAATGCATAAAACTGATTCAAAACATATAAAACCAATACAATACAATTATCGGACATCTTAAAATTCATCCGGGTAGGCATGCCAGAAGAGACTAGTCTTTATAGCTGCCTTAAACTCAGAGAGAGTATTAAGTTGACGAATCTCTCCCGGCAGGCCATTCCACAGTTTGGGAGCTGCAGAAGAGAAGGTCCTCTGGGTAACAGTTGTCAGCCTAGTTTTGGCTGACTGAAGTAAATTCTTCTCAGAGTACTTCAATGTGTGGGGCGGATTGTACGGGGGAAGGCAATCCCGCAGGTAACCTGGACCCAAACCACGTAGGGCTTTAAAGGTAATAACCAACACTTTATACTTCACCTGGAAACTAATTGGCAGCCAGTGGAGTGATTTTAATATTGGTGTAATATGGCCACTCTTAGGTATGCTGGTGACCAAGTGTGTCTGCTTGAGATGGCAGCTTTCACTGTATTCCTGTACCCACACTCTGATTTCCAACACATTCGCTTTTCAGTAAAATGTATATACAACGGAATTCCCCGCCCCCCAGGGAACAGTCTCTTGAACCATCTGTCTACTTCTTAAGTCATCCAAAAAACTACTGAGAAATTTGAGTTGCTTTAAGAAAATCCTGGAATGGTAGCTACCATGTTTTAAAGCTCCATGTGTCATTAACAACTAGACTTGGCTGTGTTCTATTCAATTTAATTGTAATTTTTCAAACTTACAAACAGTTTGCTCTTGTAGATGTATTTGCTTCTCCCACTTGAGTCTTTCACTTCCTTACTAAAGACCAGTGACATCTCAAAGAGGAAAAGATGCCTCTCACGGCCTTTCCGGATCAGAGTTTTGGGGTCCCATACTTGGAAGGATTCCTGAAGGATGAGCTCTCCCTGAGATTCAATGTTCTCATCAAAACCTAGGAAGCAAGTTGAAGCAATTCAAAGAAGTCATAAGAAACAGTAGGAACAACAACAACAAAGAAAGCACTCAAAGAGGATCTAGTGATCACATCTACACTGCTCAAGCTTCAGTTTAATAAGAATGAGCAAAATCAGTCTGGTATAACTTGAGAAGCCTTATTCTTATATAAGATGGGTAGTATGTTAGTCCTACACAGAGTAGGCCCATTGAAATTAAAAATTCATGGTAGTAACAGCTAACTTAAGTCCCATTCATTTCAATGGGGCTACTCTTTGGATGCTATCCTATGATAGTTTCTCATAAATGTAAGGTCACGTTTAATTTCATAAACAAAAGTGACTTCATCTAGCCTAAGATTGAAATATTCCCTACTGAGGAAGTAACACTCTAAACTGTCTTTTAAAGCAAACATTTGAGACCTATCAGTATTGTGAAAGTTCTAGAGTTAAAATACATTGACACCGATGTCAACTGCACCGTAGTGACAGAAAGAAAGTCAGGCTACTTCTATTTTGAAAAATAATTATGTAATACCCTTGCACAAGAACTGGAAAGAAATGAATTCAAGTTACTGTTTTGCTAAACATGAAGCAAGTAGAAAGAAACCAATGTTGAAATCCAGCCTGCAGGGCAGCAAGGTTTTTTAAGAGGTGCAAATCCAAGAGAAGTTGTGCTTGCTGTCAGGTCAAGTGATTAGAGCTGCCCCAAGATATTTGATGTCGCAACAGCAGCATAATCAAAGAACAGTGTTCCAGCATCTCTGAGATGGTCAAAGGAATCCTAGGATGTACTTCTCAGATTGTATACTACTTCATTGGGGTCGTAGCCGTAGCTTTTAAGCACTTTTGCTTAGTAATTCCTAGGCAGCTAAATAGAAGTTGAAATTTCAGAGCCAATATTATGATGGAGGGGTGGGTTTAGCATGGTCCTCCTCCTTGTGTTTCCTCTACCCTAAAACAGAACACCTGAAGGGGCCTTAAATCCCATTAAAATAACTTGTTTGTCTCAATTCTGGTTCCCAATTCCCATAGCAAGTGTCTCTCAAGTAGCCATTTGGAGCCCATCTACTGCCTTGGATTTCCATGTCTTGCTACTGTAAAGAATATGTGACAATAATCAGAAGAAATCACAAATCCCATCCCTAGTATCATGTGGAAGTTGCTTTATTTATTAGGCCCACATAAAAGATATTTAGCTTACAATAAAGATGCAGCCAATAAGCTCAGCTAAAAACGTTTCTTTTTCCTCAAGCTTTTAAAACTTGATTTTGTTCTGACTTTTATACTGCCTGTTTGGTGCATTCTCTTCCCTTCCTTATTGTTTTATTATGATTTTATTAGAATGTAAGCCTATGCGGCAGGGTCTTGTTATTTATTGTCTTACTCTGTACAGCACCATGTACATTGATGGTGCTATATAAATAAATAAATAAATAATAATAATAATAATAATAGGATAAATGGAATTAAGCTCTATGTACTTGCCATAGAAAGCATCAAGCAAAATATTAAAACTGGCAAGAAATGGCAAACCAATATTTGTATCATGTCCATCACTGCCTCTCAAAGCAGAAAATGTAAGTATATAACAATAAGAAATCATTTTCTTTAACAAGTTGTATTACATAATACATTAAAGGACACAAGTGTCAACAGATGGATTAGGAAAGCTATAGATCAGCTCCTAAAAGGAAGTACTTTCACTGATGATGTCAACATGTCAGCTATGCAAATATTCAACAGAGTTTGTTTAAACAACTGATCTCTGTAAAAGAAACACTGGAATATTCCATAGAGCCTGCCCACATACATCCTGACAAGATGACTGCTAATGACAGATTCCATCCTCATTCCAATACTTCTGTTTATAACCTCTTGCTCGTGTTTAGATGTTCTGACTTGGAGTGTCCAATGGTAGCAGTGAAAGACCATGATAGCAAGAAGAAAAACTATACCAGGGCAGCACGCATACTAATTTATTGAGAAAAAAATATGATACTAGTAGCCTTTTGTTAAACTTCTTTACAAATGTAGCTGATGTTACTAAGCATACTGGCTGCCAAAATGGATATAAAATGTTGGCATAATTGATATAAACTGTAATTACAGAAGTAGAATTTTCATTTCAAATCATTAAAAACTTAATAAAATGCTGTTTTCTATTATAAAAAATAATAAACACATTTGGTGGCCTTTCAGCAGGCTGTTATGGGAGCAGCAAAATGTAGTTTTAAGACAGAATGTTCGAGGAAGGCTCTAACCAGGTAGATTAGAAATACAGTATCTTTTCTATTGATTTACACTGTGAGTAAGAGATGAACAAACAGCTGGGGATGTGTGTACACACAAAAAGGTATATACCTTTTATTATTCTTATGAAAGTTAGAGTTTCCCTATGGATACAAGCAACTGCTTTATTGCAAATTGCCATCTGAATAGCAAAACCTGGATTCCATGTAATAAAAGCTTCCCAGCCTGGTCACCTGGAGGTGATATTTACTTGTTAGGGTGCTCAAACAAATGACTTGTTTATACGGCTGGTTCAAACACAGCTTTTAGCAATTCCTTAGAAATAAGACCGTATAGAGAAAAGTGATGACCCTAAATCCTACCTTCCAGCATGCTGAGATGCATGGCATCATTGGCTCGCTTTGGCACACTAAGCATCACTTCTAAGCCATCTTTAATTTCACCTTTACCTTCTTCACAGCAGGTGAGCAGCTCCTGCAAAGACACCAAAACCATTGTTAGTTCATTTTTCACCATTATATCTTTTTGTACAGACTTATTAGTCTACTCTGGCACTCCAGGATCTCAGGCAAAAGTTTCTTCCTGAACATATCACCTCTAATTTTTTCACTGGGGAACCTCTGGCCAGTAGGCCACATGGCCCACCAGGCCTCCCCATCTGGCTTGCAAAGGCCTTAGGTGAGGCCCCCTCCTCCTCTCCAAAGTCCCTTCCCCTCAGAGAAGAAAGAAGGGGTGGAAGAGTGGGTCCTGACTGAACTGCACCCTAAATAATTCAAGTTCAACAGGAGATGACAATGTTCTACAGTTGAGCTATGGCCTATCATAATAGATTATAATTGTCCTGGACTTCAGAAAAAGCTCAGAAATAGTTTAAAAATTTGATAGATTACCACTTGAGAATGGTCACCAATGAAGAAAGGAACAATTATCATCTGTCTTCATATATATACCACCTCATAAACAAAACTCTTACAAAATCTCAGGGATTTATATGGACCCTGTCTTAACTGGGGAAACTCAGATTATTTTGTAGAATGTCTATCAGACATTTGGCAAATAATCTGACCTCTTAACTGGATCTGGAGTAAATCCAGATTCGAAAGAGGCCCCTACTGCAGAGCCGAACATGATCCCAGCCTGTTCCCTAAATGTCTGGTAAAAGGGGGAACAATTGGAAGGATGATGTCAGGCTTCTGGCAGGGCTTCCCTTACACCATGAATGCTATTGTGTGCATACAAGCATGTAGTTCCCAGCATCTAGGCACGGGCAAGGCCCCACCAGTGGCTGGGCGTCAATCAACCTCACCACCACTTCCAGCTTCTGAGTAAATTAGAGAAACTGGTGGTGGAGAGGGCTCACTCTGGGGTGGAACAGGGGAGGGCTGAAATGGATCTAGTTAGGATTGGAGCTCAACTCCAGATGGGTTGGAGTCTGATCATTGTTGTATGGGCGAAGAGGAACAATGATGCTTTGAATTCAGAGTCTGAAGGCCTCCTCATATTTAGAATTCTGCCCTATCGCTTAATTATAAATCATCTCTATCACTTAATTATAAATCATTGCTTCATTTTACCACCGTACAAATTTCAGCAGGACTATGCTTCAATATTAAGAATGCCAGCCATTTCTCAAAGGGCTTTTAATGTATTCCAGGAAAAACTACAGCAACTCATCTCCAAATGCCGTAGATTGCTTTTTTTACTGGAACATTTAAAAGGATCCAAAGGAGATGAATTAAGTGCATCTAATACAATACAGGGAGGTTGCCTGGACATCACAAGTTTCATTTGGTAGACAATCTCATTCACGTGTAGGCTCTCAAGTCTCTCCCCTAGTTATTCATATGAGTCTTCTGGCATCTGTCAAGCCTCCTTTAATTGCTTTTAATAGGCTTTTTGGTCCCTTGACACTCTGCTGAGCAGGTGTGCAGAAACCTTGCTCTCTGAAGCATATAATCAAGATGTGTCACTTTGCCGCTGACTACATAGAGGAAGAAAACGGAGTGTGAGGGAAGATAGTCAGCATTTTTAATTAAAAGCAATGCAGAGGGGCAGGGGTAAGACAGAAAACTAACAACAAGAATTAATGCATGAATAATGTGACGCATATATGGACAAACAAGAGCAGCAACACATTCACTTAAGCTTCTTCTACTTTAGCTGTCTGACCTAACAGGAGGTGCCTCTATTTCTAAAATGCCAAGAGGAGCCAAGCTTAAGAGACAAACAAATGCGCATTCCCCTTTGATTTCATGGGCTCAGGTTAACTGGATTGAACTCCAATAACATTTCGTTCTTTGCTTTTGCTCCTGGCCACTTCCCAAACCAGAGCTCAATACCTTTTACATGGACCTTACGGAGTCCTCTGCGGTTGCTTCCATGCCAGTCTGAGTCTATGCTAAATCTTTCCCTCACATGGTTCAGGGCCAACATCAAAGGTAGGCATGGTTGGGCACTGCCGATGGCCAACACCCCAGGAGGGGCCCACTGACAAGAGCCCCATGGAATTGTTCCTCTTCTTCACGCCCCGACACCAGTGGTGGTGAGAAGGAGGAAAAGGAGGTGGTGTTACCTACTTGCACACTGGCAAGTGGCAGCATTGGTGAGAAAGAGAGCAACAGCAATAGCAGAAGGTGATAATGGTGATGAGAAGGTAAAGTCACCGAGGGAAGCGACGCACTGAGAGGGCCTTTCCCAAGGGCCCTTAAAATCTTAAGAGTATGACATGGATCATCTAACAGGACATTTAGTCCAGCATTTTATGTGATGTGTCACTTGTGTGCTTTACCAAACACACAATTAAGAGGGGCCACATGGCTGGAAGCTTTTACATGGACCTTGATGAGTGTGGGAACAGTCACAGAGGTGAGCATAAGCAGGCTGATTGGCATATATGAAAAGGGGGTCACAAGTCTTCAAGACATTACGATTCATGCCACAGTCACATCCAGGCTTGACTACTGCAATGCCCTTCAATGCTGACTCTGAAGACTGGAAATTGCAGCTTATGCAGAATATAGAATAGTAGAGTTGGAAGGGGCCTATAGGGCCATCGAGTCCAACCCCCTGCTCAATTTAGGAATCCACCTTAAAGCATCCCTGACAGATGGTTGTCCAGCTGCCTCTCGAATGCCTCTAGTGTGGGAGAGCCCATGACCTGAATGCTGTTGCCAGGGTGCCAGCAGCAACGCACCACATAGAGCATATCGATCCAATGTCATTTGATCTATCTTGGCCCCTGGTTTGCTTCTGAGCCCAACTCAAAACTGCTGGTTATCACCTTTGAAGTCCCATATGGTTTGACACTGGGGTATTTAAAGGCCTGTTTGCTTCCACATGATCCTACACACGTACTGAAATATTTGGGATGGACTCTGCTCTACATTCCATCACCATCCGCTGGCATGGTATGCATGACAGGGCCTTCTGGAACCCCCTCCCACAGGAGACTCAATTGGTCCCTTCCCTGCTCACTTTCAGGAAGTTGGTGAAAGAACATCTTGTTCCAACAGGACTTCTGTGTTTTCCTGCCTGTCGAACTGGGTTTTCCTTTTGTTTTTGGCCTGCTGAATTGTTTATTGTCTTTATGGTTATTTTAAATTGGCATTTTATGGTTGTATTACTGCACAGATGAAAATTCCTTATTTATTCATTTAGACTTTTAAGTTATCTTGTGCCTAAAGGATTATTCTGGTAAAAGTTTATGTACATTTAAAAACATTTCATGAAATAGTATTTAAATCAAATATAAAATGTGGTCCAAACAATTAGGTAGTTTTGTAATCTGCCCAGAGAACATTTGTTATTGGATGGATTAAAAATCTAATAAATAAAAAGAACAAAATAATAATAATAATAATAATAATAATAATAACTGTACCACTAGAACACATACTTTATATGGCAAACACAACTTCTGCATTTTCATCAGTATATCCTGCCACAAAGTCATACAATGTGTAGCACTAATAATCTTTGCCAAGTGTGCATTCTAGTAGTACATTTAAAAAGTCATAATGTGTGGAAAACATACAGGCATACACTGTTTGGGGAAGGACCCTGTTTCTTGCATTAAGTGTAGACCTGCCTTCAGGTATATACTTTAATAATATAATTCCTGAAGTAGCCCAACAACAGCTTAGCTCCAATGACATAAATCCATGTAAACATGTTCTGCTGCTAAATGATCATGTTCAACCAGACATAATCCCACTAAGATAAAAATAAAACTAACACATTAATTAATGCACAGTCTTTTTATATTGATTTTTCAACCGTAATGGTTCTCAAAATGGTTTTTAGAGTCGTTTCGTACTCAGGTATATTGCGCATGGCTACCAGTCCTGATAGTTCTGTGCCACCTCCAGTAGCAGAGGCAGTAAGCCCATGTACTCCAGTTGCTGGGGAACATGGATGGGAGGGTGTTATTGCACTTGTGTCCAGCTTTTGGGTCCCCAGTCAACAGCTAGTTGGCCACTGTGTGAACAGAATGCTGGACTAGATGGACTCTTGGTCTGATCCAGCACGGCTCCTCTTATGTTGTGTCAGTTATTAAGGGTGCCATGTATAAACTTTTCTTTTTAAAAATATATGTGTGTCAGGCCTGATCCTTTCCTACTTGCTATCAATCTGTATTTTACGAGAGAAAAGCATGTGCATCATTCACAACTGATGTACCAAGCATCTTTTGTACCTGAGTAGCTGTACTCAGGTACAAAAGATCCTTGAAGAAGCATCTTTTGGAAAGGAAAAGAATAATGACACTTACCTTTAAAAGAAGCTGATATTTCGTTATCCGCTGAACAGGTTTGATAAGGTAAGAGGAGATTGAATTGGCTAGCCCATGCCGCTGTTGTATTTCCTGCATTAGAAAGAAAAATTATACAGAGAAGTAGGTTAGCCAAACAGAAAGGTTTGCAGCTAAAATGTCCATGTCAAGAATGGAAGCAGGCCTCTCTGGAGACATATCTGTAGACTGAGGTCCAGTGTCAGTCTGCACATTTTTCAGCCTGATCCTATACAATGGAGGTTATTCTAAGTACGTACAGGAGTGCAAACTGTTTCACACTCCTTACTCATCAAGCTATGGTGGGTGAGTATATCACTTATTATAAAGCAGCCTTCTCGAAACTGATGCCTCTCCGGATTTCAATTCTCATCATTCCCCGGAAGCATGGCTATTGGCTATGGGAACTGCAGTCCAACAGATCTGGGAGGGCTTCAGGTTGGGGAAGACTTTTGTAAAGTGTGTTGTAATGGGAATTCTCATTGCTATAGTGCAAAAGTACTGAGGCAACTTAGAAAATGAAGCCATTACACAGAACATTTGGGTTACTTCTCACTAATGCAATGCCGTACTAGCTGGGTAGTCCAATGATGAGAGACATAACTCTGCTCACTTTTTACCAGCATATCCCACCAATGTTCAGCCATGATGCAGTTATGACGGGAACCTTGTTTAGATTTCAGATCCTTTCCCTAGAATTCTCTCCCCTCTCTCTTTTGGTTCCCTGCCTAACTTTAGGCTGTAAGCTCCTTGGAGTAGGGACTTTAAAGCATCGTGCCGTGCAAATCAATAACAACAGAATTAACTTCAGGCCTACTTGCAGGGAGGATAAGGAAGCTACTATTGAGAGAGATGCTTTTTCAATCCTTGAAAATTTTGCCATGCAGAACATGCTGTTACATTCCAGGTTATTCTTCTGGCTCTTACTGAACAGCAAAATAGTTGAAGCACCTTATGCTTTGCTAAGACAACTGTGACCATGGAGAGAATTTAAAAGGAAATGGTTCTGACTGAGCTCCCCCCACCCCACTTTCTTTTCTGGTTGTAGCTATGGGTACACTGGGAGTTGGATGAGAAAGTGCTGAGCAGTAAGTGGGATCTGCTATTTTAAGGATCATTTACTGGACCAGAGAAGATTTCCCTCCCCTGAAAACAGCCCCTGCAAGCCAGCAGAGGGAGCTATATGTTTAAAAAACAAAAATAATTATACCTAAATATGGTGGATTATTTTTAGAAGAGGTTTCCTGCCCCAAAATGTGTCCTAGTGAATATCTTGTGTCGGTAGAAAAGAGAGACTGACAAAGTCTCTTGAAATTTTAAAACCAGCAAAACAAAAGCTATGCCTGTGGTATTCATTCATCATGGTCTCAGAGGCAGATGCAAAGGAAGAGAAGCAAGGGGAAAGCTTGCAAACCCACTACCCCCACTCCATAGATCAATATTTTGTACTGACTTCAGTTATAATGAAATAACTAAACTAGATGGGTTCAACCTAATTGCCATGGTGAAATGAGAGGCTTAATTGCAAATAAGAGTTGTTTCTTTCAGTAACAGGGATGGCTGTTTGGAAGTCATGGGAAAGATATGGTCCCCTGAAGAAATGTCATTTAAACCTCAGATGCAATAGCACTTAAGTGTAGCAGCTTGAGACTGAGCTATGAATCAGAAAGTCATCTCTACTAAGAAATGGTAACCAGGTTAGTCTGAGGCCACAGCTAGACCTAAGGTTTATCCTGGGATCCTCCAGGGTTCGCCCCTGCCTGAGCACTGGATCCCCTGTGTGTCACCTAGAGGAACAGGTTTGACCCCTGGACGATCCAGGGATAAACCTGAGGTCTAGCTATGGCCTTAGACAAGCTTACACCTCCCACCCTTTCCTGCAATATGGGGATAACAATATTAGCCTGCCCTACAACTCGACTAACAGTTACTGATGTATTTGAAGTGCATGCAACACTCTAAAGTACTGTACAAAAAGTAAACACCATTATTAATCATCAAGGTGCAGTCAAAGATTTTGTCTATATACTCACACAAAAACAATGTTTAAGATTCTACACTTCCTGTCACACCTTTCCTTAGTTTTATATGTATCAACTTGGACCAGCGACCAAATGATCCTGTTCAAGGTTCCAGACCATCATTCCTTCCTCCAGATACTATAAGCTTTTAGGGATTCAAGTAAACCAATTTACACCTTAAACTTCTTGGTTTTGTTTTTCAATGGACGCTTGCTCCTGGAGTCCACTCAGCCCTCAGTGGCTGTTAGTCGTTTGGTTGTTCTTAAATGTACATACTTATAGACTTCTATAGACCTCAGGAATTCCGAAAGTATGCAGAACTGCTACCGTATTTGTGGGTGGAACCATTTTGTTTCCAAATTGATAGGCAATCGACCACCAATCGACCAGAGGTTGATATATAGGTTTAAATCCAGGTAAACATGCACTTAATGATGCTGCTATAGGCTGACTTTGCCCTCTCCAAAAGGCTCTGACAAGGGTCAGAGGAGCCTGATGAATGGCACAGGGGACTGAGGGGAAGGAAGAATCCCTGGAAGTCTTGAACTGGTATTGGAGAGAAAGAATGATATTATAATGATGTTCTGACCACCTGTGGCAGGGGCTGGCAAGGTATGTGGCCAAATAAACTTACCCTGCACAAGTTACAGCTCACAGAATCATTGAAATGCATGCAGCACTACCTGTTCAGAAGATTTAATCAGCAGTAGCCCTTTCTTATTAATCTCATCAAGTTGCAAAGAACTTTGTAGATTAGAATACCCAAAAAATAGATCTGTTCAAGTGTTTAAGGATTTAATAAAAAACAAAACCCAACAACCATAGGATCTGCAACCTATGGGAATTGTTGCCTAATCTTGCTATAGCAAGGCATAATAAATTATGGAAGGATTAACTAGGTTGGGAACCTTGTAAATAAAGGCACATCTTTGTCCTCTGACGCAGTTTGTGGCTCAGCAGTGAGTTGCAGGTGCCCTAAATCCCACAAGATGTGTGTTTATCCTCAACTGCTCTTTGCACGCCACACCAGATAAGGGGCTTTATATAGTAAGCTTTGCTTGCTATGATAGCTAGAGTAAGCATAACTGCTATAAAATTCAGAATATAATATTTTAAGCTCCTATGCATTTTCTCTCACAACCTTGAGTAGTTAGTGCCTCCAGAAGCAGATTTGTTTATTCACTAAAGCACAGCGGAGTGCACCTAGGATAGGAAAGTTCACCATAAATCCCATTCAAAGCCCCAAATAAACTCTTTCATCACCTGTCACAAGTATTCATCTTGACAGTGTTCAAACTCAGTCTGACTCTCAACTGTCTTTCACTCTGCCAAAAAGCTTATCCTAGTTGTGACATCAAGCATGATGTCATAATGTCATGATTCCATTCAATACAAGGTATCTCTATGCCAACAGCATTGGCCAGTAAACCTCTACAACTGGGTAACCATCAGCTTGACCATCCAGCATGTATAATGTGTATCTCTGGTCTCATAACCTATGTCTAAAGAAGAGTTCAGTGTAACTGAAAAGCTTGCTTCCAGTATTTTTTAAAAAATGGCTGAATGAAAGGTATAATCTCATTTGCTGTGTGTATTAATGAAAAAGGACCAACGAGTGTAATGTTATTCATGTGCAGGTTAAGTCCTGGACCCACATCCCATCTGGTCATCCTTTATTTTAATAGTATGTCCCATACAATCTGAAAGACCATCAGCCACAATTTTTTCTAGGGAGTTTTATCTTAGATTAAGCTGCAGCATTTAATGTAACCTCTTCCATGGAACATTTGGCTTAAGGCCTTAGTTTAAACCCTCCAACTGAAACAAAGCTGATATGTACATAAGTGCATTTGCCCACATCTGTTATTGTGGTGATGGTGCTTTAAATCCTGGTCTCTCCTTCCTTCTTGTTCCTGTTATCTCCTCCACCCAGTCCAAATATAGACTGAACGCTTCTTAGGACAAATCATTAATATTTATCTTCAAAGCTGTTTATACTTTGACATTCTGTGCTAGTGCATCAAAGCCACCAGAAATGGGATTAGAAAAAGAAGCTAGCATCTTAGACCCTCCATTAAAAACAAGAACAAATTTCAAGCCCTAACAAAGATAGGCTTGAAAGTCTTGGGATGATGTCTAATGACTCGGTATGATTTCTTGAGGACAGGGCTTCACGGCTGTGGTTAACTGTCCATGGCTCCCAAAAAGAGAATTACGCAAATGAAGAAAACATAGAAATGTGCTTAATGCACTTAAATTTATATAGGGCACAGAATTTGGGTTACTTTGGCGAGAATATATTTGAAATCTTTTTATTTTAAAAGCTTAAAAAACAAATAAATCAATGCTCTTCAAAATCCATCAAAAAAAGGAAAGTTCATAAAAATCACTAAGGACTAAGTCCCATCGAATGCAGCAGGGCTTACTTTTGAGTAAATATGCACAGGATCATGCTTAGTGGCAGAGCATATATTTTGCATGGAAAGGATCCTATATTCAATTCCTGGGATGCTCAGGTAAGACTCCTCCTGTAGGAAACCTGGAGACCCAGTACCTGCCAATGTAAACTCCAAGCCGGATGGACCAACAGTCTGACTCTTTAAAACAAGCATCTGAACTCTGTTGTAGCCTAATTTAATTTAATAAGTGTTATTTTTGGCTCTTGGTGTGTTTGCCTTGATACTGCTTTTAGTTTGATTATTGTTTTTAACAATGGATTCTTGCCATTTTTTATATCTAGTTTTTTAAAAAATTGTAAGCTACTTTGAGCAACTGCTTTTTTGAGAGGTAAAGCAGGGTATAAATTTTTGCATAAATAAAAAATAAGGAAAACTAATATTATCTTTTGAAACACACAATATTTTCTCCAAAACATCAATAACTCCATGGATACACTGTGACTATAGTATCTATTCCAGCATATTGAAAATAATCTCCTCTCCACTAGTAGATGTGTTTCGTGGCCAGTGGATACTGTAAGTTTAAAAAATAATGGTACTTACAGAATGGCAAGAGATTTAACTAAGAGCAAGGGTTCTTGTACTTACATCAAAATAAGCACCCGCGTGTTCTAGTATCAACTGGGTGGAGTCCGGCTTGTTTTTGCAGTAAGTCACATACATTTGGAACTTGTCTGCCTGTAAATAAACACAAATAGAAGTGCCTTCTTACAAACTTTATCTTGCTAAGGATCATTTTCATGTTCTAATGAGCTGGATGAAGGAAACAAGCAAACAAGAGGAAGGATAAAAGCAATTAAAAACAGAAAGAAATGTAAAACAATAGCCAGGATCTAATGTTAACCTGAATCATGACTCCTGAGATACACTCATTCAAATGTGCCACTGATTTCAGTAGGAGATGTGTGCTTGTTTAACAGACCTGGTTAGAGCTGTTAACCATGAACATATCCTTCAATAATACCTTCCAAGAATCAGTCATCAGGGCCAGATCTACACTACTGCTTTAAAGTGCTTTATAACAGTTTTATAGCGCTTTAAAGCAGTTAAAGCGCTTTATAACTGTTATAAAGTGCTTTAAAGCAGTAGTGTAGATCCGGCCGAGGTGTCTCAACTTCACTCTCATATGGTTGCATTTTAACCCCACGATGTGCTTCCATAGAAGATACTGCCCCCTATGGAAACATAGGAGGCAGTATCCAACTGTGTCATTCCATTAGTGCAAATGATGTTGTGCTAGCAGAAACTAGGTTCTAAATTATGTGCAAGATAAGAATCCAACAAAAGTTACATTTGGACAAGCATGGTTGTGCAAATGGTTGTGCACTAAGCTTGTGCAATCTGTTACTAAATTTGTTGTGCAACCTGTTGCACATAACTCTCGTGCAACCTGTTGTGAGCCTGTTGCCCAACTGGTTATGCAAGACTAATGGGCACCCACTTGTGCAACAGAAACATTCAGCAGAACTCCATCAGGGCTACTTGAGTTTGTGGAATTACACTGTTGCATACTGCCCAGGATCTCCCTATTCACATTCTGCAAAACGTTAATATTTTCCTGTACCCTACCATTGAAAGTGGACTCTTTCCTAAGCTGATGAGCCTTTAAAAAAGAAAAATCATTTCTCTGAGCCCAATTCTATTTTACTTTTCAGAGGAGCGTGGCCTGGCCTCAGCCCCACAAAGTATTCAAAACTGATTATCTGACACAGACAAATAAGCTCTCTTACCCAAGTAACGAAACAGTGACCAACATCTTCAGGCAGCTGCTCATATTTCTCCAGCTCTTTCAGGAATATACTGTAAAACAGTAAGAATTAACTAAATCATTAACACATGCATACTGACGCCTTGCCAGGTTTTCATTAGGATGCCTGGATTTTGTCTAGTGGCCATAAAGTTATACATAATTATACCCATGTTGAATTATCTGTGCAGTCCAGTCTCAGGGACAGACGATACACATTGTTTCCGACCAGTTAGTTATTTACTATCCTGCCTTTCTGCCAAAACAGAATGGTTCTCAACTAATGGACAATATTAGCTATGTCACTGTTCTAACTTCAGTGCAGATGCAGGGAAGAGATCCCTACTGGGAATAAAGCACATGGGGAAGTGAAGCCAATCTCTTCCCTCCCAACCAAGATTAGAATGAAAATCCCACCCCTTGGCAGGGATATAACATGTAGAAAAAAAGTTTCCACTGGCACCACTGGGATTTTTTCCTGCGCATTCTAGCCATGTGAGATTGTTGTTCCGATAACACTCGGGAATAAAGAAATACGCATCTGCTTCGCACGTTCCTCATAACGATCCCCCCCTCTGCCTGTAATTAAAGCAAGAATGAAGACACAGCTACATGCCATACATTAAGCAAAACATGGCGCTTGGCCTACTGAAGTATTTAAGTTCCACTGATTGCAACAGGAAAAATTAAAAACAGGCTTAGTGCTCCTCTCACTGATTTCTATGCAACTTAAATGTGCTTAATTATGGCTGGATTATATAGTCCATTGCAGGGAGAGGGTGGTCACTTTAGAGTAGCCAAACGTCATAACTCACCTCTCCTCTACCATTAAGGCCCAGAATACACAATAAATTCCAATTAAGTTCGAACGATCCAAGTGTCCTGAAGAAATCTGATTCATTTATCTCCAGTCCAGATCCATTTTCAGCACAACAGTGAATATTAGAAAAACAAAACTCTCCTCATCACATATTCAGAACTGATTTGGCCATAATCCTATGTAGAACCTATATGTAGGAGGGAATCAGGATTGTGCCCACATTCATCCCCATGCATGCCTAATGTCCACATACAGAACCGAATATGTGAAAATCAGTTTGTTGCTACTTAAAAATGGGAAAGTGGGGGAGGAGTGAGAACTGTGTGCATCAAGCTCTGTGCCTGTATCTCCCCATTTCAAAACCAATGTAGGCTCAGGGACAAGTGCGATCCTTACCTCTCACCTCTACCACACAAGCAGAATCATGAATTAAATAGGGTTACTGCAGCATAACATCAGATGACTGCTTTCCTTGAAGGCCTGGCTGAAACAAGTTAGAAGGCACTTCCTGACTGTTAGAGCAGTACGACAATGGAACCAATGACCTTGGGGGAGGGGGTCGTGGATTCCTGTATTGAGCAGAGGGTTGGACTCGATGGCCTTATAGGCCCCTTCCAACTCTACTATTCTATGATTCTATGGTGGAATATGCAGTTGCTACATATTAAGGCCAAATTTTAGATTGTATGATTATTACTGAAGAGAAGAGTAAAATAACTTTTGTCGAATCTAGCATTTCCATACTCCTTTCAGCAAGTAAGGCAGAGGGCCTTGTTATAGGAGGCCTAGATACTACTTCACTGGACTCTGGTGCAGGGTTTCGCCCTTGTACCCATTGTTCTCTACCAATGTTGATTAGGAAATTTCACTTAACTGCTGAACTCAGAATATGTGACCCTTGACTGGGTTTGGACAACATCCCATGGCTCGTCGTGGGTTATTTAACAAGCCATGGCACTCAAAGGTGGCAAATTGAATATGCAGCCCCGACTCAGGGGTTGTCATATCATGAGAACCCAATGAGTGTGCGTTATGTGAGGGTTTGCATGACATGACAACCGCTGAATGTGGGTTGCATATTCAAAATGGCGCCCACCCAACCCGCACACACTACACCCTCACTGTGGGTTAAATAACCCATGGTGGGCTGTTGTGTTGTGCGAACAGCTCCACTAATTCAGGTGTGGGGAATCCTTTTCAGTCTGAGGGGCTAATTCAATTTCAGAGAAGCTCTCAGGGGCCACATTCCAGTGGTGGGTAGAGCGAAAGGCAAAAGTGGGTGGGCCAAAGGCAAGAGGGCCAGGGCCCCAAATATCAGCAAATTTCAGCTGAAAGCTCTTACCTCCAATAACTATGCATTAAGAGAGGCATTTCAATCTTTTAGAATCAGGAGTCAAGTAAAGGGGGTGAGGGAAGGGAGTGTGGACATCTGGGGAAACCCGGGGGTGGGGGGCAGAGTGGGGCTCCAGGAAGGCCAGATTTATACCCCAAGCCTGAGGTTCCCCACCGCTGCACTAAGTGGTTTAATATTGGGTTGTATCCAATGGTTGCTTTGCGTTAGTGGAAAATGCTTCGGCTTACTTAAAGTAAAGCAACCCAGTTTTTGCTAGCTACTGCAGCCCTGTACACCTAGATCCCATGTTGTTTCAGAGGATGCCCAAACTCTGAAGGTGCAACTTTTCAGGAGGAACAGATGACTGCACAAGGTAGGAGGAACTGGCAAAAGCGGATGCCCCACCTTGGGCCAGTGGAAGTACTTTCAGCTAGTGCAAAGCCATCATTGGATACAACCCATTGGATACACATCCTACTCAGTAAATTCCCCATTAGAAATCACTGCCTCCCACCTGCCCTTGGGAACTATCATCTCACAGTCGTATTCATTATCCGTTCATTTGTGTACTGCATAAACCTGCAACAAAACTGAAGTATCCCTTTCTCTACAAAAACAGCCTGGCATTTTGCATTTACATGAAATGTTGAGGCTGGGATAAATCCAAGCCCATTTTTTAAACTTGTTTAACAGAAAGTGGGTATTTAAAGATACCACCAGAGAAACTTGAAGCTTCATCCACTATAGCCACATACTCTATATACATTTATACAAAGGCAAAATGAAGTTATGTATTCCTTTCGAGATGTCAGAATGCATTAAATCAGTCTTTACCGGCCTCAGAAATGGTGGATAGTCTCACTCACTTATTATGGAACTCATAGATCTCCTGCATGTTCCCAAAGATGATATGCTCCTTGTTGACAATACCAGGTGGGATCTCTTCAACACCGCTTGTCATTTCCCACAGATACGTCTGGTCAAAAGTGCAAGATGAAAAGGTGAACTTACTTAAGAGTAGCTACCCAAGGTCTACTCTAAACCAGAACATGCCAATATTTGTAGTGTAATAGCCAATTAATTACAAAGCCTTTTTCTGGTTGTATAAAAATGAGATTCTGACAATAGGCGCAACATGGTAGCACACAAAGTCACATTCTAAAATCCAGACATTGCAATAGCCACAACAGAGCATGACTTTCCTCTAGATTTAACAACAACCAGGAATTTCTGTCCAAAGAGAGTGAGCAGGCTCGCGAATGTGCGATGCACATAATGGAAGCATTAATAGGGATCATCCCTTGAACAAACACAAAAGCCTAAACAAAAGCACGAACTCCGTTCACAATGCTCCAAAATGAGTAAATACGCTATGGCTGTGTCTAGTCAACACAGGAGTTTCAAACAGCAAAACAAGATACTGATCAAATCAGCACTGGTGGTTGCCCAATACAATTCTGTTGACTAAAAGCCTTGCTTAAGATACAACACATTATAATTTGCCCTTCCAATGATAAAAATATACAATTTGATAGTGCAAAAAATGTACAGGAAATCCAACCCACATCATTTAGTTCTGGGACAAACACTTACGTCCATACACTCCCGGAGATCTCTTACATAAGCCTTTTCTGTCTGAATAAGCTCAGCCATAATGAACCTTTGAAACAACAGGAGAGAAACAAAATTAGCTTGCTAGGGTTATCACACATTATTCTCCTTCATTAGAATACACTCCCTTCTCTTGAAAACTCTGCTGAACATCTAATAGGCACCAGATATAACAAGGAGTTTAAATACCAAATTACTCAAGTTGCTTGACTGGAGGTGAATATTCTTATGAAGGCCAGTATTTAATTGACTTTATATTCCACCTTTCCACTAAAAAATGGTGGAAAGGCAGTTTCAAGGGAAGTGAAAACTCAAAGTAATTATAATGTCGGTAGGTCTAGAGAGCATGAAGAAGACACAAAAAGTGTACCCAATATTAGATCAGTAATATAATGGGCCAGTTCACACATCAAGCTAAGCCACCCTGGGAATAAGACATGGTGGGTGGGTGGCTTGTCTGTTACTCCCGACAGACAATCGCCCATGCAGCGGCTTGCCATGGCTTGTTTCTCCGTCAGTCCCTCTCAGTCCTCCAGGCCACAGCCGGTAAGTATCCCAGGGGCCTTTGCAGCAGAAATCCTCGCTTCCTTGTTCCCCATGTTAGCACCCCTTCTGCAATTGGTCCACTGGAGTTACTCACTCATGAAGAAACTCCACCCCTCCCCACAAAACCCCCAGATCACAACAACCAAACATTTTTCTGAGCCCTTATGGACATGGAAACGCATTTGCAAAATTTTGTTGCTTCTCTCCATTGGTCTCTCTTGCTAGCCGACAGATGTACTTGAGGGTTATGGAGCAGTGAGCAGGACATACGCAAATTTCAAGGCAGAACAGGGGACTGGGTCAGCAAAGGTACACAAATCTCAAGGCAGACAAGGCTAAAAATACGCAAAGTTCATGGCAGAGCTGTAAAACAGAGGGGGAAATAGCACAAATTCCATGGCAGAACAGTAATGCTGAGGGGAAGATTACGTAAAATTATGCAAAATCCTAGGAGGGAACATTCACTCCTGCATATTTGCACAGGACTGAAAAAATTGCAAATATGTTCAAAATACTCCCCAGCGTCCTTTCTTCAATATTACTATTTCTTTTTTTAAAAAAAAATCTATCCTGGGTCAGAGGGCACTGAAAATGGATTAGGGAGACTAGAGGCAGCATGCGCAAGATTGCAAGGAGCAGCAGGGGGTTTCAACGCTCTAGCCAGGCAACTCTCTAACCATTCCCGACACCCATGATAAAATTGCCCTGCTGGGTTTGGACATCACAACAAGCCACCCTGAGAACAAGTCATCCTAAAGAACCCTATGCGGGGTGGTTTGTTTATGAAGAAGAACCAATGGGGGAAAAACCACTCCAAGTTTGGACATCATGCTCAGCCACCCTGCAACCACCCATGCTAACAACCCACCATGGCTTAGCGTGATATGCGAACCCGGTCACGAGTTAATATTAGATTCTAATTTTTAATAAAGTTAATATTTAATAAATATTAATGCTTTTTCTCCTATCCCATTTTGCCCTTATGGTAAACAAAAAAAGGAGGATGAAAATCCAGTGCAAAAAAGTATGCATCATCCAAAGAAGAAGAAAAAAAAGGAATGTTTTTGTTCTTTTCCACTTTGCTGGTGATCCTTAGGAAAGGAGGAATAGTCTGTCTTCTTTTTGACAGCCAGTAGATAAGCCAATTTTACAAGGGCTGAGGAGAGATGTCTTGCCTGAGAATCACAAATAAAAAAGCAATGTGCCCCTAATAGTCAAGATCTATAATTTCCCTGAGGAGAAGGATACAAGCTCAGAATGTATACATCTCAAAATTGGGCCTCGGGGTGGGTGGGAAACAGCTAGACATTTATTAGGACTTTTCAGTGCAATATGAATTGCATATAGACTATGGTAGTGAAGGAGCAAAACCTTACAAAGCACTTCTAAAGAAAACAAGGAAAACATGAAAATGCAAAGAGCAGGTAGTGATTTGTTCAGGAGAGGATGCTTCTAGAATTTGTAGATTGTCTGTTGTTACAGGTCAGATTATTTTTTAAAAAAATACTGTACTTTTGCACCACTGGATTTGTATCCTTTTCCTATTGTGCATCACATAGTGGGTTTCAGCCCTTTTTTGGTCGGGGAGGGTTATATAAGGAACTTGTGCGAAAACAACACTAAAACTAACCATTTATATAGGTCTACATCCGAAGAAAATGTTTTTCAACAAGCAATCTATGAAAAAAAAGCTAGCTTCTACTAAAAAAAACTTGTTTTGTACTTTAACATACAAGGTCATTACTGAGAAACTGAAAAGCACAAACTAAAAGAAAACCCCACACATGAAGCCAAACCGTGCGCAAAGATTCCTTTGGGGGGGGTGGGGGAGAATGCATTACTCTTTCCTGCGGGCAGACTTCCTTTTTTCTTCATTAAGCTCGTGAGCAGCATCTCGCAGTTTCACCTCTGACCCAGGAACACTGGCCGGGATTATGTCCAGCTGCAGGCTTTTGCTCTGAATTAAGATGTTTGCCGGGGAAGGGGGGGGTGAGAGAGAGAAAACAACAGAATTAGTGGTGACAGGAAGAAGAGAAAAAGGCAGCTGTCTAGTAAGAAGCTTAAACAGCTACGTTAAGCTAGCCCACTTTCCTACTGGCAGAAAACACCCCGCAGCACTCACCGATTTATTGGAATCCGAAGAGATCCCCAGGGCTTTCTCTAAAGAGGTCCTATATTTTTCCATACGCAGCGAGAAGTCCCTGTATCTCTTGTCCACGGCTGTGACACATTTTTTAATCTCTGCTGCATGGGCATGCCCTTTTTCACAAAAGCCGTCCGCTAGCTGTATCAATAGCTTCACCCGCTCTTTGGTTTGCTGCAGGAAACACAAAAGCCAGGAAAGTAAGAAGAAGAGCAGCCGCCCCGCCATACCTCCAGTTAACAAAGGTCCTTTCAAGCTGTTGAGCAAGTAGAGGAGGATGTTTCCCTTTGCATGCTAACAGCTTTTTTGTTGTTTGAACACAAAAATCTGGATTGTTGTTTGGTTTTATACCATCAACTTAAGAGAGAAAAGGGGGATTCAGAAATACTCTTATTTCCTGCTCTGGGGATTCTGTATGGCAAGGATCTGAAGAGCAACATTTGTCTAAGAAATCTGCTTCGCCATCCTCATAACTCAATGTACACTATCACAGATTGTTGATAAAGGACTCAAGGTAAACAACAGAGAGTTAAAATTTCCAGTCCTCATGATGACCGGAGGAAAGCCTGATAACATAATCATTTCATCAATCTGTGGTATTGCAGCAGTGAGTAGGAAGGGCTCCTCACGGCCAGCATCTCTAAGTCCCTTTACAGCTGCATAATTCTCACTCGGTGCCTGCCCTCCTACTGATCACATGCCGATACTTCATGGATCGCTTACCACTTTTAACCCCATCCTACATGGTCTAAGTGTCAAGAATTAAATTAAAATCAGAGTAAGAATATAAAATAACAGGTAGTGGTTCTTGTCTTGCTTAAAAAAGCAGCTTGCCATGTGAAGGATACATGCATGCAACTCTGTTACACTAAGGTTTCTCCATGCAATCCATATGTTAGAGCAATGGAACAGAGAAAATATGGGGCTAATTCTCACATGTGACCCAATCTCAACTTGCACTACTGAAGATGCACCCCACACACATACACACTTGCTTACCACACAATAAGAGGTACCGCTAAACAGCCTAAAAGGCTGTGTCCGGTATCAGAACGGGCAAAATTAATTTCCTTCTCGAGCACAGTTTTCCCCTTGGACTTTGGATTTCCCCAAGCGCATAACTGATAAATACTTTTCTCAAGTTGGTTCAATACCACTATCGAATGGGGAAATATTTTCTCCCATTCTTTTCAGGATGGCATGACTTATCATCCAAACATGTATCTATATTTGGATAACACATCGAACTTACCCACGACAGAATGGACTCCATATGCCTAAAAATTTTGGACTGCATGCACTGCTTGCAAAATCTGTGTTCCCTCTTACATATGCAGGATGCAACTTAGTTGTCAAATGCTGTGTTGACAACTGCATATGTAGTTAATCACATTTTCAGGGCACAAAGGCCCTGTTATAGGCAAAAGGAAGGACCATTATTGCTGCTCCCTTGTTTGTCTCCTTGTCTGTCCCTTTAACTAGAAACTTCAGGCAAGAGTGGTTAAAAAACCCAAGCTGCTCTACATGCTGGTACTACAGCACTGCAAAGGTATGTAGGATACAAGGACGGAGTGGGTGGAAGAGGAAGGAAACAAACAACCCATGGATTGAGGAAATAAAATGTGGTTTGTCTGAGCATCTGCCAGATAAACCCTGGCTAGGGCAATAAGCCCTAAATAAACCATGGGTTAGTGTTACATGTAAACCAGTTCGGAGATTTCCCAAATGAGTAGAGTCTAGATGCGGGGTGGGAGAAGGATTATAAAAGAGTTGCCCTGCATCTGAGTCAACCTCAAAAACTCACAGGTTTCTTTTCCCCTTAAAGCTGAAAATGTGGTGCACTTTTACCAATCAGAAAAACCATACCACGCACAAAAAACCAAGGGCAGGGAGCCTAAGCACCCATTCCAATTACCTTTGCAGTAATCTGGAATTCCTCATGCTCCTTCAACAGCTCTTGCGTATGCTGAATACTGGAGCCAGTGGAAGTGTGTGTGGATAAATAAAATTCTCCATTGTCATGGATCCACTCAAGAGCCTAAAAAGGCAATTCATAAAGAAGAGTTATATAGCTTCTTTCAGTAAAGGCAATTTAAGGATTTCCTGGCTATAGATTCCTATTCAGAACCCTCATTTGTTCCTGTACTTCACCCTACATTATACATTATTCAAGCATCAAAGAGTTACACAGTGGGGACTGCCTCCCCATCAATCCACTTAGGACTGTCCTAATGATCATCTTCCAATACACTGCATAGTTCAAGGAGGATGAGACAACAATAACATTTACAAAACGCTCAATACACAGCTAATTCCAGGGAAGAAATACTTAGAGAAAGGAGGCAGAATATAATCTTCTGAAGAATTATGAAGAAAGGTGCCAGGCATCAGGAGACTTCTTACAGTGTGATTGGAAAAGGTATACCAGGTACCAGAAATTACACACTGGGATATCTACCAACCAAACTGGGCTAAAAAGGTTCATTTCTTTGAGATCTGCAATGTTCAAACATGTACTTTTACAGAAATAAATCAGCAGGATTACACTGAGAATAGAACAGCAACTTTTGGACCAATCTGCCACAGCAGCCCAATAAAGAATAGCTTATTATCCAGGAGATCAGACAGATGAGCAGATCTGCAGAGATTAGTCCCTCATTTAAAAATAATAAAAAAGGATGAAAACACTCCATTTTCCCAATTGTTAATACCTGGAAAAAGCTTGATGTCCCACCACTTCTTCCAAATACTTTTCGTTCCATAACTGTGCATTTTGTTATTTTGGTCTACTAATGTTTAAGCGAATGTCCTGCATCTATCAAATCGGAATAAGTTCTTATAGCTGTACTAAAACAATCCATCGTACAAATGCATATTCTGTATTTGCACCATGTATTTGAACCAGTTTCAAACTAGTTTAACGGCAATGGTTTCCAACCGAGTACTCTCCTAACTGTACTGGAGCTAGAGGTGAATACCAAAGAATCCCTACGATCCTTCTGGCCATGGAATGCCTGCCAGCCAGCCATCAGGCACATGCCATGAGCTCCAGGGCTCAAGGCTACTCTGAAGCTGAAATCAGGTGGGAGAAGCAGCCTTCCGCCGACTGGCTGAACTGGCCGCAGCCAGCAAGGCTTAAAGGAGAGGAGCAAAGGGGAGGCCCTGAGGATGGAATAGACAGGGGTGACATTAGGTGACACCAGACTTCCATATCTTGAGAAGCCAGCCCAATTGCAAGAAGAGAAAAGAGGGGAGGGGGCAAGAGAGAGAATCATAGAATAGTAGAGTTGGAAGGGGCCTACAAGGCCATCGAGTCCAACCCCCTGCTCAATGCAGGAATCCACCCTAAAGAATCCCTGACAGATGGTTGTCCAGCTGCCTCTTGAAGGCCTCTAGTGTGGGAGAGCCCACAACCTCCCTAGGTAACTGGTTCCATTGTCGTACTGCTCTAATAGTCAGAAAGTTTTTCTTGATTTCCAGCTGGAATCTGGCTTCCTGTAACTTGAGCCCGTTATTCCGTGTCCTGCACTCTGGGAGGATCGAGAAGAGATCCTGGCCCTCCTGTGTGTGACAACCTTTTAAGTATTTGAAGAGTGCTATCATGTCTCCTCCTCAATCTTCTCTTCTCCAGGCTAAACATGCCCAGTTCTTTCAGTCTCTCTTCATAGGGCTTTGTTTCCAGACCCCTGATCATCCTGGTACATATTGAGGCAGCCTGCTGATTGTGTAGCTACACATATTATAATCCCTGACTACTGCACATGCTGGCTGAACATTATGGGAACTGTAGGCCAACTGCAGGAACGGGGCGGTTGGGGGGCACAAGGCTGCATACACCTGGAGCGTTTCTGTGGACACATGGAAGGGAAGGGGATCCACTGATTTTCCATCCCTGCTGCAGTCACTTGTGCAACTAAGGCCCCGTTCAGACAACACGCTAAACCATAAAATGGTTAATGGAATGCATTATGCATTCCGTTAACCATTTTGTGGTTAAACAGCATGGTTTAGCGTGTTGCCTGAATGGGGCCATAGGATGCTAGAGGGTCCTGCCAACCCTCAAGAATAGCTCTCCAAAGGATGCAGGGAACTGTGTGGAAAAGGTGGTATCGGTAAACCTCCAGTGCACAAACTGGATTGTGCCTAGCCTTCAGATCCCAACATGTACTCTCAACACACTCCTAGTGGACCACTATTATTCAGTCAACTGTAGTTTAAAAGGATTTTTTTTTTATACCTGGAAATTTATTAGCAAATTCAACATTTCACACAATGTGACCTTGTAAGCAACATCACGCTGACTGAGATTCCTTGTGGCACAAAAGGAATAAAGGTTAGAGTGTAAAATGCACAAACAGATAAATTCAGAGTTACCACAATGGAGACGAGGGACAAAAGGGTATTTTTTTCATCACAGACTATACAAATCAACACGATGTGCTCCTGCGGCTTTCTCGGCTGCCCGCTGGGAAGAAAGCTGTAAGCAGATCTGTGCATTTGAATTCTACTGTATCAGTAAGAAGAGACTGTTTAAAATACAGGCCCTGACCTGTTTGGCGCTTCTTTCAAAGACAACGTATTGCTGACATTGGTCAAGGCGTCTTTTTCTCATCGTCCAGTAATGCAAGACACGGTTTTCCCTCTGGAAGAGTTCATTTAGGATGTCTGCCAGTTCATAAAGAGAACAAATCAACTGACTTGGCTGTGCTAAAAGTGAATCCCTATGAAACCCACATATCTGACAAGCTGCTAGTGGAACTCAAATGATCACAGTGAAGGCAAATATAGTTCAATAAAAATTGCACAAACAAGCAGCAATGACAGACTAAAAAGCAAATTCCGCTATACTTTGCACATTGTTCTAGAAATGCATATTCGGCATAATTCAGGGATGGGGAATATGTGGTTCTCCCGATATTGTTGGACTGCATCTCCCATAATCCCTTACCATTGGCTATGGTGGCTAGGACTGATGGGAATTGCAGTCCAACAACATCTGGAGGGGCACACATTCCCCACTTCTGGTATAATCTGGATGTAGTGTCTGCCTTACACCTATATGCATGGTAAATAGACAATGCATGAAAGAACTTTGTACCTACTCATCAAATTCTAAACATGGAGTTCAGTGACTCAGGGTTGCCCCATTTTGAATTTTCTGAACGTGGTAGCATGCTCTACTGAGTTTACTCATCCATTGAGTATGCCAGAGATTTTATAGACCAGCAGCACAGCCCCCCAAAACACAGTGCCTATACTAAAGTCTTGTGATTTTGGATACTTTCCTAATTCTGCGATTTATTTCCAGTTTCCAAAGTATTCACCATGCTCTGCCTTATTCATCATTGGCCCTTAAACTTTCTGTATTGACAATCATTATTTATTTAAGGGATTTTTACATCATCCTTCACTTTTTTAAAAAATCAGGGTGGTTTACAAAAATTACTTAAAAACACACATAGAGAGAAGCACTCTGTTGTTTTATTGACGGTTCTGATTTGTTTTAGTATTATTATTTTTTAATTATGGTGATGATAAAAGTAGTCCCAGTAACAGCTAAGAAGGCTCATGTAGGAGTAGAAGTTCCATTGGGGATCCAGGTCTCAAACTACGCAGTGCTTTAAGTGAGAGCACCAGCACCATAGCCCTGTTCATGCATCCTCAAGCAATTGCCTGGGCTGTGCCCACTGGCTCTGCCATTACATCCCCTCATGTCCCCTTTTCCAGTACCCATATTTAGGAGGAACATCCAAAGAAGGGTCTACATTCTACGCATGTAGGCTTCCCCCATGATTCAGAACCCTGCACAGTCTAAATTGGGGTGGGGGTGGGGATGTAAGTAGGCTCCCCTCTTCAGAAGTTCCCCCAAAGTGTGGATAGTTGGGGGGTGATGCAATGGTGGCGATGGGCAACTTCTCCCACTGATGAGATTATTTAAGCCTGCAGGGCTTAAAATGTTACGCACTGCACAGGACGCTGGCTTCGTTCTTGATCGTTTCCTTCTTTCTAAATGCAGAGGTTTTAATTGTTTTATGTTTATTAATGTCTACGTTAAAGCTATGTTGCATTTATTTTTTTAAAAAATATATTTTTATGTAAATGGCTTTTTTAAAAACAAAAGCAAAAACTGTATGAATAAAAAGTTAAACACTCATGCATGTGTCGATATGTAATTTACACGTACCAGAGTAAATGTGCTTAGAATGTTTGCTGGTGTTGTTCATTTTTATTAATACAACGTCTGAGTTTGAAATATTTTGTTACATGAAAGATATAGTTTCCACTTCCACATTTTATTAAAACTATCCCCTAGGGTTTTCCCTCCACATTATCAACTACAAGCATGTTTTTACTACTACCTTGAGAACGGCTTCAAATGTTAAAGCAAACAGTGAGAGTTGATACACAACGGACTCACACCTTCCCTTTGTGTGCATCTTGTGTGCTACACAAAGAAGAAACTGAACATCATCACCGGCTTCCCAGCAGAACTGCTGAACCGCATTAAGATCAATCAAGCATGCTTACTTTTGACCTGCTGTTCAGGGGCCTTGATGTGAGTCACCATCCCTGGCATATTTACACTGTTCCTGTGCAGGTATTTCAGGAACACGTCAGCATTTCGCCGAGCCAGTGTGCAAGCCTAGAAGAGACCGGACAGATACATCAACACAAGCATGCAGAAAATGATGCTAACTGAGGTTGTCATTTTAAGGCGCTGCAAACGGTAGTAGATCGTATGCAATCTGTAGATCTGGTATAGGAGCAGGCAGGAAAGCTCAGAGGCACCAGCACACACTCTTCCTGCAGTGCTCAGGCCAGTTTCTGGCATCAGGTTCTTCCACTGTGACTCCTGTTCCTCAACCTAAATTCTCCAAAGATAGTGCCACATGATAAGAAGATATCCGGGCACCATGATCTCAATTACACTTAAATGTAAATGTGTTTCACTGACATCAACAAGGCTTCGATATAAAGGTTTTTCAGAGTGGGACTGTAGGATACCACCCGTCAAGCTAATTTTTATCAAGGAAAATGTTAACGCAGTGGTTTAAAATGAATGCTTAATAAAATTCATAGGGTACATCCTGGCCATATTTACACACTAGTACTCAGCATTCAGGAAGTGAAATAGGCTAAATCCTTTCATGTTAAGCTCCGCATACAAATTGTCATACTGTGTTTTGCTCTTATCACTAATAGGGAAATAGTTGTTTGATGTGACCAGCTGCCCTTAGCTTATTACAGATCTGCTAGCATCCATAATCTGCAGATTATGTATCAGGAGCTCCATTGCTGTGTTGGCCCCAGCAGACAAGAAAGGGAGCATAAGTGCAGGCAATAATAAAAATAATAATCTCTTAATTGGGCCAGCTTCAAAACAGCAAGAGTGCTAGTTTTGGAGATTCCGCGTCTGCCAGGTAGAGGGACAAAGCATTAAAAAGGTAAAACACAAACTTTAACAATAAAGCTGAGCAAGTGTTTTAATCACTTCCACTGGACACAACACTGAAACCAATCTCTTGAAGCCCAAAGCTACTAAGTAAGGAGGCTCACTGAACATCTGAGTAGACCACAGAGATATGCAAAAGTTGCAATCCTGAGTAGACCACAGAGATGTACAAAGGCTGCAATCCTACACATATGTATTAGGAACTCAGTAGGATTCACTTCCAACTAGTCATGTATAGCAACTAGCCTGAGAAGTAAATACATGTGAAGAGGAGCATTTCGCATAATGTTCAGCTTGTGGTCCTCCTTTATATATGGTCCTGTTGACGGGGGTGGGTGGGTGGGGGTGGGGGAGAAGAGAAATGGCCAAAGTAGATGGCCAAATGTACTCTCCGTGGTCACTGCAGCATATTCCATCCCAGGGCTGGGCAGAGGGGGGGGGCAGTGGGGCCAGCTGGCACGGGCCTACGATTTTGAGGGGGCCTACTCCAAGTCCCCCTGGGCAAAGTTGCTTGATTTTTCTGTTGTTGATGATGAATTTGCCCAAAGAAAACCACGTAAAGCATTTCTGAATGTGAAGAAGTGATGTCTTATATACATCTTGAATAAAAGTGCTTGCCATTACCTTTTTTATAAATCGTTCTAGTTCGTATGTATTTAGAACTGATTAAAAAATACTTAATGAGCAGTTTGAAATGGGGCCTACTTTTCCCATCTGGCCCGGGCCTACTACCAGCTTTGCCCAGCCCTGTTCCATCCATATCAGTGCATTTAATCTCTTCTCAGAGATTCCTTTTCGGCATCTTGAACATTCTATTCACCCCCATTTTTGTTTTCAGAGATGCTCCCTGCCCTAAAAGCGAACACAGAATTCCAGAAGAAAGCCTGCTTTAAAAAAAGAAAAAGAGGTGATGGTTGTGGCAGCTGGAACTCCCTGCTCTAATCAGTAGTCTCCACCCTAGTAAAATACACTGGCTAGAAAGTTCTTATTAACTCTACCATCTAAGCTAAGGAATAACAACGTTTTTGATTGAGGAGCTCCCTAGTCCAAAGGCTTATGCCTTTTGTTGCGGTTTCTGCCAAGTGTCTTCTAAAGCCTTATTTTCTGGTAATATTAAAAAAATAAATTGCAAAAATCAACTCACTTTCATATTAAATGGGTAATCAGGCTGTTTGCTATCCTTGTGCTTCCCTCATTTCTCCAGCTTTCTGCTCCAATTAACTAATTGCACTTTGACAGCTTTTACTTGCTATTCTAAGAAACCACAACCTTTTCCAATTTCCCCCCAGTTAGCTTTCTAGAACATCTTGCCACATCCCATTTCTCTTTCCAAACATGTTTCTGTTGGTAACCATGGCTTGTTTTTAAGGTGTTACATTTTATCTCCAAGAAATGCAGATTAGTACTAGCATACTAGTAAAGGAACTGACAAAACACTGTAGTGGATTAACAGTAGTTACCTTCAACACTGCCAGATCTAGTACCCAGATTTACATTTTATGTTATACGTATTCTCTCTCTTTAGAGTAGAAGACGCAAAGGAAGAAAAGGTAGTGGGACCTTTAACAGTTGTATAAGAGAAAGGTTTGGGCAAGTGACGTTTGTCATGAAGGACTGAGAAGCTGCAACTGCTGGGTGACATCCATCATCATGCGAACAGGGACTTCCCTTCCTCTCCTTCCACCTGTACCCCCCACGTGACCCCGAAAACTGCCCCAGACAGTCCCTAACAGGAGCTGCAAGGGAGAAGGAAATCCATTCTGCCAGTGGTGGAATACAGTCCACAGATATTTCTTTTTTCATCTACAATAAGTCATATTTATTTAAAACATTTGTATCCCACCCTTTATCACTAGGATCTCAGGGGGGCGTACAGATAACAGCATACAGTATAAAATAATAAATATACACAGCTAAAAACAAATTAAACCATGAACCAAGTTAAAACAATATATAATTTAAATGGGTCTATTTCCCTTTGCATCTGGTAACCCTCTTTGCTTTTCTCCTTCACTTTCCTTTTTCTCCTTCTCCTGCCTGTTCTCAATTTAAAAAAAGTGGTTGGCATTACTCACTATAACCACTCAGCACATGTAGATGAAGCTCCACTGGGAACTGCTTTAGCAGTTCTGTACACATGGCTACACCCTTGTCCACACTATTTGGCACAAGGTTTCCTGATTAGGAATCGTGAGTGCTTGCGTGCAGGCTAGAGTATCTTCATTGTCCACTGTGCGTGCAAAACTGCATGATCAAGCCTCTAAATATGGTATACAGGCACAGGATCGCGTCATAGTTACCTTGAGGAATGCCTCTTTTTGTTCAAGGTGTTTGCTAATCATGGGAGTCACGTGGTCTGTTTCTGAGTTGGGGCCCAGTTTGTCCGCTCCTCCACACCAGTCTTCTTCCCGCTTGTATTCTTGTTCCAAGCTTTCCAGCACACTGCAGACCTATTAGTCAATGAGCAAGGGAAACAGGCTAAGTATTTCTTCTGTTGAAGACAAGGATCAAACTAACAATACCGGGGGACAACTGGCATTCACCTCACACCTGCAAACTCAATTTGTTTTTATTGCTGTTCTTATCTGAATTTTGTATATCACATTATTATTATTATTATTATTATTATTATTATTATTATTATTATTATTATTATTACACTTCCTCAAAAGTCATGCAGCAAAGACAGAGACTCCACTGCATATCTGGGTACCTCCACGATAAAAAAAGTGGACCAATTATGCTCGCCTCAGAGAAAAACACTGCTGAGGGGGCTCTAAAGCTATGAACAGAAATACAATGGCCAATTTCCAAGTACTACTGCCATGTTGGGTGGCAATGTACAGAATAGAGCAAACCATCAGAGTCTATAAAATGGAATTGGTTTCCCTTATTAACCTCAGCTGAGTGAATTTGGGCTTCAAAACTAATCTGCTATAAAAATCAGCACTTAAAACAAACGGTTTATACCATTATTGGGCTTAATAAGTCATTTCATAAACTACCTGCTCCGACGTTTTGTAGAAGGCCACAGAGGCGTTCACAAGTTTCAGCCGGTCTTCCATCTTGAGCATCAGCTGCTGCCAATGGGAGGCCACCTTCTCAGCACAGTCCCTGATCATGTCCATGTCATAGTGGTTAGCCTGCAACATGGCCTCGGCTTTCTGCTGCACCTGCAGTGCACTCTGGTGTGTTTTCTGATCAAATGCAAATGGAAAAAGCCACTTAATTCATGAACCCGTCCTGAGCATCTTCAAAACAGGTTCATGTCAGCCCTTTGATTTCTTACTCTTCCTGGGTGATTACACTGCAATTGCACATCCGCTAGATACACATGCCATGAGAAATGTAAGTAGCATATTCTCTCACTTTCTGCTGCTGCTGCTGCAGCAACAGCACCATCCTCCCATCATCTCTGGGGAAAGGAAAGGAAGCAAAACCAATAGAGAAGGGACGGTCATGGTATAACGTTCTACAATCCCTGGCGGGCTTTTGGGACTATCATTGTGTATACATTTTTGTTCGAGGTACCCCATGAGCAAGAATGATGAAGAAGCTAGGAGTGAATTCTAGGTGCCAGGTCTGCTTCTTTCTTCAAATTTCCCTTCAAAACTCACCTTTTTCTGTAAAACCTGTAGTTTAGCCCCTCAAGTGCTCATCCCAACCCAATGGCATCCAAGGAAGCTACATGCAGCTGTTTTTTGCTCATATTCGTCCCATGTTACATTTGCCTTTCCTTCACCTTCCGTTTCTCATCTCCGCTGCTCTTGTAATTTAGACTTCAAGCTCTTTGGGGCCAGAACTTGTGAATCTGTCTTCTCTCCCCCACCCCTGCCTCCCTGATGGCTTAGGCTCCTCTATGTTCTTTACAGCAGCCTTCCCTAACCTTGACCATGCTGGCTGGGGCTGATGGGAGTTGAAGTGCAAAACATCTCGAAGGCACCAGGTTGAGGGAGGCTACTTTACAGATATTTATTATTACTGCTACTAATTCATATGATTCTCATGGACAAGTTACATAGCCGATGGCATCACGGTGCAGTATTTTTCACAAAGAATGATTCCAAGCACCATCCCAGAGAAATGCAGACCATTCCATCAGAACTGGCTCTTACATTGTGATAGATTAAAATAATTCAGTGAGAAAAGGGTCCCTTTTAAGTAACAACAGAAGTCTTATCACAGAAGTCAAGAGATACTGGTAGTCTTGGGTGCCCCAAACCTCCTTACTCCTGAAATGGGGGTTACAAGCCTCTCTACTCCATGTAGTTCCCACCCTGTCTGAGCTTTCCCTTAGGCTATGGCTCAGTCAAAGCAGACCTACCAGAAACAAACAGAAGCACCACAGAAGAACAAAAGTGTCAGACTCTCCTTCTGGCAAACAGTGGAGCCCTGGGACAATTGCAACAGCTGTTCCAGAAGCACTCTGGGGCATTTTTCCACACTCAAAGGTGGTACCACAAAGGGAACATTTTCCCATCTGGAATGACTAGACAACCTCTCAATGTTGATGGAAATCCAAGGAGTGGTCACCAGGGCTGACTGAGGTAAATGGAGGCAACTACTTTTCTTTCAGTCGGTACAGCACAGCTTCTTCCAATGGAGAAGGAAACCCATATCAACCAGCAACAGTCAGTCATCTAGATAGACCCAACTGTCTATCTAGATGAAAGAGCAAAGACTAAAAGCTTTCACAGACTAGAATCCACTGTGTCAGGTGCATGTATTCCAGTTCACAAAAGCCTATGCCATAATAAACTTGTTAGCCTTAAAGTGCCATAAGATGCTTTGCTGTTTTGCTGTCACAGGCTAAGATGACTCTGGAAATTACCTAGCTGAAGTGGATGAGTAATTGAAATATCCATGAGACAGCATTCAAGGCACAGGTCATTCCCCCTCCCCACCAAGGCTCTCAACGCACATTCTTTTATAGAATCTAGGTCTAATCTACACACAGCTGCAGCGACACAGTAGTCGAAGGCAAGACCCACAAGACAGTCAGAGCACCAAACCTGGCTATAGTTAAGGATTCTAGGTCTAGTTAGTCTTTGGAGCTACAAGATCTTTAACTCAGTTAATAAACATCAGTTTGCCTACAATGACTACATGCCCTTAAGATGGGTACGTATGAAAGCAGACTAGAGATTGTATGGTGCAATAATCTAGGGCCTATTTCACAAAATACTAGATTTGGTAGCCACATTAGACCAGGAGCGATGGTTGTCTAACCTATGCCCACAAATTGCCACATACCATAACCAGAGAATCACACTGGAGCAATTGCACTCAATTATGGAAACTGGGTATATCTGCAAAATGGTGCTCTTTATGCCAATTATGGGAGCAGATTCAACATGTATACGAGACAAGCTTTTCCCCAGCCAAGTGTATGTGTGGCGGGTTTTTTGGGCGTGTCTGTTACACGACTACATGCATATGCTTGCCCACCCAATTACTTGCAGAGGTGTGCAGGCACACTGAAGGCTGTGCATACACTAGCGGGTGGAGTCTGCCACTATGATACTCTCTCTCACCATATGTATGTTTCACTAGAAACATCGGAAGCTGCTTTAAACCATTGGTTCATCTAGCCCAGTATTGTCGACACTGACTGACAGTGTCTCTCCAGGCTTGCAGGCAGGATTCTTTTCTTTGTCCTACCTGGAGAATCCGTGGATTGGACCTGGGACGCTCTGCATGCCAAGCATGTGCTCCATCACACTGAGCTATGGCCCCAACGAACGTACAGAAGTCAGCTCAGAGATCTGTAAATGGCACTCCACCTAAGCTGGCAATGTGTGCTATTACGGCAACTATTTTTTTCTATAAATATGTAATTTCACTACCATGCTAATCCTTTTAAGAGCCCTGAAAGGTAGGCCAGTATTAGTAACCAATCTCTCCTCCACAACCATGACAATCAGATATTTGATCTTATTTAAAAATTGTCACAGAGCATCTCAGGATTCTACATAAACAGACTGGGCTGTTTTCAGCAGGTTCTGTTATGTATATCGTGTGGCAACAGCAGCTATATGGATTCCTAGTTCCCTTTGGCTTAGAGATTTGATGCATTCAGGACAAACCCCAGCAGTGTTTTGCTGAAAAGGGCCCAAGAGAGTGTATGTTGGAGGGCAACTCAAATGTTCAGGACCGGAACCTAACTTCGCTCTAGAATCCTTAAGTATAACCAAGGTCTATCACAGTCTAGCCAAGTACCCAAGTTCAAATTCCTACACATTTATCCCCTAGAAGGACAAATATCTATAGGGAAAGAATGTTATACTGAAAAGTTACCAAAGCTGTCAAGAGTGAGGACACACACACTGCAAACTGTGAACAACAGAAAGGGAAAAGAGAAAACTCCACAGAACGACAGTAGAACAGAAGGCAGTGATTGTAGTACGAAGGATTCCTGAAAGTAAAAAGCTTCCCAACGAACAAAGCAAAGGATTTTATTTTCAGCAATTTTAAGCACTCAGGACTTAATATGTACAGTAGCAGAAGGTTAATCCTACAGGGATGTTTTCAGTACTACGGATTTTAGTCAAGTATGGGTGCATGCTTGCTGAGTGGACACAGGATACAGCGGATGTGCAGGTCTGCATACAGAGAGGGAGCTCCATGTGCGGAACAAAATGTCCATGTTTGGAAGCCCTCCGGTCCGCTCACAGGGCCGCTCTGCATTTGTAAACACTTCACTGTCCAGGTTGTTGTGTTGGAGGGGCTGAAAACAGGGCTGCAGTGGACAGGGGTCTGTTATGCAGTATCCTAAGCCCTGGTAATTCACAGACATGCTACCTAAGGACAGAAAGTAACACCATGTCTGGGGCAGGGACGACAAGTTCCCACCCTACCCCACCCCCTACTCCCCTGGGGTTAACGGGAAGGGAAACTATGAGAGACAAATCCCCCCTCCCACCATGATCACAGGCAGAGGTTAAGATGTTGCGGAGCTTCTGTTGGTGGGACAGGGGTGGTAACTGGTCTACGGTGGAAATGTAAACATAGGATTGCTCTGTTATACCAAGGAAACTGAACACCAACGTCCGTTTCAAAACTTACTTCAGCAGCCTGACATTGCTTCCCTGAAGCTAAATCCTACACTGATCTAACTGAAGAAATCAAACCAGATGGACAGATCATGTAAACTAGAAAGCATATCAGCCCCGCCAGCCCCTGGGGGCAGTGGCAGCAGTGCTGTTACATCCCGCATGGTTCTTCCATCCAGATGCTACCAGAACAGTGTGGGATTTAGCCATGGAGAACTCCATTTAGCCATGGAGAAGATGAACCTAGTCAACAAATCTTAAGTGATGAATTCTAGCCCATGAAACACAAAATGCTAAAAGGTAACCACAAATCATATTTATGAACAGAATTTTTAATCTTAGTTGGTCCGGGTGCTGTTGAGTGCTAGCGATATCATAGGAAGCTGCCTTGTACTGAGTCAGAGCATTGGTCCATCTAGCTGAGTACTGTCTACACTGACTGGCAGCAGCTTTCTAGGGCTTCAGTCTTCAGTAGCTTTTCCCAGCCATTGCTGGAGATGCCAGGGATTGAGCCAGGGACCTTCTGCCCGCAAAGCAGCACTGTAGTGCAGGTGTAACACTGAACTACTTCCCAAACGCTACCTCCTCTTCTTGTGGCAGGGACAACAAACCCTTCCCATCAAGTTGTGCCATGTTGGCAAAAACTTCACAGTCCTCTTTTGCCTGCTCATATGCATGAGCAGGCCTACAGATGGTTGACTGAAATTACTCGTGTGTACAATGCAGCTAGTGGCAGACCTATGAACAAATCAATAACCTTGTCTCCTGGATCACCTACTGACATCTGGCAATTTAAGAATGATCAAAGCAGCACATTCAACCCACTGTAGTGATAGTAGTGAAACTATCACATTCGTAAAATGTAAACCAAATTGCTCCTCAAGCATAGATGGCGAAGTGATGTCTTTTTATACTCTGCGGGACAGCAAAGTGAAACTTAACAGCCAAAAACACTTTTACCTCTATTGCATGCTGGAATTGCTCATGTTCACGTTGCAGCTGTTCAGCCTCTTGCAGTGAGCTGGCGGTGATCAAGCCAGCATTTAACATGGACTCCCCATTTCGGATCCAGCCCAATACCTGAAAAGGAAGTGCACGACAGCAGAGCTTAGAAAGTTCTCTTTATGGCTGGAGAAAAATAAAAATAATCTTGCTAACAGTTAAGCAGTAGTACTTGAAGATGTGGGATTGATCTGAAGCAGCAACATCACAGATGGAACCTTGAAAAGGCTGTCCTGAAGTTCAATTACATTTGAACAGCGTTTTTATGAAGCGTATTTCAGTTTTCAATTTTTTGAACTGGTGGAGATCAGGTTTTCTGCAAGTAAGATGCTGCGATTGGACTGTTAGATCGTGCTCTCACTCCACCCTTATCTATCTCTACCACCACCACCACCACGAAAAAAATCCTCACAAAACCCTGGCTTTGTTATGAATCAACTTTTAAATCACGATTCTGAAAGGTGCATTGTTAGACTTTATGAAGAATTCAGAGAAAAGTGGCAGGGAGAATACATGCAGGAGAATAAAGTTACTACATCCTTATAAATATCAGCTCAACATGTAAGCTGCATTTTTCTGACAAAAATGAAATTCCAACTGTGAATATGTAGGTTATTAAAGAGATCCACTAAAAATAGGCAAGCTGATGAAGTCCCACGGTGATGAATTCCTTCCATTTTTATAGAGTACGGCTTCATTTTCCTAGATTAGACAGCAAAAGGACTAATTTAAACCAAAAAAAATCTACCTGTAAAAACTGTGGTTCTTAAAAAAGTTAGGAAGATGTTAAAGAGCCTGTGTCAGGTACAAAGCGTAGAGGGGAAAGTGCTAAAATAGAAGTGTTCAGTTGCCAATTGTCTGCATTTCTGTACAGCACTCTTTCTGAAACAGTAAACCTAGTTCCTACCACCCATCATTTTAGTTAAGCCAAAGCTTGTGTTAGCTGCTGAAAAGGTATCCTTAGGTAGCCCAGCTCTACAGCAGCCAATCTGGCAGGAAGTCACAATCATTAGCGAAAGGAACTGTGCATTGACTGCCGCAGGAAACAAAACGCAGCAAAGAGCAAAACATGGTTTACTCTGTCTGATCGAACACCTGCCGAGCTGTGAAGCTTTTTCCAGCTCAGAGGGAAAACAGCAAGACATCTTCCTTCCTGGCTTAAAAATGGAAATGTGTATTTTTATATCAAGGTCACTTGCATTAGAAGGTAACTTTCTACTGCCCAAAAGCCTTTTGACTATGCGATTTCTGGAGTCGAAACTCTATTGAGGATTCTCATGGTCAAGATTATGGAGAGGTATAAATCTTTTGGTTATTTATTTAAAATTATTTTTAGGCTGCTTTTAACGCTAAAACCCTCTCAAGGTAGCGTACAAGGTAAAAACCATAAAGATCCACCCAGATAACCCAATATTCATAAGGGACATATCTATGAAACAGTTCAAGTTTTGTTTTTATTTTTAGATTTTCCCCATCAAAGTTCCTGTTCTAGTACATAGCTTTCCCCAGACTTGCATAACTGTCCCCAAAATTGACTGTGTTGTATCATTTACTACAGGTCAACAACTAGATAAAGCTACTTACCCTTCCGAGAGAACTGTATTTAGGTAAATCTGAAGCAAGCGGGTCTTAAAACATGGCTCCTCAAGTCTTAAAAGGAGGAAGCCTAGCATATTGTGATGGAAGGACAGGCAGAAACAGAAGCCCTATGATTAATGTTTCATAGGAAAATAGTGAAAGGCTATAGGGGAGGGTAACATATGTCTGTTATTGTAATGTATGTGTTTATGTTGTGTAACCTGGGTAAGATAGGGTTAATAGAGAGTGAGTGAAAGGTAGGAGGTGCTTGTGTACCTGTGAGGATTCTAAGGTCATATAAAGGGAGATCTCACAGTTAGTCAGAGGGATCCAGGGCTTAGGGATTGAAGAAGGAACATCTATAGCCAGTGGGGGTTGTGTAAAATATTTTAGCAGGGGTAGAGTAGGCTTAGGACCAAGCATTGATTAATATTAATAACACATACCTCTTCGTATCTTAAATAAATCTTTACTTGATTTTTTTAAAAAATACAAATTCCCATGTGTTGACTGACTTATTATGCTACCATTATTAAATCTATTTTCTTGTTACTTCTCCTGTAGTGGGCTGAGGGAACCAAAAAGGCATATTGGATGTCTCTGGAACCCAGAGAAAGGCTGACAGTGGGGACAACTGATCCAAGTGAAAGCAAGCGTTCCTGAGGATTTTTTCCTTCTCAGTTTCTGAGATAGAAACTGGAGAAGGGTGGAAACTGGAGCAGGAATGTCACAAAAGCTACTGTTGTAGCGGTAAACTATAGTGGTAAATTCACAGAGGTATTACATTTTTACAGCTATTTTGGGTGTATATTTTACTTTTTTGTTGTTATAGTATGTTTATGCTAATGGCTTTTTAAACTTTTGTGAGCTGCTTCAACAGCTTTTGCTGAAAGGCAGGATAAAAATGCTCTTTAAAAAAAAAGTAATCCTATTTATTCTAACAATGAAAACCAAATTGATTTGATACTTTAGTTGTGTACATATTCAGACACACACACAACCTGCTGTTAAAGCTACCTGGCTGCTATAAGCAACAAAGCCTACATATAAATGGCTAATTTAAAGAAACTCTCAAAGGTTTTAAAGGTTTTAAAACTAGACTCGGTAGGAAGGGTAAAATGAGATATAGTTAATATCACAATAGTATTAGGAGCAGCAGGTCAAGCCACAGATTAAGGCAACTGATGCACCATGAAGAATACAAAGTAATCTGCTCAAAACAGCTCCTATGGGATGTACAAAGAGCACTTCTGAGTCACTCCAAAGGTCTTCTAGTCCAGCGTTTTTTGTTTCTAACAGCAACCAGCCAGATGTTTCTGAAAACCTTACTGTTATTTGTCCCCAACATCTGGTATTCAGAACTACGCTGCCTCTGAATATGGAGGTTTTGTTTTGCTACCACAGCTAACAAGGCTCCATTATAGAAATGATGGTGCTAGATGAGTCCTATCCATTTCAATGGCGTTTACCTGGGAGCTGTTTCTTATGGAGACATCTCCATAAGAAATACATCTTCTGAAGACAAGCTTGTGGGTTTTTTGGATGATGATGATGATGATGATTAGAGTATTGTGATAGTTGAAATACAGTACTTGTATGTGGGCTGAGTATGTATGTAACCCAGAAATGTGTATTATTATTATTATTATTATTATTATTATTATTATTATTATTATATTTATTTGTATTCCGCCTTTTGCCCAATGCTGGGCCTTTTGTGGTTGTTACTATTATTATTATTCATTACATTTATATACCGCCCCATAGCCGAAGCTCTCTGGGTGGTTTACAAAAGTTAGAAACAGTGATCATTAAAAACAAATATACAAAATTTAAACCATAAAAAGCATAAAATACAAACAGAACAGACAATATCCATTTAGAACAACTATTCCGGGGTCAGGTATCTCAGTAGAAATTATTCACACCGACTGCTATGACGTAGTTGCCACGTTTGCAAAACGACCTGTACAACCTCTTATAAGTAATGATTTGGGGATACTGCATGATCATATCGCGGCAAAGGTTGTGTACGGGGCCGGTGTCACCGCGTGGCCTATGGCTGTCTCCTACCTGCTTGACTTCAGCCTGCAGGTGGCGAAGCTGCACACATTGCTCCAAGTGTTTCCGGTGCTGTTCTGCCGCCAAGTCCAGTTCCTGCTGCTTTTCATGGAGGAACTCCAGCAAGTCCTGCACCCGAGTGGCCATGTCCACATCTCTGTCGCAGAGCAGTTCTACACCTGAAACCACCATCCACGGATTACACTTTTGCATACGGGGCTCTCTTCGTCAAATGATACGCAACAGGTCTCTGCTTTCCAAACGCAGCCTGTAATTTCTTTTTTAAAACAGTGGGCGTAAAGACTCTTCTTATATATCTAGCTCCAGTGCCTGTAAAACTGGGCTTGAAAGAATGTGGGCTCTGTCTGGTAGCATCATATCAGATTGGGTCGGGACGGGATGAATTGAGGCAGCCGTGGTGGCAGATAGGTATTTCCTACAATCAGAGGGCTTCACCTTCACAGCTCCATATCACACCTTGCCCCTACGGACAGCTTCCAAAGCATATAAATTGTCTATGCTTCGGATCAACAAAAGTTGGGTGGGGGGGATGTCGTTTTCTGTGCAATGTCAAATTGAGCCTAGGTTTGTGCATAATACATCATTTCCTTTCAACGTTTCAGCCACTGAAGAAAGATTTTTCAACAACAAATGTATCCGGTACACTGAAAGATTAATTATCCTTTCAATCTATTTCTGTTAAAGACACTGAAATATACCATTTTTTCTGGGAATAGTATCAGCATCAGCATTGCTACTAGGGACTGGACTTAGGTTCGGGTCTCAGTGCTTGATAACAATAATCACTTCCTCTTGGCTTTTGGCCTAGTTGTACTTTGTACTTATGACTAGCTGATACCAAAGTCTTTTCTTCTGTACTTTTAGAACCCTGTGTAAGAGACATTCCACTGGATACAGACAACCTTAGATTTCATATAGGAAACTATTCTAGTTTACATAGAGAAAAGCACATTTTAACAAATGTAGTTTATTCATATTATTATTAGTGCTTTTGTCAAGGAGGTTCTGGGCACGCACACAAGGCCTCTGAGATCAGAGAAGACCTACTAACAATGGGAATGAGATATGGCTACTCACATACAGAAATCTCAACTACCTCCAAGCCACTTTACACACCAACCAATCCAGGAATTTCATGTGCACAACAGGATAGGTTCGTAAGTGCACCAGCCATTACACATACTATGCAATGAGTTGGATCCAGGGTAGAGCTTAGCAGAGTTCCACTTGCCCTGGAGGAAAGGGTAGGGAGGCACTTCTGCCATCCCTCCTCCCCCCTGCACCTCCTACACAGCTGCTTTGGAGGGCAAGGGGACCCTCCAGCACACCATGAGAAACACTGCAGGGTTTCCTCCATAGGGGTGCCTTTGCTGGATCCCAAGTGCTTTCTGTGAACAGAAGGAGCTCTTCTGTTCACAGAATGGTCAATCTGGGTCCAACTGTCATGCCATCATGGGTTATCGTGTTGTCTGAATGCAGCGCATTTTCTGCAGGGTTGCTTGTTAACTATGCAGTGCGGTTTATTTTTCTTGTACACGCCATTTTGAGAACCATGGCTTCTTGTTGGGTTGTTCATGGTGGTTAACAAGCCACACTGCATGGTTAACATGTAACCCTGTGGAACAAGCAATGCACTGCATCCGGACTACACATGGTTCAGGATTACATTAAGGCTCCAGGATTACATTATCTTTATCTAAGAACTTAGGCAGCTTGGTAGACGTATCAATCCAACTAAAAAACCCTTACTATGCCTCTCTACTTTTAAAATTAAAATATTTACTAATATTTACACACACACACACACACACACACATATATATATATAGATCAGATTTCATTTATTATAAAGAAATATATATTTCCTTTCTAAAGTGTAACACCCACTATGTCCTAATTCTTTCAGCATTATAATAAGTTTAAGAATCAATGGTGCCCCAGGTGCCTTGTGAAGTCCACTTGGACAACTCCTATAAATCCATTAACCTGGTTAAGGTAGGACAAATCCATCTTACCAGAGGCCTGTACTTCATTGACATACTGCAGGAGGTCTTGCCCTTGGTGGATGACATCGAAAGTCAAGTTATTCATGGTCAGGGCTTTGTCCGCGTGGTGCTGAAGCCTCTGCTCAGCTATTGTGAGATCCTCAGTGTCAAAATCATTCATCTGTTGAGAGAGCTCATCATTCCAGGATTCAAGGTCTGAAATAATCTAATGGAGATAAAACAAAAAAGAAGAAAGCACATTACAGTAGGACTACATACAGGCTTAAATATCAAGAAGAACTCAAAATGCCTTAGAAAAGACTGGCCACTTGGAAAAAGAGCACAAGGGCTCTTCAAGAACAAGCTCACTCTTCATATATCTTGGTGGCTGAGACCAAGACTACCAAGGAATCAACATGTGACCTTTAGGTACATTGGACAGGGGCTGCATTTTCATGCTGAAAGCTTCTATGCTGTTGCAGAGGATTAGTGTCTGAGGACAGGATGTCATCATCTTGAGAAATGGAAAACAATTCCTCAAGAGGGACTTGCTTAATGAATAATGAACTGCTGCCATTTCAGAATCTTCTGAGGAGAGTGGGTCATTGTGGTATATAGGAGTACCAAAGATTGTGAGAATTGTGGTCAAGTAGTCTTGGAAATTACACCCAGATTATTAGATAGGAGGTTCAACCACAAAGCCTCAAAGGTAGCATTTTGTAAACATTACCTGTTTCTTGCACAGAGCCAGCTAACCAGGCATAGTTGGAAGGTTTAATTGTTGTGAATGAGGCTGACAGGGCAATAAGAAACTTTTAGATGTGTTAGGCCCTGTGGAATATTTTGGGACAAGACTAATTGCATTTGAACAGCTGTACTCAACTTGAACCAGGACCAGATTTCTGGTACTAAAAATAAGACAAATGATAGAGAAAAGCTTTTAAATTGGCTTCTGAGGAAAAAAACAACGTTCCAAGGAACATCCCATTTGGATGATTCTTGGGTGTGATGTTCTAAATGCACTATATCCACAAAATGAGGGAAGGACATAAGTTGACAACATGCTAACAAATGAAAGCCAAAGTATCTATCATAGGAAAAATTATCCTTAACCTTACGAGTGGGGACACACACACACACACACACACTTTGTGTTTCCAAGAAAATGCTAAAACCAAGATGGGTGAATGAAGAATGTCCGATTCTGAAAGGACTCCAGTTTGCAGCCGATATCTGGAGAAGGAATAAGGAGCCATATATTTGTATACTTAACAGGTAGCACCTAAAATCAAAGGCTTGGGACATTCATTCCAGGCTTGAGGCAGAGTGGATGGGCACCACGGATATTGGGGGTAGGCTTAACAATTGCATAAGCAAAGCTGAGGGTTTCAAATAGATTTTATGGGATGGGGTAGGTACATGGGATTGTGAATATTCTTTTCTGAGTGTGAGGCCCTTCGTTCAGAGGTTAAACTGATTCTACAAGTTTGTATGGTAGAAAAGTTTCTGTGCTTGTCCTTTAAAGCAATGATTATCTACCATTGTTACCTGGGGCTTTCCAAAACTAAAACACACTGAGTATCAGAAACACTGCTGTCTGTAATATATTGATAGCTAAGAGACTGGAGCACACACAAGGAAAGAGTGGATGCAGTAATAGTGCAGCACTGCAAGGTTGCTACAGATAATTCATTCATTCGCACAGCTTCCCTGCAAAAACAGGTAGGGGACTGCAGTAAATTCATCCTATTTGACAGCAAAATAGATTGAAATTTCCTGGAGCCGTAACTGTCTGCATTAGCACAAAGATTACAATCCTTAAGTATCCAGCCCTGTCTCAATTCTGTGGAGGATTAAAGGAAACTAAACCAATTGGGGGGGAAATCAACAGCTTCATCATATTTTTGCTCTTTGGGAAAAGCCCCTGTTTTTTTAATCCTACTCACCCTCAGGTGAGAAAGGAAAGATTAAATACAACACTGGTGCATGGCCAGGAGACTTACATCGATGGCATCTCTCTCAAATATCCGCAGCTGTAAGAAGAGCTCCAGCTTTATTTTGCGTTCCTGGAAAAGCTCTTCCATCTGTGACTGGGCCTCATCCAGTTGTTGAAGGACTGTCTCTATGTGATTGATGGAGCTGTTATGGGGGGTCTTGTTACTCGAGATGGCAGAATCCCTGTTAAAAAGAGGGGAAAGCATAAACAGGGAGACAGGATCTGAACGGAAGGGTGTGGGCACATACAACTATTCCCCGCTGCCCATGTCCAGTAGGAGTTGAAAGGGAATAGGCCAACCTTCACAGCTTTGATGCCAGGGAACTCTTTGCACAGCACCTCATCAGCTAAGAGGAACCTACTCCACTAAGTTCCAGTGCACTGCAGTGGATTTTGCAGCACACTCTAGTTCACATGGCACACTGGTCAGTCTTGCTGTGCATCAGAGGTTTTGAACCTCTTTCAGACCAAGGGACAAATTCCTTTATTTATTTATTTATTTATTTATTTATTTATAACCCGCCTTTTTCCCTCTAAGAAACCCAAGGCGGCATACATAATCCTCCTCCTCTCCATGTTATCCTCACGACAACAACCCTGTGAGGTAGGTTGGGCTGAGAGTCTGTGACTGGTCCGAAGTCACCTAGTGGGTTTCCATGGCTGAGTGGGGACTAGAACCCAGATCTCCCGACTCCCAGTCCAACAACTTTGCCACTACACGAGAGAAACTTTTGGTGATGCCCGGGTCAAAAATGGGTCTGGACCAAAGGCAAAAGGGGTGGGGCCAAAATACAAAAAATGCCAGCATATTGTAGTTTAAAGCTCTTACTGCTAGTAACTCAGCCTTAGGAAAAGCATTTCAACCTCTTGAGTGGAGGGGAAATTGCACAAAAGCTGGAAAATCACTAAGTGATTGGTGGTCAGAGGGGAGGGAGCATGGCCCTCTGTGGGACCCCAGGCAGACTGGAATGGGCCCCCAGGCTTAAGGTTCTGCTCTACATGGTCTGAAAATGCAATCTGGAATATACCCAACCCTCTTGCAAATTGTGCATTTCAGAGGAAATGGGGCAGGATGGGCAAAGCGTCTTTGAGGAAAGCAAGCCCGCAGCTACCCACCGAGAGACCGCTACTAAGTCTCCAGGGAACCCCAGAACTCCCCAGAAAAAAACCATTCAAAAGCCACCATATTAAGCTATTTGTTACCCACGCATATCAGAAGTTATGCTCATTCAACAGTAGTAAGACGTTTCTCAAATTTATCAGTAGTGAGTGCACACATTGGCTCAAGCTCCCAATTTCATACAAATTAATGCCTAAAAAAACAAAAACAAAGTAAGCTGCGTTCCTCTCTAACAACCGTTAGGTCGGAATTACAGGTTACAAGGAACATGGGGCTGCCAATGAAAATGGCAGAGGAATTCCAGTTCTCCCCGTCTGTGATGTGCAGTACACCTGCGCTGTGTTTTCCCAGTTACCTGAAGTGGGAAATTTGGAGAAGTGGAGGCAGGAAGCACTTAGCTTAAAGGCACCAGGGCATGGGGTGTGAGTCATGCCTTACAGAAGGAAAAGGGCTTGACAAGACACAGGGTTCCCATTTTCAGGGAAGGCCACACCTTACCTCAGCTGCTGTATCAGATCCTCGCCTTCTTTGATGACGTTCACCGTAACCTGAAGAGTCGTTTGCTGCTGCTGGCCAAACCTTTTGATCAGCTCCTGCACAGCCTCCACAGACTCTGCGTAGACATCGTCTAGCAGCTCCTTCTGCAGCTCCTCCAGCCACGTCCAGAGCTGTGGAAGGAAAAACAGTGAGGAGGACTATTGTTAAGCCCACGGTCACACCGTTTAAGGAAACCAATGGTCAAGTTGGGCTTCTTCCTCCTACCCACTGCAAACCTTTTTTACGTTTTAAAGAAAATTGTTATGATGTGTACATACAATGCAACTTAGCACTGATACTGCATCTGAGTCTGTTATTAAATGTATGCCACAGATGTGGGAGAGAAGTGTGCCTGTGGTTACCCAAGTGGGTTTGCAGGGGAACCAATACTTGAATTGGAGACTTCCTGCTCAGAGCTGATTTAACGTAGTGCCCATGAGTGTCAACCAGGAAGTTGCCTGTTCAAATCTCAGCTCAGCCATGAATTTATTAGGCAGCCTCAGACAAGCCATTGTTCTTCTTCGTGGTCTCTGTGCATCACACATATGGCTTCTGCATTTGCGTGGAGACCACGTTCAGATAACTTCTACAGCTAGAAAAAAAGTCGATTTAGGCGGGAACCCCACTCCCACCACTCACTGCGCATGTCCCAACAGTTCCCGCATTTACCTCAGTCTCACTTCAACCACCTTAGCGGTAGAATCATGAGGGAAGCTTCTCAGAGTTCGATCGTTTTTTCCTCTTCATATAGGCGTTTTTCTCTGTCTTTTTATTCTTACTTTCCTATTTTTTCCTGTTTGTCTTTGTTCGTTCTTTTGGTTTTGTGTTTTTCTTTACTTCTTTGCCATCTTTTGCTCGCCTGTTTGGGGCATATGGCCTTCCATGCTCCATTTAGAAAATGCACGGGCTGTGGTAGTAAACTACCACTGTCTGACGGGCACAATCTCTGTCTTCACTGTTTAGGAGAGAGACATATTGTGGGGTCTTGTAGCTATTTTGTCAGGCTTTTTCAAAGCAGACGAGGAGACAGATAAGATTAAAAGCCATTTTTGGCAAAGGACTTTAGAGCCTGTAGACAACCGAGGAGGTGTGATGTCGTCGTCACCTACTGTGCCTCAGTCGGGCATTACTGCTCTGCTAATTGCCCAAACTTCAAATTTATCTCCTAGCCAAGTGGAGGGGCAATTGGAGGAGCCTTTAACACCAGGGTGAACTCTTACCGTTGTGGTAATATGTAACTGCTGTATCCTCTTTTTCCTCTACAGTTGATGGTCTTTCCTTGTTTTCTCATCCTATAGTTAAACAGCTTTTAAAAGGATTAAATAATCTTACACCAGCAGCTCAACCTATTATACCAACATGGGATATTTTGGTTGCATTTAAAGCCCTTTCTTCAAAGCCTTTTGAGCCTATGGCTCAATTACTCTCATGGAAAGTGGCCTTTTTAGTGGCAATCACGTTGGCTAGGCAAGACAGTGAATTGTGTGCCCTTAGGGTGGATCCTCCGTATTTGGCTTTCCATAGTAATAATACTCAGGCCAGATATATCTCTTTTGCCCAAAGTGGTTACTCCATTTCATTTGAACCAAGACATAGCATTGCCTGCATTCTTTCTGTCCCTAACATCGCAGTTAGATCAGACTCTCCATACTTTGGATGTGAGAAGGGCTTTGGCTTTCTATAAGGAGAGATCAGAACCTTATTGAAAATCACAACTGTTTTAACAAAGGGTTTGCTATCCCAGATGTATGCAAAGCAGCTACACGGTCCACGCTGTCAACATTTGTGCAACATTATCGACTGGATGTTCGGTCCAGAACAGATGCGTCTTTTGGAAGAACAGTACCGTCATCGATTCTGAATTAAGACACCTACCCTCCTCCGGTAAGTGAGCTTGCTAATCGCCCATAGGTGCGATGCACAGAGACCACGAAGAAGAAAGACAGGTTGCTTACCTGTAACTGTAGATCTTCAAGTGGTCATCTGTGCAATCACACAACCCCCCGCCCCCTCTTTGGTGTCAGTGATATGTTCTTGATGCTAAAGGTGAAGTTTTCTTCCTTTTCTCTTCGGTACCGAGAGGACTATGGCAGTCTTCAAGGACTGAGATAAACGCGGGGACTGTTGAGACATGTGCAGTGAGCATTGGGAGTGGGGTTCCCGCGTACAACACCTTTTTTTCTAGCTGTAGAAGTTTCCCGAGCATGGTCATGACCACTCAAAGAACTACAGTTACAGGTAAGCAACCCGTCTTTTTTCAGCTTCAATTCCTCCCATCTGCACTATGGGAGCAAGAAGCCTGGCCCACCTCCCTGTTTGGAGGCAATGTGTCAGTGGCCATCAGTTGCTGGGGCAGCAGCGGGGGAAGGGCTGTTGCCTTTACACAGCTCTACCTCTGGGCTTCACAGAACCATCTGGCTGGTCAGTATGGACTCTTTGGTCTCAACCAGCAGGGCGCTTCTTATGTTCTCATTACAGAGGTAGTGGAATGCAAGCCTCTTTGAACTCTCCAGAGCACTATATCAATGTGTCTGATTCTCATGGCTCATTCTCCTTTGGAGCTACATGAACTCTGTTTCATTTCTCACTGCTTCCAGGTGCTTCCAGACGGAAGGCTCCTAGTGCTACCAATGAAGAGGCATTGTGCAGCTGCTCTGTCTTTCTTCTTTAACAGATTTTATTTTTCTGTTAAGAAAAATGCTGGAATAAGTGATAGGAAAACATGGGAGGGTTACAAGTGGAAGATGGTGTCATCTGGATACACAGGCAGTCTGTAAGACAGGGCGATTGCACAATAAAAGCCTCATTTGGAAGAACGCTGAGTCAGGAGTAGGCAACTTTGGTGCTCTCCAGATGTTTTGGACTACAACTCGCAGACATCCCATTGAGTATGGCCATAGCTACCCTCCCCTGTCCTAAGTTGACACTATTGCACACGGTACCGCATTACTGGTCTGACATCTTATATCTTTTTTATCAGGGCAGGAGTACCTAATGCAGCAGTACTGCTAGGAAGAGATAGCCTTGAAAGTACAGACTGCAGTTATTATTAATAGGTAAGTAAAATAAAAATCAAGTTCCTGTGTTTACACATCCATAATCCCAGTCTTAAGCACTGTTTCAGGAATGAAAGCCCATCTAAAGTTATACATATGAAGATATAAAGCTGCCTTATAGTAGGGTGACAGGACTCCTGTATCTTTACCAGTTGTATTGAAAAGGGAATTTCTGCAGGTGTCATTTGTATATATGGAGAACCTAGTGAAATTCCCTCTTCATCACAACAGTTAAAGCTGCAGGAGCTATACTAGAGTGACCATTTTCAAAGAGGGCAGGGCACCTGCAGCTTTAACTGTTGTGATGAAGAGGGAATTTCACCAGGTTCTCCATATATACAAATGACACCTGCAGAAATTCCCTTTTCAATACAACTGGTAAAGATACAGGAGCCCTGTCCTCCTTTTCATATGGTCACCCTACCTTATAGCAAATCGGACTACTGGGCGATCATATTTATGTTTATTGGCAGTGGCTCTCCAAGCTCTGGCAGAGGTCCTTCCCAGCACTACTACCCAAAATCATATAGCCAGAGATGACAGGGATTGAACTGGGGATCTTGTGTTCTCAGCTATAAGCCCTACACTTCTCTGCAAACATTAAACAATCTTCTTCAGGCATATTTATGCTATGTACTACAACAACCACTTTGCAAATGTATAAGAAACAATGGATTGGATTATGGGAGTAGAGGAGGAGGAATGGATAAACACAGCCAATGCTTCACGTGCCAAGTAGGTTTTTTTGTGAGAGGTTTCTTTTGTTGCTGTTGAACAGATGTTTTAGATCAGTAACACAATAACTGTTGAGAATTGTCGATTGAATCAAGTTATTTTTACCATTCAAATTACTTTTTCTCACTGAGAGAACAAGCTACCTGTTCGTAAAATTGTTTAACTGAAAGTTTGCACAATTACGCCATCTGTTTTCAGGAATCAAAGAACCAGAAGAGATGGAAGACAAAGTTACTTTTCCCTACTGAGACGCTGGAGAGTTTGATATAGGGAATTTGAACAGCTTGCACCAGACTATTCTGGCATCGTGAAGTCTTGTATCTTTGTACATTTCCCAATCACATCTTTTAGAAAAATGAACGCTAAACCATGTTTCTAAGATGAGGACGGAGAAAAATACCGCTTTGTATTTGCATAGCAGTTTTTCTTTAAGTACATCAGATTTCACTTTTGTCAATTGTACAACAATCCAGTAAGTTAGGCCTATTCTTATTCTCACATTATTGTGTGTGGGAACTGGGAAACAATTGAGACCCAGCATTTTGCTTAAGGCCACAGCTGAGCTGAGATATGAACTGGGGCCATCTAGCCTACATCTACTATGGCAGGGCTTAGACAACACATATCAGCTTAATTTATCTATTCTAGTTTTCACAACAACAAAATTTAACTGTTCAGAACTTTAAAAATGTGAGGTTTAAGCACACGAATAACTCTCCACAATGCCCTATATCAGGGGTACACAACTTTTTCAGCCCTGAGGATCACATCCAATATTAGTTTGGGGGGGGGGGGGTGTTTGCAGATGCACGGGGTGCAGGGATGGGGAGGTTTACACCTCTCCTCCCTCCGTGATGAATTCTAGGGATCTTTCGGGGGTGGGGGTGGAGGGGGAGATAAAATCCTCTCCTATTCCCCAGCAATCTCCACTGATCACTGGGGGTTAGGAGAGGCTTTCATCTCCCAACTCCTAGAGATCTCCGTTGAGATTACTGTTTCTTTGCAGCTACTAGTAGTGGAAAAACAGCAATCTCAAAGGCAGGATCACTGGGGGGGTTGGGAGATGCCAGGGCACCTGAGAGGCGCACCTATAGCCTTGCGGTGGGGCTGCATACAGCCCATGGGCTGTGGACTGTGCACCTATCTGAAGCATTTCATGAGAATCCTAGAAAGAACAGAGACACAGAAGCAAGACTAAGGATCTCCTAATCAACAGCTGGGGTAGCATTATTAGGGAACTTAAGGATGAAGTATTACCAGCTCTTACCTCAGAGCTCCCTGTGTGCGTCTATGCATGTGAGTTCGTATTTTTGTTGCTGCTTTTGTTCAGCTTTGTACTGAGAAAAGCAGGTTTAAATATAGATTCTGGAGAGTGAACATGTTGTTTGTTCTGAATTATTAAACGAGTATTTAGAAGCTCATAGGGGTATAAAGCTATTCCTTTTGATAGCGTTTAGCTCATCCTGTTCTCTCCAGTACTGGCAATGCATTATGAAAGTAGATACACACACTTCTGTGGCATGATCTTAACACATGGAGATGGAGGGCTTCAACAGTAAAAACAGGATTCAAACCCTCATTCACTTGCTGTAGCCAGTGACGAACATACATGTCTGAGGTGACCCCATCTACCAGCACCTCTTTGTGGCCAGGTGCCAAGGTCCTCCCACCATCCTAACACAGCCAGGACCTTTTTACCAGAGATGCTCGGAGTTGAACCTGTACACATATTCCATGCTCTCAGCTCATATTCTCCCTTGGGGATGTTTCCCACACAGTGCCCAACCAGCAACGTAGGGAACTGCGGAACAATGTGGCCTAAAAACATCAGACTCGCCTTGTTGGATCAGATCAAAGGCTCATCCAGTCCAGGCTTCCACAACCTGTGTCCATCCAGATATTTTCAACTGCAACTCCCTTCAGCTCCAGCCAACATGAGCAATGATCAGGGATGATGATAAAAAAAATAGCTAGAGAGGGCCAGGCTGAGAATAGGTGATCTATTCCAACATCTCGTTTCCAGCCATGGCCAGTGATTACTTCCAAGAAGCCCTAGTCAAGGCACAGAAGTAATGCCCTTCCTATGTCTGTCATCAGCATCCAGTATTCAGACGTACACCGCAACTGAACATGGAGGCTTAACTTCCATGAATTTGCCTAATCCTTTTTAAAGCCATTTAAGCTGCTGTCACATCTTGTAATGGGAAGTTAAGTGTACTGTGTAAAGAAGCACTCCCTTTCACCTAGCCCAAATATACTGTCAGTCAAATTTGTTGTGTGTGAGTGACATACACACACACACCATCACACACACACACCGTGGCAAGGCAAGCAAATGATAAATTTGCATTAGCTTTCTGCAGCTACATCTCTCTTCTCAAGACATTAAGACTTCGGGCACCTGGGAAATGCCTCTCGTTCCTCAACTAACGTGAAGGAAGGCCTCTATTCTTCCAATCTAGCCAGGACTTGCAGAGATAAACGGAGAAAGGCATTTCGATAGACAAGGAAGCAGTTGACATGGCTTTCTTTTAAAAAATACAGGCAGTTTGAAAGGACAAGTATTTGGGCACTAATTTCACAAGCCACTGAAGAGCGCGGTTATGTTAAACGCCGTGCAAAAATGTCCAGACACTACCCCTCCTGGGTCCATCCTTGAAATCTGTATTCCCACACTTCCGCAAAGAGTTGACAGAGATGATTTGTTCCCTGCACTTGGCACAGCTACGCAAACACCTGGCCCAGCTCTCGTTCCAGTTTTCCCCCATCAGAGGAAAGGGAGTTATTTAAATGCACATTTGTATGGCTGACAGTCAGAAAGTTATGAGTGCAGACACATGTAGACATTATTCAAAGCACCTTTAGAAGGGGAGGGGGAGAAACCAAATCAAAGAGCAACTACGCATTACTCAATGAATGGCAATAAAGCTACGCTCTGGGAAATGGCTGAAGGTTTCGTCCATTAATTCCTGCACTGAGATGTCTATCTAAGCAACTGTTGCTGTAAACAGTCTCCTTCCTACTCATCTTGTTGAACTGTAAGACTGATTCTCTCAGACAGTGCTTATGTCCAGGCATATCTTGCAGAATACTCGATGATCCATTTGAGCACTGAATCTGACTTCCATATCTGAATTTTTGGGGGGACAGAGGTAGGAACTAGGTTACCATTACCAATCTTAGAAACATAAGCTTGTCTCAAGCAGACAACATTGGAAGCTAATGTCCTCTGTTAACATGGCCAATGTGGGCAAGCCCATGTACACTTGCGCTCCGTCCCCACCTCACCATGTGCAAATAGGCACTATTACCAACATCCTAGATTGATGAAAACAAATCACAATCTTCTCCAGTTAACAGGGTACCATATGCTATCTTCTCCAGTGACTCAACAGGGTGGAAACCCCCTTTCTTACAACATACCTCCATCACAGAGTACCGCTGCAGGCATAAAACAACTCCAAGCAGTAAGAACGATGCTATTTACTATTCCATAAGTGCTCAAAGCAGTTTACATACACTACACTTTAACAACATATACATGCACTGTATGTGTGTTGACATGTTATTTATCTACTTCATCTGTATCCCACCTGTTCTCCACGGAGCATGAAGCAGCTTACACTGAGTGTTACCATATCATCTTGAAGAAGATTAAACTGACAGACGGACTGGTCCCAGATCAACCTGTGAGCTTTACAGCCGAGTAATCACTGGAACCGAGGTCTCCCTGATCCAACGCCAATGCACTAACCCCAACGATCACTAGCTTTCCAAGAGGTTACCAAAAGCACTATCATGGAGTTAATCACACTACATTAAACTCTCTACAGCTCCTAAACTCTCTTTCTCTCTCTCTTTCTCTCTCTCTCTCTCTCTATATATATATATATTCCTTAAAATTCCAAGCAACATTACCATAATTTTGAGACAAAGAATAGATTTGGAGAAGTTTGTGTTGTGGGAGGGTGCACTTTCCTCCGCATTGTGTAGCATCTGGGGAAATCTAGGCACTATTCCAATACATCTGTGCTGACTTCCCAAATTTATGAATCACATCTAATTGTATCCTCCATCGAAGCCTCACTTCCCATTTTTACTCTGAAAAGTCCACTCAAGCGGTACATTCTAAAGTTTGTTTTAAGATCCTTCTTGCTGGCATTATACATGGTCAGTGATCTTCATTGCTGCATGAGTTACTTTCAATCATTGCCTTCCTGCTATAATCAGTTGCACACACTTTCAGAACTGAAAAACAATCTATAGATTTGAACAGAGATGTTCACTTTAGTTGCTATTAAGACCTAGCTTTGCTCTCCCAAGTCTGCAAACTATACACACACACACACACACACACACACACAAATATACATAAATACAGACAGACAGTACAAAATCTAGTATCAAATAAAGCTCTTACATGTCAAAGGGCCAGCACAGTTGTATTAGCTCAAGGATACAGAGAGATTCAAGTTACTACTGGTTTTTATGTATTTTAAAAAGGAAAGCCTCCATTGTATTGTCTGCAGGCCTCTGTATGACCTAAAATCTTTCACACAAGGCACAGTTCTAACTTGTGGTTGGTTCATCACTTGATGAAAATATCGTGGCATATTTGCCAGGGCCATCATAGAACCAGCAACAAATATGAACATTTCATGTTGTTGCCTCTCATCATTTTAAATGCAGATATGGGTTCACGCATTCAGCTGTGAGGCAAGTGTAAATACATTGTAAGAAAAATCAGGGTTTGTACATGGAATGCGTGAGCCAATCTGCAAAAAAAAGGGCTTCTTCCATTGCCATCTTAAGAATAAAATTAACTGCCCACTGTTTATCTGCTTTCCTTCATTTTTATTTATGTATTATTATTAAAACATTTGGCCTGAGGAATTCTGTAGAAACTCGTATTCACACACATACAGAGAACCTTAGCAGGTCCATGTTCAGAGGCAGTAAATGCCTTGCTTGTAAAGCTTCCTAGCGGCACCTGGCTAGCATTATTTTAAAAAGAATCCTGAATTAAAAGGACATTTGGCCTGATCCAGCACGCCTGTTCTTAGTTAAAGGTATAACTCTACTGTCCATGTCTGAGTTTTATTCGAATAGATGTACACATCTACCTGTTTATTTATATACCTTGTTAGTTGATACATATTACAAACAAATCCCGCCTTTTCACCTCAACCCTCCAAAATGTTTTGTCCATCAAATAAAGCAAGATTGCAAAACAAGAGCCAGAGGCCTAAAAGCTCATTGGCCAGGTTTATTCATTTCAAGTATTTTTATTCTGCTCTTCAGCAAAATAGCTCGGAGAGGCTTACAGATACCCCAATAAAATACCTAAGACAGCCCTTCCCCTCAGACTTACAGTCATGGCATAAAAGGAAAAGTATGGGGAGGGAGGAAGGGGAAAAAAGCAAATTCAGGCACCAGTTCCTACAATCACAAGGTTAAGGGCATCAATTATCATTTCTTTGATATCTTCCATTATGACACACACACACTCAAAATATTTTTCTTCATCGTTTGTGGGGGGAGAAAGGAGGAGTATTACCTAGACGTCTCCTAGACTTGTCTGCCAAATTCAACTTAATGACTCTGTTCAGATGACACAATAAGCCACAGTGGTTATTAAGCTAAACATTATGGCTTAGTGTGTTGTGTGAACCATGACTTAGCGTGTCATGTGAACCGTTCCTAACCATGGTGGCTACATAACCATGGTTTGCACACACTTATTAACCATTTCCTGCAAAAGGCTTAGAGGCCTAACCATGGCTTAGTGTATTGTCTAATCAGGCCCATTATTTCCAGCTGAACATCCTGCTATGTGGAGATTGCCATTCATAAATAACTGGAAGTTATCACTTAGACCTCACTTTCTGGTGCAAACAAATCCAGTAATGAATGCTACACTGAGAGAAAATAAAAGCCATTCTGATTCAGAGCCAAACATGCCATTTGTGTGCTACATCAACAGTAGTGTGAGAACACGACAGACAGGAAGTTGCTGTATAATGAGGTAGCAGAAAGGCGCTTAAAGTGCTACAGGGAAGCATTTTAATTTTGAAAAAAGGCCTCATTTGCAGCTCAGTGATAGGGGAGGAGTATGAGCAACGACTTCATTCCTGGAAAATAAACCTACATTTATTCCTGCTCTTAAAATTAATGCTTTAGTAGAAAAACAAAAGCAACCACCGCACCCCACGAACTAAATTCCTTTCCTGAAAGCTATTCTTCTCTTAAAATGACAAACACTGAGTTTGCTTTCCCAACCCCCACATTTTGCATGCTCACACCCTGGTATGAAAACTTCATGAAACAACTTATCTCTCAGCATTCAACGGAAAACATCAGCAATTTGCAAAGCAGCATTTTCTAGCAATTAATAATTTAGTTATACTAGTTCCCCATCACCTGGACATGTTTGCCCATATTCATTTTCAGGAAGTATTTTTGGAGAGATGAAGTGAGTCCCATATAAAACTACGTTTTTATTGCAACAATGCTATGTATTATCAAAGTCAGTTGCTTTTCAGTAATGCTAATCATGACGTTATTGTGATAAAAATGTAGTTTTTCTCTTAAGATTTATCCTAGGTCACACATATATACTACAAATGTAATGCCCTGCTTCAGTCGGGTTGAATTTGATTTAAATTTGTAGTTACTAGACAGGCTCACAAGACTATTATGACTTCTTTTCTTTCTTCTTCTTTTTTTACTTACCTCTTTAACATGGGTGTGAAAAGAGACAGACATGTCCAGCAGGATCTTCCGTTGTTCTACACGCCTAACAAAATCTTGTATCCGGTCTTCCAACTGATGGGCTGCTTGATAAATCTCTTCAGGGTCGCACTCTCCTGTCTGTGCCAGCTGCTCAGCTGCTTCTAGCAACTTGTCTGCATTGGTATATGTATTCTACATGGAAAAACAGAAGGGAATCACTGCAAAGGCAAATTTCTGCAAAGGTTTAAGATGTACCATCACCCCACTATACACCCCTAAGATGAATTTCCAAAGCAGATATCTGATCCATTGAAGTTTGTCATTTTATCCTCATATTCACATTGCTAACTTTGTTCAGTCCTTCTAAATTCTTACAGTTTCACCCACCACAAGGCACAACAGATTAAGAACTTCACAGTATTATGGGAGAATGAAAGGCAGGATATGTGAAATAACATGAGAACTTGTTGTGTTATTCAAGTTGCTGTTGCTTTCTTCGTCCCTTTTGGCTCAGAAAAAGAAAATCAACTGCTCTCAGTTTTTGTCAATAACTGTAGAACAATTTTTAGTTTACTGAATTGGAAGCTGTTTTGCAACCATCAAAACAATTGCACCGCTTGGCTACAAAATAGCCTGGTTCAGACAACACGCTAAACCATGCTGCTTAACTGTTTAAGCAGCATGGTTTAACATGTTGTCTGAACCAGGCCAATGTCATAAAGGGATGAGAAGCTACCATGTCCAGGAAGGACACTGTAGTAATTCAAATCTGAATAAGGGTAACAGGACTCTTTTCTGGCAGACACCTTTTACCTTTCGGATGTCTGTTTTTTCTATAACAAAGGTGGACAGATGATAGATTGTGGTCCACTGGTAGCTCACCTAGTGCCCGCTGGTTGCTAGGATCCTTGCAAAGAATCCTGGATTACATACATAGACTTTGGTCCAATACAACCACAAACACACTTCTGAAGCAAGAAAGCACGCTCAGGATCACTGAATACAGATAATTTATTCCTAAGGGGACTTTAATATGTCATCTTGTTTTATAAATGTAAAGCACGCTGGTGGGTCCCGAAGGGACTGTAACAAAACAAAACAAAACCATAGACAATGCAAGATGGGACAGTTTACCAATGCTCTAGATTAACTAGTATTTCCACAGAATTTTTATATCTGAGTATTAGAAAGAGCTAGGATCTATAGTATTGTTTAAAAAATACAATACAGTTTTTATAAGGAAAAAAGAACTAAGCTCACCTGCATGAGCTGCTAGTTTTTATTTATGAAAACTTATTTATAAAGCTACTTATATTAATATTAGTTATAAAATACAAGAATGAATTATCAGTCCTCTAACTAAAAGAAATCTCAGGAACAGGTTTCTGCTCTTGCAGCTTGAAATATTAAAACTGGTGGAGTTTAGGCTTCCTGCACACTTAGCAATTAATGATGCAGTTGGCCAAAATAACTGATCAAATGACGAGCTGAACTAATACAAAGTGTCTATATAGGTAGCAAAGTTCCATCAGAATTAAGTTTCATTTGCAGCTGATTATTTTCTAAAAATATGCTTGTTTTATCAGGTGGTATAAATAGACAGAAACACTTCATTATTTAATGCAGAAACCAAACTACATCCATCTTCAAAGGATGGGTCACAACCTAACTTAAAGTGGCTCAAACTACACCAACTGGGCCATAACAATCTAGGAAGAGGCTGGGGAAGGAAAGGGGGATATAGAAAAGACTGACACATTACCAAGAAGAGATCAATCTAGTAAAGATAAAATACCAGGTTTAAAAACTGAAGTCAGTTCTACAGTGCAAGTTGGAGCTAAAAGAGAGCTAGGCCTGGAAAGGATTAAGGCCTCTCCATATCACTGTGGTTTTCAAGTTCATACACTTAGGCCTTAGCTAGACCTAAGGTTTATCCCGGGATCATCCCGGCGTCATCCCTGTTCATGTAAATGACACACAGGAGATCCCGGAAGCGGGCAGGGACGACCCTGGGACAAACCTTAGGTCTAGCTAAGGCCTGAGAGAACCTTTCCACATCGCCTTGTCTGTGGGAGAGCGCCTGAATTTTTGCCAGAGGACACCAATGCATGTCCCAGAGCTCCTGGAATGCGTCCATAACATTATGCCGGGGCTGGGGAGGGGAGAGACCTCTCCACTTGGCAGCACTGGCCCTACAGGAGCAGGCGGGTAAGTAGCCAGTTGCCTGGGAGGAAAGTCTTCTCTGGCTCAAATTTTAATAAAAAAAACCCAAAAGGAGGAGAGCATCCAAGTCCTCAAATCTATATATATAAAATGCTTAGGTATGTTTCCATAAAGGCTTCAGCTGATACAGGTTGCTAAGCAACAGTAACGTGTAACGTCAGCTGATACAGGTTGCTAAGCCCCTTGCCTGACTCCTCCGGGCTTTCCAAGGTAATCCTACCCCCCTTTCTGCCTCTTCGCTCCCCCCCCCGAAGGGGGCACCGCCATGGTCCGGAACATGAGCGAAGCACGGCCGGGGCCCTTGGTGGCCAGGTGGGAGGCCACTCGCCTGCTGTGAGCCCAGGCCCTGGCCTAATCTCATGCGAGCTGGGCGTGCGGCCCAAGGCTGACAGGAACCCCGGGGAGAGGGGGACACCTGCTTCCCCTCCTCCCAACCTCCCTGCCCCCCAGGTCTGTCAGACGGCGCTGTATCGGCGGCCTCCAATCAGCCCCCACCCCCACAATGATATTTAATTAATAAACTTTAAGATATGCTACAATGGCATATGTTGCGCCAGGTACAGCTACTATTAAACAGATAGGCCTTCGAAAGAACTCTGTGTGTGTATGTGCCCCCTTGTATTTTGAGAAAGAACCACAAGTTGCCGAGATTCATATTATGAACCAAGGAATTACACATTTAAGACACATTGCTACTGGGAGACATCTATCTGGTCTCATCTCAGAAGCAAACTAACTGATCATAGTTCTTTGCATGGTATATTAATTATGTCAGCCAAAATTCCAAACCACTCCATTTTTACACCAGGTTCGTAGAGACGAATTTCACAAACTAAGTCTCAACAGTCTAAGGCATGTTGTGGACAACAAGTCCCAGAATCCCTGACTATTGGCCATGCTGGCAGAGGCTTATGGGAGGAGGAGTCTAAAATGTCTGGAGGGTGCCAGGTTGCTTCCCCACTGGTCTAACATGATGCCAAGGATGTATTTTACCTGTGCCACTTCTTCAAAGTCTTCATGGCGTTTCTGCAGTGCTCTGGCTCGATGTAAGGATTTCCCAACGCCCGTGTGTTTGCTAAGGAAAGCTTCTCCGTGGTTTTCAATCCAGTCCAGCACCTGCAAGAAAACATCAGCATGAAAGAAACCTGATTGTTTGCTTATGATGTGCATTAAATGGCATCTCCTAACGCTGTAACACAGAGGATAGACAAATGTAAGTCATAGGTTATTACTAGAGATCTACCAGACTGATTTTGCTCATTTTTTGTTTTAAATTGAAGCTTGAGCAGTAGACATGTAGAAAATTTTGAAACTTCAATGAAATTCAAAGCTTGAGCTTTGGGCAGATCAGAAAGGGAGAAGGGAGAGGGATGAGGCAAAGGAGAGGTTAGTGTGTATGCCCCACACTCTGCATGTAATGCAACGTGTGGCACAGTGTGTGCATGCATGTGTAATAATGCTTCCTCCTATGACATCTTAGAGTGTTGGGCCAATAAAAAGACAGGCACAGAATGTTGGGAAAGAGGCTGAAGAAAAGTTAGTTGGCGATAGTCAGAGGAAGAGAGGCTGAAGAGAAAGAGCTGAAAGGACACCAGAGGGAGAAGAAAGAGAACAATCTTACATTACGTGTTTTCAACCTCAAACTTCAAGAAATAGTAAATGATCTTTTTTTAAAAAAAAAAACTCTTTTGTTCATTTGTCTTTGTTTTCACCTTTGCCGTTTTATTTGTAGTACATTTCACAATGTACTTTTCACAATTTCCGCCTGGCGCCTACACTGCACTCCTTTCGTCGCCAGCTGAAGATCTTTTTATTCTCTCAGTATTTTAACACTTAATTTTAACTTAAATTTAAATTTTACTGTTTTAACTCTGTATTTTAATTTTATATCAATTTTGCTGCGTGGTTCTTATCCTGGTTGTGCTTTTTATACTGTATTTTGTATTTGTGCTTTTAACCTGTTGGTTGTTTTATTACGGTTTTAATTTTTGTGAACAGCCCAGAGAGCTTCAGCTATTGGGCGGTATAAAAATGTAATAAATAAATAAATAAATAAATAAATTTTAAAAGTGTAAAGTTGTTCAACTTGCAAAGCAAACTGGCAACCATATTTTTATCCAATCACTCTCAGACTATTGATGGTGCTATATAAATAAATAAATAAATAAATAATAATAATAATAATAATAATAATAATAATAATAATAATAATACACACACACACCCATGGCCACATAGGATTTCCACTAGTTTATTTAGATTTCTTCTCCACTGTACCTAAAAGATCAGAATACCCAAAATGATATCTATAACCAAATCCAAAGAATAGACAAAACAAAGAAAGCCTAGCCATTATTAAAACGTCCATTTTATGTGCCATAGGACATAAACAGCAACCACATAAAGGCCACATTAAAATGCTCCCCTCTTGGTGGTTGTCTTCACAAGACCAGTTGCTCATCAGCCATATTTGTGGCAATTCCCCTGGACAACGTTTGCAATGGCATGAAGGAAGTTCCCAAGTGTATATATTCAGTTAATACGCAAGAGCAGCTGGCCGTGTGGTGACTGCCACTGACAGGGGAGCGATTTAATGTGGCAGCTGTCTCATGTGCACTGGACCTCAAACAGCCAAGTCTCCAAGAAGAGAGAGGCTTCCTGGAGGGTTGCAGGCTTCCTGGAGGGTTTGATTGCTTGATCTTGCAGATCAAGCAATCAAACTATCTCCCATGGTTCTGAGCGTTAGTTGTGTGGCTTGTGAACATAAGAACCATCCTGCTGAAATCAGAGTGAAGTCCATCTAGTCCAGTAGTCAGTCAGTCAGTCAGTCTCTCGCTCGCTCGCTCTCACACACACACTGGACAGCAATGTATTTTGGGGAGTCTGGCAAGTAAGGCATGAACGCAATGGCCCTTTGCCAATGTTCTCTCCTGCAACATTCTCTGGTATTCACAACAAGACTGCCTCTGAATATGGAGGCTCCATTTACACTGATCATCCCTAACTGCCAGTAAGAGACCCATCCTTCATTAATTTGTCTAATCCCCCTTTAAGCCATCGGCCATCAGCCATGTTTTACGGCAGCCAATTTGGGAGATTAATGTTGTGCCATGTGAAGTAGCACTCCCTTTTATCTGTCCTGAATAAACACCGCAAAATTAAGCAAAAACAGTGGCTTCCCAACTTTGTTTGGGGGAAACTTGGATTTCTTGAAAAGTGGATCAGGGAACCCTGAACAAGAAGATCAGCAATGGGAGACATATTTGTACTGAAATCCCCTCCATTCCTAATCCCCTTTTATGATGCGCTGAGTGTTATTCGAGATACATGCACATCTCACAGAGAGCAATGGTGAGGCCTGACAGGCCTAGCCCCAACCCTACGTGAGCTGAGTGTGCATGCTAGAAAATTCCCAAGAACCCTCCGCAAAAGGCAGAGACTCCATTGGCCTGCCTGCAAAGGCTCCTTGGCTGACAAGTTCATGCAGAAAGGGATCCCTGTGTAAATCTTCTCTTGGCCTGAGAAGCCACTTCTCCACACTTAAGCATCAAATGCAGGATTGTAATTGTACCATTGAGCTAGAACTCTGCTTTCAATTCACATTACGGTCCAACGTTTTTACTAATCAGGATCTACTCAGCGACTAAACATTTAGGGATCTGAAGCCAACATACACATCGCTATCCTATTGCAATTAAGGAAGTAACAAAAGCAAGATGTTCCCTATTCCAAAAATTCTCTACAGATGCATCATGCTGGCAAGTGCTAGTGCAACTGAAGAACCCTTCCTTAAAAGTGAAGTTTAATTCAAGCCTGTCCAAGTAATATTTTCAGGAATTGCATGCCATCTACAAGCCAACTTCCACCCCGGAGTCCAGAAACACAGAGAAGTCTCATTCATCAGACGTTCTGCTTCTGCTTATATTAGTCAGAGATATTATGCGGCCTTCAGGCAAAGGTTCATTCTACAGATTCTTCCCCGGTCGTCTCAAACAAGAGCCTGAAGCACCAGCCAGAAATGCTCACAGAAAATGGGAACTCCACTGCTTGGTGTAAAATGAAGAATTAAGAGGTGTTTTTTAAAAAAATATCTTCAAACATTCTAGTTTTGGATGATGCCTCAAAGAGGCCAGTGCAGGTGTGAAACACACCTGATCTCTTTATCATGGTTATCAGGAGTGGATAGAAGCATCATCATGTGGTCCTTTCCTTCAGGCAGAAGTTCTCAGTGGCTTTTCATCATGATTAAGGCTTCTATTGGCACTGACTTTAACCCTGCCCCCCCTCCAACCCTGCAACGAGAATTCAGTAACCAACCAACATTGTTAAGAATTTGGGAGCATGTCTGCCAGCACTGGGCCAAAATTCTTCCATCTAAGTATTCCCTGTTGCTTCAAAATAGCCAGATGTAGATTTTATGAGCAAATCCTTGCTGTGAGCGTTACTTGCTTCACAGATATTGAAACAAACATTTGGTTTCCCCGACCACGTTAGGTCAGGGAAACCTTGCCCAACATAACGCGGAGCCAAATTACATCATAAACTTAGGGAATGGACAGTAAAAAAAAAAAAAAAGGGGGGGGAGAAAACATTATAAAACTAATCTGCTTAATCACATGCAATTTAAAGTTGAAGTGCTTTTTGTGTATTACTCCATTTTTGTTCTAATGCATTTGGTTAGGAATAAAAAGACAGACATTTTTGAAAACAAGGAAAAGACAGAGTGCTTGAAAGCTAGATTTGCAAGAACCCCTGGCACTGCTCCTACATGTAACATGTTATTAGGCTGCCTTAAAAATTGTATTTGGCACTGATAGCCTTTCCTTCTTACCTGTTGGTTGCCTCACTAATTACTTACTAACACACACACACACACACACACACACACTTCATATACAGCCAATGAGGGCTGGAGACTGATGGTAAAAGACATGAAAGGCAGGATATAAATGTAATAATAAATGCATAAATAATATAAATATATATATATATATAGAGAGAGAGAGAGAGAGAGAGAGAGAGAGAGAGAGAGAGAGAGAGAGAGAGAGAGAGAGAAACGGCTTTATACTGATTGTAACCACAGTTCTGACTATTTTGATTAGCAACTCTAAAGTTCTCAGGCAGAGCGCTTTCCCAATCCTCCTACCTGAGATCCTGTATATCCAGGGAAGACAGCAAAGAGAAAGAGAAATGTCTCTAACATACCTCCCCACCAACACTTCAACTCTCTTAAAAACAATCATGCCTCTAGCTCAGGTATATTCCAAGGAAATGCTTATCTAAGAGGCTGGCAAATTGAACTTCATTTTCTTTCATCCTTACATTTTGGAAGAACCTAAGTTGAGAAATAGATTTAACTCAGACATTACACCAAACCACAGTTTGAGCAAACCATAGTTTACAAGTCAAACAATGGTGTGAGCTTTGAAAGGTACAGGAAAGTTCAACATTCTTAGCTGCTCATCTGCTTTCATTTCCCATCCACACACTAGTCTCTAGGGTCAGGGCCTTCAGAGGCAAAACAACAACCCTAATTATAGTTTCAATTAAAATATCACACCAAACCAAGGTTTGCAAACCTATTTCAAACCACGGTTTCCAATTCCATAGTTTGCAAATGGAAACTTAACACTGAATAAAACATAGCCTTCCTTAATAATAATTCGGTGTGAAGTCTGAATTGGGCTTTGTGTATAAGAACATGGAAGAGTACAGAGACTTATTCTAGTCATGATCGTATTTTCTTGTCTGTCCCAATAAGATTTCATCTCATTGGTCCTCCAGTAAAGGAGTGAGATGTTACCTCTGCTTCCTGGAATATGTGCAGCAAACTATTGGTGCCCTTCACACACAGTAGTCTCGGAGCTACTTTAGCAAGGTGTAGAGATGTAAAATTTCCAGAAATTTTGAAGCCATGGAAAAAACCCGTTTCCACCCCCTCCCCAATTATTTTCGGAGGAATTTTTTGGATTTTTTTTTTTAAATGCAATATTAGCACTTTTTACAGATTGAAAGTCACTTTGTTACTTTAGGAACATAAAATGTAATATGTACAAGTTGGTTTGGTATAAAAATTATCACATCTGGTATATTAAAAGTACAGTGTATTCAAGTAATTATTACACACTGAATTTACTTTTACTTTTTTGGGTAACAAACGGAGCTACAAGCTCCTGAACTGTAAGGAACCTATTTGGTTTTGCCAGTTTATGAGAAGCAAGCAAAAAATTTTTTAAAAAAGAACAATAGAAGAAACCATCAACACTAGTAACAAAGAAAATTATTCATATCTCCGCCACTCCTCCAGAGTGTGAAGCAGACATAAAGTACCCATTTCCATAAAAAGAGCTGAGGAAAAAAAGGGGTCGGACACCAGAATATGCATGAAATTTAATCAGACTCATTTTCTGAGCTATAGCTATCACTATCAGTTTCAGTCTCTGCTTCAATGGCAGTGCCCCCTAGAGACAGAAATGCAACTGGCTCTTGCATTTGAGAGTTGTAGTCTCCGTTTGCAACCCAGGACTTGCTTGTCCTCAGCGCACAGAAATTGTAATAATCTGATAGTGTACATAGTTTTTAGAATCCTTTGGAGAAGTAAATATATTAACACATTGTCTTAAACATTTTATTCATCATGCTAAAATAAACATTCCATAATCCATTTTTCCTTCATTTTTTTTTAAAAAAATCATTTTTTCGGGGGGGGGGAAATAAAGGCTTCAGGGGAAAAAAAATCTTTCTGATTTTGGGTTGTTGTTTTACCCAGGCCTTCACATCTCTAGTAAGGTGCATTATGAGAATACCACAATGATGTGGGTGATAACACGGAACTATTACTAAAATGTAATCAACAAGAAAAGACAACCAAAGTGGCCAAAATGTATCTGTGAGAGGAGAGAATACAGTGCTATCTATGACAGGTCTTAACCGTCTTTGTCTTACCAGTTATTAAAATAAACAGGATGCATCATCAATGGAAGCATTATACTAATCTACAAAAGTTTAATTTTTTTTTGGCAATCTCTCTCTCTCTCTCTCTCTTTGGAAAACTGATCAAATTAATGCTTTTAGCACATCCCACCCATCCCCAATCCAGTGGGGATGAGATGAACAAGACTTTAATCCAGTTGTCATTGCATGCACAAACCTCAGGCTTGCACACTCTCCCACATCCTCCACATGTAAAGGGAAGAGAAGAGAAACTTTTGATCACAGTTTGCAACAAACAACAGCTTCCTGCCTTGTCTAATTATGGTAACCCTGGCATTTATGTAAACCATAGCGAGTTCACAAGCTCAGTTCCTCCTTTTCTTCATTTCAGGGTTGAGATGGTAACAAAAAAATGGCAAAGCATTACACAGATGATACTTTTGCCCAAACAGCGGCAGGAACAACCAAATCATTCCAGGTGTCTGCATCCTCAGGAGGTCAATTTCTGATAGACTCAAAACCATCCTAATTCATCAGATAGTCACGGGTGCGGAAAGAGGCAGTTGCTGCCTTCAATAAACTGAGCAAGTCACATAAAATGATAGCAGTGCCACATTCAAAACTACAAAAAGCTACTAGTCAAGGAAGATCTGCATCAAGGGCTTCTGATACAAACTAGAAATCTGTGGAAGGCACACTGTTTAGTGAGGGAATGAAAAAAAGGAGGCACTTTGGATCAATATGCCAGTTTAGCCATTGTTAAAATTGCCAGAGCCTACACAGCGCCTTCTATTAAGCTTGGGAAGTCGGTACCCACAGGGATCTCTAAAGCTGCCTGATAAACATGAGGAATGTATGTGCCTCTCCTCCTCACACTACCACCGAGGGCCCTGGGCACCATTCACTTTCTCTAAAGAGGCTGGCAGCTTCTGAATGATTGGCTGGTGGGCAGGATGCACTGGCTGCATTTAGAGGTAACAAAAAGTTAGAATTGCTGAGAATTCTGGCTTCTCGTTCGTGAGCAGTGCACTCATTTATGCTGCCCAAATGTCCCCCACTTGGCTCCTACCTGTAGCAGGAATGGCTAAAATAAGCAGAAACGAACGAGGAAGGAAAAGCATCCCATTACATCCAAACATGGACCCTGGTCTGTTGCTCTTCTGGCAAGGCAGGAACTGGAAACCAACTTCAAAGTCTCGCTTCCGACTCTGGTTAGTTAGGAGAGTGACTTTCCCAGATTGGATGTAATTTTTGCTTACTCGTATGTTTCTGGTTTGTTTAGCTCAGGCCTCCCCAACTCACTGCCCTCCAGATGTTTTGGACTTCAACTCCCATCAACCCTAGTAGCCCACATGGCCAATGATTAGGAATGCTCAGAGTTGGGCACCAGGTTAGGGAAGGCTGGTTTGGCTGCTGAAAGGAGCCAAGCAGGGGCAGTTTGGCAGTGTGTGCCAGCATGATGTTCAGGAACAATAAGCCAGAATTCTCAGCAATTCTAGCTTACGATTGTTACATCTGAACACGGCAGATGTAATCTTTTCAAAGTGCTGTGTCTTCCTTTGTCAGGCCAGCTCTGGCTTCTGATGATCTTTTGTTTACTTACCAGTCAAATTTGTCAACTATGCCATTTCCCTACTTTTGCCATTAACTCATGCTGAGGGGCTAGTTACTCCCAAAACTAACAGTTGCTTGGAGGGCGGGTCATTCCTCCCTCATCCAAGCTAGGGATCTCTGACTAGGCTTTTTGCTGTCACCAGATCCTGGCTTACAATCAACAGTCACTTTGCTTAATGCTGTAGCTCAATCCTTCATTAGTTCTCTCCCTTTCCAAATTTCTAGCCAACATTTTCTTACTTGCAGTAATGGTTTTCTATATATGTACTGCAGAGAAACAAAAACAGACAAATTCATCCATCCACCTACTGAGCTGCAGTCAAGTCTTCCCTTCTCAACTTGAAATTTAACTCTCTTTTTTTGGCCTTGGTTTGCTCTTTGAACAAAGCAACGTCAATAATTGCTTTAATCTTGTCAAGTGGTACCTGGATGATTGAAAAGGGATCAAAGTTCACTGGCTGTGATCCTTCCTTTGCCTTAATTTCTGCTCATTTTCTTAGTAAAAGTCAATGTATACAAAGAAAATGGGGTAGAACTGGCTTTTTCAAAAGGCTTTGCATGCATCTGCAATACTCTAGCCCCTAACACTAGAAGCTATGAACTAACCTGTTGTACATCCTGTTGAAAGACACACAGCTGAAGCCGTTGATGTAGGCGGACCTTTCGATGCTGCCAGATGTTCTCCAGCTGCCTCTGGTGATGCAGTACTTCGTGAATAAAATCTAGGACATGGTGCACTGCCTTGGAGTAGTTAGCTGAAGCGGTTAGAGAGTCTGAACTTCCAGGAGTCAACGGTCGTTGCAGTTTGTCAAGTAGTGACTTTCCATCTTGGCTCACCTGTTTGGCAAAATAAGAATTTAGGTGCTTTCTCACAGGCTACTTAATTCCAGTGTGTGCCATTTGAACTTCGCTTTTCCATCGCCGACCATAAACACCTGATACTTCTACCCCAAGCATAGGAAAGCATGTTCGTGCTTATTATGGATGAAATCTGAAGAGCAGTGTCTCTGCAAGGAGGAAATGCAGATTTCCCCTTTCAGCCACACAGTCACCCTCACCACAATAAATACTATTTCTAGAGAATCTCCTAAGCTGCAAGGCTTGTGGTGTGTGGGTGTGTATCAGGATTGGGCCAAGGCTCCTTGGTTGGTTTGCAGACTCTGATTCAGATTTGAAGATGAAGCTAGAAGAAGCCCATCAGAGACAGGAAGTGGAGGAGGAAATTCACCAAGACTCTTTAGCAGTCAGAACCTTCTCAGGGCTTATCAAGCAGGAGGGCCAGGCACAGAGACAGTCTCCCCCCCACATCCCCATAGAAACCCAGTCTCTGTCAGAAGGGGAGGGATCAGAATTAACAGATGCCAGAGCCTGTGACCAAGTTAAGTGGGTGGAGCTGAGAGGAGGTGGGAGGTGTCTCACCAGATTGGCTTCCTGTCAGAGATTGGTCAGGAGAATCCTCCCTGAAGAAAGGAGCCCAAAAAAGCTGGCTGAGCACGGCAGGATAGGCAACTGCCCTGCTTTCAGTAGTTCTCGTAATGAAAGCGTGATTTAGCTAATTAGGCCCAGAACAGCTCCCAGCCTTCATGGTTGGGTCAGGTGTGAAGAAGTGCTATTAACTGAATAAAAGTTTGTGGACTGCACAGTGAGTCTCTGTTGCCTCACTTCTCAGTAGGAGAGCTTGGAATATCTGAACTGCATGATCTTTTCAGTCCAGGCTTATAAAAGCCAGCACCATTAAAAACCTAGAACCGTTCAAATGCAACAGCTTTGTCCCTTGATTTGCGTTGCTTAATATTATTTTAAACATGAACATTTTAGATGCTCTTCTGCATGGACTACACAGTATGGCTATTAACCTGCAATATTCATCTCACAAAATATTTCATAGATGCCTTTCAACAAGTTTTTCAAATTTTCAGGGGATAATTAATATTTGATCTCTGGATACAGCGGGACAATGAGTAGCAGTAGGTGGATACAGTGGAATAGTTAGTTCTAATTACTCACTACATTATATTCACATCTGAGAAATAAAAGGTGGCTTAGATGCAGCACTGGACTGTTGTGGAAAAGTGCCATCATTGCCAATAAATTTATCCATCCAGCTATTAGCTGTTGTTTGATAGTTACACTTTAGGCGAAATATAACAATCATATCAATGTGTTCCAGCTGTCATGGTATCACTGAAGATTAACACTAAAATGTAAGGCCCAAAAAAGATCTCCAGATGGTCAGATGCCTCTGGCTAGCTGCAGTAGTTATTATTCTGACAGAACTACCACCTGCAACTTCCTTGTTCCTCTCTGGTGCTGCAAAAAGATCCTTCATGTGCACTAGAATGTGACCATCCAAAAGACTAACCAAAACATTGCTACGGTCAGAAGGAGTCTTCTGACCAGAGAAGCTGTAAGGCCTTCTGTGTGAATTAGGCCCAAGACATACTCGGTGATGACTGCCAAACATCAGGGTTTCCTCTTCCTGAATTGTGAAGTAGCCAAGGAATCGAATCTGCTCTAAACTGATTTGACTGGAAAGTTTTATCAGCATCTAGCTTGAATGAACTGAATGAATATTGCTTAAAAGTCCAGTCTTATCAGGCCAGGTGCTTTTACTGGCTTAGCCTGTAGAAGGGCCATAAGATTTTAGTAAACCTGGTTACTTTGCCCATCTATCTTCAAAGAACAGCCAAACATCAAGCATGACAGTGGTAGCAGCAGTAATTTTTCACTCAGTAATCAATCCAATGCTTGAGTGAACACATCTTTCCATTACAATTTATTCAAGTTTATTGAACAAGAGGAAAGAATGTGGTTCCCTTCATCTTCATAGTTCCTTTTTATATGTATAGAAACGGAGCTCTAATTTCTTTCCCACTTCATATCAATGAAAGTAATTGACTATGTATGATGACCATACAAGCTTGTCTTCCTCCCCTTTGAAGCATATTCGAGCTGGCCAAATAAAGAGTTTTCTCAACAAGATATATTGCCACTCCTTGAGAGTTTATTTTTTAAGTAAGAAAAAAAATCCATTCATATTAATATTACTAAAAGAACCAAATCAAAGAACTGCTTTATACTGAGAGAAAATATACAAAACGTTGCTGGATTATACCACTTAAAATTAGATAGAGGATCAAATATTTGAATGCTCACACACATTTTTTAAAAAAGACATTAACATTTAGAAACAAATTATAAGAGGAATATTTGTAGCATAGACTTCTCCCATATACATAAGAGGAACCATCCAAGCATTATAAATCCCACCTTCAGACGGGATACAGTCCATCAACAGGCACATCACGTGGGTTGCTGATGACAAGTTGTACCCACATGTTGTGAATTGTATTTTGCTGTATAAAATGGGGATGTGCATAACTGCATTAAAAAAAAATCATGTACGTGTGTTTCTTTTGAAATGCTTACTTTGACAGCTATTTTCCCCACACCTTCTTCCAAAGTAGGAAGAGTATGGCAATTGTAAGTGTGGCCCACGTTTGCAACATGGCAGTGCCCTCTTCTGCCATACATGCTGGTCAGCAATTAACTTGCATTAGGGCCGTTGGCGATGTCCATTCACTTACTCCCACGCAAGCACATTCTTAAGGCTGGGCCTTGATCAGCCTCCAGAACTTGGCTCCAGGACAACAAGAACAGCTGCATAGTTTGTGTAAGGTAGGCTTTCCCAACCTGGTGCCCTCCAGATGCTTTGGACTTCAATCCCCATCAGCCTCACCATGAGAATTACTATGAAGATTTAGAAAGAGGGAGCTTGAAGTCGGTGGAGGGCAGGGGAGAGAAGAATGCAAAGAATGCTCCAGAGACAGGAGTTGGAGAAGAAATAGCACAGGCTAAAAAATGTCCTACGTGTGCTATGAACAGGTACAGCAAATGATACATCTCTTAGCTGGGAAGGCAACCCGGGTAAAACCTAAGTGCATATATTACCTCAACAGAATACAATGACGATTATAGCTTGCATGTTTTATCGACAGTCAATGCATCTAACAAATACAGCTTCCTCCACTCCACAAGGAATTGTGAAATAAAACCAATATTTGATATGAGAAACTAATCAAATATAAAATCAATACCAGCATTTTAAAAAATAAATAAAACAATGTATGAAGTCAAACTAATTAATGAGATTAGGGTATGTAGCTGTGTGTGCCTAGTCATTGGGCTTTTCCATATAGAGGCAAACATAGCTTTACAGTAAGTGGATGCTCAACAGGGAACTGCAATCAAACACAGTTCCCTGGCAAGTGAATCTGCAAGACACATATTTGCAAATCAGATACTTTAGGTGTACGCTGAAAACATTGTGCTTATGATGAGGTGGACTGTCACCACAAAAGTTTACACCCTAATAAATATGTTATTCTTTAAGGTGTTACAGGACTGTATTGTTTTTGCTTAAAAGTGAGATATACATTACGGTTAAACGCTACAAACAATCCACTTAAAAACAGGGAAAATAATTATGCCTACCTCTGAATAGGCCAGAGTAATATGCTCATATATCCCTTGGTGATGGTGGATGGCATCTTCCAAATCCTGTAGTTCTGAGGGAAGCTCTACCTCGCCACAGGCCTTACACCAGGAATCCACGTTACTCATATACTAGAAGGAAAGAAATGTCCAGTTATTCACAACCAAGCATACATTAAGAGACAGCATTAAGTTTCGCTGGGCAAATAAGGCTGATCAAAGAGTAAGCCAGTACTTTTGAAGGCAATCTTTTTATCCATTGTCTTGACACGCTGCCTTTAAACCCCTGCTTTCTCCTATCTAATGTGTACTCAGTCTGTGGGAAAAAGCAGGAAAATTACTGCAAATCTTTTCAACTGGCTTTTGACACAAATTCAGACTTGTCCCCACCCCACAGCCCTGCCCCACTTCAACCCATCTAACGTATCTGCTGTGTCCCCCCACCCCAATTTTTTTTTAAAAAATAATGATTTATTTTGCTGTCCTCTGCAAAGGAGAGACAGTTGCTAAAATACAAAAAAGCAAAGCAACACTTCAGTAAAACGAGAACGCTTTGCTAACTGTGGAGGGGCTTGGGAGAGGAAATAAACACATATGGAAGCACTAAAATAAGCTGAAGCCAAACCTCAATTCACATGTGAAATAGGACAGTTCTAAACACATCCAGAAATCTGAAAAGGGTTCAGCTGCAATCTCTGGCAGCAGAAAATCCTATCAAATCATGTGTCTTCAGAGTCCTCACTATTAATGCACACCCAAACAAACAGATACATGATGTTAACTAGATGGCTTCTACTCCATTGCCTGTTTTCCTATGGAGAAAGTACTACAATTAAGCACCCAAGCATACAGCAGAAGGAACAATTAACGAGGCTAATACAATTAGTCCCAAACAGACTCCTCTGTGTTCTATTTTTATTTCTCTTCGTTGCATTTACACAGGAAAAATACTTCTAAAAAAAAGAAGAAGAAAAAGCAAGAAGAAGAAGAAGAAGGAGGAGGAGGAGGAGGAGGAGGAGGAGGAGGAGGTCTCTTTTCTTACTCAAGTGGGCGCTTGCACCACAACAGCCTGGCACTTGGGAGAAAATGGGCACATCATCCGATTTTAAGATGGATCCAAGGGAGGTATGCTTTGCTCAGAAACTCCCTGTCTCTCGACACGAACCTACCCGTACCCTACACTCAACATCTAAGGTCCTCCTCCAGGTGCCTACTCTGAGAGAGGCTCGGAAGACGGAAACAAGGGAGAGGACATTCTCGGTGGTGTCCCCCCAATTATGGAATGATCTCCCCGACGAGGCCCTCCTGGAGCCAACATTGCTATCTTTTGGGCACCAGGTCAAGACTTTTCTCTTTTGCTAGGCATTTAGCAGCATGTGATAAGATTTTATTCGATCCCGGATTTGTTGTTTAGGTTTGTTTTAGATGTATGTTGTCTTTGTGTACATTGTCTGTTGTATATTTTTATTTTTTAAATTTTGTATATCGTTTTTAATGTTTTAATCTTTTGTAAACTGCTCAGAGAGCTTCAGCTATCCAAATCGTGGTTGCACGCACTTTGACTAAAGAAACAGCTTAATGTCAGCATCACACTATGCCAGGATAACCAACGCTAGGAACACTGGAAGCTGTAGTCCAAAACATCTGGAGGGCACCAGGTTTGGGAAGGCTGCAATACATGGAGTTTGGCTCATAGAATCTTTCTTCAAGGAACCTGACTCCTAGTAGACAGAGTTCACCTGCTTGAACCTGCAACAAGTATGGACTAGTACTAACCCCTTCAAAGATGCTAGATATGGAATATATGATAAATGTGAACATATCATAGAATTATAGAATAGTAGAGTTGGAAGGGGCCCATAAGGCCATCAAGTCCAACCCCCTGCTCAATGCAAAAATCTACCCTAAAGCATCCCTGACAGATGTCTGTCCAGCTGCATTTTGAAGGCCTCTAGTGTGGGAGAATCCACTACCTCCCTAGGTAATTGGGTCCATTGCTGTACTGCTCTAACCATCAGGAAGTTTTTCCTGATGTCCAGCTGGAATCTGGCTTCCTGTAACTTGGGCCCATTATTTCGTGTCCTGCACCCTGGGATGATGGAGAAGAGATCCTGGCCCTCCTCTGTGAGACAAGCTTTCAAGTACTTGAAGAGTGCTATCATGTCTCCACTCAGTCTTCTCTTCTCCAGGCTAAACATTTCGTAGCTTAATGCTCTTACTGCCAGTAACTAAGCCTTAAGAGAGGCATTTCAATCTTTTGGAATGGGGGAGGGGGACCATACAAAAGCAGTTGGGGAATGGGGAATTATTATGTTAATAATAATTAAGAAAAAACATTCAGCTGGTCAAAGTGAGCAGCTGAGTATATTTGACTCTCCTACTTAGCTCAATAAAAGCACACTCAAGCAACACCACTCATTGTAACAGAAACAAAACTGACAGGCAACTCAAAGCCGGGTTTACAAGAGAGCATCTCGTTCCCTTAAGGAAGACATGCTCTAGTTATGGAGACAGCCCACTGGGGATACGAGAAACATTTATGCCTGCTTCTCACTAGATCAGGTTTTTAATTCACTTGTGGCAACACATAACTTAGAACTGTTACTTTAAATAACTGAGAACGCCTGCAGCTAGAGACCATAATAAAACGCTTGCCTCAGGTTAAACTTTTAATTTTAATCTTGCATCCCAACGTCCCCATTTTGCTAGCTGCCATCCTTGTGAAATGTTTGATAGATAACAGAGACTGCACAACTCTGATGATGCCATGCAAGTTAGGAAAAACATCTTTGCTCACGGAATCAGTCTCGTTCATGCTTTTCACTCACCCTCAACTCCATTCCAAAACTCAGTAATATGTTTGCTTCTTAACAGGGCATCACATAGAAAAATGTGTATCTGTGGTTGGTAGTGAGCACCAATCTCCAAAGCAGTTCCCGGCAGTCTTGCCTAGTTCAGATCCCCTTTCCAGCCTTCTAGTTGCTCTGTGCTTTGAACGAAGAAAGTGCCCTCCAGATGTTTTGGATTTCAACTCCCATCAGCCCCAGCCATTATGCCCAATGGTAGTCCAAAACATCTCAAGGGCACTAGATTGGAGAAGGCTGAAGTGCAGTGAGGATGAGCTGAGCAGTAATGGCTTTCTCTCCTTGCCCATAGCAAAGTCAGTGAAGGTGGATTCCAAGTCACAGCTGCCTGTACCTACATTATTATTATTATTATTATTATTATTATTATTATTATTATTATTTATTTATTTTTATAGCACCATCAATGTACATGGTGCTGTACTTTAAGGATTGACAGTCTCTACAGCCACCAGGATGTCTTATTTCGCTCTGTGATGTCATAGTAAGAGATAAACATACAAACTGGGGCTTAGATCTTGAAATCTAAGACTAAATGACACCATGTGAGGTCAACTTCCTGGCATCTGCTTCGTGGAATTACTGACCTGCTCAGCTTTCTGGTGGAAAATAGCGGACATATCCAGTAAGGTGCTGCGCTCATCCAGGGCGGCAGCAAATGCTTTCCATTCTTGTTCCAACTGGCTCGCGATCTGCTTGATTTGCTGCGAGGCGTAGTGACCAGACTCCACCAAACGGTTGGCTACAGACATGATGCGGTTTATGTTCACATACACATTCTATAAAGAGAGGAGACAAACATATTAGACATGGATGCTAAGCATGTTAACACAAAGACCTCAAATAGAAATAGGAATCCAAGTTGACAGGAACTTTTTTTGCTCGTCTGTATATATATACAGCTGAACATATTTCTGTGGGTTTGTAGGTCTGGAAATGTTTACCCACTTCTAGATGAACTACAAACTTGAAATTTGGGGTGCAGATAAGTCTTCCTATACAATCTACCCCCCCCAAATCGAAAAACGCAATTTTTTGCAGTTTAACCGTTTTTAAACATTTTTAAACAAATCCTATGCTGACCCTACAACTCCCAGCAACTGTCAAGGAAGCGCTTCTCAGAGGATGGGGTCACCTGCGGACTGCTGAAGGCATGCTGGGAGGTGTAGGTGTTTCAGAGATCTTGGGGGATTGTGCACGGCCATGTGGGCGATCACCCAACTGCTACACATCCTAGCATGCCCTGCCTGGAACTGCCCACTGAGAGCCGCTTCCTTCCACTCCTTGGCGAGGCTACTCCTCGAAAGAGCAGCAAGTAGCAACATCAGCGACAAGCGGAGGGAAGCAGATTAACGTTATTCAGTGGCCCAAGTAACATCAGTAATATCTGCTACTATCCTTACATTATTAAAATCAGGGCTAGGAGCATTTTGTGTGAGCACCGTGCCCATCCAAGAGTTCAGCATTCTGAGAAAGTCTACACTTTCATTATTTCAAAAGTGCATTATTGCATTGTCCAAACAAATATTGTCAATGCAAGCTCAGAATTTTGTACTAGGCCCTAATTTCAGCATCTGAAAGTGTCTTCATTTGCAATGATACTGAATTCGGCTTAGTTCAAAATACTGAGTGTGTATAGACAATACTCAAAAGCTAAACTTTCATTAATGCCAAGTAATTTAAACAGGTAAAAATGTGACATACAACTTCCCACCTGCCACCACAAATGTGGGGAATCCTTATAAATCCCACCTGCACACTCTTGTAGTTCAAAGGTATCAGGATGCTGGCAGCCCTCCAGCTCCTGCTAGTTAAACCCGTTTGCTTGAGGGTGGGAGAATACAGTGCCAACTAGCAATCTTGACAAAATTGGTGATTTCTTGGTTTGGGATACAAATTTGTATCCTGAAGATGTAGCCCAATATCTACGGGAAGATTGGGAAAGGCAGGTATACACAATACTTATTTAGATGGACCAATGGTTTGACTTGATAGAAAGGAACTTTCTATATTCCTTTTCTTTTCTTTTTAAAAGTGTGTATATCTAACAGGTAAAGACAATTAATTCTTCAATCATGAGCAAGCTTAACTGACTGCCCACAGTTTTAGCTCTCCCTGTGGGTTTCTGGAAGGATTTAGTGAAATCCCAAGCCACTGTGCCAATATTCCAATCTCACTCATTGTCACCCATTATTAGAAGCAGCACAGAAAATGAACAGCTTGTTTTAAGCAAAGGTCTGCATTAGTTTGCTTGATCCATGGGAGTGGGGAAGGCAAGGCATACTGCACCTTGGACCCATCTAATCGACACAGATTGTCATTAACAGTACGCCTCTTGTTTGCTGCAACCTCAAAAGGACCTTTGGAAGGCTTAAAAACTGCTTATTAAATCAGTCTCAGGTGATAGGCTTGTGAATTAAAAAAATAATATTAAAACTAAAAAGGAACTTCAAGCCTAAACGGGGGGAAAGTCTTTGGCAGGGCTGATGGGAAAAGCATTCTTGGGCTATACTTTTTAACCTTATTTAACCTCATCGTTTTATGCCATTGAGAATCCAAGCTGACTACCAACTACACACAGCAAAAACAGCCTACAATCTGGCACTATTTGCATGTTTTCAAAATAAAGGGCCAAAAGAAAACTATAGGTAAGGGATGGGGAAGAATACGTCCCATATTTAAGACTTTGGTCTATCATTTTGCTTCCTTCAGTCTTCTGGATCTACTTAAGCTTCGCAGTTGTTTTGCATTGCCTTCTGTCACAACATTTTTGTTCTGCATCTTCAGACTGAAATTGCATTAATGCCATTTGTATCACGCCACGCACAGGCTTTCCCCTCACTCTCAAGGCAGAGTTGTGCCCAAATTGGTGGGTAGATAGAAAGTGGATCTGCCCCAGAAAGGGCAACTACAAGTCATACTCTTCCAGAAGCACAGAAGAGGTATAGAACTGTTTGTCAGGGTCACATGGTATACAAACCTACAAATTTAATGGGTAAACCCTGGAAAATGTGGGACTCATCTCGGAAGGGGTTAACAGTCTTTGAAGGCTTCAGAACTATCCTGAATAATGCATCACTGAAGGATTATGTTGATAAGTGATCAATTTCAATCTTAAGTCAAATATTCTTGAGGCTTCATACGAGCAAGTTATTAAGCAGGGTACAACCCTCTATAAACACTTGATGTTATCCTCCCCCCTGCTTTTTTTAAAGGTCTCATGAAGTCAGTCAATGGTATTTATCATGCCCCACTCCACACTTCTCTATGGCTGTATGAGCATGTTCAAATTCTACTGTCCGCATCTCCAGAGTCCACGACTAAATCAACTCTGCATGTACGTAAAGGTACCACATGAGACATTAGACTATATAATGATTGGTCATCTGTTTTCACCCCGTATCAAATGAGAGAAACAAGATTACAAAGCGTTTAGCTGCAAACAAGATGCAACATTTACAAAGGGAGACCCTAGCAAATCCAGTTCTATCTCACATGAGAAAAGAACACTGTTTGCATATCTGCCTCAGGACAACTACGGTTACTATTAAATGCTCTTCTGAACTTCGCACCTAGTTTGTTTAAAGCTTCTGGCTGCCTCATTTTGTTAAATATACCAGGACTATTCCCCTTGAAACTACGAAACTTTTATCCTGTTTTTTAATTGTTATGTAAGAGAAGAGGAAGAGCAGAAGAAGAATACAAAACCACACTAGTCACACTTTAATCTACTTTGTGTTAAATATTATGTATGCCTTAGTTCTTTTAAAATTATGTGATATGGAACTGTCTCGTAAGGAACTCACAGCTTCTGTGAAAATTAAATTAAATTCTAAAAAAGTAGGCCACCCTGAAATTGGGACTTTGGTAAATCATCTCCCTCAGGGGCCAGTTAAAAATATTTTCCTTCCAACAGGAGAAGACTGTTGATAACATGTTTCCACTCTCACGTTACAACTCTACGGTTTCAAAAAGAAACCTTTGAAAATAACCCCTTATCTTATTAAGATACTAGTTACCACATTTACTGATCTTATGAAGGCATGCACAAATTGTAGGCAATACTCCCACAGTTGCAGAACCATTCAGCAAAGGTGGGGAACCTATGGACTCCAACTTCCATCATCCCCAAGTAGCATGATGTGGCACCTTCCAACACCAGCATTTTCCCAAATTCTTGGGAGGAATAGCACTGGTGTGGGAAACAGCCACATCGCTGGCACCTCCTATATGGCCCAGATCTTCCAGTATTATGAGAACAGCAAGAAACAGGCACATGCTGCAGTAGCTCTCATGCCAGTAAGGTAACTGAAGAAAGGTCCCCACAGAAGAACACCCAGCCCACACAGACCGAATAGATGCTGCTGAATGAGACACACACACTTTAATTAGAGAAGCAGATTGAAAAAGATACCTTAAAACCAATTTTCATACAAGCTAGTGTAGAATCTGTATCTGTCTGATGCACTATGGCCTATTAGTTCTCTCCCTTTCCTGAAAATTCATATTGCTAAACTTTATTAAAAGTTCTCGCTGAGAAGTGCAGTTGCTTTGAGCTTTCCTCATGAAGAGTTTAGATTCCCAACAAAATATCACCATCTTTGAATTAGTGATTACATCTCTGGGTGCAGAACTTAAAGTCTCAGGTATAAGATACTTTACTGTGGCCTGCTAGACTGATGAATGCTATTTGCTACCTACAAAATTCCTGGACAGAATACATTGTGCCAGCTGGCCTCTGATAACTAGGCTCCAAGAGTTAAATGATTTCTTATCATTTATTTATTTATTCATTTATGTATTTATTTATTGCATTTGTATACTGCCCCATAGTCGAAGCTCTCTGGGCTCGTTTTATTATGATTTTATTAGAATGTAAGCCTATTTGGCAGGGTGTTGCTATTTTATTGTTTTACTATGTACAGCACCATGTACAGTGGTGGTACTATAAATAATAATAATAATAATAATAATAATAATAATAATAATAATAATAATAGTTAAGCAAGTCAAGGAAATCCAGAAATGCATGCTGAATAGAACCCTTGCACAGAACCCTCACCTAGAATGATCTCTTCAGGCATGTCACTATTTGTTTCCATTTTAATTCCGTTCCTGTCATCTGCTTAGACTGTCCAAGATGCTAATTAACTTCAATAATTAGCACCTTTTGATATAGGCAAGCCCACACAGGCCTCTGTAAAGGACTAGTAAGTAGCATTATGAAGTTCAAAAATGGCTGTCAAAACAGGTCACATTTGAACCATAAATCTAAAACTGAAAGTGATGCTCAAGAGGTTTAAAACTTTAGTACATTCTAGTATGTTGGTGGATTTCGAACAGTTTTAAGAACTATCAATAACAGGCTGGCTGTTATTGATATATTATTTATCATATATATTATTTATCATATATAGCTTGCATTTCCATTGGGAAGGTTACATTGGGCATCCAGGCCCAAATCAAACCCAGACTAAGCTAAGTCTGGTTTACTTTTAACAATGTAACATTGTCATGTTCCCTCAAAAATACAATCTGTCCTCCCTCACTACACACTGCCCCCGCCCCGGTGGCTGCCCCCATTCTGTTCAGTAGAAATGGAAAAGTATCAAACTGTTATTTTTGCCTGCCCAGTTAAAGGCAGCTGTCTGAACAGAGGTTCCCGCAAGCTAAATTGTTTCAGCACAGTTTCATAATTTACGGAAATATTAGTATTAGCATTTCATTTCCACCACGTGATTCAAGGCCCCAGTGCCAAATGCACACATGGGAATAAGTCCTGCTGAAATTGGAAGGAGTCCATATATGTTACGTTGCAGAGATGTAGCAGGACTAATTCATTATTAAGTCTTTGGCACAACTCACTCATCCCCATGCCCTACTGTAACTAAGTTTATGTGTAAATGAAACAATGCATATTCTTTCCCTTTTTACCCCTGCCTCCATTTTCCTCTATTATCTTGAATTATAGATTAGAGCAGGAAGTCTATTTGTTTGTTTGTTTGTAAAGTGCCCTAAATATTGATGGCACTATATTAACAAGCCTTGCAACAAAACTCATGAGCCATGTTGTCCTCTGTCTCTTCCCCCCCTCCCTTGTCTCTTGTTATTTAGATTGGATTCTACCCTTGGCTTTCCAACACAGCATGTACAGAGGAGGCCGAGGTGGTATATGTTCAGCATTGTAAAGCCCAAGGTATGTGCCAAGCACAGAGCATTATTGCAAGTTCCAAAGATTCTTACCATACAGTTCATAGCAAAATGATTGTGCTGTGTCTGGAGCTCCATGGCATGCGAGTGACTGGCTCCAATCTCTGTGTAGCTGTTCAAAAACAGGCCTTTATTATGTGTGATCCAGTCGAACATCTAAGGGAAAACAGAAATTGATGTTCAGCCCGGGACAGAAAGTTAAAAATAGCTAAATGCCTACAAGGCAAAGAACTTAAAAACATTATCCTGATTTTAGCAGAGCTTTATAATGACAGAACTGAATAAAACTAGCTTCTAAATAACCACTTGCCTAGTGGCAAGAAACAAGTGCCTACAGGAAACCTGTCTGAGAAGTGTTTGGTTCTTTCAGGACATCAATATGCCCCAAATGGTAACACAGACAGAAGTAGCTAATTGGACAAGTAGAAATGGCTGTGGACAAATAACACTTGTTATATATTCATTTGCAAAGATGTGAGTAAAAACCCAGAAACAGAACCAAGAAGCAACCACTATCTGGTGGTTGCATGGTTTGTTAACGCACCACACTCAAAACGTGCTTATTAATGGACCAATAAAGGAGATATAAGCATCAAGTCAGATCTTAACAGAAGTTTGTCTTGTTTGACCTTTCTATTGCTTTGTTTAAAAGTGAACACACATATGTTCCCCAAAAGTGTGTTTGGCAGAGCTGGAAAGAACTGTAACTACATCCAAGGATTAGGACAAGATTTAAAAGGTTTTTAATAAACTGGAAAATCAGGCAGCAAATTGAATGAAATAGGAGGCAAATATGAACTATAAATAAAATAAGCAGAAGCGGAGAGTACAATAGAAACAAATGCACCATTACTGAAGAGGCGACAGCCTATTATACAAGACTACCACAAACGCTGTAGGTTAATTCAGGATATTACCAACAGCAGGAGGAATCATCTGTACGATCCTGAAGCAAAGGAGGCAGATTCATTGGATATCACACTTCAGAGACATTTCAGAGATCAGGATTGTGGATCACTGTGTAACACTGGAAGTGCCTCAACAAGTAATTTCTAATTAACATAACATGGTAATTCAATAGTCTTACCCAGCACAGCACTAGTTAAGGCCCAGCTGAAACATCACACCCAGTTTGCTGCATTTTGAGATACAAGATGCAGTCCAAAAAAGAAGGCTCACAGCATGGCCATTCAGCAGCTTCGCAACTGAAGTGACAGCTCTGCATTCAGCAAGCTGAGCATTTGCACAGCTGCCAGACTTGCCCTATTCCCACATACATCAGGCAGGATGCAGGTTTAAAAGCGTCCGTGCATCTCTCTATTCATTGGTTATCTTATTCATTGGTTTTTAAGTGAAGGATGAGGGAAGGCTTCTTGGTGATGTCACAGGAGTCCATCAACCAGATATGTTAGCCAACCAGGTGGTTTTTCAACGTCTGGGGCCAATTGTCAGAAAACAGAGGGCTCACAAAAAGGGCAAAAAATACCCCTCCCCACCCCCATTGTTTATTGGAACTGTGTAAACTGTACATGCATGCGGACTGGACACAGCAAGCTCCTGAAAGATGTGTGCCTGTGGCACTAGACACTCAGCCTTCCTGGCTGAGCAACCTCCAATGTCCATGAGTGGCAGCAAGGAACAGCTGGTTTGGCTGGGCTTCTTGCCCACTCCCAGCAGTGGGCAAGCGACATGAGAATGGCTGGGCCAATTTGGCTTCTGGCAGCACTTGCCAATAGCTATGACCAGCACCAACATGGTTGTCCTGGCTTAACTGATTCAACATTTCAGCCCTAATTAAATGGCCAGCAATATGTTTCCTGCTGACACAGACTGCAACAGCTAATGGGCTTTTCAGGAACATACACAATTCTACAACATTACATTTTGCTGCCTTAAACAGAGCACAAACGGCACCACCAAACCTGCTAGGGCAAACACTTTGTACCACAGACAGTATTTCCCGCCTTTCTAAATCCCCACCTCGTGGGGCCACTTTATGTCACCCTGCAGCATGGTAGAGCCAGACCTGAATGTCAGTTTAAACCAAGATGTTCAGAGAAATTTCCTAATCCCATGGTAGAAATGGTCAAGACAGGTTAACAATTTGCTACAGAAAGCTTTTGCATTTCTTTTAAAGAATAATAAACTGACAGAAAACACCAGTGCTGGCTCCAGTGACCCAGTTAGCACGTAATGGCAACAACTCATGGGTTAATTAACCAACAAGGTTTGCTGCCACCATTTTGAATATCCAACCTCTGATAGGCCTGAATGGAGGTTGCTCCGTGACATGAAAACCTTGATACTATGGGTTAATGTGGGATAAACAACCCAAAGGTAATGTACAATTAGTCGCTAGGTTAACTTTGGCTTGTTTAATTGTGGGTTAATCATGAGATTCTAGTGGCAGCAATTCATGGGTTAATTAACGGTAATGTACAAAACATTACATGTGAATTATTATTATTATTATTATTATTATTATTATTATTATTATTTATTTATACAGCACCATCAGTGTACATGGTGCTGTACAGAGTAAAACAGTAAATAGCAAGACCCTGCCGCATAGGCTTACAATCTAATAAAATCATAGTAAAACAATAAGGAGGGGAAGAGAATGCAAACAGGTACAGGGTAGGGTAAGCAGGCACAGGGTAGGGTAAAACTAACAGTAGAAAGTAACAGTAGAAGTCTGCACAACAGACTTTAGGAAAAAGAAAAGTTTTTAGTTGAGCTTTAAAAGCTGCGGTTGAACTTGTAGTTCTCAAATGTTCTGGAAGAGCGTTCCAGGTGTAAGGGGCAGCAGAAGAGAATGGACGAAGCCGAGCAAGGGAAGTAGAGGCCCTTGGGCAGGCGAGGAACATGGCATCAGAGGAGCGAAGAGCACGAGCGGGGCAATAGTGTGAGATGAGAGAGGAGAGATAGGAAGGAGCTAGACCGTGAAAAGCTTTGAAGGTTAACAGGAGAAGTTTATATTGGATTCTGAAGTGAATTGGAAGCCAATGAAGAGATTTCAGAAGCGGAGTAACATGGTCGGAGCGGCGAGCCAAGAAGATGATCTTTGCGGCAGAGTGGGGCTGAGTTCGGACGACACGCTAATCAATGGTTGTTTCCCATTCTGTTCCTATTACACCACCACCCCAGTTGATTAGCGTGTCATCCGAATTCAGCCCGGATCTACCTCCTCACCCCCATTATCACCAATCTCACCAAAACTGCCACTTGCTTGCTTGACAGGAAGTGAGCCAATTGGCAGTGGCTCCTCCTCCTCCTCACTACCTCCATAGTCATGGCCAGAGGGAGATGCAGGTGAACAAGTAATGGTAAAGAAGAGGAGCAATTCAATGGGACTATTGTCTGTGGGCCTTTCCTGTGGTGTGGGCTCTTAGCAGGTGTCCAACCATGCCTACCCTTGACACCGGCTGTGAACGACACACATGGGGGGTTGTATGAAAGATGGTTCTTGAAAAATCCTCAAATTAGATTTGTAATAACAACTTTACTGTTAACGAGATTTGTCATAAAGACTTGGCAATTTTTCTTTCAAACGAAAAAAATTAGGGCATCAGCTCACAATTTTAGATACATTTTCCCAGCATACACTTGACGTTGACACCTACTCAACAGGACAGCCTTTTAATTCCTTGAGTGGAGCAGTCATTTTACGCATTCATTGTTGCTTTTATTTTTTTAACTATTTACAGAATGCTGCTTTGGGGACTCAGAAGTGAGGAAAATAAAGAATGGGAATAGGTAGGTTTGAATTTAGGACACAATGCTATGCACATTTAGAGAGAGAAAAGTCCTACAACTCCCAGCATTCCCTAGCAAGCTTAACTGTCTGGGGAATGCTTGGAGTTGTAGAACTTTTCTCTCTCTCTAAAAATGCTTAGGATTGTGACCTAAGCCATCTCAACATGGTTTGTATACGAAGGTGGAGTTATTCATTAGTCAATGGATTTTGTTTCTTTCTTTGTTAGTAGTTTAGCTTAGACGGTACAGCTGCAATTTTATAGAGTTCTATAAAACATCCACTTATGTTGTCTCAGCTGGTTCTTTCCCTTCAGTATCTTTTTAAAGCTTTACTACAAACTCCCACTATATCCACGGTTTCTTTATATAGTTCAGCCCCAAACAAACAAACACAAAAACTCTCCAATACAGAACACTCATAGTCTTTTGGATTTGGCATTTACCACCCAGTGAAGTGAGTAATTATTGATGCTTAATCCATACCTAATTAGCCCTCTTTAGTCATCTCTTTTAGCGCCAACCTAGACAGTGCCTTACCTCCTCATGGTGAGTTTTCTCCCCTCAGCTGAGAAGACTGTGGTGCAGTCTTGGTCATTCTGCAAATTTCTCCACCCCAACAGCACACTTTGGCGGCAGAAACCCTTGCATTCTAATAACGTTGCATGATGTAGTCAGTGTTTGTAGGTGTTACAATGCAGGAGTGACCACTCATGAAGATGACCAAATCCTCATGCAAGAGCTGTACCAAAGCAACTTTCACAAACTGCCCTGGTATCATAGAAATCTACCACTTCAGAAAGAAAGCTTATAAACTGACCCTGAATGGCAAGCTGTCCTGGATAGCCATACTCCTCTGGTGTCCGTCCCCCCCTCCTGCCCCAAGGCTGAATGATGTCATGGGAGGGTCTTGGGACTTCAAGGAAGGGTTCCACCCCTTGACATCATCCAGCCCATTGGCTTGGTCTGGGGTTGCAGAGAAGAGGGAATCCATCCCCCATACCAAAAGTGTTTCTCCAGCCCTGCTCAAGATTATAGCAGCAGAACGAGAGAGATATTTGGCCTGTCTTAATATGGATTCCTTATAAAAGTGCTGCATTATAAAAGGAAGGATTAGAAGGAGCGCTCTGCCTATTGCACATTAAATGCCAATCAACTTGGCAACCCCCAAAAGCTTACACAAGGAGGCATTCAATACTCGGAAAATAGATCCGTGTGAACCGGCACCCAAACTGACACAATGCACTTTTAGTTTTGATGTGCCTTTAACTTGAACCACTGCATGTTATACAGTCAGTTCATTCCTTTGCCAGCTTTATTCTAATCTTAGTGATGCTTTTTACTGAGTATTGTGTACTTTGCTCTTTTATGCCTGTTCTAGATGTAAGTATGTGTAATGTTTTTAAGAACGTTTATTGCTTAAAGATGTACTTACTGTGTTTATACTGGAACTAGGATGGTATGTGTTAAATATTAGAGGGAGGGGTAGGGAGTGACCAGGATGTGAGGTGAGTGCTGATTGTCTGGTGTGGCGAAAGTCTGGATTGGCTGCTGGCAAGTATGTGGGAGGAGTTACATGAGTGGGTCTGTGTATGAAGTGCTGTGTGAGAGAGAGTTTGGTTTGGGGTCTGTCAGAGATAGGGTCTAGGATAGCGTAGGACCTATGTGGGTTGTTGTTTTGGGGGAGTACAGAGAGGGAGGAGTGATAGTGTGGCCTAGTGGGTAGAGTAGGCAGGGTTGAAACTGAAGCATTTTTGAAACCGCTTTGAAACCATTTAAAGAAACTGTACTGAACCCATTACACTTTGCACCTGAGGAAACCATTATGCTTTTACAACTGCAATACCTTACTTGTTAATAAAACTTCTTTTCTTTCACTCTGGTGTGGTTTGTGGGGTACCTAAGGTGGGGTACAGGTTAATGGTGGCAGCAGAAGGGAAGGTGAAAGGATAGGGGCTGGGCTGCTTCGAGGCCAGACAAGGGTGGCAAGTCACAGAGTCAGAGTATAGCATTCTGAGGAAACAGCCCAGGGTTGGGATGCTTTGAATTATAGGAGAAATAAAGGAGTCTTAAGGGGGTGGAACTCACAACTATTATCCTGACTCAGCAGATGCCTTAAGCACCTACAATCAAACACTAACACCTGCTGTACCGACACGGACCTAAACATTTTGTGCAGGGAGAAAGGGCAGATCCAGCCATGTTCTGGCTGTCAAAATACAGAGCAACCTGACTGATGTATGCAACATGTGGTGCAGGGCATGTGTGCCTTGTCAGGGCCAACAACGAAATATGCTTTCCCATCCCAGCCACAATTCACAGGGCAACACATATCCATACCTGCTATATGGTTCCACAGCATATGATGACTACCAGCGTGTTACTAGTCATGTGAAACACCTTGCTCAACTGTGGCTTGGGGCCTTTGTGTTCATTACTGTAATATTTTGCTTGAGGAAAAGAAAACGGTACAACCAACACAGGTAAAACCCAATGCACTTTAGTTACCCCACATGACAGATCTATTTTGAAGACTCTGATTCCAATTTATTATAATAGCCCCCTCTGGATTTAAAGCAGACCCTGTAGCAAAACCCACTTTTAAATAACCTTTCAAATGAAAAGGAATTAGAAACGTCAATGAAATGTGTATTTCTCGGCCTGGAAAATGAATCTCAGCAACTTGCAATCCTAGGCTCAAATATGAAATGGGCATGGTGACCCCTGAATTTGTCTTGAGCTCAGATTTTAATCCTAGGCTCACAGATGTGTGGGTGGAGAAGGGAACAGATCCTGTTGTGGTCCTAAATACATCATGAAGGATACAAGAGGGTTAGATTTGGCTTGTAGTTGGGCTAATTACCAAACCTCTCCATCAAATAACTGCTTATTCCACGTCCAATTACAAACTGAACAGCAGGACTAAGCATCATCCCATCAGTGTGTGTGTATGATAAATATAGCTAAATTCAGATGTTTATGGGTGATGGATAAGGAGTTATTTGGGGCAGGGGGTTGGAAAATAGCGCAATTACATACATGCATGCATGCATACACACACACACACACACACACACACACAGAGGAAGAAAGAACCACAGCAACAATCTTGTACAAATAAAACCCACAAAGCCTTAACAGTTTGAGATTATGATTAACTGTTTAGATACATTTGATCTGGCAGCAAGGATCAAATAGGAAAGGATAAATCCCTATATCCCAAGCACATGTTGTTACAGATACAGGGGAAGTTCATTATGCTGTAATTAAGCACAGCTCAAGCTGACCTATGGCCAGCACTGTAGATCACATTTCATTTCATTTATTACACTTCTATACCTCCTACTAGCCGAAGCTCTCTGGATGGTTTACAAAAATTAAAAACCTTAAACATATATTACACAAGTACAAAAACCATTTACATACAAACATAAATAGGCAGCACACACGCAGACACACATATCTAAGCAATTTTAAACAATCAATAATAATAATAATAATAATAATAATAATAATAATAATAATAATAAAAAGACTTGACTAAAGCCTCCGCATATGCTGCCAAATGCCTGAGAGAAGAGGAAGGTCTTAACCTGGTGCCAAGAAGATAACAATATTGTGCAAGGTGGGCCTTGTTGGGGTGATCATTCCAGAATTGGGGAGGCACCACTGAGAAGGCCCTCTCCCTTGTTGCTACCATCCAAGCCACCCTCAGAGGAGGCACCTGGAGAAATGATTAACGCAGTGTACAGGCAGGTTTATGGTGGGAGGCGCTGTCAGGTATTGAGGTCCCAAGCCATGTAAAGCTTCATAGGTCAAAACCACCACCATGAATTGGGCTCGGAAACATACAGGTAGCCAGTGCAAGCGGACCAGAATAGGTGTTATATGTCTGGACCTTCTTATCACTTTATCAATCTGGTTTCCACATTTTGCACAAACTGCCACTTCGGAACCATCTTCAAAGGCAGCTCTATGCAGAGTAGTAATCTAATCTCCAAAACTCCAGATGACCACATTCAATGGTTTCACGTAGATGTTGAATAGCATGGGAGACATAACAGACCCCTGAAGAACCCCATACTGGAGAATCCACAGGGCCGAGCAATATTCTCCAAGCACCCACTCCTGGAGCCAGCCATCCAAGTAAGAGAGAAACCACTGCAATGCAGTACCTCCCACTCCCAACTTAGATGTCCCAGAAGGATACTATGGTTGATGGTATCAAAAGCCACCAAGAGATTAAGGAGAATCAACAAGGTCACACTCTCCCTGGCTCTCTCCCAACATAGGTCATCATACAGGGCAACCAAGGCTGTTTCCTTGCCAAAACCCAGGCTGAACCCCTACTGAAATGGATCTAGATAACCAGTCTCATCCAAGAGCGTCTGGAACTTGTTGGCAACCACTAACACAAGGATCTTGCCCAGGAAAGAAAATTTGCCAGTGATGTAAAATTACTTAGATTTTCCAGGTCGAGTTTCTTCAGGAATGGTCTCACCACAGCCTTTTAGGTGGCCTGGGATCACTCCCTCTCACAACCAGGCATTAATCACCTGCCTAGCCAAGCCTGCTGGTTTAATGAACCAAGAGGGGCAAGGATCCCATACGGAAGCATTTGCACAAACCTGTCCATACATCCTGAAATTCATTCAAGAAAACCAGCCAACGCTGTGCTCTGGACACCACACCACATTCACCTTCTGTAACACTGCAGTCTATATCTCAGCGTATGCAAGAGATTTCATCCTGGAAGTACCTAGCAAATGCATTACAGCAAGCCTCAGAAGAATCCAGTGTTCTCAGGGCCAGAATGTAACAACCCTGAAAAGCTCCGCTGAGAGGAACATAGAGGATTCAACATAGGCAGCAAGATGTTGCTTCTTTGTCGCTTCCACTGCCACTGAGTATATGTGACCATAGGATACACCATGTTTGACTACATCCACTAGGAGTTTTTCTCCATCTGCATTCAAGCTATCTCTTATTTTGCTTCACAGCTCTCAGTTCTGGAGTATACAACAGAGTAGTACAAACTCTACTCTGGAGAGGGCGCTCAAGAGCAATCATATCAACCAGCCCAGTCATTTCTGCATTCCATAGATCATCCAGAGTATCAGATGGAAACCTCCCTAGAGCCCTATATAAACCACTGAAATCCATTAGCTTCTAGGAATAGACAATCTTGATAGGTCCTCTAGCCTTGCAGAGGGAAAAGGCTGCTGTAACTTATTTGTATCCCGCCTTTTGCCCAATACTGGGCCTCAAGGCGGCCTTACAAAGCTTAAAACATACATTGGGGGGGGGAACCCATTTAAAATACACAACAAAATTATAAGTCATTAACATAGATGGAGGGCCAGATTATTCTCCAAAGGCCTGCTGGAACAAAAAACCATGTCCTCATCCAGTTGAGAAAACCAAGTTTCATCCTACAAGTTCATTGCTAATGTGCCACTTGAAATGATCAATTCCCAGGAGGGTAGCCATGTTTAGTCTGTTGCAGCAAAACCAATGAAGAGCCTTGTGACACCCTGAAGGCGAACAAATTTATTATGGCATAAGCTTTCATGGACTGTATTCCACCACAACCGAAGCCATAGATCTGTTTGTCTTTAAGTTGCCACAAGTCTCTGTTTGTAAAAAAAATGAAGAGCATCCCAACCTCTTAGCAAATGACTCAATCTAAATATAATAGTATACACACATGCTTTTGTTTAGGATAAAACAGAGCAAAATCCACATGCATTTTCCATTCAAACTTTTTTTTCTCTCCATATTTTATCCTCCATGGGTATTCAGCTACAGAGGGAAAATATGATGTCAGAATTGGCTCCAACTCATATTATCATCTCCTGTTGTCATTGGCAAAGAGGATAAATCTCATATTTCCATATGCTTCTTCCTGGCCCCTGTTGAGTACTAAATCTTGGGGCATGTTCCAGGCTTGTATGGAATGCTAGATGGATATGCATTCTAAGCAGAAAAATCTCTCCCCTGTGTTGGACTACAAAGCAGGTAGACATCCATCTGGAGCTTCTCAGAAGTCCTCTAAGCAGCGAGCACCGGAAGGCACTGTTACCAGCTTTGCAGCATTCAGCAAAACGGGAAATCCTCTGCCAGGAGCATCACACGAATAACTGCAGCAGATAACATGTGAAAATGCACACCATGCTGACCTCAGACTCACCAACTGCATACAAGCAAGTCATTTTCTGATTTAGGAATTACTTCTCAGCCATAGGCAATATTTGACCTTTAACCCTTCCATGCATTTGAGGTGCACGTGCTCTCTTTACAGCGAAGAAGTAAATTGTTCTGTGATAGTTCAAACTGCCTCCCTCGCGAATCTGTTGCTTTAGTTTAATTTGAGGATTCCATTAAGAGCGCATTGGGGGCATTTACGCCTCAATTAAAGTGAAAGGGGGAATGAGCTCCCCAGAGAGGTTCGCCTGGCGCCTACACTGTATTCCTTCCGTCGCCAGCTGAAGACCTTTTTATTCTCTCAGTATTTTAACACCTAATTTAACTTAAATTTAAACTTTGCTATTTTAATTCTGTATTTTAATCTATATCAAGTTCTGCTGTGTGGTTTTATCCTGGTTGTGCTTTTTACATTGTATTTTGTATTTGTGTTTTTAGACTGTTGGTTGTTTTATTATGCTTTTCATGGTTTTAATTTTTGCGAACTGCCCAGACTTCGGCTATTGGAGGGAATAAAAATGTAATAAATAAATAAAATGTCACAAGTTTAAGGTAACTGGGAAACTAAATGTCCCCCCAAATTAATTTCAGAAAAGCTACTGATAAAGATGACTAAATCCTTTGTATTTTTAATTCATATCTCTAAGATCCTCTGAGTTGAAGGGACAAATGCTAACGTAATGTATCAGGGAGTTCTGAAGCTTGACAACGATTTACTGTGTGTGGCTATTATAGACCTCTGATATAGCTGTAATCCTACTATGATAATTCTTCACACAAATCTATATTTTTACATAAAGCTGGACTCACTGCCAAATATATGTAGGTTTCAAAAATAGATCTATGACTTACTTGGGATCTATTTGATTAGTGAAATCGTTCTTATAAGCATAGGGAGGTCAATGCATTAATTCATAGCACTGCAGTTATATCTATACAGCCAGGCATAGGAAGACCCATTTAGTGACAAAAAATGGCATACACTTGCAGCAGGAATAGTGTCAAAGATCCCAACACTGGCACATTGAGGCTGGGGGTGAGACATATGGCTATCTTGTCCTCCTTCTGCCACTAGGAACTAATGCGGAAGAAGAGAAAGCAGCCGGGGTTGAAATTAGAACCATTGCTGGCAGATGAGAAGCCCTGCCCCTTTGATTGACATCTGATTCTGGGTGCTCTTGGAAGTTATTTTCAGAAGGACTATTTACATCGAGCTCAGCACAGGTGGCAGGTTGCTCCAAAGGGGCAACAAAGAGAGTCCTTTTTTCTGTTTGTCCCTTTGGGAGTGAAACCAAATCAAGGCCACCTTATTCACTCAAGACTTAGGTCAAAGATGCTTGTGGAGTTGCTTGTATATCGTAACCCTCTAATGAGAGCAGAGGATACCCTGTTACTTGGCATATTGAGGGAGCACTCTGTCAGAGGGAGAGCTTCAGAAGTGTTCTTCGTGGTAGTGCCTGAAAGGAGAGGAGTCCAGCGAAAACCAAAGTACATTAACAGCATTGAGTGGGTTATCGTTTTATTGAGTCTAATTTGGTCTGCATTGGATTTTAATTGTAAGCTGCCTTGGAAGACAATCTTGGCTGAAAAGCTGTTTGTGTGTGTGTGTGTGTGTAATAAAATACTTCATTCAAATCCCAGTGTTATGATTCATTTGCCTAAATCATCTGCATTAAATCGGTTGTGGTAACAAAAGGCCACCAATATGAAATCCCAGAATCTTGTGCATTATAGACTCGTGACCAGTTTCTATGAGCCTGTTCAGACAGCACACTAAGCCATAGTTAGGCCACTAATCCCTTTACAGCAAGTGGTTCATGAGCATGTTTAAACCATGGTTATGTAGCCACCATGATTAGGTATGGTTCACACAGCACACTAAGTCATGGTTCATACTGTCATGGGCTGAGCCCATGGTCCCTTTAAGAGAACATCTTTTTGCTTCATCCCAGGGAGAAGGAGTGGGGTTTCTTTGTGTCTGAAAAGGGAGTAGACATCTGATAACGCCTCCCCGGGCTGGTACCAGGGGGAAAGTAACAAGTTGCAGCTGTGCAATGTCTGGGAGCATTCCCCACTCCCTTCGGGAGAGGTGCGGGTTGCTATGGGGTTTCTATTGGTCAGGGTGGGTCTGGTGACAAGGGGGTCCCAGAAAGGGATAAAAGGCTTAGGCACCTAAGGGTCTGGTCTCTTTCCTGTGGGTGTCAGGAGTCCAGCGTGTGTGTGGTGAGTCAGAGCATTCAGGCCAGGCCTGCTGAATGGCGGAGGCTCCCCGCGGCCACTGAGGGAAGGAGTCTTAATTCGAGTGGCGTGAAGCCAAGTCGGAGTGAGCAACACGAGGTTGAGTAGCAGAGTTATATGTGTTTGTTTTGTTTTAGTCTAGGTTTGGGTACAACTGGGCAAGGGACCTTGCCGGAGTTACGGCTGGTGGGTGGTAAAAGTGGGGAGTGAGTGCGAATTCTATTAGGCTTGAGCGTGTAAAGGGGGAGGATAAGGTATTAGTCCCTGCTGTCCTAGGTGTGTCATTCCTTTGTCCATGTTTTCCCCCCAAACCTCTTATGTATTTACCTTAATGTGTGGACCCTTGTGGGAGTGTGTAGTGTAAAGAATAAAAGTGTTTGGTCCCTATTTCTGGAGTGTGGCGTGTTTCCTTGAGAACCTAGACTGCAAAGGGTTAACAAGCGGCAGTGAAGGGGCATGTGTCTGGGCTGGCTAAGTTGACCCCCCCTTCTCCGGCCGGGGAATCGCTGAGTCAAACGGAGCGATTCCACTACATATACGACACACTAAACCATAATGTTTAGCTCAAAATGCTTATCCACGACTGTTTGGTGAGTCATCTGAACAGGGCCATTGTAGGCTTATTCAGAATCCACCACGTTCAATCAGACATACTCTCAAGTGTTCACAGGATCACAGTGTAAAGGTCCAATCCAACCATCACTTCAGCATAAGTAAGTCTCCTTCATTATAGTGAGACTTAATGCCTATGGAAACTGGAGGCCAGGATTGCACTTGCCATTCCATGACTTAGAACAGAGGTGGATAATCGGTGGGCCCTGGACCACAACAGACTCCTGACAGCATGAGAGTTCTGCAATGCAGCTTTAGGGAATCCACTTCCTCCTGCCCCTGCAGCAGCAGCGATAACCCAAGCATGGATTACTAGCCCACGCAGACACATATTAAGTTTTAGGCTCTTAAAGGGGAACACAGATGTCTGGGGTGCTCAAACCATTCTTCCAATGCATAGTACAATCAGGTGTTAATAGATATAGTCCCACCAGCTTAAGAAGCTGTCCATCCCTGGCTTATAAAATGTTTTCCCCATTTTACCTTTTCTGCATCTTGTTCAAAAAGTCTGAGCTGAAAGCATTGGTCCAGTTTCAACTTCCGCACATGCCACATCTGATGCAGATGCTGCCGCGTCGAATGCAGCCTGTCCAACATAGTGGACACTTTCGGCAAGAGGTTCTGTAGGTCCGCATTTCCAGACCCAGAGTTCTTTTTGGGGAACGTTTCACTGCTCTGTATCCTCTGCAGCAGCTTCTGCCCTTCCAAGTCCAGGTCCTCAATAGGGGCTTTGATGACCTTTTTCTTCAGCTGCGAATGCTCCTCAATCATACTCCTAGCTGCCTCCAAGTCCTGAGGCAAATCCTTTTTGGCCAATATGTCCTGCAGCTCCTCCAGCCTAGAGAGCATGTGTGTGGCATTGCTAATGTAATCCTCAAAGGCAACTCTGATTTCTATCCATTCTTCATGGTTATATTCCAAGCAGCCGTCAAATTCTGGAGTTAACTGAGAAGGGTCGACAACTTTGGTAAGGCCTTCCAGAGACACCATGTTTGTCTGAAAAGTAGCAATAATTAAATGTTAGCTACGCAACCAGATGCATTTAAACACACTAACAAGCACTGAGGAGAACCACCCTGCCATTTGGGCAGTTAACATACATACAATAATAATCAGAACATGAAATAGGGGTAACATCATTCCTATATTTACTATTTATTGCCCTCTCTGGATGGGTTTCTTTTCCACACAACTGTCACAAAAAACCTTGCTCCCTCTATGTGTGGGTGGCATGTAGGCATCATCACCAGCTCAACTGGTGAGCACCAGCTGTGTTTCCAGGTACGCTGGGGCATGCCTTCCATTTTTATGTGTTTTCCAGTTGGGAAACTCTTCTGGGAAACTTTAGAAACTTCAGTTCAATATGAAAGATGAATAGGACAGATTAGGACCACTGTACCCATGTCATGATCCAGAGCTCCATGTGTATTCCAGGGTACACATAGGGCTTACGCACTCACTTCAAAGGAGGAGGCAGCTCCACATGTGCAAAGGAATGAGTGGGTGAACCTACTCTCTAAAATAAAACTGATGATGAAGGCCCTTGCAGACACAAACACTCAGGAAGAACAATGGAAGCCCTGCTTCATTAGCTAACAATGAATTAAGCAACTTGGATGGGCAACCTATGCCACTCCAGATGTTTTGGACTACAACTGCACCAACCCTAGCCAGCACTGCCAATGGTGAGGGATCATGGGAGTTGTAGGCCAAGACATCTAGAGGGCAACAGGCTACCTTGGCCTACACATTAACCAAAAACAAATTTACTAGCACTCTACTAAGGAGCGACATGACTGGTCTACACAGCACTTCTCTTGATTGGCTCAAATTTGGGGAGGGGGGAGAGGCTCCCCACCTTTTCTAGTCTGCATTTGTACCCTGGAATCAAACCTGGGATCTCCTGCATGTAAACATGAGCTGTTCCACCCCAGTAGGGCTCCTCCTGAAAGCCACATTTCTTGATATTTGTGGCTGGGTCTTGGAACTGGGGCTGGACAAATGTCTCATGACATCTCTGAATGCTGCCTACTGCTATGGCTGAGTGGCTAGGGAGCTGCCCTGTGAAACTTATAGTCTGTTTATGTCCAGGAAGATCTCTCTCTTCTGCTCCTGGAGGCGGAGGGTTCCCCCGCCCCCACAACACGGAAAAGTGTGTGTGGGGTTTTTCCCCCCATCTGGGGCTCAAAAACCCACCTCCTGCTTCCCAGCCCTACACTTTATGCACTGAGCTACCAGAGACTGCAGTTGTCAATGTGTGTCTGCCCTCGTTGCATCTCCTGCCCTTCATTTTGGCAGCGTGCTAAAAGGGTCTTTCATTCCCAGGTTAGGTTCTGAATTCTTGTCCCAAGGCGGGCTGTGGGCACTCTGCAGACCTCTGGCCCAGCAAGCTATGTGAGCACTCTGTTGGGTGGACTCTTTTCTCCCATTTGTGTACGTTTTGCACCAAAAATGGTGCCTGTGGGCAGCATAAGAGGGCTTGAATCCCTATCAGTAGGGATGCCAAAAAACTGGCAGTAAGGAGTCATTGCTGGATCTGCTACCAGAATTGATGGATTAGTGGGGGGCTTTGGGGTCACTGTGTGTGGTGTGCAAGTTGCAATGCAGAGATGTTTAATGATTCTTTTGCTCCCTCCATGTATGGGCAGCATGTAGGCCTCATCACCAGGACAATCCCTGATTGGTGGGCGCCACCTATGTTTCCAGATACGCTGGGGCATGTCTGCCAGTTTTATGTATTTTCCGTTTCCCCCTTCCTCTTCTGGGATGAACAGGCATCACATGCAGCAGCTGTTCTTGCTGGAGTAGCTGTGGCCTGTCTCTCCCCACCTAACATAACTGGAAGTAGGTTTCCTCTGTGATAGTGCAATAAAGATTTTCATGAGGCCATGTATTAGCCATGCAAAATTCCTGCAATACTGTTCAGGGCAGGTTTGCCTCCACCAGGGGCATGTCTACATCAGCCCTATATCCCGGGATCGTTTCTGTGCATCCAAAGGGGATGCTGGGAGCAGGAACGATCCTTCCATTTTCCTGGGATAACCCTTAGGTGTAGAAAGGGCATTTGGTGTATCCAACATCAGGAAGAAGAAATCCAACTCTGTTATAACCAATTACCTCAAATTCAAACTTGGAACTGCCGAAGTTAGTCCGCTGTTTTTGCCAAAAGTTGTCTGGCTTGATTATCAGTGCAACATGAATGCAACAAGGAAAGGATTCCTGTAAGATCTTCAAAAGTGGCTTAATAGAGTCCCATTTAGATCCACGCATATCTACAATAACTGTGAAACCTCGTTTACACACTTCTTCACTAGAAGACAAATAAGAAAGAAGTTAGTAGAGGCAAGTATTCTTGTTCTAACTCAATTCTATTCTTGTTCTAAGTCAATAGGAGTTTTTCCTATAGAAGGATAATGACTTGTCAGAAATTTACACAACCTAACAAGATTAGGCACTAGGGCAGAGCAAGCCCAAGATGCTATCCTGGATGAAAAAAAAAATCACACGCACAGGTCTTGTGTCTTACTCTATACTAAGCAGCATAACAATAGCATAATAAAAGATCAAAAGTTGGCCAAGATACAATTTTCTATATTTTAAAATCTGCCACTTATTTGCTTCCTCCTCTGCACTATAGGGTGTACACCCCAAGCAGCTGATGGAGATCAGAAAGCTCATAATTGTGTCGTCTGGGATACAGGAGTATCACCCAGCCAACCAGATGCTAAGCTGCCTCAGTATGCCTCCTCAAACATCTGGAGTTGCCTACCCCTGTTATAGAGATAAGAAATATAAAGTAACTCATGCCATTGTCTGGAAATGGAATCTCCTTGTTCCTTAAGACATTATTTCTCTTCAGCCCTAGGCGTTTCAGGATCTGGCAAACACTGCACCATTTTGCCACAGACTCCAACATGTATGTGCTATTACTGGACTCAGCTTGCATTCTGCAAGCATAGCTACATGCTCTTGGCTGCTCCTAGAAACCTCCTCAACCCCAGCTGGATTCTAATTTCAGTCATATATACCATCTGAACTTCACCATCTCATTCCTTCTCCCCACAACCAACCCCCAATAAAATATACTAGTTTTAGTGAGCAGTTTTGGCTACTCTAGTCAAAGGCTGCCTAAATTCATCCTGGTATTTAGCCTACAGTCTTTTGGAAAGCTCCAGTGCCCTGCAATTCATAAGTGGGTACAGATGGGCCAGCTGGCCCTGAAGAGAAAATCTACACTTCACTCAATATTATCCTAACCAACTGAAGGAGAAGCAGCCAGCTCAGAAGCGAGCTATTTCTTGGTTGAAAAGCACTCTTGCAGTGTCATGTTTAATACCATTTATAAGGTGCAAACTTTACTCTGGAATTAATACTTAGTTGTTCAACAAGATGTGCACCCCTGCGAACTTGGCACTTTTTGCCGAAGCCGTTCTAGCTGAGTGTGAACTAGGGGAAACGCGTTTCAGTGTTGCCATTTGCCAAAGCCAATAAATGAAACTGTTGGCCGAAGTCACCAATGACACTCCTTAGAGCTAATATTCAGTGCCATATTTTGTAAAAGCCACTTCCTCTCTTGGACATTAGTTTCTTCCTTGGCCAGGTTCTCTGGGGCAGTTTATACAATATCCACAGAATCAAGCAGAAAAGTCTTTGCTGGACTGTACTACTTCAAGAAGGAGGTGTGTGGGGGGGTCATACCATTCAATACTAATACACGTAAACAGACCCCACACCGAGAAAAATAGCATGTTAAGGAGAATACTAGGCTAAACCCTTCTTTCCCTGACATGCTGTTTTTCTATGTGTGTGTGTGGGAGGGGGGGGTGAGGTTGGTTGGTGGGAAAGCACCAAGACATGTAACCTGAACGGGGGGGAACTTAGTGCTTGATATTATACACTGTCTTTTTACTTAAACTGAATTCACAAAATCAACAATATACTGATTCACATTTTGGCTGCAATCCACAATTCATTTTGCATTCCTGTTAATGGTAATAACTTATTTTTGTTGACTGTCACCCAGACTATCCGGGGTGAGGAGGCCAGGAAAGTAACTTTGCTCCAAGTCTACGATGATCTGCTCCTTTTTTCCTGAGCGTTCTGAATTCTCTAGAGCAACCTACTTGGTTGCTAAGCTACCTTCTCTTAAACAAATGGAAGGTTAGAGGAATATGAACTTGGTATGAACTCACACAGGACTCCCTTTACACTGTTTTGTTTTGACACAGTGTTGCAAAGAGCACAGCTTCAAGTCACAATACATGAATGATGTCCTTACCTAGGAATACAAGCTAGGTATGAAATGAGCCTCCTAAGGTCTTCTTGTCGTATTCTGTCATGATTGCTACGAGCTGGAAATGTTAGAATGGGGCCTCCACGTTTATCTCTTCCACCTGAAAAAGAAACAGATTTGAGTGCCAACTGTAAGCCATGGTGTACAGTGGCGATAAGCGCTTCTGCCCCAGGCAGTTTTACAATCTGACAGTACACATTTGAGAAGACAGCTTGGTATTTATGCACATCCATCTCTACCAGCATGGATTTAGCTCAATAAAAAGGTGTCACCAGCACATTTTAAGATCGTGTTTGAAACAAAGTGTGCACCATCAGGGAGAGATGCAATTACCAAGCTCTTGTTTTTATGACTACAAGAACCACGCTGATTATCTTATTTATTTACTTCATTTATACCTCCCGCTTTTCCTCCAAGAAGCAGAAGGTGGCAAACATGAGCCGCCGCCTCCTCTCCATTTTATGTTCACAACAACCTTGTAAGGTAGGTCAGGCTGAGGGTCAGGCTGAGGCTGTCGCACATTGAGCTTCATGGACAAGTGCAGACCATAACCTGGGTCTCTCAAGTCTCAGTCCAGCACTCTCAAGTACAATATCACACTAACCAAGCATTTTACATATAAAGGACTCAGAGTGGTATTAACAGAGTTTGATCTTGTCCTCACAACAACCATAGAAGGTAGGCTACGTTGAAAAGAATGTCTTGCTCAATACCTAATGAGTTCACAGCTGAAAGCTAGATCTCCTACATCCAATTCTAACACCATCTATTGCTAATGGTTATCGCTTGCTACCCTCACCTCTCATTTCCTTCTACCTTCTATCTTCCCTATTGTCCATTTTGGATTGTAAGCTCTGTTGGGGGCAAGAGCCAGACTATTTTTTGTTTACCAAACTCTTGTCACGCACTTTGTACACTTATGGGGCTGTATAAATTGCTAGCTCTTACTACCACCACCATCACAACAGCTCAGTGCGACCACGTATAAAAGGCTGAGCACATGAACTTTAAACTATCCCTTCACTGATGCAACATGACTATTATACCCACCCACCCCTGATCATTCTTTGAAGCTAGTACAGAAGGTTTGGGCAGGATCTACACTGCTGCTTTATAATGGTATTGAAGTGCACTGACAATTGTTGGGGCCCAGGACACACTCCACATACCGTTTACAAACCACTTTCATAGTGTTATATCCTGCTTGGTGTAGATCCGGCCTAGAACAGGCTAGACGGAGTTGCCAGGTGATTGGGTTGCAGGTGATGGCCGGACCGAATCTCTCCTTAGCTTGAGAGCAGCACCTGTATTGTCTGCCTTCACGTCATTATCTGGGCACTTGAAAGCCACAAGAGGCAGAAGCTGAGGCATTTGCAGAGCCAGTGAAATGTCAAGCAGCACTGTGAACACATGGCAAAGCCAGTTGCAGGCTCAGCGTGAGAGATATTGGAGCCAGGACCGGCTATGACCTCATCAGACTTTTGCATGCTTTTTTCGTCTCTAAATGCTACCTGGCTTGCTTTGAGAAAGAACAGAGACCCAACACAGCACCTGACAGGCCAAGACGGTGGCCACTGCCATCATGTCCCTTGTGGCCAGTAGTCCAAAGGAAGTGGCAACAGAATATTTGCCCGTGCGCTCTGCATCCCATTGCAGGAGGCCTCTAGGCCCATTTGCACTCCTGATGATGCTACTCTCTTAATTTAGGGTCTGATTTGGGGTGGGGAGCGAGAACCATCAGTAACATCAGTATTATTTTGCCATTTAAAATAATGTCCAAAGACATCTTACTCCACCTTTATAGAGTCCCAGCACTGGAGCAATGGCACGAGCAGTAATAAACAACTCTTGTTACTGTACAGTTTCACTGTTTTTATTATTCTCTCCTTGGAAAACTTTCCAGCTCATTGTGGAGGAATTCTTCCTAACAACCAACCATAATACATACATGCCCCCCTATACCATTACATGGCCCTTTTTAAAAGGGGGGGGGGGAGAGATGAAAAGGGGTACTTTTCTTTGTTTTCATGTTTTTGCAAAGCTAGTTTGTGGTTAGATTAAACATACTGAGGGTGGGGGAAACAAATTATGTTCATGATGCCTTGTATTATGTTTACTGTACCACCAAAAGAAAAAGAAAATTATTCTTGTGATAGAAAACATCCCACTAAATGGTAGATGGGTTTTTGTATTGGGTTCTGCTCCAACACATGCATACAAAGGTGCTGGTTTTAACCTATAAAGCCCTACATGGCTTGGGACCGCAATACCTGATGGAACGCCTCTCCCAACATGAACCTACCCGTACACTGCGTTCAACATCTAAGGTCCACCTCCGAGTGCCTACTCTGAGGGAAGCTCGGAGGATGGCAACAAGGGAGAGGGCCTTCTCAGTGGTTGCCCCCCCCCCCGACTGTGGAATGATCTTCCCGATGAGGCTCGCCTGGCGCCAACATTGTTATCTTTTCGGCGCCAGGTCAAGACTTTTCTCTTCTCCCAGGCATTTTAATAGCATTTAACAACGTTAAGTTTGTTTTTAATGGCCCCCAGAATTGTTGTTTTTAAATGGATACTGTTGTTTTTATATTGTTGTTTTAATGTTTTTGATGGTTTTTAAATTTTGAATACTTTTTAATGTTTACCATTTTTAACCACCCAGAGAGCTTCAGCTGTGGGGCGGTATATAAATGTAATAAAAATAAATACAAAGACCACCTTGTACCAAGGTATCCTCTATTACTGGATTCAAGAACCAGTACAATAAATCTATCTGACTACTATTTTGTTAGGGGTGGTATGAAAACTTACTACCCTATATCTAGGGCAGGAGCAGGAAACCTGTGGCTCTCCAGATGTCTACAACTTCTAGCATCTCTAACCATTGGTTATGCTGGTTAGGGCTTGTGGGATTTGGGAATTCACAGGTGTCCCATCCCTGATCTAGGGCTCACATTTCAGACATCCACGACAGAATGGCTTTCGAACACCTATTTCATTGTAAAAATAATTGGGTTCACACAACATAATAACCCACATTCAAGGTTGAATATGGGTTGAGTGTGGGTTGTCGTTGAACTGTGAGTTGATATTGAAACATGGGTTGTTATGCTGTTTGAATACCAGCTATGATAACAAGCCATGGTTTGTTAACCACAAACAACCCACAGTTCACAAACCATGGGTTTGTTGTTGGTTAATCATGGTTTGTTAGCATGGCTGGATTCAGACAACACAATGACTCACAATTCCACAATAACCCATGATTCAACAACAACCCGCACTCAACACATAATCAATCTTGAGTGTGGGTTATTGTGTTGTATGATACCAGTTGTTGACTGGGTCCAGATGATCGCAGCAGGGAAAAAAATCCATCGTGGCTTCCTCCCTCATCCCTGTAAGTGTTGTGCACACGACTTCCATTTGCATATTCCCCACACTGCAGTATGGGTTGGCTTGTCATCCAAACCTGGTGTGTGGCACAGCGGGGGTACCTTCGTACCCATCCTAAAAACCACGACGTGCAGTAGAGATTGTAGAGTGGGTACAAAGCCACCCTTCTGCACTGGGTTCAGACGACATACCAACCTATACCACAACGCAGGGAATAATGCAAATAGCAGACACACAACATAATAACAGGGACAGCACATGCAGTGGGGAGAAGCCACTATGCCTTCTTCCCTCACTACGATCGTCCAGACACAGTAATTGTCTTATGCACTGAGTGTAGTCCCTGCAACTTGGGATTAGTGAGACAGGCTTTCAGGCGAAGGATGCTATTTCCACGCAGGTTGAGCTCCAACACCTTGGTTTAGAAATTAAACACTGCCCAGCATAGGCATAATCCTAAAAGTTAAGTCAGTTAACATTTAATCTACGGTGGGAACACGGCCAATTAGGTGGCAAAACAAGAGAAGGCAAGCTAACATTCTGTCTCCAGTGCTGGCACAGTGCTGAACTGAGAAGGTATTTCTTCGATTGTAAGACGCCATCGATTGTAAGACGCACACTAATTTCAGTATCATCAACAGGAAAAAAAACCCTAAGACACACTTGTGATTCTAAGACGCACCCCATTTTTAGAGATGTTTATATGGGGGGGGGGGGGAAGTGTATCTTAGAACTGAAGAAATAGGGTAGTCCCCTGCCGGATATTACTTTGCCCATAACCACACACGTTAAGAATTGCTCCAATAAAGGAGATTTGAATTTTAGACACCAGAACTTAGAAGTAATATACACAGAAAGCCAGCGAACCATACATTGGGGGCAGGGAGTGAGGAAAGAGAAGAAGAGCATGCAACAATTGTTAATAGATCCAATGCTATTACAATACAATCTTGATTTCTCTCCTGAAGAATGATTTCTGATCAGTTTTCACACAATTTTGAGGCGGAATATACCAAGAAAATATCCCCCCCTTCTAAAGATAGCAAAGGATCACTTTACACATGAGTAGTTTTCCACCCACACCATTTACACATGAGGCAATGCCCACTCTACGTTGAAGTGCAATAGCCAAATTTCACAAATTAATTGTGGCTAAATTTGACCCCTTTTGCAGTTTGCCACCAAAATTCAGCAGCAAAGCCACTATCTGTGGATGGGGTCCGGGTGGGGGTGGGGGCAAAATGCTGCCCAGATCCCCCAAAGTTGCTCACTTTGACCTTCTAGGTTAAAGAGGCAATGCACACTTACGTAGTATAGGAGAGAAGTCTAACAGTAGCACCTAGTGAAGCTTCCAGTGTGCAGCCAACCACCTTCCCTACAGTCTTATTAACTTGGATGAGTAGATTAATAAACCTTTAACACATGGCGAGATAAGAGTGCCATGACACAGGCTCTTTACAACAGGCCTGTCCGCGGACACTCCCTGCTCAAGCTAAGCGCCACCACTTTATGAGCCTGAGGTGAGGGACAAACACCACCTTTCTACAAACTATGTGGAGAAAGGGGTTAAACAGGAATAATTCCAAGAATAAAATAATGTGCTGTGAATTATATGTGCTGATGGTGAATTAATGTCAGAACGGGTGTTATATGTATACAACTGCAGATGATAAATGCCAAGGAGACACGTGGGATTTTTTTGTGGTAGAAAAACAAACTGATTAAAAATTTATTTCAATGTTCACAAACTTTGTTTCATAATACAACTTTTCAGACCCTTGTTAAAACCTTTCATCCAATCCTTTCTCTCTTCTCATACACGCTTTCCTTTCTCTCACACCTTCACTCTTGAACTTTCTTTATTATCAGGATTGTTTAATATACACCAACTGACTATCTGCACACTACACTCAAAAGACAACCCTCTTTACCCCTGATCCTCTAATTCTCCCTCGAACCAAAGTACTTTAAAAACACCCCCCCTATCATCTCAGTCATTCCCTTATATATCCTCCTCCCCGCTCCTAAGATATTCAATTTCCACCCACTCAGGTCAACGTTCTAAACACAATAGACTTACAAATCCTAGACATACATTAGGGAACTGACTTGTGGGGTGTAACACCACAAAGATTAGTTGGAATCTCCCCAGATCAGAATACACAGGTTTATTTATTTATTTATTTATTTATTTATTTATTTATTACATTTCTATACCGCCCAATAGCCGAAGCTGGGTGGTTAACCAAGGCATCAATAAATCTAACCAACATGAACATAGTGCAATCAAAGAAATAAAAAGAACCAAGATGGTTCTAGAGCCATAGCCTTTCCCAGCTGGTATAATAGGCAGGTAAGCACTTACATAGCTTCAGAAGATCCCTAGGAAAAGGCAGCCATTTTGAGTGAGAAATCAAAGTCCCTCATGGTAAAAGATGCAAGACGGAATCCAGAGTGCATAGCTTCTGCTAAGTATAAATTTAATTACTCTAATAAAAGTCTAGGCTATATATTTATAGAAAAGTTGGCTGTCAAATCGTTGTGAGGGTGTGGGCTTATTTAGGAATGGTTTCCTGGTATATAACATTTAACAGGGCAAGTCTAGGCTTGTTCTACCCAAAACACATTCAGTATCTGGGGTAAAACAAAGGTCAAACTAAATGGGAGCTACATGCAACCTTGACCTTTAGTAATGGAGAAAGTTGACCAATTCAGTTACAGAGGTTTATATTAATTCCTATAAATTAAATATGTTATATCCCGAATGCTCCATGACATGGACTCTCTTCTTCGACTTGATGCTGCAGTTTGGAGGCATTCAACAAGTTTCAGAGAAAAGAGCAAAGTCAAAGATCAAAACTCATAACTAGTCCAAGCTCCCCCGTCAGGGCAGAAGCAGAGCTCAATCTTTGACTTCAAGTTGCATTTTGAAGGTTCTGAGTTCCTCCCAAGTAGAGTATGATGGCATATATGAGGCAAAGGATGCTGGGGGTGGGGGGAGTGCCATGGCAACCATAGTAAATGCTTTGGTGGATTCTTGTGAAATAGCCAGATAAATCATGTTTAAATTTGGGATCTACGAAACCTTCCCTATCATTTCCAGGGATATTTTCACTCTGCTGAAAAGTATTCACATATGTCTGGGTGATCAGATATGTAATTTTCAGAGGAATAGGATTTTGTCAAGCATTTGTTCACATTCTTGCATCACGTGCTCTTCTTTCCCGGCTGCAAAATGCTGGCTTGGCTTGCTATTGCTTACCATGGTTCACCGTCATTGAGCTATTCCAGCTGCTAATACACATGGTGCACGGCTCTAGAGAGATCTGTCTACCCCATGCAGTCCCTGCTAGACTTAGGCTCTGCCCTTTTCCTCAATCCTCCTCCCCGTTTCAATCATATTCCTCTTTATTAGCCCCCTGCAATCTTCACGATTTGGGGATCCCTGTCTCTTCGCTTCTCACCTCCTGGGCCAACTTCCTAGAGTTTCCCTACCTTTTCAGTCCTCAGCCACAATGCTGTTCTTATCCCCAAGGCCTGTGTCAAATGGACAAGTTTCTATTCTTCACAGAAACAGAAGACTTCGCTTCGTTTGTGGACATTCCGTAATACTAGCCCAGCCAACTGCTGTCCAAGGTTTCACCACAACAACACACAATACAGCATATTCTGCAAACCACTGGCAGACCTGGCAACTAGATTTTTACAATGGAAGTTATGCAAATACAAGTCATGCAAATAAACATAATTTCCAAGATCTGTTCTGCATAACAACTTTGGGTTCTATTGGGGCTGAATTGGGTTTCTATAAGTACAGCAGCACAAGCTTTTTTTTTTTTTAAAGCTGCCTAAGATAATTCAAGTAGGGTCTCTTTAGGAGAAGGGCAGGCTGCAAAGACAATAAATAAATAAAAACACAGAAATATTTATGCTGTGCCAAGGTTGCCACGCAACCAACGGAGACTGTTAGAAATAAATGAGAAAGAATAGGGCCCTTCTCCTTCAGCAGCTAAAAAGAAGCCAACACAGAAGGCATCCTTGTCAAAACAAAAGGTAAAAGCAGAAGAGAAAAGGGCACAGAGGGACAATGCATAAGTAAGGTCCAAGATAGGAAGAGGGAAAATAGAGGCTTGCAAGAAAGAGAATCCGCAAAATAAAATGTATATATATATGTGTGTGTGTGTGTGTGTGTGTGAGAGAGAGAGAGAGAGAGAGAGAGGGGGGGGGTGAACTGACTGACTGGTATCCCCTAAATCTGAGCAAGACCTTAAGAGAACAAATTCAACTTGCAGCAAGTGTCGCAGCGACAAACAGCTTCCCAATTAGTTAACTAATCCAGAAGTTCTAGTACTAATGTTAAGCATTCATACAACCCTTTAGGGAGTCCAAAGTATTGCATATAAATTCTCTCAGTAGCCCATATATCAACCTTGTAATGTAGTTCAGCATTATTATCCCCATATTGCAGATTTGGCAGGATGACGGCAGGCTGAAAGAGAGGACTTTTCTTAAAGCCTCTGAGTAAATTCAAGACTGAGGAAAATCAGAGACTTCTGAGCTTGAACAGTACGATACCTCACTAAATGGACTATTCCTATTAACTCACTAATGCAACCACATCAACAGTGTTAGTAGTATGTGTTGTCAAGCAGCACCTGGGTTCCACAAGTAACCTGGCCCATGCTGATAGGACAGAATTAAACAGTTTTAATATTCTGCAATTTCACACTGCTAAACGAAACAGAGCTAGGAGGCAGAATACATCCTCCCTTAAGTAGTTAGTTGTTCAGGGACTGTGAGCAAAAAAAAAAGAAGACTGCACATCTCAGACTGCAATCCTGAGCACTCTTAGATGGGAATGAATTACACTGACGCTGGTGAATGTTACTTCTGAGTAAGTTTGCACAGGATTGGTCTGTTAGTGACTAACAAATCCAGCTCAGAATTATAAAGAACTCTCTTTACCTGAAAGGTATGCAACTTTCTCCTTCAAGATTGGCAGGACTTCCATAGCTTTCATTTCATCATTTTTACGAAATCCTGAAGAGAAAAGAAAATGGATGTTACTTAACTTTAAGAGCATATATGTTTCCCTACAAGAGAACCAAGCAACATGTGTAACAGATTCATGTGTTATAGCTTTGTGGGACTGCCTTGTTTTGTCACATAGCTTCTCGTGGATTGTACCATTTCATATTACATATAGGGGAGAATTGCCATGAAAACCATCAAGCAAAGAAGAGACTAGCAATGTGTTAGCCTTCAGTCAGGGCAGTGAAGATTCCTCTGCCCCTTCCAGCATGGTGGAGAATACAAACACTTCCTCCACTTCCAATCTGCAGCAGTAGCCAAGAAAAATCTGCATTTCTGTATGTGCAGATCATCTCAGGTTTTCACCAAGGATATTATTATTATTATTATTATTTATTTATATAGCACCATCGATGTACATGGTGCTGTACTTTCAATGGTCACAAATACAATTCAAGTGTCCGCACAGTGCATATTTCTCCAGGGGCTACTGGAGTAGACAAGCTTGGGCACCACCACAAAATGGCTGCCATGAGAGGTGTGACAAAGGACAAGTAACCTGCCCAAAAGTCTGAGTACAAGGTAGAGGTGTGTTCTGAGCCCCCAAACACAAAACAACTCCTTTGAACCCAAGGATAAACATAAACCTACTTAAGTCATAGCAATCCCAGCTACTGGTGAGAAAATGTGTGTGAGAGAGTTTTTTAAAGTGGGAGGGACAGGGCACTTCAGTGGCGCCATGAAAGGTGTCCAGGGGCACATTGGACACTGCCTACTCCCTGCCATATAAGAAAGGAAACAGATCCTATCATGTTTAGACAGAAAAAAGTCCTACAAAAAGTTGTAAGAGTTCCTCCCCCCGCCCCGTCTAAACAGGAATAGAACTGTGTCTCTAGTTTAAAATAATATCTAAATGCAATGCAAACACACTAACAAATGTACTTATAAACTCTTAAAATGGAATGCATTATTCTCTATCACACACACATATGAATTAAACCTTGCATTTCTATCTAAAAGAACAAAACCTGGTTAAAAATATGATTTTTGAAATGAAGTACTATAAATATCATGTATTGCATTTGTCATTGTGCTATGAATGCAATCTTGAAGACACTTACTAGGCTGTAAGCTTATGGATAGAGGAGAACTTTCCTCTGAGTAAAGATGCATGTAATTATACTGCACAATTATTATGCAAAACAACATAGACATGTATTATTCACAATTCTGGCCAGTTAACTAATAGCCCTTTTGTTCCAGAAAATTCTGGTTGTTTAGTCTGCAAATAACAGATCTTGCTTTGTGTCCTTACATTTCTATCAAAAGCCAAAACAGAAAGCCTTAATTTCACAATTACTCTGCAACACAGATATAAATTCTGTAGTGCAAAGAGAAAGCGGGCAGCAGGGCTAGAAGTTTTGGATGATGCTCCGTGGTCGCTAGCAAGGTAATTTAGCTGCAAAGATGTGCACTTTAACTGCTAGAGCAGCCAATTAGCATGCATGCTTGTTCAGAAAATAGAAATTTAAAAAGATAGAAACTTGATTCTAATCAATCAACTATTTAAAACAAGCCCTTTCCATGGGTAATTTAAATCAATCCAATCTACTCTGGCGCAGGGTAAGGCTGCGCTTATGATCATATGCATAATCCTCTACCGTGTGCTTTCTCTTTGGTTCACCTCCTCTCATTCCAGCCACACAAAATTGCTAAGTCAAAGTGCTGGGAGGTTCCCACATGGACAAGTACATAATGCCACATTTCCATGATAACTACCAGTTGCTTTGGAACCATCCCTCTGTTCCCATATCAAGACATGCAGGCAGCTTCCAAGTTGCAGCTGATGGGTGCAGCCTCCAAACACGTCTGCATGTATTGCTAGAAAATATTCCTGCCCATGGGTTCAAACATAGCAGCTCTTATATCTGCAGTTCTATGGTACGTGCTTTGGCCCTCTTGCAAAAGGTATCTGATGCCTCATGGCAAAGTTTAAGCATGGGAATGGGGATAACCTCAAGTAGAAACACAGTTGTTTCAAAACATTGAGCATTAGTTTTGGTCCTGCACACAGGTTTATAAAAGAAATTAGCTGTCTTGGGTTATATACTGTTTTTAAATTATTTTAAAAAAACAACAACTCAGGCATCATCCCAGAAAGAGAAATGTTTATGCAAAAGCAACCCAAACTTTTCTGCTAGAATTACTTTAAACTTCATTAGACAAAAGTACCAAGTGCATCATTCGTACCACTTAAAGTATTATTATTATTATTATTATTATTATTATTATTCCCTTGATGTGTAGCAGTCCTTGTTAAACAGCAACGAACTGTATTTAAGAGTAAATCATAAACCTCCACAACCAGAAGAGAGCACATACATCTGTCAAAGGTGGGTAAGTTGTGGCCTTCCAGATGTTTTAGACTACAACTCCCATCAGTCCTAACCAGCAGAGCCAAGGGTGATGAATCATGGGCGTTGTAGGCCAAAACATCTGGAAGGCCACAAGTTGCTCACCCCCGATCTACATCTATGGCCCCTTTGACTCGTTATATCCTCCATGTGATTGCACACACACACAGAGAGAGAGAGAGAGAGAGAGAGAGAGAGAGGCCGTGCCCGCTGGCTCTACCCCTATATCCCTTGCTGCCACTCCCTCCACTGACCAGCCATACAGGCAGTTTGAAGGAGAGAACCCACATAACTTCAGCTGAACATGGATGGGTCCTGGGATCTCCAACGGGTGCCTGTGAGCACCGGGGTACCAGCGGACCCCTCTCTTAGCACCTGCCAAGCTCCCTGCCCCCCCCTGATTTTTATTTTATTTCTTAAGATTTTTTAAATGTGAAAATATACATTTTAACTAGGAAGCTAGCATGTTGCAAAGCAACAGTGCTCCCCTCCTGTGCCATTTTACATGGGTTTAAAGGAGTGGGTTTTTTTTATTTAGAGTTCGAACTTCACCTTTGCCTTGTTTGTACTTAGACTCTTGGGCAAGTTACATTTTTTTTTAGTCTCAACAGTTTTCCTTTTGGGAAATGAATGTTGTGACCAGTCATGCCCACCATAGCAGCAATTTTGGGAAGGGACAACACCCCTCCCATTCAATGGCAGCCATTTTGTGTGAATGCCCATATCACCCCTCAAAATTCCTAATGTGCCCACTGACTCCAACAGGTTGGAGACATCTGGGAGCCCTGACTGTGCAGTGCTCCTGCTCATACTGAGAAGCTTCCACCCAATGTGCAAAGGTCTTGGGGTGGAGAAGGTTGGATAGCTGCTTCTGGGGGCAGGTAACATAGTTCCTAACATTCTGTCACACTCAGGAGGACAAAGAGGAGGTCTATTATTATTATTATTATTATTATTATTATTATTATTATTATTATTATTATTCTGCCTTTTCCCCAATGCTGGGCCTCAAGGCGGCATTACACGATTTAAAACATATACATTAAAAACCTATAAATACAAATATACAAAAATTAAAAATATATTAAATAAGTTCCAATATTAAAACATTTAAATGTTTAAAATGACAATTATTAAAAGTCCTTGGCACAGACGGAGGTCCAGATTATTCGCCAAAGGTCTGCCGGAACGAAAACTTTTTTGCCTGCCTCCTAAAACACATCAGGGAGGGAGCCAGTCTAGCTTCCCTGGGAAGAGAGTTCCAGAGCACTGGAGCAGCCACCGAGAAGGTCCTCTTCCACGTTCCCACCAGGCGTGCCTGTGATGGTGGTGGGATCGAGAGAAGGGCTTCCCCTAAAGATCTTAAAGCATGGGCAGGCTTGTAAGGGAGAATACGGTCTTTCAGATAATCTGGACCCAGGTTTAGACCCCTATGCATATTTGAATGCACCCATCCACTATATCCCATACAACTGAATGGTGCCATTCACTCTTATGAGAAAATCTGAAGTAGTGCACTTGCATCACGTCAAAACGGTCCTCTCTACACAAGTGTAGGTGGCCTGTGCTCCAGTGACAGCACAATGGAATTCTTCCTGACAGAGTTATACCAGAGGTTCATGCAATACATACGGCCTACACTCAGAATATGCCCGATCCTGACATCATGAAAACAGGGATTGTTCATGTGGTGTATGAACACAACTTGCATCCTTTTTGCAGCGGGTGCTCGGCAGGCACCATCACTGGCAGTCAAACTATATCTGCTGCCACGTTTTCAAAATATTTTCTTTAACAGGGCCCTAACAGCAGAAGAAACCCTAACTGTTCTTTTAAAGCACAACCTATGGCCTTAATTCACAGCCCCACTGATAAAATATATTCTCGATGACTATACTGGCCTGCTTAAACCAAATAAAACTTTGGGTGATGAATCTACTGCACTTAAACTGACTGAAGCTTGCAGTCCTGGTCATAGCTAAAGCAATATTGTACAGCAGGTCTTTGAGTGAAGTGTACCTGAAGCCAAGTGCAAGAAAGCCCCAGTAGACCCACTCGGGGGTATTATGTTAAGGAATGTCTAAGAACATCTCAAGGAAATGGTTAGCGCCACAAGGCACTGCCTCAATGGGACTTTCAAACCCTAAAAGACAAGAAAAGCCCCATCCAACAAATCACCCAAAGAAACAAAGCTGCCAGGACTTTTCCCACTAATTCATCTCTTCCAAATATACCATCTAGTTGCCGGCAACTTGGATGGATCAGAGAAAGGGAAATGTCTGACCTTGGGGACAGGTGGGAGAACAAACAGTTCTGTGCCATCCAAATCCTTTGAAGGCAATAGATTTCACATGTCTAGAATTTATTGCTCTGCTCTTGGGAACTTTTCTGATCTCCAAACTCCACTAGATAGCATCTCTTTGCCCTTCTCCCTACAATGGTCTGGTGCAAAGGTAATACTGGCTTCATGCAAACCATGGTTTGCAAGTATGGAGCCAGGTTTGGGAACGTACCCTCCTTTTTCTCCAATGCCGAGTTCCCTTGTAACCAAGCTATATTTTCATATTTTGGTCTATGAAGGACCGCTGGGTTATATCTAGAGGTGTCCATCTACTAACTGAATGGAAACTGCTGTCTGAACAATTCCCCCTCCCCTTTGCAACCCCTCCAAATCTACTCCAGAAGGTTGGGTTAGGGGCAGGAAGAGCAGATATGGGGGGCACACAATGGGTACAGGGAGAGGAGAGGAAGGGGAAGTCTGCTTGTGTCACATTGGATGTAGCACTGTGATTAAGTGTTAAGTGTGGCTAGCACTGACGCAAGTGTCATTATAAATCACAGTTTATGCTGTCAAGGGACGAGAGGGAGGGAGCTTTCCCATCTCTCCTCACTATTGCATTAACCACAATATTACCTGTTAATCATATCCCCTACTTGCCCCCCCCAGCTTGCTTTCTTTGTTTGAAGAAGAAGCTCAGTTTTTTCACCCACCCTTCTTTGTAAGCAATTCTTCTGACCATTCTACTTTAGTTAAATGTATGTTAAGCCATTAAAACACACACACACACACACACACACACACACACACACACACACACCTCATTACTCCAGATATTCAAGGCGACCAAAATCTCCAAGGAATTGATAAAATATCGGGAGTACCCTTTTATGGCCAAATTAACAAGTTTTCTACCGGTGAAAAGGAAAACCTGAAAGCTTTTGTGAAAAACTAGGTGCCTTTTATTAAATTTTGTAATGATAATCAAAGGTATCTCAATTCAAATTAAGGTGTGAATATGCTTTGAGCACAACATGATGCCAACTAAAACCGGGGGGAGGGGGGGCACCCACGTCTCTTAGGAGGCTGCCTTATAATGAGCCCTACAACATGGTGAAATCCAAGTTAGCAAATGCAATTACAGAAAGAGTGCTCAGTATTTCATTGTGGATTAATTACCCAGAAATAAACAATGTGCCTGTTTCCCCTTAAGTGCACTGTGAAATTTATAGCAAATGTCAGCTATTTACAGCATTCCTTTTTTTAAAAAAAACAAAGCAAAGCAAACCCTAGAACATCTACATTTGAGGTTTGAACAAGGAGGGCTTTGGAAGTCGCTGCACGCGTGCAGAGCCATAAATATCTGCATCAATCTCTGCTCTCACACAGCTCAGCAAACCTCGGCGCGAGCATCCTTAGCACCACACATTAATAGAGATGATGTCATCTTTTCAAAATCAGGGCAGTCTGTAGCTCTTGCTGCTGTCGTCTTTTCCACTGCAGTGCCTGCAGTATACACAGGATTTGCAAGAACGCAAGGCGGCACAGCAGAGAGCTGAGTTGGGGAACTAGAGACGGAGCTCACTTCTTTGAATCCTGCTTGCGCGGAATATCGGAGAAAATTTGGAGAAAAGTATTCATTCATTCCAGGGCATTTGCTCCTGAATGTACTGATTCAAATTTTTAGCTATCTGACCTAAACAAAGCAGTGTCTTTTATACTCTGACAAGCCTGGATTGAAACGATCCACATTTTTTTCACAGAAGGAATGAGTCGCGCAGAGAAATAACTAGCTTGGGCCATAAATGTTTTAATAATCGCCTCTGCTCTTTTTAAGCTGCATCATTTCCCCTACGCCCACCATCACTAATGTGATAGATATAAGCGCTCAAGTACCCGGAACTCTAAATCAAGGCAGCACTTCTCCAAAATGTAGGCAAGGAACAATACTTACAGGCTGTGAATGATTTCTCTCTCCTGCAAGCATTTCACTTCTGTTTCACCATATTTGGTTTCTTTGACTGCATTTTCGTTGTATTGATATAGCTGCTCTTTTTATTGTACATCACCTTGAGCATGGCTGCCTAGACCATTTTAAAAAATAAATCAGGCTTGTTCATGACCTCAGCAGCTTTCAAAAACCCTTGGATTTGTATGATCTGTACAAAGAATTTAATATTCTACCATTACAATGATATCTACCAAAACATGCAGGCATATGTATTGATTGCCTGTATTTATTTCTCTTGCAGAACAGTCGAGAGACAACTTTCTACACCATGTAATATAGTCTGTTTACTTTTCCACTCTGTAGTAGGGATTAAGAGACCTCGAAGTTTTGTAACGTGTACTTTGTCCATACTCCAGAAAAAGGGTTTCAGATTGAAGCAGCAAATACAATTTCACATTAGAAGTCCATGAAAATGGATAGTTCTTTTGTTAAATGGAGATAATGGGTTATACTGCCATCTAGTCAAGATCTGAACATAGGGAAGCACCTGGAGGAAGGCCTACCTCCTTACCCATCACTTTACAGATAAGCTTTTGTTCTGTTTCCATACAATAGGATATTTCCTGTTTGCTTTTCACCCTTCAGCTAGTTCTTTTTCCTTCATGTTTGATCATCAGCAAAGCTGTCTCCCAAAACACAAAGGCTTGGAGGAAGAAAGCGAACAGGAACACAGCAATCCATTCTCAGTGCTAACAGGGGCTGACCTCTCTACAAAAACCTCATCCAAGGGTTTTCCTCTGATTTAAGAGATGTGCACTTTTCACAGTGCACATTTCAAAAAATGTACATCATTTCGTGATGAATTTCTATTACAAACAAGAAAGATGTGATTGCAAATACGAAACCACATTTCAAGGGCATTACATGTAGCACTTTGAAACACTAGCCGCTGCCTTCTAGAGCCAGGTGAATCAAAGCTCAAACCCAAGGATCCCACATGAAGCCAAAGCTCTGCAAAGCACCTTCTTACCAAGATACAGCTCAAAATTATAGTCTAAAAAATACCATATGCCAAATGGTTAGGAAATGCCCAGATCAGCCTTCCGCATCCTGATGCCTTCCAGACATTTTGGAGTTCAGCTCCCATCAAACCCATCCAGCATGGCTAATAGTCAAGAATTCTGGGAGCTGTAATTCAAAACATCTGGAGGACACCAGGTAGGGGAAGGTTGCCCCAGCTGATCATCCATGCAAGCAACACCACAGCTACAGATTTTTAGTAGATGCCTGCAAGAAAAAGATTTTCTAGTTGAACTAACTAGAAGTCTATATGTGAACTTGAGCTGTAGCTTAGTTACAGCTACAGACCTTGTGCACCTACCCCCTCTGCATATTCTCTGTCCGTTCTCCTTCCCTGATCAGACGCCTCCCTCTCACTGTCTCTTCCTTGCCTCATTCTTCGAGTTCATCCACCTTTCTGACAGTGTTTTCCTAGACTACCCTCAGTGTTTCCTTTGCTCCTCTATAGCAGTGGTGAACAGAAGGTAGATCTCCAAACATTTCAGACATCAATTCCCAGAAGGACCTGCCAGCAGAGCCAATGTTCAGTAATGCTGGTCCAAACATTTGGAGATCTACTTTCTGCCTACCCCTCTTCTATAGGATCAGAGCAATTCAGCCAATGGCAGTCCTTATCCACTTTAAACACAGTGAATAAGGCTTTCTGGCTTAACCACCGTGGTTAAAGCCGTGGTTTAAGGTGTCTTCTAAACACGGCCCGGCTTTCTAGTTTAACCACCATGGTTAAAGCTGTGGTTTAAGGTGTCTTCTGTATGGGACTATTATCACTCCACCACAAAAGCTTTGACTCCATTTCAATGTAGAGCAGGGGTGGGTAACGCGTGGGCCTCTCCGTATCTTTCTGGACTGCAACTCCCATCATCCCTCACCACTGATTGTGCTATTTAAGGCTGATGGGAGTTGCAGTCCAACAAAATCGTGGGGGGCACACATTACCCACCTCTGATACAACTTGTTCACAAGTATACGTTAGCTGCCACAGACATTTCACAACGAGAAGTTTGCAAGTAGACGTTAGCTGCCAGAGACATTTCACAACGAGAACACAAATTTTACAGCTCTTATGATGCCACCCACAAATACACAAACTGAATCAGACTAAACTCTAAATTTCAAGTACTGGCTTTCTTACAGCTTTGCGAGAGCACTGCTTTTCTCCACAACATCCTACAGGAAAAATAAGCATAGAGGAAAAATAATCACACACACAATAAACCCACTATATAAATGGCCACGAGCTCTCCACAGGTGAATATTACTTCCCCATTTATCTTCACTATTGGGCAGCAGCTGTTTAAAACCAGTCAGTTACAGACTGCACTTCCTGAATACTAGCTGGTCCCACCGCATTTCGAATGAGCTCTCCTCCCTTAAAAGAAAATTTATTCCACCCTTGAGTTAGTAAGTGCGTACGCTGGGATTACAAAGGAAATATCTAACATCTTTACAAACCCCAGGCGTGCTTCACAGCAACAGCTCCATCAAACCACTAAGCTGCTCCACAACTTGGGATGGAGTAGAATACCAAGGAGAATAAAAATATGCATACATACAGCAGTTACCTCCTCCATTAAAAAACTGAGGTCTAATTGGTTCAAGCAATGAAGTTTAACATTAACAGCCCGTTAGGGACATCTGAGGGAGCTTCTTCTGTATGCACCTCCCTGGCTTTTAAGATCAAGTGTTCCTGTAAGTGCCATGAAAGTAGGAAGTGAGACCACGGCTCAACACTGGGAAAATGGCTTTTTGTGTGTGATGTTCTTCAAACCCCTTCCTGGTAGAGGTGTGCGAAAGCAGTCCAATAAGCCTTTTCAGAAGGGTTATATTATTCTTATTTTTAATTAAGACAGGCCTCCATTGAGAGCTGCTACTTCATTCTTTTCTGTAATGCTCTGCTGATTGTTTTAATGGACTTTTAATTTTTATATTGTCATTTAGTTTATTGTTCTGAACTGCTTCGAGCATATAATGAAAAAGTGTTTGTGTGTGTGTGTGTGTGTGTGTGTGTAACAAATACTGACACCAACTTCTCCACAAGGCATCTTCAATTTATGTTCCCATCTGTATTTCTGCCTAGTACACAAATGGAAGAACCCATATATAACCTATTTTGTTTGATGTTGGTGTCGGAATACCGGGACGAGTGTGGCAAGGACTTGGAACACCACATTTCCCCAGTGCCTCCCACCTTTGCTACTGCTAAAAACAGCACAGTCAAGAGTCCATTCTCTCTAGGTGAGAGAAGACCCATCCCAAAATACACAAACAGCCAGCACTGCTAAGCTGATAATTTACAGCCCATTTTGAGGGACGGAGAGAATATCTTTCTGTGGATTTTGAGATAGGTTTAAAATGCTGCAAGCCACTTCAGGAACCATGCTTGGCTGAAAAGCAGAAAATGTAGTAAACTGACAAATATTTTAACTCCCATAAGAGGAGCTTTAGAGGTGAAACTCAAGCATACATTTTGTCAATTGAACAAACGAATCTCCTATTGCTGCTGTATGCAGAGAAGTGTGGTGCCCATACTTCCCAGGGACTTTGCAAAACTGCAGCCAGGCCAGGCCAACTAAAAACACCGGCAAACATATTTAGCTCATCTGTGGTAGCCCATAAGTATTTTAAGACAACTGAGGGGAAAAGGTTAATATGGCCCAAATCTCTAAAGTATAACCTCCTTTAGATATATGAAGTCAAGGCTAATCCCATGTACATTTCAAAAATGAGCCTCAAATATTGTAATACTTTATATGTCATCAATATAATGTTAGGAATAAGCTCTATGCAACTGAATTAAATGGACTAACCTAGGATGCTGAATACTAGGAGAAAGCTTTCAGGAACAATGCTTGGGTGTTCTGCCAAACCTTCAATTTCCTGAACTGCCTGGAAAGGCTATGCACTGGTTTTATCGGTGAGTATTCCCTAATAAAGGGCCACAACCTCACTTCTGGAATTCTCCTTCAGTGAAGCACTACTTCCATGTCCTGGGACTGATTTTAGACACACACACACACACACACACCACCTAGTACCCGCCCACTTTCTTTGCTGAATAACCCAGATGCTGCTGGTTCTGAATACTGCCTGCCTAGACATCTAGTTATGCCTGCATGTTTTCAAACATACTGCATGAATATGGAGCAGAACCAATAGGTCCAGTTGAATTTGAATGTTTTCATATACAAACTGAAAGGGGAAGTAATGGATGGCAGTGGCTGCTTTTTGTGCCGGGACCCAGTTCTTTTGCCCAATATCAACCAGTTATGGATGAGTTACATTGGTAAATTGACACTGCCTTTTTAATAGACATTTTCTTTACACATATATATATATATATAGGTGCTGGTCAGAAACACCAGGGACAAGGAATATGAGAAACAGGGAAATTAGTTTTTTTTAATCAGCTAATTTCTCATTAAAAATCTAATTTTTAATTTGTTTTGCTGCCTTTATTCCCCGAGCTGTTTAATAATTTCAGTTACCTAAATTTAGAGCTATCTGAGGACATAAAGGAGATGTGTGTGTGTGTGTGTGTGTGTGTGTGTATTATAGCCCAGGGGTAGCAAACTGATCCCTCCAGATGTTTTGGATAATATCTCTTATCAGCCCCAACCAGCACAGCCAATGGTTAGAATGGAATTATAGGACACATTGGCCGGGTTCACACATCACGACAGTCCATGCCAGCAAATAGGTCATGCAGTGTGGCTAACTGTAGCCTGTTCTCCTCCTCCTCCTTCCCCCTCGGTCCTCCAGCTGGCTCTGGCATGTATCTTAGGAGACTTAGCAGCAGAACCTGTCTTTCCTGCTGCCAAGTCCCCTTCCCTTCTTCCATCGCAACCCTGGTCACGTTCCCTGGCTTTATTTATTTGTGCCATAACATTTTCACAAATGGGGCTTCTCCTTCTCCTTCTCCTTCTTATTATTCGGCATTTGAAATGTGCGCAAATATCTGTACTTTATTTTTGGTTGTTCTTTCTCAATTGTAGCGGTACACAATTGCACCTGTTGAGTATATATAGTCTTGCCTTGTCTATTGCCTACTATGTCAAAGGGAACCAAGTGTTAAGAAACATACAAGGTAATTGACATGATGTACTGCATATACCCTAATTTGACAGCCTTTGATTGGCCTATTAGCAAAGCTATCCTTAGGTTTTAAAGTGTGGAATTTTCCCTTGGGTGTTCCCCCTTCCATTCCACCCTACCGGAGTTCTTCTCAAGTGGTTTTAAGGGTGATCTAGGGTTCACCCCATTTTTGGAGCTTCCCTTTCACTGCAAATTTCTATAAGCCACCCTGCAAGAAGCGGTCCAGGTTCAGATAGAACAACTACCCACCATGGCTTGTTACACAAGATGGATTCTCATATCATGTGACCCCAGTTGTTACTTTAAAGACAACAAGCACTTATTTTTTTCTTATTTTTGTACTCTAGAGTAAGCACAGGGCTTCCAATCAGAACAGTAGCATGCGGTGTAGGAGAGCTTTAAACTCACCCACCCTGGCCTGCAATATATACTGCCAAATAGAGATCCATTTGCTTAGACGTCTCACAAACTGGCAAAATAAATTGCAGATAGTGGGGCCCTAATTCAGATTGGGGCCACACTGGGGAGAAAGCATTACTCACCCTTCCTGATAGGGTCCCAGTATCAATCAGGGCCCCAGAGCTGACCAGGTTGCCTACCCCTGCTATAGCTCACCCTGAACCTACAGAACACCAAGTATTATTGCCCCACAACTTGCAGAGGAACAAGTTTGCGTTTTGTGCAGTAACAAGAAAGGAACTGGAAGTAGTTAGCTGGGAAGAGAAAATAGCTGCAATAGCAGTAAAGGAAGAATTAAGAAGGGGACAGGAATCTACAGGTTAGGATAGGTACCTTGGGCCAAAGGAGGTAAAGTGATTGGGGAGATTTAGTGTCCTCACCCTGTGCAACAGCTGGAGCTGAGGCTGTGGAGGAAGTATGTTTTAAAAAAACTCCTCACCTCAAAGCATCTTTAATAGGATTTTAATTGGAAATCCTAATTATATCTAGCCGAAAGATTTCAGCTATCGATTCAGTCCTTAAGAGTCTTAGACCCAATAGGTTACAGGTATGAATTTGGAGTTTTCCCTTGAAGAGAAGTTACTGTCCAGACATTCAGATGGGCCCCTCTTTAAAGCCTCCTTCCAAGTTCCCTGCCAGTAGCATTCCCTGGGGGCATTTCATGAGCTTCCCCTGCCCCAAATATTTCAAGAAAACCTCATTCCCCTTAGCCTGATAGTGTTACTGAAGCAATCTTCACATTCCATCTGGATCTGGTCTAGGTTAACCCACCATATTCTGTAAGAGTTCTGGATTGCCAAGAACACAGCATATACACTCCAGTACAAATCTGGTAAATTATTATTCTCCTATTTTTCATTAATTTATTCAGCTTCTGCTAATCACAAAGCAGCCAATGGCCATACTCTGATTACTAGAAATCATACTAGGCACCATCCTCACCCTCACTTGAAAATTTCACTAGGCATTATGCAGACAATTTCAAATTTATCTTTTTAGCCAAAAGGAATTTCAACTTGTTTATTTTCAAAGAAAAAGATGCTTAGAGAGTTCTTTTTTTTCCTTCTAGTGCTGGTGCAGAACCATAACAGACACATGGCTTTGCACATTTACTTTTTATTGCATTTATATCCCGCCTTTTATCCTGCAAGGAACTCAACGTGGCATACATAATCCTCCTCCTCTCTACTTTTATCCCCACAACAACCACCCTGTGAGGTGGGTTAGGCTGAGAGTCTGTGACTGGCCCAAAGTCACCCATTGGGTTTCCATGGCCAAGTGGGGACTAGAACCCAGATCTCCCAACTCCCAGTCAGACACTCTAGCCACTACACCACACTGGCTGTTCACCCTCCTTTCCAAAATGTGGATAGTGCCTTCCACTGGTGGCATTCCACTTTGCAGCTTAAAATCAGGCTTCCAAGTAGCAAAAGTCAAAGAACCTTGAGAAGATCCTTCACTCAACAGGACATACCACATTGGTTGAAGAGGGATAGTGCATTCTCCAACTTTAAAAAATGCCACCAAAAGTTAGTGCACCAGCACTGCCTACCCACGCTGGTGACGGCAGTTGTAAGGAGCAATGGCAGAACTGTGTAAGAGAAGCACAAGAGTACCATTTTGTTAATAAGGGTGTTTGTACTCCTTGGTTTTCATAGTAAAATCCCTGATTTGATGCTAGACCTCATTCACCTTTGTGTACTTTGTACTAGCTCACGTCAGTAATTATCAGCATTATATTTTCTTCTATTGTTCATTTAAAGAATGGAGCTTATGCAGGAGCTAAACTTCACAATCCCCCCCCCCCCGGGGAAACTTGAGGCATAGCTGAGTATCTCTCCCCCCCCACCCAACCCATCTAAAAGTCACCCATGAAGGTATTAGTTTAAAAGAAAAGCACATACAAATCAAAGATTTTCTATTATTTGCCTGCAGTTAGCCCAGATGTGTAATATTCTTGAAGGTTTTTTTGACCAAGGAAGTGAGCTGCACACAAAAGAGGGGGGGGAAGCCTCTACTTTTTATGTAGGCAAGTAGTTGCTATTAGCAACCCATATTCCCTCCCCCCCTCCTCCGCTTAAAACAGAGGATAAGGGCAGAATCCAATCCCCAAGCAGATGTCCTGAAGATTCCATGTTGACAGTTGCACACTGAGTTAGCAGGAGAGAGAATAGCCGTTGCCTCCCCCTCGTGAGTACATACACCACCACCGCAATTCAGAGACGATGATGCGGTGCTGAAGACAAAACAAAACCCAAAAGGTGCAAGAATTCACCTGCCTTGACAAGCAACTCAAATCACTCCGGATAAGGAACGAGCGCAATACAGCGGCATCCGTGTGAAATGCAGCGACAGAATATCTTCCGCCAGCCAGCAGCCCTTGCAGCAGAATGGATTACATCATCCTTTTGCAGAGCTGAGCCAGTGAATATGCTTAAACCAAGCAGCACCCAGCCAGATGGAGCGGCTGTGTCTCTGCTCCTGCAGTTATCACCTGCCTCCCACCTTCGGAGTCTGAAAATGACGCAAAATTAAAAAAAAGAAAAAAGGGGGAGGGAAGACCCATCTCGTCAAACCTTCTCCGGCATCTCCCTTCTTACATAGTCTGTTGGTGTCAAAAATAAGCTTCCACAATAATATATATATTTCTCCTCTCCCACCCCAAACAAAGCATCTGATGAGGTCTGTTCTTATCTCAACCCAAAGTCACAGACAGTATTGCTACGTTAAACTCAGCAAGACTGGAACAACAGCCTGATTTTTGAATGAATACAAAGAGGAGACAACGTGGGGGAGGGGATGACCAGATTTAATGGGGTACATATAGGTCACTCCCTTTCCCATTTGTCATAAAATCTGCTTCGCTTCTTGAGGGGGAGGGAACTCAACTGCACTAAGGAATATATTTCCCAGATGTGCAGCAAGAATTTCGGTGGCAACTCCCTTTGTTACTCAGCTCAGCCAGCTGCTTCACTCACACTGTGCTTTGCCTATTAAGTCGGCGTTCTGTCCAGCGCTGAACACCAGTGACATAAGCGACATCGAGCGAACACCCATTTTCGAGCCCTCACTCCGTGACTGAATTCAATCTGCCATAGCAAACTCATCACTCCGAGAACACACACAAAAACCTCTCTGTCAATATAAAATGGTAGGGCTTACCTTTCAATTAATCATGTGGCTCTTACAAGGTCTGGATGATGTGGATCTTGGAAAAGCTAGCATACGTCTGCTCCGCAAGGAGCTAGCCACAGACAAAATATTCCATGTGCATTTTCCGACGTTATTCACGAGTGAGTGCATGGCTCTGAACTTCTGAACCACTCCTATGGCAAAACCTTACAGTTTTGCTTTTATTCATATATCTTTAGGCGTGTTCACACAAACAATTTTGGCAAGTACACATGTCTAAGTTCCTTGGCTGCTAAAAAACAGTTAGGAGCTTAGGCACTCTCTGTAGGATGCACGCTTTTCTATAGTTCTTTGAATTGTCTGGGTTCAACAGCAAGAAAGTAAACTAACCACAGCAGCCCTGCCTATAACAGGGGAGAGTTACAAGCGCCATTTTTTGTTCAAGTACCGCCAGCTTCCTATTTCTCTAGTGTCTTGGATCCATCTTCTTTTCACCACTCCTCAACCTCCCACTGTCTGTTGTGTCACCTAGATTAGCTTTTCATCAGACGAAAACCTGCAGAAAGTTCTAACTGCAGCTTATATTGGAAAGGGTGGGAAACCTACCGTGGAGTTTGTTTAATGCTCCTCTCTGATAACAGCATCTTTTCACCTCTCTGAGGAGACATCCATACCAACCCATCTGTCACACAGGAGCTTGCATAAGATTCCTTCCTATTAACTGCTAATTTGGGGACACTCTCTGGAGCTCAAAAAAAATCTTCCTGGTACTGCTAACCACCAGGACAAGGATCACCAGTGGTAAAGTATCCTTCAATTGTACAGTGAGCTTTCAGGGCACTGCTGCTGCTCAGAAACACACTTTTAAAATCCTCCGTTTTAAGCAATGTAATCGTATCTCAAACCGGTTCCAATGTTTATTTTATTTTATTATTTTATTTTATTTATTACATTTTTATACCGCCCAATAGCCGAAGTTCTCTGGGCGGTTCACAAAAATGTTTAGCACTGAGAAGTGAAAGATAGCAGTGTTGAACGACCCAATACAACAAGCTCATAAGTTTCAAAGAACTTGCAGATGGGGCAACATGTCTACCAGATGGAATCTACTTGGGACCAAAACAGCACTGAGCAACAAACCTTACAGTTATTCACTCTTGATCATGTTTCGTTAGACATGGGTCTCCTCAGTTGCATGCAGAAGATGCCAGGTGAAATCCCGACCTCTAGGATCTCAGGTGAATGAAGACTGGGAAAGAACAACCTGAGATAACCTAGAGAACAGCTGTCAGTCAGAATAGTAGGCATTGGGGTAGATAAACCACTGCTCTGACTCCATAGAAGGCTGCTTCCCACATTCATAGAGTCAAGACCTGTCTGTGAAGGCCAGAAAGCACTGAGGGGGCAATGAGAACTCCACTAAGGGAAAGGATTCAGAACTCATGTGGGTCACCGCTTCCTGAATTTCTATTTACAAGTGTCCTTTATAAATTCCGCTAAAACAGTAGAACCGTAGTATTCTGCTTTAATATTATACATGCATTGAAAATTTCTCTCACTTTTATTACTTTCCCCCCCTTTTGCATGATTGTATTTTGTACTTTTGTAAATTAACTAACAAAAAGTGGGTTATAAATGTTGATGTCAATAAATAAACAAACTAAGAGACCATATGCCCTTGGATTAAGTTGCTCACAAAATATATCTCATTCCCACTGGAACTTTTGGAAAATATGTGACAGTAACAATGAAACACATGACCCAGTCATAGTGATCTAATTCAGAATAGAACTGTCCAGTGTACGTCTTTTGATCAAAAACAGAGGATACAAATTTTTATTCCAAAAGTGCACAATTACCTAAAACAGTTAAACCACCCCACCTCTATTAGCAGGCATTACACACAATTTCCACCCTCTAGTGCTCACATTTTTTGGCAGCGGAAAAGACTTGCAATAGACAGGACAGATCACCTGCCATAAATCATAAGGCTATTAACCAAAACTATTCTAAAGGGTTTAAAAATAAAACACCCGCAAAACTGCTGACCTTATTCATGATGGCAAAATTCACAAACAAGCATTAAGTGTAATATCACAAAGACAACCTAATAAGGATGTTAAGAGGTATTTCTAAAAATGAAGGGTTCATAAACTTTATTTTATATCAGAACATTTCCCCTTAAAATGTCAATGGGATGGATGAACAGTGGAGGCTGGTGGCACCATGGATGGCTTCTCTAGAGAAATGACTGGTTCTAACTGAAACCCGGAGCGGATTCACTACCCCACGGACATCAGAGCCACCAGCCTCCACTGAGTTGAGCTACAGGAATTGGGAAAAACTGCTTCTCAAGGCTGTTGCAAAGACCATGGTGCACCTTCGCAACAGGCAGCGAAAGCAGACAGGACCCCAGCGTACAGCCATGTGGAGTTACAACTTTCAGAATGGCTTCAAACATTCAAATCAAATAGGAAGGATGCACAAACTTCTCTCTCGGATTGTTTAGAATATTTGAATTTCAGCCCATTCCTCTTCACCCCTTCTTCCCACCAAGTGACAGAATTGTTCCCTCCATATCACAGCAGAAAATGGGAAGCGTTTCAACCTATCGCTCAGAGAATACCAACCAGGTGAAGAGAAGGGAGGGGGAGCACTCACTAACTAGACACACTGCATTTTACATTCTGAATCAAAGCACTATACATTACAGCAGTTTTCCCCAACCTGGTGCCCTTCCAGTTTGTATTGGACTACAACTCCCAACATGCCCCAGCCAGCATGGCTGACTGGGACATTCTGGGAATTATAGAACAAAACATCTGGAGGGCACCAGGTTGGGGGAAACTGTATTACAGCAACAATCGGGCAAAACAGACATTACTTTAAATGTAATGTCTAGCAGCCTTGCCTTTTATTGTTTTTTTACAATTGTTTTTTTACAATTCAGCAGGTGTGTGTGTGTGTGTCTGGGGGCGGGTAATCTAGATCAGGAGCTTAGCACGCGAGGGTAGGGGGATCTTTTAAGATCCAGAGCAGGCCTCTAGCACCTACTCTAGAGTAAAAAAAATGAAAAAACGGATAGCTGCTCAACACACCTTTAAAGTATCATCTACTTTGGCCCTCAATAAAATACCACAAAACTCATACTTTTTTGGGGGGTCCATATACCTAAAGAGTTCACAATAGTACCGAACTGCAATACAACAGTAAATATTTTTTTAAATCTACAGTGTGAAGTCATTAAAATGGTACTGTGCCTCTGTAGTAAGCAAAGGAGCAAAATCACAATATAAAGAACTGAAAAAATAAAATAAAAATGGCACTTGTCATTCATGACCTGAAAATCATTGCCACAATTACAAATGCCAACAGGGCTGCTCAGGGCCAGCAACCTCACTTCACATAGTCATGAGTATCTGGAAATCAACACAATAAATACAGCGTACTTTCACGAAGCAACTAGGTAAGGCTGTAATCATTCACTGGCTTCCTGGCAAGATCAAATCACAGCAATGAACCTGCTGCAAGTCTCATTCCTTCATTTCAGAGTGCTATTCATGCTTCTCTATTCATGCTGGCTCCTGGAAGTGTGTTGTACCGACTGCATTGATTCCTGGGTAACAATATGGCCACCTCCCATCAAGCATTTGGAATTGTTTAAGGTTTTCAGAAGATAGATTTATGGCTGTGTTCTGGATCGGAGAACACAGCCATATTATGGACTGCATTTGTACTGACACAACAAAAGCATAGGATCTCCGATTCTATGGCATCTCATTGACTGATCTATAATCAATAGTGCCTTTCAGCAGAATTTGAGCCTCTTGTGATCACCAGGATTTTGCTAATGACACATGTCCTGGCTCTAGATACTCTCAAGTGTAATTCATGCCTATTCTTGTCATTCAACCTCTTGCCCATTCTTTTCAAACATCGAAATTCAACTGCCACTCTTCTTGGGAATGGCCCCATGAAACATGGCTTGAAGAACTAATTGTCCCCACTGCTCGTGCTGCTAGAAGGTGGCTTTTTTCTAGCCCACCTGCCCCTTGAATATTATGGTGAGTGTGCTCCCCATTCTCCCATTCCCATGAAAGCAAATGCTGTTTGTAAACAATAGCGGAGAGTTCTACCAATGATCAACAAGAGAAAAATATCTTTCACTGTATCGAACAAGAACAGGGCCTGTAAGCAGCTGTTACTTGCTAAGTATTTTGCAGCAGCAGCTGAATTTTCATTAACATGCCTAAGCCCTCCATCTGATCCCACTTTTCAGGGAACCACTTAGAGACTTCATCAGGAAAGCCCCGAGGTTACTTTTCACCCATTATACAGTTGACCAAAAACATGGAAGCAGGAACTGTAGAAGATGCCACCTACAAGTATGTGATACATCTTCAAATTAATCCTGCTCAGCTAATCAAAAACACTTTTGCTCCTCCCTAACATTTGGAGGGAGATGAGTGTGTAGTTTATTTTTAGAAGTATACAGAGTACAGCTTCATACAGATGTGAGCCAGAATGACAAATAATTAAAATAAAAAAGTGGCTTTTGAAACGTGTAGTGAAGAAGGATGCATAAAAATGAGTTTGATAGAAAGCAGTTAATTTTTTTTAAGCAGGAATGAAGAGCTGATGGAGGTGTGAAAAGGTAATTAAGTATGATGACATATGAAGGAGCGCCTTAAAGTCAGCCTCAGAAGTCCTTCCCTCCAGCTATTCAATAGGGGAGTACCTAGGAGAGGGCCTTCTCTCAGGTGTCCCCACCTCACATCTGTGCATTTATTTGAATCTTAATGTTTTGTTTTGTAATTGTTTTAATAGCTTGTGATTTTATTGTATTGTTGTTGTACCAACAGATTTGGAAGCTGCCTTGAGATACCCTAAACAGCTGGATATAAATATATTAAATAAATGATGAGGCACCTTCTGCAAATCGAGGCTAATTCAAGATACAACTGAAGTGAAATTCTAAGAGCAAAAGGAAAGCCTACACAAAGCAAACTGAAGGGAAAGGCGTAGAGACAAATGTTGACTTGAAAGGATTTACGTAGGACAGAGAAGAAGAGTGGGCAGCTGTTGATGACCGAACTGAAACTGAAAAAAGACCACCAAGACCTGGCTGCAAAAGTCACAGAAACTATGTAGGGCATCTGATGCATGTCAGCAATCTTTGACACAGCAATCCTAGCTTCAGTTTTTCACGTGGATATGTATTAAGGTCAGGACTCATAGAATGGCAAGATTAAACCGTAAATCGCATTAATGCAGACGGGTGATGACGTAAATATTTTTATTCAGCATTTCTCATCTTCAAGAGAGTCTTCCCGTCTGGGAATTTTTCATTGTATGCAGCCATTCCACTGAAGATCACACCTAACATTGCTCTTTTTCAAACCAATGCTTTAATATCAATACAAGGTTATCAGATGGCAAAGAAGACGCATATATTGCATTATGGCCATTTATGGGCATGATTATTTCCTAGCTCTTTCTGGCTGGGACATCAGATTATTAAACCAATGCCTATTTCCATCAAGCTACCTGAGTTGCATTGTCGTTGTTGTTTTTTAAAAGGATAAATACTGTACAATGTTTCATCTTGTAACAGAAATGGAAAATGAGGTCACGTACCAGGCATTTTCTTGTGTAGCTTTCCTTCTCAGATGCCTTTCAGAAGGATCAACAAGAAGGTTACCAGGAAACAGTGTCAAGTAAGTATGCTGCCACCACCTTCTAAAAATAGAGTGACGTTCACACCTCCTAGGCCAAAGTAAAGCAAAGCCCAGAGCAGTCCCTGCTTCTGGACCTAGTATTTAATTCTCCCACCCCACCCCACTAAGAATGAAAGCACTATAGTAGCATCTAAACACTTCTAACTGAAAATGAAGTCTATGTATATCAAACTGCATTTGTTCATGTTCACCCGCACTACCATTTCCACACCTCTGTCTGTAAAAATGTAGATTGTAAACTCCTTGGTACATAGGCCTGTGTTTTTTGCTTCTGCAGTACTTTGTGAAATGTCATGTCCATCGATGTTACATGTAAACAATAGCAGTTCTATCACCACAGTGAGTCACCATTCAATCCCAACTTGGCATATAATAAGATTCTTATATTGTATAGGGTATATGGTGTAGGGTATATTGGGGTTGCCAAATCCTACTAGGCATATTATAAGATTTCTTGTACTTAGTCTTTAAAAAAATGAATCCCTAGTTGCAGCACGAGATATACTAGATCCATATTAAATACTAGATACATTTATAAGTTCAATGGCACATTAAGGAAAGCTACATCAGCTACACATTAACCCACAAAACAGCTTGCCATTCTAAGTCTCACTAGCCCTCATTGTTTTCTTTGGCTTCCAAATCAAAGCTAGATATAATAATTTTTAAAAAATCTTAAGGACACAAGCTCGCCACTAAAAAAGAACAGCAGCCCTCCTCTTTTTAAAGAAGTAAAGGCATGGGGTGGTTTAAGGATTCTAACACAGAGGACCCAACCACTCACAGCTTCAATGGAAGCACAATTAGGTCAGCACCAAGCATCAGACCAGCCACAGCCGATGCCTGCTGAACTTAAATTACCTCCCGTTCTTTCTGTCTTCCTCTCTTCTTGAAGAAGTAAATCTTGAAGATACAATATTTCTTCCTCCATTGTTGTGCATTAGACACAAGTGCTTTCACACCCATATTCCCAAGTAATAAGCAGACACTTCAGTTTCTACATCTTCATCCAGGAGCTCTATCAGAACGTCAGCTTGCTGAACAGTTGCTTTGACTGGATTTGCTACCAAATAGGCTTTGACAATGATTGCTTTTAATCCCCTGTAATACCAAGCTGCAACTGTTCACAGCTAGCAAGACATGGCCAGTGCTAGATGAAAGGGGGGGGGGGAGAGAGAGAGAGAGAGAGAGAGAGAGAGAGAGAGAGAGAGAGAGAGAGAGGTCCCAACCTGTTATCAAAGGCTGCAAACAAATTTCAGCATAATGCCAAAAAAGAGGGTCTACTGATCAAAGTGCTGAACTGCAAAAGTTAAGAATGTTAAACAGCATTTAAATTGTTAGGAAGAAACTCACTTAAATTTAGTCGGAGTGCATTGAACATGTACCTGTTTGCATTCTCTTCCCCTCCTTATTGTTTTACTATGATTTTATTAGATTGTAAGCCTATGCGGCAGGGTCTTGCTATTTACTGTTTTACTCTGTACAGCACCATGTACACTGATGGTGCTATATAAATAAATAAATAAATAAATAATAATAATAATAATAATAAATATGCTATCTTTGCAACAATTTACCAACCAGTTAATCTGCTAGAATGCTTTGCCTTAAGACAAACTTTCAGTTATCATTAATAGTAAATCATAGACCACTTCCTGGTAGCATTGCTTTGCTGCTTTGGAAACGAGTTGTGGTCAGTGCTCATTGGCAAGGCTGTACATGTGGCATTCCAAAATGTGGCATTATTTAGTGCTACATTCATGAAAATGGTGTATTTAATAAATGCACACAAGCAGCTTCATATTATGCAAAACAGCGACTCTAAAGCTGAAGTTAATGAGTTTTACAGTAATTGTAGGAGACTTTGCTGTGAAGTACTTCCAGCTGACTGTTACAGCGCTGCAGTTGCTGATTATCTTCAGGTCAATTTCGAATTCAGCCACACAGCATTAATGAAAGCAAGGATCAAGGTAGTTGAGCCCATTCCGTAAACAAACAATGTGTTTTAAGTTGCTCATTTAAGGGACAGGATGAGGGTCTGAAGAGAAAGTGTCTTCTTCCCCACTCAATCTGGGTTGCTGCTTCTTTGCATGCTTGAAATCTGGTCGTACTGAGGCTTACTCCTGAGTAGGCATGCCAAGGATTGAAGTGTGTTTTGTATGCTTGGTGAGAAAACGTTCCAATTTTAAGAATTACGTGTGTGTGTGTGTGTGTACTTGCACACATGAGGGTCCCCAGCATACGCCAGGTGCAGCCCTCAGGGCCAAAAACATTATGTGCTCTTGCTTTAGAGGCCAGTTCAAGAAGAGAGTGGGTTCTATCGACATAATCCCTCATTAAGAAGAGTCTTCAGTTCCTGAATATTTTCAAATAAGCATCTACTTCAAAAGCTTCAAGTAAAGGATCTGAGTCAGTGCTGATGTGAGTCATCTATGGCATACAGCTTTCTCCACCTAACTACAGACAGATGAGCTTGACCAGTAAAAAGCCTTTTTAGTGGGAGGGTAATAATATGTTTCAAAGCATGCAAGAGGAAGCAATTTGTACAAGTTTTTATGACACAGAAGCATAGTTTAGCCAAATTTTAAAGTCATCTTCTAAAATCTCAGCCAACACCAAGTTAAGGAAACAGGCCCTTGAAGTTGCACTTTTCACTTGAGCATTTAGTAACCTAAAGCATTTTTCTCTAGTAAAAACAAATATTTCCATCTCCTGTAGGGCAGTGGACCACCTTCCATCCAAGCACAGATGCTCAGGTATTTCATCTGGACAGCGCTTGTGAGCAACTATTCAGGATTGGATGTCCTTAAGAGACAGCTGTGGTTTAGTCAGATTTTAGGCAAAAAACGACTCTTCAGTCCCTGCAACCCATCCCATCTGTTCCTTAGAAGCAGTGTTGGGTTTCAGCAGCTGCACCCTTATTTGGCATGTCTGTAGCAGCCAGATTGAGAATAGGTGTGTTAGAGCTTCAGACCCAAAAGGTCCTGTTTGGAGATTTCCTAACTACAACGGAGGGAGCAGAACAAGCTGCCACCTCACAACTGGATTCCCTCCACCAACCTTAATTATAGTCAGTGCTAACTAGGGTTCCCTATCAACGAGGGAATTGAAGAGCGCTTCAAGTTGTCCTGATCTACAGTGTGCCCCTGATTAGCATCAACCATGCTTAATAGCAGTTCCCATATAAACCTTAACCACTGCTGGGTGAGGTGCGGGAGGGAGACGTAGCATGCATAATCCTACAGCCCACTTCTCTAACCATAGTTAGGGGCTCATAAGTGTGCCAGATCTGCTTCATTTAAACATAGCTCATGTTCAGAAACAAGAGAAATCTCTAGAGCAGTGGTTTTTGAACTGTGCTCCATGTAAGGTTACCAGGACTTATGGAAAAATCGGTAACAGCAGATAAGCGTTCCTGGGTAGGGTGGGGGTTGGTGGAAGCTGCAATGGAGAACTTGAGGGAAGCGTTGGGTGAGTTCTAGGCACAGTCCCTGCTCACATAGGGCAGAAGTGAGGCCCAAGTCTGGTCAACGTGCCACATGAATTGAGCATACGCCCTGAAACGTGTCCCAGAATCTACTGCAGTATGTGCAGGGCTCCTTAACAGACAAACCAATATGGAAAGTTTAGAACTAGTGGTTTAGAACATGAAGGTGATTTCATTGCAGCATTAATAAGAGGACTTGAGCAAGTCAAAAATTGTTGTGATTCTAAGCCCTCCCATCGAGACGTGAGACAATAAAGAGGTCCGCTGCGCAAACCACAAAAGATGTATTCAGTAAATAGATACCTGTACACACCTGAACTGGAGTGTGAATGCTAGGAGCTATCCTCTAAACTTAATTAGCCTAACAAAGCAAGGCTCCTGCCTAGCAACTAAATGGGTGGTTTCCCTGCTGTGCCTGACAGGATTTTACCAGACCCCTTCTTCAGCAAGCGTCTCCAAGCTGTAACCTCTTCTGTGTGGCTAGCCTGGCAGATCACCTCCCACTTCCTCTCAATTCCACCCACTTGACCTTGGGATCTGTCAATTCTGATGCTCCCTCTTCCTCTGACAAAGACTGAGTTCCCAGGGGGAGGGGAAAAGGAGGAAGATCGTCTCTGAGCCTGGGCCTACTGTTTGATAAGCTCCTGAGAAGATTCCTCCTTGACTCCCAGAGAACCTTGGAGAATTCTCTCCCACACTTCCTGTCTTGACTAGTCTTCAGTCTCTGAGTCCAATTTGGAATCCACACCAGGAAGACCAGGCTTCATCCTGACACCAAATAATGGTCCTTCTACTGTTGTGAAACTGGCATCGTCAAGGCTGCTTACATGTTAAAACACTGCTTTATTTTTCCAGGAAACATTAAGTGTCCTGCTTCTCATAGGGACTACTTAACAATATGGCTACACATGCATTTGTGGACAACACGGTGGATCGGTGCACAGTGAGACAATGGAAGCATGGCTATCTGCCCTCTCATTGGGCTCACCTGTGTGCAGGGTTAAACAGAGATCTAAGATCTGTCCCTCTCTCCATCTGCTGGCCTACGCTAGTGAGTATTAAGAAACTAGAAAGCACATTTCATCCACATGCTTTTTAGTTTCTTCTGCACAATGTTTGTTCTACTTCAAAACTAAATGGCCATTTCTGCTGTAAACCTGCCTCTCCTGTACTTTCTGCATTATCATTATTATGGCAGCATTATAGAATATAACCCCGTCTTAAACACATATTTCATTACTCACAGGAGCACATTACTCATTCTGCACCCCAATGGGGTGAGGAATTAAATGTTTTTCCAGAATGGTTATAGTATAGGTTACTCCGCTTCTGAAATCTCTTCATTGGCTTCCAATTCACTTCAGAATCCAATATAAACTTCTCCTGTTAACCTTCAAAGCTTTTCACGGTCTAGCTCCTTCCTATCTCTCCTCTCTCATCTCACACTATTGCCCCGCTCGTGCTCTTCGCTCCTCTGATGCCATGTTTCTCGCCTGCCCAAGGGCCTCTACTTCCCTTGCTCGGCTTCGTCCATTTTCTTCTGCTGCCCCTTACGCCTGGAACGCTCTTCCAGAACATTTGAGAACTACAAGTTCAATCGCAGCTTTTAAAGCTCAACTAAAAACTTTTCTTTTTCCTAAAGCTTTTAAAACTTGATGTTGTGCAGACTTTATACTGTTAGTTTTACCCTACCCTGTGCCTGCTTACCCTACCCTGTGCCTGTTGGCATTCTCTTCCCCTCCTTATTGTTTTACTATGATTTTATTAGATTGTAAGCCTATGCGGCAAGGCCTTGCTATTTACTGTTTTACTCTGTACAGCACCATGTACATTGATGGTGCTATATAAATAAATAAGAATAAGAAGAACTTTATAACATTTGTATAACACAACAACCAGTACTACTTGTTTGTCAGCACTAACAGTTGAGTTATTGATAAATTTGTCTAGTTCAATTTAAAAATCTGCTCATCTTACTTGCATAAACCCTGCCATCCCAAGTGCCTAGAGCAATTTTGGCTTTCACCGTATTCTATAAGCCTTTTTTATTTGGTTTAAATCCAGTCTTACATCTCTCCAATCACATACATAAAACAGGTGTAGTCTATCCATTTTCATCAAAAGACTCAAAGCCAGCTCAACTAACCTCATCTGGAAGCCCATGGCAACTAGGTTCTGATGGCACAGTCCAACTATACACAACTTGCTTACATACTGTGGATTTTCAGTTCCTTTGATATATTATATCATTAGGAATGTTATAAATCACAAATCATCATAGTGGCAGTAACAAGACAGATGGCTGCACCTATATTTTCTTGATTCAATTCATTAACAATAAAGCCAATTTCCTTATAATTTGTTCATTTGTTTACAGAACAGAAAATTATTCTATAACTAATTTCTTCAGTATGTTCTACTGTTGATAGCCAAAACTGTAGGTATTTGGGCATTTCTAAAAACATAAAACAATTTAGTACATGCCCTACGATACCTTCAACAGTAATTAAATAGAACTTCTATGTTTAATAATCTAACTACCTGGGATCTTTCTTTCTTTTTTGAACCAGAAAGGCAGGATATAAATATCCTTAAAAAGTACTGATGAGGAGATGCCCCACTCACATTAAATCTTATTTTAAAAGACTTAAGATTTAAACATATTGGGTTGGTTCCAGATTCAGTCAGAATAGACCCACTGAAATAATTTATGTCCCTTCGCCTAATTTATGTCCCTTTGATTTCAATGGGTCTACCTTAAGCATGACAAAATCTGAAACCAACTCAAATGTAGTTTTGGCGATATGCTTGCAAAGACAAATTCAAATTTCGTTTCAAATACCTTACTCAACTTCCTGCTCCATTTTTCCTGGTAAGATGGGACCAAGACTCATTACCACTTAGTATGGATTACATAATAGGCCTTTAGCATTCTTATAGATCACACAACTAGAATTACAGTGTGTCTTTTTCTCACAACGGACTATATTTTCTTAATAATGTAGTATAGATTATGGCTTGTGTCCTACCATAAATTTAGTCTGTAATATGATATAATGGTGTTTGTCCAGTATTAATTGCCTCACCTTGGTGACTGTAATCTTCTCAAAGCAGAGTATTGCTCAATACACTTTTATCTTTAATGTCTTCGTTATAGAAAATGTCTACCTCTTCTCCCCTGGCAGTTGACTGGCTGGCCCTTTGCAGCCCCGTCTCTAGACTCATGATATCACAATAGTTGACCCAATGACATCAAGAGGTAGGGCAAGTGGGAAGGGAAGGAGACAGATGCTGAGGAGACCAATAACGAAGATACATTAGAAAAGGAGGAGAATTTTCTGGAAAAGAACACAGCTATTGAACTAATGAGTCCCTAGCTAGTTCATAACAAGTTACTATTATGGCCTTCTGAGTTAGAGTTTAAAAGTTTTCAACAAGTTAACTAGCTAGCTGTGCAGTGCCCACATCTCTACAAATCTGTTTCACATTATGTATTTAACTGATGCATAAATTCTTCACTTCTAAAAGGTAAGACACTGCAGTTAGGACTCTCAATGCAGCTTTTAATCATTATAGGGGAAAACATTTGCTACACCCTCTAAAATGGCCTTGATATACCTATAAAGCCATCAGATTTTCCAAGTATCTAGAATGCAAGTAACACATACATAGCAGTTTTCTGCATGAACTAGTGCAAATACCATGTCGCCACAGGGGGTACTATTCTGAGAATGATTATTTATTTCTTTTTTTACCAACCATTCCTCCAAGTGTTCAGGACAGTGTACATGGTGTCGTCGTCCCCACCATTTTTATCCTTAGAACAACCCGGTAAGAAAGGGTATGCTGAGAGTCAGTGGGCTTTGCTAGACCTGCCGGGATAAGCCGGCAGGGAGGCGGGGCGACGGCACGCTGACGTTAGCGTGCGCTGCCCCGGCTTCCAGATGCGGGACGCGCAGGGACGTCGGGATCCCTGCAGCGTCCGCCATTTTTTTTTTAAGTTTAAAGGGGCCATGTGCGGCCCGAAGACTCTGGACCAGGTAAGTCCATTTTTTAAAAAAACTAAGCCCCCCCCCAAGACATCCCCCAGCCCCCCCTGCCCTCCCCATCCCTGATGCCTGTGCCATCCGCCCTCCCTTGCCAGGGCGGCAGCGCCCCCCGCTTCCCCGGGCAGCGGCGCACCCCCTCCACGCCGGGCATTGCCCGGGCAGCGGCGCCCGCCGCTCTCTCTCTCACCTGCCCTCCCCCCTTGCCATCCCCGATGCCTGCTCTCCCCCCTCCTGCCGGGTCCGGCCTTCCCCCCCCCGCCCCGATGGGCACAGCGCCACTGTGCCCAGTCCGCAGCTTTTTGCAGCTACTCGCGAGTAAGAGAGTAGCCGCAAAAAGCCACGGAAGTCTCTAGACGTTCTGCAGCTCCGGCCTCAGACCGGAGCTGCAGAAAAGGCGCGCCATAAGCGACTTCGCTTATGGTGCGTTAGAGGAGGCGCCAGTGCGGCCTGGGGCCGGATTCCCCTGTGCGTCATGTGGACGCACAGCAGGGAAACCGGCTCTCAAGGCGCGCTAAGGCCTCATCTAGCAAGGCCCAGTGACTCTCTGAAGGTCACTCCTCAACTATAGGCTGAACCCATGTCTACCCATATCCAATATTTTAGTGACTACACCATAATATGTCTCTGAGTGTCAGAAAAACTAAAGCAGGGGTGGGGAACACCTTGGGCCTAGGGGCCAAATCCAGCCCTCCAGGGTTCCCCAAATGTCTATGCCCCTGGCCTCACCACCTTTCCCCCAACCCAATCATTTGATGGTTTCCTGGCTTTTGTGCATAGATGGCTGGAACGCCTCTCTCCTAAGGCTTAATTATGGGCAGGAAGAGTTTTATGCTAAAAGATGCTGGCAATTGTTTTGGAATTGTGATACTGCCCCCTTTTGCCTTTGGCCCCACTCACCACTAGAATGCAGCCCTCTAGAGCTTCACCGAAACTGAAGGCAGCACTCAGGCTGAAAGAAGTTCAGCAATGAGAGTTTAATTGCCTCTGCTTGGAAGACTCTTGCCAACTCCCTCTGCCCCTCTGGAAGGTAATCGCAAAGGGAACTCATCTTGTCTAAAGGAACAGTTGAGAACATGCCATTGTGGCTTGGTAATTAGCCACTTTTAACCCTAATGTTGCCGAGGAGTACATGTGTCATCCCAACAGATCCAATCGACGACCCTCTTTGTCCACCAGAGAAGCATGGACTTTGAGACCAGCCTTGTGCCGATTCAACAATGATGGAGTTGGGGCGAGGATGTGCAAACAAGAAGGCTGCACCTTTCTCTTGTACACGATACATAAGATTCCAAATGCTTACATGTGGGAGCCATTGAAGACAGGGCCTCCCAAGATTGTTACACTGTTTATAGTAAAGTTGGAAGGAAAGGGATAGCCACCAGCGCTACTGATTCTGTGTAAATGGCATCGAACACTGGGTCGGGAAAGTGTTCAGATGGTTGCAGTACATCGATCACCGGTGCTGGTAACAGATCATCAATGACCACTGGAATTGGTGAATTTAGCAGTGGCAGTGGAGTGGGGGTCATAACTGTTGCAGTTGACTCAGGTTTCTTAGGGTGCTTATCTTTCTTCTTCTTAAGTTGTTCAGTGGAATGTTTTGCATTTTTTGTTCTCTTTGAAATCTTTTTAGCAGTTTCAATAGCAAGAGAGTGTCCTGGTGTTCACGGCTTCAGTGCAGTGGTGGTCGTTGGTGCAAGAGAGGGGTCTTTAGAAGTCATCGCTCTAACAGACACCACTGAACCCGTACCAGGATCTCCCTGAGAATCCACCGCTTCCAAAGCTCTTCTCCAAAGCTCCGCCTTGAGTCTTATCAGTGTAGTGTTAGGCTGCTTATTAAGGCAGAGAGAACAGGTCTCGGTGATGTGAGACTCTCCCAAGCAGAATAAACAAAGAGAGTGGCGATCTCTTGGGGGAAGCTGACTCCCACACCGTGAACACTTGCGGAAGGGAGCCTTTAGGGCCATATGCCCACTGAAGGAAAATTTTTTGAGGCGCAACAACAACCCCCCAAAAGAAAAGAAAAAAACCACAAGTTGTGGGGGTTTTTTTGGTAGTTTTAGAAGAAGCAGAGACTAAACAACACTAAAAGAAGAAAATAAATGTTCAATTTAGCTAAGTTGCCCAGAATTTTTTTATTTATTAATTTATTTACTTAATGCATTTCTATACCGCCCAATAACCGAAGCTCTCTGGGTGGTTCACAAAAAAACCAGCGGGCGTACATAAGTTTCTGTTGAGGTGACTCGCTAAGCAGTCAAAAGAGAACGGAGGGAATGGATGGGAACCGGCTGATGCATGCACAGTATGGTGGTGGGAGAGGATTCCCACCAAAAAAGCGCTATCCAAGTTTCCCAAAGTTGGCACTGCGCAAGCTGAGAGCCCATATGTGTGATGCACAGAGACCACGAAGAAGAACTAACATAACATTGGCTTACAATGTAATAGACAGGATACAAAAGGAGAAGAGCAAAATGAGCACATTTAGGTACTAGCACTTTCATGATTATACATACATGGTTATATAACAACCAGATGCAGCTCTGGCAGGATAAGAGCCAAATGGCTGTTGGTCCCAGCTGAACTGATGGAGAGGCATCACTATCTCACCTGTCTATTTGATGAAGCCAGCTCGAATGGGTGCTGATAGAGGCAGTTTGGTAAGGAGAGCAGTAAAGCTAAATTGCATTAACATTGATGTTAACTGTAGTTTAGGCTTCCCAAGTCTCCCCCTAAAAAAGGATTTGGAACCAGCTTCAAAACCTGGTTCCAAATCCAGATTAAGAGGGAACTCTGGTTAGCCCAAACTCCGCTTACCAATTTAATAAATAACATGTAATATAAATTACATGAGATGTAGTGCCAATTTAACACCTAGGGTCAAAGAGCATGTTACATCAATTACATAGCATGTAGCTAAATACTCTCTTGCTTTCTTACTCAAGAGTAAGTATGCATGGCCCTGATTCAGATTGGGACCATTGCACTCCAGGCAGGGAGAATTAAACGTTTCTCACCCAAAGGTGTTTGCTTCCTAAAATTTCTCCTATTCTCCATCAATTCCATTGGAGGTTTTGTCCATTTTTTAAAATCCCCTGGGTAGGGGGATTTGGGGAAGCAAACAGCTGGGGGAGGTTTATTTCCTCCTCCTAGTATGCATAGGTCTCAATTTGCATAAGGGCTGCACACACTTACTCTCGAATACGAAAGCAAGAGGGGTCAGCAGCTACAGACTATGCAATTAACATTATGTGTAGTTTGGCTCTTAAACACGCTTAAATGGAAAGAGGAAAATTTACATCCAAGTGGCAACGCAGGTGCAGAGAGAGCAGTTATGTAATCAATCAATGATACATGTGCACTGGGCTTGCTTCCAAAAACAACGTTCTTATATACCCAATTCAAAAAAAATTTTTTTAAAGTCATAATTATTCAATGCCCACCCCAACAGGCATGTCTTCTATACAGCAAGATACTATACTGGCAATTGGGATGTAGAGAAGTATTGTTTTTAGAGCATTTACAATCAATTGAGGCAGTGAATTGCAGTGCAATTACAAATCAGAGACAATTACTAATGCTAAGCCTTAGAAAATGCCAAGCCATGCAATTTTCTTGCTTGGAAGTCACAGGTCTAAAGCCAACACAGTGGTGTCAAGTAAAAATGCAATGTTTCTCATTGAAGAATAAAATGCTACCTTTCACTGAACAGCAGCCTTGGTCAGCTCTGATTATTATAAAAAAAAAGCTGTGATTTAAAAGTCTTTGAAGCCTTCCTCCCAGCTTAAGTTGGGCTAAACTGTTTTCAGCTTGCTGTAGGTTTGAACAGTTGTTCAAAAATAATAGCTCCATCAGCTAAAATCATAGTAAATCAGGCTCACCCCTATCGTACATTGTCTTTTCAGTCCAGTTTAGTACCGTTAATAATGCAGGTCAATCCAATTTATGCTTACTTAGTACTACTGAGTTCTGTGGGGCTTACCCCCAACTAAGTGTGCACAGGAAAAGTTACTCAATATACAATTAAGCAGCTGACAACCCATCCATTTCCTCTGTCGAACTATGGCATTTCAGGAATGTTATTAGGGAACTAAACCCATGAACACAAAAAAGGAACAAATATCAACCCAGCTTGAAGGCAAACAGTCAGGCATGGGAAACAACCCATTTAGTAAACGTTTCAGAGTTGGAGAAACACATAATGCAGTGTTTAGCATCAGTAGTGTGTGCTGTTTTGACCTTGACCGTAGTGGGCCCAATTCACAAGCCATCAGGCCTGACGTTTTCCTGCTGGTCAACATACCTTAGTGTTAAGAATCCACCTCTACCTGAGAGCGCATAGTATTACTAGTCAAAGAAATGGCTAAAAGCAGCAGAGATTCCTGCATTGAGCAGGGGGTTGGACTCGATAGCCTTGTAGGTCCCTTCCAACTCTGCTATTCTATGATTCTATGATTCCAAACTTCTGCCCGGCAAGTTTCCAATCGTCATGCACACCCCATCTGTGAATGTAGGCTTCACAATTCATTTCAAGCTCATCACCACTGCTTAAACAGAACAGCCCCGACACTGAAATGCATGGGGAAGCCGCAACATCACAAACTTTTCATAGTAGCTGCGTAACTTGCAAGCTGGGAAGTCCCTGGTTCAAATCTCACCTCAGTCAGAAAACTTATTAGGGAGTCTTCAGCAAGTCACTTTCAATCTCTTACACATACCTCATCTGCAATATGGAATTATGGTTGTTGTTGATGAGGATGATACAACAGCCTTTTAAGGAAGATGACTAAAGATTTTTGTTCTAATATATGCAAGGACTTGGAAGGCCTGAAATGAGCTATTTAAATTTTAAGTATTATTACTATGCCTCCTCCTCACAGACTGCTAGTTGGATAATGGCTTATTCTAATTGACATCTTTGCAACTCATTGCATACTACAGCATTTATTAGTGTCCCACTTGCTTAAAGGGCACTGGACATGCATATCTGTGTTTGTGCTCAGATTCTCTGTACACTTCCACAGTGTTTCTAGGATAGTTTGCTCATTGAAATTGTTAACTATTTTTATGGTCCTGGCCCAGCTAAAGTTACTTATAACTAATTCCCATTGGAATCAATGGAATATTTAGTCACAACTAATTTATTTCTCTTTGCTGCCAACTGTTGTTTAACTTTACCTTGACTGGGGCCCAAGAGTTTTATTACAATTTATCTAAAATAAATTGTTCCAAGGAAAATCAATGCAAGTCATAATGACATTGATTACAGTGGCCACAATGATAAATCAAACACCATCTGATGACTGTCCATAATATTTAACAGAGATACCGAAAATTCAGTTGGGTTACCTAATGCATAAAACCAGCTCAAACCTCACGGTATTTCCACTCTTGTAGGCTACAATTCAACTTTTAGCTTTCTCAACTCAGTCTTAGTTGCAGGTGCACCCACAAACAGACACAGACACACACACCATGGGAAGCAAAAGTAATGAGTCAGAAGGTGCCTTCTCCTGCGGGATAGATTGGATGCCATAAGAGCGCTATTCAGGTGTTCTGAAACATGGGAGAAGAGGGATCATGACAACTACTCCCCCTCCTCACATGTTTTGGTTGCCCTGTACTCTTGGAGGATTACTTCCTGAAAAGGAGGTTCTCCATGCAATTGAGAACCCTGGAAAATCAGGGTTCTCAACTGCATGTTGAGACTCCACAGATACAGGGCAATCTCTTCTTCAAAAAGTCACCCTCCACAAGTACAAAGTGATGGACATGCACGAGGAGGGTGGCGGGGCTAACTGGTTCTCTCTCCTTATGCATTTATTTTAACCACCTTCAAAACACCTAAATAGGGCTAGAGATAATGACTGGTTTCAGACAACACAATAACCAACAGTGGTTTAAATAGTCAATGGTTGGTTGTTTAACACACCATGGGTTATCAACTAGACTGCCACTCTAGTCCATCCGGGGCGATAGATTTTTGGCAGCAATACTAGCAGGAGGACTGGGGGGAGGGCGGGGAATGAGTGCATCAACTCAGCATGGACTAAAAGTCATCTCAACACTGATCCTAATCGACACCAGGGTTGATTATTATCATGTTGTGTGGGGAGTAACCCCTAGATAAACAACTGTCGAGTTATTACCCCACCATTGACTACCGTGTTGTCTGAACGCCGCCACTCTCCCAAGAAGAGGGGTTTGTGCAGAAGGGCCTACAACTTAGAACAGGTTGAGATTTCTCCCCAGAAGCAAGGCACAGTTTTCCAAGAACCTTCAAAATGCACCTAATTAAACACAAAGCACACCCATACAACCCCACATATATTTTCTTTCATTTTTATTATCAAATATTACTCACTACAAAGTAACGTTTCACTGAATGCTTAATGCCTCGTTTTTCCTGATGACCATTTATCAAGTTGTGCCTCTTTGTTGAATATATATAACACATCCAGCATTGATTATTTCACTAAATACCAATCAGACAATGCCTCTTTATGAGAAAGAACGGCAGCAAGGCAAATAAGTAATTATTGATTCAGAGGATTTTGCTCAAAAAAGATTCTTTCACCCACTCAAAACAGGGAGAGTTTTGAGCAATGATTTTATTTTTCCTCGGGCACAAAGACTTTCTCTAGCTCTTTACAAGCAAAGTTTCAACACAGGCCAGATATGGAGAATTAACAAATGATGATTCACAGCACTAGTCACACTCAACTCATGTATAAAAATGAACGATTCAGCCATCCAGAGAGCAGCAGTTTGAGAAGGGAATGGGTTTGTGTTTTTAAAAACAGACTTCTATTTAGGAGTAGGTTCTGATTCAGCACTTCCCTCATGACCCGCATTTTTGGCCGACCCTCAATACCTCTCTTTATCTAATAGCAAAACCAACGTCATCCACCCCCACCCCCCAAAACACACAGAGATCCAGACAGCAAGCATGTCAAAGAGCATGAACATGGCTGCTTTCAGGTAGCAGGCGAGTCTTCTCAAATTTCTCTTCTATTCCAGCTGCAGAGGTCACAATGCTGGTTTTTATTTCAGATTTGGTTTTTAAAAATATATAAGAGTAATCTTTTGCTATAAAGTCTCAAGTCCTCTTTCAAGCACAAGCTGAGAATTGGTGGATCAGGGTCCTACTCAGGCTATGATGTAAGAGTTATCCACTCAGCCATGAGGAAAACACCAGAATTTTCTGAAAGGTGATTTAGTTCTAGACCTCCTCATGACATCTGCTATGCCTTCCATCATGAAAAGGGATTGATTACCGTGATGTAAGTCATTCCATAAAATAGGACTTTGAATGGTTTAAATGACAAAATTCCACCTCACAACCAAGTATTTGACTAAAGGAAGCAATGGGGGAGTTCGCAAAGTACTGTTCGCAAAATACTGTTAGTTTTACCCTACCCTGTGCCTGCTTACCCTACCCTGTGCCTGTTTGCATTCTCTTCCCCTCCTTATTGTTTTACTATGATTTTATTAGATTGTAAGCCTATGCGGCAGAGTCTTGCTATTTACTGTTTTACTCTGTACAGCACCATGTACATTGATGGTGCTATATAAATAAATAAATAAATAATAATAATAATAATAATAGTAACAGAAGTGTATGGAAAATCTTTTAAGGATGCAATCCTATGCATATTTAGACAGAAAATTCTGGCTGGGGAATGCTGGGAGGTGTGAGATTTCCCCCCCTCCGGTGTAAACATTCATAAGATTGTGTCCTAAATTACTAACCTTGCTCTTAGACTCTTCACCCTACCATCTTAATATAAGCAGCACAGAGTGGTTCAGTTCAGACAACACATTAGTCAACACAGTGTGAAAACTCCACTCAACGGTTGAGTTTTTAGGAGGTACTCCCCACACAACATGTTCCAACTCCATCATTGTGTGACTGTGGGCTACTGTGGAGTTGAGTAAAATCCATCGCAGCATTTGATTGACAGCTCTTCCACCCTCTCTCCTCCCCCATCAGCCATTGTTGAAAAGAAACATCCCAGCGGCTCTCCTAGAGCAGCACTCGTTCCTTTTGCTGCAGTTGACAGAGAACTCTGTAGCCAGTGGGAAAAGTCAACGCAATGGAAAACTCCACGGAGCCTGCCACACAACATGCAACACAATGGTTGTACAGGAACTCTCCTCTGCACAGCATTGATATTCTGCATGGAGTGTTTTCATAAAAAAACACCTCCACTGTTGCGTGGAGTTTTCCCTCCAGACAACACGTTTCTCAATGACGGTGTAAACACTCCAACGAAGAGTTCTAAAACCACTATTAACTAACATGTTGTCTGAACTGTGTCACTATGTCAGCACCTAGTGTGTGATAACCTCCCTGTCTCAGCCTTTTATTCGCATGTTTCCGTTTTGGAGCCCTGTATAAACAGGCTGGGCTTCCTGGTTTTTCAAATTCAGTTCTAGTAAGCATCTCACTTTAAAGATAGTCGGGTTTAAAATAAAAATTGGATTTAATGCAAATTGTTTGAGATAAAGTCTATACTTAACATTTCTTAGACTCGAATCTACTACTCTTTATCATCAATACACAGACTTAAAACCTGCTTTACTGCAGTAACGAAGTTAAAGGAAAACATCTTTCAAGGTCAAGCATTCTGTATTATATTATTCATTAAAGGCTAGCTACTAGAAGTAAGGGTTAGGCAAGCGATCATGTGGATTTCAGCCTCTGGCCCTACTACATGTTGCCATGATAAACTGTTTGATACTATACTTGTATGTTATACCTTGTATACCCAAGCCTTGCATATTGTTCAGTTCCATTATTAATTCATATTCTTAATATTTGTGAATCAACTTACCAACCGAACATGAGAATCTATTTCTCCACTTCACACACATGGTTCTGCCCAGCACACACCACTCCATACCTGCGGGGCACTTTGTCTGAAAATGGTCTTGCTCAATGTTCTTGCACGTATGACAGACACTTAATGTAAATATGCCTGTATGGTTATGACAGTGATGTTGTTTAATGTTTTGTGTGTACTAATTTGGTCTTTATTGTTTGTATGGTTAATTGGCACGGGTAGCCCATCACTTTATTTATTCATTTATATATTACATTTATATACCGCCCCACAGCCAAAGCTCTCTGGGCGGTTCACAAAAGCTAAAAACAGTAAACATTAAAACTATACAAAATTTTAAAAACCACCAGAGACATAAAAACAACAGTTTAAAAACAACAGTTCTGGGGTCCATTAAAAAACAAACTTAGCGTTGCTCAATGCTGTTAAATGCCTGGGAGAAGAGGAAAGTCTTGACCTGGCGCCTGAAAGATAACAATGTTGGCGCCAGGTGAGTCTCATCGGGGAGATCATTCCACAGTCGGGGGGCCACCACTGAAAAGGCCCTCTCCCTTGTTGCCATCCTCTGAGCTTCCCTCGGAGTAGGCGCTCGGAGGAGGACCTTAGATGTTGAGTGCAGTGTACAGGTAGGTTCATGTCGGGAGAGGCGTTCCATCAGGTATTGCAGTCCCAAGCCGTGTATGAGTAGGGCATCGCTCCCCCCATCACTTTATATGGGTAGGGCATCACTCCCCCCATCACTTTATATGGGTAGGGCATCGCTCCCCCCATCACTTTATATGGGTAGGGCATCGCTCCCCCCATCACTTTATATGGGTAGGGCATCGCTCCCCCCCATCACTTTATATGGGTAGGGCATCGCTCCCCCCCATCACTTTATATGGGTAGGGCACCGCTCCCCCCATCACTTTATATGGGTAGGGCACCGCTCCCCCCCATCACTTTATATGGGTAGGGCACCGCTCCCCCCGCCCCATCACCTTTCCAGCTCAGTCCTAAGTGAGGCCACTCCCAAGTGAGACACACACCCAGCAAATTACTTTGTTTCTAATTTGGTGAAAGCCATGGCTGCTGCTGCTGGGTCGTTGCTTCCCTGTCTCCACTCACCAGTCCACAAGTGTCCGCCAGCAGCAATGTAAGCAGCAGATGGGGTAGGCAGGGTGTCTGTAAGCACCATTCTGCCTCCCAAATATAGCCCTGCATGGTTCCCCACAAGCTTGTGGAGGACCCAGGTATTACAACCACCATATAGAACACATATAGTCAATGGTCACCTGTCTCTACTTTTTTAAAAACATACCCAACATATGCACAGAGAACCATAGCAGGACTGTTGTTTGTCCTTTGATTCACCTCCTGAGGGAGCTGGCCAAAATGCAAGGGAGAGCAGGGGACACTGAACTTCAGACTCCTTACTTTAGTTTTGACCACGGAGACGGAGAGCCAGCGAGAACGTGAGTGTCACTGAATTTGGCTTTGTGCTTTTATCGTGGACTATGGATTCTCTTGACTGTGAATCAGAAATCCAGAGACAGGAGGGAAGCACAGCCAGCACCCATATGTTGCATTGCTTTGCTTTGTAGGGGCCCCTGGGAGCCTGAGTGAGTGGGATTAGTTACAGGGATGTGTTCTTGCCCATTTTTTTTTCAATTTGTATTTTTCCCCTTTTCTTAAACTTATTTTTCTGAATTTGCCTCTTCTGTGAAATGGACTGCTGCTGTGGATTCAAAATACTGCATGCGTTGCTGTGTGGATCTCTCTCATACAGAGAGAGAGAGAGAGAGATTGAAGGCATAATCATAAAGTTAACTTGCCTCAGTTTCCCCTTTCTGTGCCAGGAGTTGGCGCCGGGATTCAAAAGACTGCTTTGCATGATGCTGCATGGATCTCCCCTCACCCACCCAGCCCTTTGTTTTGCTCCACGCACATTTTTCAAGACTGAATTTTGCAGAAAAGCTTCATTTCATAGAGCAAACAAGCGATGCTTTTGAAAGCTCTGATGTCAAATTGCTTGTTCAAGTAGTACTGCGGCCTAACTGAAGGATTGGGGTGGCTATAAGGAAAGGTGGAGCCCTGGACTCCTTTTCTCTCAGCACAAAACAGTACCCAACCAAGTTAAGACCCTATTCCTCTGTTTAGTTAGAAGGGAGTTTAATTGTAATGAGTTGCTTAAGTCTCCTTAGGTTATTTGCAAGAGGGAAAGATGGGCAGATAGATCTAGTTGGCACTGTCTACTGTGACCACTTAGCGCTGTCTTCCAACACACCAGCCTCAATGTACACCAGCCAGCCACCACTGCTAGTTGGTTGTGTCTTTATACACCACCCTAGCATTCATCAGGATGAAGGGTGGTTTAGAAATATCTTAATAAATTTGATGGGGCTTATTGCCAGGTATGTAGGTATAGGAATGCAGTGTCAAAGTTTCATTTACAAAACAGAGCAGGAGCCTTGGAACATTGAAAGTTCATCTTAAAGCTACACGCATTCATGGTTTAAGAGGCAAAATGCAGTTGTGCATTAAGGAATGGGACATAAAAAAAGAGATCTGGCAAGTCTGCATCATAGAATTAAGTGGGTAAGAATCAGTGCAAGGAAGACTAACGGAGTGATAAATTCATTGTGTGGGCACACCCAAGTAACTTCACAAGCAGAGGATTGAAAGCTAATTAGAACTCACCCCTGGTTGAATGATCAAAGCTTGTTAATCTAATTAAACCGTTAGTTTGATAGTGCTGACCCTCACATCTGAAGCTGCCCACAGCTCTCCTTTTAGGAGAGATCTGGGATGGATTTGCTTCATGAAATTTACATGGCCCCAGTTTCATTTTATCCCATCAACCAACTGAGGGGGCTGCACATGAAAGAAAAGGGGAAGAATCAAAGGTAATGACAAGAAAATGTGTAAGAGGTCCATAAGGAAAATTAGATTGGGAAGAGCGTGGTTTCCTAGAAGCATTTCCCCCCCTCCCACCTTATTTTCAGAATATATTCGGAGGAAGAACTCTGTAAGTCAAGAACACACTCTCCATACTGTGCAGTACTAATTCCTAATAAATGTATTATATTACTGTGCAAGATATAGACTGAAGAAAGCTGTGGATTATTATGAGGCTAGTGCAGATACCCTCATGCATGAACCATGGATGCCACATCAAAAACAAATGGATGAGGAAAAACAAACTGAAGCTGAATCCAGACAAGATGGAGGTGCTTGCTGTCAAAGGCCACAACCTGGGTTCAGAGGTGTGTCAACCAGTTCTGGATGGGGGTTACACTCCCCCTGAAAGACTGTGTTCGCAGCTTGGGGGTGCTTCTGGATCCGTTGCTCCAAATGACAGCCCAGATAGATGCGACGGCCAGGAGTGCCTACTATCAGCTTCAGCTGATACGCCAACTGCACCCCTTCCTAGAGTTGGAAGACCTAAAGACGGTAGTGCACGCGCTGGTAACTTCGAGGCTTGACTTCTGCAATGCGCTCTACACAACCTTTGTGCCTAGTCCGGAAACTTCAACTAGTTCAAAATATGGCAGCCAGGCTGGTCACTGGAACACTAGTTTTAAAATCTCTTCACTGGTTGCCAGTTAGTTTCTGAGCAAAGTATAAAGTGTTGGTTATCACCTTTAAATCCTACACGGTTTGTGTCCAGGCTACCTGCGGGATCGCCTTCTCCTGTACAATCCACCCCGCACACTGAGGTCCTCTAGGAAAAAATCAGCTTCAGCTAGCAAAAACTAGATTAACAACTGTTACCCAGAGGACCTTCTCTTCTGCTGCTCCCAGACTGTGGAATGGCCTGCCACTCTTCAACTTAATAGTCTACTAGCATTCAAGAAAGCTATAAAGACTGATCTCTTCTGGCAGACCTATCCAGTGGAATTTTAAGATGTTTTTAGAATGTCTTTTAGGATGTTTTAACCATGTATATTATGTTTTAATTCAGTTTTATGTATTTTACTGTTTACTGTTGTTCCCCGCCTCAATCAAAATGGAGAGGCAGGTAAGAAATAATAATGATAATAACTAATTATTATATAGTACTATAATAATATAGTACTAATGTTAACTTACAGCGAGTGCACCCACTTCTAGGATTCTAGTAGAATAGCCCATTAAAATAATATGCGTCATTTGAACTAAAAGGCCAGAGGTTGGATTCAGCTGGAACATTTTGAAGCAGTGAATATGCATTTTCATCTGTCCCCTTTGTCCATCCATATAACCATGTTAAAAATATGGCCTCACCCAACCAGCTGGCCAAGAATGACGTCATTTTACAGCACAATTCTATGCACATTTACTCAGAACTTCTCACTGTGTTCATTGGGGCTGTATTTAAGATTGCAGCCTTAGTTTTTCAAGAACAACATCAATGTTATTACAATTGTTACTGCTTGCTTTCTCTCTCTCTCTCTCTCTCTCTCTCTCTCACACACACACACACACACACACACACACTCACTCTTCCTCCTTTTGAATGGTCCATGTAGGATATGATTCAAAGAGAAAGTGGGAGTGTACTATTTTTAGCAACTCAAAAGTTTTGTTTGGGCAACACTGGATAACAAACGAATGCTTCCAACGCCCTACAGAAAATGAACAAATACAACCCAGTCTTCGACTACCATGAAATCAGTCAGTATCTTCAGAGGAAGGCGGATAATGGTCTTTTTCAAACAAACAAGCAAGCAATCACATCAGTGAACAGGAAAGACCACACTCTAACCTCCGGTTTAAGGCTACTACATTTTAGACAGCTACTGCATTTATTTTATTGCTGCAGCCTTCTATTCAACAACTCAATTGGTAGCCAAAGCTGCCCAGGAATTCCATGGAGATGATCCAGGGGACTGGTAGAGAAAGGATGGATGCCTTATCAACTTTCGATGGTACTTTCTGTGCCTACCATGGCGACAACGAGTAGTGGGGAATCAGGGTTCGATTCTGGAAGACAGCAGGCATCCGAATGACTGCCCTATCAAATTTCAATTGTAGTTTCTGTGCCTATGGAAAGGATGGACGGTGCCATCTCTCCTCTGCTAGCCCCCTGGGTTTCTGTGCAGGCTGAAAAGGAAGGAAATCCTCTTCCTGCACAGCCAACATGGAAATGCACCAGGTTAGTGAAATGGGGAGGGATCACTTTGCCCTCTCCCTCTGCCACTTAGTAAACACCTTGCTTTTCCTCACGAGCTTACTAAGAGGCTAGTAGCCTGTGTTTCCATGCGATCCACAGAGAAGGATGTTCCCCCTCCTCTGCGGACAGGCCAGAAATGCAAGCCAAAAATGTGCAAGTTAGTAACTTTTGTGGGTTTATTTAAAAGGTTCTATTGCTGTATCCAAGCTGGAACATGAAACATCTAGAGAGTCCTACCTCAAGATTTCCTCTTATACAAGGGTCAATTCACATACACACATTCTTTAAGCCAGAAGTGCAGAACCTTAAGCCCAGGGGCCAAATCTGACCCACCAGGATTCCGTAGATGGTTTCACCTATTCCCCTTCCCTTACCCCCAACCACTGATCATTTGACGGTTTCCTGGTTTTGTGCAGTATTTCCCTCATTCTAAAAGGTTGAAATGTCTAAGTCTGTACTAAAATGAGTTGGTATTTTTTGTGTTTTGGCCCCACTCTTTTTGCCCTGCGCACCACTAGAATGTGGCCCCGGAGAGCTGAAATCCAGCCCTCAAGTTGAAAGAGGTTCTACCTTAACTAACATTATGTACTTTTAATGTTTACTATTTTTAATTGTTGTAAACCGCCCAGAGAGCTTCGGCTGGGGGGCGGTATATAAATGTAATAAAATAAATAAATAATAACTAAATAACCATTACACGATAATCAATCTGTGAAAAGTGTCACAGAACAACAATCACAGGTGGAATGCTTTTCATGTTGACATGACACTCAATGAGAAGAGGTCTGTTGACAAGTTGCCCCTTATTCTTCGAAACCTCCCAGAACTACTATTCTTCTACTTTAAGCCCCACCTCAAAATATCTGTCCCACATGAAGCCTGTGGTTTCACTCCTCATATTCCCCCTGCAACTAAAATGAATCCAAACAAAAGCCTTCCCCAATCTGGTGCCCTCCAAATATTTTGGACTACAACTCCCAGCATACATGACCATTGGCTATGCTGGTCAGGGCTGATGCAAGTTGAAACGGGCACCATGTTGGGGAATACTGCCCAAGATGGGGAACCTGCAGCTGCTCATTTCCAGCCTCTTCCTTCATTTTCCTTTTACAGGAACAGTTTTTCCACATGTTAACCCATTTAAATAGACAGGCCTAAGTCATAATCCAAGGGACACGTTATAATCATTGAACTTTTCTTCCAGCCCAAATCTGATCAATCACCGCTAGCTAGTTCAGATGCAATGCTACACAGTTCACAACCCAACAACAAACCATGGGTTCTCTTTGTGGGTTGTTCGTGGTTAATAAACCACAGTTTGTTAGCACAACTGGATTCCCACAACCCAACCCATGATTCCACAATAGTCCACAGTTCAACCCACACTCAATCCATACTTAACCTGTACTGCGGCTTGACATGTTGTATGAACCCAGTCTGTTTTCAAGTTACAAGTTCTTAAACCTCCAGCTTGTGTACTCCCCTCTCCTCCTACAGCACAGAGGCAAAAAGAAGACTGGGCTCTTTCACTTCTGTTTTCAATTGATTTCACATTAGCATTAGCTCTGAACACTAAATTGTTATTCATCTTAACTATAGCTGATTAGAACAAATCAACTTCATAAACTAGTTTGAAGTTAGATTGTTTCAGTAATCCACAGTTCAAATTAGCCACATTTTGTCTGGGTTCACACATAATGCTAAACTGTGATTACTTAAAAACAGAAGCAAATGCTTCAGATCCCGTCCTCACAGCCACCTCAGGGGAGGAGAAAGGTGCACAAGCCTGAGGTTTGTTTCTATAATGCTGAACCATACGTTAGCATTATATCCAAACACAGCCAAGGTGCTTTATGCCCCCACCCACCATACAGTTCAATGACAGCTAAATCCAGACTATTTGGTCAAAGTAGATTAATGGAAGTCATTCAGTTTCCAGAAAGTGGTAATGTATACCACCCACAAAGACAAGCAGGTGAAATATGGACCGGAGTGAGCATGCACACTTTTTTTTTTTCAAGCAAAGAAAAAAAGAGCTTGGATTCTGCTCCAATTAGAAGCAGCCAAACTATAAGCCAAAAATAATTGAAAGAGCTCCAAAGACTCCTCAAGTGCCTCTCCTTCATGTTTTCATGTCTTTAGCTGGGAACACAACAAGGATATGGATCACATTCTTTTTACTAAGGTTCAGAATTAAGGGAAGGGGGCGAACCCTAGGAATCTCTGCTTGTTCTCAAGGCTGAAGTAACTTTAGGGAGGTGAAAAAACTATGATAGTAATCTGATTTCTATGTGGACATACTGTGGGAATCAATAGCTGACAGCCTCTGGGGCAAATCTAGGCCCCTCCCTCCCAAGCAAACAGATCCAGTGACAGCAAAAAAATAAGCAGTTCTTTGTTGATCAAAATTAAACTACACTAAGGCTGCAGTACTATTCCCACTTACTTACCTAGGAGTAGGCCCAATTGAATGCAACAGGATTTATTTCTCAATAGACAGGCAGAGGATTGCGCTGTAAAGAGTTTAAATTCATTCCAAGTGATCTGCCATGTTTTTGAAAGCAATTTTTACAATCGAAAAATATATTAAGGTTCACACATAAATTTCTGTTCCCTTCATGTTTGCGATACTTTGGAAGGGAACCAGGTTTGGGATAAACCAAACTCATGGTTGGTTTATCAAGGTTTATTTTGGCTTCTCTTGGGAACTGATTAATTGCAAGGAATTATTGAAAAGGGGAAGATGTTGTTTTTTAAAGAGGGGGATTTCTCCAAAAAAGACAGAAGGCATTTTTAACAAGGAGCCTTACAACTTTGCTCATTTCAAGATAGAAGCTCAAAAATGTATCTGGAGTAGAAGTTGCCTTTGAACCATAGCGTATTATGGGTCATGTAAGGCTGATCCCAATGTCTAGTAGCTTCTCAGTTCAAATCAAGACTTAACACCAAGTTGAGCACCTATGCTCCGTCACTGACTCATAGCATGAACCTACCCATACACTGCACTCAACATCTAAGGTCCTCCTCCGGGTGCCTACTCCGAGGGAAGCTCAAAGAACAGCAACAAGCAAGAGGGCCTTCTCTGTGGTGGACCCCCAATTATGGAACGATTGCCCCAATGTGGCCCTCCTGAAGCCAACATTATCTTTTCGGCACCAGGTCAAGACTTTTCTTTTCTCCCAGGCATTTAACAGCATATGTTGAGTTTTAACTGACTCCAGAACTAGCTTTGACCTGGTTGAGTGTTTAAAAATTGTTTTAAATGTTAGCTGTTTTATGGTTTTAAACTTTGTATATTGATTTTTAATGTTCAGTCTTTAAACCTTTGTAAACCGCTGAGAGAGCTTCAACTATGGGGCGGTATAGCAAAAAGGGAAGGGTAAATGGCTTAATGATTTAGATAACCAATTTCTGAAGTTCCATTGGGAACTCTGGGATAATTATAAAAAGGAATTGTTTTCAAGTAATTCCCCCTTAACACCGGTGATAATGTTAAAGAAATTTCCTGAAAATTTAAAGATGAGGTTAAGCAAAGTTTTAAAAGAAATAAATAAAATGAAATTAGGAGAGTGGTTAAGGGGGATGAATACAAGAGAGAGGTTGGAAGAAGTTTTGAGAGATTTGGAATTAACGTGGTTAAATTATTTTCAATTAGAACAATGGACTAAAAATTGGGTAAGAGAAAATGGAGAATGTAAAGAGAGGACGAAATTTGAGGAATTAATTCAACAAAAAGAAATAGATAAGGGACAAAACATAGGGATAAAGGGGTTAGTGAGTCAAATATATAATATATTAGTTGAGAAAGGAGGGCTGGATAGTGCTGGGAAAATGGTTTGGGAGACTGATTTGAAGATACAAATAGGACAACAGAGGTGGGATGGACTATGGAGACAGAGTGTTGAGAAATATGTCAGTAAGAATAAAGGAGAATTACTATAAACTTGTATGGAGGTGGTACTTAACTCCGGTTAGATTAAATAAGATTAATAAACAGCTTTCAGCAGATTGTTGGAGGGGTTGTGGAGAAAAGGGAACGTATTTACATATGTGGTGGGATTGTATACATGTGCAAAAGTTATGGAAGATGGTGTTTTATGAGATTGAACAGATTGTGGGATTTAAAGTAGAAGTTACACCAAGGATTGCATTACTCTCACTGCATGATGATCTTAAATGTAATAAAGAAATGAAAGAATTGATAACGAACCTACTGACAGCTGCGAGGTTGATAGTAACTAGGAATTGGAAAATTACAGGAGATTATTGTATTGAAGAATGGTATAAAGAAGTGTGGGACATTGCTATAAACGATAAATTGACATGTAATATAAAAATGCAAAGAGGCATAGTAAAAACGAATGATTTTGAGAGTATATGGAAAAAGTTCCTGGAATTTGTATTTTCTAAAGGAAGGGGGGTTCCACCAACAGATGAAACTATGAGTTTTTGGAAACAAGAATGAGATCCCGAGGTGGGGGGAGCACTGTTATGTTTATTATATTATGTTTAATAGGTTAATATTGAATATATGATAGTAAGGTATGATAATATCTTGTATTAAGTGATTTTGATTTGTGTTTGTTGTTTCAATAATAAAAATATTCAAAAAAAAACAAAAAACTATGGGGCGGTATATAAATATAATAAATATAATAAAAGAAAATATTTTGGTGCTTATTCTGCATTATATTACTGCAGTAATGTATATGGCGCTTTGCAGAATATCTCAAGCGAAACCACAAGTTGCCTGCTGTAAGGAATTTACAAGCTACATTTCAACAGTGGGTTTGATGAGAGAGAGATGAGGGACGACAACAACAAAACGTTGTTACAATAATCTCAGCATAAGCCTGGGGGGGGAACTTGTTCCAGAAAGGAATTCTTATGTCTGTGGAGGGAAATTATTTGAAATTATAAGGACAAACACTGGTTCACAAGAGAGGGGTAAGCAGAGAAATCAGATAGCAGTCCGCATGTGCACATGCGCGCGCGCGCGTACACACACACACACACACACACACACAAGTCCCTGTATTCGTTTTGCTTCCGACTTTCCCATTTCTAGCCATGTAGTTATTTGGCAGGCGAGTTCCGAAAGCCATTAACACACAAAAGCTATATTGTCTACTAAACTGCACTGTAAGCATCCGAGACATTCTTCCCATACAGTTGTCTTTACTGGACATATCTCACTAATGGATGGGCTTGCAACTTAATAGGGACTAGCATGGATAAACAGAATTGGAAGCTTTAGGATCTTTATCTCCTTAAAGCTTTCATCTTTCTTTCAAAGTAAAACACTGTCCATCTCTCATAATCTGTTTGCTTGCTGTAGATATTTTTCCAGACATCCAGAAGTTTGGGGGGGGGGATTTTTTTTAAAAAAAAAAAAATTACAGAGAATTCCAGATCCTCCCCACTAAGGCCAGTGTTTTTTAGTGCTTCAGTACTCACTCCCTGCTCTATTTGTGTGCTTTGAACCACGTAATAAGCAAAGCACAGCAATCCGAGTTAACAGCTGAAGCTCAAGGAAACCCATCTCCTTTTAACCTTAGTAGCTATTTTCATTCATCAAGCCTGAGTGGTATGCTTTATTAACATAAGACCTCTCTAAGTGCTGTGGCAGGGCAAGGGGATTTCTCAAATGGAGACAAGGTTCATGGAGGTTCAAGCAACTGCTGTGAGAGGCTTCCGTTTCCAGGGACCTCCGTTCTCCCGCATTCTGTACAAGTCAACACTAAACACCAACACTGAGCTTTGGAGACATCCCACTGCTTCTCCAGGGTCCATAGCCGGGATGAGCAATTTGTACTCCTCCAGACACTGTTGGACTGAAACTCCCATCATCCCTAACCATTGGTTATGCTGGCTAGGGCTGATGGAAGCTGCAATCCAACACCATATGGAGCAGCACAAGTTTTCCACCCTTGGTCAACAGGAAGGCAGCGATGCTCCCTGACACCACACTGAGCTTGTCTTACCAGATTAAAAGATGCACTCGTCAGAAGCAAGCTCGTGAAGACATTTATGGACCAGAAGAGTCTGGAAGTTGAAGACTCAGAATGCTTAAAGTTAACTGTCATTTATTTTAAGGAGCAGTGGCATCTTGAACCTGGAGCCCACCATGTCACTAAGCACAAAGCACACATAGAACAGGAACTAATGTCAAACCAAGAGTTTATTCACAGCACTTCTCAATACATCAGTCTTAAAAGGAATAGAGCCCAGAAGTTTCTCAGACCCAATTCCACCCCTAAAGGAGTGAAAGGAGGGTGCAGGGGCTCTTTCAGTAGCTTCTTTTTCAAGCACTCCACTTCTGGTTTAGCCTACCCCAATAGATCAGGTCTCAGTCTTACCCTCTCTAGAGTCTAACTCTATGCCTCCACCTTCACCCTCTTCCCTCAGCTGCCCTTTCTTCCCATCTGACTGTCTCCCCACCGCTCTTCTCCATCCTGCTCCCTCTGTTTCTGCTCCTCTCTTTCCCAATGTTGGGGCTCTTTCACTGCCGTTTATTATTATTTTTATGCATTATTACATTTACATCCCGCCTTTTTTCCTCCTTAAGGAACCCAAGGTGGTGCACATAACCCCCCTCCTCTCCAATTTTATCCTCACAACAACCACCCTGTGAGGTAGGTTGGACTGAGAGCCTGTGACTGGCCCAAAGTCACCCAGTGGGTTTCCATGGCCAAGTGGGGACTAGAACCTGGATCTCCCAACTCCCAGGCCAACACTCTAACCACTACACCACACCAGCTCTCTCTATACTGCACTGCTGTTCCATCCGTCTCCTCCCTTTCCTTCCTTACCACTTTCTCAGGTCTCTCCCCGTCTCCCTCATGCTACTCCATTCCCTTGCCTCTTCTTTCTTGCCTCTCTTCTGTAGTGTTCCCTTTTGAGCTACCCACTCAACTCCACGCATCCTCCTCAGACAGCCCATTACACACACACAATCACACACACTCAGCATCCCTCTCTCTCACTCACATAAACATGCCTTTTGAAAATGCGAATCTCACTGGATCCCTACTTATGTTCTTTTCTCCCTTCAGCAGGGACGGGCCTTCCCCCAGGGGCACCATGGGCTGTTTGTTCCCGATTGACCCCAATTCACTCCGTTCAGATGGGCAGCAACTCTCCAAGGTCTCAAAAATGATCTTCGCCAATGCTACCACATGATGTCCTTTAACTGGGAATGCCAGAGACTGAGTCAAAGCTACAGCTCCTTAAGATGTACAACCTCTAGTTGCATCAGGATTTCAACTGGCCGCTACAGAAATTCAGAGCACCAGGGGCCTCTTCACACACTGTCAAGGCTGCTCCTATCAAACACTCACTGAATTGCTTTCCTCTAGCACATCAGCAGTCATTTGCTACTTCATATGACAACAGAAACATCCCTGAAGTTCAGCTCTGAAAGTAACTTTATTTCAAGTACATTCTACTACATGAGGGTACTAAGTTGTAGTCTTCAGCATTGGACACAAACTGGTGGATGTGGTTCAATCTAAGCTGACTCACACCAGCGATGGAGGCACCTTTTTTGTTGGCTTCTCTTGGAGGCAGAGGAGAAGCTATAGTCTTTTAAAAGGAGAGAGAGAGAGAATCTGAGAAAGAGAGGGGGAGAAGAATGGAGGATGAGAGAAAAGGGGGGGGGGAAATGGAAGTAGGGATTAGCAAGTATATGATAAACAACTTAAAAGTGGATCCCAGATCTGAAAAAGCTGAAGACTACTGAGCTACATCTACTAACACTACAATCCAAAATTGGTCTTTGAATGTAAAGTTCTCCCAAACTCAAAGAGATTCAGTTCCAAGTAAATGGGTTAGAGGTTACTAATATATTCTTAGAAATGCCAGCATAATCAGAATATATTCTGCAAGAAAGTTAACGCCTATTAACCAGAAGAAGAAGAAAAGAATGCTTGCTTAATTTCATTTCTAAGCACACGTTATTAAGTGTGGACTAAAACTGCACATATCAAGTTGGGACAGGACTTTAGTTTCCTGGTACCTGCAGCCAGCCACTTTCTGACTTAAGAGGCTGCATTACATCCAGACATACCTGAGGAAGGACGCCACATTATGTTTGTTAGGTTCTAGACATACATTTTGTTCCACTTAGTCAGATGAAGCATTGATGTTTCAGTCACACGCGGGAACGGCAGCAGATATAAACAAATCCACATGCAGGAACGGCAGCAGATATAAACAAGTCCACAAATCCAGACCTCTCCAAACTGGTGCCCTCCAGATGTTTTGGACTACAATTTCCAACATCCCTGGTTATGCTGACTAGGGCTGATGGGTGCTGTAGTACGAAACATCTGAAAGGCACTACTATATGGGGGAAGGCAGTTGTCTCACATCCTTCATCCAAGGAGATCAAGAAAGCATGCATAGCATTGGGTAAAATCCAACATAACTCCTACTTAGAGTAGACCACTGAAATGAATGGGACTTAAGTTAGTTATGATTAACTCATCCCATTCATTCTAAGGGGCCTACTCTAAGTGGAAGTTACATTGAGTTTTACCCATTATTCCTTGTTATACTCAGAACAACCTAGGAGGTTGGTTCAAGGCTTCCTAGTGAACTTCAGATCAGCGACTGAACTGTCTCCCCTTGCCTAAACGGCAAGCATCGGACTAGTGAACAATACGGTCCACCCCAATCTAACCACAAAACACTAATAGGAAATACGCTTCACATAAAAGGTGAATCCACATAGCAACCTGGGCTGGAAAAACCACAGTGAATCAACACTTCTTATTTTTGCAATGCAAAGAGATCTTATAGGTTGCAGAACCACTAGCTGGTCAAAAGGAAGTCTACATGTTTCCTGCCTGGCTTCAGTGAACTCATTTCTAACCCTGTACTGAGGAAGCGATGCTCCCTTCCAACAAACAAACAGGGTAGTAGGCAGAGAACGCGCCCATCTGGCAGAACGTGCCCAATCACCAAGGGCTTGTAGCAGCGGTTGTTCCCTGCTGCTGAAGTTTCATTTACTTAATATGTATATGCTGCTTTTTGGCTCCATACAAGGACCACAAATCAATTTTAGAAGCTTGGTTAGGGCTCTTCTAGCTTTGGATGTTTCTCCCACCACAATGTTACCAATAGCCTTTTTCCTGACCCTGTTTGCTACTCGAGGAGAAAACCCATCAGCAAAGTAAACTACAGTAACAGAACTGAGAAGCAGCATCTACAGTGAAAGAGAGAAAGCTGGTGAGAATAGTTGGGCTTTGGCTAAACAACAACAACAACAGTTTATTGCGGTCAATAGACCATTCCAGCAGGGCTAAACAACAGTTACCAAGCCAATACACAATTTCACAAACTCACATGCCAGAGCATATGTAAAATCATATAAAGCCTAAGAAGGAAGTGTGTGTGTGTGTGTGTGTGTGTGTGTGTGTGTGTGTGTGTGTGTGAAAGAGAGAGAGGTAGGGAGAGAGAGAGAGGTAGGGAGGGAGGGTGAGAGGGAGAACATTCATAATATTGACAGATAAAATTATTATTAAAAAGAGGTGAGAGTCCCCTAGAATTGAGTGTATCCCCCTTATTTCCACAGAATACAACTTGTTTTTAGGCTACTGTTACTCGAGTTCCATAGCATTTGTTATATTTAAAACTTATTCTGGAATGCCACTTAAAGGGTTAAGTTTTTGTTGCATGGATCTTCCTCTGCATTGATTTTCCTTTATCAAAGCGGTATGGACTAGACAATAGTTCATGCAGTGTAAAGGTCCTTTTCTAGCAAAACTTTGTTTCTCCCCTACTCCCCCTTTTTTGTTCTGGGATGATGAGTGACACAACAAAAGCAGCAAAGAAGTCACCAGTATATGAATCATTTCCTAGTCGTGCAGTAATTTTCCTGAACAATGTGATTCAGCTTTTCAGAGGCTGATACCTAACTGAATCAGAGCCCTATTTTCTACCTACCATCCCCAGAACTTCAAGTTTAGCTACATCAAAGAACAAACAACCAAAAATGTCATTTTTCATTTTTGTTGCATCAAGAGAGGGTTCACATGATCCAATACTCCTGAAGTTAAAATGAACATAAACTAGCACAGCCCTCTCCAGCCTGGTGTCCTTCAGATCTTTTGGACCTCAACTCCCATTAGGCTTAGCCAAGTCAGGAATGATGGGAGCTGTCGTCTAAAACATCTGAAGGGTACCAGTTTGAGGAAGGCTGAACTAATATGTAAGGAAGAAGGCTAGCTTGGAATCCTTTTTCTCCATATCTTGTTTTCTTTATAGAAGCTTTTTGATGTGTTTTTAATGGAAGAATAAGCCCCCACCTGATGGGTGAACTTGTACAAGCTGAGACTTGTACAAGAGCAAGCTGTGCTCCAAAACCCCAAAATATTATCCCATATTAGTAATAGACATTGCTACTGGGATTTCTTTTAGTGTTAATGTTTTTGGAAGGGATCCACACAGATATATGCTTCCCAGAAATATAAAACGAAGTGCTAATAATTCTCTGTGGGAGATTTCTGGTAAGCACAAATCGTAGTTTCAGAAGCACTATCAGTATCATCATCATCATCATTATTATTATTATTATTATTATTATTATTATTATTATTTTGCAGCTCTGACTCTGGAATCAGGTCCTATTTTAGCAGGAGTAAAGCATCTCAAGCTTTCTAAACAGTAACAAGTTACACAAATATCTGAAAGCAACTGGTTTTAAGTTTCCTTTTTGAGGTCTCCCTTTGTTAGAACTTAAGAACTGCTTGGCTGCATCAGCAGTTAGGTTCCGTTGGGTAGACAGATTCGCTTTGATAAGCTCACAAGCAAGGTAACAAAGACATTTGCCCCTTATACATGCTCAGAATCTGTTGGCATACTGCCTCCGAATGTTGAGTTTCTTCATTTTGGGCTTTCACAGTATGATCATATATTTTATTGCTTTCCAACTGTATTCTTAAATCAGTTATATTCCTAAACAGTGTGGTCCTTACAATGACAGGTATATCCTTCTCAAACACTCTTAAACTAGTCCAGAGAGGCCAGGCTCCTCCTTTTGTCGATTCTACCGAAACAGAAGAAAGGAATTTAGCTGACCTGGAAGCAATTCCAATATAAACCCAACATAAATTAAAAGTTTAATTTCTGGAAATGTGCTGCATCAAGGCACCACTCTATAAAATGTTCAAATAGCTCCATTTTCTATTTCTACATCATTACCTCCTCCACACCACCATCTATATACCTGCATATCTCTGCACGCAACACTCACAACTAAGCCAGTTGTATCTCACTATTGTAGACTTATTCATTCTATTTTAAACTGAAGTTCATGTTAATCGGTAAAGTCCACTGTTGAAATCAATTTGAGCCCATTTGCAAAAGACAAGCAAACCAACTAAACCGAGTTAACAGGATTTTATCTGAATTGCAATTTTCCAAATTCAAGCAAACTGTGGCCTTAGGTCTAACAAATTCAAGCAAGAAAAGGTTATATTGTAAAGTATTTGCCAACACCTTGGCAGACATACAACACCTTTCACTTCAGTGTTCTAAACTGATTTGCTTGTGTGTATAATGAATTTCATTTTTATTCCACCATTCCTCCAAAGAGGTCAGAGTGGTGCACCTGAGATTCCCTCCCACATGCTTTGATAGAGTTGCCTTACAACTTCTTCAAAGTCTTCTTACAAAGTCACGTTTAGCCTGAGTTGGACAATCTTTCCCATCTTCATGGATCATAGTTTATGAAATCATGAATGAGCACTGTGGTTGAGCCCACCTCCATTCATGCACCAGCTTTGGCTTGTATTCCTGGCTTGTATTGAGCCGAAGTTCCCTGTTATGTCTGAGCTGAGGAACTCTGGCTAAATAGATATTAACTAACCAAAATAATAAGCCAGGACCAGTTTTTGGATTATCTTGGTTTGGAAAGGAAAGGAACCTCTTGTGCAAGCACTGAGTCATTACTGACTCTTGGAGGGACGCCAGCTTTCATTGACGTTTTCTTGGCAGGCCTTATAGTGGGGTGGTTTGCCGTTGCCTTCCCCGGCCATTATTACCTTTCCCCCAGCTAACTGGGTACTCATTTTACCAACCTTGGGAAAATGGAAGGCTGAGTCGACCCGAGCCTGCTGCCTGAAACCAGCTTCCGCTGGGATCGAACTCAGGCCATGAGGAGAGTTAACTGATATTAAGTCAGAGTTCCTGAGTTCGGACATAATGGGGAATTCTGACTCATTACAAGCCAGGAATGAAGCGCCAAAGCTAGCCTACAAGTGGAAGAGGGAGGGGAAAGAGAGGAACCCTCTGCCTGAATATTCATTCCAGGCCTCTTTTTTGAAGCCTGGAAAAATAGTCTTAACTAAGGCATAGACAACATCTCTGTTCTCCAGAACTTGCTTAACTCTAGTTTTGATTTCTACTTAAAGCTATAGCTTCACACTAACATGACATTTTTCCTGAGAGTTCTTCCTGGAAAACTCTCTTCACTTAACAAACCCTACATTAAAAACTCCCTGCACATCAGAGAAACATTCTAGCACAATCCCTGACATGCTAGTGTTTTTCATGGAAGGACCTTTTTTAATGTAGTAAAGCATTCAAAAATATTAGTCCCACACCAGCAGTCTTCAGAGATAACACTTCAAGAAGGAGCCTTACATGACATTTTGCTGAATCTGAGGTTCCACCCTCTCATGATTTCCCAATTGAACTCAAAAAGCAAAGCAATATCCATGAACTTACAACCTGCAGGTCACAACCTATTAGAGTATCTAAGTCGACTAACTCTAAAATGTATTCTAAAATCCCAGAAATTGGGTGCTGAGATGTCCTGTGAAAAACAGCTTATCCATTACCAGATACAGTTTTATCTCCAACAGACTCTAAAGCTCAAAAAAGATAGAAAGCGAGTAAGGTCCAAGTGAACTGTAGATAATACACTGAATTTCACATCTGGGTAGGTCAATGTCTGCTTTATTAGCCTAAGTGGGAAATTTCAGTTGTTTTTCAGACTGATAATGGAAGGAAATAAATGAAGTGTTTGTAAAATAACTTACCAGTACTAGTTTTGAACAGTGCAATTTGATGGCAAGCTGAATCTATTATAGCTTGGTGACTTTAATTCCCAAGTATGAGTCAAGGTTAACACAAGTGACATTTTCAAAAAGATTCAATTTGGAGAAATTGGAAACATCATTTCTATGTCAGTTAGATGAAAATATATTCCCCCACCCCCCCCAAAAAAAAATCCAATTTCAGGCACGGAGAGAGGAAAGAGAAAAAGAATGGAGATGTTTAGAACAAGAGGTCTTTACTTTAAGAAGAACAGAGTCAAATGAATCAGCAGCCTAGAGTGGTTCCTAATGAGAAATCAAATAGGAGCTGAACTAGATAGAGCTACAAAGTGAGAATGAGAAGTTTAAAGCTGCTTTGTTTCTAAAAGCCAGGGTGCAAATGTGTTTGTAAATAAATAAATAAACCACCGCACCACAAGACAAGAACTGGAAGCCACTGAACAGAATAACAGAGAGGAGTGACATGATTATTAATTGTGTAGAAAATAAATACCACTAAATTCTGGACAAAAGTTTAAATTGGGACAGGAAACCCAAAAAGCAATAGCCAAGATGAGAAGTGAAGTGTGTGTGTGTGTGTGTGTGTGTGTGTGTGTGTAAGGATAGCTTCCAGCAATAGTAGAAATTATTAATAATAAGATCTGTCAACAGAATTGATTTAATGAAAATTAACTGAGGATGAAACCAAGACAAAAGGCTATCCTTCCTTAAACTGAAAACATTTTGGCTCTGTTTAAAGCAGTTACTTTAATATTATGTTCCAGGGAACCTCAAGATTCCCCAGAAGTTTACTCAATGGAAAAATGGGTAAGGGTGAAATCCTACGCATGTTTAGACAGAAAAAAGTCTTACAACTCCCAGCATTCCCTGTGGCTGGCATGGGAATGTTGGGAGTTGTAGGATTTTTTTTCTGTCTAAACATGCATAGGATTGCATCCTAAATGACTGACAAGCTTCCGTCAATGATGCTTGCCCATTACTACTAATCTTCCCTGAAACAGGAAACCTCAGTGGTGGTCATTTTCAAGTTTCCCAGATCCATCTTTAACCCAGCTTGCACTATAAAGACAACTTAAAATGTCTGCCATTTATGTCTGTCTTTTTCTCCCCCCCACACACACCTTCTTTCTCCCAACTCTTTCCTAATTTCTGTTTTTCTTGGTCTTTCTCTCATCTTGAAGGATAGCAAATGAGCACAAAGGAGGGATCAAATGATCCACCAGTTGAAGATCAGCATTCTAAGGTGTTCTTGCAGTTCACACAGGAGAGACAGTGACGCCCAACAAGCCTGGCCCCCAGCAGGTACTCCAGATGCAATGCTAAACCATGGGTTGGAGCTATCCAAATGAGCAATTAAGGAGACTTGGGGTTGAAGCAAGCCATAGTTTGAAGCAAGCCATAGTTTGCCATTTCATCCAAACCAGTAAACCATGATTTGCAGGGCAAGTACAGACATTGACCTGGTTCACACGCAACAATCTACAGATTTAAAAAGTATGGGATTTCATGCACAAGCGGGCACCTGCCTCTTTCACTGTATCACACAACCCACGATTGGCTCTTTCGTAGGTTGTGCAGCATAACGCCCAAGCCTGGACCACAGGATTGTTTAAGGGCTAAAAAAAACCAGTGGTTAACCCATGGTTTGTTGTTCGGTTATTAAACCAATGAATTGTCATTACATACAAGCAGGATCTATAGTCTGAATGGAAGAGCAAAACATGGTTCACCCCAAAATTGGGGGAGGATCACCATGCCTGAGGAGAGGAGCCCATAGCATCTTGATTGCTCACTCATACAGCACCATAGTCTGGTGTTGCAGCTGAACCCATTCCCAGCAATGGGAATTTCTGCAGAAGTTGTTGTTATCTGAAGATAGAAAGACAGTGATTTACAGTATTTAGGCTATTAAGATGGGCTTTATACCCAGGAATCAAGATTCAGAAAACAGATGCAATTCACAGTCTGGATTTTACCAATTCAACCATTGTAAAAATATTTTCTAAAAATAAACTCCTTTAAAAGTGGTTCAAATTACCCACCAAAACAGTAAAGAATTTCACCATTATACAACTTTGAGAACTTTACTTGATCTAGTTTGTTCAAAGTCACCCCCCCATCTATTTTTAGAAGGTATTTTTAAAAAGTAGACCACACATGCTACACATCAAAATTAGTGGGCCAAGTTACATAATTGCAGGGAACAAGCAAGAACAAGGGGAGAAGAGCATGGGAAGAAGTCCCAGTCCATGCCTTGCTTACAATATAGCTGTATGAGGCTTCAAGTCGACGCATCATGCCTTCACACTGCCTTTTTTAATATGGAGGCAGTATAGTGCTCCCAATATTGATTCTTGCCAATAAAAACCAGGAAATTGAAAGTGGCAGGAATGTTGCATACACCAAAGCATTAAGCCCACAAACTCCACAACAGCATCCTTTCAAACTGTGCATATAGGATTTGGCCACAAGTGTTACTGTGCCCGTTATTTCAAGCATTAAGGAAACATTTCCACCCAAGTTACAGCACGCCGAGAAATGTGTCCACACACTTTCCAAGAAAATGGGAAATGCTGCAGTGCTTTGAAAGGCCAAGGGCCAAAACAGACGAGCTGAAATCAGATCTCCCAACAATATAAAGCAGCCATGAGTGGCCTCAAATGGGATCAGAGCTGTGGAAGGGGATTTTTTTTAACCCCTTTCCACCCATGCTGTTTTCCTGACCTAAATTCCCACTCCAAAGTTGCTATATGCCCCGCTGAGGAAAGCTAACACATTTTCCCCATGGGGCAAAAACAGCTGGGAGAAAGACAGTTTCAGAGTAGAAGAAATGGCTAACTCTCTCGCACACACACCCATACAGTGTTGCACCCAAGACAGTTTGGAGGTCCACACAGCTGCTGCTTTTTTCTTATTTTTTAAAAAGGAAAGATCAGGAGATTTAATCACAGATTGTCCCATCTGGCTTGGCCCTGAAGTTTATAATTTTAAGTTCTCATAAGGCAATCCTCTGGACTCCAGGGGATGCAGGCCAATGTTTTAGGAACAGAGGAAAGTGCTGTTTCTGTATTACTTCTTCAACATAAACAAAAGATAGCTTTCTGTAGTCCTACTTTGGTTGTTTTATTATGGTTTTAATTTTTATGAACTGCCCAGAGAGCTTTGGCTATTGGGCGGTATAAAAATGTAATAAATAAATACTTTGAATTTGTTTCCACGCTGTCCGATTACAAGCACTGGTTTCAGTTAGCTTCTCCAGTCAAGGAGACTTATTCAGAGCAGGGTACTATTAATTATACTTAATGGCACACCATTTTACCATCTGCTTTACTCTGTTTAAGCCTTTACCTCAGACATTTGGGGCACAAGCCTATGCATTTTACAAGTCCTGAAATTCCCAGCATTCCCTGCACTGCTGGCTGGGAATGCTGGGAGTTTTAGGTCTTTTGTCTGCCTAAACATGCATACATTTGCACCCTTATCCTATGAAATGCTTACAGTCCCCAACACTTGAGACCAATTTAGAAATTTGCTAGTCCACTGGAAACAACTAGCAGTCCATAGACAATACATTCCATGCCATAAAAAGTTCACCCTTCCCAATGACTCATGCACCCTTCTAACAGCTGCTGCACCATTCCAAACTCAAAGCCCACTCCCTCCATTGCAGTCTGGGAAAACCAGTCACTTGTTGCTGCCCAACTTCAAACTCCCACTTACATGCTTGAAACACCATTGCTGTACTACGCCTTAACCCTATCTCCTGCACAGTTATCCCTTCTAATTCTCTCTTTTTTGTAAATTCATCACCACTACATTTCTCACCCTCACTTAAAGTAAATTGCCGTACCTCTAGATGTTCACTGTTTCAGGTCTTTCCTGCACAAAAACTTATTATTTTAAGGCCTTTCCCAGCATATAACCAATGGCTGACCAACAAAAATGCTAACAATCATGACTGACAAAAAAAAAATCTCACAGATTTTGGAATCATTATTTCGATGGAATTAAATCTAACATCTCTGAAGAGGGGGGGGAAATACATTGTCCAGAGTGCTCAAATCTAGAGTTGGTCTTTGCATGCCTAGTTTAAGTTGATTCCGAAGCAAACCAAGTATTTGTCAACAACTTTCTCCTGTATTTTTACAGCCTTTCAAGAATTCCAGTAGCTTCACTATCAACATCTCATTTATGCACTTACAGCAGCCATTCCCATGGGCTCAGTGGGCAACAGTGATATTGAATCAGAAACCGAATAAAACCAGAAGCAGAACCACCAGAGCATAATATGCTTTAACCAGGCTAGAAATAGTCGCTTAACTGAGTTGCCTTTTCAGGTCTCAGATGACTAAAACAGGTTTGTGGAGAAAGGCAAGCTACTAAAATTCTTATGGGCTAGTATGTTTTGCAGACTCATCTGCAAGCCTACTTTGAATAAAAGCCAACACATGCTGGCATACTCCAAACCCTAGGTAACATCTTGTATTACAATTAGCACATGTAAGAACAACTTTGATATACCACAGAGTAAAGCCAGGTATTCCAGACAAAACAGTACCAACCTTGATCAGGGGGCAAACATTATTTGCACATGCTAGCCACTCTCCCCCAAATTTTGTGATTTGAAAATGGAAATGCCCACAAAAGCAAAGTGTACAGCAAGCACTATGCTGTGTGGCTGTGGGCCAGAATAGGTTACCCCTGGGCCTCAGTATTACGAGTATTCCTATGGCAGGAATATCAAATAGTGTTATGGATTTCTGAGGAACATGATCCACACTATCCTTGCACCCCCTTTCATAGAATGAAAACAAAGCTCAGAAGAAAGTTGGCCACCTGTCTACACAAGCACCAGTGCCATGGATCAGATTTTGCCCAGATTAAGCTACTTTGAGCTGAGAGGCTTCTGATCACACTTGTATACAAGTCCTCCCCACCACCATAACCCTCTCCTACGCACTCCAAATTATTGGCACTTTTCATCCCTCCCGTCCCCATATCCCCCCCCCAATTCTTTGTCAAGGACATCACAAGCAACCAAACCAATCCTTGCAAAATCTATCCAGATCCCCTCTATACCACATCACTAACAGAGACAAACATACAGACCTAACTCAGACACCCCTTCATTTTTCCAGCGATGAGTCTGCATTTCTTCCCCCACCCCTACTAGGCTCAGTCCTTTTAAAGGCATTCAGATGAAGCAAGCCGTCAAGCCTGCTGCCCTCGCTCCCCTCCTTGAAAAGATGATGAGCAGCAGCCTATATGTTGAGGAGCAGAAGGAACCAAAAAGCAGTGGCAGAAGGGAGGAAAGCCCAAAGAGAGACCTTCCATCTCCTCTACTGGCTGAAGGGGTGGCCAGAAGGAAACTCAGTCGGTCACGGGGGGGGGGGGGGGGCTTCCTGTTGGGCTTCCCCTTCCCTGGCAGCAGACACCACAGGCAAACATTGGCAAGGTCTACCCTATCTCCTCTGCCTCCTTCCCCCAGCATCCACCAATTTCCCTCACCTCCGGAATTCGGAGTAGGATTCGTTGCTTTGCTTGGATTTATCTAAGAGTACAACCCAATCACTCTTTTTGCTGCAGATAGTATTGCCTCCTCGACTCAAGGCATCAAAGAGGTGGTGGTGACTTCCAATTGTATCCCAACAGCCTCCTCTTGCCCGGTCGTCCACTTTTCAAGAGGAGAGAACCAAGGCAGCTCAGCTGTGCAAACCGGGGACTCACAGGCCCCTGCTTGTCCTTTTACACTAGGTGCAAAGCAATCCCTACAAACTCTTGCTTCTTCCCCTGCCCAGAATGCTTTAAAGACATTTCCCTCACATATGTTCCTCTAGTCTAGGGCACAAGCATTGAGCCGGTTAAGAACACTGTAACTGGGCAATTTTAACATACACCCCAACCGCGACACACAGCACAGCAGAAGTTACCCTTTTCACTTGTAGGTTTTTTTTGGAAAAGGTCTGTTTTGGATAAATCTATGATGGTCTGCTCCTGATCCATTTTGCCTTCCATTTGCAGCCCCATCAACAAACATGTAAAAAACAACAAAGTTTTACCACCACCACTGTAATAGGATACAAGGAGGTTACCACAACAGCTGGAGTGACCATGTAAGGGAAGGCTCCTGGCATCTGCCTTGTACTGAAGTATTTTTCTTACAGCTTAACTATGCAAGATGCATGTGTTCATTGCCAGCAGGCCTGCTAGAACCCCTACCTTACAAGCACCAAAACACAAAGGCAGTTACAGTGCAACCCTATACATGTTTACTCAGAAGGAAGTTACATTGACTCCATTGGGGGTTACATCTAGATAAGTGGGTATAGGATTGCAGCCTCATTGTCCACCTATTGCACCAAATTCACACAAAGGCTTTCAAAATACATACAAAGGAAGCCAATTATATTTTTAGCCACCTATTTCATATGTTTACACTCCACCCTTCCATAAATGAATCAGATCCCAAAAGGCCAACAGGCAGGTGGGGGAAAGAAGGCTTCTATATTTTAACAGAAGGGAGAAAAAATAGGCCGCAATAGAGGCGACAAAACAATGCGCTCTCTCCCCCCCCCCCACCCACCCCGAAGAATGGAACAAGAGGAAATGGTTTTATTGCCGTCCCTTGCCTATAACAACTAAGGTGACCAGGAACTGTGACAAAGGCTGTGGATTATGACATCGAGGCACACGCCGTAGGCTACAGTAATCCTGGCCTTTTATACTCTCCTCGGCTGCCTCATTAAGCAAAAAGTGGGACCTGGCCTTTACGGACAATCACAAGGTACCAGAGCTGGTTAAAAATGATCTATGATGGGGGGGCGGCAGGGAGAGTCTCCCTCTTCGCCTCCACCAGCTTCTTCGACTAAAGAGAGACCACAAAGTGCGCGCAGATACACGCATGGTTTCTTGTCTCGCGTCTTCCGAACACTTCTCCCATTCGACACATGGCGACAACACTGGCTATGCTTCCTAAGCCCTCCGATACTCGAAACCACGACTTCCTTTGCTCCTAGACACAGACATAGAGCGAATCCGCAATTCGGAGTGCACACACACACACACACAAAACACCCCACGGCCTAACTGTCTGGGAAGAGGAGGCAAAATAAAATAAGCTCTCCCCCCCCTCCCTTTCTCCCCCAAAGTCCTTTGAGAAGCATTTTCTGTCTTCTGCCTCCCCCCCTCCGCCCCGTCGCGTTTTCCCTCGGCGAAAAGGAGACCTTACCCGATCGGAAGAAAGCCGCGATGTCTGCGGAATCCTTGGCGGCGTCCTCCGCCCCTTCTCCGGCTGCGTTGCCGCTGGTAGAGGAGGCGGTCGTGGAACCGCTCATGGCTGCTAGATGCGCTCGGTGGCTCCTCCGGACCCGATGCCACCGCCACTCTGATCAGCCTCCTTCCTTCTCTTTGACTGGATCCTGACAGCAGCAGGATTGGGGAGGGGAAGTGGGGGGGGGGGACTAAAATGTTGCCGCCGGCTCTCCGGCTTCACCTTCCAAGCAAAAAACCAGGAAGAAATCCATCCAGAGACACGATGGTGGTGGTGGTGGTGGTGGTGGTGCAAAGCGGGGCGTCGAGGGTAGGTGGGAGGGGGAGGAGAGAGAAAAGAAAAGGGCGGCTGGTTGGATGGATGGCTCGCTTGCCCAGGCAGCAGCAATGATTGTAATAATAGATGGAGGACACGGCTGAAGGTGTGCGCGCAGAGATCACAGCTCTAGGAGAGCCCCCGGCAGCCCCTCCAGAGAGGCAGGGTGTGCAGCGCATGCATAAGCCATGGATGCATGCGGGAGCAAAAAAAAGCAGAGACAATTGCAGGAGGGGGGAGGGAGGGCGCATGGATGGAGACGGGAGGAGGGGGCTGCAATCAGTGCAGCAGCAGCAGGAAGCCGGTGGGAGGGGAGAAAGAATGGAAGCAGGCGGCGGGCAAGCGGGAGGAAGGGTGTTGCAGTCTTTGGGGAGCCAGGCAGGAGCAGCTGCATTAACAACAGTGCCCTAGAAGGGTGCAGAAGCCGCCCCGCGCCTCCATCTTGATTGCAATTGCAAAGGTGGGTGGGAACAGGGAAGGAAGGAAGAGAGTCAATTCCCCGCCCAGGGAAGCCAGGGGAAAAAGAAGAGAGGGAGAGAGCAGCAGTGGAGGGGGGGGGGGCAAGGGCAGCCGCTCGGGAAGCTCCGGGCAACTCCGTTAGCGTTCGGCAGATTCCACAGGAAGAGGCTACCGTGAGCGCTGATTGGAGCACACGGCTAAAGAAAAGAGCGTTTTCCCATTGGCCCGGGCCGTATTATAAGCCGCCGCCGCCGCCGGAGCCCAAGCAGGGAATCCCCTTTAATACATAAATGCTTGCATATGTATTTAATGCGCCTTGTTGCCTGCGGGGAGCAAAGAGCGCCCTCTTTCTGGTGGAGGCCATTGTAAGGCGTGGCTCCCCCAAATTAGGAGACCACAGTCAGGTCGGTCAAGGACCCCCCCTTATTAAACAAATAATTCACTCAAAGCTATAGGGGGTGGGGGGTTAAAAAAAGAAAAGAAAAAGCCCTAGCCTTTGGGAGGAGATAGAAGTGCGGTTTAACGCTTATAAGAAGTGAGCTGCATGCTAGCCTTTCATTGATTCTATTGTCATGTTTGAGCTAAGAACGGAGGAGAATTTAAGATCCAATGGCTGTCAATATTCGTCCAGCTAAACCTATGGGGCTAGGGTTATTTGCACACATACATGTCTACTTGCAAGTAAGCCCCACTGAGTTCAACGGGACTTGTTCCCAGGTAAGTGAATAGGAGTGTAGCCTTAGGTTCCTGCAAAATTGCTGTCTCTGCTGCTACTGAAACATTTACAGACCTTTTCAATTGAATGATTTTCACGGTTCACTAGCTTTCCAGAACTGAGGTCTCTTTAATCTTCCTGCATTTTTAGAGCAATAAAATGTGTACTATTTCGGGGGGGGGAGGTGTCCTCTCTTTCTTCTAATGTGAATTCGTTGTGTTCCGTTTAGGGAACTAGACCATATGGCAGCATTCCTCCAGTTTTATTTGTCGATGATCTCATGCAACATTTAGAGGAAATTTGGGTGTAGCTACGGAAAGAGATGTATAACAGACTTTTAGTGGCTCCTCTCTCTGTGAATTTAGTGTTTTTTGAAAATAACAGTATTGAACTCAGCAGTTGCTTTTGCTCCTGCTGTGTTCCTGGTGTAAGAACTTTCAAAATAGGATGATGGACCAGCTTCACATAGAACGTGATGGGTGGCGAGGCTTCATCTTGTAGTTTTAGAACATCCCTGCCATTTTATTTATTTAATTACATTTTTATACCTCTCTATAGCCAAAGCTCAACAGTCTGCTCATTTGTACAATATTGATGTACTCACCATGACAGCTCCCATAGCCACCTCCACCTACCAGAAAAGAGGATGGAAATGCAGGCCCCACATTTGGTGCATATTTTTTTAAAAAATCATTTATAGCTGTTGTCACATTTTATAAAGTTAATGGGTCTTATTTCCCATTCAAGTCACACCAACATACTTCACATTGTAACAGGGAACAATATATTATTGTTAGGAAAATTTTCCCACTCCTCAGCTAACGTGTGGATTTCAGCTAAACTCAGAGGAAACAGGTAATTATTAGGGGGTTGTGGCAGATGACATCAGCATCTCTGCTAATAAAAAAGTGCCAGTGCTGAATCCCTGTGAGTCCTGGCTTAGTTCCACCCTTGTATATATTATATCTGTATTTTTTTGTTTATTTCCCCCTCTTTTGTTTGGTATTCACTGCAATATCTTATCCTGTATGCAGTGCCCATTTAAATGTAGAGAGCTTTTTCCTCCCGTTTAAACTTATACTAGAACAATGACGCTTCAAAAATAAACCTCACCAACTGTATTTTGTGAAGTGTTAGGCTGTATAGTCCAAAGTGCATTAGTGCCACTGGACAGATTTTTATTTTGACTCTACTGTGCACAGACCTGTATCTGCTAAATGTTTAGCATTTAGAGGTGTGTGGCAAGGAACTAAAACTCAACAAATGGCAACCCTCACTAATATTTATAAAAGATATTTCTAAAATGCAAAACGGAGAGTGAGTTATAGACACAAGTTTAAAAAAGAGGAACTCTACTTGGTCAGCTGCCAGGGTTCCCTGCTGATGCCTACCCTGGACCATCATCATCATCATCACTGTTCTGGCCCCCTGTGCAGTACCAGATGACTAGATCTGGCCATGTTTTTAATTTCCCATAATGCTTCTGACCTAATGTCGCTCTGGGGCTTTGTGGGAAATTAAAAGGATGGCGAGACCTAACTGGTTAGCGCTGCTTGGATCACTGCCACCACCTCCAGGTAAGCCCACCAAGACCCACTGACAGAGGAGGGGGTGTATTAGAGTACAGTTTGCCCAGGGCCCCTTCAAATCTTGAACTGGCCCTGGTACTAGCCATCAGTTTCCATTAAAGGAGAATCCTTAGGACAACTTCCCCCCAACCTGGTGAAGTGTTGGACCAACTCACATCAGCCCTAGCCAGCATAGCCAATACTCAGGAATGCTGAGAGCTGTAGTCCAAAAGATCAAGGGTCACTGGGCTGGGGTAGGCTGCCTTAAAAACCTTAGAGTTAAATGACCCATTCTCACTCTGCAGGGCCATAGCAGTATACATGTTATTTTGGATTACTATGTTGTTTTGGTTAACAATACCTAACAAAAACTGGAAGGGATTCTACACACCGTACTGAGGGCGCTTCCATGCGCCCCCAGTGCGGCCCCAAAGCGATCATGTAACTTGCCTGGAGAAGCAACGAGGAAGAGGCATCCTTGCCGCTGCCGCCGCCACCCACCTACTTCCTCGCCGGCCGGGACGGAGAGCTCGGCGTAAGAAGGCGGGGTGGAGAGCTTCCGCTCTCCACCCCGCCTTCTTCCACCGAGCTCTCCGACCCGGCCGGGTCGGAGGTAGGTGGGTGGCGGCGGCGGCAAGGACGCCTCTTCCTCGTCGCTTCTCCAGGCAAGTTACACAATCGCTTTGGGGTCGCACTGGGGCTGCATGGAAGCGGCCTCAGTACGACGTGTGGAAACTACTTCTTTCTCTGTAGTCTGTATTGGCCATTAAAAAAAATGTTGCCCTGGCCACCACACTGAAGGTAGATCATTTGGCATAGGTGAGCTGTTAGAGAAGAGCAACGGGGGAGAATGCTTTGGAACGCAACAGAATATATTAAAGGATAAAAAGCATAGGAAAGTAACTTTGTATGCAATACCAGTTTGGGCAAAAATCATTTAACACTTCACTACTAAAAGAGAGAAAATGGAATAATGATACCAATTTTCATCTATTTCCTACTGGGTAGTTCATAATCTTCAGCTCCAAGTTTCCTGACAGGACATTCTTTATAAATGAATTAAGAACAGAAGTAATTTCTCTTATTTGCAAAGTGGAATACTTAATGACTGTGACAAAGTTCACGAGTAGGCAGCAATAAACCGTCAGTCCCACAGAGATTACTATTAGGGCTGGTGCAGTATAACGTTTATAACTGTAAATAACTTGATAGCCTCATCTGTAGATGATGCCAGCATGTCCAAGCAGACTGAGAGCTGATTTACATTTAATGTAGCAATTTTGTTTACCTCATGTATTCTGGCATTCCTTGCCACAAACATATCTGTGTGGTGTAGTGGTTAGAGGGTTGGACTGGGACTAGAGAGACACAGGTTCAAACCCCACTCAGCCATGAAATTCACTGAGGGCACAATCCTAAGCATGTTTAGACAGAAAAAGTCCTTCAACTCCCAGCATTCCATAGGCAACATGGCAAGCTGGAGAATGCTGAGAGTTGTAGGTCTTTTTCCTGTCTAAACATGGATAGTATTGCTCCCTGAGTGACCTTGGGCCAGTCACAATCTCTCAACCTAACCTACCTCACAGTGTTGTGGTGAGGGTAAAATGGGAGTGGTGAGAGAACCTCATATGCTGCCTTGATCTCCTTGGAGGAAAGGTAGAATATAAATGTTAGAAATAAATAAATGTGAAGTGTGAACAAGAGATGTGGAACACCCTATGTATATGGTTTGGGCAACCGCAGCCAAATCAGAGTTCCCAGATACAGGTACACAGGCTGTTCAAGGACCACTTCTGCCATGCACTATTTATATTTGTGAGGAGAAATGCCAGTTGCTACATAATCAGAAGCTGCTCGGGAGCCCACCATAAGGGTTTTTCCATACTGGGTGAACAACAAATCAAGAAGAGATGAGATAGCAGTCTTAAGTAGGACAGCAGTGATTCCTCCACATCTTAATTGCTATATCTTTGAAGGGCCAGGTATAGCAGAGCTGGAGACAATATAGGAAATGTTCAACTAATTTAATCAGAGAAGGAAATCACCTATTTTAAGAAGTGTATAATTTGGGCTTTTCAGCTATGCAGCACAGAAGTAACATAACATCTGGTTACTTACAAATTTGAAAAATCACAGCTATCACCAAGTTCCTGCTGTTCATACTTGTTAAGGAAAACATGAACACTTGTGTTAAGGATTTATCTTCCATATAACTATTGAAGCAACTAGTATTAAATTAGCTATAGAGTTGTCTTATATTGGGCCATTCCTGAAGCAAACCTGATTGTAGTAACATGGTAAAGTGGACACATGGGCAATAGCTTTTCCCTGTTTGTCCCGAAAAGAACTATACTGCATTTAAATTTGGATTCTCCCTTTATCTGTCATGGGTAATAGCCACTGATAGATCCTTCATAAATGTGTCTGTTCTTTTGTTAAAAAGCCATCTTGTGAATGCAGTACTAGAGCAAATGCAGCAAGACATTTAAAATGTTACTATTATGTCTGGTTTTGATGAAAAGCAGTTGATCTTACAATTTAATATGGATTGAAGATAAATATATTTTTCTGCTCTAAGAATGAAGTTTTTTCACCTGTGTTTTCCAGATATCTACCCAAGGCATGCAACATTTGTGAAAGTCACTGTAATGGAAGTGCTTGTTTGATGGACAAGTAATTCTATTGTATCAAGAGCAATTGAATGATCCAAGGCAGAGATGTGGCCAAACAATTTGTCCTCAGAGAAGAATGACTGGAAGGGGACAAGGCCAGAACAGTGAAATATACAGATACAGAATGGGCAGCCCACTCTATGGGTTGGTACTTGAGTTCACATGAAAGCAGTTTTTAATAGATTTGTTTTTTATGGCACTGTAGTATGCCCCAGCCTAGAGCATAGAAATTACTGGCCTAAATTGTCCATGCATCGACCATTTGCAGTCTTGCTTTTCTATTCTCTGCTTGTATTTTCTTTAACATGCAGGAAAGCATTCTACATATAGATGCTTACAAGTTCAGTAATGTTTTCTCTTAACAAGTTATAGCATTCCTGTATGCAGGAAAAAAGCCTGTGGAACAAGTTTCTTTGCCTCTGCTAACTTGTTCAGGTAAAATGAAAAAAAAAAACTTGTACAAGCAGGTTTTGCTGGGCATTCCTTGAGAGAATCAGAAGGTTAAGCAATGGTACACTGTCAAGTGATAGAAAAGAAGATTTGAGAATGCCAAATACTGGACTGTACTTTGTGAATGGCCTACAGCGGATAACAGAATGGATACATGATATGTAAAAGGCTGGTGTAGAAAACCAACATGTTAATTTAAAAACCTTACTGTGGACTAATTGGAATTTGTAGGGTGGGGAGACTTTCCTTACTGGTGGATCCTCTTCTTTACAAGGCTTCCCCCCAAAAAAGAGTTTTGATAAGTTGCCAACAGTCTAGTTAAGCCTCCTGATACACCCTAGTGGCTTGAAGACTTCCTAATATCTTTTGTAAGAGCATCTCCCTTTAGCCCAGCTCAGGGGTGCGGGGGGATAAAAAGGAAGGGTCTTTAGAGTTAAATGCCTAGAACACATAGAACTTAACAAAAACATCAGTCCACCCACTCAGTTCCCAAGCATGCCATGTTGTGAGGCACGTTCTGAAGAGGGGTTCTACTTGTATTCTCTTGAACGTGAGTAGAATTCTGTGCATGATTGAAGATCCCAAATGCAAGTAGAATTCCTTCTTAGACCTGAGGGGACTATGTCTAGCACTTACCTACCTATGTCTAGCACTCGCTGGACATAGGTAGGGGGCCAATATGTGTGGTCTTGTGGGGCCCTGCTTATGCATTAAAACACCACTTTCAGGCTTTTAACGCCTGAATAGGGCTCTTGTGAAATACCCTAAGAGCACAAGAGGTAGTTTAGCAACTGTGCTGTCTTGTACATAGGGAAAGTTTTAGTGAGAAATTCTATTTTTAAAACAATGCAGCCTAATGTCCAGATATAAAAATAAGTTTATTTGGGAGGGGAACAGAGCAAAGGCAAAAGGAAGACAGCAGATGGAATTTCTAATAATCATCAATCAAGTCAATCTAAGCTAGGTCATGAATTTTCACCTGCTTGGATTTCAGAACGTTTGCAGTGTTCCTTGAAAAGAGGATAGTCTGACAAGGAACATCTTCAGATTCCCGATTAAATGTTTCTAGGAAGACAAAGACTGAAGATTAAGTGTTGTATATTTATGGGAATCTGAGATGAATAAAACCTGGCCTCTTAGTTAAGACAGATTGTTCTTTTATCCTTTTATGAGGTAAGTTCCACTTCTGATGACAGTAGTCTAGCTAGTCAATCAGAAAATAATTTAGAGGATGCTTTCACCTGCTTAAGAGCTCTGTATTTACATTATAAAAGAGTTAGCCATTCTAAGTAGCTGCAGCATTGTGAAAAAGAGCTTAATGTCTGGATGTATATTTAGATACAAAATTTAAGCTATATGCTTATTCAGGCTTCACTACAGGAACACAGAATCCCAAACACCTTACATCGTACAGTTGAGCTACGTCAGGAGTTCATCACATCAATATTGGAAATGCAACTCTTGATTAGTATTTGGTAAATATTTGGGATAAATATAGACATAAGTAGTCCATATAACAGCACAACAGAAACAGCAAGGGCATAAGCACCCCATTGGATACTGCCCACTGTTTTCATGGTCCGTCTCAGAATGGATATAATACAGCCAGAAAAAGTGTAGAAAAGAGGACCCAAAATCTTCAAGGGTGTCTCTACAAAGAAAAGTTAAAACAGTTGTGACACTTTACTTTAGAAAGACATTTTTCTCCCACTCTCATAATGCTAGATTTTGTGGTCTGGTCACCCAATGAGATTCAGAACAGTCAAAAGAAAATACAGAAACACTACATGAATAAGAACATAAATAGAGCCATGCTAGATCAGACCAAGGGTCCATCTAGTATTGCTTTCTGTTTATGCAGGGGCCAACCAGCTGCCTGTGAGAAATTCACAAGTAGAACATAACCACCCATCCATTCATGTTCCTCAGCGACTGGTGTACCTAGGCATACTGCCTGTGATAGTGGAGGTAGTATATAGCCATCAGGACAAATAGCCATTGATAGACTTCTCCTCCAAGAAGATGTCTAAACCCCTTTTAAAGCCATCCAAATTGGTGGCTGTCACTACATCTTGTGGTAGTGAATTCCATAGTAATTATTAGCTGTGTGCCATCCTCATGTCAAAATTGAATACCCTAATATTTGAAAAATGGAAGACAAAGATCTAATAAACTTGTTCAGAATTTGATTATTTTCATTCATCATCAACAAGATAAGGCATATCTTGAAAAATGTGTATTTTATTTACTGTAGCAACATTTTATACTGCAATATATATATATATATATATATATATATATATATTATTTATAATCTATTGAACTTAATATACAAAAATATACTATACAATTGTTTACCTTGATTTCACAAGTTGATACATTCTTTTATACTTTTCAGAAATGTAGTTCCTGACACTATTCAGGTTTGATGAAAGCACATAGCATGCAAATTAAGAATGGGCAGCTGTTTGGACAATTCTGGCAGGAATCCTGCCTTTATTATCCATATTTGGGGCATATACAACCTGGATATCTCCAGTCAAGCCCATCTGTTAGAATGGCATGATTCTCATGTATAAGTTGATCAGCTTGGTTCTCCAAGGGCATAGATACAAAATTTTAATTTTCAGAATTAATGTTGGCATTTTCAACCAATTGAGGTCATGTAGCTAGTGTGATGATATCATGGCAACTTGTAGCCAATCAAAAACTACTTCGAAGCCAAATCTGAGTGAGGGCAATATTTCCTGTCTGTCCTCTGCTTGTACAAACATTTTTGTCCCATTCCACAGTTCCCACCAAAACCATTGCTGAAATGGAGTACCTCATTTTTCAGGAAGCCTAGTTTTTTTATGAAATACCTTCTCCATAAGCTCAGCATAAGAATAGGCACTTTTATAGCTATTATAAAACAATGCATCTTTAATAACCAGGCCTTTCTGCAAATGTGCAGGACTGTGCCAAATTTATTTCTAGAGCCTTTGGCTGTCTGCTAATAATTGTTCTCTGTGTGTGCCCCTGGTGTTGCACGTGGTGCATTTGCCCTCTGCTAGTCTAGGATGTATTGATGGTCTTAGGCAATGCACTGAATTGGTTACAGATCAGCAGGGTGCCCAGATTACATTGTTAGAGCTGCACAAAAACATTATAGTAAGCTCTATGTTTGTGGCAATGAAGGGAACTTGGAACTGCTGATTCTGGCTATGCGCAGGTTTTTAAGGAAACAGACCTGAAGAGCCAATGTTACTTGGTGTGACAATTCTGTTCTCTTAGACCTTGAATCTCCATATGTCTTTCTTGCCCAGAAAGGCTGAAATCATGAGTTGATGCAATTTAACACTCATAACTTCTTTAAAAAGCCGATTGTTCAGATAAACACTTAATTGTTGGTGGAGTTAAATTGCTTGCTTGCTTGCTTGCAAACATCTATGAGGCAAGAAAGTGATAGGATTAAATACCCTCTCCCTTCTGACACTGCTTTTGTTATAAAATAGAAAGATGTTTAACCTAGATTAGAAGAACAACAAAAAAGCTTTTGAGTTTTTATTACCTGATAGCATTTTGCTCCATATTCCCCAATGACTGCCCCCAAAGGCTTCATATAGATTTTAAACAACTTTGGGAACAAGAATTGCACTGATATTGTTTGGGTTTGTTCCAACATAATACCTACACCTCTAGATGTATATTTCCAAGGTATTTTTATACCCCAAGACTGTAAACCTGGGTTCATAACAGGACTGGTCCTACCATTAGACAGAATGGACAGCAGATTTTTGATGTCATGAATAGGCAGCAAATTGTTAGTTTTTTTTAAAAAAAGTTCTTATTGTATTTTACTGCCAAGAATGGAAAGAGGTGCTTGTGGGGTTTTATGCCTCATGTTCTGCTATGCTTCTGCCAAAGTAACTTGGCTGGCTTTGGGTACTATGCACCTTGACTTAGTTGGGTGGTGCCATTCGCTGCTCCATCTCAGGCAGCAAAATGTCTCAGGAGATTACAAACTCAAAACTGAAATAAATGAGAAGTTTATTCAGGCACCATGCTTAATCCAGGGATAGTAAAGTGTGACTATGGCCACAGCTAGACCTAAGGTTTATCCTGGGATCATCCAGGGTTCACCCCTGCCTGAGCACTGGATCCCCTGTGTGTCACCTAGATGAACAGGTTTGACCCCTGGATGATCCAGGGATAAACCTTAGGTCTAGCTATGGCCTAGATAATATAACTCAAATGGCTACATAACAAAATGAAATGATATATATAGTCACACTTATTTCTCTACTTTCCCGGCATGGAGCATTGTGCTGCAATAAACCATTTAATTAATTTAAGTTTGAGGTCTTTCTTACTGGTATAATTTCAAACACAGATTCACAAAGGCTGAAATTCATATCCAACTTTAGCACAACAATAGTTACAAGAAAGAAAGATACAGGCCCATAATACTGTGTGTTCACAAAATATTAGTAGAATGGGAGTGTGCTTGCAGGGTTGAGTTTGCCCACCACAGAGCTTGACCACTTCCATTTTGTTAACACTATATGAAACTCCAAGCAGAGAGTGGATGTGTTTTTTGCTGCTACAGACTTTATAAATGACACACAAAAAACCTGGAGGGTGCAACAAGGAACTTTTCCAGAATTCAAAACTCTTACAGTGGTAACATAAAATGGTGGCTGCTGCTCAAGGGTTCTGTTTCTTACTTTGATATTTCCTAGAATTACTCTGCTCTATAAAACCACTTCTGGAATGCTTTCATAGTTTTAAATCTTATCATTATAGTGGTGGTCTATCAGTGACTGAGGTTGTGGAAGAGGCTAGTGTCTGTCCATCTTGTTTGATTTATCATTGCTTTCTCAATGCTCTAGAACTGAGAGCTGATCTACACACTAAAGGGAGCTGACAGTGCAATTCCTTCCATTGACCAAACACAATCCTTCCTGCAAATAGAAAAGTAGCATATAAGGGAGAAAGGTTCTAGTCCAGCTGTCTCCTTGCTGTGTTCGTTTTCTACTTGCAGGGAGATTTTAATGTAGAGGGACCAATTCTACACCTGAAAACTGAAAGTTATACAGTCCCTTTTGTACTTTGGGGCTGTACTGCTTCTTTACCACTACATTTTTCTACATAAGTAGATATTTCCAAAGTGCCACTCTGATGAGACCCATGACTCCCTTCAGTTTTGAGTGCTCCCAAAGGAGTATCTCTGACTTTACTGAAAGATTGAACATGACGTTCAGGCACTTGTCTTTGTTTCAAAGCAATGTTTTGAGAACCTCAGCAGCCTGACTCTGGTATAACCTCTGGGCCGGCAGGGGCTGAACAGCAACTGGCACCAGACTGTTAAAGTATTCCTCGCTAGATCTGCATTCATTAAATAGAGGTTTATTCATTTTTCCACTTGAATTCACTTGGGAGAGCTACACAGGAGGGGAACTGAAAGCTCCAATTCATTTTTAATTTGTCTATTTAGTTATATACTCTACACTGGAATGCAACAGCAAAGCTGCCAGAATTTTAAAATTCATGAATATAATCTTTGATCAGGTAAAATTGGAAGCACACACGGATTTTACTTCTGCTTCCTACTCTAGCAGAACTGCCATCCATATGATGAATATGTAATTTTTTTTTCATAAGTTTCAAGGCTAGAGAAAAAATTAAATCATGCTCTACAGAGTTCTCGTCAAAATGCTGTCATTGAAATAGTATGGGCCTTTGGGAGGCTCAATCATTTGGCTATCAAGCTTTGGTTTGTTCTCTCAGCCTAACATTGTTATCATACAAGTGAATTGTAGCCTTTCTGGGTTTCACCCTCATAAAAGGACACACACAGTCTTCAGGTGGTAAGATTAAAATATCATTACTCTTCGTTCAGAATGACCAGCTCTGAAGGGGAGAAAGGCTACGTTGTGTGCTTCATACAGACCTATACCTTTAGAACCGTAAGGTTTAGCTTTCAAGTTACACAACTCCTGTTTAACTGAGGCAAAGTAGCAACCATTACTAGCAAAATCAGTGTTCCCTCACTCCCTAATGCCTAACTATGCATGAAGTTGGAAATATATGAATGCATCTCAAGTGTCTTTGAGGTGGGGGCTAACTCAAAGCTGTGGGGGGGGAGGGCAATATGGGGAGATGTGGAGAGATTTCCCTCTGTGTACTGATTCTCCCCACACTTCTCTACTGCTCTTAGCCAGGGAGGTAAAAACATGCAGGCACAATACATCCACGCATCTCCATGGTCATGTCTAGTTTGGCACTTCAATTACTAGATTCAAATCAAAACAATTGCCATTTGCCTTAAAGTAAAACCACAGACATGTGAGCAAAACAGTCTAACATTTTCTGCAACAAATAAAAAATGCTAAGCTGATACTGAATTGTTTGAAATACGATACAGATTATTCCAAAGCAACAAGCCGCCAGTCTAAAACTAAATCAGTTGTAATGCTGTTTGTCCATATTTTTGTTTCAATTAAGCATTTATTTATTTATTTATTTATTTATTTATTGCATTTCTATACTGCCCAATAGCCGAAGCTCTCTGGGCGGTTCACAAAATTAAGACAATTCAAAACAAAACAACAGTATAAAACCATAATATAAAATACAATATAAAAGCACAGCCAAGAGAAAAACAGCAATGTTTATCATAAACAAAATTCCCAAAACATATAGGGTAACCGTACAGGTGCAAATGACAAATTACAGGTAATGTATTCATCCATTTCTATTAATCAATGCCAAGAGTGGGCAACTGGTGGCCCTTCAGATGTTTTGGCCCACAACTCCCACGATCCCTCACCATTTGCTATGCTGGCTAGGGCTGATGGTGTTGTAGGCCAAAACATCTGAAGGGCCATAAGTTTCCCACCCCTGACATACTGACTGCATTCAGACAACACAATATTCAATGGTGGTTTAAGTAGTTAACTGTTGGTTAAATACTATTTCCTCAAAATAACCAACAGAGATAACCAACGCTCTGCATAGTTGGTTATCTGCACAACCATTGGTTAATGTGTTATCTGTCAGGCTCAGTGGACTATTTTGACTATCTCGGCTGGCTACAGAGTTCCCGGGCAAGAGTGGCCAAAACTGTGCCAGCTACTCTACTACAGCCGGCACAACTTGCAGAGATAGCAATGGGAGGACGGAGGGAGGAGCAGGGGCTGTGTCAGACAAATGCTGGGTTGACTATTAGTCCACTCAATGCCAGCCCCAACCACCCCACAGTTGAGTAGGAAGATGTTGTGTGGGGAGTACCCCTCAATAATCAACCCTGGAGTTGACTATTAACCCACCATTGACTATTGTGTTGTCCAAATGCAGCCACTGTGTCCTCTTTCATTATAGATCTAGGTTATCCTTTCCCCATCTAAGTTAGGGATTGTTACCAGATATCCATAAGAACATAAGAAGTGCCCTAATGCTGGATCAGACCAAGGGTCCATCTAGTCCAGCACTCTGTTCACACAGTGGCTAAGCAATCATTGGCCAGGGATGAACAAGCAGGACATGGTGCAACAGCAACCTCCCGCCCATGTTCCCCAGCAACTGGTTCACACAGGCCTATTGCCTCGAATACTGGAGATAGCACACAAACATCAGGGCTAGTAGCCATTGATAGCCTTAGCTTCCAGGAATTTATCCAACTCCCTTTTAAAGCCATCCAGATTGGTGGCCATCACTACATCTTGTGGTAGTGAGTTCCATAATTTAACTATGCGTTGCGTGAAGAAGTACTTTCTTTTATTTGTCCTGAATCTCCCACCAATCAGCTTCATGGGATGACCCTGAGTTCTAGTATTTTGAGAGAGAGAGAAAAATGTCTCCATATCCACATTCTCCATACCATGCATAATTTTGTACACCTCTATCATGTCTCCCCTTAGCCTCCATTTTTCCAAGCTAAACAATTCCAGTTGATGTAACCTTCCCTCATAGGAGAGATGCTCCAGCCCCTTAATAATTTTAGTTGCTCTTTTCTGCACTTTTTCCAGCTCTATAATATCCTTTTTTAGGTGGTAACCAGAATTGTACACAGTACTCTAAGTGTGGTCGCACCATAGATTTGTATAAGGGCAGTATGATACTGGCAGTTTTATTCTCAATTCCTTCTCTTATAATGCCTAACATGGAGTTTGCCTTCTTTACAGCGGCCGCACACTGGGTGGACATTTTCATCTCTTTCTTGTTCAGTCACCGCCAGCTCAGTTCCCATTAGGTTATACTTAAGTTGGGGTTTTTTGCCCCAGCATGCATCACCTTACACTTGCTTACATTGAACCGCATCTGCCATTTGGATGCCCACTCTCCCAGCTTGGAGAAATCCCTTTGGAGCTCTTCACAATCCATTTATGTTTTAACAACCTTAAATCCATGAACACATGTATATTGCCATGATCCCACAGGGTGAGAATATGTCCTTTAACTCTATCCTTTTGGATACACTACAGCCTCTCCCTTAATGGCAACTGATGAACATCTATGTTGCCTTCACCCTTATCTTACTTCTATACAATTTTTCCAGGCAGGGACATTGCTAGTATGGAGAAACATCAGTGCACCTAGAGAGAGTGTTGTGGTGAGTGTAAATTCTCCCATCCACCATCTCTGACGGCGAGTGTCCAGATCTTTGCTATCAAGGATCCCCATAAGGGCCAAATGCATCCTGATGCACAGAACTAATTCCCCACCCCCAACACACAATTAAAACATGGAAAATGTAGCATTTAATTGTGAAAGCGAAAGAAAGCAATTCCTCTTGAGTATTTGCTCTGTTCTGCTATACCACAGTGCCACTTAGAGGTTATGCAGTGGGAAAAGTAGCAAAGGAAATGCTTCTTGTGTAGTACTCAGATCTCAACAATGCGTCAAAACCAAAAGTAGATGTAGCAGATTGACAGCCTCAGGTAGACAGGTCCTTACTCTCATTGAAATCCATGGGGCTTAAGTTAGGCATGACTAATTTGTACCATTGATTTTAGTGGGATGGAAGCATGATAAATTTAGTCTAGATCCATCCAATCCATCAAGACCAAAGACCCATGCACCATAGTCACAATAAGAACCTTTACTTCATGTTTTGGTTTGAGGATGCAGTGAATGGCAGGAACGTCCACAATTTGGCAGCATAACATTTCAATAAATTTGGTTATATAGGGGAATGTATACTACTACAGTGTGCTGCTCTAATCACTGGATATTTTATTGCAGATTGTACACATTGCATTTTGTTTTCAAGAATACATTAACACTTTTTCAGTTGATTCTGCCTGAAATGAAGCATTCCGGTCTACGGGTTACTGATACCTCATGTTCTGGGAATGTTGGAGGAAATTACTTGTCAAAATAGCATCTTGGCCCTTTTGCATTTCATATAAACAGTTTTTTACATTATGACAAAAGCATTATTGTTCAATAGGAACCTTTTTCAGGATGTACAAAATAAAACCTTCATTGCGAGTATAAGCAGCAGCTTTTTATTGCATACCATTGCAATTGTTTTGTAAGATTATTTAATGTCAATGCCATTTACTTTTTACAATGTACCAGACACATGAAAGAAACCGTGTGTGTGTGTGTGTGTGTGTGTGTGTGTGTGTGTGTGTGTGTGTGCCTGGTCTATCTTACAGATAAACCAATATTTCAGTATCACATTTGGATCTTTCAAAATGGCACTTCTCACTGCAGCATAAAATAAATCCACAGCAAAGACCTAAAACATATAATGTAATAAAGCCTTTCTCCATACAGTCAGATTATATATACTCTTAGCATCAGCCAAGGTCTTTCTAGGCAGAGAGAGAGAAGGAGAGAGACCCCTTAAATGCATCTAGCCATCAAGCCACATAGGAATATGCTAAATATTTTCAGAAATGGAAATAAATACCTCATATGAAGTCTGAGGATGCATATTGATGTGACGTGCTATCCGCTTTCATTGACTGGAGTGCAACTCTTCCAGAGCTAATTATGCCAGAGCAGCTTTCCCCAACTGAGCATTTCCTGTTGTGTTTGACTACAACTCCCATCATCCCAGCCAGCATGGCCAATGGTTGTAGATTAACAGCATTGACCAACACATCTGGAAGACACCCGGTTGGAGAACAGTGCACCAGAATACATGAGTGTAAATCCGTTGCACAACTTAGTATCTGCATAAAACTCCTTAAGATGTGATCCTAAGTTTACCGTGGTTTAGTGTTTCTGCATCAATTCTTGTGCTTTCCCCTCCCCTTTATTCTCCTTTTTTGTATGAATAAAGACAAGACCTAAAACATTCACTTTAGAATTAACAACAGTTCCCTATGATGTCTAGACTGTTGTTAGTCAAAACAAACCTCGAACAAAACGTAGTTTGCTATCTTGATTTGTTAATGAAGTATAGTTAGAAGAAACCATCATTTCCAGAGTTCAGATGTCATAAAGAAAAATGGTTACATAATAATTGCATAAGTAATCATCTATTTATGTAGTACCAACAGTACTTGGGCCAAGGCCTTTACAACCAAAAATTTAGTTATGTACACTTAAGTTTTATTGCAATTGGGATGAAGGCTTGTAGGAATTAAGACAGTGAATGTAGATACTGAGCTCAGAGTGAGAAGGGTAGTGCTGTCCCCCAAATGGGGAGGAAGGCTCGCTACCCCAGCAAGTTCCAATCAAACACACACGGCTGGAGAATTCCGCTTAATCTTTCACTCTCAATGTTGCAACATGGGTGCTATGGGGAATATGCAAATCAAAGCACACAGAACAAAGGAATCCCACATACATATATAGGCTGTGGTTACAAAAGGGTGTTAGTCTCTTCATTGGTCAGTGTCACTACATTCTAATAAACCTCATTGGTCAGTGCTGTGTTAGCAAGTTAGGTTCCAGTGTCAATAGCAAGTTAAGGCGCTTATATTCATGAGTCAGGTTACATTCGACGCCTCATTGGTTACAGGTTTTCTCTGTATATACTTACAACTGATAAGAAACTGTTGTAAGTATATACAGAGAGATGAATTGTTTTAGCAATAGAGTTTGGGACAGAGGTGAGAGATCAAAGGTTTGACAAGGGAAAGCCAGGGAGGACATTATGGGCTTTCTTATGCATATTTAACCAGAGAGTCATTCTCATTAAACTAAATAGGACTTATGTCTGACAAGACATGCATAGGATTGTGGCACATGGCAGCATTATAAAGACTTTGCAAAAGACTCCAGTAGCGCTAGTCTATTCTCACCCCTCTGCCCAAGCAACTTTCAACGAGGGCAGCCCCATTTTTAGGATGATTCACAAAGAGGCAGATGGTTTTCATTCATTCAGCCACCGAAACAGCAGAATGTTTCATCTCAGTTTACTGGCTGCATCCAGTTAATTACATTTATGACCAAACAAACATCCCCAGAAACATGCAAATAGATGGAACCATTTTAGATTCCAAATGGTTACAGGAGTGAGGAAATGCCTCTTGAGGGCAGTATTGGATCAGGCAGAAGAGTCTCATTCCTTTAGGATGAGCTCAGGTTACGTTGAAAAATGAATCGATACATTTATAATTCAAAAAGGCTGAGTGGCCGTGGAGCGTTGCTTCCTCTTGGCAGCTACCACACAGTGTTAATGTCATGCAGAATGTGAGAAAACTATAAAGCAAATTAACAGTGTCAGTTTATGAGCTCCATTTCAGCTCCGTGTCCGTTGTCCCAACATCTTCAGGCCAATTCCCGCTTAACATGACTGCCTTTAGCTGCATGCCTTGTCAAAAGACATGAGGAAAACATCAAAGAAGTGCCATAGTCTCGGTGACGTCCCCTTAAGACAGTGCTGAAGACCTTCTGCTAGATCATTTTGGCCAGGTGGAAGAACTTCAAACAGATTCCTGCTGCCGGTTTCTGCCACTCTCATAAATGCTCCTCTCCTTATCAATGAACCACAGCAGTTTGTGGCTGATCCCTTCTGGCAACCTGTCACTAGTCCTCTTTTCTAATATATATATGGCTGCCATAAAGAATGATTGAAAAAATTAATTGGAACAGTTAGGCAAATAATTTTCTGAGAATCCCACCCCCATTACGCACATACTAAAAAGGAGGGCAATTTTGTTCTTTGCCATTTTTTGTGGCATCCAACATATTTTGCCCACAATATCCTGGAATTATGCTCATGCCTGGCATCCAAAATAGGCATGGTAGGACATCTGCCAAGGGTCCACACTCCAGCAGGGGCCCACTGGCAAGAGCTCCCTGGAGTTGTTCCTTCTCTTTACCTTTGCATCTAGTTTATCCACCTGCCTCTTGCTCTGGCCCATGCAACAAAGGTGGTGAGAAAGACTAGCAGTAGATGGCTCTCACCTGTCAAGCAAGGAAGTGGTAGCAATGATGAGAAAAAGGAGCTGATGACAGTGGTGGTGAGAAGGTAGACTCACTGAAGGGGTCCACTGACTCTCAAAAACCTGAAACCAGAACGGATGATCCTATATCTGGGGCATTATGGGTGATAGAAAATGATGGCCAGGTTGTCAATACAGGAGATCTGCTGTTGTTCCTCTTTGCAGCAACAGCCAAGCCTCTGGCCAAAACACATATAAAAAAGAAAGAAGCTTTGCCACTACTACTGTTAATAAATAACTACTGCCCACCCAACCACGCCCGCTGACAAGGAAACTGTTGGAGAATCCTCCTGAGAACTTATTGGGCAAAATTACCCCTCCTAATTTGGAGTCTGTTTGTATTCATCCCTAGGGGAGCACATTGTGCTTCCATTTTAAAGGCTGCACTGGCTGCTGGTTAGTTTCTGGGCTCAATTTGAGATGCTGGGTCTTCGATGAGCTTCATCCCATATACCTGCTTCCCTCGGATTATCCTCGTAGCACTAAGCTTTCACCGTTGTTGTTGTTTTTGCTACCGGGCGACAGTGATACTTTGCATACCAGGAAGTGTATTTAAGGGGGGAAATGTAAAAAATCATTAAAAAAATCAACAGATGACCAAATTCAATTCAAATTTGGTATGCTTAAAGCTCTCCCTAACATCTATTACTGTGCCAATTTTGGTGTCTTTATCTTTAAAGCTTACGCAGATGTAAGCATTTCTTTAAAATCCTGCTCCTGCGCCCCAGCGGCGGCTCGGAAGATACGCTTAAAAAGTAGAGGCTAAATACGGCGAATCTTTTTGCTTTATTGCACAATTAAGGTAGGATGCACGGGAGTACTTCACAATCAAAGCAGATTATAAGGTGGAAAACTTCTGAGTCCTTTGCATGCAATTCGCAGTGATAGCACAGTATAACGCTGGTGTGATAAAGCTCCCTAGAGCCCTAAATTCTTATAGGGGACTGTCTTTCCATATACTGGACCTCCAGCTGTCACATCACAGATCTTCTGAAGATGCCTTTTGCCCCGTTTCATCGTTATCGAAGGCCAAGTTGAAGGTTATATAGTGCTAAGCCTTTTCTATGGTGGTACCAGGCCTGTTGACATCTTAGTGGTAGGCCTGTGAGGCTTTGTACTTTTTACCTCAGGGATGGGCAGTTTGTGGCCCTCCAGACATTGTTGGACTGCAACTCCAATCAGCCCTAGCTAGCACAGCCAAAAATAAGAGATGCTGGGAGTTGCACTCCAACGTGTGCACACACACAATATAACACTAGGTTTTTCTTTTGCTTTCTCAAGTACATGGGCCGGTCAAAGCAGGATCGTGCTCACTTGCTGTCTCTTCTCCCAAACACCCTGCATTCATGTCAGAACAGAATCTATGCACCTGCCATTCTCTTCGTGTGATTGAAAATCCTGAGAAAGCAGTGTTTGAACTTGCACAGAGAGCTCCATCACACCTATTTCCCCCCTTGATTTGCCTCCACATTTTTTACCTGTTTTGTAAGTGCGGCAAGTGTTCCTCCCTTTCACGATTGTCGTTGTACCGGTGAACTCTCTTTTCACTTGTTTGCTCTCCCTCTGCTATTGTGCTCACCCCGCCCCTTCTCCTTCCCCCTCCAGTTCACTGGTTCTTGTCATTGATGGGCATTGTGCTCAAGTGGCAGCCTCCCCGCTCGCTCATTGGAGCTCCTATGGGAATTAACCAAAATGCTTATAGCTCCCTCATTTTTTAAAGATAAAGAGATGAAATGTGAGAGCTTTTAAGTAGGGCTTTAGGCATGCCAAGTTTGAAACAGATTGGTTCATCCCTTGATTTTTAAAGGAATTTTTAATTCCCCCTTCCTCAAGTCATTCCTTCCCATTATCACACACACACCTCTCCAATTCTGCGCTTGGGTGCATTAAGGCAGAATCAGGTGTGTGTGTGTTTAATGGAGCTGATTTATTGCCCGGGCTTGATTCCCTTACTCAAGGGTAAATCCCATTGATTTCAGCTGCATTTACATCCAAGTCATACTAAAATCCGATGCATGCTTACCTTTGAGTAACCCCCTTTGAACAGAGAAAGACTTACTTCTGAGTAAACAGAAGTAGGACCTCAGAAGTAAGCATAGGATTACAGAGCACTTCTTTCCAGTTTTCTGTTTTAAACATTATTTATTTATTTATTTATTTATTACATTTATATACCGTCCCACAGCTGAAGCTCTCTGGGCGGTTTACAACAGTTAAAAATGGTAAACATTAAAAAGTATACAAAATTTTAAAAAACATCAGAAACATAAAAACAACAGTATAAAAACAACAGTAAAACTTCTGAGTGACCACACTATTAAAAGTCAGTTCTATATGTGTTTACTCAGAACTAAGGCCACAGCTAGACCTAAGGTTTATCCTGGGATCATCCAGGGTTCGCCCCTGCCTGAGCACTGGATCCCCTGTGTGTCACCTAGGTGAACAGGTTTGACCCCTGGACGATCCAGGGATAAACCTTAGGTCTAGCTATGGCCATACGTCTCTCTCCATATTTGGAAGAGGCTGAGTGGGGTGAGGGGTAGCTTTGATGTTGACAATTGTGGCTAACCAAAATGCTTACATCTGCGTAATTTTTAAAGTTGAAGACATGAAACTTGGCACAGTGATAGCTGTTGAGGAGGGCTTTAGCCATGCCAAGTTAAATCAGATCTGTTTATGCCTTGATTTTTTTTTAAAAAAATCCCCTTAAGCCATTCTCCTGATACTCCACTAATGCAAAATTCCACCTGTTTGCATTTGTGGAGGATCTGTTTCCATTTACCTTGATAATGCACAGCTGTGCATATCCATTTCATAAAAATAGAGATCTGCTGGGGTCCTCAGGGATGTGGGTTCCTCCTCCCTCACTCTGGCTTCGTTGTCTAGTGATTTACTGATTTAACGTTTCATTGGCTGGGCTCTGTTTCTGCAGGCAATGAAGGTGGGGTTGGAGCAGTAAAAAGTCCATTCACACACCCAACAAAGGAAAAACCAAGAGGACAGCAATGCATGGTGCATTAAATCAACTTGGGGAAAATAATCTTGATTTTCCCTGCACCGAAATAATACACAAAATGGAGGAAAAAAGGTGAGGTGGGTGCAAGACAGGGATGACGTTGTGTGATGTGGTGCTGGTGTGATGGAGCTCAGAGGGAGCCCTATCTATGCACATTTGTACACACGTAGGCACTGTTCCAGTTTTCTAGGGAACACATGGAGATCAAGAAGGTGGACACTAGGTGTGTGCTCCGCTTTATTATGGATCCCCGGATCCGGAGCAGGCCGATTCAGACCTCTGAAGCCTAGTTCCAGAGCAGATCAGGGGAGGTCCGGATTGGCCTGAAGTGGTTTGGACTGGTCCGAAGTGATTCGGAGCCAGGTAAGTGGGGAGAGGAGCTTACCTGGCTCCCCCGTCTGCTGCAGTCCGTGCGCGATGGTTGCAGAGCCTGGTAAGTTGGAAAGGGGGGTTAACTGGGGGGAGGGGAGCTTACCTGGCTCCGTCGTCCATCGTGGTCTGGGCGGCGGCTTCAACTAGTCCTGTTTCCAGCCTTAGGCCTGGGTGTCAACTGAAGCCGCCGCCTGGGCCGTGACGGATGACGGAGCCAGGTAAGTGGGGGAGGGGGGCTTACCTGGCTCCGTTGCTGTGGTCCATGCAGTGACTGCGGTGGAGCCAGGTAAGTGGGGAGGGGAGAGGGGGGCTTACCTGGCTCAGTCGTCTGCCACGGTCCATGCGGTGGTGGACAGCGGAGCCAGGTAAGGGGGGAGGGGTGCTTATTCAGCCCCCATTTTGTCCCACATTCCCCACTTACCTGCCTTGTGGAGGCAAGTAAGTGGGGAAAGAGGGGGGGGGGGGAATGGCATCTGAATATTGATCCGGATGTCCGGATCTCGCTCCGATCCGGAAGGTCTGGATTGGGATCTGAAGCGGTTAGGGGGCCTTGTTTACAGCCCTACTGGGCACCAAGTGCAATTCCACTCCCATCACCACCACCTTAGAAAGAATCAGAAAGGGGCTACTATTGCATTGAATTGGGAATTATAAGAGTGCTTGCTTTGTGGTCACAAATGATACATATGGCTGCAAAGTGTTGAGAGTTCTCTCTCCCCCTCTAGTGGCTAGTCCATGGAGTACCTAAACTGAAGAGCTTTCTCTGCTAACATGAGTTTTTTAAATGTAGAACTATACAGTGTTTTGTTCTTTTTCTTTTTCCCCAGAATGGTAGAAGAAACTGCTCTGTGGTTGCTTTAAGAATAGGAGAAGTATCTACACTGCTGCTTTATAACTGTATTGAAGTCCACGGAAAACTACTGGGGCCCATGACACATTTCATATACCGTTTCCAAACCACTTTCATGGTGTTATATCCTGCTTGGTGTAGATCTGGCCCTAGTTCAGCGATTCTCAAATATTTGTTAGGCCATATTAGCGGGTCTTGGAACATGATTTAACTACTGGATACAGTTACCACGCTGTGGCTGTTGGAGTAAGGAGGACCTGTGCAGCATTGCACACCCACCCACCTCGGTTGCTTCTGCTTGTGTACAGGCAGGAGTGACAGGACAGAATAAGGTTGAAGGAGAAAGAGAGAGACAGTGTGGTGCAGTGGTTAGAGAGTTAGACTGGGACTCAAGAAATCTGGGTTTTAGTCCCCACTTGGTCATGAAGCTTACGGGATGACGTTGGGCCAGTCACTGACTCTCAGCCTAACCTACCTCACAGGATTGTTGTGAGGGCAAAATGGAGTGGAAGAGAACGATGTAAGCCACCTTGGGCTCCTTGCAAGAGGGAAAATGGCGGGATATAAATGTAATGATAAATAAAAATAAATGTATTTTTTTAAATATGGTAAGCAGTGTATAAATAATATAAAGCAAGGATACACTAGGATTCCCTGAGTAGTTTGCATTATAGCTGACAGGTGTGGAGGAATGCCTGCTGCGTTGCCACCGGCCAGAATGCACAGTCCTATCCCTGTCATCTAAATGACTAGGATTCCAGGAGGCAACGTTAGATGAGAAGTCCTTCAATTCTGTGGGCTAGGGCGACAGCAGGTTATGCTGAGAGAGGGTGATTGGCCTAAGGCCAGTGAGATTTGTGGTTTAGTGAGGATTTGAACCCAGGTCTCCATAATCCAAGTCTAACACTATACTGCACTGTTTTTTCTAATATACAGTTGTGGCTGGATGTGCTCCTAAGAGTAAGCATTGACACCGGATTTGGTAAACTAATATATATCCCTATAGTTCCCAAAGCATGCTTCCACTTTTATTTTTTGTCAGTACAATTGTGCATGAAATGCAGTTCTTAGGGTTGCATATGAAAATGCTCTAAAGGTGATGTTACTGCAGCATGAGTTTTGGACACGCATAGCTGGAATTCCGGGAAGCGGAACCTTCAAGGAAGTGTGTGTAAATAACGCGCTTATTAGGTTGCCCATTTGCAAGCAGCGGGTTCTCCAGCAGCCTTGTGGAGAGGGAAAGAAGCACAGAGACAGACAAAAATGGCAAAGGTTTGTGGGGGGGGGGGGGAGTGGAGAGAGAAAACAGCAGCAACAGTAGTAGTCTTGTAAAAGGATTCAGGCTCACCATGGAAACGGCTGCGGCGGCAGCAGCAAACAGGCCCGCTGGAGGGTGCAGAGAGACTGGCGCTTGAGAAAAGTGGGCAGCAGCAACAGCAGGCGCTTTCCTCCCCAAGGCAGTTCCTGGAGATGGAGAATGGGAAAGGGGATCTGGAACCACTGGCAGCCCGGCTGAGCAAGTCCGGTTCCCATCCTCATCATCCCAGACCGACCCAGCCTATCGCTCCGATGGAGAACATCAAAGAATTTCAGGTGAAGATGTTTGTTTTGGTCCTTAGCTTAGACGCCTTTTCTGGGGGGCGGGGAGAAAGAAGCCGCTCTTCTCCTTCCCCATTCAGAGGGACCCTGGAGCAAAGGCGGAGGTGACACCCAGAGCCTTGTTCTGCACCTGATCTCCTAGTAGCGTGACCAGCCAGGGCTCCTGGATCTTTAATAGGCGTGGAAAAGAGGGGAAATGGATAAATGCAGCTTCTCATACCTGCATGGCAATTAGAAACCCCCCCCCCCCAAAATGTTTTTCCAGGTACTTCTTGTCATTTAGGAGTGAAAAGCTGTACCCATAGAAATCCCCTCTACTATGTATCTTTTGGTTTGGTTTCCCCCCCCCTCCCCAATGTTGTTTGGATAAAGAATAATAAAATCACACAAAAGAAATAGGCCTGGAACTATTTGTTTTGATCATTTCAACCGATCAACTGTATTGTGAGTTCAGTATTGTGATAAGTCCACTCCAGAACAACTTGTGAGAAAAGCAATGTCTTTTAGCAATGTACTAAGTGATCCGTTCTACATGCCTCTTTCAAAGGCACGTGAGCTCTGACATTCTCTTCATCTGGTCATTCTATTCCCCAAAGTATAACTTCACTGCTCTCAAAGCAGTGACTCGTGCTTCCTGATTACCTGTAGATGCTGCTTGAGCTTTGATACACAAGTAACTTTGGGGGATTAAAGTTCAGTGCATTTATTCTTTTCTTAGAGTTATGTCTGACCTTTCCTCCACAGAGCTTAAGGCAGTGGACATATTTCTTTCCCTCTTTTTTTATCCTCACTATAAATCTGTGAGGGAGGTCTTGAAAGAGAGAAACTCACCCAAAGTCACCTAGTGAATTTCATGGCCAAGTGGGGTTTTGAACCTGGGTCTCCCCAGTTCTGGTCCAAAACGCTAACCACTACTTTTGTTTCTAAAATGAGAGGTGCCAGGACCTGATCTTGCCCGTACATCACACATTAGGACCCAGAAGCCTTCTTACGTAACTCCATTTAACAGGAGGTAGCTTTGGTTACTTAGCAGTAAAGGAGTATTTTAATTATTATTTTGCAGCCAAAGAGTTGAGATCTGGCGAGTCTTGATTTGGTAAACTAGTTTGGTTTCCCCCTCTTGGAAAACGTGGAACCCCAAACAATGAGCTGATTAGATTTTCATTCATCCTTGACACATCTGTAAAAAAAACACTGTGTAAAATCAAAGTGTAAGAAGCACTGTCCTAGTAATAAGTAAACAGAGCTTACAGAACTCCGTTGGATAAATCAAGATTTAAAATAATATCTCGATAAGTCACCCTGATAGAAAGTCACAATGCTTCCCAAAATGCAAAGTGGGATTACTTCTCAAGAGTTTGTAGCAAGGAACAGAAGAGATAATGCAACAAAGTGTAATATATGTAAGCTTCAACTTCTCTCTCTGTGTGTGTGTGTTTGCCTTCCACCAGGAACACCACCCAGATCATCTCTCTGGAAATGAGGTCAGATGATGGAAAAGCTGTACTGACCTCGCTCCCAATGAAAATGTCAGGGTAATTCCCTGACTTTTTCAATGCGCACTTTGCAGGAAAGCCCCGTGATGGCTGCAAAGCTGCGTCTGCATCATATAACTGACACAGCGCAGATTTGCAGCCACAGGGCTTTCCCTGCATATAAACTGCCCCAGGGTGAACAAACGGGCATTTTGCATGGAACTGCTCTAAGAGGCAAAGGAGGGGTAATATGTGGGTTTTGAGCTGGGTTTTGTGGCTTGTTTGAAGATATTTCTCTCTTTGGGTTTTTGTTTCTCTCTCTGTCTTTCTTTGGTTAGGCCACCTGACTCAGCCGTCTATTTTCTGGCTTTTTTCAAACTCTCTTTCCTCTGTCTAAACTGCCTTCTTTGTATTTTGGGGTAGAGCTTTAGCTGGTGGATGACTTGATCCAGCCTATTGCTATAAACACTTGTGGGTGGGTCACACCCAAAATTGGGGATGATCAGCTCTATAGAAAGGCTCTATTTCCTGAGAGTGAGCAAACAGGAGAGTTTTGCACTGGGCTGCTCTAAGAAGCAAACGGGGTGCATTTGGGCTGGATTCTGTGGGTTCTTTTAACATTCTCTCTCTCTCTCTCTCTCTCTCTCTCTCTCTCTCTCTCTGCTTAGGCTGCTGGGTCACCTGATCTGGCCTTCTACTTTGTGGCTCTCCCTTCAAACTGCTAGACTTTATCAAGTAACTCAGAAGCAAATAGAGGGTGCACATTATTTGCATTCAAGGAACAGCTTCTTGCTAAATTCAGAGCCCATTTTCTTTGACTCTGGTCCAATAGCACACTAGTTAAAGTTTGAATGTTGACCACTCTGATTAAAAACGACAAGCATGGATTCTGAAGGCAAAGTTGTAGGGCCCCTTCGAACATTAGAAGGAGGGGCTATATGGTTGGTAAATTGTGTGTAAAATTGTATAAGAAAACACATAGACATATAGAAGCAGAGGTGTGAGAAGGGGTACATTACTGTAGTGTAGTGGTTAGAATACTGGATTTTGACCAGGGAATCTCTAATTGGCTGTGAAACTCATTTATACTTCTTACTGAAACCCCAGAATGGATTCACCGCCCCACTGACATTGGAGCCACCAGCCTTCACTGCTTCCAGCCTAAAGTACCACACAACATTTTTGCAAGGATAAAATACAATAAACTCCCTGGAGAAAAGGCAGGCAGCATAGAGTTGTGGGTAATATCTGAAACAAGAAAATTGCCTTTGAGCCTCCCTTATACTACCTATGTCAACCTTTGAGCACTTGTAATAGAAGGGGGCATCCTGGCCAAATAGTTGGGAATGTGAGTGGAAAACCTAAGTGAAGCAACAACCGCTTTGAACTTCTCACATGAAACTGTTCAGAGTGAGAACCAGGAAATCCTCAGTTTAAATCCCACCACTTATATTCAGTTCGTTAAATGGCCATAGGCAAGACACCAGTCCCAGCTTCATCTGTAATCTGGAGATAATAAAAAAATGCCTACCTTATACAGGTGTTGTAGGGAAGATCATGTCTAAATACAGGTATTCTAATGTGTGCACCCATGCCTGAAATAAAGCACTTTGGAGTAGACCGAGAGATGAGCTGAAACCCCTGTCCTCTTTGTTGCCTTTCCTAGGGAAGAAGATGAACCCATTTCAGTCCCTTTTCCATCGTGACTCTTTTCTTGTCACACAGGTCAGAATTGCTGGCCAGTGAGAGCAGCATGAACCTCTTCTATAATGCATAAGAACATAGTTTGTGACTCGGGCTAAGTTCAGCAGCTGTGCTCAAGTTATTCTGAAATATTAAATACGTTACTAAAGTACACATGATAGGGCATCAACGTGCAAGTATTCAAATAAGAAAACCTACCCCCCTTTTTTAACCTCAGAAGGGGCTTGAGTACTCCAATGAAATTAGTTGGTATTTGCTTCCCCCACCCTCCACTAGATATGTTCAAGATCATTTGCCCAGAGAGGAGATATATCTGCTCAAGTTAGCCACAACAAATTTGTGTGCATGAGACAGGGAGTTAGACTACTGAACTATGTGGACTGAGCCAGCGGTTCTCAACCTGTGGGTCGGGACCCCTTTGGGGGTCGAATGACCCTTTCACAGGGGTCGCCTAAGACCATCGGAAAACACATATTTCCGATGGTCTTAGGAAACTGTATTGACTGAACTATGTCATGTATCATCTTTTGTATTATTAAAGCTATTGTTATGTATTATTTTCATTAGCAAACCATCCCATGACAATGGATCGTGTAGAGAAGAACGAAAATAATTTTATGGTTGGGGGTCACCACAACATGAGGAACTGTATTAAAGGGTCGCGGCATTAGGAAGGTTGAGAACCACTGGCTGAGCTATGTGGATACTCAAATCCCAAATCTTCTTTTAGGCATGGAAGGGAACACAGGTAGATAACATGTCCCTGTGATTAACATAGGGTTATATTGAGTCAGACCCTTAGTCCATCTAGATCAGTACTGTCGACTCTTCAGGGTTTCAGGCAGGAAATTTTTCCAGCCCTACCTGGAGATGCCAGGGACTAAACCTGGAATCTTCTGCATGTAAAACATGTGCTCTACCACTTGTCAGAAAGAAGTCTCTGGGTTGGCTTGGGCCATAGCTAGACCTAAGGTTTATCCCTGGATCATCCAGGGGTCAAACCTGTTCATCTAAGTGACACACAGGGGATCCAGTGTTCAGGCAGGGGCGAACCCTGGATGATCTCAGGATAAAGCTTAGGTCTAGCTGTGGCCTTGGACTGATATAAATACTAGGACCTGAGGCTTCTGTTCTTGCCTGGTCAACACAGTAGCAATACCTTCTACCTTTTGCTTTCTGGGCTCCAGTTTCCCAAATGAGCTCCGGGTCTAGATTGGGGTATGGTGACTTATGGCCTTAGCAAATATCATGGCTTGGTAATAAAGTTAACAAACATAAGATGGCAAACAACAGAGCCCCAATTTATGGAGGAATGGAAACTTTGTATTGAATACTGGGAAGAAATAAGCATGGTGTAGAAATTAATATATATTCGTGTTTTGCTACTTTTTAAATCAATTGTGTTGGAAGATATATAAAACCTGATCTCATGTACTTCTTAATCTATTTAGTCTATTTGATATTTAACTCATTCTTGGATTTTTATGTCTGGTGTTATGAGATATTTAATCTATTTGATACTAAACTCATTCCTAGATGTTTTTATGTGGTGTTATGCTGGATATTTTGCTGAGTAGCTAATATAATTGAATGTGTATATTGATTGTGTTGTATAATGATGTGTTTTATGTATTAATAAAAGTTTATTTTTTAAAAAGCTAACAAACACAGTGAAGACTCTCAAACAGCTTAATCTATGATTTTGGGCCCAAGGGCACATTTGGTAATTTGATAAACTGTTTGGGGCACCAGCACAAAATGGCTGCTATAGACTGTGTGGCTAGTCACAAATGACAAATAAACTGCCCAAAAGACTGAGTAGAAGACAGAGATGGGATGTGAGCCCCAACACACTAAACAATTATAATTTGAACCCACAATTTCCAGAGCCAACAGAAACCTATTTCACAGAAGGCAAACTCTGTCTGTCTCCTTCAATCCCTCTGCCACCCAACTGTCTCTTTTTCTCTTCCTCAGCACCCATAGACACTCACTTTCACAACCACATGCAAGCACCCATTATGCATGCATACATACGCGTCCCTCCCTTCTCATTGCAAGCACATGAAAAATCACTCTTTTTAGGATCCCTCCAAAATCCCCCCTCAACCCTCTCTCTCTCTCTCTCTCTCTCACACACACACACACACACACACACACACACACACACACACATGCAGTTCCATTCATTTAGACATTCAACCCTTCAGGTTGCTCCTGGCTGGCTCCCTCAACCCCTGCTGACTCCCTGCTGCTCTCTCTGCCCCTCTCCCCCTCCAAGTTGTCTTACCACTGCCCTCCCCTCACCCAGTTTACCAGAGAGAAGTGACAGGAATCCCATTTTATTCTCCCCCTTCTTTTTCTCGGTGAGTGGGCACAGTGCAAAGGAAAGCAGGCCGCCTGCTCTCTGAGCCTAACATGTGGCCCACAGGCATTCATGGGAAATAAAGATGGCACTGGCTGGAAGCCCCCACTTTGCTTTAAAGTGATCCCACCTGCCAGTAAGAAAATGAAGACGTGGGAAGGGGAGGGCTCTTCAGCAGGCGGCAAGAAAAGTGTCTAAGTGTGCATCCTGTTGAGCACCTCATTGCCTACTCTGACCTAATCCCTATTTTTAAAGAAAAGAGAACAATGTTAATTTTATCATGAAAGCCCATCATAGCCCACCCATCAGGACTAGTAGCCATTGATAGTGTTCTCCTTCAGAAATTTGTCTAACCCCCTTTTAAAGTCATCATAGGCATGCACAGCGCATTTCATTAGGGTGTGCACCCAGGGATTTTATTTTTTTTAAAGGCGAACATTTATTGAATACTCAATCATAACGGACAATATTTGTATCCATTTATTTATTAAACACTATAGGCACTTATGCTTTACTCTGCATTTGGCTTGCCTGAGCATGGGAGGGCTGTTGCAATTGAGGGGGTGGAATGAGGAGATATTCCTCAAACCCCAGCATTGGTGGGGCATTGTGGTGACATTGGCCAGAGGAGGGACTTGCAAGGCGATATTAGCCTTTGGTGGCCCTCCTCCTGGCCTCTTTGAAGTGCGGCTCTCAGCAGAGACGCTCCCAGCAGAGTGATTCCTTTTTGCTCCTGCTGCCAAGACCAACAGTGCTCTCTCAGAGGCAGCGATTCTTCAGCATGGTGACAGAACAGCCAAAGGGCAGCCAGAGGACCATTTCCGCTGTGTCTGGACCCCCTCTAGACCCCTACTCAAAGACCTCCTCAATTCAGTGCTTATTGCTTGAGACATTAGGGTGTGCCTGGGCATATCCGGCACACCCCTTGCGCATGCCTATGAAAATCATCCAAATTGGTGGCCATCACTACATCTTCTTGTAGCAAATTCCATAGTTTAACTGTGTACTGTGTGAAGAAGTATTTCCTTTTTGTGTCCTGAATCCCCCACCAATCAGCTTCATAAGATGACCCTGAGTTCTAGTATTTTGAGAGAGGGAGAAAAATGTTTCCCTATCCACATTCTCCGCACCATGCATAAATTTGTGCGCCTCTGTCATGTCTCCCCTTAACCTCCTATTTTCCAAGCTAAACAATCCCAGCTGTTGCAACCGTCCCTCATAGGGGAGATGCTCCAGCTCCTTGATCATTTTAATTGTCCTTTTCTGCACTCTACAATGTCTTTTCTAAGTGTAGTTGCACCATAGATTTGTATAAAGGCAGTATGACATTGGCAGTTTTATTCTTAATTCCTTTTCTAATTATGCCTAACGTGCAGTTTGCCTTTTTTACAGCAGCTGCACACTGGGTTGACATTTTCATCGAGCTGTCCACCACAACTCCAAAATGTCTTTCTTGGTTGGTAGCCATCAGCTCAAATTATATTAGATTATTTTTGAAGTTGGGATTTTTTGCCCCAACGTGCATTTGTTTACATTTGTTTACGTTGTACTGCATCTGCCATTTGTATGCCTGCTCTGCCAGCTTGGAGAAAGCCCTTTCAAGCTCCTCACAATCGCCTTTTGTTTTAACTACCTTACATAATTTGGTGTCATCAGCAAACATGGCTACTTCACTGCTCACTCCTAATTTATTTATTTATTTATTTATTACATTTCTATACCGCCCAATAGCCGGAGCTATTTCAAAATTTCAAATCATTTATGAACAAGTTGAAAAGAATTGGCCCCAATACAGATCCCTGTGGGACCCAACTCTTTACTTCACTCCATTAGGAGAATTTACCTTTTATTCCTACTCAGTGCTTTCTGTTCTTAACTAGTTATTGATCCATAAGAGTATTGCCCCTCTTGCTTCACCATGCTTTTTTAATGGTTTTTTATGAGGCTGCAATTACTTCCTAAGAGAAAAGACCCCCCAAAAGGCTTAATACACCCAGAGGGGTTAACATACCCACATAGTGAGTATTGCTGTGACTGCATTCTACTAAAAGGTGGGAGCAGGTGAGTTTCTCAGAAATGAATGGGCAGAATACTGGCTGTACATGTTGCCTCATATCTTGGGTTTTACAAGGGCTAGAGACTTGCTTTTTTTTTTTTTTTTTAAAGCTGGGAATCTAGAGATAATGGCTCATCCCCAGGAAGTCACTTGCCCCTTCCTGTGGATGCACTTGAGCATGGTTGAAATTTGGAATGGCGATTATTTATTTATTTATTTATTTATTTATTTTATTACATTTATATACCGCCCCACAGCTGAAGCTCTCTGGGCGGTTTACAACATTAAAAATAGTAAACATTAAAAGTATACAATTTAAAACAAAAAAACCCCATAAAAACAGTATAAAAACAGTATCCATTTAAAAACAACAATTGTGGGGTCCATTAAAAACAAACTTAACGTTGTTAAATGCTGTTAAAATGCTGTTAAAAATGCCTGGGAGAAGAGAAAAGTCTTGACCTGGCGCCGAAAAGATAACAATGTTGGCGCCAGGCGAGCCTCATCGGGGAGATCATTCCACAGTCGGGGGGCCACCACTGAAAAGGCCCTCTCCCTTGTTGCCATCCTCCGAGCTTCCCTTGGAGTAGGCACTCGGAGGAGGACCTTAGATGTTGAGCGCAGTGTACGGGTAGGTTCATGTCGGGAGAGGCGTTCCATCAGGTATTGTGGTCCCAAGCCATGTAGGGCTTTATAGGTTAAGACCAGCACCTTGAATTGGGCTCGGAAACATATAGGCAGCCAATGCAAGCGGGCCAGAATTGGTGTTACATGCTCAAATCTCCCTGTTCCAGCTATCAATCTGGCCGCTGCATTTTGCACAAGCTGCAGCTTCCGGATTGTCTTCAAAGGCTGCCCCATGTAGAGGGAATTGCAGTAATCAAATTTGGAAGTTACCAGAGTATGGACAACTGAAGCTAGGTTATCCCTGTCCAGATAGGGGTGTAGCTGGGCCACCAACCGAAGTTGGTAGAAAGCACTCCGTGCCACAGAGGCCACCTGAGCCTCAAGTGACAAAGATGGTTCTAGGAGAACCCCCAAGCTACGAACCTGCTCCTTCAGGGGGAGTGCAACCCCATCCAGAACCGGTTGAACACCCCCCATCCGATCAGAGGAACCACCCACCAGCAGCATCTCAGTCTTGTCTGGATTGAGCTTCAGTTTATTAGCCCTCATCCAGTCCATTGTCGCAGCCAAGCACCGGTTCAGCACATCCACAGCCACACCTGATGAGGATGAAAAGGAGCAGTAGAGCTGCGTGTCGTCAGCGTACTGATGACAGCGCATTCCAAAACTCCGGATGACCGCACCCAACAGTTTCATGTACATGTTAGCATGGGGGACAAGACCGACCCCTGTGGAACCCCATACTGGAGAGTCCATGGGGCTGAGCAATGTCCCCCAAGCACCACCTTCTGGAGCCGACCCGTCAAGTAGGAGCAGAACCACTGCAATGCAGTGCCCCCCACTCCCAACTCAGCCGGACGTTCCAGAAGGATACCATGGTCGATGGTATCGAAAGCCGCTGAGAGATCAAGGAGAATCAACAGAGTCACACTCCCCCTGTCTTTCTCCTGACATAGGTCATCATATAGGGCGACCAAGGCTGTTTCCGTGCCTTGTTTATTTATAAATAAATATTTATTTATTTATTTATTTATTAACATTTATATACCTCCCCATAGCCTAAGCTCTCGGGGAGGTTTACAAACTGATAAGGTGACAGTTCCCTTTTCCTTATGTTCTCTTCCAGCACTTTCCCAGCTTTTATGAGTGAAAGCAGCGGCTTTCCCATACCAACATTAACAGCCCAATCCAATGCATGTTTATGGGGGTGTCAGTGTTGGAGGCATTAACCCAGAAAAAGCCAGTGTACATAAGCACTGAATCTTCTCTTGTGATTCTGGGTGTTGTGATTCCATGCCCTTCTGCTGAGATGTGAGACGATAAAGAGGTCTGCAGTGCAATCTACAAAGCTTTATTCAGTAAACAGACATCTCTTCACACCTGAAGGGAGTGTGAACGCTACCTCTAACCTTAACTAGCCTAACAAAGCAAGACAGTTGCTTGTCAACTAAATGGACAGTTTTCCCCATGCCTGACAGTCTTTCACCAAACTCTTCCTTCAGGGAGGGTCTTCAAGCAGTAACCTCTGGCAAGTGGCTAGCCTAGCGGACCGCCTCCCACTTCCTTTCAGCTCTGCCCACTTAACCCTGGGACTCTGGGATCTGTCAGTTCCAATGCTCCCTCTCCCTCTGACAAAGACTGAGTTCCCAGTGGTGGGAAGGATGATCTCTGAGCCTGGGCCTCCTGTTCGATAAGTTCTTGGGAAGATTCCTCCTTGACTCCTGGAGAGTTTTGGAGAATTTCCTTTCCCACTCCCTGTCTTGGCTGGTCTTCTTCAGCCTCTGAGTCTGATTTGGGATGCACTCCAGGGAGACCAGGCCTGATCCTAACACTGGGACTCCGAGGGATTGTCCTTACAAGTAAGCCCCTCCACCCCCTCTTCCCAGATGGGTGATGTTCCTATGTACCCTCCTCCACATCTCACCTCACCTGTGGGCTGAAAAACAACTCAAGGTGCTATGCCGAGTGGAACAGGATGTCAATGTTTTGCATCTTCACAGTCAGCGAGGGAGCCCATCATATGGCTGCCAGTTTGTTTTACGAGGCAGGTGCTCCTGCAGCTACCAAGCTGAGGGCCTAACAGGCCCTTACACTGGCTGGCTGGACCTGCCAAAAAGCTGTCCTCACCATCCCTTTCAGGTCCACATTCAACCATTGGCATTGCAGCAAGTGTCAACTGAGCTGGATGGAATCCCACTGTGAGTTTAATTTATTGACCTCCCCTGGCTGGGCCTCACCCTCCTGTGTTACGGAGAACCAGAGAATAGAGATAGAGATGCGTGTGCAGCATGAGGTACTATGTTTCTGCTCTCAGAATGGAATGACTTTGATATGGAGGAGCCTGGTCATGCTGCCGCCTGCTGCTACCTCTTTGCCTAAGACACTGGTTAAACTAGAAGGTATCCCCCATCCCATGTTTGAATTTACTGCCCTTCTGTCCTGCCTTGAGCTTTGCCCATGTGGCTGGAAACTGAATGTAGAGGTAGATAGAGTAGTCACAGCACTGCAGCTCTGTTGCGGATCTCAGAATGAAATCATTACTAGATTTTGGGGTGGGGGAGCAGTTGCACCCCCCTTTCCTCTATGTGCAGATGCCCATGGTGGTGAGTCTGTGTGACAGGGATGTAATGAAGGGACTAAAGCTCGCTGGAACATCTCTGCTTACCTTTCCATTGGTTCTAATTGCGTAAGGAGAAGAATGCCTGCATAGGGCCATAGTTCTGTCCCTCATTGCCTTGGAAAGCATTGGGCAGTACAAGTTGTTGTGGAGTGCAGGTGGCTGAGCCCAGTGCCAACTGATATTAAATGGTCAGTGGAACCAAATTTGTCATAGTCTCTCTGGTGGAAATTGGTATGAGATGGCTGTGCGGTGTAGAAGAACCAGTGTGGTGTAGTGGCTAGAGTGTTGGACTGGGAGTCGGGAGATCTGGGTTCTAGTCCCACTCGGCCATGGAAACCCACTGGGTGACTATGGGCCAGTTACAGACTCTCAGCCCAACCTACTTTACAGGGTTGTTGTTGTGAGGATAAAATGGAGAGCAGCAGGAGGATTATGTAGACCACCTGGGGTTCCTTTGAGGAGAAAAAAAAGGCAGTATATAAATGTAATAAAAATAAAATAACCTTCCTTTGAAGTTGCAAAGACAAGCTGGTTAAAATGGCAGACTAAAATTGCATTTCGTGGCAATTCCGGAGAGGACTACAGTACAGTGTTAATGAGACGTGAAAGCAGAGAAAGTCAGTTTGCGCTCTTGAACAAAGCAAGCAAAGTTAAACTGACGGAGTGGTATATCAATAACAAGGTCATTAAAAACAAAAATAAGCTCAAGCATTTAATTAGTAATATAAACCAAAGAGTTCCAGGTGGCTAGTAGTGCTGTAAATCCCTCTTTACACGATGAAATGTGTTAGCATCGTGGACAAAGACAATGTTGTTTTAGTGTTTATCACATTTGTCTCCCACCCTTCCTCCAAGGACCTAATGTGGTTTCCTTCATTTTATTCTCATAAAGAGTCCATGAACTAAGGCTGAGAGATGGAGATTTTTTTCAAGGTTGCACAGTAAGCAGGTTAAGAGCTTTATCACACCAGCGTTATACTGAGCAATCACTGCGAATTGCATGCAAAGGACTCCGAAGTTTTCCAGTTTATAATCTGCTTTTATTGTGAAGTACTCCCATGCATCCTGCTTTGATTGTGCTTCAAAGGCAAAAGCCTCGCTGTATTTTGATACTAGTTTTCGAGCGTATCATCCGAGCGGCCACTGGGGTGTAGGAGCAGGATTTGAAGAAAAAATAATCAAATGCTTGCATCTGCGTAAGCTTTAAAGATAAAGACATCAAAATTGGCACAGTAATAGATATTAAGGAGAGCTTTAAGCGTACCAAATTTGAATTGGATTGAGTCATCCATTGATTTTTTAATGATTATTTTACATTTCCCCCCTTAAACCCATTTCCTTGAGGGGATGTACACTAGTCTAGTTAGAATGTGTCTTACCGGTTTAAAGTGTGTGTTTTGTAGTATTATGCCACATGATATTCAGGTTTTGATGTTTTATTGAGGTCTTTTCTGCTGTTTTTATTTTGAACTTTTCTGAAATAGCTCATTGTATTTGTTATGATGTGGCTGATTTCACCATATTAATTAGCTTTCCTTTACTTCTTAATTAGCTAATCACATTCCGAGGGGGGGCCTGTTTATTTAATTTCCACGCCCAAAGTTGGATCCATTTTTTTCTGTGAAGCCTTGGACTTCAACTCCCATCAGCCCTACCTAGCAGAGCCAATGGTGAGGAATGCTGGGATTTGTGGTCCAAAAGATCAGGAAGGCACCAGGTTGGGGGAAGGCTGGTCTAAAGTGAAAGTAATACAATCCCGCCCAAACTGTTTGAATTCTAAACACGGGCAATTGAAGCAGAGAGAAGAGGAAGTGGGAGGGGAAATTTGCAGATGGGGAAGTAGAAGGAACAGATGTATTTTCTTAGTGCGCCAAAAGGAATGCATTCCCACAGAAAGAGAAAACGTAAGTAAACGTTTTAAAACCAGCTACGTTTAAATCGTTCAAGAATAAAATGTTCAATGCCTGTGAAAACAATGTTTCATATACTAGTGTAGATCCCTTCCTGGTATGCAAAGGATCTAGCCGCCGGGTAGCAGCAGCAACAACAACAACGCCGACAGCTTAGTGCTGTAGGGGGATAATTCGAGGAAACAGGTACGTGGGATGAAGCTATAAGAGTGCAGTCTTATGCATATTTAGATTTAAAAGGTCGTATAATTCCCATCCATGCTTGCTAGGGAATGCTGGGAATTGTAGGAACATTTCTGTCTGAACATGCATAGGAGTGCATCCAAAGCTGTAATCCTAGGAATAGTTACTTGGGAATAAGCCCCATTGAATACAGTTGGATTTACTCCTGAGTAAACCTGCACGGGATTGTACTGCATATATATTTTTAAAGGTTATCCTAAAATAAGCTGCATAAAGTCAAACAATAAAAAAAATAAAAGGCAAAGAAAAACACACACACAAATGAACACTTTTAATTCATATGAATTCCATTTATATATGGGTTTGGAAAGATTTGCTTGAATATAGAGAAGGAAAAGCTGTCGACTTTTGTATTGATAAGAGTTGTCTTTAGGTGATAGAGACAGAAATTCTTACCTCTTTTTTCAGTAGACAGTATATCGAATAGAACAGCCTGCTGTATATTTAGGGTGACTCTATCAAAAGGAGGAAAGGGCTCCTGTATCTTTAACAGTTGCATAGAAAAGAGAATTTCAGCAGGTGTCATTTGTATAGATGAAGAACGTGGTGAAATTCCCTCTTCATCACAACAGTTAAAGTGCAGGAGCTAGACTAGAGTGACCAGATTTAAAAGAGGGCAGGGCACCTGCAGCTTTAACTGTTGTGATGAAGAGGAAATTTCTCCAGGTTCTCCATAGATACAAATGACACCTGCTGAAATTTCCTTTTCAGTACACCTGTTAAAGATACAGGAGCCCTGTCTTCCTTTTCATATGGTCACCCTACTTTAAGCCTTTGGCTTCACCTCTTAGGTCCACTTCAGGCACTTTTGGCCACCATGCAATCATCACCCATGAGAGACCAAAGGGCCACCAGCATGTGTTCAAGAAAACTGAGATCATATAGAGCAGCCAATAGTATGACAGCAACCAGTAGCAACCAATGTGGCTCCACAAAAAGCTTAGAGATGACCTGAAAACAAACAAAAAAAGGATAAATATAGGAAGTGGAAGGAAGGCCAGGCGACAAAAGAAGAGTAATGACAGGTAGTACAGAAGTGCCGAAATGGCATCAGGAAAGCTAAAGCTAAGAATGAGCTGAGACTAGCAAGGGATGCATTACAAATACATCATATATAATTGTCAATAAACAGTAAAACGTCCCAGGAGGGCCTTGTCTTTTGGGATTATGTGGCTCTGTAAAGTGCCAGGAACATATACGGCACCATTTAAATACCTCCGGGAAAAAGCCAATAGATTACTGAGAGGGAGGAAATCCTCTAGCCTCTCATCCCAACACTGAGATTGACCAGCCACATCACAATGCAAGAGCTTTAATCAGGGTTGACATCTGGATCTGGTATTGGGTTACCGTATGAAAAGGAGGACAGGGCTCCTGTATCTTTAACAGTGGTATTGAAAAGGAAATTTCAGCAGGTGTCATTTGTATATATGGGGAACCTGGGGAAATTTCCTCTTCATCACAGCAGTTAAAACTGCAGGTGCCTTGCCCTCTTTTAAATTTGGTCACTCTAGCATAGCTCCTGCATCTTTAACTGTTGTGATGAAGAGGGAATTTCACCAGGTTCTCCATATATACAAATGACACCTGCTGGAATTCCCTTTTCAATACAACTGTTAAAGATACAGGAGCCCTGTCCTCCTTTTCATATGGTCACCCTCCTTAAAGTGTGTGTGTGTGTGGGGGGGAGTATGTTTGATGAGAGATATCCTTAAGATCATCCTTGAGAGAGGTCTTCCCTCGTTGGCTGCTGAGCACCTTGTTGTTTTCATTTAATTATTTTCCTTGGGCCTGGGCAAGTCCTGCCATGGTTGACATTCCCAAGTGAGCTCTCCAACTGCCTCCCAGGAACCACACTGACGAGCCAACAATTCCCCCCCTGTTGAGCCCTTCTAAATACAACACTCCCCACCTCTAGAAACTCTCTCCCTCCACATCCACTAGCTAAAATCCCTGTTTATCAGTTAATAGTGCACACCAATTGTTCCTAAATGTGGGCAGTGGAAAGTCTGCAATGCTGCTGTCTTGCGGGGCAGAGATCAGTTTAATGAGATCAGTTCTGTTCTTGGCAACCTGCATTTTGCACTCCCCTTAAATTACATGGGTGTATTATTACCTGTAACTGATGTTTGCTTTAGTTGAGCTCTAAAATGTAGCTTAGATATGTTGCCCCTTCTTCCCTTGCTAGCTGTGTTCTTGTTTTCTGTAGGTTTGCTTCAAGTTCTCTTATTCTCCTGTATTTGATCAATCTCTTATTATTATCAGGTGCCAATTGAGAAGCTGACATTAATATAAGACCAGTGGCGTAGGGAAAAACATCTTATAGGTACTGTTAGCTTTGGTCTTGTGGCCTCACTTTCCCCTCCTCCTAAGGCTATAATGTTTTTAGCACTATTTCCCCGTCTCTGTCTCTTAATTAAAGAAACAGACAATATAGCTCCCATAGGGTGACCATATGAAAAGGAGGACAAGGCTCCTGTATCTTTAACAGTTGCATACAAAAGGGAATTTCAGCAGGTGTCATTTGTATATATGGAAAACCTGGTGAAATTCCCTCTTCATCAGAACAGTTAAAGCTGCAGGAGCTATACTAGAGTGATCAGATTTAAAAGAGGGCAGGGCATCTGCAGCTTTAACTCTTGTGACGAAGTGGAAATTTCACCAGGTTCTTCATATATACAAATGACACCTGCTGAAATTCCCTTTTCAATACAACTGTTAAAGATATAGGAGCCCTGTCCTCCTTTTCATATGGTCACCCTAAGCTCCCATACAATCCACAGAGCAAAAGGCAATTAAGGTGGCTGGGCTCAGTTAGGAAACTCATATTCAGTGCCAGGGCTGAATTCTGGAGGATGTAGAATAAGGAATGCATGCCTCTGAATACTTCCAGGATGCTGTTCTCTCTCTGACGAGTAATTGCAGTCTGCGTGTAGGCAAATAGAAGGACTAGGGAGGGTTTCTTCTGAAAACTTCAAGATAAAGGGCTGTATCCAATGTTGACTTTACTTAGAGTAGACCCATTGAAATGAATGGGACTTAGACTAACAGGCTGCAGTTTCTATGCTGGCAAGCAAATGACCCTCAGTGCAATCATCAATACTGAGTTCTGTCTTCTAGGCAAACTAAGCAACCTTCTGCTTCGAATCAGATGTAGAAGTTCAGAACCTTGAGGGGATCTACACTAGTATATGAAATGTTGTTTTTACAGTCATTGAACGTTTTGTTTTTGAACGATTTAAAACGTAGCAGTTTTTAAAACGTTTACTTACTTTTCTCTTTCCGTTGGAATGCATTCCTTTTGGCCACACTAAGAAAAGAAATCCATTTGTTCTATCCCCGTCTGCCAATTTCCCCTCCCACTTCCTCTTCTCTCCGGGACAATCCTCCACCTACAAACAATCCAGCAAGCAGCCTCCCAAAAGTAAAACAGGAAGTGTCTGCAAAAAAGAGGCTTGAAAGAAAAAAACGGCTCCAACTTTGGGCACGGAAATTACATAAACATGCCCCCCCAGAATGCGATTGGCTAATTAAGAACTACAGGAAACCCATTTAATATGATGAAATCGGCCACATCATGCCAAATAGAATGACTTATTTCAGAGAAGTTCAAAATAAAAACCGGAGAACAGACAACAATAAAACGTCACAAACTATACATTATGTGGTGAAATACTACCAAACACACACTTAAAAACAGTAAAACACGTTCTAACTTAACTAGTGTAGATCACCTCCTTATCAAAACGGGATGATCCAGTGGAGGCTGGTGACTCTGATTTCAGTGGGGCTGTGAATCTATTCTGTGAATCCAGGCAGAATTCTAAAGGAGCTACCCAAGCTGTTGAACCCTAGCCCCAAAATAGGTTCAGCCTTTTGGATAGTTCCTGTAAAGTTCTGCCTAAAATCCAGAATGGATTCACAGCCCTATCAAAATAGAAGCCAGCAGCTTCTTCTGAGCAGTTCCACATGGGCTTTCATCACAGTGAAGTACCACAGAAGCCTTGTAGCATTATAAATTGAGAGAAGATTGAACTTAGAGCAGAGAGCTGGGTCCAAGTCCGCATTCATTGGGTGACCTTGGGCCAGTCACGAGCTCTTGGCTCAAACTACCTCACATAGTTGCTGTGAGGCTAAAAGGAGGAAAAGTTGAGAACTGCACTGAGCTCCTAGGAGGAATGATCCAATTTAGAATATTCAACTCATATCTAGATATGTGAGTCATCTAGGAAGTTCAGAGTGTGGTTTTATTTGCATCTAAGCTCCTTTCAACAAATTCCATGTGCTCTTCCAATGTACAAATAAAGAATCCAGGTGGTTCTTGAATGCCCAGCATCACTTTTAATTTGGGCCTAAATCTCTGAATGAGGATGGGTGCATGTTTCTAGTGCAAGTGCCATTTCATATTTATTATTAAAATTTCTATACCAGTAGTCTAGTAGTTAGAATGTGGGACGGGGACTTGGGAGATCTAGGTTCGAATGCCCACTCGGTCATGGAGCTCACTGGGGCCGTAGCTAGACCTATGGTTTATCCCAGGATTGTCCTGGGGTCAAACCGGTTCATCTAAGTGCCACACAGGGCATCCAATGCTCAGGCAGGGACGAACCTGGGATGATCCTGGGATAAACCTTAGGTCTAGCTACGGCCTGGGTAACTGCGCCTGTCATTGACTCTCAGCCTAACCAACCTCACAGTATTGTTGTGAGGTGAAATATAAAGGGGGACCTTGTAAGCCACTTTGGGTTCTTTCTGAGAGGAAAAGAGGTGGGTTATAAATGTAATTTATAATATTAACTCTCTCTGTGATTTTAAGGCAGCTTTGAAGACTAGCCTTTTCCGGCAGGCCTACCCAGATTAATTTAAAACCAAGAATTTTTATGATGTGTTGATTCCTGTACTAATGTTGTTCCCCGCCTCGATCCAAAGGGAGAGGCGGGTAAGAAATAATAATAATAATAATAATAATAATAATATAGTATATCAATCTGTTAAATAAATACATGAATAATAAAAATACCACCTCATTTGCTAAAACGCCATCAAGGTGGTACACACCAAAACAATAAAAACTTAACACAATGAAAACAATTATTGAAACGTTAAAGCAACTACATAATTTAAACTTCTAAATTAAATATAACCAGGCTTCTGTTTCGTAATTCTACCAGCCCACATACAGAAAGTATGTATGTTTTTTTGCATCTCTTGGCTTATAGTTGTTGTTTTCTATATTATGTTAGTACAGTCTTGTTGACTTTCATGGACAAGTTGAACCATTACTTTCATGGCATTAATAACTGCCTTAATACTAAAGAGTATTTTTAAAAACAAAACTTACACCATGGCTAAAACGAAGGTCAATCTAGCACATTTTACACTATTTGCCACTTGGGGGCACCATAACACCATTTCTTATATATTACATTGAGAAAAAAACACTCCTTTTCAAGTGTCTTCTTGTGAGCCTTGTGGGCGGCATCCTGCTGGCTATGTGTTTTGTTTTTTGTTCCAAGCAAAAACTGATTTTAACATCACTTGGCACAATATTATCACAGCTCTGCACAGCATGAGCCAATTTTATCTTATGCCTAAACTTAAAGGCTATTGGTTTTTTCTTCTACTCTCTAAACACTGGAAATGTATAGTTCTTATCTAAACAATGTGAGGATTAGTGCCAGTGGCACTGATTGGTTTAGCTGTTGTTTATGGAATGTTACAAACATTTCAACTGCTTAGGTAGCAGAACTGCCACTGTTTGCAGTCCAATTTTTGTGAGAAAAAAGTTGTCAGTTTGGCTGGGATGTCACCTTGCACCAGGAGTAGCTTTGTGAGGCAGGCTGAGATGAAAACTTGGAAGAGGTACTAGGAACTAGTAAAATTAAGAGTAAGGGAAGCAGTTTACCTGAGGCAAACTAGATGTTGGGGAGGATAAGCAAGAGACTATGGCCACAGCTAGACCTAAGGTTTATCCTGGGATCCTCCAGGGTTCGCCCCTGCCTGAGCACTGGATCCCCTGTGTGTCACCTAGATCCAGGGATAAACCTTAGGTCTAGCTGTGGCCTAAGAAATGGGAAATGAGAAAATGAGTCAGTATGGAGGAAAAGGGCATTGGTGACAGGGAGCAGTAACAAAAGAGGCCCGATTGGTGCCAACATTGATTTCATTTCGACGCCAAGTGAAAACACGGCTTTTTAACAAAGCCTTTGATGGTTAAACTCACTGGCACATTGTTTTAACTGTTTTAACTGCATCTATTGCTTTTAAATTATATATTGTTTTAACTTGGATCAAGCTTTAATTTGTTTTTAACTGTGTATATTTATTGTTTTATACTGTATGTTTTTATCTGTACGCTGCCCTGAGATCTTAGTGATATAGCGGATATAAATATTTTAAATAAATAAATAAATAAATAAATAGGGCCTCTGAATAACAGAAGTTAAGGTCAGGAGAGCTCAGTAAACTACAGGGCAGAGAAAGAGGAGGCTGGCTAAGGAAGAAAGTAGATAGGGGTCTGCAAAGTAGGGACCTGAAGAAACAACGGGAAACAGAGACATAGATTAAATAAAGCACACACAAGAAAATAGGCCTGTGGACAGAAGTGTTACTCATTTTCACAACGTTAAAGGACCCCATGATTATTTGAGTACGTGGAAATGTCACATTAGGAAAACACTCAGCCTCTACACCAAATATATTGGAAATCTTTACATTGGCATGAAGGAGTATGCTTGTTACTAAAAACACAGAAGGCACAGGAAGTGGATCAGGAGCTATGCATGGGGACTACTTAGTCTAGTATTGGGTTTTCCAAGAGTGGCCAGTCAGATGTCTCTGGAAGTTCAGAAACACCAGAGCATGAAGGCAACAACCTTTCCTCGTTTGTCCTGAGCATTTGATGTTCAAAGGTATACTGCCCCCAGTAGGTGGAAGTTCCATTTAGCTGTCCCAGATAATAGACTTCTGGATGTGTCTACCGCCATTAGGACTATAAACTAAATTGTCTGAAAGATATTAATGAAATGTTTGTTTATTTAAAAATAGTGCACAACACCTTTCATTGTATTAGATTCCAGTCCAATGATGCTAATAAAGATCAGGGCCATCCGCATGGGCTCCAGGTTAGACAGCAGGCTAAAGTTCATATGTTGCATGAATGGAAAGCAATGTCAGGTTCAACAGGTCTTAAAGGCGCAACCCTATGCGAGTATAGACAGAAAAAAGTCCTACAATCCCCAGTATTTCCCAGCCAGCATGCTTGCAGTTGTAGGAGGTTCCCCCCCTTTTAAACAGGCATAGGATTGTGCCCTTTGTGTCTCTTTCTGACACAACCAAATATATGTTTGCCCAAGATTAAAAGAACAAATGAGACAAAAGATGAAGCATGCTAAAAAGTCACTAGAACACTGACTGGTAAGATTGATATGCAAATCTCACACAGTTTCATAAGTCAACACTACCATAACAACACCAAAGCTATGTTGATTTTGTCTCCATAGCTCATATGCCTGAGTTCAGAGACACTGAGTGACTCCTTTTGGTGGGTCAGGTTTTGTTCAGACCAATCTTAGTTATGGTCTTGCTAAGAAATACAAACTAACTTTCAAGGCACCTGACCATTGTAAAAGATCCTTGCGCACCAAAAGCTTTGATGAAGGATTCGGAGCAGCAAAGCAAATGTTGATCTTATAGGCTTAAAATTAACAGTTTTTTGCCGATTCCAAACTTTAGCTTAAAAGATGTTCAGAACTGGAAGGCGACATCTTTGGAAAGAAAGCGTTAGCAGAGTTTTAAAGGTAAGAAAAGTGTATCAGAGCTCAAAAAATGGGGTGCGGGTGGGGGTGGAGGCAGAGGCCCCTTAATGAAATCGACAAACCCCACCCTCTGACTCCCAGTCCATTTTGGCCAAATATCCCCCCCTCTAGCCTTCCCAAACTAGTGGCCATGGAGGCTATTGAAAAATGTAAGGGGCTGCTGCACCCCCTCTGCTTTCGCTGTAGTGCAAACACTGCTATACAGTCAGACATTTCAAAACCCAAGTGTTCCTTTCTATAATCAGATGAACTGCCAAGCCCATAAAATAATCATTTTATTTATTTAAAATACTAAACATGTGAAACAGTTGCACAAACAGAAAAAGCACAAGATTGCTTGGAATATATGCATTCAATTTATTTTTAGCTATATAATTTATATTAGTTTGTAAAAAATTAGTTTGTAAAAACTGAAAACAGATAGACTACTGTCCAATTGCAGGTATGTCGCCGTCTATACTAACGTGTTCTTATGGAACGCTTTAAAACAATCTTTTGTTCTCCATTTGGCAAAGAGTGACAGATTGCTATTGGTGCATCATTGAATTTTTTTACTTCATGAATAAACCTTCCATCCATTCTGGACTGATGATTTATGTATTTTGTATGATAAAAATTGTCATGGTGTATATATAATCTAATTGTTTCTTATATAAGATACCTAGATATAAAATGAAGGCCTATATTCAGATAGTTAATATGGATGATGAATTGAGCTGTATATCTTGGAATCTCTATTGTATCATATATATTTTGATTCATAATTTGATATGGACTGTTGTTTATTACATGATGGATGACTTTTTGACTTGGTACCATCATTGATGGGTTGCAGTTCCTCCCCCTCTCCGGATTCCCCCCCGCCATTTAATGTTAACTGAAATAGATGAACTTCTACTAGCTATAGTAGCTAAATGTAAATAGTTACTCTGCCTCTGAATGCAGATGTTGGGGGCAAATAACTGTGGTGATCCCTTGCCTTTGTGCCCTATTTGTGGGCTTCCTAAAATTCTAGGGCTGGAGGGGCCCTTTAAGGCCATCTAATCTAACCCCCTGTTTACTCAGGAAATCCAGAACTTGAGCATCCCCCAAAACTGGCTGTCCAGCCTTGGCTTGAATACCTTCGATGAGGCAGAGCCTACCAGCCTTCTGGGTAATTGGTTGAACAGTGAAATCATGCTCATTCCTAATGTCCATCCAAAATCAGCTCACTTGCAATGGGCTTAGGTTTAGTTTCGTCCTCTGGGGCAGCAGAGAACAAGCTTTTGACCTCTTCTGTGTGACAGCCACAGCCTCAAGAGTGTTATCATGTCCTCTCTAGAGATTTGAAGTCTGGGGGGGGGGGACCCAGGAAAATGGAGGAAGGGGACACCAGAAAAAAATTAAATATTTTCCCCTGATTTCCTTCCCCCGAGGGATTTTTGGAAAAATTGAAAAACAAAAACCCACAAAGCCCAACCATTTCTCCCCAATTTTTTCGGGGGCTTCCTCCCCAGTTTTCCCTAAGCCTTTGCAACTCAATTCCTCCCCTAGTCTTCTCTTCTCCAGGTGAAACATATCCAGTTCCTTCACCCTTTCCTCATAGACTTGCTTTCCATACTGCTGATCCCCTTTATTGCCCTCCTCTGTCGGCATCGGTGGTGGGCAACCTGTGGCCCTCTGGGTGTGGTTGGCCTGCAACTCCCTGTAGCCCTAGCCAGCACTGCCAGGGTTAAGTGCTGATGGGAATTGCAGCCCAACAACATCTAGAGGGGTGCAGGTGGCTCACCCAAGTTGACATTCCTTTGTAAAAAATGCAGCACCCAGAACTGAACACAGTACTCCAGACGAGGTCTGTCTAGTGCAAGATGAAGGACAAAATCCTGGAGCTCATCTGTCTGGCCACTTTCAAAACACCGTGCTGGTCCTTACATTTTCTTCCCCTTCTCATGGTTTTATGCAAGTGTGAAGGATGCTTCCTCCTCCCCTGTTCATTTTCTGAGGGTAACCCTTGGCTGCGACTGCACATGACAACCTGAAAAAAAGAAATGGGCATCCCCACCCACCCCTGCCCTCAGTAGTGTTTTGTTTACAGCAGCTTGGCAACCCGTTGCTTGGCTGCTGCTTTTGTCAACCTGTTGAGGGCAATTTGTTGCCAGGGTGAAGTGGGAGCTTTCATCTTTCAGGTTGCGTTATCAAATTACTGGCTTTCTTTTATAAGCCCGTGGCAAGAAGAAGCCTTCAAAAAGCCAAACGATGCATTGTTTGGGAATGAGGCTTCAAACTCAAGAAACGTGAATTGTCGAATCTGTTAAAGGCAAGGCTTTGGGAGCTCTTCCCAATGGAAGGCTGCTAGTGCGATCAGTCAAAAGGCATTGTGCAGCTATTTCGTTGTTCCTTCCTTAATGGTCTTTGTTGTTGTTGTGGAAGACGAAAAGGCAGGAGAAACAGTGGGAAAACACAGCAGGCTTATTTATTTCATTTCTATACCGCCCAATAGCCGAAGCTCTCTGGGCGGTTCACAAAAATTAAAACCATGAAGAGCATAATAAACAACCAACAATTTAAAAACACAAATACAAAATACAATATAAAAAGCACGACCAGGATAAAACCACACAGCAAAAATTGATATAGGTTAAAATATGAAATTAAAACAGCAGAGTTTAAATTTGAATTAAATTAGGTGTTAAAATACTGAGAAAATAAAAAGGTCTTTAGCTGGCGACGAAAGAAAAACAATGTAGGCACCAAGCGAACCTCTCTGGGGACCTTGTTACACAGCCGGGGGGCCACAGCAGAGAAAGCCCTCCTCCTAGTAGCCACCTGCCTCACTTCCTTTGGCAGGGGCTCACGGAGAAGGGCCCCTGTAGATGATCTTAAGGTCCGGGCAGGTACATATGGGAGGAGGCGTTCCTTCAAATAACCTGTCCCCAAGCCATTTAGGGCTTGCAAGTGGAAGATGATATCGTCTGGACCCTCACCACATATGATTCTGTGATCGAAGCAGGATAATTGCACAATACAAGTTTCATCTGGACGCACCCTGAGGTGCAAAAAATACTCATTCTGCCCAGTCAGCCGTCAAGAAAACACGCACCATCATCAATCCACTCCTGTATCAGTCCTCACTGCCATCAGTGAAGAAAGAGTGATCTTAGGATGATAGGAGAGGAAATTTGGCAGGCAAGTTATGGGGACCAGGGCATCCTTGGGAGTCACATTGTTCAGACAACACACTAAGCCATGGTTCAGCCACTGACCCTTTTGCAGCAAATGGTTAGTGAGCATGTTTAAACTGTGGTTATGTAGCCACCATGGTTAGGAATGGTTCACACAACATGCTAAGTCATGGTTCACGTGACATGCTAAGACACAATGTTTAGCTCGCAATGCTTAACCACTGTGGCTTAGTGTGTTGTCTGAACAGGGTCATTAAGACTTCGGCTAGCTACATGTGGTCCCTGGGCCACAGGTTGTGAACCCCTATTTTAGAGGGGTTCAAGAGGAATTTTGAGGAGCTTGGTAGATATTAAGAAATGCTAATGGATATTAAGGAGAATATTACAAAACATAATATTACAAGCTTACCCCCTGGTTCTTTGAGTTACTGGCTAGGATATTCTAGATTTTGAACTTCTAGTAACAAACTTTATTTTATTTATTTCATTTAAAAGTATGTCTTGTTTGGTTTTAAGCACAGAACAAGCATGTGATCCCCTGTAGTCCCAAGTTTTTTTGTTTTTTGTTTTTAAAGACTGAGTTTGGAATTACATGGAATAAAAACAAGACTCTTAAAGAAGACATAAATTTTCATCTATGCTATTGTGCTAGGGTGACCATATTTGGGAAACCAAAAAAGAGGACTACTAGTGTGCGTGTGGGGAAGCAGCTTTCTGAGTCCTGCAGAAAGTACGTTATTCCCCCGCCACCTTAAAGAACCCGATTAGAGTGGAGGAGGGGAAAGGATTTCATTCTGCACCACCACCATCCACTCCAATTGGGGCCTTTTCTATAATGTCCACGAATGACCCACTTTCCCCATTAAGACCTCAATTGGAGCTCGGGGTGGGGGAATGACGTGCCTCAAGAAAGCATGTCATTCCCTCCTGCCATGCTAATGGCAGCCTTAAAGGGGAAGGTGTGTCATTCCAGGACATTATTGAAAATTATAGAAAATCCCCCCTGACACCATGGAAAGAACAAAAACCAGGACAAATCCGGGGAAATCCTGACAGTTGGTCACCCTAATTGTGCTCAACCATGAAATCCTATTTTGCTCGTTGATGCTTTTGATAAGAGAGGTGCAGTTGTGTACAGATATTTTTTCTTAGACATGTTGCATGGTTTCTCTTTCTTGCAATGAGATCCATCTAGTTTACTAACATAGAACACTCAACATGTGGAGTAACCTTGAGGACGGGGCCATTGCTCAGTGGCAGGGTGACCATATGAAAAGGAGGACAGTGCTCCTTTATCTTTAACAGTTGTATAGAAAAGGGAATTTCAGCAGGTGTCATTTGTATGCATGTAGCACCTGGTGAAATTTCCTCTTCATCAAAACAGTTAAAGCTGCAGGAGCCCTGCCCGCTTTTGTATCTGGTCAAGGGCTCTTGCAACTTTAACTGTTATGATGAAGAGGAAAGTTCACCAGGTGCTGCATACATACAAATGACACCTGGACTGAGTTCAGATGACGTGTTAGGCAATGGAAACGGGGAATAACACACACACACCATCCAATATTTTTCTTGTACGCCTCACACAACATGTTGCCCCTCTTCCCGTCACGCGGCTGAGAGTCCCGGTGTCCTTCTGGACTGCTGGTGCTCCTCCCTCCCTCCTCTCTCAGTCCTCCCAGCCTTATCCCATCAGCCATTGCAAGTTTTGCCAGCTGTACAGGAGCAGCCAGGGCATTCTCGGCTGCTCCTGCCGGAGAACTCTATGGCTAATGGGATAGTGCACTTGATGGAGGGGGAGAACCCTTCACATGACATTTTAATCAATTGATTATTTGATAAGCAATGGAGCGGCCCGTTGTTTTTCTGCATTGCTTAATTAAAACAAAATGTATTGTGCATTGTGTGTGCGTTGTGTGTCCCCCCTCCACACGATACAATAATCAACTCAACCAACAGTTGCCTCCTTTCCCTCCCTTTGATTATCGTGCCATCTGAACCCAGCCCTGCTGTAATTCCCTTTTCTAAACAACTGTTAAAGATACAGGAGCCCTGTCCAACTTTCCATATGGTCACCCTACTCAGCGGTAGAACACAAGTTGTTGCTTGCAGAAGGTTCCAGGTGCAGTCCTCAGTATCTCTATGAATGGCTGTGATAGACCCCTGTCTGAAACCCAGGAAAGACAGTACCAGACAGTGTTGACAGTGCTGGACTAGATGGACCAGTCGTCTCACTCTGTAGAAATAAGCTTTCTATGATCTCCCTCAAAATGGACATTGATGCTCTACGCAAGGCTCATCTGTTTTGGAAAGCCTTTGGACAGCGGGAGGAAAGAACCTGATGCACTTCTCTGGATGGCTTATCCCACTGTTGTAGTTCATTCTGATGATCGTTGGCTTTACATATGATTTTGACTATGGCAATGTAAACAAATTTTTTAATTGCGTGCTGAGGCATAATGTATAATTTTACTAACAAGAAAACCCTGGTTTTGGTAGTGGTGAGGAAATAATAGGTTAAATTCAGTGTTACACTAGTGGAAACCGGCTAGCGTAAGTGGACTTTCTCCCTCTCTCTCCTCCACCCCCCGTAGCACTTTGTTTCTCCCCTCCCTGAAGCCTTTCGTTTTCTAGCCCCCCCCCAAGCAGATTTTGAGGGCACATATGGGGCTTTGGTGGAAAGGGGGAACCACCCTCCTCCCAGTTCCACTGATGGAAGCCGTTCTGTCAGCAAAATGACACCATTGGATTCAACCCAATTTTCACTTTTAAAATATGCTTTAATGGGATTTCCGCTAGCTCTTAGTAATTTCCTTTGAAAGCCCCTGGAATACTTTGTAAAATATTGATGTGGAATGGAGTTTTTGAGGAATTCTGGAGGAGAGAGTCTGTGCGCCTGAAATCAACCCTTTGGGAAATATGGATGCTTAATTTGAAACACATGTAATGCATTCATACTATTGTGCTTAGAAGGTTTGACAATGGTCAGGTAAGGAAACGGAAATATTATTAATAGAATTTGCTATCCTGCTCCAGGCTTCCTATCTCTCTTCACAGCCTAATTCCATGTGTGTTTACTTGAAAGTAAGCCCCACTGAATGAATTACACAGGAGAATAAATGGGCACAAATTTGACATGAAAAAAGGTAACACCGACAAAATGGTGGGGAAGCATTTCAATCAGCCAGGTCATTTGGAAACAGACCTCAACATGGCTGTCTCGGAACAGAGAAACTTTAGAGATGCAATTCAGCATGAGACTTCAGAGTTGACATTCATTGTTAAGTTTAACCCCTTGGAACTTGGCTTGAAGCAATCGTCTGAATGGCTGAATCATTGCATTTGGTAGTGTCCAAGTCCTATCTTGGAGTTTACTTTCTTTAATATTGTAGATGTCGCTTTAAATAGAAACGGAATGTTTGGTTTCTATATGTTTGTAACTAACTTTTCCATCTCATTTCTATCCATTCCTCCATCTGACCAAGTGGGTTTAGCCTACAAAAGCTCAGGCCTTAATAATAAAACAGCATTAGTCTTTAAGGTGCCACAGACTCTTATTTGTTTTCCTAAATACAACTGCAGAGGATCCGAGCCTTGTCCTGTGAACATGCAGATTTTCCTGTGCTGTCCACCACTCCCCATAAACTCACCTTAGGTTCAGCATCTGATTTGGTTTCAGCACTCTGGCATGAGGATATTTTGAGTGGTTCTTTTGATCACTTCATTCATTTATCAGGAATTGTTTCAGCTTCTAATGCAGTGACTGGAGAGAAATGTTGAGTTCCCTCTAAAGTAATAACAGAAACTTTGCCCCCACAGCAAAAGTTGAAAGAGGAGAAAGAGGCCAAGCGTGCTCACCTGGATGGTAGACATGATTACATATTGACGATCGTTGCTTCCTGTGTGGACCTAGAGAAAGCTGAAGTAGAAGATGCTATCCTTGAAGGAGATCAGGTACATTGTTGAAGGGTGTAATTTCAGTTGGTAGAATCCCACCAGCTAAAGAAATGGATTAATGCCACATAGATTGATGATGCATTTAGAACAGGCATGGGGAGCCAGTTTAAAGTGGGGCCAAATTGTCTCTGCTGAGGCCTCCGTGATCTAAACGATATTAGTAGGCTTGGTCACAAGCATTGGCATCATTGCTGTGACCCCATACTCTGTGCTGCCCCTCCCAGCACATTTCCAAGTTCCTGGCTTCATGTAGTGTGTATTGTCCCCATGAGGATGGCCCAGAGCTGGGAAGAGTGGCTGTTCCTCCAAGTACCACCTCGGTCCCTGGCTTTGACTGCCTTGTGCCTTCCCCCATTAGGGTTGACCTGAAATAGGTGAAAAACCGTTTCAGCCAGAATTTGACTTCTCCCAATCCATAGCTTTCGGACGACACAATAATCAACGGTGGGGGGTGGGGAATGAGGCAACTGTCCATTGAGTTGCTTATTGTGTCATGGGAAACACACACACACAATGGACACACAACTGTCAGTACATTATTTTGTTCATTTAAACAATGCAGAAAAACAATGGGCTGCTCCATTGCTTATCAAATAATCAATTGATTAAAATGTTGTGTGGAAGGCTCCCTCCCCATTGAGTGTGCTATTCTATTGGCCATAGAGTTCTCTGGCCAGAGCGGCCTGTAAGCCAGCAGAACTTGCAATGGCTGATGGGATACGGCCAGGAGGACTGAGGGAGGAGGGAGGGAGGAGCACCAGCAGCCCAGAATGATGCCAGGACTTTCAGCTGCACGATGGGGGGAGGGGCAACGTGTTGTGTGGGGAGTACCAGCAAAATAATACATGATGTGTGTGTGTTATCTCCCCCTCCAATGCCTAATATGTTGTCCAAACCCAACCTTTATTGGGGATGATGCAGAGCGAGCACACCGCTCCTCCTCCCATAAAATAAGGGAAATCCCCTTGTTATCTCCAATTACCGATTGGAGATAACAAACAGATCCCCCTGTGTGCTGCTCACCCTTTCATTTGGGAGGGGGAGGGGCATGCAGAGGAATTCCCTTGTTACCTGCCACCTGTGCTTGGAAATCACAAGGGGTTTCCTCTTGTTGTCTTCTCCCCAAGCCACCAGGCTAGGGTGTGCGGCGTGGGGTGTGTGAAGGGGAGGGGAACAGGTGGGGCCCATGGAGGGATTCCAAGTCCTTGTGGTCCAGATGGAGAACCTCCATGGGCCAGCAATTCTCCAGCACTGATTTAGAATATGCAGGTAGGATTTTACCATATGTTAGTCCATTTTGTTGTAAATAATATTTACAGGCAGTGAAAACATTTCCTGAAAATTCCCTGCGTTGTGTAAATATTGAGTTTTCTTCCACGCCTATTCCCTCCCATTATTTACTATATTGCTGCTTTGGCATTAAACTTCAGCAGATCCAACCATGCTATTGGTGCGTTCAGAATATGTGCAAACTGCCAAAGGGCCTGATTTCTCTCTCTGCATCCTGAGACTCAAGAATGTTTCATCTGAGTGGCATTTAGCATTTGGTGATGCATACTCCTAGCAAGTTAGGCATAAGCTTCAAACTTTGAATTGCTTTGAATGCTTTTTTTTTTTAAAAAAAAAAAACAGATTGAGCGTATTGATCAGTTCTTTGCTGCTGGAGGCTTTCGTCATGTCATGTTCTACTATCAAGATGTGGAGGCATCTGAAACAGGTAGGCAAGTCATGCCCATAGTATTTTACTCTGCAAAGGATGAGTTCCTACAAGACTCACCTGTGTCCTTTAAGAGTCCCCCTGGCCATGAATTCCTAGTATCATTACAGTGCACCTGTCCGTTACAAGAATGGGGTGGCCTGTGTGCCCCTTCCGTACCGCATTCCAGCTGACTTATTCCTCCCTAGGGCCAAACCACCCAGAGAGCTTCAGCTATGGGGCAGTATATAAACGTAATAAAACAAATAAATAAATAATAAACGTACAGGTTATTCATCCTTGGAGCACTCTCCGTGGGGATCCACTTCCATGCTCAGCTCTTTGAGCGGCATACACTAGCAGGGATAGATAACACCCAAGTGTGTCCAGGTTATTTGTAAATCAGTGGAATTTGAAGAAGGAAATGACACGCCCAAGCCAGTTCCCAAATGTGACAGCGTAGACGTCACGAGAGTGCAGAAGCACACAGAGGGTGCTCTGCGTGCTTCAAATGGGCCCAGCTTCATGGGAAAACGTTGTGTGCTTTTTATGAGGAACATGAATCCCTAAGGAACTTCTTGAGTGTAGGCCAAATCTGCCCTACCTGGGGTTCCAAAATGACCTCCGAGGTTCCCAGATGGCTCCACCTCTTCTCCCAACCACTTGATTGTTTGGTAGTTTCCGGGCTTTTCGATGGCTTTCCCCCTTTTGAAAGGTTGAAATGCCTCTCTGAAAGCTGTTATTTTGGACATTTCAATGCTACTTCTATTGCCCTGGACCCCACCCACCTGTGGAATGTGGCCTCCAAAAGCTTCTCCAAAAGGTTTGACAGCCTTCACCTAAGGGTACATGGTTAATGATCACTGGTTGGTTGTAGCATCAAGTGATGGCCTACATCCATGAACAGGTTGACCATATGGAAAGGAGGAAAGGGCTCCTGTATCTTTAACAGTTATATAGAAAAGGGAATTTCAGCAGGTGTCATTTGCATACATGCAGCACCTGGTGAAATTCCCTCTTCATCACAACAGTTAAAGCTTCAGGAGCTATGCTAGAGTGACCACATACAAATGACACCTGCTGAAATTCCCTTTTCTATGCAACTCTATACAGCACCATGTACATTGATGGTGCTATATAAATAAATAAATAAATAAATAATAATAATAATAATAATAATAATAATAATAATAACTCTTAAGGATACAAGAGCCCTGTCCTCCTTTTCATATGGTCACCCTATGCATGAATGTATCCTGAATGATCAAACACAATAGAGAGAAACTTATTGTCTTTCACAGTCCCTATGGTTACAGAAAACATGGGACTCCCTTGTTACAACAGCTTCACTGTCTACTCATCTGTTTCCAGGCATAATTCATAGTACTAGTTATGGTCTGTAAAGCCCCATATGGCTTGGGACCAGGCTACCTGAAAAACTGCCTTCTCCCACACAAGGCTTCCTAGTTCCTAAGAACTTTTGGAGAGGCCCTTCTTTTGGTACCGCCATCTTCAGAGGTGCATTTGGTTGTGATTCAAGAGAGGGCCTTCTTGGTGGCTGCTCCCAGGCTGTGGAACTCCCTGCCAAGGGAGGCTAGGTTAGCTCCCTCTCTGTTGTCCTTCCACTGGAAGGCAAAGATGTTTGTATTCAAGCAGGCCTTTGGTTGGGTGCTGTTTTCATTCTGGTTTTGTTACTTTTTCAGTTGTGCTTTTAATGTATTTCTTTTATTACAGTTTCAAACAAGTTTTTATTTATTCAGGTTGTAAGGTGCCTTGAGTGCCATTTTCTTGATAGAAAAGTGGGGTACAAATCAAACAAAGAAACCAACAAACATGATGCTGTTCTGTGGAAGTGGTTCACATTCAACTTTGAGTGTTGAGTACTCAGGTGAAGAGAAATTTGGGGGATGCATTCATGCATGTGTGAAGCAGCCCTGAACTAAGCTCTGTAGGCTTAGTTAATTCCCCTATTCCTGTTGTTCAGTGGGCTCTACTAACTTTCCCCCCTCTCTCCTGAAATATTACAGGACTTGGAGGCTCAGCAGGTGCTAACCCTCATGCCACTAAGAGCAAAAGGGCCAAATTATTTGTGACCGAAGGAAGTGATGTTGCTTTAACTGGCATGTGCGTTTTCTTCATTCGAACTAATGCTTCCAAAGCAATCACTGCGGAGAATATCCATCGTGTACGTATTCTGCGTGTCTTCAATCTTTTGTTTATTCAGAACTTCAGTATAATTTGTGGGTCATCTGTTCCCATGTCCATCATGGGCAACTGAGCAAAGGATAATTGCATTTAGGGTAACTTTCCTGTTCATTTGGGTTCTGTCAGTTTGATTTATGCTTTCTTATTTCTGGAGTAGAACAACCTGGGATTATATACTTCATCTCATGATATGAGGCAGCAATCCTAAATATGCTTTCATTCATAGATTAAGCCCAAAGAAAGACAATGGCCAAACTAACGACTAATGATTCTATTTGCTATTTCATTGTCAGGAAGTGGCCTTCAATATGATGGATACAGCTCATGGTGGTTTACTGAACAGTGTCCAGCACTTGCTGTCAGATATCTTCGTCCCAGCCCTGAAGACTATGAACTATGGTTGGGGAGAATTCAGTGGCCCCCAGAAAGGGGCTAACATTAAGCAGGACTTCCTTGCTTCTCTGGAGGGATTTGTTAGTGTCCTTTCAGGAGCTCAACAGAGCCTAATGGAAAAGGTAAGCTTGCATGTCCATATAAAATTTACCTTGCAGGGCACAGAAAGGGTTATACATGATACTGAAAGAAAATACCTATTGCAAGAAAACTTGCATGTTTGGGGTGAGGCAGGCAAAATAGGCTAGAACCCTCCTCCCTGATATCTCATTTTCTAATGTGGAGAGAATCTTTTCTGGAGGAGCATTCAGTCACATGAACTCAGACCTGCTGTCTGAAGAGGTGCAGCTGTACCACTTGAGATTGCAGGTGAGGTGGCAAGTTATGGTGGGAACCTTGTTTGTTTGTTCAAATGTGTGTCCAGTTCATATTTATTTATTTATTTATTACATGTTTATGTATATGAAGTGGGGTTGACTGGTCTAACTAAAAAGTGGCACGTGAGTGAATGGAGCCTTGGGCCTCACTGTCACTCTGCACCCTAAAATGCACCCAACACTCCTCTTTAGTTGTACATTGTAGGAGAAGATCAGCACTGGTGGACAAGTTGTCTTTCAAGGAAGTGTGTTCACCATTACTGATCTTCTTGTACAGGAACCCCTTTGGATGTATTGGCCTATGATTCCCAATATTCCCAGCAAGCATGGCCAATGGTCATGATGGCTGTGGATGATGTGAGTTGTAGTCTGGCCTCCCCTCTGGCCTCCCCTCATCTCACATCAGTCCGCTGGTCTCTGTCCACCACTCTGCCGCTAAGATCATCTTCCTGGCCCGCCGCTCTGACCATGTCACTCCGCTTCTGAAATCTCTTCATTGGCTCCCAATTCATTCCAGAATCCAATATAAACTTCTCCTGTTGACCTTCAAAGCTTTTCACGGTCTAGCTCCTGCCTATCTCTCCTCTCTCATCTCACACTATTGCCCCGCTCGTGCTCTTCGCTCCTCTGATGCCATGCTTCTTGCCTGCCCAAGGGTCTCTACTTCCCTTGCTCGGCTTCGCCCATTTTCCTCTGCTGCCCCTCATGCCTGGAATGCTCTTCCAGAACACCTGAGAACTACCAACTCAATCACAGCTTTTAAAACACAGCTAAAAACTTTTCTTTTCCCTATAGCTTTTAAACTTTGAGTTTGTTCTGACTCTATACTGTTAGCTTCACCCTTCCCGGTGCCTGTTTACACTTCCCTGTGCCTGTTTGCATTCTCTTTCCCTCCTTATTGTTTACTACAACTTTATTAGATTGTAAGCCTATGCGGCAGGGTCTTGCTATTTACTGTGTTATCTGTACAGCACCATGTACATCGATGGTGCTATATAAATAAATAATAATAATAATAATAATAATAATAATAATAATAATAATAATAATAGTCTAGTGCACCCGGAGGGCACCAGGCTGGGGGAGGATGTTCTAAAGTTCCTGAGTGCCCACCTCCAGAATTCCCTGGAAACGAGTTTGGAAACCAAGAGCTCTGCTGGATCAGCATTAATTTCCCACAGTGGCCCACCAAATGGCTCTGGGAAGCCCACAAGTAGGACAAGATGGCAATAACCTTCTCCTGCTGTTATTTCTCACAAGTGATTTGCATTTATTCAGCTGATGTCTCAAACAGGGCAGCATAGAATACTAAATGACTCGGTCATAGGCTTGCATGGATAACAGTTTTAAACTGTGTTCCAGCTAGCCTATACGCATCCATAAGTTCTCAGGCGTTGGCGGGTACGGAAACTGTTCTTGGAAAAATAACGTCTTAAAACATTGCTTAGGTGAATCTGAAGAAGTGTGAGACCTATGATTTGAAAACCCTAAAAGGACCTGCGGACTTCATGGTTGCAGCAAACAGCATGGACACTCTGGATCGAATTGAGGCCTGCATGAAAGTGTGGATTAAACAAATTGAACAGGTGATGTTCAGATGACTACTACTTCTGAAGATGGGATTCTAGGGACTTGCAACCAATCTGAGTCACAGAAGACCATTAGTGTTGAAGTAGCCCAGTGATGGTTTGTCAATAAGTAAACCACGAAACAGTAGGGAAGATTTTAACATATAATGCGTTTCTTTATTTTTTAAAATGCCTTTCTTTCTTATGACACTATGGGCCTAACTAGCTGTTATGTGGATAATAATGAATCCTCTGCCTTAGGCAGCATAGTGGGAGAAGTAGTGAATTATGTTCTCTCCCCCACCAGAGGGGCCCCTGTGGGGGCCGCCAGGCAATGCGGGATGGTGAGGTGATGATGATGGGGAGATATGGCGGATGTGGGCAGCAATGGCAGCAATAGGGGTGGCGAGACACTGCGATCACAACCACAATGACATTGAGCAAGGGGGAGGAAGAGGAGATGTGGCAGCAGTGCATGCAGCTTCCCTTGCCTCACGCAGTGGGATAGCTTTTGCTGGCCCTGGCATGTACTTTTCTTTTTCTACTACAGTGTGTATGGTTGAGCGATTTGGATTGAGGCCCTGGCATGGAGAGAGGAAGGGAAGGGGTCTAACCCACCACCACACACATATGCGTGATGGCCTTGATTCAAATCACACATCCCTGCAGCTGCTGTTAGCTGAGGGAGGGAAAACATACAGGGACATAAGAGCATTAGAAGAGCCCTACTTAATCATAACAGGGATCCATCTAGTCCAGCATTCTGTTCACCTGCTCGAGTTCCCCAGCAACAGGTATCTGATACTAGAGGTAGTATATATAGCCATCAGGACTAGTACTCTTTGATAGTCTTATCCTCCCTATGGGTTGGATCCAATGGGGGCTGTCCGCCAGCGGAACAGAAATTGCTGGTGGAATGGATTTCCCCTCCCTTCTGCACCCCCTCAGTTCTGCTCTGGACAGTTCCTGCAAGGGGGAGGAGGAGCAAGGGAAAATTCACTTGCACAACATTGAATTTAAGCCAGTATGTTTCTGTTTCATAGCTCATAGCAGTTTGCACCAGGGAATCTGTGCAGGGGGGAAGGATGAGTCCCTCTTCTGCTGCACTATGACTCCCGTTCACATTAGCCTTCCAACAACTACTTTGAGCAATAGCAACAAATTAATAAGTAAAAACACAAAAGAAATCATGCATATCTAATATCACATCTAGTTTGGTTCAAAATGACATGGAAAGCATAATAAACCCCTCTGCCCCCCCTTCTAAGCTTACAACGTATTCATATCAATGCTTGTTTTCAGTGTTCAGTGAGAGAGCTTGTGCTGGAAATATGCATTGTATTAGTTCATGGCCTTATTACTTATGCTAACTGCCAAATACTCAGATCAATGGTCCCTGTAGCTCTGGGAGGATGCTGACAGTTAGACCATGGGAGTTTCTATCACAGTATTGCCAAACATTCCTCCCAGAGCACTTTGCAAACAGATATTTGATACTCCCTGGAATGCCTTGAGGAATGTAAGCAAATGTTAAGTTCATTCCACTGGCTTGTTAGGGCAACTTTTCCAGTTATAGTCTAATGATGCAGCAAGCGTCTTCCGGTAAATTGCTCTTATGTCTGAAAATGCCATCTGGGAATGGTTAACATATATTAAAAGATTGGAGAGTGTTGAATATGAAATTATGGCATCCTATTATTATTTTTTTGCAACATCTTAGCAGCTACTTACAACTTATTTGGAGATACTTCAAATAAGTTTGATGATTCTGTTGTGAAGTTTTCAAACCTGGGTGGGGCTCACTAGATTGCTTCCTTGCTTTTAGTTTGTTAAATAGAGTGTTGCCCGTAATCTTGATTGCATTAGCACTATATTAAATTAGACAGTGAAGCTCTGTAGCGTTGAATGACCATCTGCTTGGGAGTGAAATACATGGCAACTGAGAGCCATAATAGACATGGAACAGTATTCAACTACCATTGTACCTCTGCTGCTTCCAATGTGGTCTCAGAGCTCACCACTAACCCAACAGGAAGCAGTGCTTCCTAAGGGAACCCGGCAACAAGCAGAAATGCTTGTTTCAGGAATGGGACAGATCAGCATAGCTCCTTTCTACGAAGTCTGTTGACCTGTGCCATCCTGGAAATAAGCCTTTACACTCATTTCCAATTGCTTTGGGAACTGCTAGGTTTCTATTGTGCTAGCAGTAGGCCCCACTAGTGTGTGGGCAATATTGGATACTGCCTGTGGTGTTAAACTGAACTTGCACATTTTAAACAACGTAAATAGCAACTGGGAAAACTGATTAGTTTTGGGATCGGAGTAGGTAGGGAGGTGGAGTTCAGCCCTTTCCTTCCTGCTGTGGTTCTGATGCCCATTGCCCCTTTGGAGCGGCTGTCTGCATTGGAGTGGTGTCAATGGGGAATCTTCTAGTGCAGTGGTTCTCAAAGTGGGCGGTACCGCCCCCTTGGGGGTGGTGGGATTGCATAGGGGGGTGTAAAGAGGCAAGGGGGCGGCAGGGGGATGCTTGAGGTGGTCTTTTCCAAGAAGTGCCTCTCCAGAAGGTCTTAAAATCAAGGAACATTTTTATAGGAGTAGGTAGTTTGGTCCCAAGCCATATAGGGGAAGAATCCACACATGTATTAATACCGTTTAAGAAGAGTCCTTTTTAATGGTGAATTGAAATGTTTCAAAAGCACCAAAACCCTAATGAAGAGACATACCCTGCTTGGTGTGCCCCGCCACGCCGACTGCAAAACAGAGGCGTTAGCTCTCTTTTCCCTCCCTCCCTCGGCAAGCCTGCGGTGGGTGCTTTGGATTTTGAATAAATATTCAATTAATTGTTACTGTTTTGAATTTTATTGTTATTATCTTCCTTAGTGGGTCGTTGAAAACCGTTATTCTGAATAATGTTTTTTATAGTGTAGGGTAGGGGGCACTGGGCATGAGTTTGTGGAACCAAGGGGGTGGTGACCTGAAAAAGTTTGGGAACCATTGTTCTAGTGCAAACGTAGCCCTGTGGGAGTGCTTTGCATTAGAACTGCAGCAGGGGAGGAAAGAGTTACTCACCTTCTCAACCAGTTTACAAAAATGATCAGCCCCACATCCTGTAACTGCTCTTTGCATTTTTTTTAATGTGCACGTTAAACACAAAGGCTCTTTTAACATTACAACTCATTTGCTCACAGTTTTATTAGTTTCCTCTTCAGCTCAGTTTTATGCCTCTAGGCTATACAGTGTAATCTTCTAAAATAAATACATTTTAAGAGGCATATGATGTCATTGAAAGGGAAGACATTAAAATAAGGATGCGTATCTACTTGGAAATAAGTTCTGCTGGGTTCAATGGGACTTACTTTCAGGTAAGTGTGATTTGGATTGCAGCTCAAATGAGCTATGTTTATCTATCTATCTATTACATTTCTATACCACCCATCAGGCAAAGCTCTCTGGGTACTTTACTGTTACTTACATGTTGCCACCTTATGAGGTCTGTACTGCTTCTTTTCATCTGCATTGTATCACATCTTTTAATAATAATAATAATAATAATAATAATAATAATAATAATAATTCTTACCCGCCTCTCCCTTTGGATCGAGGCAGGGAACACCATTAGAACAGGAATCAATACATCTTAAAAATTCATGATTTAACATTGATCTGGATAGGCCTGCCGGAAAAGGCTAGTCTTTAAAGCTGCCTTAAAATCACACATAGAGTTAATTTTACGAATCTCCTCCGGCAGGCTATTCCACAATCTGGGGGCGACAGAAGAAAAGGTCCTCTGGGAAACTGATGTCAGCCTAGTTTTAGCTGACTGAAGTAAGTTCACCCCAGAGGACCTGAGTGTGCGGGGTTGACTATATGGGAGAAGGCGATCCCGCAGGTAACCTGGACCCAAACCATTTAGGGCTTTAAAGGTAATGACCAACACTTTGTACTTTTCCCAGAAACTAATTGGCAGCCAGTGGAGTGATTTTAATGTTGGTGTAATGTGGTCACCCCTAGGTGTACCGGTAACCAACCTGGCTGCCATATTTTGAACTAGTTGAAGTTTCCGAACTAGGTACAATGGTAGCCCTATGTAGAGCGCATTGCAGAAGTCAAGCCTTGAGGTTACCAGCACGTGCACTATTGTCTTTAGGTCTTCTGACTCTAAGAAGGGGCTCAGCTGGCGTATCAGCCGAAGCTGATAGTAGGCACTCCTGGCCGTCGCATCTAGCTGGGCTGTCATTTGGAGCGACGGATCCAGGAGCACCCCCAAACTGTGAACACAGTCTTTCAGGGGGAGTGTAGCTCCATCCAGAACTGGCTGGTACACTTCCAAACCTAGGTCAGAGCCCTTGACAGCAAGCACCTCTGTTTTGTCTGGATTCAGCTTCAGATTGTTTTTCCTCATCCAGCCCATTACTGCCTCCAAGCATTCATTCAGAGGAGACACACTATCCTTAGCTGATGCTGTTATTGAAGGCATAGAGAAATATATTTGGGTGTCATCAGCATACTGATAGCACCCCGCCCCATGCCTCCGGATGATCTCTCCCAGCGGTTTCATGTAGATGTTAAACAGCATTGGGGATAGGATGGCACCTTGTGGTACGCCATACAACAGCTCCTTTTTTGAGGAGCAACTATCCCCAAGCATCACCATCTGGAATCTACCTGAGAGGTAGGACTGGAACCACTGGAGCACAGTGCCCCCGATTCCCAAACCCCTCAGGCGTTCCAGAAGGATACCATGGTCGATGGTATCGAAAGCCGCTGAAAGGTCCAAAAGTACCAGCAGGGACACACTCCCGCTGTCAGTGCTCATGCGGAGATCATCCACTAAGGCGACCATAGCTGTCTCAACTCCATATCCTGCCCTAAAGCCAGTTTGAAATGGGTCTAGAAAATCTGTATCATCCAAGACTGCTTGGAGTTGGAAGGCAACTGCCCTCTTAATCACCTTGCCCAAAAATGGAAGATTTGATACTGGTCTATAATTATTAAGGTCCAGGGGATCCAGGGAGGGCTTTTTGAGAAGCGGCCGTACCACTGCTTCTTTTAAACATGGTGGAAAACTCCCCTCCCTGAGAGATGCATTAACAATATGTTGTAGTTTTGCGTCAACTCTTGTTCTGTCTTGTAATCTCTGCATCGGTATTCTCTGACTTTACTGCCTGGTGGTAGGGTCCCACTCTTCCTAAACAAATCCAAGCATTGTGTTCAATAGGCTCTATTGATACGATTGGTTGCATGTTTTGGTAGCGATTATGGTGAATCAAAAGAGGGCAGATATTACATGGATGTGGCTCAGCGTGATGTATGAGTCTTTGTCCATTTCCTCCATTTTCTTGGGTTTCATTGCTGTTGGTGATTTTTCTGGTAAATGAATTGTGGCGTAGCTCCTTTGGGGTGCCGACTCTTGTGCCCTGTAACTTCCAAAACTCCTCTATGTTTAGCTAGACTGCCCCTTGATGACTGAGATACTAAGGACATTGTGTCACTGGGGCTCAACACCTTCTCAGCTTGCTTAGACTGAACTGGGTATAAACCCTGCTGTAAACTTTGGTGGGAGTTAGGCATAAGTTACCCATGAGTGGCTATATTCATATGCAAGCTTTGACTGAGTGATGATCAGTATTCTAAGAATAAGTCACAAGTGTGCACAAATTCTTAGTTGTAGTCTAGTATTTTTAAGTGAGAAGTTCCATCAGAAGAAGAAAAAAGGAAACAAGAAACAAAATGCCATTTTTTCTAAGTTTTTGTTTATTAGCTTACTGAGCATTAAGGACTCGCCATCCAACTAGCCTCAAGATGCTAATGTTGTAAATCCAGCAGCTCACATAGTACCATGTTTTGTTAGTTCATCAAAACAAACGGTCTCCTTCCATCTTTGATGGAGAACAACCTTCTGTATGAATTGTAGGTCATTGCTGAAAACAGCCAACTACGGAAGGAAGCAGATGACCTTGGGCCACGAGCAGAGCTGGATCACTGGAAGAAGCGACTGTCCAAGTTCAATTACTTGTTGGACCAGCTCAAGACCTCAGATGTAAAAGCTGTGCTTGGAGTCCTTACAGCTGCTAAATCCAAGCTTCTTAAGGTGTTTGTTTCTTCATGTGTAGGACTCAAAACAACTTTCTTTACATCACAGTGGTCTTCAACTGGTGGGTCACAACCCAAAAGTGGATCACGAGATCAGTCCAGATGGGTCGCAGTAAAGCTATTGCTGCCGTGTTGGGCCAATTGTGAAAGTGGGTCCCATGTTGCAGGTTGGGACTCTGAGGTGGGTCTTTGGTCTGGACCAGTTGAAGACCACTGGTATAACAGGTATAACATATCTTTGGCCTTATTAAACATTTCCTTATTAAACTGACCTGTGGCAATTTCCTAGAGAATAAATTACTGGTAAATATACACTGGTGCTATCCTTATAAGTGGGGCCATTTCGTACTCTAGAATAACATTTTATTGCTGTCACTGAATGAGCTCTTCTAGTTCTTTTACCTGAGATAGAGAATCTTGTTCATTATTTGTTACTGCTGAGGGCATTTTTTTCCTGAAATGCCCTTTTAAAAATTGACTGAAAATAAGAAACACCGGGCTGCATCAGACCAAAGGCTTCTTTAGTTTAGCATTCTGTTCCTACAGTGGCCAACTAATCCCCCTTTAAAAGCCATCCATATTCGTAGCAATTACTTTTTCTTCCATTAGTGAATTCCTGTTTAGCTCTGTGAAGAAGCACTTCTTTCCATCTCCCCTGAATCTCCCACCATTTTGTTTCACCGGATGATAACCGCCTTCTAAGTGAGGGAGAAAAACATGTTTCTATCCACTTTCTCTACACCATGCATAACTTTATACACATCTGTCATGTCCCCCCACTTATTTGACTTTTTTTTCTAAGCTAAAATACTGTGTCATATGTTTGTTTTAAATACATACATACATACATACATAAATTATAGCTCTTTTATTTTAATTTATCAAGAGTTGGCGAGAACTGGACACTCGGATCACTGATGCAGCCAACGAAGCCAAAGACAATGTGAAGTATCTGTACACCCTTGAGAAATGCTGTGATCCTCTATACCACAGTGACCCTGTAAGTAGAAACAGTTTGCTAATTGCAGAGAAGCACTTCTGTATAGCAAAGAGTTTTCCAGGTCACAAGCTAATGATAGGGAATATAATGTAAAAATCCATGTAAGCCTAAACCGAATAAATAGTTTTTGTAGGGTGACCATATTTGGGAAACCAAAAAAGAGGACACCTAGTGTGTGTGTGGGGGAAGCAGCTTTCTGAGTCCTGCAGAAAGTACGTTATTCCCCCGCCACCTTAAAGAACCCGATTGGAGTGGAGGAGGGGAAATGATTTCATTCTGCACCACCACCATCCACTCCAATTGGGGCCTTTTCTATAATGTCCACGAATGACCCACTTTCCCCTTTAAGACCTCAATTGGAGCTCGGGGTGGGGGAATGATGTGCCTCAAGAAAGCATGTCATTCCCTCCTGCCATGCTAATGGCAGCCTTAAAGAGGAAGGTGTATCATTCCAGGACATTATTGAAAATTATAGAAAATCCCCCCTGACACCATGGAAAGAACAAAAACCAGGACAAATCCGGGGAAATACTGACAGTTGGTCACCCTAGTTTTTGAGTTGTGACTTCAAAATGATACCTATTAGCTCATGCAGTATAGTGTAGAATGATATATTTAGCTAAATGGCACTGGAGAATTTGCACTGAAATCTTTTCGGCCTTTCAGGTGACCATGGTAGATGCTATTCCAGGACTCATACATGCTATCAAAATGATCCACAGTATCTCACGTTATTACAACACCTCAGAGAAGATAACTTCCCTATTTGTGAAGGTAAGTGCACCGACAGCTCTTTTGATTCCCCCATTTTCATTGGGAAATAGTGAGACAAAGGCTTTTGTTTTATATGTAGGTTACAAATCAAATGATAACTGCCTGCAAGGCTTATATTACCAATAACAATACTGCCACCATCTGGGATCAACCACAAGATGTAGTTTTGGAAAAAATACAAGCTGCGATAAGGCTGAAGCAGGTAACCTCATAACTTATTTATTTGATTTATATCCCGCTTTTCCACCAAAACATGGCATTCAATCAATCAATCTTTATTTACAGTCAACAGACCATTATCATACCATATAGGTACACAGATGTTAATAAAAATACATGATGATAAAAAGTCTTCATTAAAACAAAAAACATTAAAAGTCTTCATTAAAACAAAATCTTAATTAAAACACACACACGAAAACAAGTAAATTATCAGTGCAATTAAAAACTCAACAAAAAGAGAAATAAACAATACCCAACCAATTAAAAAACTCTTTAACAACAAACCAGCTTATATGCCAAAGGCCTGGCTGAATAAAAACTTGGTATAAGATAAAACAAAAAGCAAATACAAATTCTATAGCTTCGGGTTTAAGCAGCTGAGGGGATGAGGAAGAATGTGAAGAAATTATCAAGAGAAATACTGAAAAAATCCATTATGGTAGAATATCACCAAGGAATCTTTTAGCATTTTATTTGTCACCAAAGAGCATCCCTTTTAAAAGTCGTTGCACATGCAAAGGATTACCTTAGTCAGTATACAAAAGCAACTCAGTATAGTCCATCATGAGTATTGTAAACAAATCTGTCATTTTGTCATGGTACCTAGTTGCATTTATTTATTTATTTTTATCTTGGCTCATATTCTTAAGGAATACCAAAACTGTTTTCACAAGACCAAACAAAAACTAGAACAGAGTCCGGCTGAACGACAGTTTGATTTTAGCGAAATGTATATCTTCGGAAAATTTGAAACCTTTCAGCGCCGACTACTAAAAATTATACACATCTTTGATACCATCACAACCTATTCAGTTTTACAAGACTCCAAGATGGAAGGACTAGAAGTGATGGCAACGAAATATCAGGTATGTAAAAAAGGCCTCTCTTAATGCATTTCATCGTCAGTTGCTGAGCTCTACACCCATCTGCCTAATCCCTGCTTCACATGTCCATGTTAAGGGACAGGATTTAAGAGAAAGTATCTGTCAGTTTATCTATCCAGGCAATAAGATAGGCCCAATCTTATGGGGCTTGGGTCCCCCACTTTCTGCTCCGTTTCCCTCTTAGGCCCTTTCTACACCTGTCTTTTCCCCCTGGAATCATCCCTGGATCATCCCTGTGTATCCAAATGATGCACAGCGTACCCCAGGAGCAGACAGGGATGATCCCTCCATTTTTGCGGGATAACTGAGACCTCAGTTATCCTGGTTTTATCCGTGGTCACGGGATGATTCTGAGGACCGTGGATGGTGTGAATGCCCGGCCCAGCTTCTTCCCTCCTCCCTGCGAGTAGCAGGGGGCAGCAGAGGGAAGGAACCGGGCTGGGGGGAGTCCAGAGACATTGAGGGGGGGCAGTGGGGTTGGCCTTTTTTTTTTTTTACTTCTTCGCTGGGGTGCAAGTGTGTTCTGGCTCCTTTTTAAAAATTTTTTTTAAAAAATGGCGGATGCGATGAGCGCGATATTCTCTTCCCTTCTGGGACGTCATGCTTCCATTTAGATGACCAGGGATGATCTCAGAAGCAGGTAAGTCTGGGATCAACCCCCGTCCCTCCCCGAAGTCCCTTAGGTGTAGAAAGGCCCTTATTCTCCTTGCTCCTGCTAGGTTTGGCACTCTACAAACCTAGGGTTGGTGGAGAGAGCGAATCACAGAGCCATACCTACTTCCTGGCAGTTCTCTGCTACTGCCATGTTCATGTGTAATGGAAGTGAGCTGATAGACCACATACTACTTAACATACAGGATAATTTACAGTCCTGACCTCACTAACTTTCCTTTGCTGTTCTTCATATTTTACAGGTAGGCTACTGAGAGTAAGGTTGATCTGCATATGCATGTACATTGTAACATGTCATGTCATTGTCTTGTCATTCAGTGGTTACTTAGGTAATCACAAGAGCTACCTCAGCTGAAGTGTCTGAGGCATGGTGGAAGTTGTTCATAGAACTAGCTTGGTGATTTCTTGGATAAGTCATCACTTACTTTTGCAGTTCCTTGCCCAAATTCACTGGCTGAGCTCATATACTGTGGACAGCTTGTCACTGAATTGGAAAGTTGATCTGGCCTGAACCACTTGCCCCCTTTCAGGCCTGGCTCCTGGTTTTGACCTGCCTTTGGGATTTCCCTGTAGGTGGCAGTCCATCCCAGACCCCCATCTCCCCGCTTAATAGTTCACGGGTAGGCGGCTGGCCTGCCTATATGACCATGGTTGGCAGCACTGAGTGGAGCTTCAGGTCATGTGCCTGGAGTTGGCACCTGGGTCTTAATTACACCAGCCCTGTCTGTGACATATGCATGTTGGGTGTGGGGCCAACATAAGTAAGACTGCAGCACTGTCACCTTTGGGTGTGCAGGCCTGGAGCTCTGTTCAGTGCTGTTGCCAGGTGGGAGAACCGGCAGTGTGTCCAACCAGACTCTCCCGCCTGACGTCAGCAACAGTGGAAGTTTGGTGGCACTGCTGCGACCATCTTAATTACACTGCTGGAGAGTTCAGGCATGTGGGCTGAGACAGTTCCGTTTAACTCCAGTGCAGGCCGCCCCACCCCATCTCTGCTAACTGGTGCTGTGGGCAGGCAGGCAACTTGCTGTTCCAGCAGAAAGAATTGTGGTGGCAGCCAGCTGGCTAGAACCCTTCCCTAGTTTTATTTGGGAATTGATTTTCTTTTTTTGGGGGGTTGTGGTATGAAGAAGCATTCAGACACATGTGTACCCTGTGGTCAGAAGTAGTACAACACAGACATCGATTTACCACTTCAGTGAGAGAGAACAAGGCCAAAATAGGGAATTGAAATTGAGTCTTTTAGGTCTCTCTCTCTCTTTGTTACAAACATATATAGGTCTTATATCAAGTTTAACTGACAGAAGTTCCCCCAAAGAATCCTGGGAATTGTAATTTGCTGAGGCTGTTAGAGATCCCTAGGCCCATAGCAGATGCTGACTATTGATGTAGTAAGATGTCTTATTGTACTTTCATTTGTGCAGACTGCGGCAATGCAGGAACAATGGGAGGTAATTTATGCCAAGGCTGATAATGCTGTGAATTGTGGTTATGAAAATGACTTCTTGCCTCTCACTGGAGGCCTTTCAATAAAGGAAAATAACACTGGGGTGTGGTGTTTAACTTCTACAAACTCCTATATGTCTCTGCTTCTGTATATCTTCTGTCCAAAATGTTATTGCACCAGAGTGTGTTCTACAGAAGTGTTGCACATTTTTTGCATGTTTGAATACTTATTTTACTTGAAATAAATGTGTTGTTTTACTAAAAAATAAAGACTCTTTGGGCTGAGACTGTTGTGTGAAAAAAGTTAGCAAATTAATGGATGCAGCCTTACATCTCATGTAATAAACTTATCCTGCTGTAAATGTAAGATGTGTAGTTTGGCCTTTTCCGTTTGTATTCTTTGTCAGGGATGAGAAAAAAAGCAAATGTTTAGCCCTCTGTTACTACCCTTTTCTGATGAGGCTAATATCACATTTATAACAATATTCATTTCCCCGATTATATTTAGAGCATTGTTGCTACCATGAAGAAAAAGCAATACAACTTCTTAGATCAGAGGAAAACCGATTTTGACCAAGACTACGAAGAGTTCTGCAAGCAAACAAACGATATTCATGTAGGTTTGATATGTGCCTGTTTTAGACTTCTTTAATGGGTAGATACATTCTTTAAAAGTTTTATTTACTCCAGCATGAATATCGTGGGTTTGCACTTAATCTATTTTAGTTCTTTTTATCATGACATGATTTCTCAATGATCAGGATTTGCTTCTCCTGGTTATGAATATTCCATCCTACACATTTTTAATACAATGTAATATAGGAACTTCCCGCCTAAATAAATTCTTGGTGGAATTACACGTTGGCAGCAAATGTGAGTCCCTTTACATGTGACAGCCTGCCTCCCCCATATATTCAACCGAAGTGCCCCCCAAGTGCAGCACTACAGTTTTCCCTATAGGATTTAATGGCAACCATTCTTTTATATGCAAGGAAGTTAAGTGTTGCGTAAATATAGTTTATAGTTTATATAGGGGTAAATATAGTTTCTTCCCATGGTGACCCTAGCTCAGGGTTGGGAAGTTTCAGGTCTGAAGGCTACATGCAGCCTGTAGGACCTTCCTTGCTCACCCCATCTCCTGAGAACCAATTAGGCTTGGAAAAAAATGTTTCCTTTGGCAGTAGTGGAAGTTTTTTGTTGTTGTAGCCACATGGAGGTAAGGGTTAACTCTCCCCTCCCATTGCTGTTACCTCCTCCTGCGATCATTAGCCCGTGTGGCAACTAGACTTGATAATAGCTCTCCATTAGTGCCACTGAAAGACTTTTTAATCGTCTAATTTTTGCACAGGTGGGATTTCTGAAGGAGGCCCAGTTGGAAAGAGATAGCCTGCCCATTCTCCATGTGCTGCGACCTTCTGTAACCCCCCCCCCCCCAATTAGGCTTGGGGAAAAACTCCCATTGGCTTCAACTTTTTTCAAGTTGAATCGCTGTGGGGTATATGTGTGAGTGAGTTGCTGTGGGTGGGTGTATAAATGTGTGTGTGTGTGTGTGTGTGTGTGAGAGAGAGAGAGAGAGAGAGAGAGAGAGAGAGGATGGCCCTGCCCATTTTTGCTTTGACCCAACCCACCATTGGCATGTGGCCTCCAGAAGGTTCGCCAGAAGGGAATGTGGCCCTCGGACTGGAAAAGATTTCAAATGCTGCCATAGCCATTGACAAAAAAAAGGCAGCCCTATCTGACTAGTCCTTTCCTGGAAGGGATCTACACTAGTCAAGTTAAAACGTGTCTTACTGTTTTTAAATATGGATTTGGTAGTATTTTGCCACATGATGTTCAGTTTGAGATGTTTTATTGTTGTCTGTTCTCCGTTTTTTATTTTGAACTTCTCTGAAATAAGTCGTTTTATTTGGTATGATGTGGCCGATTTTATCATATTAAATGGGTTTCCTGTAATTCTTAATTAGCCAATCGCATTCCTGGGGGCATGTTTATGTAATTTCCGTGCCCAAAGTTGGAGTCTTTTTCCCCCCCAAGCCTCTTTTTTGCAGCCTTTTTTTAGTTTCAGTTTTGAGAGGCTGCTTCCTGGTTTGTTTGCCGGTGGACAGAAGAGGAAGTGGGAGGGGAAATTGGCACACAGGGAAAAAGAACAAATGAATTTGTTTTCTTAGTGTGGCCCAAAGGAATGCATTCCCACGGAAAGAGAAAAGTAAGTAAACGTTTTAAAAACTGCTACGTTTTAAATCGTTCAAAACCAAAACGTTTAATGACTGTAAAAACAACGTTTCATGTACTAATGTAGATCCCCTCCTGGATTCTTTTTCATGGTCACACGATGGAATCTTGGGATTCCATATGCTTAATATTCCATATGCTTAATATTATATCATATGCTTAATCAACATGTTCCATTGTCATGTGTCCCTTCTGCAGCAACAACTACAGACGTTTATGGACATTACTTTTGAAAAGATTACGAATACTGAAAGAGCCCTTGATGTGCTGAAGAAATTCGAAAGGTAAAAATGATTCCTTTTTATTTGCGGTATCCTGGAATAGGAAAATAGCAGTACATTTGTAACCCTTTTCTCTCTTATTTTTGAATCAAATTTTCAAAGTGTTGCTCCCGGACGCAGAACATGAAATTCCATGGCATATAGCTTTGCTCTCTCAGTTTACAACGTAACATCTTGGCATGATCAGTAATGTCCAGTTACCTCAACATGTGAAATAGGTGCGATTGTACCTATCTAAAGTTCTCTTCGTACTGGATAAATGGTACAGTTCATCTATTCATAAACAAAACATTATTGATCATATCTTCTACTGGTTTTCTCTATATACATTATAAATTACTTACTGTGCAATCTTAGAAGTAATTCTTAATGTGTTCAGTGGAGCTATTCCCAGGTAAGTGGGCATAGGATTGTAGCCTAAATTTATTTTGGGCTACACTTCAGTATTATATCTAGACATTAATTGACTTTGACAGGTGGCCTAATACCTAATATCATCTGAAACTGCACTTTTTCCTTTTGCAAGAGCTAAAAGTTATTGTTTTGTTGTTGTTTGTCATTATTATTATTATTGGTGTACATGGTGCACCAATAAACAGGACTATATCTGTGGTAAACTTACAATCTAAAATAAGCAATGGGTAAAGAATAGAGGGAGATGTACAACTTCTTTGAGCTGAGCTTTGTTTATGGTAGAACACTGACCCAATTATGTCCAACTTGGAATCATGTGGTAAGAGGGAAATATGATTCTATGGGGATGCTGTAGCAGAAAATTTTCTGCATCTGCTGAGGGCAGGACTAGATCATGTTTGACGTCCCTTCAAACTTTATGATTCTGTTAAGATAAACGGATGCACTAAACTTCACTTTCATAAACCTCTTCTTTTTAAATTTTTTATTGGTTTTCACAATTAAAATTGAATTAAAATACATTGAATTCAAAAGAAAACTGCACACATTAATGCTTATTCCAAATCCCCCCCTATTCCCTCCCCATGCTTGGTTGCTCACAGAGCTTTCTTCTTACATCTTTCATTTTCATTTTCTTATCCAGGGTGGTATTATAAATTTCCATTTCATTTATTAATCATCTGCTTTTCATGAGTCCCACAAATTTCTATAAGCTTCTGCCAAAGTTATTCTGTTCAATTTCTTCATTAAATTTTTCATACAAATAATATTTTGCAAGATTATCCTTGGTTCCGCCCCTGTCTTTGGCTTGTTTTTTCACTCCCTCATGGGGTTTCCCTTCTCTTCCTGTGTCTCTATATTTTTGCCAGTACTTCCTGAAAGTGACACTTTTCTTTATTCCTCTATGTATTCTTAACTTCTGTGTCAACTTTTCATTACTATATCCCAAATTTTCTTTTTCCATGATGATACTGTCAACATCCAAGCTATCTTCCATTACTTGCTATTAATTGTCTTGCCGCTGTCAACAAGAAAACAATTAATATTTTTCCTTTTATCTCTCTGTTTTCTTTAACATACATATTCAGTAAAGCTAGCTCTGGTGTTTTACACATCTCTTGATCGGTAATTTTTCTTATTTCTTGAAAAACCTTATCCCCAAACTTCTTGATCTTCCTATATTCCCACCACATATGAATTTGAGTTCCATTGATTTCACATCCTCTCCAGCACAAAGGTGATACACTTATTGATTTTTGCCTCTTTTAATAGTGATGCTTTCTGCTTGTAGGCTAGGAATCCCTAACCTTGGCATTGATGATAAATACCAGATAATCCTTCAAAATTATGGCCATGACATTGAGATGGTCTCCAAGCTGTATACAAAACAAAAGAACGATCCCCCACTGGCTCGTAACCTACCTCCCATGGCTGGTAAGATCATGTGGGCACGGCAGCTATTCCACAGAATCCAGGAACCCATGAGTCTTTTCCAAAAGCATTCCACAGTTCTACAGACAGCTGAGGCGAAGCCCATAATCCGCAACTATAATCGGGTCGCTAAAGTCCTTTTGGAATTTGAGGTTGTCTACCATAGGGGATGGCTTCAACAGGTAATGTAGTATGGTAAATATTTTCATAGTAGATTTCATGTTTTGCTGCTATTGCCAACTGAATATAATAGCTGTCAAGTTATTATTATTTTTTGTAGTAGTTTTCCTAGTTTTCTGAAAGGTGTTGTGATTCACACATGCTGCTCTTGAAATGGTCTCCATATTCTGTGATGGCTTTCAGTGTATTATTGGCTAACAGTACAACTATCCTCAAAGTTTACTAGAAGTAAACTTTGGCTTGGGACCACAATATCTGACGGAACGCCTCTCCTGACATGAATATACCCGGTCACTACGTTCAACATCTAAGGTCCTCCTCCGGGTGCCTACTCCGAGAGAGGCTCGGAGTGTGGCAACAAGGGACAGGGCCTTTTCGGTGGTGGCCCCCAGACTATGGAATGATCTCCTTGAGGAGGCTTGCCTGGCACCAACGCTGCTATCCTTCCGGCGCCAGGTTAAGACTTTCCTCTTTGCCCAGGCATATGGCGGCACATCTTAATCACCCACATGTGGAGGCCATAGCTCAGTGGTAAAACACAAACTTTGGATGCAGAAGGCTGAGTCCTCTGCATCCTTGAATTAAAAGGTTGCAGAGAGGGACCTGGATCGAAGTTGTGAAAAGCCAATACCAGCAAATGTAGACAGCACGGATCTTGATGGACCAATGGTCTGACTCGGTATAAAGGACCTTACTGGGTGCATATGGGACTTTCAGTGAACAATGATTTCTGAGTATACAGCAAGTGGGAATGTGCATACCATTTGTCAACACCCCTGTCCAAATCAGCCCCAGCACAGAAATGATGGATAGAGATTGTTGGTTCTAGATGCCTTAGGAGAGAAGAACCAAGAACATCAGTTCAGAGCTGGGCTTATTCTGTTGCTGTGAAGTGTAGGAAATGCCATTGATTCTCCAGCTCTAGCTGGTGAAGAAGGTTGACCTATAATCCTGTAGAAGTGTAGACATGTAGAACTCTCCTGTAGCTTTCTGAGATGGTGCTTCCTATTCCTGACATGGACACTAAGGATGCTTCTAGATCTACCGGTAGGGTTTCACATTGCTGAAAAGGTGTTGTTGTAGCTGTATACTCCATGCAGGCTGACTTCCTTATGAATGTGTGTGGGGGGAAGACATCAGCTAGGCCAAGGGTAGGCAACCTGTGACCCTCCTGATGTTGTTGGGCTACAGCTCCCATCACCCCATCCAGCGGTGAGGGATGATGGGAGTTGAAGTCCAATAACATCTGGAGGGCTACAAGTAAGCCCACTCTTAGGCACATCCAGCTGTGTCAGCAGCTAGCTTCATCTTCAAGCAAATGTATGGCAATATACAGTAATGTGATTTCTCACTGCATCACCTAATATACGTAGTAAATAATATATGTAATAAATTAATAAAATACTGCGGTGACTGTGATATTTGTGATAATGAAGTTAGGGCTTAATAGTGCTTAATCAAGCTACTGGGTAAGAATCCCAGGCTACTCTAAGAAATTACTTCATCTATTAGTGTGGAAGCTACTGCTGTAGATACTAGCATCAAAAACTGGTCTCCATCAGTTTTATGCTGTCACAAGGACTATCCGCCAACAAAACTGAATATAAAAAAGCAATAAAGACTGAGCTCTTCTGGCAGGCATACCCAGTCGAATTTTAAGATGTCTGGCTGTTATTTTAATAATGTATTAGTTTTATATGTTTTGATCAGTTTTAGGTATTTTATAATATTTTTCTATTCCATGTTGTTCCTCGCCTCAATCCAGCAGAAAGGTGGGTACGAATTATGATGATGATGATGATGATGATGATGCCACAAATACCTGGGCTAGAAGAGTTTCCCTAAAAAGGCACAGAATATTCCCAAAAACTATGGAAATGTCTTTCAAAGTAATTCCAGCTGATCGGGAGAGCAGGGTTCTGACACTCGCTTGTATCACAGCTGGTCAGACATTTTAAGTCCAGCTGCATCCGTTTATAGTGTTTTGGAAGAAGGCCAATTTGAGCTAGGCTTGCATTTGATGAAACTAACATCTGGAGTATTTCTTGTCTGCAGGTTCAACTAACTAAGGCAGGACTTCAGGCATCATTATTGGTGAAAGCTCCAGAGACTGGAGAAATATTTGTGAATTTTGACCCAGAGATCCCCACCTTAATAAGGGAAACGGAGTGCATGTCGCGCATGGGACTAGAAATCCCGCCTCTCGCCATTGCTCTTCAACAAAAAGGCAACTCCTACAAACAGAACTTCAATAAGCTGCAGGTATTCTTGCCCTGCTTAAATGGTTGATTCTATGGGAAACTCCAGCACTTTGCAAGCAAGTCCCTTAGCAATTATAAATTAAATATGGGGGGTAGCCTGTCACCTTTCTAGTTTCAAAGCAAACCTGATGTCCCTGGTAAAAAAGCCCTCCTGCATAGTCATGTCAACCTACTTCATTGAGCTGTTACTAATAACAGCGTCATGAAAACCATTTCGTTTACGCGTCTCTTGGACTTTTGATTTTGACTGAGATGTTTCCTGCCTTGTTTAAATGGCTATGTAGTATATGCTGATGAATTGATCTTCACGTTGCTACATTTGATGAAGTTTTCTACGCAATAAAAGTTGACGATATATCATCAGCTGGGAAGTGACTCGGCAGATGAAGGGCCACTGCTAGATTGGTGGTGGTCCTTGGAGGTTGCAGATGCTACTGCCAGTGCTCAGCTGGAAACTGCCGTCCGGTCCAGACATTGGCTGGAGGATCAGTTGGGAGGTAGAGTGGGCAGAGCCGCCAATACAGGGGTGTTGAACCTCTTTCAGCCCAAGGGTCTAATTTCAGGGGTGGGTAGGGCCAAGGACAAAAATGGGTGGGGCCAAAATATAAGCATGTTTTAACTTAAATTTCTTATTGGCAGTAATAAAGCCTTAGGAGAGCTATTTTGGTTTTTAGAATGGGGGAAAGCCTGCACAAAAACTGGGGAACCACCAAATATTCAGGGGAAAGGGGTGGGGCCAATGCAGGGGGGCATGACCATCTAGGCAAAACTGGAGGGCCAGACCCCAGGAGGGCCAGCTGATTCCCAGGCTTGAAATTATGCATCCCTGTGCTAATGGATGCTGTGATTCTTAAACCTGGTAGGAGGAAGGACCAAGGAGCAGGGTCTAGCAGGGTGGAGAGGTGGTGAAGGATAGCAGAGTTTAGAAACAGTGGCATACATGGGAAGAGTCTAACAAAGACAGTGAAGGGATGAACGAGGCAACGGCAAGGTGGATCAAAGAAGCGAAAGGGGGAGAGGGAAGGGAGAAGCCATGGGGATGATGAGCGGTCATACAGAATGAGGGAGTAGCTGGAGAGAGAGTCAGGCTGAAGAACAGGACCAAGCTGCTGGGGACAGGTTAAGGGAGATGAACATAAGAAGAGCCATGCTGGATTGGACCAAAGGACCGTTCCCCACCCCACTTTATGGGAAGAGGGTGAAACTGTTCCAGCCCCAAGGGTGGTCTGGGAGAAGCCCTTGCCTTTTTGTCTGCCTCACTCTCCGGGACACTCTCCCCTGCTGTCCTTATCTGCAACACACACTGGTTGGACATCCAATGAATCAGGATCATACCTTTTTCCAGGCAGGGGACTACCATGCTTCACTGCCTTAACGCCTCATCTGCAAGGTGTCTTTTTAATCTTTTTGAGTTGCCTTATACCTTTCTGTATTGTAACATGCAAGTCTACTTGCAGTTAATCCCTGGTCCAATTATTACAGAGCCAATGGAAAACGGTGTTGTTGTCGTTTTTAAATATACCATTGCCTCTCCCCACGGTTACACAAGTGCAATGATGATGAGATAAGTTATCGCTAACCTTGTCTCATCCACTTTTCTTTTAAAAAACAGGAATCTTGTAAATGTTCGTGTTGTTGGTAAAGGAAAGGAAAGGAACCTCTCGTGAAAGCACTTGAGTCATTGCTGACTCGTAGAGGTTTTCTTGGCAGAATTTGTAGCGGGGTGGTTTGCCATTGCCTTCCCCAGTCATGGCTACGTTTCCCCCAGCTAGCTGGGTACTCATTTTACTGACCTCGGAAGGATGGAAGGCTGAGTCGAACTGAGCCGGCTGCCTGAGAACCAGCTTCTGCTGGGATTGAACTCAGGCCATGGGGAGAGTTTCGGCTGCAGTAACTGTCGCTTACCACTCTGCGCCACACGAGGCTCAGAGTGATAACTCAGTAGCATTTAAACAAAGGTCTGAACAGCTTATGACCCACCACACTGTACTTGGCTGCCCACAAAGGGCTTGATAAATCTGGTTTTGCTGCAAAACAAGGCAATTGTCAAGCACTTGCCCAGCCAAAATACATGGTCGATGGGCTTTGTTCAGCTTGCTGAGTCACAGGTTGTGCAAGTGTGCCATGAAATCTATAGAGCCAAACTTGGCAGGCTGAGTCAATGAAGGCTTACTCTGTGTGCTTAAAGTCCTTGTTGGGCCTCGTTTCAGATGATGCTGGCAGAATACAAGCGGGTAAAATCCAAAATCCAAGCTCCCCTTCACATGCTAATGGCCCCCCATGTGGCTAAGGTGGATGATGCTATCCAGCCTGGTATGACTACGCTGACCTGGACATCCCTGAACATTGAGAACTACTTACAGCATATTTTGGATAAACTTGGTAAGACTGTCCAAGACCTAGGAGTAAGATGGACACTTTCCCGATAGAACTGTAAATGATGAGCACATAAACAGACCTGAATCCACTACCGGGGACTGTAGTTCAAGTGTTGAATGTGAACTGATCAGTCTTGAGAGCACACAGGTCCAAAGATACTGACTTTCATGAGGTCATGTTAAATGACAGCAGAAACAAAGTAGTTGTCAGCCAAGATGATTACAAAGTTCACCTTTAGTTTGACCTTTGTTGCCCTCGCTAGTTGAAGTGCCAGGTTAGACGCTTGTTGCTTCAGGAAGGAGGAATGGTTCCCGGCTAGGAAGACTGTCATTATTGCTGCAGATAATTCATCCTCTTCTTTTTCTCTTCGCTGGGACTGGAGAGATCACACTAATTTGGAGTTTGATATTTTGGGGGTCCAAACTAGATAAGGGGCAGAGTAGCCCCAGTCACTGACCAGGTCGTAGCAAGTGTGAGAAAAACGCCAAAGGCAAGGGGCAGAACCAAAGGGGATTATTGAAGGATGTTTATTCAATAGAGCCGGCATAAAATAAACATTCTTCAAGAATCCCTTTTGGTTCCGCCCCTTGCCTTTGGCATTTTTTTCTCACACTCCTATGAGGTTTTCCTTTCTTTTTCCTGGCAGGTCGTAGCAACGCAAATGGAAAGGCTCTGGTTTGTAAGGGAAAAGTGTGACTGTGTGTGCTTAACCCTTGCCATGTCTTTTTAACCCCTGTGAGAGTTCCAGGTGCGTGGTTTTATGTTGCAGGGGATGTGCACCTGCTATTTCCCTGCTGCAAATCACACCTTTCCTATATCGCTATGCTGCAGTAGTCTGGTAACAACCCAGGGTTTCAAGTCCTGTGTCATCCACTGCCCTTTCTTGGCCATTTGAGTGCTGGGTCAAAAGTGTGATTGGGTGCGATCATTTTCTGTTGACTTCTTGAAAGTTTTGATGATGTTTTGATGACAAAACAAAGTTCTGCCTTGTGTCCAGCTGCTATGTTAGAAGGGCACCCTTTAATGATCATTTTAAAAGCTGCCATCCTCCCCATATGAATTCATACTTAAAGCAGGGGAAAGTGGTTTCTGAAAGTATCTGTCTTCTTAACTATATTCATTCTCCTCTTTGCCCTTCAAGCTGACCTTGAGCTGCTGCTTGATCGAGTAAATGACTTGATAGAATTTCGTATTAATGCCGTTCTTCAAGAAATGAGCAGCGTGCCTCTCTGCAACCTCCCCAAAGAGGATCCGCTGACCTGTGAGCAATTCCTTCACATGACAAAGGTATGGGCCTACTTTTCAATGAGGGGGTAAATTTGTGTCTGAGCGGAGCTATTCCACTGTCTTCAGATTGCAGGCAGCAGCTCACATGATCGCTTGTTCCTTCACATGCACGTAACATTCCCTGCACTTAGAAAACTAGCATGTCAAGGACAAGGCTAGGTAGGGAGAAATCTTAAATCGTCTGAGCACCTACGTGCAGTCTGAAGTTGGACAGTTCAGACACAGATTTGCTAACTCAGTGAGAACCACATGATAGCAGGTTAATTAATTAATTTATTTATTTTATTACATTTATATACCGCCCCACAGCCGAAGCTCTTATATTGTCTGGGTTCTTCTGGGTTCATAAAGATGCTTTCAGTAAAAAGCAATTGCTAGCCATTGAAATGCTTTATTGGTTAAAGGGTGTGACTTTATATTGAGGTATAAACATTAAAGTGTCAAACAGAAAAAACAAACTGATTTCAGTATGGTGATGTCATTGTACAAAATCCTCTTTATATACTACTAATTGGCTTGCACACTCAGCATCATCTATCACCTTGCCTTGTTCTGCATTATGGTTCTTAAAATTTCTTCTAAAAGTGGTGTCTTTGTTGTCAAGTTCTTTTGGCCCAGAATAGGGATGTACAGGAGGTAACAATTTTAGTTAAGTTCAGAATTTATCTTAGTCCTTTTAATGTTATGTTGATGTTTCTTCCAAACTGACTTACAAAAGAAAACTATAAGTACATTGAAAAATAGCTTTAGTTCCCCATGGGTCTCTATGAGGATAATTATAACCCTTCTCACATTGGCTCACTGATACTTCCTCATCCCCAAATGGGAAATGACAGCAGGAAGATGTAGCAGAGAGAGATGCGATCACTGGCAGCTAGCAGGAGCTGGAGGGCACTCATCCCATGTCCTATAAAGCATTAGTGGACAGTAGTGCCTGCCTGAGAAGAGGTGAATCTTGCATTTGAGTGGATGGGAGGGTAAGAAAGTAAGTTGAGGAAACCCTGTTTGGTATGCAAAAGGCGCCTTTCTCATTAAGGCCATTGGATGCATGTGTCTCTTCCAGGAAAGCACTATCAATTTGTGGTCACACTGCCACATCTCTCTTCTTCAGGCAGAGTAGCATCGACATAGAGTCACAATGGCCAGCCTCTCCCCTTCAGGCAGGCACCATCACCACCAGGCCACAATGGCCAGCCTCTCCCCTTCAGGCAGGGACCATCACTACCAGGTCACAATGGCCAGCCTCTCCCCTTCAGGCAGGGACCATCACCACCAGGTCACAATGGCCAGCCTCTCCCCTTCAGGCAGGGACCATCACCACCAGGTCACAATGGCCAGCCTCTCTCCTTCAGGCAGGGACCATCACCACCAAGTCACAATGGCCAGCCTCTCTCCTTCAGGCAGGGACCATCACCACCAGGTCACAATGGCCAGCCTCTCTCCTTCAGGCAGGGACCATCACCACCAGGTCACAATGGCCAGCCTCTCTCCTTCAGGCAGGGACCATCACCACCAGGTCACAATGGCCAGCCTCTCCCCTTCAGGCAGGGACCATCACCACCAGGTCACAATGGCCAGCCTCTCCCCTTCAGGCAGGGACCATCACCACCAGGTCACAATGGCCAGCCTCTCCCCTTCAGGCAGGGACCATCACTACCAGATCACAATGGCCAGCCTCTCTCCTTCAGGCAGGGACCATCACCACCAGGTCACAATGGCCAGCCTCTCTCCTTCAAGCAGGGAGTATCAGCAAATGGTCAAAATGTCGAGCCTCCTCCTCTTCAGGCAGGCAGCAACAGCATGCAGGCAGAATGGCCAGGCATTTATTAAAGCAAGTAGGCAGCAAGAAGCAACAAGAGGAGACAACAGCCAGACTTTCATTGAAGCAGGGAGCAGCAACAGCATTTTCTGGTCACAATCTCTCTCTTTCTCACTGAGGCAGGCAGAAGAAGCAGGGACATGTGGGCAAGGTCTCTTTCAATGAGGTGTGCATATGTAGTCTCTCTTTTGCTGACATGGGCAGTCACCGGGGGTGGGCAAAGTGGCCACTAGTGTCACTCTCATTGAAATGGGCAGCAATGCCTTGGCAAAGAAGCAACAGGCAAAGAGGAGAGGAGAGCGGGCAAGTAGGCACTTAGCAATACATGGCTTCTACTTATGCCAAGTACCACAGCATGGAGGCAAACATAGGCATTTTGGCAACACAGAATGACAGCAACAGCCTGTGGGCAGGCAGATGAACAGTGGGCAGTTTCCTGATACTCCAGCTACAGTGGGGTGTTAGTGTTCACCGTGTGTACTATGGAGGTGGGGGGCATATCACAGTGGGGAGAGAGTAGAGGGGAGGAGGCAAAGGGTGATGGGGCAGCAGCAGAGACGGGCACAGTATGGAAACCCAGATATTACAGTTAAGTTTACATCAGACCAAGGGTCCATCTAGCCCAGCATTCTGTTCACACAGTGGTCGACCAGCTGCCCACAGGAAACCCCCAATTAGAACATGAGTGCAACAGCACCCTCCTGCTCATGTTTCCCAGGAGCTTGTCTACACAGGAGTACATTGGAAGTTGTATATAGGCATCAGGACTAGTAGCCACCGGCAGCCTTCTCCACCAGGAATTTATCCAACCCCCCTTTAAAGCCACCCAAATTGGTCACCGTCATTACATCTTGTAGTGAATCCTATAGTTAAACTATACGCTGTGTGAAGAAGTACTTCTTTTTATCTGTTCTGAATCTCTCCCACCAATCAGCTTTCCTGGATGAGAGAGGGAGAAAAACATCTCCCTGTCCACTTTGGGGCAGATTAAGAGAGAGACCAGAGGGGGAATGGTGGCCGCAGGAGAACTCGGTGGCTGCAGAACCCTAGTACCAAGTTATTCAGGTTTGAATTAGGCACATCATTTAGGGGATAACCCATTATTCAGTGGTTTTAAGAGATTCTAATGAACATTTTGGGAAGTTACAGGAGCTGTTCCCTAACACACACTTTTCCCTGTTGTGTTGTTAACTCTTATTGCTAATATCTTCTATATATATATATATATATAAAACTCTTTGGTATGTAGGTATGTTTCTGTGAAGATTCCAGTGTTGCTAAGCAACCGTGGCCCCACCCCCACTGTTACAGCTCAGTAACTCAAATGCAGGTGGGGAGTGGTGGGGGGAGGGAGGGATGACGGTGGGGCAGGCAAAAAACCAAAATAAACCACCCTCCCCCAACCCACCGCATCACGCGCCCTCGCGCTCTTTTCCTGCTCTCTTCGCACTTGAGCCGGGAGCGCCTCTCCAGCCTTCGCTTTAGCGAGATATGCCTTTCAAATTCAAAAGAAGACAGTTTCCTATACGTTTCGCCTTTTCAATGACCATTAATAAGTCACAGGGACAGACTTTTGACAGAATCTGCCTATACCTTCCGAAACCTGTATTTAGTCACGGACAACTATATGTTGCTCTCTCAAGAGTTCGATCATTGAGCTTATTAAGTGTTGTATCTGAGAAGAACGAGATTGTAAATTGTGTTTACAAAGAAATATATGACTGAATAAAGAAATAAAATGCAATGATATTTAATTAATAACTTTTAAGATATGCTAGAACGGCGTATGTTATGCCGGGTAGAGCTAGTTAGATGAAATATTGTTGGCGCACCTTCAGTTTCCTTATTTATTAGTTTGATTTCATACTGGGGCGTATATGTATTTCAATAACACATATTTGTTTTCTAACATACTTGCTAGGAATAATCACCTGAAAAACATGAATTGCAGCTTTGAAATAACCAAGCTTGCCTGATAATTGTATTTGCAGTTGGCACCCATTCATTTTACTAGCAAGCTTACGAAATGGAAAAAAATAAAGCACGGAAAAATGTTTATTTATTTTTATTTATTTATTTATTACATTTTTATACCGCCCAATAGCCAAAGCTCTCTGGGCGGTTCACAAAAATTAAAACCACAGTAAAACACCCAACAATTTAAAACACAATTACGAAATACAGTATAAAAAGCGCAACCAGGATAAAACCACACAGCAAAGTTGATATAGGATTAAAATACAGAGTTAAAACAGTAAAATTTAAATTTAAGTTAAAATTAAGTGTTAAAATACTGAGTGAATAAAAAGGTCTTCAGCTGGCGACGAAAGCAGTACAGTGTAGGCGCCAAGCGGACCTCTCTGGGGAGCTCGTTCCACAACCGGGGTGCCACAGCGGAGAAAGCCCTCCTCCTAGTAGCCACCTGCCTCACTTCCTTTGGCAGGGGCTCACGGAGAAGGGCCCCTGTAGATGATCTTAAGGTCCGGGTAGGTACATATGGGAGGAGGCGTTCCTTCAGATAACCTGGCCCCAAACCGTTTAGGGCTTTAAATGTTAATACCAGCACTTTGAATTGGGCCCGGACCTGGACTGGCAGCCAATGAAGTTGTAAAAGGACTGGCGTAATGTGATCTCGCCGGCCAGTCCCTGTTAATAACCTTGCTGCCCTGTTTTGCACCAGTTGAAGTTTCCGGACCGTTTTCAAAGGCAGCCCCACGTATAACGCATTGCAGTAATCCAAACGAGAGGTTATCAGAGCATGGATAACTGTAGCTAAGCTGTTCTGCCCCACATCACTGACTGGGGTCCTATCTGTCCTTTTGCTGGCATCCCAATAACTGCATTAAACCTAAATAGTATTGGGTGTTTCACATTTTGTTTTTAGGAGCTCTGTACTAAGGGAGCCTACATGTTGCACCTGAAAAGCTCATTGGTGGAGGAAGCAACGAATGAGCTTATCAACATGTTGCTGGACGTGGATGTACAATACAAAGGAGATACTGAGGAGAAGCTTCTGAGTGGAAGTAGAAGTGAGGGAATTAATGAAGGTAAGACTGGCAGTTGGTCTTTGGCTTTTCCTGTATGCCTTATTAAAACATAGGTAGCATAGTCAGTAGGGTGACCATATGGAAAGGAGGACAGGGCTCCTCTATCTTTAAGAGTTGCACAGAAAAGGGAATTTCAGCAGGTGTCATTTGTATGCATGCAGCACCTGGTGAAATCCCCTCGGCATCACAACAGTTAAAGCTGCAGGAGCCCTGGCCTTTGTGGTATCTGGTCACTCTAGTATAGCTCAAGTATAGGTAGAGTGACCAGATACAAAAGAGGCCAGAGCTCCTGCAGCTTTAATTGTTGTGATGCAGAGGGGATTTCACCAGGTGTTGCATGCATACAAATGACACCTGCTGAAATTCCCTTTTCTGTGCAACCCGTAAAGATACAGGAGCCCCGTCCTCCTTTTCATATGGTCACCCTAATAGTCAGGCGTGTGTGCATCTGTGCTAACAAATGAAATGAAATGAAATGATGCCCCAAGATAACCAAAGTTATGCCCCACAAAATTGTGCATTCTGTAAAAAATAATGCAAATTGAGCAAGATAAGGTGAGATATTTAAATTTGTGCAATTTTATTATTCTCTTACTGAAACAGATATATCGTTTATAGTTTTCCAAACAATTTCCTAGTACTCTTTTATTTATGGACATTAAAAGATAAGGAAAAGTTTAAGTAAACCTTTGACCAGGGAGGGATTACGGTTTTACAACTCAACATTCTTTAAGAAATTCTTTTGTTCTTGTTAATTAATTGCATTTGTTTATTACAAGTTAACCAGAACACACCATAAACTAATAAAATAATAAATATTTCCAAAGTCTTAAGCTAGATCTACACAACTGCTTTATAGCAGTATTAAAGTCCACTAATAACTGTTGGGGTACATTGCATATTGCATACACTGCTTTCATAGTGTTGTTTCCGGCTTTTTATTCCACGTTATCCAAAATACGACAATAAATGCCATTGTGTGTTCTATGAGGTACAAATGCGCAAGAGGGATATAGCATTACCATGATGGGATCATCATGATTTGACACAAGATGTAGGTCTGACCTTAATTATTTCTCATGAACCATTTCTAGTTCCCCTTTGCTTGTTTTGACAGAGGTGAATTAGCAATTTCTGTAGTAACCGTTCTCAGCCTACTCAGAAACGCTAAGCCAGGGGTGGGGAACCTTCTGGGATCCCAGTCCAGACTTCCTGGCTTCCCAAGATGGCCGCACCTCCTTTCCCAGACCCTTCCTCCTTTCCCCCAACCACTCAACATTTGGAGGTTTCCAGCTTTTGTGCAATCTCCCCTCCTTCCCGTTATGTGAGATTGAAATGCCGCTCCCAATGTGGTAAGAGCTTTAAGCTGAAATATGCTGGTGTTTTTGGCCTCACCCCTTTTGACTTTGGCCTTGCATGCCACTAGAATTGTGGCCCCTGAGAGCTTCTCCAAAATTCGGCCCTTGGGCTGGGAGAGGTTCCCCACCCCTGTGCTAAACTAACTGAAACGGAGCACTAAATCCCAGGGCTTCCCCACGGGATTTAGTGTAAACCTTGTCTTTAGCAATCTTAGCCAGACTAATTTTAGCTCCCGTGCTGTTGGAAAGTGTGGAGTAGCTAATGGTCACTTTCATGAGACATCCTCACCACTAAGGACCGTAGAGTCAAATGGCGGATATAGAATTGCATCTGTTAGGCATCGTGTCTCTAAAAGTAGTACTAGATCTTTGCTTAACGGCTGGTCAGAAAGCTACTGATCTTAAACTCCATTGATTGTTATTCCCTGCAGCAGAAGAGGAAGGGCCGTTGGACACCTTGGCATCCTCGCACACCGCCAGCCAGATTTCAGCAGGACTGTCTTCCCCTTTAACTAAGAAGAAGAAGAAGGAGATGGAAATGCTAGAGGAAGAAGCCCAAGAACTGCTGTCCCATTTCAGCCACCGCAATGTGGATGCTCTTCTGAAGGTCATTCGCAACACCTTGGAGGCCTTGCGCAAGCGCATCCAGGCCTCTTCGATGATCAGCTTCTTAGGTAGCGACTCTCTTCCTTCTGCTGGGTTCAGCCCAAGCAGCTGGCCATATCATTTCCCCACAAAATTATGGTTAATATTTTGAACATTCCCTATTCGAACAAGCTGCTTTTTTAAAAAATGGAGGTTGGCAGTGGTGGTAATGAATTCATTCATTCGCAGCATTTTTTTTTATCTCACTTTTCTTTCAAAAGGCTCCCAGAGTGACTTACAAGAATTCGTAACCAGATAGTCACTGCCCTCAGGGTTAGAGCCTAGAAAGTCTCAAGATACAAGGAAAGGGGTTGGGAGGGAGAAAGAGGGGAAATATTACATGATGGTGGTGCTTGACTCAGTTGCCCAGATGGATGGGGAATATAGACATTAAACTCAGGTTTGCACAGCATCTCTTGTGCTTTGGGGCTGACCTGTTCCTCTTTTCTCTTCTACCGTTTCTCTTCTTTTGAGTTCAACCTTAATCTGTTTCTCCTCCCATCCCCTCAGGGCAAGATAATGGTAATAGTAGATGAGACTGCACTGTTTGGTGCACAAAACATGGGGGCTTGTTCGTGTTGAGAATAGAACAGCCAGGCCAGTTGTCCCCTGTTGAAAATGTATTGATTGATTCTAAGTAAGACCAGCTCAGTCGGATCATCTACAATTAGGTACCCCGGAAATGCTGCAGCAGCAGCTTTCGTGTCATAAAAGATAGGACCGGTAGACCCATTTGATTTCCCTTGATTAAGTCATGCTGTAAATGTGGCATGTATCAAGGAGGATGCAGTCATGTTTTAAGCATAACAGCTAGGAGATGGGATTATTTGGCATATATAGTAAATCACCTTTTTTTTAACCATTGCTGCTGATTATTTCATCCTCTGCCTCTCCCTACAGGGTTGTGTTTCACAGGCTAGTAGTATGCACAAAACAGACGTTTATGATCAAATAGGGCAGCTAAAGTTCCTAGGGCACACAACCTGCTTCCCTTTGAGATCAGTAGAATAACTCACTCTGAAGTGAATTGAGGTGGATTGCATCTCCAAATTCAGTGTTTCTTGAACATTGGGTCTTTAATACAGAAAAAGAATGCAAACAGATCTGAGTCAAAATTTGCTTCAAACTACAAGACCCTGGTGGAAATATTTGTTCTTGAAGAACATAGTTAAACAATCCTTCATTGGCAGAGGCACAGACATCTGCACTGACAGAATGTGGTTGTTTAAACAGAAATGACACAGTGTACAACAGAGCTGTGCTCATTGTTCAGTGTGCCCTCCATGCATGGACACCCCACTCCATCTTCTTTGTGGTGCTGAGACAATGGGTTAAATCCGGAGTAGAGCGTAGAAGAGTTCTTCTGACACTGGAAGAAGGGGGCAGGGAAGTGATCTTTCTGACCTTCTTCTCATCCCTGCAAGCCCCTCATGTCTTCTGAAAAATTGTTCAGGAGGATGGAGAACGCTGGAGGCTGCTGGGGAGATTTATTTATTTATTTATAGTATTTTTATCCTGCACCTCAGCCAAAAAGGCTCCTGGAGCAGCTTACAATCAATCAGTAAATAAGCTAGTCCCTGCCCTCAGGCTTACATTCTAAAGAAGGCATGACACATGAGGAAAAGGGATGGGGAGGGAAGAGGGGGAAAAGAAAAAGAAATCAGGGCGAGTGTTCGGCAGGGCTGGTGGGAAGGCCCTGCTTCCCCCTCTCATCTTCCAATGGAGGGGCAGCCCAACAGCTTCTTCTTTTTCCCCATAAGGTCATGATGTCAGTTAACCCTGTGCAGGGTGGTGGTGTTTCAACTGGAGGAGGCTCTGATTCCCTCCGCCTGCTCCTGTTTCCCTCGCTGCTTCTTCCCCACAGAGTCAAGATGAACTTTAGCTCATGTGTGTGTGTGTGTTCCGACTGGAGCAAGCCCTGATATGTCAAAGATCTCCTTGCCCCCTTCCTTCAGTAGGAATTCTCTGCTGGATTCTGGTGCTTTCTGTGAACAGAACAACCCCTTCTATTCATTTTGGCCAGTCTGGATTCAACCCACTGCATATCAGCCCTGTGAATTTGTTCTAATGAAAGCATGCCTTAGAAATCTTTATAGCACAGCGTTAAATGTGCCGTGAAAGCCCATCCAGTTCCCAGACACCACACGCCGGTCCTCTCCTCTTTATGATTGTATGGGCAACATGGGACAGATTTATTTATTTATTTATTGCATTTTTATACCACCCAATAGCCGAAAGCTCCCTGGGTGGTTCACAAAAGTTGAAACCAGTCAAAGTATAAAACTAACAGTATAAGAACATGATATAAAATACAATATAAAAACACAACCGGGATAAAATCAGCAGCAGTGCAGAAATGCACATTTAAAATACAAATTTAAAACTGCAAAGTTAAAATTGAATTTATAGACTGTTAAAATGCTGAGAGAATAAAAAGGTCTTAACGGTGTCTGAAAGAATATAGTGTAGATGCCAGGCGAACCTCCTTAGGGAGCTTATTCCACAGCCGGGGTGCCACAGCAGAGAAGGCCCTCCTCCTGGAAGCCACCTGCCTCACTTCCTTTGGCAGGGGCTCACGGCGAAGGACCCCTGAGGATGACCTTAGGGTCCTGGCAGGTACATATGGGAGGAGGTGTTCCTTCAGATAGCTTGGCCCTGTGGAGGACCTAATGGATATCATCTGTCCAAAGTCATCTTATGCTGTATCATATCAAGATTTGCTAGGAATGCTTCTTTTAAATTTCGTACCACAAACTAAGCCAAACCAAGCCAGGACAGTGGGCGCTTCCAGTTCGACTACATTTTTAGTGTCACAAAGTCAGTGGACCTAATAATTTTTCCAGGTGCATTCTGAGCACAAGCCCTTTTGAATCTAAGAAGATGAATCCCTGGGGTTGAATCTTATTTGTCTTTTCTGCTGGTTGCAAGTGGAGTGTTAAAGACTCTTTATTTTGCATTTCCATTTAGATAGTGAGAATACCTCCAGACAGAAACAGAGTGCTCAGCCCATCTTTAAGGCAAGTGTTATCCTTTCTATTCCACATTTTGCTATGATGCCAACCCTTGAGGAAGTACAACAAGCACTCACCAAAGCTGTGGACATTATTGTAAGCGTCATGAAAGGAGTTGGCCAGTGGAATAAGGAGAGACTGTCAAAGGTATGTGTGTCTGCGTTTCTGAGAGCTTTTTTGATAACTTATATTCAGTTTCCGATATTGCAGAATCTTTCCCCTCCATTTCTGCTTAGAAAAAGATGCTAGAAAGAAAAGTGGCTGCTTTACCAAATGATGGAGACAGCGATTCTGAGAACGAAATGAGAGCAAATGAAGTTGGAAACATCCGTGGTAATGTTATAACTCTTCAATATTTATTTATGTGTGAATCCTTCCTCTGTTAGGCTTTAAATCCAAAGGGTGTGTAAAAGTCAAGGCTTTTATTGTGCAATTGTCCTGTCTCATTCATGGAATGTTACAGGGAGTTCAGATTTCTTCAATTTGTAATCATCTTTCATGTTTTCTCACAGCTTCTTCTGTCCCTCCTGCTCATCTCTTAAGGTTGGAAATACTTAATAACTACACAGTGACCTGGTTTGCATGATCATCACAGCCCAGCATGGCTCATTGCTAGCACATGCAGCCCACTGTTTTGAATATTCAGTCCCCAGGGTGGGCTTGCTGTGGTTTATCTTGTCTGAATTTTCAAACAACCCTGCAGCCCAGGTTTGGAGGACACAACAAACAATGGCAAACCCCCCCTTGGGGTTGAGCATTCAAAATGGTTGCCCATATGTACTGCAAGCCATTGTGGCTTAAGTAACCCACAGTGGGCTGCAGTGATTGTGTGAACCAGCCCAGTGTCTTTTGATTGGGAACCCACCCAAAGTCTGTCTACTGCTATGTAACAGTAGATCATTGATGTAGCAATAGACAAATACACTAGGCATATACACTAATAAATGTACAGGCATAATGTACTTACATTTAGAATGTGGGAACAATCGTTTTTCACCCCGTTGCAAGTTTGATGCATGTGTTCCAGAGCCAGAGCACCTCAGATTTATTGATGGAGTCAGAGTACAAAGTAAGGAAAGAGTAGAGACTGACAATCAAGACATATGGAAAGAGGAGAGTGATTGCAACACAAAACCGTCTTTTCGTGCTTCGGAGTGTCATTCAAAGCTATCACTAGGTGCTCTCAATCCTAACTCAGTACCAAAATAAACTATGTAAAGTGATGTGCAAGAGGCATACTGGCTGTCTGGTGCAGGGCCAATTCACCCATTCACTTACATTCCTAAAGAGGGAATATATTAGAGTCCTCCTCTACCTGTTCTGGAAATCTAAAGAAGGTATAGATGCTCTTGCACCAGTGGCCAGAAGAAAAAGAGTGGTAAACGAAAAGGAACCCCCCCCTTAAATGTGGGCTATTTAAAAACAGGGCTCCTGTATCTTTAACAGTTGTATTGAAAAGGGAATTTCAGCAGGTGTCATTTGTATATATGGGGAACCTGGTGAAATTCCCTCTTCATCACAACAGTTAAAGGTGCAGGAGCTATACTAGAGTGACCAGATTTAAAAGAGGGCAGGGCACCTGCAGCTTTATGTGATGAAGAGGAAATTTCGCCAGGTTCCCCATATATACAAATGACACCTGTTGAAATTCCCTTTTCAATACAGCTGTTAAAGATACAGGAGCCCGGTCCTCCTTTTCATATGGTCACCCTAGTATATGCTTTGTTTTGTCTTAAATATAACTGGGGAGAGCTGTACTTCTTTTATTTATTTATTTCGCTTAGGAAGGTTTGTGATAACTTAGTACCCCAAACAAATAAAGTTAGCAAATGTTTTCGATAATATCTGGAAGGGTTGATAAGCGGCTCTCACAAGCATACTGAAGCTCCCAACAAAGGCAGTGAAAGCAGATGTGCATTTTTTTGTCACATGCTGTAATATGTGAAGCTCCCCAAATCCTGGTGTGAAGTACCATCGACTGTAGTAGCTCAAACAGTTCTCAGGGAAAGTCATTTATCCAATCTAGAGCCCTTTGTTTAACATTAATGCACTGCATAACTGTTGCAATGGAATTTTAGGCTGTGCTTAAGGTTTTTACATAGAAACCCAATCTAAAACAAAGATTTTTGGGGAAGGTTTACTCAACCCCTCCAGTGAAGCCTACTGAATTAAGTGAGACATTTGTAATCATGTGTGTGTATTTTTAAAGATACTGCTTCAGAAACAGGCTCCCTGATCTTGCCTTCTGCTATCCAAAGCAAGAACTACTACAAAACCATTTCGGAGAATAAGGAAATAATTAAACTGATGTCTGTTCTTAGTACTTCTATCAATTCCACCAAAAGGGTAAGCAAAGGGCAGGGAGGGAACCTTGCCTTTAAAAGGGAAAGCTGGAATCCCTGAAATCAGAAAGGGAGAGGGTTACAGGTGTGTGGTGGTGGGGTTGTAGCTGCAGGGCAGGGACTGAAGTGGAAAGAATAGGAAGAGAGAGGAAGAGGGGTTGCTGCAGCGACTGGCAGAAAAAGGTCCCCCCCCCCAATAATGATGCCTAATGGTGCTGGAAGAATGGCCATCTCAGGGTCCCACCTTTGCCCCCTCACAAAGCACAATGATGGGATCCCATTGGTAAAACATGGTCTATGTCAGGCAGTCAACCATACTCCTTACCTCCTTTCCATGAAGTGTTGAGAGCAAAGTTGGGCAGCTGTTGGCCTACAACTCCCATGATCCCACACCATTGGCTATGCTGGCAAGGGCTGATGGGAGCTATTGGGGACTATGGCTGATGGGAACATCTGGAGAGCCACAAGTTGCCCACTACTGGTTTAGAGAAATGAAAGCAAAAGTTGTTATTTGGAGATACAGAGACCTAGGCCATAGCTAGACAGGGCGAAATCCCGGGGCGATCCCCGGGATCGTCCCTGTGCATTTTCATGATGCACAGGGGATCCCTTGCCCTGGGATCTCGCCCTCCCCTTTAGGCCCAGTTTTTCTGCAGTCTCAGGCTGAGCCTGAGACTATGGAATGTGTGGCCGGGCGCCGCTGTTTAGGCTCCTTGTGTTCCGTGCTGGGACCCGCGCATGGTCGTAGAGCTCCTCAGGAGCACTGTGCCCATTGGGGGTGGGGTGAGCGAGGAAAGTATTTTTTTAAAAGAAAACACCTACCTTTTGCGCACAAGTGTTCGTACGCTGCTGTCCCTTTAAAAATAAAAAATGGCGGGCGCATTGCTTCTTCCTCTGAGGTCATTGCGTGCCACATGTAAACAGAGGGGGAATCTCGTGATAAAATGAGATCTTCACCCCTCTGTCGCGGACTAACTGGCAGATCTAGCTAAGGCCCTAGTTAATTTCCTCATGGAACTTGTCATCATGGCACTGGCTGCCATTTTTAAAATGGCAAGAGTGTGCCACAGCAGCTTGTCATTACATGCAAACCTGGCTACGGTAAATTGTTGGGGTGCTTAACAAACCACCCAGAACCCATGGCCTGTTTTAGGGTTGTGTGATATGTCTCCGAAACATAAGCACTGATGAAACTTTGTTCTGAGGCAGCTTTCGTTAGTCTAGATCTGATGCGTATCCCTGCTAGTATGAAGCAAAACATTGCAATGGAACTGGCTGTATACAATCACCTTTTTAATATTTCAGGAAATCCTTGCATCCTTGGAGCGTTTCAAATGTTACCATCATATCTGGCAAAGGGAGAAAGAAGAAACCATTGAAGGCTTCCTCAAAGAAAGCCCTTTGCTGTCTGAATTTGAAACCCAAATCCTTTATTACAGAGACTTAGAAGTTGAAATTAACTCGGAGCCTGAATTCATATGTGTGGGAACTGTTGCGCTATATACTGGTACAGTAATTTAATAATTCAGTTGTCAGGAAATTCTGTTTTACTGTTCTTAGTCAGAGAACACTGCTTAAAACAACATTAAGGCCAAAATCCTGTACACATTTACCAGGGAGTAAGCCTCATTACACTCAGTAAGATTTAATTCTTAATACGCATGCGTAGAAACATGCTGTAACTCTCCTCTTGTTCTGTTTGTTGGTTCTAATGAAGTATATTATAATGTATGATAAAGCCATTTTTGTCAGCTCTGTGGAATGGAAAGACGGGGAGGTGGGGGGAGATGGCTGCAGGAAGGGATTTGGCCAACTTCCTTAACGGATTGAATTTCTCCCCATAGCGGACCTGAAGTTGGCCCTCACAACAGAAACCAAGGCTTGGATGATTGCATTTGGACGTTACTGCAACAGGAATTACAGGACAGAGATGGAAAACATCTTTACTTTTGTAGAGGAAATCAGCAAAAAACTGAACCGTCAAATTAAAGACTTGGATGATATACGGATAGCCATGGCTGCGCTGAAAGAGATCCGAGAGCAACAGATCCCCATAGATTTCCAAGTGGGACCAATTGAGGTAATTGGAAAGGGAACCTAGCCCATTACCTGCCCTGAGCTCCCCAATCCTAGACCACAACTGGGGTTCTATCACAGTCTGTTCTCTTCTTCTATTATCATTCCTTTGCTCTATTTACATCCCACCTTTCCTTCCTGTTGGGAATTCAAGGCAGCTGAAGAACATCAACACAACAGTAAGATTGCACATAAAAACTGATTGGATTGTACTGACCTGGCTCTGTGCCTTTTGGTTCTTGCTGTAACCACTAAAAATTAGAAACCATGCCAGAAAAAGGTGAGTCCTCACTACCCACTCACAAGTTGATCTCCTTCATTACTCCCCTTAGCCTGTAAGATATTGCCTTGTGTTCACTTTGCACAGCATGCTTCCAACAGTTCTGACTGAACTGGTGAGTAGATTCATATAGTTGGGTTACTGGAGGAGGAGCCACCATGAGACTGCAACCTGGATTCAAGCAGGGAGAATATAGTTTTCTCTGCCCACCCTTTGTACTCCTGGTCTTGAGGCTCTCCTGATCTCCTGGTCCCACCCATGATTACGTGCTTGTCCTGAATGAGCTTGATCCTGAAAAACAGAGTGGACCTTGGTGGAATTCTGACTTTGGTATGGGGACTTACACCGTTGCCTCACTGCCCAAGGTTACCTTCTGGTTTATGGTCCTGTAAAAGCGGATCCTGCCAGCTGGTTCCTGCCTTAACAGATATTCTCCATTCTTTTGCGGACTACACCCTGGCTGGATATGGACTCTGTTCTCAGTAAGTGAAAATCACAACTTGTGTGAAGATTGCCATAGCCAGTGTCTTTGAGTTTTCCCTCAGCCTTGGGGAGATGAAGAGTTTCTAGTGGTATTGATGAAAGTTATGGATTCTAGAGAAAGAATGAGATTCTCATTTTTAATCCCATCACACTTGTTTTATGAGCAAATAAATAGGGGACCCTTTCATATATTTCTCCACGGCTCCAACTTTTATTGCATGCTCATAATAATGCTCATTATCACTTCAACTAATAGTTGATTTTAGTGCATTTATCTGAACAAGTGGATATGCAATTTTCGCAAATGCAGGATTTTGTGATTTGCAGCTTAGCTCAGATTCTAATGATGGTACACAGTTCACATGTCTGTTCAGACAACATACTAAGCCATGCTTAGGCCACTAACCCTTTTTGCAGCCAATGATTAGTGAGCGTGTTATGTAGCCACCATGGACAGCAATAGTTCATATGACACGCTAAGCCATAATGTTTAGCAACAAAAGCTTAACCAGCGTGGCTTAGCGTGTCATCTGAACAGGGTCTGTTTGTTTAAAGGCATTGAGGCCTTATTTATTGACAGAAGCACATATTCATGTCCTTCATCTTGTAAAATAATAATAATAATAATAATAATAATAATAATAATAATACTGCTTTTGATCAGAGGAGAAGTATTTAATTGTGCATAGTTCTCCATATGAAACCCTGACCAACTTTCTGTTGCTCATCCAATTCTCATTCAAAGCCCTGATGAGTTTGCTGTTGATTGCTCAATATACCTAGGCTTAATTGTGCAAAACCTTGTGCACTAAAGAATCACTCTTTTCCCCCCCCCCTTTTTTTTTTTGCAGATCTACCATAACTGTTGGGAGATAAGTGTATTTTGGATATTTATCCTCAGCTGTAAATTCTTTCATTCTCAAAACCAAACACTCCAGATATTCACTGCACCTCTAGTAGCATGTTGATTAGCTATGAATATAGGCTGTATCTGGTAGAAGAACATGCACTATATAGTTTAAAACTCCATGTCATTGTTGATTTTTAAGATACCTTTTGCACTAGCCAAGCTCCTTTGCATCTTTAGCAGGACCACCTGATGTTCCAAAAGGAATGTTTCATTATGTGCATATCTACAGGTAGACTTTTTAATGATCCTAGATAACAGCCTTTGTCTTGGCAGGAGTCCTATGCAATGTTAAACAAGTATGAGTTACTGGTGGCAAAGGAAGAGATGGAAAAGGTAGACACACTACGTTACACCTGGGAGAAACTGCTGGTCCGAGCAAATGAAGTGCAGAATGAATTGGTAGCATTACAGCCCAAGTTCAGAGGAGAGCTAATAAGCACGGTGGAGACATTTGTTGAAGACTGTGATCAGTACTATTCGGATTACGACAAGGTATAGGACTATACTATAACGGGGGAAATCATGTTCATTCTCAGATACATGTATTTTATGGGAAGCTGCCTGAAAATACGTCAAGTGGTAAAGCTCAAAGGAGATTGCACTCTTCTAATAATGGTTACTTAACTGCCATCTTATCTTGATCCTCAGCTCAGGACTTTTTTTTTAAGACTAAAGGACAGGTAATAGGTGATGATACTTCACATTCCACTGAAAACTTTAGATTATGGAGTGTGGAGAGCTAGGCTGCAGGCAAAAAGGCAATGAGGATGGTGATGTAGATATTCTGGAGGTTGCCTTCACAGCACCGAGCTGCCACCGCTCTGCCACCAAACGCTGTGATATCCCTGCTGTGGGATGGCAGCAAATAATTCCTCCTGGGGTGGCAACACAGGCTTTTTGGGCCCATCCCCTCCCCCTCCTGCGGCTTTCATTGACCAATGGGAGGTCACCTTCCGCCCAGGAAAGACCCCGGGGCAGTGCTGCAGCGAGGACAGATGGTGGAAGAGACATGCTGACCTTGCTTGGGCAGGAAAAGTCCCCGACTTTTCAGCTGCATATCTTCGGCTGTTTGCCCTGTGGTGGCTCCAAATTGGGACTGTGTCATATATCCAACACAGCACGGATTCGGACCCACCCTGGGGCAAAAGCAATATATAGCCAGCCCCCTGGTCTATAAATGCCTTCCTCTTAAATAGTTATGAAGAAAAAGTGGTCTGCCCAAATTGTACTTACAATTTATTTTCTGTTTTTCCATCTTTATGGATGGGGCTCACAAAAGAGATTATAAGTGTATTAAAAGGCAGAATAAAACCAGTCTTAGAAATAATAAGTATCCTCTTAAAAGGCCAGCATCAGCCTGCAAATACCTGTACAGAAAAATGTTTTTATCTCTACATCAGGCTTTTAAAAAGTCTTCTTGTCGGGAGGAAATTCCAGAATTATGATATTACATCCAATAAGATTCCGACATGTGTTAAGAAACAGCAATGCATAATTTGGGAAGGGAACACATGACCAGATGGCTTTAAGGAAAGGGTGGTTCACATATGCACACACATCATTCTACACCTGGTTATTGTCCACTGCTGTGTTGTGTCCCCCACTGAGTCCAGCTAATAATGGTGGATACCTTATCAACACAAGCAGAAGTGGGCTTAATTGGAAGTGGCGGAGAACTCCAGAGGCTACTTTACCCTCTTTTTTCTCTATAACACAAAGCAAAAGTCAGTCAGAAAACAGCAAGGCTGTGATGGTGATAGCTTCTGAGAACAAAGAGAGTGCTTTTGACATAACAATAAATCTACATTCCAGGATGAAGATAAGCCTGGTTGCTAGGAGACCACAGAGCAGGTTGACCTTATTGATGATGAAAAGAAAAACTTTAAAAGGACAAGCAAAAAGGAGATCTGAGGGGCGGGGTGGGAGGGGAAGAAAATGGAATCTTGCCTACCTGCTTTCTAGGACAGACTTATCTCCATGTTTTGTACCAGTTAGATATAAAAAGGCAGTAAAGGACATTGGGGGCTACTCTTTGATTCATTTTGTTTCTAAATATTCACAATGCTTTTTATTATACAGATAGAGAGAGGGGAGGTGGTTTGGTGTAATGTGGCATAATCAGTGCTCTATTTTTGTATTATTATTATTATTATTATTATTATTATTATTATTATTATTTATTTATATAGCACCATCAATGTACATGGTGCTGTACAGATATATGTATAAAATAAAGAGCTTTCATGAAGAGAAAGACTCACATGTATAAATGCAGTCTGGACCTTGAGCTGAACATGGACCATTATGTTGGGATATATCAATCTCAGATTCATTTCTCTTCCTTCTATATTTGGGAGGTTTTAAAACTGTTGTCTGCATGTGCCAAGGGAAGCATACCTTTCAGCAGTCCTCCTATTTGTGTCAATGTAAAGCCCACCTAGCGATGTAGCCATGATAGGGAGGACAGATTGGAAGTTCTTACGCACAAGGATGGTATGTTTTTGGAAAGAGTTTATAATTCGATGTGTGACTTCTGTTAATGTAATCAATCTTCTCTTCCTCTTCCAGAATGGTCCCATGGTGGATGGCCTTGAGCCTCAAGAAGCTAGTGACAGACTTATCATGTTTCAGGTATCCTTCCTGCGTGTTTGCTCCGTTAATATAAAGCTTCCATAAATCTACTTGGATGAATTAATGGGTTATTTAAACACCACAGCAGCAGCATTCCTGATGTATCACTACACATATGTGCTTGGTTCCAAAGCTGCCTTTCTGCAAGTGGAAAGCCTTTTCTGCTAATGGAATGACTGTTTCCGACCTAGCAGAGAAACGCTGCATGGAAAAATTACTCCTCACCACCCCCAGATCATAAGAAGAGCCCTACCAGATCAGTGCCCCATCTAGTTCCATGTTGTATCTCCAGTTTTCCGTAGCGGTCAGTTAAGATGCTTCTAGAATCCCATGAGCAGGGCATGAAGGCAATAGCAACTGGTATTCAGAGGCGTGCTGGCTCTTAATGTGGAGGCAGCATAGAGCCATCATGACTAGTAGCCATTGATAACCACCATGAATTTGTCTAATCACCTTTAAAAGCTGTTCAAGTTGCTCACAATCACAATCGCTGCAACCTCCAAACAAAATAGCAACTCTGCAATCCAAATATCATTGTTTGTCTGGGCAGGCAGTAACTCTTTCTCCAGCACTGGATGTTGGGGGATGTATGTATGCATGCAACCATGGCCAGTACTATTCCTGCACATATCCAAATGTCTCGATGGCATGATGATATTGTTGCAATTGGATGTACGTGGGAATGCATGGTAAACCTCAAAGTTACACTTGTAGGGACAAGTGGGATGTAGGCCTGTTTGTAAACACATGCAATGTGCATCCCCATGTACATGTTTATTACATGTGTGTATGACTGACAGTTTCGAAGGAGATGAAAGTCCTGGTATCAGGATTACTGAATTTTTTCAGCTGATAAATGGGAAACGAGCGGGCTCCTTAGTGCATGGAGGAAAAGCAAAACATCGGAACAATTCCATCTTTTGAGGTTTACCTCGGGGCTGTCTATATGCAGGGAAAGCCCCGTGGTGGCTGTGAATCTGTGCTTCATCAGTTATATGACGCAGATGCAGCTTGACAGCCACTGCAGGGCTCAGGGACTTACTCAACTTTTTCACTAGGAATGAGGTCAATACGGCTCTTCTGCTGTCTGATGTCACTCCAGGGCCAATCTGGGGAGTGGTGCTGGTGGAAAGCATCTAGGGATTTGTCACCTTCCACCACGAAGAGGGCGGGATGATGGCTTCGGTACCCGGATGGACTCCGGAAACACCGCGCTCCCTCTTTGGCATCGGGGTTACCCGACGCCACTGCAGATGAGTAAAATCACTGGGTTTTGGAGGGAAGCATCGCCATGAAGACAGGGCCCTTTTTAGTCTTGTTATTGTCTATTCCTGTTTTAGATGAATGGCTTTCCTGAGCAGTATTCAGTTTTATTCCTTGTGATGTCAAGCACTGTAAGTAGGCTCAAACTTTTTATTTTAAACCTTAGAATCGATTTGACAACCTTTATCGGAAGTACGTCACCTACACTGGGGGTGAAGAGCTTTTTGGTCTGTCTGTTACTCAGTACCCTCAACTCCTCGAGATCAAGAAGCAGCTGAACTTGTTACAGAAGCTTTACAGCCTGTACAACAACGTCATTGACACTGTAAATGGATACTATGATATCCTCTGGTCAGAAGTGAACATTGAGAAGATTAATAATGAACTCCTTGAGTTTCAGAACAGGTGGGGAAAAGATGGGGATCTTAAATTTGTATTTAGCATAAGTTGCTGTGACCTGCTATCAGGGCTGGATGGAGTGAGGCATATATTTGTTCCTTGAAACTGGGTGCTAATCTTTAGCTGCTTAAAACAGTTCTTTGAAAGAGCAATGGAAGGATGATTTAGCCTTAGTTAATTGCTTTTTATTTACTTAATCTTCTTTAGTATCTGTCTTTGTTTCACTCATTTCATTTTCATCCTTTGCGGTGTTGCTCCCAGATTAAGTTTTCAACACTTCCGATAATTGCAAAGGTATTGTGACTCTTCACTGAGAAGTAGATGTGTCTTGTGTATAAATGAGAGAATTGATTATGGAACCGCTTTTAAAAGGAAGTTTATGAAGCCATAAACTGGATTTTCTTTCATTTACTACAGATAGAAAGCCCTCTAATCCATCACAGAAGCTTGTGTTTATTTTACAAATAAGAATCAAACCATGATGGTTGAGAAGAAAATGATTTGTTAAAGATGCTTTCATTTGCATGTGCTACTTTATTATAGCAATTTTAATTCTGTATTGTGTTTAAAATCTAAAACACTGGAGGAACAGAATAGAATAGTATAGAACTTGGTTTTCATCACCCCATTCAGAGGAACCAGCTGACTACAGCAGGGATGGACAACTTGTGGCCCTCCAGATGTTTTGGCCTACAACTCCCACCAGCCCCAGCCAGCATAGCCAGTGGTAAAGGATAATGGGAGTTGCAGTCCAATATCATCTGAAGGGCCACAAGTTGCTGACCCCTGAACTAAGTCTCTAATGCTCTACATATACTATTCCTTTAAAATTTGTGTAATTTCTCTGCTTTGTTCTTCTTTCACCAGGTAGTCCTTGTCCAAATTACTATCATTCTCTAATGTACCTCATAGGGTTTTAAGGATAGATAAATAATTATATGCTGTTCTGCATGCAGCAAAGTTTTTATAGAAGTGATTAAAAGGGCAATCCTTGACACATATTTCTGGGAATAAATCCTGTTGAATTTGTGGGGCTTACCCGTCTAGACATCCATAGGATTATGATCGCACTGTGAAACTATTTCAAATAATGTTAAACTTATTTTTGTGGGGGTTGTTCTGTGTTATCCAGGTGCCGTAAACTGCCCCGAGCTTTGAAGGAGTGGCAAGCATTTCTGGATCTGAAGAAAACAATTGACGACTTCAATGAATGTTGCCCTTTGCTTGAGTTGATGTCCAATAGAGCCATGATGGCACGTCACTGGAAGCGCATCACGGATCTCACTGACCACAATTTTGATGTTGAAAGTGAGACTTTCAAACTGAGGAACATCATGGAGGCACCTTTGTTGAAATATAAAGAAGAGATAGAGGTATTAATGCTGAGAGGATTGATGTGGGCCCAGGCCCAGTAGTAAGGGATGCAACAGCATCCCTAATATAGAAATGTAGGATCTACTGAATTGTATTCTCCCTTCCACTCGACCCAGTCCCAAAAAGTGTATTAGCATTTCAGTCAGCATATTCTGTACCAGAAGAACTGAAAGTAGACAAACAAATTATCTTCTTACATTTGGAACAATGATTTGGCCTGTCTCATTTACTTGTTTGTAGGGTTGTCAAAACGAAGGCACTTCCTTAAAGAAATAGATAGCTGAACTTTGATACACATAGCCGAAGCCACTTCGATGATGAAAGGTCTGAAAACAGGGTACCTTTGTGTTTGCTCACAAATCAGGACATTCATTCTGCCTGTTTTGTGATAGTAGCCAACAGATGTGGCAGAATGAAGGGTGTGGGAGCTACGTTTGGATTAGGGGCAAAGGGATTTCCTTGGACATCCAGGGACAGGGTAATTTTAACTGACTGTCAAGGACATATTGATGCTTGTAGAATGCTAGCAGTATGTATTAGTTTATAATATGGATTTGTGTGCTGTTCTTCCTCCAGTGAGCTCTCAGTAGTGCATATGAGGTGTCCATGTGGTCCATGCATATCTGGGTCAGGCTTGTAGCTTGAATTGCAACTGCGTTGGGAAACTTCGGGTTACTTTCTGCAACCATTTCCTAGTTAGACGCCTTAAATTCAGATACCTACTTGATTGTACTGTTGAGAGACCGAGCTGATTGGCGTACCAGCAGTCCATAGGAATTCGTGTGTTGCATTCATCCCCAGAAAAACACTTTGCCTTGGATGAGGAGTGGCGGCATTGGAGCGTGATGGTTCTGATACGCCTGTCATGTATACAAACAATTGCTGCTAGAACAGTGGTTAAATGCATCAATCATAGAAGGGCTAATTGAGATTGTATGACAATGAGTAGCATACAATTTGTCTCCTAAGTGTTTTCTGCTCTGCAGGTTTTTGTCCACCAGCTGCTCCTCCACCAGTCCCCATAGCAATACTGTCTCCCTTGATAGCTCTTGACACCATCTCCAGCTCCCCTCCTCCACCAAATATTATTGGTAATTGTTCCAAGAATCCAACTCCACTCAGTAGCAGCCAGTAAAGCCGATTGCTAGGTAAAACTTCTGGCAGTGGCTGTGTGACAATTGTGTGGCAGAGGAATTCCCACTCATTGTTTTAAACATGGGGAGGCAGTGCTGGAGGCAGTGGAAGCTGGTGGTTCCGATGTCAGTGGGGAAGTGAATCCGCTTTGGGTTTTAGTAGGAACCAGTCAGAACTCTAAAAGAGCTATCCAAGGTGTGAAGCACCTTGAATAGTTCCTTTTGAGTTCAGACTGGTTGCGACTGAAAACTGGAGCAGATTCATTGCCCCATTGACATGGGAGCTACCAGCCTCCGCTGGCTGGATGCAGGGAGTGCCTCTATCAGCATCCTGAAAGCACGTGGTTTCTGCACAAGGGATTACTATCCGGTGTGCTTCCACTGCTGCCTGCCAGTGCCTAAAGCATGGCTGAGAATTCCCCTCTCCTCCTGCTTCCCCCGCCACTGGCAGGTTCGCCAAGGGAAATGCCTCGCTGTCAGCTGTTCTCCCCCCCCATTAATACTTGTATTAATTTTCCACAAAAACAGAACACATAAGGAAAGGTAAAACAACAATACAAACTATACAAACTACATCACAACGTAAACAACTACTAAAATGATCACAACTGCATAAGGCTATATTCCATTTAAAGCGATCTTCGTGTCAGACGACAAGTGTCATATCTCTAGATTACCAGGTCTGAATTTCATAAAAGCAAGCAAGTATATTTAATAAAGGCAAGAATACAAGTTACTTATAAAATCCACATACAGTCCATTACATGTAAAGCTATTGTTCTTTCTTTTACTAACGCCGTTAATTTTGCCATCTCTGAGCTGTTGTTCTCAACTATCCAGAAAGCACAAGTTTCAGTCACCAACTAACCTTCAAGCAAGGGTTAGATTAATTTACTCCTTCCCAATGCACTGGAGGGGCATCAGCAGGGGCATCAGCTCAATTGAAACGTGCTGTTGCTGAGCATTAATCCTGCTTTGTTGACCAAATCAAGCAGCTGGAAACTGCTGCATGGACCGCCTTAAGAGCTTTGGGTCTGATGTATGTGCAGCCCCTTCGAGGCCCTTCCGATATGCTAGGTGCAAAGTTGTTAAGTTCTCTGCAGTAATTTTGCAATTACATTGGTAGGATATCTGCATCAGCGCCGTGAAGGAGAGGGACATTGAGCAGAAGCTGAAACAAGTGATTGCCGAGTGGGACAACAAAACATTCACTTTTGCTAACTTTAAAACCCGCGGGGAGCTGCTCTTGAGGGGAGACAGCACTTCTGAAACGATCGCAAGCATGGAAGACAGCTTGATGGTTCTCGGCTCCCTAATGAGCAATAGGTAACATGGCAGACCTTTTCCTTTCCTCCTCGTTGGATATTTATGTGATCCTTTTGAGTGACCTTGCTGAGCACGTGTCATTATTTCAGGTACAACTCCCCATTCAAGGCTCAAATACAGAAGTGGGTACAGTATCTGTCGAACACAACTGACATCATTGAGAACTGGATGACGGTGCAGAATTTGTGGATATATTTAGAAGCTGTCTTCGTGGGTGGAGACATTGCTAAACAGCTTCCAAAGGTAAGAGCCTTCGCATTGTCTTATTGGATTTGCCGATGCTGTTAAACAACTTGAGGACTTAAATTGTTTGGCCCCAGTGACTTAACACACACCTGAACATGTGGCCAACGATACGTTTAATGTGGCCACAACAGAAGAGTGTGAGAAATGGAACATATTGACTGCTGAAGATAATCTTCTCTTAAGTCCTTGTATCTACGGACCTTGCAGCAATTGAGATGCCTCCATCATTTGTATCTTAAAACAGGAAGCCAAACGTTTCTCGAACATCGACAAATCGTGGGTGAAGATCATGACCCGAGCCCATGAGATACCAAATGTGGTCCAGTGCTGTGTTGGGGATGAAACCATGGGACAGCTGCTGCCCCATTTGTTGGATCAATTGGAAATTTGTCAAAAGTCTCTTACAGGGTGAGGCTGCTGATGGAGAAATGCTTCAGTAGTGGGCAGTCAAGTACAATAGCGCTCAGAAGAAATTATACCCCATGTATTGCTTGTGTTCTATGCTTTATCACTCCCTTAAGTGGTTGAAATAGATCAGGCCTGCAGCTGTTGATATTATTTATTTATTTATTTATTACAGTTATATACTGCCACCATAGCCAAGGCTCTCTGGGCGGTTTACAGAAATTCTAAAATTAAGATAGAAACGAGTATACAAAATTTAAAATTCTAAAACACAGAACATACACACATAAAGCATTAAAAACTGTTAAAAAAACTAAACATGTGGGTGATTAAGATGTGCCGCCATATGCCTGGGCAAAGAGGAAAGTCTTAACCTGGCGCTGGAAAGATAGCAGCGTTGGTGCCAGGCGAGCCTCGTCAGGGAGATCGTTCCATAGTCTTGAGGCCACCACCGAAAAGGCCCTGTCCCTCGTTGCCACACTCCGAGCATTATCATGCTCAGAACTAGAAACTGAGGCAATGATATAAGGGTTGAGAGGTCATCTTACTTTATAATAATCCATATGAATGGGAGAGTGATATAGCCTACAGTTTAAGGCTTTTCTTAAAGCCTGTCAGTTGTTGAATGCCCACTGAAAGCTAAAGCATTTAAGTAAATTTGTTCCCCTCTTTAGCCCCGTTCAGACAACACGCTAAACCATGCTGCTTAACCACAACATGGTTAATGGAATGCATTAAGGTTAATTTAAACCTAGTTTAAAACCTAGTACCAAAATAGGCAACTGTTGGTGAATTGCTCTGTTTGGATAATCAACCTTTAGCTTCATTAGCAAGATATAAATGAACCTTTTGGCTGCATATAAAGCTTCTTTGCTCTTCATTTGTGTTAGTCAGCAAACAAACTAGAGTGTCATCAATTACCTATAATTTCCTGTGTCTTCTGAACTGGGAAACTATGGTTAATGGCTCTGGAACAAATCAATATATTAAGACAACTTTAAACCATGGATCATTAAGACAAAGTATGATTGTTCTAAATGTGGCCAATGACCCAGATAGGACCTAACGCTAAAATAAGATTTAGAATTACGTTCATGTGAGCCATGTGCTCCCCATGCTTGAGGAATAGGTTGGAAACACCTGCTTCCAAACTAACTGGAGTTCCCCTTTATGTCCAAACACAGGAAACTCTTATTAGCTTTAGGAGAAGGCAGCCTGGTGCCTTCCAGTTGTTTTAGATCACAACTCTCATAATCTCTGTCCACTGGCCACACTGGCTGGGGTTTATGGGGATTGTCATCTCAAACATCTGGAGGGCACCAGGTTGCCAGTCTCTTGTTTAAGCAGATTTGGACATTGCAGGGAACTCTGGTTAATTTAAAACCTTCTGATCTTCTTGTAGCCAAGCCAGGGGAGGGGAGGGGAGCGGAGTCTGAGGATCTTGCACATAATACTCAACTATGATCCCTGAAGACCCATGCTTACCTTGTTTTCAGAACATTTATTTGAATGTAACATGGGTCCTGAAATATTTTAAAGTTGAAACCCAAAGTTAGTTATACAAGCAACAGTACTTTAAGCCCCTTTAACTAGTCATTCATAGCTGTGGCTTGGAGTTTTTCTTGCTAGCTCCTCATCATTTAAATTAGGTATGTCTGGGTGATAAGTAAACTTTCTTCGTCCAAGCAACCAATGGCTTGCAATGGCAGGCTGTAACATCAAAGCATTTGGAAGCCTTCTGGAGCAGGTGAAGCTCAACTTCTATCATTAATGACATATTCTCTAGTCTAGTGGGATGATGAGAAGACTTGATCCCTGAAAGACTATGATGGAGCTTGGCTTGCAAAAGTTTTGTTCTATAACCTTGCCACATTTCTTTTATTTTTGTTCAAATTCAGGTATTTGGAGAAAAAGCGGCTTTCATTTCCCCGTTTCTTCTTTGTGTCTGACCCTGCTCTCCTGGAGATCCTGGGCCAAGCTTCGGATTCTCACACAATACAGGCTCACTTGTTAAATGTCTTTGATAACATCAAAACTGTAAAATTCCATGAAAAGGTTTGTGTAACTGTAACATCAGTCTTACAAGGGGAGTAATGCTTGTCTGAGGTTCCAGATGGATGCCGGTCCCTTGTGAACTCTGCCCTAACTCTAGGGGGCCCAAATACAGGATGTCATCTTGGAACCCAGTGAAAAATGTCATTTTGTTGCTCACCATTCAGGGCCCATCCACACCTATGTAGCTACTCCCCTGTTGTGCTTAGGATAGAAGAAGAGGTTGGTTTCTCAGGCGAGGTCCAGCTGCTGCTGCCGTCATGCACAGCATAAACAAATTATCTAAACGGGTTCAGAGAAGTCTGTTTATTCAGTTAACATCTAGGCAAGCCTTCCCAAACCTGGTGTCTTCCAGATGTTTTGGACTCAAACCCCAGCTAGTATGGCCAGTGGTCAGGAATGTAGTCTGGAACATCTGTTGGTTACCAGGGCCAGATCTATTATTACGATTCCATCATGGTCATACTATATCCCTCTTGCGCATTCATACCTCGTAGGACACACAATGATATTTGTTGCTGCATTTTGAATAATGCAGAATAAAAAGCAGGAAATAACTCTATGAAAGTGGTATATGGAATGTGTAATGTTTCCCAACAGTTAACTGTGCAGTTCAATACCGCTATAAAGCAGTAGTGTAGATCAAGTGCTCCTAACTACTCGCCGTCCCATAAAGCTGGTGGATAGAAAATAAAAGCATATACTGAAGTGTCAGATTTAGTGTTCTAATTATGGTAGGAAAGATAGGCGGGCAGTAATGAAATCCACACGCCCCACTCCCTGACTTTCTCCAATTTTAACCCAATCATACCTCGCACTGTCCTCTAAAAAAGGACAAAGATCTAAGGAAGGAAACATAAAAGATAAAGGTGTGGGTGGGAGCCCTCTAGCATCCCTGTAATTCTTCAAGCACTCGTCAGATTTGAAAATTAAGCTACTAACGGCTTGTAAACATCAAAAGCTAGCTCAAGTAGAAAGGGAGATTTAGTCTGAGGCTCTGGGAAAGGTATTGCATAGCTGTGAGAGGACCACTGAAAAAGCTACTCTGTGTTTGCTTTGTATCCAAAGTTGTTGTGAAGATGGAATAACTAAGTAGGTAGTATTGGCACACCTAAGATGTTACATTGGGAGGTAAGACGCAGCTTAAGGTGATAGGGAAAATGAGAGTAGTGTAATGGGCCTGTTCAGACAACACACAAAGCCATGGTTAGGCTGCTAACCCTTTTGCAGCAAATGGTTAGTGAGTGTGTTTAAACCATGGTTATGTGGCCACCATGGTTAGGAATGGTTCACACGACATACTAAGCCATAATGTTTAGCTCAAAATGCTTAACCACTGTGGCTTAGCGTATTGTCTGAACAGGGCCATTGGGGGCTACTTTACTGAATGAAGGCTGGAAGACTCAGGCCACACCCTTAGCCCTTTTATTATTGCTTGAATGCTCAGAGTGGGTAAACAGGCAGTGACAGGAAAGAGCAGCAGCAGCAACAGTGCCATAAAGCACCAAAGGTTGGCCCCGTAGTGGAACATGGATATTAGCAGGTGCCTGATGATGCCTAGAATCGTAGAATTAGAAGGGACCTTGGAGGTCATCTAATAAATGCAGGGTCTACAATGAAGAATGCTGGACCCTCCCGCATACATCCACGTTGCTATGATCCATTTGCTAAAGTTGCTGCATAGATTTGTACACCCCGAGAACACACCGACATGGCAATGTCTGCAGAGGTGCCATAGCTTGGTGGTGGAGCACAAGCTTTGGATACAAAAAGTCCCAGGTTAAATCTCTGATACCTTCAACTAAAAGGAAAAAGAGCTGCTGCCAGCCAGAGTAGACAGTACTGAGCTTGAAGGATTGATGATCCTACTACCAACCTAGACGTGATGTGGGAAGGATCTCCTCTGGGTATGTGTGTATGGAATAATTAACAGCTTCCATGTGGCTGCTTTGAATATCAGAGAAGTAGTGCTGGGAAATAATTAGCAGTGCTAATTTATAATTAAAAATTAGTTGTGCTGGGAAATAGCAGCTTCCATGCAGTCGCTTTGAATATAAGAGACGTAGAGCTGGCAGGGCAGTTTATTTATTTAGAATATTTATATACCGCTCCCCATTGAAAAATTTGGGAGCGGTGTACAAGGTAAAGGGCAGTTAACCCTTTACCTCTGTGCTGTGTCCCCCTGATCTAAATCACTCCCCCCCAACCCCCTTTGCAACACTGCTCTTTGTCTCCACAGGGAGCATCCGCATACGGTAAGCCTTCCTATGGCAGTCCCCATGTTAAATTGAGAGTCATATCTGGAGGAAGGGAAATACTATTAGAAGAACTTGAGGAACTCGAGGACTGAACAGTCTGATGCAAAATTGTCACGCTATGTTTGGCTTGCAGGTCTATGATCGGATCCTTTGCATTTCCTCTCGAGAGGGTGAGACAATTGAACTGGAAAAGCCTGTAATGGCAGAAGGTAATGTAGAGGTTTGGCTTAATTCCCTCTTGAAGGAGTCCCAGGCCTCGCTGCATCTTGTGATTCGACAGGCGGCTGCAAGTATTCAGGAAGCGGACTTCCAGCTAATTGAATTTCTTTCTTCTTTCCCCGCCCAGGCAAGTTTCTTCCTTAAACAAAACAAGGAGGAGAATGAAGGTTGCAATTTTTTGCAATTTGTTTGATTAAAAAAAAAAAGTGGTTTGTATTACTGAATATAAAATTACATTTGCCAGGAAGTCTCTCCAGTATCCACTCCAGTGGTTACTTGGGAGACTTTCTCCATTAAGTACATTAAGGCTAAACTACCAATACATATTTAACTGAGGAACTGTAGTTTTTCTTTAGATCTTAACTCAGCTTTTGGGTTCTTGGGAAATAACACTTCATACACTGGTAACCTCCAATGTATAGGGACATCAAGGTTGTTGTTTTTTTAAAAAAACACACACCTAAAAAAACTTTGTGTGGAGGAGAAGTTTAATGATTCTCTCCCCCACTGAATTCCTGAAAATAATTGCCGTCCTGCACAGCAAATAGCAATAATAATAAAAAGTTCCTAGTGTTGCTAATGGGATTTTTTCCTCTATTGCTGTTTGCAACATGTGGAAGAACCTAAATTTTCAGGATTGTGGCAGGGGTGGGAAAAATTAAACCTGCCCCCCATGTAGTGGTCCAGATCCAGATCTCCTGCTGCAAACTTGTTTTTAATTGAAAGATAAATCCCATTGATGTTGCTGCAAGGTACACATTTCACATTACCTGTAGTAATGTGCCCAGAGAGAGAGAGAGAGAACTTTCTTTTACTCTGATGGCGCTTTTCTCCCTGTACTCCCATCCCAGGCGTTTGTAGCAGTGTGGTTGTGTCGGTCTGCCTGTAAGCTGGCTGCAGTGCATCATTTCTGGCCTGGTCATGTTTAACTCTGGCTGAAGTTCTTATGATGCAGCACAGCTGCTAAACCATGCGTCACCTTGCACCCCCTTCAATTCTTTGACAGGATCAATTAGGGCTGGTGCAGATATGATGATCATGGGTAAGGTATTGGGAACAGGGCGCAGTTCACCTGCTTTTCTCCATAGCTGCTCCCTTGTCAAATAAGAATATTCCGTAGCCTCTTCCCATCTGCTGTAGCCGTCTTTAAGGCTTATGTCTACCCTGACTTCAACTGTGGGTAAAGCCAAACAAGGTTCACTGTTAATTAGTCTTTGAGAAACTGGCTTTAAATAATGATTAGCAACAAACCCTTGGAGCTAATTTGAGTCTACATGGCTACGGCTGGACAGAGGAGAGGCTTGGGGCAGGAGATTTCAACCCTGCACTCCACTCTAAATCCCTTAGGCATGGATTTAAACTCATTAAGTTAAACTTAATAAGCAAATGGGGTTTGGAAAGGTTGACTACTTGAACACTGCATTTCCCTTCCCTTAAGGTTGGCTTGCTGGGAATTCAGATGATCTGGACACGAGATGCTGAGGAAGCTTTGACAAATGCAAAGTATGACAAGAAAATAATGCAGAAAACCAATCAGTTTTTCTTGGACCTTCTGAACACTCTGATCGACATGACGACGAAGGATCTGAGTCCCATGGAGCGCATTAAATATGAGACACTAATCACAATTCATGTGCACCAAAGGGACATATTTGATGACCTGGTAAAATGACTTTTTATTCATTTAAATAGCCACCAGAGAAAGGCAGACAAGTGTTTATTAATGTGTGTGTGTTTTCTATATGTTTATTCAATATAACCATCTGGGCCCAAAGATCTCCTTGGGGCTGTCTTCACTGACCAGTCCTGGTACTGTTTTTATCTTGGCTCTGTGTTCACTTCAATTTGCCCCAGGAGTATTGTCTTGGGGCTGCCTATACAGCGCTGAGTTGCCGCTTTCTTAAGCAAAATTATTATTATTATTATTATTATTATTATTATTATTATTATTATTATTTTATATAGCACCATCTATGTACATGGTGCTGTACAGCGTAAAACAGTAAATAGCAAGACCCTGCCGCATAGGCTTACATTCTATTAAAATCATAGTAGAGCGATAAGGAGGGGAAGAGAATGCAAACAGGCACTGGGTAGGGTAAACAGGCGCAGAGTAGGGTAAAACGCACTTTCTCTGCAGTGGGGTGGCGATGGCTAATCCCAACACTGAGGGAGGGTTCAGGGTTTCCAGCAGCCATTGGCATGCCATGCACGCCCTCTGCCTGGGTGGACAGCAGCCAATCAGGGGTCACCAGGAATGCCTCCGCCACGACTTCAGAGCTAAGATAGACAGCAGATGCATCGTACTTGCCTTGCTCCAGGAAAAAAAGTTGGTGTAAGTCTGACTTTTGAAAGCAGCAGCTTCACAGGAAAGCCCCATAGTGGCTGTGAGGTGGCTGCTGTGTTGTATAATTGACACAGCGCCACCTCACAGCCACCATGGGGTTTTCATACTGTCTAGGCAGCCCCTTGGTAGCTAAAGCGTTGCTGTCTCTTTTCAACGGTATCATTAGACCTGTCTCTTGTTACTCTTAGTAACAGCTACCCAAGTAACCCTGAGGCAGATCTACACCAAGCAGAATATAATGCTTTGTAAATGTTTTGAAAACGGTATATGGAATGTGCTCTGGGGCCAAACAGTTGTCAATACTGTTATAAACCATTATAAATAACTTAGATCCTGCCCTGTTCTCAGCAACTGTGCCTGTTACGTTCAGCTGTATAACCCTGGTCTCTTTGTTGTGCTCCTTCTGTTCACCAGTTTGGAATCTGTTCTAGATGTGGAGTGATATACAAATATTGTAAATAAATAGAATAATAAAGACAATCATCTCAAGGTTTTTTTTTTCTACACAGTGAGCCCTCTATAATCTTTTCTCTCTCCCTACTCCCACTGTCTAGAAAGTCTCGTTTGCAAAGAAAGACAGGGCTGCTACAGCTTTAATAGCTGTGTATAGAACAGGGAATTTGAGTGGGAATAGTCCATATAGGAATGAGAAAATGGCACATGTTGAAAAACCTCTGTTTCAAACCATGGGGCAGATCTGGCCCTCCTGGGGCTCCAAACCGGCCTTCTGGATTTCCCTAGATGGCTCCGCCCTCTTCATCTGGCCCTGCCCCTTCTCCCAGACAACCAATTGCTTTGTGCCTTCCAGGCTTTTGTGCAGTTTTTCTCCCCATGCTGAAAGGTTAAACTGCCTCTCCTAAAGCGTAGTTCAGAAGACACCATGGCTTTAACCACAGTGGTTGAGCCAGAAAACCAGGCTGTGTTCAGAATATACCTTAAACCATGGCTTTAACCAAAGCGAATAAGGCCTTTTGCTTTATTCACCATGGTTAAAACCATGGTTTAAGTGTCTTCTGAACACAGCTTGGCTTTCTGGTTTAACTACTGTGGTTAAAGCCATGGTTTAAGGTGTCTTCTGAATGGGGTCACTGACAGTAAGAGCTTTAAGCTACAATAGGCCAGCATTTTTGGCACCACCCCTTTTGCCTTTGGCCCCACCCACCACTGGAATGCGGCCCTCGAGAGCATCTCTGAAACGGAATGTGGCCTTTTGGCTGAAAGAGGTTCCCCACGCCTCTGGTTTAAACATACAAGATCTTTGACCATGTCTGCATCTGGTCAATTGAACTGCCTGAGATACTGTTAACTGTCATCCATTGAATGATTTGGCAAAGTGACAATAATTTTAGAGAAGGCTAAAATGGGGTTTGGATCATGGAAAATGATGCTCCCTATAAACATGTAAAACCAGTGTTTTAAATGTTGTGAGCCAGTCCAGTGTAGTGGCTAGAGATTCAGACTAGGAGCTGGGAGACCTGGGTTCAAATTCTCACCCAGCCATGAAGCTCACTGGGTAACCTTCAGTCTAACTTATTTCATGGGGTTGTTGTGAGATTAAAAGGTGAGGCAATAACTCTGAGCTCCTTGGAGGAAGGGCAGGAGATACAGATGTGTGTAGGGTGACCATATGGAAAGGAGGACAGGGCTTGTGTAACTTTTAACAGTTGCACAGAAAAGAGAGTTTCAGCAGGTGCCATTTGTATGCATGCAGCACCTGGTGAAATTCCCTCTTCATCACAAAAGTTAAAGCGGCAGGAACCCTGCCCTCTTCCATATCTGGTCACTCTAGTATAGCTCCTGCAGCTTTAACTGTTGCGATGAAGAGGGAATTTCACCAGGTGCGGCATGCATACAAATGACACCTGCCAAAATTCCCTTTTCTATGCAACTGTCAAAGATACAGGAGCCCTGTCCTCCTTTCCATATGGTCACCCGAGATGTGTGTGCATGTATATCTATATCACAGTAAACTTTAAACTTTTACATCCCCTGGGGCTATTTTCCAGACAGTAATTTGGGGGCTATTAAGTTTATCACTTGTGTCCAGATTTGTTTCTGTTTTTACAAGTCCCTGCTTCTTAACGATGAATCGAATGCATGCCAGGCCAGCTATTTATACAGCTCTTGATATCGCATGATCTCTTCTCTCCAGTGTCGTATGCACATCAAGAGTCCTACAGATTTTGAGTGGCTGAAGCAATGTCGATTTTATTTCAATGAGGACGCAGACAAGATGATGATTAACATCACCGACGTGGCCTTCACGTATCAGAACGAATTCTTAGGATGTACAGATAGGCTTGTCATCACACCTCTCACAGACAGGTGAGAAATACTTAGGTCATTAAACTGCTTGAATAATTATATAATCTGTTGCTAATTTCATTCCCCAGCTGCTTATTTAGGAGTCTTAAGGAACAATCCTATGCAGGTTTATTCAGAGCAAAGCCCTTACAACTCTCAGTATTCCCCAGCCAGCCCTTATTCTGTCTTGCTTAGTGGAATATTAACTTCACGGCTTGTATGGTTTGGAAACCAAGGCACAAAAGAGATTGTTGGGAAACTTCTAGTGCATTCACATTACTTTTCTGTGGAAGCTAAAGACACCCCCTGGAATTGCTGTGTAGGGTTGCTGCTTTCAGCATAGATTCGATGAATTCTGAAAGAGGGAGAAGAGGGTTGGACCACCAGACTCCAAATGTCCACCTGTAGGATCCATTTCAGTTTGAACATCAGACCATCTAGGGTTCATATGATGCATATGTGCTGAGGGGAATTATTGACAGATGGGATTTTTGTGTTAGTTAAAACAAAATGATTAAAATTTATTTTTAAAAGTTCACAAGCTTTGTTTCAAATAAAACATTTAAAAACCTTTTTGAAACCTCCCATCCAATCCTTTCACTCATTCACGTACACACTTTTCTTTCTCTCACACAATCACTCTTGAGCTTTCTTTATTATCTGTATTGATTAATATTAAAATATTAATATTAATATAAAAAACTGCCATCTTGGCCCTGTGGGGAAGAAGAAGGACCGAGGGGACAGGAGCAGGCAGAAGTAACATCGGGGCCTGCTCCTGCTGGACTCTTCCCCCCCCTTCACAGGGCAAACTGCCATCTTGGCCCTGTGGGGAAGAAGAAGGACCGAGGGGACAGGAGCAGGCAGAAGTAACATCGGGGCCTGCTCCTGCTGGACTCTTCCCCCCCCCACAGGGCAAACTGCCATCTTGGCCCTGTGGGGAAGAAGAAGGACCGAGGGGACAGGAGCAGGCAGAAGTAACATCGGGGCCTGCTCCTGCTGGACTCTTCCCCCCCCTCCACAGGGCAAACTGCCATCTTGGCCCTGTGGGGAAGAAGAAGGACCGAGGGGACAGGAGCAGGCAGAAGTAACATCGGGGCCTGCTCCTGCTGGACTCTTCCCCCCCCCTCCACAGGGCAAACTGCCATCTTGGCCCTGTGGGGAAGAAGAAGGACCGAGGGGACAGGAGCAGGCAGAAGTAACATCGGGGCCTGCTCCTGCTGGACTCTCCCCCCCCCCACAGGGCAAACTGCCATCTTGGCCCTGTGGGGAAGAAGAAGGACCGAGGGGACAGGAGCAGGCAGAAGTAACATCGGGGCCTGCTCCTGCTGGACTCTTCCCCCCCCCTCCACAGGGCAAACTGCCATCTTGGCCCTGTGGGGAAGAAGAAGGACCGAGGGGACAGGAGCAGGCAGAAGTAACATCGGGGCCTGCTCCTGCTGGACTCTCCCCCCCCCCACAGGGCAAACTGCCATCTTGGCCCTGTGGGGAAGAAGAAGGACCGAGGGGACAGGAGCAGGCAGAAGTAACATCGGGGCCTGCTCCTGCTGGACTCTTCCCCCCCCCTCCACAGGGCAAACTGCCATCTTGGCCCTGTGGGGAAGAAGAAGGACCGAGGGGACAGGAGCAGGCAGAAGTAACATCGGGGCCTGCTCCTGCTGGACTCTTCCCCCCCCCACAGGGCAAACTGCCATCTTGGCCCTGTGGGGAAGAAGAAGGACCGAGGGGACAGGAGCAGGCAGAAGTAACATCGGGGCCTGCTCCTGCTGGACTCTTCCCCCCCCTCCACAGGGCAAACTGCCATCTTGGCCCTGTGGGGAAGAAGAAGGACCGAGGGGACAGGAGCAGGCAGAAGTAACATCGGGGCCTGCTCCTGCTGGACTCTCCCCCCCCCCACAGGGCAAACTGCCATCTTGGCCCTGTGGGGAAGAAGAAGGACCGAGGGGACAGGAGCAGGCAGAAGTAACATCGGGGCCTGCTCCTGCTGGACTCTTCCCCCCCCTCCACAGGGCAAACTGCCATCTTGGCCCTGTGGGGAAGAAGAAGGACCGAGGGGACAGGAGCAGGCAGAAGTAACATCGGGGCCTGCTCCTGCTGGACTCTTCCCCCCCCCTCCACAGGGCAAACTGCCATCTTGGCCCTGTGGGGAAGAAGAAGGACCGAGGGGACAGGAGCAGGCAGAAGTAACATCGGGGCCTGCTCCTGCTGGACTCTCCTCCCCCCCCACAGGGCAAACTGCCATCTTGGCCCTGTGGGGAAGAAGAAGGACCGAGGGGACAGGAGCAGGCAGAAGTAACATCGGGGCCTGCTCCTGCTGGACTCTTCCCCCCCCCTCCACAGGGCAAACTGCCATCTTGGCCCTGTGGGGAAGAAGAAGGACCGAGGGGACAGGAGCAGGCAGAAGTAACATTGGGGCCTGCTCCTGCTGGACTCTTCCCCCCCCCCACAGGGCAAACTGCCATCTTGGCCCTGTGGGGAAGAAGAAGGACCGAGGGGACAGGAGCAGGCAGAAGTAACATCGGGGCCTGCTCCTGCTGGACTCTTCCCCCCCCCTCCACAGGGCAAACTGCCATCTTGGCCCTGTGGGGAAGAAGAAGGACCGAGGGGACAGGAGCAGGCAGAAGTAACATCGGGGCCTGCTCCTGCTGGACTCTCTCTCGCTCTCGCTCTTTCTCTCTCCTCCCTCCCTCCCTCCTGGACTCCTTTTCCTTGTGTGTCATGTCTTTATTAGACTGTAAGCCTGAGGGCAGGGACTGTCTTTTTTGCTAAGTGTAAGCCGCTCCGAGAGCCTTTTTTGGCTGAGGAGCGGGGTATAAGTATGATAAATAAAAATAATAAATAATAATATGCATCAACTATGTGCACACCACACTCCAAAGTCACCGCTCTCTACACTGAACTTCAAATTTCCCAGAACTTAAGTCCTCTAAACACAGAGTGCACTAAAGACTCTCAGAGTACCTAAAAAGTCTCTCACAATCCCCTCAGTCCTTCCCTTATATATCACTCCTCCCCCTCCCAAGACATTCTAACTCCGCCCACTCAGGCCAACATTCTAAACTCACCACAGACTTACAAACTGCAGACATACATTTGGGAACTGACTTGTGGGGTGTAACGCCACGTATTCCCCCCTTTTTTTAACCCACCCCCTGAGTATGGGGCTGGTTTAATACCTGGACCTGTACATAGGGTTTGGGAAATAAAATGGTTAAACATTTATACATAACAATTAATAGCAATACCAATATATATACATACAAACCTCTTGGAAAATCAAACAAGTTAAAAGAACCACATTTTTATTAGCCCACTTTTTGGCTCCAATTTTAAAGTCCAGGAGCATCACAATGTCCACAACAAAGTCTCACTTTACTGGTGAATTGGACGATTCCTGGCGAGACAGTCCATCCACGATGATGTTCTCTCGACCCGCCACATGCTGGATCTCTGCGTTGAAGTCTTGGATCCGCCACGACCACCGCTGCAAAAGTTGGTTGTGGCTTTTCATGGATTGCAGCCACAACAGCGCTCGATGATCTGTTTGCAGGACAAACCGCTGTCCCCACACGTATGGCTTGACTTTGTCCATAGCCCAAACGATGGCTAAACACTCTTTTTGGACAGTAGAATAGTTTCTTTCTCTCTGTGTCAACTTCCTGCTGAAATAGGCCATGGGATGGTTCACATTGTCCAGTGTCTGCAAAAGTACCGCTCCCACTCCGACCTCCGAAGCGTCTGTGGCCAGAATAAACTCCTTTTCAAAGTTGGGTGCCACTAATATTGGTGCAGTGCATAATGCCTGTTTGAAAAGATCAAACGACTTCTGGCATTGCTCTGTCCACACCACTTTCTCTGTTTTCTGTTTTTGGGTTAGTTCATGCAGGGGTGCAGCCATTTCTCCAAAGCCTTGGATAAATCGGCGGTAGTACCCTGATGTTCCCAGGAAGGCACTCACTTGCTTCTTAGTAGTGGGAATGGGCCAGCTATTAATTGCCTCTACTTTGCTGATTATTGGGGCAAGGGTCCCACTCCCCACTCGATGACCTAGGTAAGTCACCTGAGGTTTCCCAAACTGGCACTTGGTAGCTTTTAAATTAAGACCTGCTACCTCTATAGCATCCAACACCTTCCTTAGATGGATTAAATGATCGGGAAGGGATTGACTAAAAATGGCAATATCATCAATGTAAACTCTGACATCCCTTTTAGAACTTCATTGATTAGCCTCTGAAAGGAGGAGGGGCTACTTTTTAGCCCAAAAGGGAGTACTAAAAATTCAAACAAGCCTTCTGAGGTGATGAAAGCTGTTTTCTCCCGAGATCCCTCTTCTAGACCCATCTGCCAAAAGCCTTTGCACAGTTCTAGGGTGGATATGACCTGCGCAGAACTTAATTGGTCTAGAAGGGTGTCCATTCTTGGCATGGGGTAGGGATCGAGGGTAGTAATTTTATTTATTTTTCTAAAGTCAATGCAAAACCTAATGGACCCATCGGGTTTGGTGACAAGGACAATAGTAGACGCCCAGGGGCTACGATGGCTGAATAACCCCCAGTTCTAACATATCCTGGATCTCCTCTTTGACTGCTTCCAAAACTCTCCCATTCACCCTGTAAGCCTACGACCTAATGGGGGTGGGTGGGTCCCAGTCTTGATCTCATGTTTTATAATGTTTGTTTGCCCTGGTTTGGAGCTGAACAGGTGGGAATATAAAAATCCCCAAATGGCCTCCCTCCCCACCGGAGAGGTGTTGCTGTCCCACTTAATGCTTTCAATGCCACCCTCCTCTTTACTCTCCATCAATAAATCTGGTTCACTTAGATTTTCATCTGGGGAGGTGCATGAAATTTGATAAATTGGGATGGTGCGCTCATAATAAGGTTTCAACATATTAATATGCACAACCTTCAATTTTTCCACACCTGGCACTTCTAGTCGATAAGTAGTGGGATCAGTTTTATCCCAAATAATGTAAGGTACCTCCCAACCAGCCTCAAACTGATTATTCTTTTTGGGTAAGAAGACCATGACCTTATCTCCTATTTCAAAGTTCCTGGCTCTAGCTTTTTTGTCATACCAAGTTTTCTGCTTGGTTTGGGCTTTGGCCAAATTTGTGTGTGCCAGCTCCATAACTTCCCTCATGTCATTTTGAAGGCTCAAAACATAATTTACTATGGATTCTTTCTCTTCTAATTCTCCCTCCCAGCTTTTCCTCATAATACTTAAGGGACCACGTACATTCCTCCCCATCATTAGTTCAAACAGTGAGAATCCAGTGGAGTTTTGGGGAATTTCCCTAAAAGCGAAGAGAAAGTAGGGCAATTTTTTGTCCCAGTCAAAGGGATGGTCTGCCACATAGGTCTTAATCATCTGCTTAATGGTGCCATTAAATTTTTCAAATAGCCAATTTGTTTGGGGGTGGAAAGCAGTAGTTGTTATATGTTTGACACCGCAACACCTCCACAAACATCTCATTTCATCAGAGAGAAAAGCTGAGCCTTGATCACACAAAATTTCATGGGGGAAACCCAAGCGACAAAAGATTTTTAATAGGGCTTCTACTACTGACAAGGCATCAACATTTCGAAGGGCTTCAGCATCCGGGAACCTTGTGGCAAAATCTATAATGCTCAATAGAAACCTTTCCTTCGTCTGTGTAGGTCTAGGGAAGGGTCCTACTAGGTCCAGTCCTATCCTAAAAAAGGGTTGGTTGATAAGTGGTAGGGGATTTAGGGGAGCCTTGACCCTGTCCCCACTTTTCCCCACCCTCTGGCAGCTCTCACAGGACTTGCAAAACTCTGTGACTTCTCTAGAAATATTCGGCCAGTAATAATTAGCCATCAACCTTTTCCAGGTTTTACCTATCCCCATGTGGCCTGCCAAAAAGGAGTCGTGAGCTAATTTCAGCAGCTGGTCCCTATATGGTTTTGGTACCACAAGCTGCTTTTCAGCCCCCCAACTTCCTTGTTTCTTCCTGGGCAGCCACTTTCGGTATAGGAGTCCCCGATCCCAGAAAACCTGCTCTTTCTGAGTGTCACTAGAAGAGGTTTCTTGTGCTTCAACTTTGGATCTTAAAACTTCCAAGCTGGGATCATTTCCTGTGTGTAAAGCAAACATGGAATCAGTTGTTGCAACGATGTTTCCTGGCTCAGCAGTTCCTTCAGCTGGGTTGCTAGGCAACTGCAGAGGCATGCCTTCAGCATCTCCAGATTTGCTACAATTGCTTGACAAGCCCTCCACTGCTGCTTGTGAGCGTGTAATAATAAAAACTTTTCTACCTTCTAACCCCATGATATCAGTACCTAGGATTAGAGGTTCTTCCTGACAGGAATTAACACCCAAAATACAATTCCCTGTGACTCCCCTCCATGTAACTTCCATCTCAGCTACAGGAATTTCAATTATGGGCCCTGTCACAGGTTTGATGTTAATTTTTCTGTGAGGAATAATCTCCTCACTCATTACAAGTTCTGCTCTAATTAGAGATAAATGAGCTCCAGTATCTAGAATAGCTTTATGCCTCCTTCCATTTATGAGAACATCTTCCCACAAAGATTTATCTTATTCTTTCATTTCTCCCCACACCAATGTGAAACACTGAGAACTTTGGGGATGTTCAGCATCTTCATTTATATCTACTCTCCTTACTGAGGTACTTTTCTCTTTCTCTTCTCTCAGCCTGGGACATTGTGGTCTAATATGCCCCACCAACCCACAATGATGACATGTGAGGTCTGTTTTTCCAAACAGAGGTTTGGTGGTGTTTCCCGCCATTTCCGTTGGCAACTGATTTTTATTTACCTCAGCTTCTTTTTTACCCCCTTTAAGGTTTATACCCTGGTTTAATATTATTTTCTTTAGTAGACTTGCTGGTCATATTTAAGGAAAATTGATCAGCCAGGGAAGCTGCATCTTGATAAGTCTTTGGATCTTGATCTCTCATAAGCAATCTTATATCCTGAGGGATTTGAAAAATTAATTGGTCTTTAATCATCAGATCAACTAAATCTTGTTTGGTTTTCACTTCAGCGCAGGTGATCCATTTCTCAAAATGATCCGCTAACTTGTGTCCCAACTCCACAAAAGATTTGGATGACACAGCATTAAGGCTTCTAAATTTCTTCCGGAAATACTCAGGCCCATAGCGAAATCTTTTATAAACTGCTGTTTTAAATGAGGCAAAATCTAAAGCTTCCCCCACAGGAAAACTGTTATAAATTTCTGCCAGGTCTCCCTTGATCAAGTTAGGGATAAACTTCATGTAATCTTGTGGCTTTACTTCCCACATCATGGCTGCCTTTTCAAAGGTATTGAAGAAAATTTGGGGATCTTGTCCCTCAATATAAGGGGTAAAATCTTTAGGAGATAATTTGGGAGGTCTAGCCCCTTTCTCAATTCTCCTCTGATCTTCCCACTCAAATTTTCTCTTTTCCAAAGCAATTCGTTCTAGCTCTCAATCTTTTTCTCTCAGCTTTTCTTGTTGTTCCAACTCAGATCTCTTCAACTCTCTATCAGCCTCCTGCTGTTTTCCTTGTTGTTTAATCTTTTCTAATTCAAGTTATCTGTGCTGTTTTAATTTCTCTCTTTCTAGCTCCATGTATTGAGGAGACATTTCTATAGGCACTTGCCTCAGAGGATTTACCTCAGTTTCATCTGCAGCATGAACTCTGTAATATTCTATAAGAGCCCATTTCATTTCATCAACAGTCTTTCCTTCAGTTGGCAAATTTAAATGTTTACATCTGTCTGTCAGGGCATCTTTCTTCAACCCTAAAATCTCCATCATTATCAGACAGAGACTTAACCTTAATAAATAAAATGGTACTGCGAGTTTTTTCAGTTGAGGTCAGGTGTGTTAAACTTGATATTTTATAATATGTATCTCACCACAGACAAAAAAATATCCTGTCAGAGAATTGTATCAGCTCAAACTCGGACTTAGATAATATGTAACTTTCACAGCTAAGGACCTCAGAGGTGCTTTACAGTAACCACCCTCTGTCCTGTTCACAAATAAAATCCTTTTTGACTTCTGTCACTATAAATGAACAGAGTCTACTTCAGATCCCGACGCTGCCACCACTTACTATGCCACAACACAGGCTCTGAACACCAAGCCTGGCCGCGGCTACTCTCTGCTCACCATACATTGATGGTGCTATATAAATAAATAATAATAATAATAAGCACCACCACTTGATACGCCTGAGGCAAGGGATAAAAACCACCTTCCTCCAGACTATGTGGAGAAAGGGGTTAAATGGACAAGGATTTCAATATATAAAATAAAACACTGTGAGTTATATGTGCTGAAGGGAATTATTGACAGGGTGGGTGTTAAATGAGTAAACTTCAGATGTTAAATACCAAACAGACACATGGGATTTTTGTGATAGTTAAAACAATTAAAATTTATTTTTAAAAGTTCACAAGCTTTGTTTCAAATAAAACATTTAAAAACCTTTTTGAAACCTCTCATCCAATCCTTTCACTCATTCACATACACGCTTTTCTTTCTCTCACACAATCACTCTTGAGCTTTCTTTATTATCTGTATTGATTAATATACATCAACTATGTGCACACCACACTCCAAAGTCACCACTCTCTACACTGAACTTCAAATTTCCCGGAACTTAAGTACTCTAAACACAGAGAGCACTAAAGACTCTCAGAGTACCTAAAAAGTCTCTCACAATCCCCTCAGTCATTCCCTTATATATCACTCCTCCCCCTCCCAAGACATTCTAACTCCGCCCACTCAGGCCAACAATCTAAACTCACCACAGACTTACAAACTGCAGACATACCTTTGGGAACTGACTTGTGGGGTGTAATGCCACAGGGCTGCTTCATTATATATGTCGATTTTTGACTAGAATAAATGTTGCTGCAACAGCCTGCAAGAAAGGATGCTCCCCTTTTACACTGGTTTCTTCATTTAACTGCTGTACCCAGAAATGCTTTTTTCCTGTTCCTAGGAATGCTTTCCTCATACCTTAGGATTCTTCCTTTGTAATTCATGTAACTAACGTTTAAGGCTGCAATTTTTGCGTTTTGCTCACCTGCAAGAGCAGTTAGATGGTGACCACAGGTGAAAGGCCTTCTTGGTAGTGGCCCCACCCCTTTGCAATAAGTTGCCATTGGGGGTTCATCGTGTTCCACCATTCTAGGCTTTTATTTTAATCCAGCCTTCTTCTGATATGTTCACTCCTGTTGTGTGTTTTTTATTGCTGGTTTTGTTGTTGGTTTTTATTGCAATTTTTATTGCATTCTTACTATTTTATTGTGTTTTATCGCTTTTAATATGGTGTCAGTTTTATGTGTTTCATCACCCCCTTGGGAGGGTTTCTGCCCTGAAAGGCAGCCAAGAAATAGTTTAAATAAATAAATAAATAAAATAGATAAATAGCACTTGAGAATGAATGGTCATGAAGTTCCTTTGCTTGTAGGTGTTACATTACTTTAGCTCAAGCCTTAGGTATGAGCATGGGAGGAGCACCGGCGGGACCAGCAGGAACTGGCAAAACCGAAACCACGAAAGACATGGGAAGGTGCCTCGGAAAATATGTTGTGGTCTTCAATTGTTCTGACCAGATGGATTTTCGAGGACTGGGGAGAATATTTAAAGGTCAGGATGTCTTCTGCTCTGGAAACGGCCACCATTTTGAAAGATCCAGTGTTCAGCTCCAAGTAGCGATGTACTGAATATGTGTTAGCTGTTGCCATTGGGGGTGAAAACAAGAGATTTAGAATAGATACTTGTTTAAAACTTTAATAATTTAATTTCATTGCTTCATCTTTCTTATGTGTTTTTTTTTTGTAATTGTATTTTTGTTTTGTTTATTTATTTATTTATTGCATTTATATCCCGTCTTTTTTTCCTCCAAGGAACCCAAGACTGCATACATAATCCTCCTCCTCTCCATTTTATCCTCACAACAACAACCCGGTGAGGTAGGTTGGGCTGAGAGTCTGTGACTGGCCCAAAGTCACCCAGTGAGTTTCCATGGCCGAGTGGGGACTAGGACCCAGATCTCCCAACTCCCAGTCCAACACTTTAGCCACTACACCACACTGGCTCTTATGTTATATTTTAACCATTTTGACATACGCCCCCTCCTCCCGGAGAACTTTGGCTATGGGGTGGCATAGAAATACTGCAAATAAATAAATGGATACGTGCAGGAAATTTCCAATCCCAACTTCTGGGGAAATATCTACGACTCCTCCGCTGTTTTCTCAGTTGGTGTTGGATGACATTGTGCACATTTAATAAAGGAATTTTCACTAACATGAAAATCATCAGTCCTGTGAGTTTGTGCTTCTGGCTCATAGGATGATGCTATTCTCAACTGTGTCTAATGTCTTTGATTTGAATTGGTTCTGGGTTAATTATTTCTAATGGTTGCATTACATAGCAGATGCAGGCAGTAACATGGGTTGTTATAAGTAGTTAGGGAAAATGTAGATGGCCTCATAGAACCCTAAAGTTGGAAGGAAGCAAAGACCTTCTAGTTCAGAAACCTGCCCAATATGATAACAACCCACCTGCTCCTCCCAGCCAACTTATACAACATCAAGAGAGCCAGGGTGATGTAGTCATTAGAGTGTTGGACTAGGACTGAGGAGATCTGGGTTCTAGTCCCCACTCAGCCATGGAAGCTCACTGGGTGACTTGGGGCCAATCACTGACCCTCAGCCTAACCTACCTCACAGGGTTGTTGTTGTGAGGATAAAATGGAGAGGGAGGAGGATCACGTACACTGTTTTGGGCTCCTTGGAGGAAAGGCAGGATATAACTGTAACAAATAAATAAATAATAAATAAACCACCTTAGACTCTAAAAGTCTATTTTCTCTGACGGGATCACAAGCATCTGGAGTTGAGCTCCACTTTTGAGACCTCCTTCACTGGACTTGCTTTGAGTTAACTTTTGTTAATCCTTGGAAGCACTGTGGGTCGCGCCGTCCTTGTCATCTAATCAGTGTTTTCTCCTTTTCACCTAAGCTTTTTCTTCCCTTTGATATAAGGTCTTGCTCAGTCTGGGTCCTGGGGCTGCTTTGACGAGTTTAACCGCATTGATCTGCCAGTGTTATCCGTTGCTGCACAGCAAATTGCAATAGTTCTGACATGTAAGAAGGAGCGCAAGAAGAATTTCATCTTTACGGATGGCGATAATGTAGAAATGAATCCTGAATTTGGACTTTTTTTGACAATGGTAAGCCCTTGCAGCCTCTGTGGTTGAATTCATGAAATGCATGTCAGAGTGAAGCTTGCCTAGAAATACCACCCAATACAAGAAGTCTCGCCCTATCCAGAACAGCCCTCCCCAACCTGGTGCCTCCCAGATGTTTGACTTTAACACCTATCATCCCAGGTCATTGGCCATGCTGGATGCGGCTGATGAGAGTTGGAGTCCAAAACACCCGAAGGACACCAAGTTGGGTAGAACCACATAAAATCTCTGCCATAGTGTTGGGAAAACCAATCTGTATCTTCTTGGTTGTGCAGTTCTCTACAGCTGTGCTGCAGGCACAGAAAATATTCTGAGGATGTACATAGAATAAGATGTAGGTTTCAGAAAAAGAGCTGCTGGCATGTTCCAGGATCAACATTTGATTGGTTCAAATTGAGCACTGGTTGCCCATTAGAAATCTTCCGTTGATTTTTGCACAATCTTGGAGTCATAAATTATGATGCTTCATTCATTCATTCCTTTTAGATCATAAACAATGTAGTTGTTAGAATAACCAGATGTAGAGGATCTGCTACTTTATTGAAAGGAAATCTATGCCATCTTTCCTTTGTATTGTAAATTTGGATTTTCAGGTCACAGGGTTGGATACAAAGATCTCCTTCCACTCACGGAAAGCTCGTTTCCAACTTAGTGGAAGAGCATCATGTAAGAAAAGTGATTGGCCGAATCCAGAGGCGTTCTTGTATTTTTACAAGCTCTAGTGTGAGACTTTGCATTAGTTCTTTCTCAAGATCTTTTTATGGCAAACTGGTTTATATGCTACTGCCTTTGTTTTCTGTGCACTGGAATGCAACCATGTGTACCTTGGGGCACTGCATTGTGAGAAGTGTTCCACTAGTTCCTGGGACAACATTAATGCCTGCAGTGGCAGCATGTGGAGGTTCATCGGTTGAAGGAAGGATGAGAATTTAAATCCATTTCTGTGCAAACAGGCCACAGCTTTCTGTGCTACTGCCAACATTCATTGCCATTGGTAGAGCATTAAGCAAGTCATCCAAGAGCCCAACCTGGCTGCTGGGACAAACTTTGGGAAATGGTGTGGTTGAAGGTGACAAATGATCCCTGGCCCTAGGGATATATGAAAACTTTGTTTTAGTTTGCAAGTCATCCAAACTTGCTCTGTTTGCAATCTTGAACGTGAGCACAAATGGGAGTCCACTTTTCAAAAGTTGTCTGCACATTCCCAAACTTGTGATTGTTTGAAAAGCGCATATGTTTTTGAAAAAATGTGCACAGAGACGCACACTTCCGTTGTTCAAAATCTGCACTGTCCCCATTCAAACAAACTGAAAAGCAGGTTACAAACCAAAGTGGGAGCAATTGGAACCAAGCTTCGAAGTGAAGTTTGGAGAATTTTGGCAAGCTTGAATATCTCTGATTCTCTCATCCTTAACTGGCCCGTGAGATCTGTCAACCAAAGCCTCTTAAAGAGGGGGTGCTCCCCAGTGCGCTGGGGACTTGACCTCTCACGTTCCTTGACTGTGGCATTTGCCTAACAACTAAGTGCTCATCCAGTTGTGACAAATGTAGTTTGAAAACAAAATGGCAGCAAAGAGCGATCCAGAAAGTGTTTGCTATAGTTGAGGAAGGGAAAACCTCCATCTCCCATATGCAAAAATGGTTGTCAGGTAACATTTCCTCCTGGTCTCATTAAGCAGCAACCAACAAAAACCCATAGCAAGATGGAAAGTGCATGCAGGAGGGAATCAATTGGGATGAAAGAGGGAAGCCCACACCAACACAAAGGCTTGGCCTCAGTTAGGACATGTAATGGAAGGGCAGACCAAAGGAAAGAGGCACTGCAATCTAATCAAGCCGGCTCCACTGCTAAAACAGACTGGATTACTGAGCACATGGGACAGCCCGTAGGCACAATGCCCAGGCCAATGGGCCTGAAAGCTGGGAGGCCAAAGTCACCCTCCCTGCCCTATGCTCTACTGGCCTTGGGCAGAAAAGTGCTCCTGCCAAAAGGTGGGGAGCTTGGCTTCCCCTTCTGCTCATGGTTGTTTGGATGGGTGCCCATAATATGTCTGCGCCTATTACATAAGTATCATTTTGGAACATTTTTTTCTGATGCAAAGTGTAAAATTCAGCTCGTTTGGCCCTTTTGCTTGCTTTTCCAGCCCGAATAGCGTAATGCTGTAAAGGAAGATAAACCTTCTATGAACTATTGAAAAGTGACATATTTCTATGTAGGGAACATGTGGGAAAGGGATTGGGATTTTTAGGGCCATTTCCTGAGAGAGGTGAGGATATTGGATGTCGGTTTACAAATCCACATGCCTGCCCTGCATGAAAAGATGAACTTGTAAGGGAAATTCTGAGAAATTTGCCTGTTAAGCAAATTCAGAAGACACCTTAAACCATGGCTTTAACCATGGTGGTTAAGCCAGAAAGCCAGGCTGTGTTCAGAAGACATCTTAAATAGGACTGTGCACGGACTCCCCAATCTGCTTCGTGGCCCAATCCGGAAAATCCAGATCGGGCCCGATCTTCTTCGTGCCGCTCCGCCTGTCTCCCGCTCCGCGGAGCGAGATCCGGCTTCGCCGTCGTCGCTACATGGACGGCGGCAGTGGCAGCGGCGCAAGATAAGCCACCCCCGCCCCCTTACCTGCATCTGTCACGGGCTTCAATTGGGGCCCCAGTTGAAGCCGGAAGAGGCGTCGGCCTTCACTTCTGCCTTCATCCGGGGCCTTAATTGAAGCCCGCGACGGATGCAGGTAAGCGTCTCTCCTCCCTGCTCTCTTACCTGCCGCCGCCGCCGCATGGATGACGGTGCCAGCGGCGCCAGGTAGGCCAGCCCCCCCGCCCCCTTACCTGCATCCGTCACGGGCTTCAATTGAGACCCCGGTTGAAGCTGGAAGAGGCCTCGGCCCTCACTTCCACCTTCAACCGGGGCCTCAATTGAAGCCCGCGATGGAGGCAGGTAAGCGTCCCTCCTCCCTGCTCCCTTACCTGGTGCCACAACCACCACCGCCTCATGGATGGCGGTGCCAGGTAAGCCAGCCCCCCGCCCCCTTACCTGCAGGCGACGCTCTGGATTGTGGCGATCCTCTTCACCTCGATCCGCAGCCCCCCTGACTCTCTTCGCCTCCACCTTTTCCGGAGGCGAATTCGGCCGCCTCGCTCCTGCTTCTCTGAACAGAAGAGAAGCGGAGCACATCCCTAATCTTAAACCATGGCTTTAACCACTTTTTGCTTTATTCACCATGGTTAAGGCCATGGTTTGAGGTGTCTTCTGAATGGGGTCACTGAGACCGTTGTGAAGGGGCATGAACTGATAAATGTCTGTTCAACCAGAACCCTGGGTATGCTGGCCGTCAAGAGCTTCCTGAAAACCTGAAGATCAACTTCCGCTCAGTGGCAATGATGGTTCCTGATCGGCAGATCATTATCCGTGTCAAACTGGCCAGCTGTGGCTTCATTGATAACATTGTGCTTGCAAGGAAGTTCTTTACCCTGTACAAACTCTGCGAAGAGCAGTTATCGAAGCAGGTAGGAGGGGTTGTATTTTATGCAAAACTTTGTTCTACCAATAAGCTGAAGAACCAGCAGCTTTCGTTAATGCTGGCGGCAGCAGCATAGGTGTTGGATTATTATGATTATAATTATTGTTTTAGTATTTACTCAATTTGTATCCCACTGATATACAAAATGCCCTAGATGGGTAATGTTGGTAGTGCTATAAAATATCCATGAGCTTTAGTATCTCTTTGTGGTGGTGGTGGTGGTATTTTGATGCCCAAGGAATAGCGCACGATGGAATTTTGAAACTTTTACTCCACCTGGAACGTACCAGTGTTCTGGCCGGAGAGAATTTAAAAGAAAATAGGAGAGGAGGAGGATTATGAGCTGTGCCCTGGGCTCTTTGGAGGAAAGGCGGGATATAAATAAAATAAAACATAAACATTAAAAATAAATAAAAGACATGCTTCCTCTAAAGTTGAATATATTCCTTTGAGATTTTGTTTTAAATGTGACCTTTATGCAGGTGTGCACCAGAGCTGGTAACATGAAACGATTATATGACAGGGAATGAACAATTATTTTTATATGTCTCTCTATTGTCTTGGACAAAAATATTTTTTTCAGCTTTTTGTAATACTTCAGCATTAATAGAGGCCAGTATAAAAGCTAGGTTTCCAAGTGAGGGCAGAACTAGACCCAATACTCAGGGCTACCACTTAAAATGGCAACCTCATTTCAAAGTCCTCCTTGTCTCCATTGTAACATACAGTATTGGAAGTGCAGGACATAGTTTTCCATGCCTGCTCCACATACTGCTGCTTCTGGGGCTGGAAATGCATGTGATATCACACATTTCAATTACTACACGTTATAGGCAAGAGGGGTTGCCATTTTTTATTGGTAGGCCCGTGTTCTCTATACTGTTTGGTTCCAACCTAAGAGAGGTGTATTTTCTGGGTCCGATTTCTGTTGTCATAGGAATGTGCAAGCCATTGAATTGCGTGGAATTTTGAATTGCCTAGAACTCTGAAATTCATTCTAATATTTCTTCAAAATATTAGAATGCGTTTTTCCATCATTGGTGCAATCTTGTACCGGAAAGCCCTTACATGTTTAAGGTTTGAACACATGAATACTATGATGAAATGGGGTGGGGGGCGGGAGATTCCACGGCATACCAGTAGAAGACAGGTTGTGTGTTTGTGGCGAGCCAGTTCCAGAAGGCATAGCACATTATGTATTTGACTGTCCCTTATATACAGATATAAGAAAAAGTTATTTGGAGCCTTTTCTTTAAAGAAAGTGAAATATAGGGGTGCTAAGGAAAAACTGTTATTTATTACATTCATCTGACCCATATATGATACAAAGGGTTGCACTATTTGCAGTAAAAGCTAATAGATGTCGAGTAAAGTTGTTAGATACTATAGATGTGAATTGTTATAAAGATTCAGAGATATAAATGTAATGTCATTGAGAAGTAATTAAAGGTTTCTGTATGTCTGCTGTGCTCCCATTTTACTATCATTTCAGTAATGCATGTTACATATTTGATAGTTCTGTAATTTTAACCATAATTTTTACCATATGTAGTATAGTAAAATGTCAAGTTTGTATGTGTTGCAACGATCTGTGGATTGAGCAAAAAACCACAGATTTATCGTTGTTGTTGTTGTACCATTCTTGGCAGCTTAACCCTTTGACCCATTCCTAGGTACATTATGACTTTGGGCTAAGGAATATATTGTCAGTATTGCGGACCTTGGGAGCAGCCAAAAGATCAAATCCTGATGACACGGAATCCACGATCGTAATGCGTGTTTTGAGAGACATGAATCTTTCTAAGCTGGTAAGCATGAAATTGACATATCTGAAGACTAAAACATCACTGGGACCCCTTTTTTTGGGGTGCCCTGACCCTCAATTATGGTGGGTGACAATGAGGTATCAACAGTCACTGGGGTTTGGTGTTGTGCTGCACACTTCCTTGATTCTGCAGGGCTGTCGTGGGCTGGCTGCTGGCCCAGATACCTAAAAGGTATGTCAGGAATGGGCATTGGCAGTATGTGGGCTGACCTGGAAGTCAGATGTGGCTGTTGGAGTAATGTGAGGAGGTGAGGGATAGTGGCTAGCTGGACAGTCAGAAATCTTGAATCTCTAGCTAGAGACAGAGTAGGAGAAGGGAGGAGGAGGAGAGTGCAAGTGTGGGTGAGTATGGGGAGAACTAGAGCAAAAGCTGGAGGTAGAGCAAGTTGGCAGTAAAACAGACTGGATAGGAGAAAGCGAAAGGGAGGGCTGGAGTCAACAGATACAGAGAAGAAAGGGAGCAGAGAGAGCAGGAAGTACAAAGGCTGGAGGACAGCAAGATACTCAAGCTGCTGGTAGGAGGAGAAGGAAGTTCTCAGAACATCTGTTGATGCTGTGGGTATGGCTATGGGCACAGGGTCATCTTGAGTCCCTTCACCTTGGAGAACACAGACACACCCACGCACCCACTCACTATTACTGTAAGGATTACTCAGACAAGGGCATCTTCATGAATTTGCTTAGGGTGAAGAAGGAGAAGACCTCTCCATTAAAATAAATAAGGAAAGACCATTCCATTATGATGAATTTCCCTTTGCCCAGGGATTCTCTGAGATAGACCAGCAATTAACTGATCACAGTTGATTTCCCTGGAGCAGTGTCAACTAAGATATGCTGGTCCTATCCTGGTTTTTCAGGAACTGGATTTTCCAGAACCAGTCTTGGAGACCAAGCTTGACTTTTACTTCAAAATATCAAATATTATTTACATGATAACAAGATATGGCATGAGAGCATATAACATAAAAATAAGAAGTGGTAGCTGTACCAAACAAAGTACATTTTTGTAAGTTCCAGGAATTGTTTCAGGAGCATGCCTGTCTTTAAAAAAACTAACACACAAGGGGAAATGTATGATATTCCTGACTTGTCCTAAAAGATGAAGAGAAGTTGAGATGAGGACAGGTGTTCTTATCCTGAGATCTCTCAGCTTGGTCCCTAGTATTTATGTGATTCCTGATGAGCTGCTACATGATGCTGAACAAAGAAAAATATTCAGTACTCTTTAACAATAGACTATTATTTTTACAAAATTTTCCGCTATGATCTGGGAGCAATATATTTATATCATTTCTCGGTCAGTATTTCAGAACCACAGATTTTCTTTTAAGTTCATAAAACAGGATTGTTAATTTAAGGTAATTTCTGAGCCCTTCCTTGACTTTTACTTGTCAATGGGTAAGCTTAACTGTGAAGTGCTTTCAATTCTATTCAGTCTTCAAAAAATTTCATCTCATCTTCACTCATTTATGTCATAGGCAGAAAATATTAACAATACTACCTTTACTGTCTAACCAGGTAGCCTTCCCTTGCTCTTTCCTTATTTGAACCATATGCTATTCTCCACCCCCCTGAGACTAGGTGGAAAAAGTTCAACCTTATTTTTCACTTATCACTTAATTTAAAAATAGCAGCCTAAGAGCTGGAAAATACAGTGAAAAATTACAGCGTGAATAAAAAAAAATTGTATCAAAATAATTCAAGTTTAATATGGGAGTGCTGTGAATGTTTTACCTTCTCTTTTATGAGAGAAGGCAACAAAATATTAATACATAATATTGTTTGTTATGCAGGCTGTTGTAGTAAGAATCTTGTGAGATTCAGAAAGGCACATTTATTCATTTAACATATTTCTTGGCTGCTTTTCAGGGTAAGAGTCTTCCTAAGGAAGCATACAACAGTAAAGCACGTAATAAATCTGATATGGCATTAAACTGGTAAAACACTATAAAAACAGTAAAAACACAATAAAAGCAGCAGCAGACTTTCTAAAACAAACAGCAAACACAAAGGTGCCAGAATAAAAATGATTAAACTAGTACAAAGACTTCGGGGGGGGGGGGGATGAAGCTAATAAAAACAATGAATTTAACAAGCGTCCATATTTTCTCTAATACCCATGATGCTGCCCTGCAAGGGGAGAAGTCCTCTAGTGCTAGAAACTGAAAAAGAGGTGAAACTCAGATTTGTTTGACAAGACAGTAAGCTTCATTTGACAAGTGTTTTATTGCACGCTCATTACTGGGCACTCACAGAGTTTGCTCAGGTCCCTCACATGACCTCATCTGCCTCCCACGTGCCTTCCGCCCCTTCTGGCCTTCCTTGCATGACAAAGAAAACCCTCGTTAAGTCTGATGTTTTTTTAAACTCGGAATTGCAGCGCCATTAGAACAGCGGACTCAATGGGCCTTGTGCTCGTTCTGTACTTTCTCTTTTGAAAGAGGAAGTAACTGAGGAACGAAAACACTGGGGGAGAGAAGCGAAGGTAGGGAACCTGTTAACCCCAGGTGTGATAGAGCTTAGTGTCTCCTTGCGATTTGCCAGAAAGTATGGCAGGCGTGGCTTTGAGGTGGCCCAACTCCAGCACCCATGACACCTGAGATAGGGCTTTCCTTGTCATGGCACCTTACCTATGGAATGCCTTTCCCAGGATGGTTTGCTTGGTGCCCACTCTAATGACTTTTTGGTGCCAGACAACAATCTTTTTAATTGCTTAGAGTGCAATCCTATGCAAGTTTAGACAGAAAAAAGGACTACAACTCTCAGCATCCCCCATCCATCATCATCATCATCATCATCATAATGGCAATTATTAAGGTTTTATTTCACTCTGGTGATTTTATGTTTCCTTTCCGTCTTGCTGTTTTTATATCATTGTTTTAATAGTATATTTTATGCTTATATTGGGGTGGTTCAGACAACAGGCTAAGCCACGGTTAGGCCACTAAACCTTTTGCAGCGAATGGTTAGTGAGTGCGTTTAAAGTTTAACCATGGTTACATAGCCACCATGGTAAGGAATGGTTCACATGACATGCTAAGACACAGTTTACATGACACACTAAGCCATAATGTTTAGCTCAAAATGCTTAACCACCATGGCTTAGCGTGTCATCTGAACAGGGTAATTGTTAATACGTTTATTTCTGTTAGTTGCCCTATGAGTAGCAATACTGCAGGGTGGCATATCAATCTTTGAAAAGTCTGTGTGAATGCTTATTGCAAATATATTCTTTTGGTATGTTGGAATGCTGAATGGAGAAATAGGTTAGAATAATATATGTAGTAAGGTATTTTTAGGCCATCCTTTTGTCTTAAATTGTGCTTTCAAAATAACTTCTGTAGCAGATTACTACTTATCCTCTGATTTGCTTAAAACAGCTGTGCGTATTAAATCCACATTCTGTTGCTCAACTAGTATTTATCTCTCTCTTCCTGGCTTCTTTAGTATCCCTTTTTTTTGGCATAATTTAGTATATATTCTCATCTCAGTTCTCTCTAAGCCACCTTGTCTGTCATATTTTTTTGCTTTCCTCTTTGGCTACAGCTGTCATCCAAATGGTTTCTGAAACTTAGTTTTTCACTCACAATATACCTGTGTCTATGAAGCCACCACGAGCACCCTTTTTGGTGGAAAAGCAAGATATAAATTTAATAAATAAAGTAATGAAATTAATGAAAGACGGTAGATGCAGACTGATTGCCTTTGCTATGCACTTTGTATCTCCGGATCTTTCTCCTGATGTTCACGATCGTATCTCGGCATGTCTTTCAGATATCTCAGCTTGGTTGCTTCATCGTCGTTTGAAACTTAATATGGCAAAGACTGAATTGCTTGTTTTTCCTCCTAAACCTTCTCCTCATCTCTCATTCTCTCTTACTGTCAATGATGTTACACTTACTCCAGTCAAGGAAGCTCGTAGTCTTGGCTTTATATTTGATTCCTCGCTCTCCTTTATTCCTCATATTGAGGCAGTAGCTAAATCCTGTCGTTTTTTCCTGTATAATATTGCCAGGATTCGATCATTTTTGTCTGTCTCTTCTGCCAAGACTCTTGTTCATGCATTGGTTATTTCTCGGTTGGACTACTGCAACCTTCTTCTCACTGGCCTTCCTTCTTCTCACATCAGTTCATTGGTTTCTGTTCACCACTCTGCTGCTAAGATCATCTTCTTGGCTCACCGCTCTGGCCATGTTACTCCACTTCTGAAATCTCTTCATTGGCTTCCAATTCACTTCAGAATCCAATATAAACTTCTCCTGTTGACCTACAAAGCTTTTCACTGTCTAGCTCCTTCCTATCTTTCCTCTCTCATCTCACACTATTGCCCCGCTCGTGCTCTTCGCTCCTCTGATGCCATGTTTCTCGCCTGCCCAAGGGTCTCTACTTCCCTTGCTCGGCTTCGTCCATTTTCTTCTGCTGCCCCTTATGCCTGGAACGCTCTTCCAGAACATTTGAGAACTACAAGTTCAACCACAGCTTTTAAAGCTCAGCTAAAAACTTTTCTTTTTCCTAAAGCTCTTAAAACTTGATTTTGTTCTGACTTTTATACTGTTAGTTTTACTCTACCCTGTGCCTATTTGGTGCATTCTCTTCCCCTTCTTATTGTTTTATTATGATTTTATTAGAATGTAAGCCTATGCGGCAGGGTCTTGCTATTTTATTGTTTTACTCTGTACAGCACCATGTACATTGATGGTGCTATATAAATAAATAAATAAATAAATAATAATAATAATAATAATAATAATAATAATAATAATAATTTGCACTCTTTCTCAAAGATCTTTCAAGCATTAGAGCTGAGCTCCTGTGTCACAAGCTTCCAATGTCTCCAAATTCTTTCATTTTCAATTTATCTGCCTCTCTTTTCCTTACTGTTCTTGCCTTGACTATGTTTCAGTTTTTCTTGCAACTTCCTTTCTCTTGCCTATCAGTGTTCCCCTCTTTCCTCTCCAGGCTGCTGAGACTAGAAAGTATGCATGATCTTTGCCAGCAGTGCAGTGGAAATGTTTGTATATTGGTGAGTTGAGGCTCTTCTGTGTAATATGTAATTGTGAATTCAGCAGCACTATGTTATTAGGTATGTTAATAAGAACTGTGTGATAAAAAAAATAGTAACCTTTCCAATGTGCTTTTTTTTTGGGTGGTATTGATAGATTGATGAAGATGAACCTTTATTTTTGAGTCTGATTGAAGATCTTTTCCCAAGTATTCAGCTTGACAAGGCAGGCTATCCAGAACTTGAAGCTGCCATCAGCAAACAGGTAATTCTAACCAATGCTTTGCCTGACTGAAAGCCTCTTGCTAAATTAATGAACCTCTTGAAAAACCGCATCAACTGCAAATTCCCAATGCAAAAATAAAACAGAAAGGAGTCAAAATAATCTGTCCAACGACTGAATAAAAATACCGGTACGGGGGAATTCTTCATTTTGGTTTAGAAATGAATTTGTCGAGCAGGTTAGGTGTGTGTATGCGCACACCCAAGAAAATACCCTGAATCTGAGGGAGCTTAAGCTAGAACAGGAAAAATGTAGAAAACACTTGAATCTGGTGTTTGTAGTCTGTAGAATGTGATGTTAGGCGTTCATATGTTACCATGTTAAAATGCCTTGTTTCATATGTGGGTGCAAAGCTCATAATTAAGGGTGCAATCTTGTACTCGGTTTTCACCAGCTAAGAGGCAGGGAGATTCATGTCAGATATGCTAGTTGAACTGTCCAGATACACCGTTGGAACACTTCACCGGTGTAGCTGTCCTACTGGTGAAGATGCACTGGCAGAATGGCCAAAACGAAGTGGGGGATGGGGGACACACAGGGAGGAGAACACCTGCACTGTATCTTTTGCCCCTCCAGACCATAGGCCCCCAATGATAGTGCAACATTATATCAGCCCCAGATTTAATGGAAAGAATTTCCTTCCATTGACTCCATTAGGTGTGTGTGTGTGCTTAACTAAGTTCAAAGGGGCGGGGGTACTTCAACGCATGTAAGGGGCATGGGGTGATGTGCTTTGACCCTGCCCCTCATGTGCCTGTGAATTCTGGCCTATCCCCCCTTCTGTTGCTCAGAGGGAAGGGCTGAAGGGGTCTTCTGTTTGCAATTGCCTGAATGCGAGCAGAAGCCTCCGTACAATTGGGAACCCTAATAATACAGAGTTTCTCGTTGCACAGAAGCTTCTCATGTTCCAGCCCCCTTCCAATTATCCTGCACAACATGGGCAGGTTGGGGACTGGAGCAGGCAGGGATGAGGATGTTGGGAAGGGGTCCTCCTGGCCCTTTTCATGCTTTGATGTCCCCGGTGCAGGCCTAGTGCTTGAACAGGGCTTCCGTGTAGGTGAAATGATCAATAACACGATTCTTGGTGGTCATGGCAGGTAGAAGATGCTGGCTTAATTAATCACCCCCCATGGAGACTGAAAGTGATCCAGCTGTTTGAAACGCAAAGAGTGAGGCATGGCATGATGGCTCTGGGGCCTAGTGGAGCAGGAAAAACCACATGCATCCACACTCTGATGAAGTCTATGACAGGTATGGAAAACACCTATGCATGTTCTCCAAATCAGTAAATGGATACTTTTTTTTTTAATGATGTCTCTATGGCAGCACGTGGTCCAAATTGTCTGATCTTGCCCAATGAATAGTTGTTTTTGGAACTTTATAGTGACTGATTCTGCAGATAATAAGGTTCCCTTGTTTGAGGAATGATGATAGTGTACTAGACGTGGTGGCAGAAGTATATTGCTCTGATGGCAGCAGCAGAAACCAAAGAAATCACATAGAATCATAGAATCATAGAATAGCAGAGTTGGAAGGGGCCTACAAGGCCATCGAGTCCAACCCCCTGCTCAATGCAGGAATCCACCCTAAAGCATCCCTGACAGATGGTTGTCCAGCTGCCTCTTGAAGGCCTCTAGTGTGGGAGAGCCCACAACCTCCCTAGGTAACTGATTCCATTGTCGTACTGCTCTAACAGTCAGGAAGTTTTTCCTGATGTCCAGCTGGAATCTGGCTTCCTTTAACTTGAGCCCGTTATTCTGTGTCCTGCACTCTGGGAGGATCGAGAAGAGATCCTAGCCCTCCTCTGTGTGACAATCTTTTAAGTATTTGAAGAGTGCTATCATGTCTCCCCTCAATCTTCTCTTCTCCAAGCTAAACATGCCCAGTTCTTTCAGTCTCTCTTCATAGGGCTTTGTTTCCAGACCCCTGATCACCCTGGTTGCCCTCCTCTAAACAAGCTCCAGCTTGTCTGCATCCTTCTTGAATTGTGGAGCCCAGAACTGGATGCAATACTCTAGATGCTAACCAGGGCCGAATAGAGAGGAACCAGTACCTCACGTGATTTGGAAGCTATACTTCTATTAATGCAGCCCAAAATAGCATTTGCTTTTCTTGCAGCCATATCGCAAGGATATGGCTGCATTCCTAAGGATGATATGATAACTAGGGAATATATGGGAAGGGTAGCAGCAAATGGATATCAGAAGGAAGATGAGAATAGATAAACATTATTTAATGGCATTAATTCCAGATGTTCTTCTATTTTTTAAATGCAAGAGTTCAAATAAATAGAAATCATTCCATCAGAATATGATCAGAGGATAATAAATGAAATTGTGCATTAGGTCCTATCAAAATGGCTAGTTTGTGCTGGGTTGGCTGGAGAATTGCTAGGACTGGTCCCATAGGCCCCTAGCTCCGGATCTATTTCACTGGTGCCTGGATTTATACCCCAGAGCCTTTAGTGTCCATTGGTCCCAATAGCTTTTTTTTTTTTTTTTAGCTCAGTTGCCGTGACATTAACTCACATAGTGCATCACACCCCACTCTAGATCTCTCTGTGTATGGCAATTAAGTCTTTTCCATTGCTTAGGGAAAATCTGGGGCAGAGTGGAAATTAACTGAAGAATTTATTTTATTTGAGATTATTTGGATGACATATTAATTGGCTGGCTTTGCCTCCTCTGAAATTTAAATCAATACATTTATTTAGGGTAAAATTTATTTACCCTAAATAAATCCTAGTAATGATTTCTTCATTCACATATATAGATATAAATCAGCATATGCACATAGTATGTATATTTGTGTCCTATGAGTCCCCAAATCTTTTAAGAACCTAGCAACACCCTTTAGCTCATTCTGAGGTAGGTTAAACCTCAGACCACAGATGCCACAGGTTGAGCAAGAGGAACAGATGGCAATATAGTATTGATGCAGGATTCATCAATAGGGCCAACTTAGTGGATAACTGTGATGGCCAATAAAACGATGTGTGATGCTCATGAGTTGGGATTTTTTTTTCTGTGAAAGACTCCCCTCCTTTCTCCCAAAGAAAGGATCTGTACTCAAACAGAGCTTGTGATGAAACCTGTGAGTGTCAAACATCGGGGTAAAAACTAGCAGGCAAGGAAAGAGACCAAATGCTTAAGAAATGGCTGTTAAAGCAGCTATATCTTAGGGATTTCTCCTTCCCTCTTAACTCCCTAAAGTCAGAACAAACACACACATACAGGCTTTCCAGTTAACCTACCAGCTTAGAATGTATATCATTACCTTTTCAGTGGCTTGTCTAAATTGTTCTCTTTGCTTAAATCATTTTTCCATCCAGTCATGGAGCTGAGCAGCCCAACTGTGCCAGGAAGGATGCTTTGTGACCCTTAGATTGTGGTGACCTCATTGCTGACTTCACAATGCCAAGCTTTCAGCTAACAGTTTACTGTACTAGTTGTGTATCTTATTTCAAGGCCTACTTTCCTGTGCCATGTAAACAATACTCTTCAGTCCCATGTTTATTTGGAGTAAATACCACACATTTGTTGATAATGGCTAAAGCTAATTAGAATTTGTACAAAAGCCATAAACACTGAATGAGAAAGATGAACATTTTTACCAGTTTAATTCCCTGGAAGGTGGTTAGAATTGTAAGGAATACAAGGAACCAGTTACCTAAGGAGGTTGTGGGCTCTCCCACACTAGAGGCATTCAAGAGGCAGCTGGACAACCATCTGTCAGGGATGCTTTAAGGTGGATTCCTGCATTGAGTAGGGGGTTGGACTTGATGGCCTTGTAGGCCCCTTCCAACTCTGCTATTCTAGGATTCTATGAATAAAATGTTAGGGGTGCAATCCCATGCACATTTAGACAGAAAAACAACTCCTAGCATGCCCCATCCAGAGCTGTAGGACTTCTTTCTGTCTAAACATGCATAGGATTGTGCTTAACTGGCATTTGTGGGCAATGCCTATTTGTTCATGCCTACAATATCTAGGTAGTTTTGTAATTGTTTTAAAATGTTCTTTAATAAGGTGCAGGATGAATTTATTATTTTAATAATTTTATTTATTACATTTCTATACCACTCAAAAGCCAGAGCTCTTTGGGCAATTCACAACAATTGAAACCACAAAATACAGTATAAAATACAGTATAACATTTGAAAGTTTAAAACTACAGCATTAGAGTAAACCAAAATAAAACCTAGCAGCAATGCAGAGATTTAAAATACAATAACAGATTTAAAACAACAGAAGCTAAAAGACTAAAATGCCTGGGAAAATAAGGTCTTCGCCTGGCACCAAAAAGAGTACAAAATAGGTGTCAGATGAGCCTCTCTATGGGATCATCTACACCAAGTAGGATATAACACTGTGAAAGTGGTATGAAAGCGGTATATAAAAGGCAGGAGCCACACTACTGCTTCATAGCACTATTGAAGTGCAGGATCTACACTACTGCTTTATAATGGTACTGAAGTGCACTGACAACTGTTGGAGCCCATGACACATCTACACCAAGCAGGATATAACACTATGAAAGTGGTATGGAAGCGGTATATAAAAGGCAGGAGCCACACTACTGCTTTATAGCAGTATTGAAGTATACTGCAGGATCTACACTATTGCTTTATAGTGGTACTGAAGTGCACTGACAACTATTGGGCCCCACGACACATCTACACCAAGCAGGATATAACACTATGAAAGTGGTATATGGTATGTGTCAATGGGCCCCAACAGTTGTCAGTGACCTTCAATACCGCTATAAAGCAGTAGTGTGGCTCCTGCCTTTTATATACCGCTTTCATAGTGGAATATCCTGCTTGGTATAGAGGAGCCCTAGGAAGCTCACTCCCTAACCAGGGTGCCACAGCAGAAAAGGCCCTCTTCTTGGTAGCCACCCGCCTCACTTCCTTTGGCAGAGGCTCTGGAGAAGAACTGCTGAAGATGATCTTAGCTGAAGATAATCTAAGTGATTATATATCTGTATATAAACACATGCACCACTTTAACTTTTTTTTTAAAACAAATGGCAGATAGCTTTCTGAAGAATGATAAGAGACCCGAATCAGAGAGCTTGAACCAGTGTCTAAAATAATATGTGCATCTGTTTGAAGTGTAGATCACACCTTAACCTGAAGCACGTATGAACAGTATTAAATTTCAAGAACAAACGAATATATACAGTGCCAGACTTTTGCAAGTCCCCAGATATTGTTGGACTGCCATTTGGCATTGCCTGCTTTGCATGCAAAAGATCCCCAGTTCAATCCCTGGCATTTCCAGGTAAGACTACGAAAGTGTCAGTGTCAGCAATACTACGCTAAATGGACTCAGTTTAAGGCTGCTTCCTGTATCTTGGGGATCCAAGGTTGGGGATGATGGGAGTTGTAGTCCATCACAGATGGAGGGCGCTGGGTTGGGGAAGGCTGCTCTATATTTATAAGTAATTTTAACATTTCCAAGAAATGTGGCACCACTGAAATGAATTGGACTGCAAATTCAGATTGGCACATTAGCGTAATGCTATGCTACATTGCCTGAAATCAGTGTCGTCATCATCATCATCATTTTTTTAAATTGACTCTTACAGATTGTGGGCAGCCCCACCGTGAAATGAGGATGAATCCTAAGGCCATCACTGCACCTCAGATGTTTGGACGGCTTGATGTTGCAACCAATGACTGGACAGATGGGATTTTCTCCACACTTTGGAGGAAAACGTTGAGAGCTAAGAAAGGTACTTGCAATCTGAGGGCAGGCAGGGCTTTGATATAAAGAGAACTATCACCAGGGCTTCCTCCGCTAATAGAAGTGCTTTTTGCATCACAATGCTGCAAAATATCCTGGAGTCCAGAATTTCTCCTCCTTTCTCCCCACTTGTTATAAAAGCAACCCAGCCTGTCTTCATCACCACAGCAGTGTCTTAATGGTCAGGGAGCCTTTGGGTCCTTGTTAGGAAGGGACAGAAGGAAATCGTGGTGCTAGCAGATGGGATGGCCTTAGAGCAGTGGTTCCCAGCTGTGACTGCCAAGCTATGTAGCTTCTTTGTAGTCACAGGAGGAAGACATTCTCTAAGTAAATAGGTTTTATTATGCAAACCACATGAGATCAACAGTGCTTCAGGTTACAGACCTAATCAGCCTCCAGCAACACAGAGCTAAGTTCTCTAGTCAGCTTTGCACAATAGTGATTAGACTACAAGAACTTCCCTTTGGTGAATAGATTAGTCTATGATGTTGTGATGAAACCTGAGCAGCTTTCTCACTCCTGCCCTTAGGGAGGGTCTTCTCTTAGGGACTTCTTTTGAGTGGCCAGCCCTTTAGAGTTCCTGAAGTTGCTCCTTCCTCTTAACCCAATATTTGATTTTTGGGTCTGTCACTCCCAGCTCCTGCCCCATTGTAAGATCCTGTATTTCAATGGATGGAGAGGTTTCTGCCTGGGTTTGATCCAGGTTTTTTGGGGTGCTTCTCCAGAGATGTGAAGCTCAATCCTTACACCAGCCTTGGGTCTCCAAGATGATGTTGGGGTCCGACTCATCATCCTTGACCACTGTCCATGCGGACTGGGGGCCTTGCTAGACCTACCTTTGAATCCAGTTGGGAGGAGGGGCCAGCCCACGCTAAAAGTAGCGCAGGCCTTCACCCCTGTCTACACGTAAGACGTGACGGGCTGCAGGAAGGACCCGTTGCGTCCGCCATTTTTTTTCAGTTTAAAAGGGCCATGTGTGCAGGAGCGCAACAACGATAAACGTAGGCTTTTTAAAAAAAGGGTTCCCCATTCCCCCCTGCCCCCGATTTCCCCACCCTGGCCACTATACTCCCCACCCACCCGTGATCTCTGATCCCCCCTTCCCCCCTGGCTCTGTTTTCCCCCCATCCCCCCGCTCCATTTCCTCCCCATCTCCCCACCCTGCCCTGATGGCCGCAGCACTCCTGTGGAGTGCTGCGCGCTGTCCGCTGCTTTCCCCAGCTACTCATGAGTAAATGCAGTAGCCGGGAAAAGTGGTGGAATGGGCTACACGCCCATGGTCTCGGGCTCAGCATGAGACCGTGGGAAATACTGGGCCACAACCAGTGCCGGTTGCAATCTGAGGGAGGGTTACCCCTGCCTGTGCCCGGGATCCCCTGTGCGTCATCTGGATGCATGGGCTGGCCCAGGGCTCGCACTGGGTTTCCCCGTCATCTAGCAAGGCCCTGGATGTGATGTGAGTTGTAGTCCAGCAACATCTGGGAAGACCACCAGGATCAGAGAAGGCAGTATAGGGGGAATTTCACATGTCCTCTCCTCCTGTGGGAAAAACCCTCTTCTGAAGCTAGTATTTCCTTTGGGTTGGGGGGAAATCATCAATGGAGGATTATCTCTTCCCACCATGCAAAAGAAGAGGGAACACCCAATTTTGTATCCCTTTTGGCTGCTATGCAGCCTTCCTGTGCCATGTACAGTGCAAGCTCCCTTTCTTTAGGTTCTTGAATAGCCTGCTTGTTTGCAGATGAATAATAGGTGTTTTCTGAGAGCCACGATAAATGTCTGGGTTCTCTGAAGCCTATAGTGCAAGACCCCTGAAGCTGTATCTACCTGCTGTGTCAGGGTTGAAAGGAACAGCTGTGCACTTTGAATGTAGCCAGAGAAAGAGGTTCCCAAAATGTTGAACTACTGTATCTGAAGGCCAAACTAGAACTGGCATAAAACACATTTTTCCATCAAACCTGCAGGATTTTAAGAAAAGCAGATTGCATCAGCTGGTGATTATTAGTGCAATTGGAGCAGACAGAGGAGGGGGAATTTAACCCTTTCTTCTCCTACTGTGGTATTGAGGATGGTGGGAAGAGATGATCCTGCATTGGTGCCCATAGGTGCTTTCCCTCTACCTGAAAGGAAATACTAGCTTCAGAAGAAGGATTTTCCATAGGACCACATTAGGGAAAGGGAAGTTAAATTCTCCCTACCCTGCCTGCTCTGATCCCATTAAATATCACCCTTTCTACAGGTACTGCTCTTTTCATTTAACTCTCCCCTGCAGTTTATATAAAATAGAAAATTCAGCCAGTCACCAAAAGACCTTGGGAGTTTGTTTGGGGGGGGGGGGGATAAAATAATAACAAAAGTCCAACTGGCAGATAAGGCTGCGGTTGAAGAGCTCTTTCACAAGGACAAAGTCATTGGTTAAAAATGATTAAAATATTTCAAAAAACACTTAGAACGCTCTGAGTTCTTGGAGTTCCTGGAGACGCTGCTGCTGCAGCTCCGATGCCGGAAGCCGGAAACTGCAGTTTATATGCAAAGACTCATTTAACGTAATGTCAAGTTTGCCCTTGAGAGAAGCAGTTTTAATAATCTCCAGAGGTGCCACTTTTGCTTTTTTTTTTTTGCTGCAGTGGGACTTGGAGTACTTGCCTACTTGTTGTCACCCACCTGCTCAACCTATATATTTGTAAATAAACAGGAATTACAACCCTGCAAGTCATCAAGACTTTCCCCTCACTAGGAAACTTACCCTGTAAATGGTGCCCTGGAACATTGTATTGTTTGGGGGAACAGTCTGTTTGACCAATTGCTACATAAGCAGAAGTTACTTTAAGAGAATTTATTTTCTGTTTAGGACTTTAACTACACAATTAAAAAAAAACTGATGATTTTTTCCCAATAATATGTTGTTTACTCTGAGAAGTGTTAACAGTGCTGTTGCAATTAAGATGTAATCTCCATTTTCAGCTTGTGGGAATTGCTGGACAGAAACCAAAGTAAGGTGCGAATGTAACTTGGGCTTCTTCCTTTTTTGTTTGTTTTGGGTATCCCACCTTTTCTCCAAGAACCTCAAGTTTTGATTTTAGTTTCACAGCAACCATATGTAGTAATTTATGCTGAGAGATGGTGACTTGCCTAAGGCAGGGGTGGGCAGAAGGTAGATCTCCAGATGTTTGGGACTTTAACTCCATGAAGTCCCTGCCAGCACAACCAGTAGTTAGAAATGCTTGGAACTGAACATCTGGAGATCTACTGTCTGCCCACCCCTAGTCTATTGAACTTCATCATTATGTTGGGATTTGAACACTGATATCACACAACCAAGCACAACACTTGCCATAGAGTATGCTGGCTATACCTCTTAGTCGTGTTTAATTCTATGCAAGAGTGTCAAAATTAAAGGGACACAGAAGGTTCTGTCATATAGCCTCAAAGTTCTACTGCTTATAAAATATGATACCTTTTGAGATAATAAGTTGAAACTTGGCATCCATGATCTACCAATCTGGGAAAATGTCAAAGTGATCTAATATAAATTGCTACAGATGCAACCAGTTAAAAAGTGGTGAAAACTGAAACATCTGTTCTTTTTACTCCAAGCTGTGGCTTGACTTATCACCTACTCCTTTCAAAATCTGGTGAAAACGTCTGATGTTCTTTATTCAGGCTTGTCAAAGAGTTGTGCCTTTCTTTGGTTTGGTGAAATTCTGAGCTTAAAAATTATCATTTTTTATGCCCCATAAAAACCTATTTATTTATTTATTTATTTATTACATTTCTATACCGCCCAATAGCCGGAGCTCTCTGGGCGGTTCACAAAACCTATGACAGTAACTGCTAGCAAAGTTAAGTCAGGCAGGCTCAGTTTCATTCTGAAGCTAGAATGCTGAAGTAAAATATCATAAATTGTGCTCGCTTACAAGCAACAAGCAAGGGTCAACTCAAAGGAGGATTCCTTTAGCAAGGTTCAGATGCTTCATAAAGTGATACAGACCCAGGACAATGTGGGGTATCTTTATTGATCCCAGGCATCCCTTTCCCCCATCTGGATTTGGGCCTGAAAGGCCCAGGAAAAGTGTGGATAAGAACATAAGTGCCATGCTGAATCACACCAAGGGCCCATCTAGTCTGGCACTCTGATCACACAGTGGCCAACCACCTTTCGACCAGGGACATGGTGCAGCAGCACCCTCCCACTTATATTCCCCAGCAACTGGTGCACACAGGCTTACTGCTTTGGATACTGGAGGTAGTACATAACCTTCAGGTTTAGTAGCCATTGATAGCCTTCTCCTCCAAGAATTTATTTATCCCTTTTAAAGCCATCCAAATTGGTGGCCATCACTACATCCTGTGGTACTGAATTCCGTAATTTAACAATGTGCTGTGTGAAGAAGTACTTTTATTTGTCCTGAATCTCCCACCAATCAGCTTCATGGGATGACCCTGGGTTCTAGTATGGCCTATAAAGCCCTATATGGCTCGGGTCCAGTTTATCTGAAAGACCGTATTCTCCCTTATGAACCTGCCTGTGCTTTGAGATCTTCTGGAGAAGCCCTTCTTTCTGTCCCACCATCTTCACAGGCGCGCTTGGTGGGAACATGGGAGAGGGACTTTTCGGTGGCTGCTCCAGTGCTTTGGAACTAACTCTCTTCCCGGGGAAGCTAGGCTGGCTCCCTCCTTGATGGGCTTTCGGAAGCAGGTTAAAACTTGTTTGTTCCGACAGGCCTTTGGAGAATAATCTGGTCCTCCCATCTATGTTAAGGTCTTGTAAAATTGTCATGTTTTTAAATATTTAATGATTTAATATTGTATTTTTATTATTATTTTATTTTAATTTTAAATTTTGTAAGGCCGCCTTGAGGCTCAGTATTGGGCAAAAGGTGGGATACAAATAAATATAATAATAATAATAATAATAATAATAATAATAATAATTAATAATTTGAGAGAGGGAGAAAAATGTCTCCCTATCTACATTCGCCACACCATGCATAATAATGTACATCTCTATCATGTCTCCCCTTAGACTCCTTTTTTCAAAGCTAAACAATCCCAGCATGGATGCATGGGGGTTATACAAAAACACAATTTTTGACATTCCGCAACATCAACACTGGTCTCAGGGTGCATCAGTTAAGGCATCAGCCCTAGCTTCCAATTTCCTGACATTGTGGAGCTTGAGCCGACATGAGATAGCCTTAACCCTGGTCTTAAATCAGCAGATTTTTGATCATTGAATATTATAGGTGATTAAGTATGTTTGATGGGATTCTTCTTTTTTTTTACACCTTCTTCTATAGGAGAGCACATTTGGATAGTTCTTGATGGTCCTGTTGATGCTATTTGGATTGAGAACCTGAATTCGGTGCTTGACGATAACAAAACATTGACGCTAGCTAATGGAGATCGAATCCCCATGGCCCCAAACTGTAAGATAGTCTTTGAGCCTCATAATATTGACAACGCTTCTCCTGCCACGGTGTCAAGGAATGGCATGGTATTCATGAGCTCATCAGTTCTCAACTGGAGTCCTATTCTTGAGGTAAATTTTTTTGCCTGAGTTCAAGTGTGTCCAAGTTTGTATTTAGAGTTCAGCTCAACTCAATTGTTCAGAATATTTTCAGCAGTGCCGGAATATGCCTCCTGTTTCGAGTTTTGACACTCCTTGTGGAACTGTTCATTTATAGAGCCTTCACTTGCATGCATTTGTCATCAAGGACACTGATACCCGCAAAGTCTTGTAATATTTGATCAGCCATTTCTTGCATAATCCCTTGTTTGGTGAGATCACTTACAGGACTAACAGATAAGGGCAAAATGGCACCAAACATGGTCAAAAGAGGATTTCCCCCTCACATTTTCTCAGGGGAAATGGCTAATGTCTATCTACAGAACATGCAGTACAGCTCTAGATTTAAGTTGATACTTTAAATTTGGTTATATTTTGAAAGCACACACAGTTATTCTGTCTCTGTTATAACAGGGCTTCCTGAAGAAGCGTTCTCCACAGGAAGCTGAGGTTTTGCGTCAGCTGTACACGGCATCTTTCCCAGACCTGTACCGGTTTAGCATTCAGTCCTTGGAATACAAGATAGAGATGCTTGAGGCCTTTGTGATAATGCAAAGCATTAATATGCTGCAAGGTCTTATCCCTTGTAAGGTAATTTTTTTTTTTACTGTTGAAAAATATTTTTTGCAGAACTCACTTGTAACAACCATGGCCTTATCTGGATCAGGTGCCAAAGCAAAATGTTCAACTATTTCCTTAGGACATCTCTTGACGGGCCTTAGTTCAGTGGTAGAACACATGCCTTGGATGCAGAAGGTCTCAGATTTAATCCCTGGGATCTTCAAGTTAAAAGGCGATGGGAAAGGCCTTGGCCTGATACTCAGGAGAGCCGCAACTAGTGAGAACAGACAAGGCTAGGCTAAATGGATCAGAGGTCTAATTCAGGATAAGGCAGGCCCATATGTTCACCTGTGTCATGTACAGCTTCAAGTGGTGTGTTTATGGACCAGTCCAGGAAAAATCATGCTTTACTACAGGGGTGACAACTTGTGGCTCTCCAGATGTTTTGGCCTACAACTTTCATCAGCCCTAGCAAGCATAGCCAATAGCGAGGGACAATGGGCCAAAACATCTGGAGGGCCACAAGTTGCCCATCCCTGCTTTACTAGAAATGCCAGGTGAATTCCTGGAATCGGTTATAACAGCAATGTTCTTTTCTACATTTATGTACCCCCAAAATAAATAAAACGTAGCCACTCCAGGTTCTTTGTGAGGAAGGGCAGGATATAAAAGACAATAAATAAATATTCTGTGAGAAATTTGTGATAAAAAGTAGATATGCTATTTCATTCAGAAAATCTAGGACAAGGATGTGAAACATGTGGCCCTCTAAATATTCATGGACGGTAACTCCCATCATCCCTCACCATTGGCTGTGTTGGCTAGTGCTGATGGGAGTTGCAGTCCAACAACAGCTGGAGGGCCACACATTCCTCAGGCCTGAACTGCATTAGACTTACTCTGGTATCACACGTTGTGGTGGAGGCTGTTCAGAATGTTTCTGGGTTCTCAAAAGTTACATGACTAAAAGTAATGCTGTCTTGCTACTCAGGAGCAGGGAGGAGAAATAACAGCAGAGTTCTTGGAAAGATTGTACATCTTCTCCCTGATGTGGAGCATTGGGGCATTGCTGGAACTGGAAGACCGTCGCAAGCTGGAGCAATGGCTTCGTGGTCATGAAACTATAAAACTTGATCTTCCCAATATCCCAGAAGGAAGTGAAGACACTATGTTTGACTACTACGTTACCAATGATGGTTAGTGAATGACTGAGAAGTTGCTATATGTACCCGATTACCATTTTTTAAAAGATTAATTGTAATCGTTCTGCATTACTCAGAAGGCTGAGTAATGCAGCCTTCTGAGATATAAACCTTGCTGGAGATCTCCAGCTGCATTTTGCTCCTTGATGAGTGCATCTCACTTTTTGTTGAGGGGACTTGAGTATTTAATAATGTCTGTGTTGTTCCCACTTTCTCCTCACAGTCTCAATTCTGTAGTTCTAAAACATTTTGTTGTCATATTCTTGCCAAGTTGGGCCATTCCCTTTCTGGTCCATGAATGTCCATCATATCTAAAGGCTGCCATGTTTAAAATTGGCCACAGCTGGCATTAGAGGTTTCACCTACTTAGGGTAACCATATGAAAAGGAGGACAGGGCTCCTGTATCTTTAACAGTTATATTAAAAAGGGAATTTCAGCAGGTGTCATTTGTGTGCATGCCGTACCTGGTGAAAGTCTTTTTTCATCACAACAATTAAAGCTGCAGGAGCCCTGCCCTCTTTTGTATCTGGTCATGCTAGGCAGGGCTCCTGCAGTTGTGATGATCAGGGAATTTCATCAGGTGCTGTATGCATACTAATGACACCTGCTGAAATTCTCTTCTCAATACAACTGTTAAAGATACAAGAGCCCTGTCCTCCTTTTCATATGGTCACCCTATTTCAGTTACGTCTGTCCTTTTGTTGATTCAGATGGGGAAAGCTGTCAAAAAATTCTCTTAGGCCGTCCTTGTCTACTTTCTTGTGTAGTAACTAATACATAGGTACAATACGTAAGTTTAAATATAAGGCAAGATGAATATATAATGCTGTATATTCATTGCTATTATAGTGTGAGGAATATCTCTTATTGCCATTTGGGAATGTGGTGATGTTATGTAACTGTAGAGTTTAATATGGCCCTTAGTGGCAAAAAAGTTGCTTTAGTTTAGTTTTGCTTTTGTTTCTGTTTGGTAGTAGTTTTTCGTTATTGTCCAGGCAGGAACAGGAAGAAGCTGTTCCTTTGCTTTGGTAAAAGCCTTAATCCCTGTTCGATGGAAGCCTTATTTAAAAATTTAATTACCTCACCACATGAACAGGGAATAGGGCCATGCTCCTCACCCCCCTCCCATGTTGTGTACATCATGTGCCCCCACCAGCACTTGCATCTATGGTGTAAATGTCCATAGGCCATAGGTCTCCTTTCTACGGATGTTTGCACCACATGTGCGAATGCCATGGGGAGGCCGACATAATGCATGTGATGTTGAGGGCGGGGCTAGGCAGTGCAGCCCCATTTCCTGCTTGCATGATTAGGTGAAATTTTGAACACCAAATAGGGCTTGGTGTTTGTGAAATCCTTACAGTTCTTTTCTTTTCTTTTTTTTGGCTAGGCAAATGGATGCACTGGAATACTTGCGTTGACGAATACGTGTATCCACCTAACAGCACTCCAGAGTATGGCTCTATCTTGGTTCCAAACGTTGACAACGTGAGAACTGACTTCCTTATCCAAACTATTGCCAAGCAAGGAAAGGTAATATTTTAATGTTTTGTATTGGGATGTTAGTAATGCCCCTTTGTGGAGGGAGGGGATCAAGAGGGCCAGGCAGTTTCATTTGGTAAACATGATTGCTATTTCTATAACACTACTAATTCTCCATACAGCAAGTTCGTGAATTAGGTTAGGTTTAAGCATAAAGACATGTTCGCAGCTCCAAAGTTAGCTTTGTGGCTCACTGGCTAAGGGTTCTGAATGTGGGTCTTCCACATCCAGCTCTATCCATTGCACTATGTTGACTTGACTCACTTTCAAAAATAAATTAAAATTGCCCTTGCGTGATAGGAGCTCTTGATGTTTCCTCCTGCTTCTAAGTCAGGTTAGCCTGCCTAGAGGGAATTAAAGCAGGAAGTCATATCTCTATTCTTTTCTGCACTGGTCAGGAAGTACTGAGTGTACTTCCAGTTCTGTGTCTAGAATACAGTATCCATTTCCAGGTGCCGTATTACTGAATATGTCCAGAGGAGGATGACTAGGAGGTTGAAGCGTTTGGAGATCAAGTCCTCTGAAGAATGGTTGAAAGAAATGTGCATGTTCAGCGTGGAGTAGAGAAGATTAAGGGAATGGACTTGTTCTGGGTTGCCTCAACGGGCAGGACTGAAACCAATGGGTGGAAATTGTAGGAAAGCAGATTTTGGCTAAAAATCATGAGAAGTTTCCTAAAAGTGAGAACTCTGTTGGAGGAGTGGGCTGTCTTGATAGTAGGGATGTTGGAGAAATCTGCGATGGAACCAAATAAGTTTGGATGTTTATGAATCTGACCCTTGGATTCTGCAGCAGACTGGCTTCTCCCCGTTGATTTTTTTTTTAACCTTAGAGGATTTTGTGCAAATATGGGGGGGGGGGACTCAGCCCCCAATTTTCCCCATAGGCTAATGTGTGAAAATGCATATTTGGAGGGAATTTGCGCAACTGCATGGGTGCGCATTTGCAGGTGACAGAACGGAAGGGTCCTGGCAAACAGCAAACTGCAAATGGAATGGGTTTTACCCAATCCTTAGTTCCCTACTTCAGAGGTGATGGGCTTACTTTCACAGGAGGCGTTTAAGGAGCGGCTAGATGGTCATCTGTTAGGGATGCTGCAGCTGTAGTCTTCATTAAAGATCCTGTATTGAGGCACAGGAATGGACCCGGTGGCCTCCAAGGTCCATTCCAACCCCGTATTTCTATGAACTTGTGTGGCCAAATATCTCAGACCTTTGGTCGTGTAAATGGTACAGAGTTGGTATTTCAAGTACTACCGGAGGCATGCATCCCAAGATATGGCTGGTTATTTCAGAACAACTCTGTTATATATACTTTGCCATCAGTGGATCTTACGGATGCCTTATACAGTTGCCAAGTATGCCTCTGGTCTCAGGGAGCTTAGCATCTAAAATAGTGGGGAAATAACAGAGGGAGCGGGACGGGGGAAGAATGTGGGCAGACGTCGTCACATATAGATCCTATCCTTTATTTCCTGTGCTCTTTCTCACTTTTTCTTCCCCTTTCAGATTTCTACCCTGGCCTCTTTTTCTATATGTTCTTCTGGGCTATTTTTCTCCTCTGGACTATTATTTTTCCCCTTTCTAAGTTCCCCCCTCTCCCCCCTCCACTCTTGGCCTTCTCAGTCTCCAACCTTCATTCCCCAGTGGCCTTATTTCTACTTCATCTAGCACAGGGCACCATGCCTGCTCTGCTCTTCTGTAGGATCAGAGTAGCTCTGTCAATAGGAACCAGTGAATGTTCTGCGCCACCCACCCCACTTATTTATTTACAACATTTATATACCAACACTCCACATCTAAACAGATTCTTGATAATAGAGCGGCTCACCAATCTGTGCCAGTCAGGCTTTATCAAAGTCACAAAATCCCTTATCATCCAAATGTCACGATGAGAACCATTTTGTTTATGGATGGGCACAACCAAATAAATTAGCAATGTATTTCTTGTAGAAGTTACATTTTTACTTCTTCATAACTTGACATTTTTTTTGGGTTTTTTTTTTGTTGGGGGGAGAATTGAGCCTTGGCCAATGTACTTGGTTCTCATATCCCTAAACTCATTTGAATTCTCTTTTCATCTTCAGGCAGTACTGCTAATTGGTGAACAAGGGACTGCTAAGACTGTCATCATCAAAGGATACATGTCAAAATATAATCCTGAAAGCCACATGGCCAAGAGTCTGAACTTCTCATCGGCAACAACTCCTTTCATGTTTCAGGTAGTACTTAAAATTATGTTTGTCTAAAATGAAAGTAAAGCTGGCTTTGGGGTTCACTGTCAATGCACAGGAAAAAGGTTAATCAGAGCAGAGGTCCATATTCTGCTCTCTTGTTCCTTTGGAATTGGTGGCAAAATCTTTATCCCTTAGGATGCCCTCTCTTCCTTGTTCAAATCATTTTATAACAAAGAATTCTCGCTAATTACGAAATATATTTGTGGTCTCCTGATTGATGCCATGTTCTGGGACAGAACAAGATGATTTTCTTGGTGTGCATGTCATGCTTAACAGAAAGGAATCTCATTGGGTGAAATCGAACATCGTGCTTCCAGATGCCTGCTAGCTTGATGGGACTTTCTTTCCCTCTTCTTCTCCCTGCAGCCCTCAGGGAAATCTGAAAATCTGCTCCAGCGGGTGCAGGGGAGGCTTTGCAGGGGAAGGCGGAATTGGCCCCTTCCCGGTTGCAGTGATGTAACTGCTTCTGTTATTGGAACGACTCTATTGGATACAATCCATTAAGTTCTCATTAAAAACTTATGGAAGAATAAGTAATGAAATGCAATAGATAGAAGGCAGAAAAGAGAGACTAAAATGTTGCAGAAAACATAAACTGGACATATACATGTGTCGTACGTTCAACTTCTTATCTTTAAGTAGTACACTTATCTTCAACTGAACACATAGCAGATTTGCACATGCGTGTCCCTCACACGTTGATAGTTGGTCAACAGAGGGAGGGAGAGTAAACTGTGTGTGATGAAGTTTAGAATTTATAATCTAGAATGGGGGTAGGCAACCTGGTGCACACCAGTGTTGTTGTTTCGTCTTTCTCCCCCACCCATCCCAGTGTAAGTATAGTGTATGGGATTGCTCTGTTAAAGTCTTAATAGAACTGTCTTTTTATAAGTGAACAGATAAGGAATATTTTATTGGCTGTGGGAATCCTGATGTAGTTATATATTGAAATAACTTCTGATTTAGGATTTTCTGTTGTGTATTCACACCTTAAAATACAATGATTAAAATATGCATTGTCTGTGCATACTTTATACACTTACCTTTAAGTTTCTTAATGTTTCTTTGTTTCAAGCAGACTGTACGTAAAATATGCAACTATCCTGTTAAAGCCCAGGGGAGATTGTTAGATTTTTGTAAATACGCATGTTTTACTTACAGCGCACAATAGAAAGTTACGTGGACAAACGAATGGGCACAACTTACGGACCCCCTGCCGGAAAGAAAATGACAGTGTTCATTGATGATGTGAATATGCCTGTAATCAATGAATGGGGAGACCAGGTCAGCTAAATAATAGTATCTTTGTATCTTTGGTCCTGAATGAGTGGCTAGTGTCAAGATGATAATTTTACCTATTTGGGGTGTGTGTGTGTTTGATATTAGAAAATGTTGCAATAATGTTTCCAACAGAGGTCCTTTTACGCTGGCAGAGAATGTTGTCTGACTTTATTTGGAATGGCCCAAATCCTGGATTGGCTGTAGCAATTTCACAAAGTCTTAAAGAGGAAGGTGGAATAGCATATCCTGATACAATCAAATACAGTCAAACAATGAGATTAAAGATCTCAAAATGTTTCCATTCAGATATGAACCTACCATGCCTACTATGGCAATACATAGGCAGATACAGGAGTTATAAACACAGATGTGCAAATCTGTTTATTGCTGAAACGGCAAATCTGAGGTAAACTGGAAATATCAGTTAGTGTATTTTTATTGCCTCTATTTACAAAGGCAACTTTAAAATAGCGCATACAATCCCTGTATGGATAAAACTTGAGATTGTAAGTTACGTTGACATAATGAATAATGTTCATTATACAGGATTTGGTTAAATTAAAAGAAGAATGCATCCAAAAAGTACCTCAGTGGTTACCTCTACAGATGGCTTTTTAAAGACATTGGTCCCTGGCATACTTTTCATGTTTTTATTATTTTGGAATAATTAAAGTAATACACTACAGGAGGTAGGTTTTTTGCATGGCAAAATGCTGGGTTTATCAATCAGGGAGGCCAGGGAGAAGGGAGAATCTGGAGCAGGTACAGCAAAATCCATTACGCTGCCTCACTTGACCGCTACATGAATGGCTGATTGGTTTCTTTTTAATCACAAGGGATTCTTTTACAGGTCACCAATGAGATAGTTAGGCAGCTGATGGAGCAAAGTGGGTTTTATAACCTGGAAAAGCCCGGAGAGTTTACCAACATTGTGGATATCCAGTTCTTGGCTGCCATGATCCATCCTGGTGGCGGACGCAATGACATCCCTCAGAGGCTGAAGAGGCAATTCTCTGTATTTAATTGCACTCTGCCTTCTAATTCATCCATTGACAAGATTTTTGGTAATGTGGGACACCTTTTTAACATCATTACTTGCATGAGCTGTTTAGTGGCTTGTCTTTTTTTGATGAAGAGTTTAAAAGATTGGCAACCCTTTGGATTTAGCTATCCTTGTTTTTATTTGATCAGGGAATCCTGTAGCAGTATTTTTTCCTGGAGCTTTTTCCTTGCCTGAAGCATGCATAGCCTTGGTGCTGGTTTCTGAAGGCGCTTGGTTTCTGTTTGTGTCACGTTTGTTGTTTAAGATGGTAGAGGAATTACTAAGTTTGAGGAGCTGATTTTAAAAAAAGATGAGAAAAGAGAAAATAAACCAATAAAAGGCTTAATGAGTGAAATATATAGAATATTAGTGGAAAAGGGAGAGATGGAAAGCATAGGTAAGATGGTATGGGAAATCGATTTGAAGGAACAAATAGGGCAACAGAGTTGGAAAGGAATATGGAAACAACGAGTGTTGAGAAAGAGTGTCTGTGAGGATAAAAGAAAATTATTACAAGCTTGTCTGGAGGTGGTACCTAACCCCAGTGAAATTAAATATGATAAATAAGACGAACTCGGCATTATGTTGGAGAGGGTGTCAAGAGAAAGGATCGTATTTACACATGTGGTGGGAATGTAAATATGTACAAAAATTATGGAAAATGGTGTTTAATGAGATAAAAGAAATTATAGGAATGGAGATAGAAGAGTCACCAACTGTGGCATTGTTATCAGTGTATGGAGAATTGAATTGTAATCAAGAGATAAAAGAATTGATAACGAATTTGTTAACAGCTGCAAGATTAATGATATCCAGGAACTGGAAGGTACAAGGGGATTATCATCTAGAAGACTGGTACAAAGAAATATGGGATATTGCTATTAACGATAAATTAACATGTAACATGAGAGTCAGAAGAGGAATGATAAAAACGAATGATTTTGAATTAATATGGAAACAGTTTTTGGACTTTGTATTATTAAAGGGGAGAGGGAAAACACCTCCAGAGGAATTAATGAGATTTTGGAAATCAGAATAAGATCCCTGGGTTGAGGGAGCACGGTACTGTTAATCAATGATTAGATTAAACGGAATTCAGTTAAAAATAAATGTTTATTAATTTGTTTAGTATGTATTATGTATTATGGGGTATTATTTTATATTGTATTGTTTGGAAGTTTGGTTAATAAATTTTTTTAAAAAAAGATGGTGGGGGTGGAGCTCTGAGAGGCGTGGGTTTTTCAAACTATCAAACTTGGCTTCTTCTTCAGGTGTGATTGGCATAGGACATTATTGTAGCCAGAGGGGCTTCGTGGAAGAGGTGAGAGCAGCAGTTGCTAAGCTGGTGCCCCTGACACGCCGACTGTGGCAAATGACCAAGATCAAGATGCTGCCGACCCCCGCCAAATTCCATTATGTGTTCAATCTTCGAGACCTTTCCAGGATTTGGCAAGGGATGCTGAACACCATCTCAGAAGTAATCAACGAGTCTAATGTAAGTAGTGCATGTAATACCCTCACGTATTAGCTGTTGTCATCATGACCTTTGTAAGCCTGTTCATATTTTTCACTTTGGATGCATGCTGATGATAAACACTATACAGTAGGAACTAGAGGGGACAAAAGTCTGGACAGTGCCATAAATAAATCATTAAACGGTTAAAATTCACAGATGATTCTCTCTGCTCAAATAACTGCAGCAGGTGTATCAACTAGACTAAACTGAATTGAGGGGGATCTCAGTCTGTGAATATTTCCACTCCTGGCACAAAGCACCATTTCAGTGAGTTTTTTTGAGGATTGCAGATGGGGTGAAAATCTTTGTAGCGTGACACCCCTGCTCCTCCCTCCCCCAATATGCAAACCCGCCATCCATCTAAATTGGCTTTGCTATGTCACCACATGGTCTACATGATTCCCAGTTGGCTGGGATCATGTATTTGGGAAGAAGACAGCAAACAAATTTGTTGCCCATGTGTCAGATCTGGGAAACAAGCAATTTAAAAAGGAGGCAAACAGCAGGCCGGTAAGTCAGGTAGGTGGGGTTTCTGGATACATTTCACCCTCCTGAGAACCCCCATAAAAGTGTTTACACATCAACATTTGGTGCAACCTAATATCAACACAGAAAGAAAGGCATTTTTAGAGATAGATTTGTTCTGGTGTCATGTTTATCTTCTACATTTAGGTGTCTATAATAACTGTCAGTCAATACATAGAACCGGAGACCTGGCCAGAAATGTTGGTGCACATAATGAAAAATTGTGCATGACCTGAAACACAGAGTGGAGAGTGATGGATGATCCCCATCCTCCCTAAATGGTGCCTCTGGGATTATCTCCCATATTTAATCATTCATATGGAAATCAGCCTTTCACAGGAAAAATGAAGCTGTCACGACACATTCTTGTACTGCATCCAACAATCGTTTAGAAACAAATTCTGTGTACGTTTGGGATGTGGCTAAATCTTCTCCTGTGGTGAATATCAGTGCCCAGTTTTCCTTTTCTTCTGTTTAACTCTGAATAGGTGCTCATAAAACTATGGAAGCATGAATGTAAGCGGGTTATTGCTGACCGTTTCACAACTCCTGAGGATGTGGATTGGTTTGATCTGGCACTGGCAAAACTTGTAGAAGGGGAATTTGGTAGTGATAAAAAGGCTCTGGTAGATTCCAACATTGATGCCTACTTTGTTGACTTCTTAAGAGATGCACCTGAAGCAACAGGTAAAAATCTAAATCATGAACCATCTGTTTGACACATGTGACCTAAGAAAAGTAATGGGCCTTGTACTAGGAATGTCTACATTATGACTAATGTGGACAGACTGAATAGAATGATAGCAGAATGGAGGAGTGGAAGCAGAGAATAATAATACTAATATTATAGTATTTATAATATATAATGAGCCTTAGCTAGGCAATATAAAGTAATGGTGATGTTCTAAAGCTGTTTCCCCCTTTTATTTTGAGAAATCTCCAAGGAAAGTCAGAGATTGAGTTTATGCATTGGCCTACGTATACATACAGATGTAAGGAATTGTTGTGTCAATCTGAGCTTTATTTGCTTAATAGCAGCCATTCTAGGCTTTAAAAATGGACAGTAAGAGAAGAGCACAAGATAGCAGTGAGCTTCACAGCACTCCTGTGCTCTCTAACAGGAGGAGCTGACTTCAGTGGCTACTTCAGGAGTAAAGCACGCCATCTCTGTACTGTCCACACTGCCAACTCAATGGGGGCTGGGAAGTAAACTTGAATTGACAGTGTAGACAATACAAAAGTGAAGTACTTTACTGCCGGAGTCAGCCACTGCTATTTTAGAGTCTAGGGCCAGATCTACACCAAGCAAGATATTAACACTTTGAACGTGGTTTGAAAACGGTCTATGGAATGTGTCATGGGCTCCAACACTTGTCAGTGCACTTTAATACTGTTATAAAGCAGTAGTGTAGATCCTGCCTAGGTCCGTGCATCCCAAAAGCCCATATTGCCATATTAGCCCAAGTAACTTTTGCTTTGGTTGCTCCAGCATAAGAACGAGAGTGCAATGTTTAGGGGAGGGGTCCATTGCTCAATGGTGGAGCACCTGCTTTGCATGCAGAAGGTCCCAGGTGTCCTGGAGAGCCACTGCCAGACACTGTAGACAATACTGACCTAGGTGGACTTGGTATAAGGCAGATGGACTTGGACTTGGTATAAGGCAAGTTCTGTGTCCTTACGCAGGAGCTGCTAATCAAGTATGGAGGGAAACGTTTAGAATTTGGCACTGGTTCCTTTAAAGTCCTTGGAAATGGAGGGCATGGACCATTCTCTAAGGGATAGGTGTGGAACCTCCCAGATGGCCCCTCCCCTGGCCCCACCCACTTCCACCAACCACCAGTCATTGGGTGGTTTTCCAGCTTTTGTGAAGTTTGTTCCCCATTTTAAAATGTGGAAGTGTGATCCTAAGGCTTAATTATGGGCAGGAACAGCTTTAAGCTAAAATATAGTGATGTTTTGGCCCTGCCCATTTTGCGTTTGGCCCTGCTCACCACTGGAATTCACCACCACCACCAAACCTTCTCCGAAATGGAATTTGGCCCTTGGATCGAAAGAGGTTCTGCAACCCTGCTTTAAAGGGTCACTGAACTTCACACATGCTCTCCCTTCCTACTCGAAAACTCATGTATTTTGTACTTTTATATCTAAAATCGGAGGTTTTTTTAAAAAAAAGGCCAAGAAGAGTATCAGTCCAAAGTCATTGCTGATAAGAGAATTGGAAACGATGGAGAAAATAATGGCAAATTCTTCCAACATTCATTTACATGAGCTGTTGGTAACCTTTGAAAACTTTGGTGGGAGCTTTAAACTTCTGTTAAGCATCTCTTCTGTCTGTTCCATATTCTGGTTGCTTAATGGGACAAGCACGTTTAGTGAGAATCAGGGCCCAGTGGGATCAGTGATCCTTGCTACCTACGCGTGCTTAGGATTTCAGTCTAACTCTATGCACACTTAATTGGAAGTAGCTCCAAGTTGAACTCTGTGGGATTGCCTTCTTGGTTAATATGCATCGGCTCAAGCTGTGTGTTTCCCAGCCCAACATATCTATTAATCCTACAAAGAAACAAGGAGGTATGAGACAGTGTCCTGCATATTGCTTGATAACTCTCAAGAACTGAAGAACCAATTAAATGGGACGAAAAAACACAGAAATACCCACTATGGAATAAGAATGTGATTTCCCCCTTTTTCCTAAAAAGAAACACATTTTATTTCGAACTAGGTGTGGAGAAAGAAAAGTCTCTGAAAGGTAAGCTTACGGATGCCTGAGCCAGCTGGAATTTACAGAATTGTCTAGACTTATAAAGGCTTGACCTCTGCACTGAGCTGCGCATGTTTAGTTCCATAGAAATCAGTGCATCGAAGCATGTCTAACTGTTCACAAGATGGTGGCCTTGTTTTGGTTGCTTGAAAACAGCGGTAGTCTAACAGAGAATAACTTAAGCACATAGCATGCTTGGCTGAAACAACCTTCATCTTGCTAGCTGATACTGCAGTCTGACAGAGCTGCAATTAAGCATTGATACATTGTTTAGTAAATGTAAATCTGCTTCATAAATGAGCTTTCTCCACATAGGCAAAGGTAAATACATTTGTCATGATGAATAAAAAAAAAATCACACAAATCCTTTTTGAAGTATTCCCCAAATGGCCTTTTTAAGGAGTCTTTCCTATGTGGAAGAAATCAAACAAGAGCTCTGTAGTCTGCATAATTTTACAGTATCAAAATTTTATAAGCTCTTTTTAAAGAATAGCATGAAATGCTTGATTCAGCTTTTGAGATTAACTTATTATGTTCAATTAACAGTAGCGTTAGCATTTTTTTTTTTTTTTGCATGCTTCACAAGCTGCTAATTGCAGGATTTCATTTCCATTGACTGTTTGTAGGAAATCACAGTGCCTGCTTTTATAGAAATGAATTTGGGCTAAAAATAGTGAGCTTTAATATGCAAACAGTGCATAGTATATAGGGAAATGACTGAATGTCTTGCAGAGATGTCCTCTTTTGAACTTGAGAAGTGCGCCTGGAAAGAGCTATTATTTTTTCTTCAGCATCTGTATTGCTCTATGTTGTCCCAGTGTTCAGTAACTCCTTACATATATCATGACATGTTGAAGTCAGCGCTGTAAAAGTGAGCAGCGGATGAATTTTGTTCTGACTTTATACTGTTAGTTTTACCCTACCCAGTGCCTGTTTACCCTACCCTGTGCCTGTTTGCATTCTCTTCCCCTCCTTATTGTTTTATTATGATTTTATTAGAATGTAAGCCTATGCGGCAGGGTCTTGCTATTTACTGTTTTACTCTGTACAGCACCATGTACATTGATGGTGCTATATAAATAAATAAATAAATAATAATAATAATAATAATAATAATAATAATAATAAAAACTGGAAATGAATTGGCTAACTCTTCCACGTTAAAGGAACGTGACTTCAATATACAAAAATAACGGCTCAACTAGGGACGTGTGAATCAGCAATGTTCGAGCTCAAAGCTTGTTCATATTAGATTGCAAGCTTTCCCCCTCTCCTTTTCACATGAAAATTCATGTGTATTTTCAGGTGTATTTTTTTCCAAATGTACACATCAATTGTACACATCTTTGAAATGCCTGCATTCTTCGCTCATTGATTAAAGCATATTTGTACGCATTTTTCAAAAGTTTGCATTTTTTATCACAGTTTTCAGAAGTATGCATTTTTTCATGAACGTTTTTCAAATGTACGCAAGCTATTGAACACATTTTATTTTTTTATTTTTTTGGTTCGGTGAATCACATTGCAAGCTTTGAAATGTACGGACTTTGACCGCACATTGCTACCGAGTCCGTGAGCAGATTGTAGGTGTTTCAGGGGAGGCGGGGGCTTCAGGGGGGAGGACAGCATGGGGAACTCCACTTGCGTGATGTTGGTTTTAAGCCACAGATACGTGCAATTGTTCTAGAGGTATAGTGGAACAAAACGGGTGTGATCCAGGTAAAGATAATCACTTTGAAACTCTATTGATTGCAATGGGAAAGTTAAGCAACTGCTTAAAGTATCCTATAGAAGACAGTAGGACTTCAAAGTGCTTATGTTGAGCTACTTTGTGCCTATAAAACTGGAGATAATTAATTAAATGTACTGAATATATTTTCCCCAAAATCAAATCCATGCTAACTAGTTTTACTGACCCTGTAAATTTTGAATGAAGCAGTCTACTACTCTCTACAGTAGCCTTATCCAACCTGGTGCTCACCAAATGTTTGGAGTACAGCTCCTAGAATTCCTTACCATTCTCTATGTTGGATGGAGGCTAATGGGAGTTGAAGTCCAAAACACCTGGCAGGCACCAGGTTAGGGAGAGCTGTTCTGCAGCTTGGGTAGGCAACTTATAGCCTCAGGGCTACGTCTGGCTGCCTAGTCTCAAAAGCACCCTGCAGACAACCAGGTCGGATGTCTGGCCAGATTGATCTGTCTCTCCCCTGGCTGCCCATTGGGCAAGGGGGGAGGAAGAGAGAGAGAGAAATGGTGGCCTTGGTCACTGCTGTCATGCAGCCGCCAAATTGATGATCCCCAGAGAAATGCAGCCTTCAATGAAGAAACTCCCCCACCCCTGGGCCATGTCACCACTGTTATCGTTGCTATCACATTTGTCTTCATCAATGTGTGGATTCTTATTTCCATTTGGGCTTTCTCAATTCCTCAGGGCAAGGGAAGACTTTACAGCTATACGAAAGCAGTGCAGTGTAAAGAGATCAGTCCTTGTCCCTAATTTGAAGTATTAAGGCTTTGTCATTCCTTATCACAGGCGAGGAGCCAGATGAAGCAGAAGTTGACATGCCGAAAGTGTATGAGCCCACGGAATCTTTTGATCACCTGAAGGACCGCTTGAACATGTTTTTACAACTATACAATGAGAGCATCCGCGGGGCAGGCATGGATTTGGTGTTTTTTGAAGATGCTATGATTCATTTAGTTAAGGTACTGGTGGCCAACAACAATTGCTATAGTTCAGAAATTCTTAATTTTGAGACATTCCAAATGAGCTAGGCTACACTTGCATCCTCTTTCGTTTTCATACATATTCAGTGAAATCACAGATGGAAACAGTAAGAAGTGAGACCTTTCTGGACAAAGCCTTGACCAGGTTGCAATATCTAAAATGCTACAAAAGATGCCTTTAGCATGCCATTTTTAAACGACCGTAGTTCTAGAATTTGAAATGGAGAAGGATGTCGCCAGCAGGTAGATGTCTGCAGTTCCTGCGGGCCTCTGACACTTGTAAAGCACCAATCAAGTGGCTTCCCCTAGAGAACAAAGGGCAGTACCAATGCTGCTGTTGCGCTAGTAAGAGGACTTGCTAGCACAACAAGAAGCTGGCATTGGCCAGCACAACCCGGAAAACTAGCTGAAACAACTGCTTATGGAATGGACAAGTCTGTCAATTTTGTGGAAGAAGCTCCACAGCCTTGTCCTGTCCCAGAAGTGGTTGTTTCAGTAAGCTTCTTGGACTGCACTAGCAATCACTACCTTTCTGTTTTGCTTGTGGTTGTACCCACTAGCACAGCATTTTTATGGCTGGCAAATTGCTAGCATTGGGTACTATCCTAAATAGCCGGTATTGGTAGGCATAATAAATGGAACCTCATGTAAAGGGACCTCTTCCATTGTATGGCAGTAGAGAGGAGCAAGTAGTGATTGGTCCCTGTTCCTCTATTGGAAGTCTATCGTACACGGATATTATGCCATCCAGATCTGGTTCGGTACTCTCCAGTCCACACTCCATCACCTGCTATTTATTTATTTATTAAATTTACATATACCGCCCCATAGCCGAAGCTCTCTGGGCGGTTTACAAAAGTTAAAAACAGTGAACATTAAAAAGTATACAAAATTTAAAACCATCAAAAATATGAAAAAACAACAGTTGGGATTACAATCTCTCTGGGATTGCATGGAGGTGCCAAATGTGCGACCCAGCGCCTTAGCATACGGGTTATTCACGCGGATGCCATATTAAAATACACATTTTGAGAGGAGGTGTTTTTTTTAAAATAGCAGATTAATGCAGGAATGGAATTCTGAGTTAAAGCACGTAAAAGTGACCTAGACTGGAAATAAACTGGTTAGCTCATCCTGGGAGGTTTACTATGTTGAAGGAAAGCAGGGCCAGCCCTACTATTAGACAGAGTGTGGTGGCTGCCTCATATCTCAGGTGGCAGATGCTAAGATGTGCTTAGCAACATCCAGCCCCCCACCGCACCAGCCATTCTGTCTGAGCAACCCACCATTCCCGCCAACGCTGATTTTATTCTGGTGCCAAGTGAAAACATGGCTTTTTAACAAAGCTTTTAATGGTTGAATTCACTAAGCTGGCACATTGTTTTAACTGTTTTAATAGTTTTACTGCTTTTAAATTATATACTGTTTTAACTTGGTTTATGGTTTAATTTGTTTTTAGCTGTGTATATTTACTGTTTTATACTGTATGCTTTTATCTGTACGCCGCCCTGAGATCTTCTTGATATAGGGTGGGATATAAATGTTTTAAATAAGTAAATAATAATTCTCCTGAGCCAGTGCCCACGGGCAGCAACTTTTCCTTGCTGCTGGATGTCCCTCCTAGTTGCCTTCTCAGAATGCATCACTGACAGTCAGCCCAGGTTGCTCTCTCCAGGAGGCACTGCACCTGTGTCTGTGTTGCACTGCTCACACGACACCCTCTGGCATGGCTGCTGCTGCATTGCAGCATTTGTTGGAGTGGGTGGCAAGCGGGTGGCAAGCGGGTGCCAAGCAGAGCACTGAGTAGATGTTGGAGGATGCAACGGTATGTGCCCTGTGACCCTCTAAGACGGCATACTGCCCACAGGTGTGGTGGAAGATGCTGTCTTGTCACCAGTGTTGAAAGAAGGTTCAGCTGCCATTCCGTTAGGTTTCTGTACATAGAATAGGGAGGGTACCATCTTGTCCTTCTGCTCAGGTAGCAAAGTGTCTTGGGGAAGGATGTGCGAATCAACAAAACTTGAGCTCGCTAAAGTTCTGCAAATTCATCTCTGTGCTCATTCCAACCCGAGTCCATATCAGATTGCAAGCTTTGTTTTTTTCCCCTTTTGCATGAAAATGCACGCATATTTTTGTGCATATTTTTCCAAATGTAGACATCAGTTGTGCACTTCTTTGAAATGTACTCATTCTTCTCCCATTGATTAAAGTGTATTTGCTGCATTTTTTCCATGCACAGTTTTGGGGGTAAAAGTTGATGGATTTATTCCAGCTCGGCCTGCCAGGTTTCCTTCAATTTCCCCCTCCTAGCACCAGCTTGTTCCGTAGAATATGCAGATTCCATTGAACTTTCTTCCTTTTAATGGCAGCAATTTGCACATTTCCCCCCTCCAGTTTCCATCATTTGTGCAAATTGCGATTTGTCCATATTGTGATTTGAGCAATTTCGGGTGTGTGTGTTCGACAGGTCAAGAAAAAGGGACCAAATCATCCACTTAACAAGCTGATCCTCAGGGTTTGAAGTGCCGAACAGACTTTTGTGGTTCCTCTGCTTCCAGTCCGCACTATCTCAAGCCAGTGCTTTTAACCCAAATCTAATCTCACCCTCTTTCATGGCAGACATTTCCCATTTTTTGTTCTGCGAATCACACTGCAAGCTTGGAAATGGACGGACTTTGAGCGCAGATGGTGTCCCAAGTTTGTGTTTGCTCTGGAACGTGCAAATTGGGTGAATCTTTATGTGTGTGTGTGTATATATATATATACACACAAAAAAATACTGATTTTTTTTTTGTATACATCCCCTGTCTTGGACCAGCCCTGGATTTTTAAGTTGGCTGAGTAGGTCCAATGAATGGCCTGTGGAATCAGTGTGTAGGTGGCAGTATCAAGTAAGCCATTGCAACAGTTAGTTTTTGTGGTATTGCTAAACAAAATACTGTGTTTTGCAGATCTCACGTGTGATCCGCACTGCTCGTGGAAATGCGCTGCTTGTTGGAGTCGGTGGGTCTGGAAAGCAGAGTTTGACTAAATTGGCATCATTCATTGCTGGCTATGATATGTTCCAGATCACATTAACAAGGTAGGCTGCTGAACTATATAACTTAATTTGGTTTGTTTGTTTATCCTCTGCCTCATCAATTTTTTTTTGAAATGGTTTATAAACAATAAAGCAACAAATGTTTAAACATGTAAAATACAACAGTAAATCAACTTACAAGCAACATAAAACAGCAGGGAGCTAATTGAAACTAAATTAAAATCCTAGACAGTGGCAGATAATAAAACAATAACTAAGGCTAAATTCTGTACCTACTTACCTGGTGTAAACCTCAATGAATTCAACAGCTTTGATCCAGCACTGTCTTTCCAGCAGTGGCATGGAAGTCGCTGGCAAAAGGGATTTCTCCTTCTGTGAGCCCCCCAAATCAGGTGTGTGCCAGGGAAAGGAGAAGATGGGGAAATTCTGTCCCAGAAGTGGAAGACTGTTCATATGACGTTGGATTTAGACCAACAGAATTACTTTCTAGGCAGGCCTGTTTAGGATTACTTTGCAATCCTATACACATTTACCTAGGAGTAATTCCCACTGAATCCAATGGCATTTACTTCTGATTAGACTTGTACAGGATTGCACTATGTAACACTAAAAGCAACAACCAATAAAACAACGAGAAACTGAATGGAAAGGCCTGGGCAAAAAACCCCTCCTCCTCCTCCTCCTCCTCCTCCTCCTCCTCCTCCTCCTCCTCCTCTTTTACTTTGAAGCATCTTTTAAGGTACAGATTTCTTTGCCGGTGGCAAGGCTGATAAGCTTTGACTGTGTCGCTTTTGTTCTTTCTCTAGGTCTTACAACACCTCCAACCTGATGGAAGACCTGAAACATCTATATAGGACTGCCGGACAACAAGGAAAAGGGATCAGCTTCATTTTTACAGACAATGAGATAAAAGATGAGGCTTTCTTAGAGTACATGAACAATGTCCTGTCATCAGGCGAGGTAGGCTATTTCCCCCCTCCTCTTGGCTTTTTACTAATCACTCCTTTCTTTTGTCCTTCGTGTCCAAATAGTGGGGAGAGAAGGCTGATGAGTGAATTCTTCTGGATAACGGTGGGATTAGGCACTTGACTTAAAACTAGGGTAAAAAGCTGTTAATGGTAGATCAAGCATTAATGCTGCATTTTCAAGCACACCCATTAAGAAATCAGGCCCATTGAAAGTTACTTCTGAGCAACCATGCTGAGGATCAAACTCTGTACTTTTAGTTGATATAATTTTAATCCTAAACATACTTACTTGGGGGTAAGTCCCATTGGGTGGGATGTAGTTTCAATCACTGAGGGCAAACTTGTAATTTGCCGAGGATTTTATTAGAAGCCCGTTTATGTTTTTATTAAAGATATTTTACTTCTTCTGTGTTAAAATATTATGGAATGAAAATGAAAGATGGCCTATCTATCAGCACACTGCCTTTACTATCCCAAAAGGATGCCTCTGTTTGGTTTTGGGGGAGTATACAAATTATTTAACTCTTTAGTATGGTCAATCATTTAGAAAGCAGATGATTATGAAAATTATTTAGGACCAAACCTAGACACGTTTAGATAGAAAAGACTCCTGCAACTCCCAGCATTCCTCAACTAACATGGCTGACTGAGGCATGCTGGGAGTTGCAGTATCTATTTTTTGGTCTAATCTTTTGATGACTGGCTCTACATGAGATGCATCAGTTCACTTTTTTCTTCTTCTTCTTCAAATTCTCCCCTAAGGTTTCCAATCTGTTTGCCCGTGATGAAATGGATGAAATCACTGGTGATCTCATATCAGTTATGAAGAAGGAGCATCCGCGTCGGCCTCCGACCAATGAGAATTTGTACGATTATTTCATGAGTAGAGTGCGTCAGAACCTGCATGTAGTTCTCTGCTTTTCACCAGTGGGTGAAAAATTCCGAAACCGAGCTTTGAAGTTTCCTGCCCTTATTTCTGGTTGCACTATAGACTGGTTCAGCCGCTGGCCCAAAGATGCTCTGGTTGCAGGTGACTTGAGATCTTTTGCTCTTGGAATTGATTACAATAGATGGTAATTTTGTCAGTGGCTTTCACATGAAAAGGATTGCCCCTACGGCAAAGCAAGCTAGCTTTAGATCAGATGTTCCCTCTGGAAATGAGACTGCTTGTGTCTTAGAGGCATCATTTTTCACACAAAGTTCTGCAAAAACTTGATATTGAGGAATTGCTCTGAATACATAAGGAGCTGATTTTATTTCCACCACTAACAAACATTAGAACAATGGCTTTAAAAGTTGTGTGTGTGTGTGTGCATGTGTGTGTTTATAGTTCATTGGGGGATGACTCTACATGGCAACAGATTCGCAGCTACTGTGGGGCTCTCCTGCGAAACTGTGCAGAGAAAATGTTGGGAACTTACTCTGGGCTCATCTACACCAAGCAGGATATTCCACTATGAAAGCGGTATATAAAAGGCTTTATATAAATACTGCTTTATAGCAGTATTGTGAACCGCCCAGAGAGCTTTGGCTATTGGGCGGTATAGAAATGTAATAAATAAATAATTATAGCGGTATTGAAGTGCACTGACAACTGTTGGGGCCCATTGACACAGACCATGTACCGCTTTCATACCCCTTTCATAGTGCTGTATCCTGCTTGGTGTAGATGTGTCACGGGCCCCAACAATTGTCAGTGCACTTCAGTACCACTATAAAGCAGTAGTGTGGCTCCTGCTTTTTATATACCGCTTTCATAGTGGAATATCCTGCTTGGTGTAGATGAGGCCTCTGACTTTTTCATTGGGAGCGAGGTCACCCCAGGTCTTCTGCATTCTGACCTCACTCTGTGGCTGATCTGGGAGGTGGTCCTGGTGGAAGGCAACTGGAGATTGGTTACCGGAAACCAGGAAGAGGGCGGGGAGGGGCTCCAGTACCCGAATGACCACTGGAACCCCCGCGCTCCCTCCCTGGTGTTGGGATTATCTGATACCACCCCGTGTAAGTAAAACCGCAGGGTTTGGGGGCAAGGCAGTACCAACTCAGTGCCTTGAAGACAGCCCCTGGGTTCGAGAAATGATTGGGATGATTCACAGTGTCTTAAAACACACTTACAAGGAAAGTTGTGTATTCACTGCATTTCAAGAGGACCTCTCTAATAGTGCACAATACTGCAAATAAAATGTAAGATATATTTAAAATATAATTTTTATAAGTGCTAGAGGGTTTTGTCAGCCCACATGTCAAATGTTAGTGAAAGAGAAAGCATCCATAAAATGTATTGCACAATTGGGTGTTTTCCTTAAAACAAATGCCTTGATGTGAGAACTGCAAATGCTGGAATTAAATGAAGCCCACTCAACTGTTCTCTCAGCAAAAGAATTCTTAATCCCATCAAGACAAGAATACTAGCATAACTACCCAATAATTACAAAAGGAGGATTACCCAGCAGTGAAAAAAGATAAATGCTAAGCTGATTTCACTTCTGGGATGATAAGCAGAGAGCCCTCTGACATACAAATTTAAAAGATCCAGGAATAATAACTTGTACAATAATAATAAAAAAAGCTCGAACAGACAGTAAATGTTTAAGTTCAGTTATTATAAATCCTGAATTCTCTTGGCCTATACTTTGGTTGTTTAGAGATGTATATGGCTGCCATTGGGTAAAAATAATAATAGATGCTCAAGTATATTGTTATTAATGCATTACTGTTGCGGGAAAGTGTGCCTGAAACTGAAGCTGTGCATCAGAGGAGTGGTGTGTCTTGTGAAATCACAAAGTTCACACAGCTCTGCCAGGCAGCTATGTTGGGGGCAGGCTCTTAAGGGAATGGGGATTGGTTGTTGACAAGGAAGTAGACAAGTGCTGTGATCCAGGGGAGGGGAGGTAAGGGGCAAGGCATGGGCTCAGAATGACTTCCTGATTTGAACAGGTTGGGACAAGGGAAGCAAGCGAGTTATCCTTCACTCTCTCACAATTTGGCCTCGGGCTAATAAGCCCCTTGGCACTTATGGCCTAAAGATTGAGCAACCAAGATTGTGTGGAAGCACGTGAGGTCCTAGAAATGTTTCTTTTGAGTTAAACCTACCAGGCTTTTACATTCACGACATTAACTTTCTTCTCTTCATAGTCTCTCAACATTTCTTGTCCTCCTATGAAGTGGATTGCACTACTGAGATAAAAAACGAAATGGTGCAGTGCATGGGTTCCTTCCAGGATGGAGTGGCTGAGAAATGTGTTGAATATTTCCAGAGATACCGCCGGTCCACTCACGTGACTCCCAAGTCTTACCTGTCCTTTATTCAGGGATATAAAGCTATATACAAAGAAAAACACGCTGAGGTGCAGACTTTGGCCAACAGGTGCAGTCTTTGCTTCATCAATACTTTCACCCTCAGATGCTCTTCTCCAAATATCTATGCAGAATAGCCAGTTCCCAATGATAAATCTCTCTGGCATATGCTGAGCTGGGAGCAAGGAAAGGTGAAATCCTTAACGAACAATCATATAATACTCAACAAAAAGTTAAGGATATATATATATATACAGTGAAACCATAATATTTAATATACAAAAATAAAACAAAGATTAACAATGATATTGCATTAAAAGTGCAATTACATATTGCACGGGCCAATGTATAGTTAAAACAATGTAGGAAAAGGCCAAACACGTTTTGACAGCAAGTCTTCGTCATTCTTAACCTTTTCAAAGCCCAGGCGGTTTGAAAAGGCTAAGTCCCAGCATATTTTCAAAGGGGAGTGACACCCTATACCACTTAATTGTGGGAAATGTAAAGTTAGCCCCAATAAATCTTCAGGGAGTACACAGCAGCCCGCATTGGCCACTGACGAAGACTTGTTGTCGAAACGTGTTTGGCCTTTTTCTACGTTGTTTTAGCTATACATTGGTCTGTGGAATATGTTATTGCACTTTTAATGCAATATCATTGTTAATCTTTATTTTATTTTTGTATATTAAATATTATGGTTTCACTGTATATATATATCCTTAACTTTTTGTTGAGTATTATATGCTGAGCTGGGCCAACAGTAGAAAACCCTGCTGTCTGCTGTCTAAAGCTGTGTAGGAAGAGACAAAGTGGAACGAAGTAATGGCGGGCGAGGGAGGGCTACTTAACCCTTCTCCACGGCATTCTCCTCCTCCAGTGCTTTCCCTCAGGTGTGGGTTCCAGAGGAACGTTTGCTGTGGAGTAAAACAGCTGAATGGAGAAGGCAGCCTTCCTCTGTCCATCACTTCTTCGCTCCATATCCTGCCAAATGTCTAGCTGGTTCTCAGAATGTGTCAAAGAAAGAGGCAGGGGGGATGTGTCAGAGTATCTGTTTCAAGAAGACACCCACCATTTTCAAATGTTATAGTTGTACAATGAATGCTTGTGTGTGTGTTGTAGCATCATGGTGGCAGGCTCTGGACCGCACTTAATGCATAATCATGATAAGGTCTGAAAAGATACCTGTTCTGCTATGTATGTAGAAAGCCCTCTCCCTGCATTTGGAACTCTGACAGTGCAATCTTTTGTACATGTCTAGTCAGATGTAAGTCTTGTTAGGTTCAATGGGGCTTACAGCATTGCAGCCAGGTACAGAACTGCAGCCTGAATCAAGCATTTGAATGGTGTGTCACCTGCAACTGTTCGTCTGCAACCTTTATGACATTTTTGAAATGCATCAGCATACTATGCAAATGTTAATACAAAATGATCTTGGATGGAAAAAGTTTGCAGGACAACATTAGTTAAAGTGGTTACCCAAGTGGCATCTGCCCTGAGTACAGAGAGAAGAGGGAAAATGGGTATTTGTTTTATTTTTTAGAATACAAGACCAAAAGTTGCAGAAGGAGGTTGAGGTTCCTTTCCTTGATGTACTGTTTGTGTGGGGCAGCACTGAATTAGGTCCAGTTGGAGAAGGGGAGAGAACAAATCAGACACACAGGAATAGCTGGGATAATAAATTGGCCACAACTTTATTGACTCACTTGAATAGGCTTGGCAGTGGCATAGAGTGTGGCTGCTGTCATCGGCCAGCTCACCTGCTCACAGATTCCTCTTCCTGGCCCACGTGGCAGGAGCGCTGGTGATGGATGGCAGGGTCAAGGACACACCACGGTGCAGGCAGCTAATGTGAACCACTTTCCACCACCCTGGATGTGGCCAGCTCCCAGCCACCACGGTGGTCTAGTCTGGTCTTGGTGCCACATCCCTGAGCTCCTTTATGGGAGTTCTCATCGTGGGGGAGCAGGGAGCCCAATCCTGCTCCCCCTCGCCAATAGATCCTATCATACCTACTGTACATAAGTTGTGACAAATGTTATAAAAGGAAACATCCACAAAGAATTTACTGATAGTCCAAATCAACTTATTTACAGTGGAATTAATCTTGCAATGGGGAAGGCAAAAGCCCTGCCTAGTCTTTGCCTGCCTTATAGGGCCATAGCTAGATGGGGCTTTATCCTGGGGTGATCGCTGGGATTGTCCCTGTGCGTCTACATGATGCACAGGGAATCCCAGGATCAGGGAGGGATGATCCCTCCCTTGCCCCAGGATCTTGTCCTCCCCTTTAGGCCCCGGTTTTTCCGCGATCCCAGGTTGAGCCCGAGACCGTGGAACGTGTGGCCGGGTGCCGCGGTTTGTCCCGGCTCCATGCAATTCCTTGCAAGGAGCCGGGAGCTGCGCACAGGGCGCAGCGCTCCTCAGGAGTGCTGGCGCCCATCGGGGGTAAGATGGGGGAGCGGGGAAAGTAATTTAAATTTTAAAAACCCACTTACCTTATGCACACGAGCGTTCGTGCGCTGCTGGCCCTTTAAGTTTTTTTTAAAAAAATGGTGGGCATGACGCCTCTCCTTCTGAGGTCATCATGCGTCATGTGTAAACAGAGGAGGGATCTCGCATTATACACAATGCGAGATCTTCCCTCCTCCGTCGCGGGCTAACAGTTAGGTCTAGCTAAGGCCTAGTGGAAACGACACCCTGTTTCAAATAAAGAAAGGACATAGTGTAGATCTAGCCATAGTGTGAACATGTGGCGGTAGTGGTGGTGATGCTGAACTGATGGCTGAGGCTGTACATGGTCAAAGAAATGGTGTGTGTGTTTCTGCAAATTTGTCTTCCCCTGCTCCGTCTCATTCCCTCCTCTCTGCCTTCTGGTTGAACTGTTGGATCTTTGACAGAATGTTTTAGATAAAAGAAAAACAATCTGGAATTTTGTGATCATAAAACTGAGTTAAAAGCTGAAATTTGACGGAGGCTTCTTCTAATCAACTTTGTGCTTTTGGGGGGCTTTGATCTTGTCGGAACTTTAAGAAATAGCTGACTCTGCATGTTCAATTGCAGAATGAATACTGGATTGGAGAAGCTGAAAGAGGCCTCTGAATCAGTAGCAGCTTTGAGCAAAGAGCTGGAAGCCAAGGAAAAAGAGCTCCAGGTGGCCAATGAAAAAGCTGACATGGTAAGGACAGCTCTTATTTCCTTTCTTTAGCTAATGGGAATGTTCTGAAGGAAAAGAGCCTATAGGACCTCACGCTGCTTGATCACTGAAATACGAACAGCCTGGATAGCTCATGAACGGAAAATGAAATATTATACCGCAGAAAGCATTTCTACAGTAATTACAAATCTCTCCCCATTTACTTCCCTTTTGGGTTTCATCCGTAGGTGTTAAAAGAAGTCACAGTGAAAGCGCAGGCTGCTGAAAAGGTGAAGGCTGAAGTACAGAAGGTGAAAGATAAAGCCCAGGCTATTGTAGACAAAATCTCAGTGGACAAAGCAATTGCAGAAGAAAAGCTAAGAGCTGCCAAACCCGCTTTAGAAGAGGCTGAGGCTGCTTTGCAGGTTAATTCCAGGCTAGGGCGTGTGTATTCTTTAGGTCAATTCAGATGTTCTTCCTCTCTGAAGTGGCACCCAGTGAGAGATGAGGAGCAGGCTCAGGCCCTTGCTTTCTTGCCTAGCCCATCATGGGGAGAAAATAATATTCATATATTTAAATGCAGAATCTTCCCAGAACCTGCAACCCAAAACCTTTTGGGATATAATCTTACAGGGCCTGGGAAGATCCCACATTCAAGTGTGTAATCATTCAGTTCTTGCTACACTGGTGGGCTGCCTTGATAGCGACAGGTTACTGGGACTTGATGGGAGTTACAATCCAACAACATCTGGAGAACCAGAAGTTGTCCGCCCTAGGGTATTTCCTTTCATAGTTTAGAGACTTTTGTTCAAAAGACGAGATAAGCACCTGTCAATGGTTTAAGGCTCAGATGTGTCATGGAGTTTGTGGCACCTTCTAATACTGTTCCTTTTCAATAACCTAGACTATCAAGCCTGCGGACATCGCCACTGTTCGCACATTAGGTCGACCACCTCACCTTATCATGCGTATCATGGACTGCGTGCTGTTGCTGTTCCAGAGAAGGGTAAACACTGTCAAAATAGACCTGGAGAAAAACTGCACCGTGCCATCATGGCAGGCGTCCTTGATGCTGATGACCGCAGGAAACTTCTTACAGAACCTGCAGGTGGGTCGGAAGCGCTCATGAGACCAAATACAGAGGCTGGGCCAGAACAAATTAGGCATGCGTAAAATCCAGTGAATTGCTGGAGATGAAACACAACTGGAGGCCAAATCTAGCCCCCAAAGGCTTTCCCATCTGCCCCCCAGCAAATCCACATGCACACATGCTAGAGTGTATCCCATCGAGCCTATTCAGACAAAACCCTAAGCCGTGGTTAGGCCGCTAACCCTTTTACCTCAAAGGGTTAGTGAGCGTGTTTAAACCATGGTTATGTAGCCACCATGGTTAGGAATGGTTCACACCCACACACTTAAGTCATGGTTCACATGACACGCGAAGCCGTCATGTTTAGCTCAAAATGCTTAACCATTGTGGATGAGCGTGTCGTCTGAACAAGGTCAGCCTCTCTCTTCCAAGCTTAGACTGAGGCAAAGGGCTCTTTAACCCTCTCTCTGGCTGTGTGAAGAGCGAGAGAGGGGTTGGCAGATCTCTCCCGCGTGTTAAGCACTTCAGCTGCTCAGTCCTGTGCAGAAGCCCAGGCACGGAAATGGGGGAGAGCAACTGAGGTGCCTAAGAAAAGGACTTGGCCATAGTGTCTGCTGCTGCTCACAATGCGGGAAGATAAGAGCCCTTTGCCTATATCTGCACTTGTGTGTGAGTGAATCACTACGCAGAGGCAATGTTGCTGCCCTTCAGACCTTGCTGGATTGGAAATATGACCCCTAGTTGCCGACTAGGGGCACCCCCCCCAATTTAGCACTATCGTGGGGGGAATTGCTGTATGTATGACAAATTAATATGAAATGATTAGTGTTTATTTTTGGCATTGTCTCTGTATTCAGCTTCAGACAAGTGTAAAGGGAGCTCTGCCCCTTCTTTTGGGCCTTCTTTTATGTATATGGCCTTATGTATTGGACAGTATATGACTGCGGAGTTTGTCCATGAATCATTGCTACAGAAGTACCTGTAAACTAGAGCCCTAATTAACATGCATACGGATGAAAAGTCCCCAGTTCAGGGCCTGGTCACAGGTTATTACATTAGAATATCAATGACGACTGTAGCTGTAGAAATTAAATAGCCAAGCTTTTATTAACAGGAACAGCAATATAACCGAATGAGTCATTTGTTGACATAAAGCAACCTGCAAAATTTAGTTTACAAAGCAAGGTGTAAAATTCAAGGGGTTTAAAAGAAGTTAGATGCAATAGAGAGCAAGAGCGTTTGCCGTGCAACTGCAATAAAAGAGAGCAACCCTTAAGATGATTCAGGAAGCCAATTAGATGCTTGGCTCAAAACAGCATTTGCAACACACTCGTACAGAGCAAGCTAGGCCTGCTGGAAGAAAGGAGCAGAAAAGAAAAGAAAAAAGGAACCTTTCCAGGCTGATTCATGGGGTATTAAGGCCCCGATTGGAGTGGAGGAGGGGAAAGCGCACTTTCTGGGGCCTCCAGAAAATGCGCAATTCCCACCTGTCACACTAATAGAGGCCACCATTAGCTGGTGGGAGAGAATTACGCACTTTCTGAAGGGTCTGGTAAGTGTGCTTTTTCACCCCTCACTGCTCCAATCGGGGCCTTAAAGGTGCACACCCTAAAGAAATGAGCTGCACACGCTTTTGCTTTGAGGAGGATATGTTGGTGGGCCCGTTCAGAAGACACCTTAAACCATGGCTTTAACCACAGTGAATAAGGCTTTTTGCCTTATTCACCATAGTTAAAGCCATGGTTTAAGGCGTCTTCTGAACACAGCCTGGCTTTCTGACTTAACAACCGTGCTTAAAGCCATGGTTTAAGGTGTCTTCTGAATGGGGCCAATGGTTCTTAGAATTGAAATAAGGTACATAGGGACACAGCCCATTTAGCAAAGCAGTTTCACAAGATGACTGCATGAGGAACAAAGCAAATTTGTTCACAGGAAGCTTTTAAATTAGCCTTTACTGACTGTCCACACACTATGCTAGACCTAATATGGAGTGAGCTAAGATTTGCAAACCAATTGCTATTCCTTTTTCTTTGCCTGAGTGCAAGTAAAGAGTTACTAAGACAAACTGTTTGATTTTGGGTAGTCAGTGGTGCCATTTTTCTTCTTCTTTATGGTAATTCTAGCAATTTCCAAAAGATACAATTAATGAAGAAGTGGTGGAGCTCTTGAGCCCTTACTTTGAAATGGGAGACTACAATATTGAGACAGCTAAGAGGGTTTGCGGTAATGTGGCTGGCCTTTGCTCATGGACCAAGGCCATGGTTGCCTTCTTTTCTATCAACAAGGAAGTTCTACCTTTAAAGGTAAGCCCTCCCCCCCAAAAAAAAACCCCCCCAGAAAGACTGAAACCAGAGTAAAACCTGTCAACTGCTATTTCTGGTCTAAGAACATCCAATGCAAGAAGTTGATTATTCGTCATAATCTTATAAAATGATTTTTTCATCCCCCACCCTCATTTTTTAACAATTTAATCTGAATCTTTGCATGCAGCAAAATGAATGTTAGAATGGACTGTGTGACTTCCATCTACAGGGAGGGTAGCATATTTTAAAATGTTCCTTTACAGCACAGGTGGGTGAACAATCGAGATTGTTGCCAATTCCCCCCCCCCCTGCTATGACAGGGTTTAGGGGAAAAACAGGGGGAGGGAAGATTTAACGCCCCCTTCCAAAATGCAGTGGTCCAAATCCATGTTGAGGCCCTGTGTGCTTATAGTACAGAAAAATATATATTAATACAGGCCTCAGCTATGTGATTAGCATAACATAGTTTGGCTTCTGTCTAAACCAGTGTGGTCCCTCAAGATCATTAATATTTTGTAATATTGGTTTTATTATTACCTCATTCATCTTCCATTTATCAAGAGTTATTCTCATCATATGCTGACAGCTACGTTCATTGCTGGTGGTTCTTTCAAAAGAGGGGTGAAGACTTTTGTCTGCGTCTTATTTTTCCTGAGAAATCAGTTGTTTAAATGATGCAATTCTGCTTTAAAACTTGTCCTGTGTGAATTGGTGATTTTATAGGCTAACTTGGCAGTCCAGGAGAACCGGCTGACTACGGCCATGTTAGATCTCCAGACAGCCCAAGCTGAGTTGGATGCCAAACAAGCTGAGCTGGATATTGTGCAGGCTGAGTATGAGAAGGCCATGAGGGAGAAACAGGTACGTTGTTCTGCCAGAGGGGCATTCTATAAAGTCCATTTAGGAAGCAGTATCCCAAAGAGGAACATACCATAGGGTGCATACAGCCAGGTAGGAAAGCCAGACACCTGGATGGTCCTGCCAAGAGGTGTGGCAAATCTTGCCATACTTCTGAGCCTGCTGAGAAAGCCAGGGATGCCAAGGGAGGAGTAAGATTTCCTCCACCATTTTGAAGGACCTTCCAGGTGATCAGCTTAGCAAGTTCACCTGATGTTTGCTTTTATTTTTCTGTCCGTCACATATATGTAAACTGAACATTGTCCTGATTATGTTCTCATTTCCTCCTCTGATTATTTTGACTAATTAGTGCCATCAGTATTCATAGCCTCCAGAAGCAGGGTGGGGTGGGGTGGGTGGGGGAAGAAGGAGCTAGAGCCCCCTAAGATTGGCCAGGTGAATAAAAAAGGACTCCTGATTGATGTTCAGTACATTTTCTATAATTTTTACGGTGATTACTACTTTTTCAGTTTTTCTTTTCTTTTTTTTTAATGTTCAAGTGGTTGTATGATTGTGATAAACTAATTTCAACAGTATTCAATTTGGTCACCCGTAAAATTATTATTGGCCTATTTTTTTAAAAAGATATTAAAATATGCCTCAAAAGTAGGCAATATTCATCACAACCGGACTGTCTTCAGCCCCCATCCCCCACCTTAAAGACATTTGCAGGATCCATGAAATGCTCATGAAATGTTACCAGACTTTTCTTAAAACAAACAATAGAGTTTCAGGATGCTTCAACCAAACCTGAACTGAGCACCTGGGCAAGAGCCAGCCTTGGTGTGCAATCTGGGCCTAATCTACACCAAGCGGGATATCGCACTATGAAAGTGGTATATAAAAGGCAGGAGCAGGGCCGGTGCTACCATAGAGGCCACTCAGGCGGCCGCCTAGAGCGCCAAGCTAAGAGGGGCACCGGGCACAGCGCAGCACTCACGCGTGTTGGCTGTGAGCCAGCCCGGTCCGAGGATTCAGCTGGGCCTGGGCAGGCGAGATGGTGCCCTGAGCCCGCCCAGCCAAAGCGAAGCCAGGGACGGGGGTGGGGCAGCTCCACATTCGGACTTCCGGAACGCGCCCGGAAGAGAGAGAGAGAGAGAGAGAATATATGGGTGAATGGGGTGCATGGGGTCTTTGAGTGAATGCATGTGTTCATGCGTGTTTGTTGGGAGTGAGTGATGCTGAGTGCGTGTGCATGCGCGTGTGTGAGTTGGGGGGGGATGATTTGGAGGTGATATTCCTATTAAATAATGCATTTTAGACCCATAGACATTCCTTTCCAGTTTGTTTGCTATAATTGCCATGACGTATTTCTTGCACTTTAAAATAAATTTCGCAGTTTCAAGTTTTGTGCTTCTTATTTTTTTCCAGGAAACATCTGTTCTTAAAAATCAAAGTTGACATTTTTGGTGTGTGTGTGTGTGTGTGTGAGAGAGAGAGAGAGTGAGTGAAAGTAGCTCACCTTGCCTAGGGCGCAAAATAGTCTGGCACCGGCCCTGGGCAGGAGCCACACCATTGCTTTATAGCGGCATTGAAGTGCACTGACAACTGTTGGGGCCCATTGACACAGACCACTACCGCTTTCATACCTCTATACCCTGCTTGGTGTGGCTCGTGACTTTTATATACCGCTTTCATACCACTTTCATAGTGCAATATCCTGCTTGGTGTAGATGAGGCACTGAGCAGGCGACTCTCAGAAGTTTTTTGCCAGCACTCTTGACGGCAGAAAAATTCACATCCCAGACATATTCAGGGAGTAAATCCAGATGCATCCATAATTTTTAATTTAAAGAAAAAACAATAGGCTGTTTATATAGTCTGTACACCATATGTAGGGATGTTAAACCATTATGGATCTAGTTCAGGCCAAGCTGCATCCTCCACTCACAGACGTTAATTTTTGATTTTGGCAGACGTTGCTTGAGGATGCAGAACGCTGCAGGCATAAAATGCAAACAGCCTCCAGCCTTATTAGTGGGCTGGCTGGCGAGAAGGAGAGGTGGACTGAACAAAGTAAAGAGTTTGCTGCACAAACAAAGAGGCTTGTGGGTAAGGAGAACGTACCGCCATTTCAGCGCTCTGTGAAAACATCAGCCGCACTGGCCCTGGCTGTGTTGCTTGGGCATCCCCCTTGTGGGTCTTAGCTCAGCTATGAGTTTAACCTGGGATCTGCTTGGCCTCATGATCATTTCCTGGCATGATCCCCTGCTCCATTCTGGCCCCTATTCCACATTTCTAGGGCCAGAGTCCCCCGTTTCTTGCTTTCAACCACTTCATTGCCTCATTTCCTAGGCAGGATCTACACTACTGCTTTAAAGCACTTTAAAGCGCTTTATACCAGTTTTGAAAACTGTTGGGGCCCAGGACACACTGCATATACAGTGGTCAAAACTGGTATAAAGTGCTTTAAAGCAGTAGTGTAGATCTGGCCGATCCATTTGCTTTGTATATCCAGACAGAACACTTTACTAGGGGGTAAAACTGGTTGAGTCCAAAGTGGGGTTCCAGGTATAACGGAGCCCAATCTATGAATTCCCTACTTCCATTTTTGGGGCCTTGCAGGCAACTATGATCTATGAATGAGAGGTTGCCTTTTTGTCCAATAATAGTGGTCAAGCAAGGAATCTAGAACAGCAGGAAGCTGTTATCTAAAGTCTCAAGTGAAGCACAACCATTTTGGTGTAGGAAAATCACCTTGTATGAATTGACTCAAGTAATGCGAACATTCTCAGATTGTTTTAACACATTAGGCTGAAAGCTGCTCTTGACTCAGCATAGAGAAAGTGTGTCAGGAGAATGTAAAGCCTCTACAAGCCAGAGCGCTCTCCTTTACATTACAAATGTCTCTCCAGTGCTTTCTTTTCTCCGTGAACAATGATCGGATAGATGTTCACATAAACCACGAGAGGGAGGCTCAAAGGCTATTTAAGCTTCATGACTGAAAACACCCTTAGGAATGGGCACTTGAAAGCCTAGTTTCCATTTTTGCTTTTATTTTCTCAACAGTGTTTTCTCATAGCCCTCATCAAATGTGATCTCTCTATGTGTTAATTTAGGGGATGTGCTGCTGGCCACAGCCTTTCTGTCTTATTCTGGTCCTTTTAACCAAGAGTTCCGCAATCTCTTGTTAACTGGTTGGCAAAAAGAAATGAAAACCCGGAAAATCCCATTTGGAACCAATTTAAATCTCACCGAGATGTTGATTGACGCTCCAACTGTCGGTGAATGGAACCTTCAAGGGCTGCCGAATGATGATCTATCCATACAGAATGGCATCATTGTCACAAAAGCAGCTCGTTACCCTTTGCTGATTGACCCACAGACTCAGGGCAAGATCTGGATTAAAAACAAGGAAACCAGGAATGAGCTGCAGGTAAGCTACATTCAGTTTTGCCTATTGTCAATAGTAAGGATATTTTGGAAAGCAACGATGAAAATACAATTCGTGGTGTACATCAAACATTCCAAAGCATATCCGAATTACGAAGATATGGTTGCTAAAATGGATTTCTTGGGAACTAGCAAAACTGGGATACAAAGCTGGCATCCTTTCTGCGTAGAATTTTGATTTAGTATGAAACAGTGACCCACGGCAGATGTTGGGCCTGTTCAGACAATACGCTAAGCCATGGTTAGGCTGCTAACCCTTTTGCAGTAAATGGTGTGTTTAAACCATGGTTATGTAGCCACCATGGTTAGGAATGGTTCACACGACATACTTAGTCATGGTTTACATAGCACGCTAAGCCATAATATTTAGCTCAAAATGCTTAACCACCATGGTTTAGCGGGTTGTCTGAATAGAGTCATGTTATTCACATTAGCACTGCCATGCATGGTCCCTGCCTCCCCTTAAATAGCTGGCTCAGGAGTGGGGCAAGACAGAGCAGGAGCCCAGCATGTTGGGAAGGGAACTTTAACCCTTTGCCCCTGCCATGGTCCCAATCTGAATCAACATCCCCACCCCACCCCATAAACGCAACAGCTATTTGCATTTGCAGGAAAGGTCCTATGGGCACCAGTGAGAACTTTCCATAGGTAACGTATGACCCCTGCTTCGATTAAACCTTGGAAGAGGCAAAGAGTTAAAGCTCCCCCTCCACTGTGGTTCCAATCTGGCTTGGCTTCCCACCTCCGTGTGCCAGGATTCTAAGGAAAAATATGTATGACAAGGCTTAAGATGTGAATAATGTCTCATCTAGCTTTTTGCCCAGAGGCAAAGTACTTTGTTCTCTCTTAGAACTGTGTAATCATCCTTGTATCTATAATCCCTTCCTCCACGTATGTAACGGATCAGTTTCTCAAACTATGTGTCATCATTGTGTCCCTTTCCACCCCCTGTCCCGCCCCCCAACTAAACTATCTGCAGGTCCATGATTAGAAAGGGAACTGGGTATATCTGCCATGTCCTACTGCCATTCTGGTGTTCCACTTAATCTCTGGCCTGTACTAATTGGGCCCACATCAGGGGCTTGTGACCACACTCCTCCCTTTCAGAGATCCCAGGAAGCTTATAATCCACACTTTGCCATCTCGAAGTGGTGACTGTGTACATTTATACATAGTGTAATTTCTGCTATTTAAAGGATTGTCGACACCAGTGTCAGGCCAGATTCTTGTGAAGATGAGGCTGGTGTGAGGTAAAGGTAAGAGGAGAACAAGGCTAAGGTGGTCAGCATCCAGCCAGAGGAGGTCTCTAAGGGTACGATCCTATGCATGTGTAGACAGAGAAAAAGTCCTACAATTCCCAGCATCCCCCAGCCAGCATGGATGGCTGAGGCATGCTGGGAGTAGCAGGACTTTTCCTTGTCTTTTTCCAAACAGGGATAGGATTGCATCACTAATTGCTCGGACCAATAAGTAAACTTCAAAACCTTCATAGGGCTCAGGGAATATCACTTGACCTGCAATGACCTTGGGTGTAAAGAGGCTTCCTCAGCTGATGTGCTTGCTTTCTTTGCAGTTTCCTTTGGCCAGAGGTGGGTATTGCTGAATACCTGTCTGACATTTTCCAGGTTACCAGTGCAAGTTCTACGATACATGGGTGAATCAAGCACATTGAATTAAATCATAAGGGATACAGCAGTGAATCAAAGTGGCTAATTTTTGCCCTAACTCTGGTATTTGAATTTTTTGGGAAGTGCATTGCAAGATTGATTTTTTCCCCCTGCTGACCCAACAGCATAATACATGGACAAGGTGGTTCTCTTTTCAGATCACCTCTCTAAATCACAAATATTTTAGAAACCACTTGGAGGACAGCCTTTCCCTTGGAAGGCCGCTGTTAATCGAAGATGTGGGCGAAGAGCTGGATCCAGCTTTGGATAATGTACTGGAAAGAAACTTCATCAAAACAGGTTCTACATACAAGGTGAGAGAACTGGGAGGTCCCCGTTTCAAAGAGTTCAGTCTCTTATTAAAGTAACTCCAGGATCTATGTTCTGATCACAAAGTTATTTAACCTGCACTTTTAAGAGAATAGTTTAATTCTTGTTGTACCTTTGATCAATATTCTGTTTCATTTGTTTTCTATGGACCATCACATTTCCTCACTCTATGGTACAACATGGGAAGATGCTTGAAAAGTCTCTTGCCAAAATGCTTCTAATTTTGGGGTGGGTGATTGAGTGACATTCCAGCTCATCAAAATACTCCAAACATCAGCTTGCTGCTCAGCTCTCCTTGATTTGTGCTTGCATTTGCTGTTTTGTGCTAACGAGAAAATCGCGCAAAGCAAACAGCTATTGAACATGAAAGTTGTGCAAACAATTCCTAAATTTGTGCTAATTTCTGCCATGGATTAGAATTTCTTTCTGAACACATGTGGGTGATTTAAAATGTGCACATTTTGAGAAAATCGTGCACTTTGAGAAAAATTTCACATTGTTCAAGTACACAAATTGCAAATCTGAAGGCATGTTCAGGAACTTGTGAACGTTTGAGATTGTGAATGGGACATTTTGAGTGATTTGCAAACTGAAACAAAATTCTCACACATCCCTATTCTCTCCCAGGAATTTGTTCCTCTCTGTTTGGCTCCATTCACCACAATGCATATTTCCTCTTCCTCCTCTTCAGGGCACTACAGGAATAGAGGAAATGTCCTGCAAATGTAATATGAGAAGATTCTTAGTCACTTGCCCAAATGCTTCCCACAATGCTCTCTGTTTGGTTTCTGCTTCCCACAATGCTCTCTGTTTGGTTTCTCTTGTCATCCTTCCATTCTTTGTAGTTTCCACTCCCAACAGCTTGTACTGTTGAAGAGGCAAGCTGTTTTTCAGCTTATTGGGTGTGACCTCTTCAGCATGTTGTGTAAAATTGTAAGAGGTTCTCCGGCTGTTCAGCAAGCTCTGTATTGCATGTACTTGGGACCCTTTTTATGCTTATCACATGAAGGGTGGGAGCAATCAAAATCCTCTTCTCCACATAAAATCTCTTTTTGTGAGGTGGCGGTCAGCTTCTTTCACTGTTCAAATGACCATTGGTGGTCCCAGACCATGGCTTAAGAGCCACTGCTATACAAAAATCGGGGGATGGGAGAATGGTTGCACAAACTTGCTGCTGTGTTGTTGTGTTGTCCTAATAAAGTTTAGCCATTATATACGTGGGAATTAAGTATTGTTTTATTCAAGTAAAAATAAAATTGAAGTTAGGTGTATCATAAATGACCAGCTGATGTTTGAAAGCGTACAATAGAGATTGTAGACTTCTAATTCCCCTTTTCTCTCATAAATGTTTTTGTTAATTAGGTTAAAGTTGGGGATAAAGAAGTTGATGTAATGAATGGCTTCAGACTGTACATTACCACCAAGCTTCCAAATCCAGCATATACACCAGAGATTAGTGCTCGCACCTCTATCATTGATTTTACTGTCACTATGAAAGGTCTGGAAGATCAGCTTCTGGGGAGGGTCATTCTAACAGAAAAGCAGGTAAGTGGAAAAACCTTTGGTGACAATTTTAGAACTATCATTTCCACACAGTTTGCTGAGACAATTTTTCCTCTTAGCTTCCCAGCACCCCGGGATGCAGTGGAAACCCCACGGAACAATACTTAAAATAAGTTACTGAAACAGAAGCCCACACAATTCAGCAACACTCTGTCATTTGCTCTTTTGTTTTCCTCCTTTCCCACTGAATGTTTCTGTGTTTACATTTTTAATTTCTTATGAACATATGAAATGGCCTTATAGAGTTATGCGACCCCCGAGCGCTTTTAAAACTTGATGTTGTGCGGACTTTATACTGTTAGTTTTACCCTACCCTGTACCTGCTTACCCTACCCTGTGCCTGTTGGCATTCTCTTCCCCTCCTTATTGTTTTACTATGATTTTATTAGATTGTAAGCCTATGCGGCAGGGTCTTGCTATTTACTGTTGTACTCTGTACAGCACCATGTACATTGATGGTGCTATATAAATAAATAAATAAATAATAATAATAATAATAGAGAGTCTGTTCAGATAACACACTAAGCTATGGTTAGGCCGCTAACCCTTTTGCAGTAAGTGGTTTCTGAATGTATTTAAACTGTGGTTATGTAGCCACCATGATTAGGAATGGTTCACATGACACACTAAGCCATAATGCTTAACTCATAACGCTTAGCCATCATGGTTTAGCATATTGTCTAGACAGGGCCAGTGTGAATCAGCCCTATTGTCTACTGCCACTGGCTGTGCTTCTCTAAGGTTTTAGGCAGAGGTCACTTTCCTAGCCTTGCAATCCGAGATTCATTAACGGAAGATACCAGCTGAACTTGGGACTTTCTGTATATATTACATATTCTCTAGCACTGAGTTCTTGCTCCTTGCAGAAAAGCTTAGTTTTTGCAAAGGCCCTGCCAAGTAGTTTTCTTCTAGCATAAGAAACCTTTTCTCCTCCCAGGATTTTACCATACTACTGATAATGTTTGAAGAAGAACACTTATCACAAGGACTTCCCTGGTGCACGTCACTGTCAAAACCTCCTTCCAAGGATCCATAACATTAGTCCTGGGAGACTAAGGGCATGCCTGATCCACAAACCTAGCCAGTACAGCTACTATAGTACAGTTTTGCACCAGTAGTCGATCTTCAGAGTGGGACATTAGCATCCCCGTTATAAAGTGACATTTCCCAGAAGTGGGGAGTAATGACCACTGTGTGAGTACTGAATTGCAAGTTCAGATTATAAGCTCTTGGATCCAGAACTGTCACTTGAGGCACAGGTGAACTCAGTGGCAAAGAGCACCTTTTATCAGCTTAGGCTGATATACCAGCTGCGCCCTTATCTGGACGGAGATAGCCTAGCTACAGTTATCCATGCTCTGATAACATCCCATTTGGATTACTGCAATGCATTATATGTGGGGCTGCCTTTGAAAACGGTCTGGAAACTTCAAATGGTACAAAACAGGGCAGCATGGTTACTAACAGGGACTGGCCAATGAGACCACATCACTCCAGTCCTTTTCCAGCTTCATTGGCTGCCAGTCCGGGTCCGGCCCCAATTTAAAGTGCTGGTATTAACATTCAAAGCCCTAAACGGCTTGGGGCCAGGCTATCTGAAGGAATGCCTCCTCCCGTATGTACCTGCCTGGACCCTACGGTCATCCTCAGAGGTCCTTCTCCGTGAGCCCCTGCCAAAGGAAGTGAGGCAGGTGGCTACCAGGAGGAGGGCCTTCTCTGCTGTGGCACCCCGGCTGTGGAATGAGCTCCCTAAGGAGGTTCGCTTGGCACCCACATTATATGCTTTTAGACCCCAGGTGAAGACCTTTTTATTCTCCCAGCATTTTAACTGTCTATAAATAAATTTTAATTTGGTGTTTTAAATTTGTAATTTTGCATTGCTGCTCTTTTTATCTGGTTGAGCTTTTATATTGTATTTTATATTATGGTTTTATACTGTTGTTTTATACTTTGAATGTTTTTAATTTTTGTGAACCGCCCAGAGAGCTCTGGCTATTGGGCGGTATAGAAATGCAATAAATAAATAAATAAGCTCTATACCAGATAGAGTGCTGGTTTTGACCATGGTTTGGCTGTTGGGTGTGAGTCTCCGAGTGCAACCGTAGTTTGGGATTGCAGCACACAAGCCCGAAGCTCAGATCTGATGGCCAAATGGACCTTTGATTTTTATGTTCAGAGCAGCCCATTGTGTCTATGGCATTTTTCTGTATATGTTAGGGTCAAGCTAGACATGGCAATAAATGCATCTTTGGATTTAACATGCACCTTTAATGGAAATATCAGCTGCTGGAGATGGGGCTGATTATTTTGTGGGATGTACGAGCAACTGAAGGGCCAAACTAGACGTGACATTAAATGCATCTTTGCATTCCAGGTGTACCTTTTAAAAACGCAAAAGCAGACACAGGGATGGGTGATAATAACTGGGATCTCAGCAAGCAAGGAGGAGGAGTTTAACTATTTCCTTCCCTGGTGTAGTCTTGATAAAAATTGCTCCCCTGAAGCTGCATTTTCCATAGGGAGAAAATCCCATTGGTGCCAGTGGGAGATTTCTTCCCAATGCAAAGAGGGACTTTGAAGGAGTGACTTTCATCAGGACCACCATAGGGGAAGAAGGGGTTAAACTCTGACTCCCTCCCTGCTTAGATCCCAGTAATTACTACCCCAACCCAGCAGGTGCTGCGTGGATTTTCAAAAATGTGTCGGTTCAATGCAACGATGCATTCAGTGTCATGCCTGGTTTGGCTCTTAGGTTGCCACTTGCTTTTCTCACAGAAGCCAAATTGTTTCAGTTTGTGAAAGAGCTTTGGAATGAGTAGAAGAATGATGACTTCATAAGGTAACATGTAGCCAGCCGCTTCTAAATACCTTCATTAATGGTTTGGGCCGCTGTCAACGATCAGGATGCCAATCCAATCAGAAAAGTGCTTCATTTGAGGATTTATTGAAGAGTTTGGAAGTGTGCGTAATAAGCTGAACCCATCCTTCCAATTTTAATGCTTTGTTTAAGTATTCCAGCTAGCCGGATATGTTCTGCAATGTTCTGTTCTAATATATCCACACTAAAAGAGAAATATCTTACACAATTATGTTTGTAATGTAGTAGCAAAATAGTTGTCAGTGCTATATATTGAAATTGCTTCTATTGTCTAGAAAAAAAACCCTCCAGCAACACTTCATAGCCATGAGGTCACGGGGTGGAACTTCGCAATTACACCTGTTTGTATTCTGGAGACATCTCTTCTCTGCAGCCTTTTCATCTTGAAATGGAAACTAATTAAAACAAACGAAATGAGCAAATGTTCCCTCATTTCTTTCTGGATTACCTTTTCATCCTTCTGCGTCAAAGATATTTGCATTTTTAATGTTCAGATTTCCTATCACGGCTTGTCCAAAGAAAACTCATAATTCTTATAAATTGCTTTCACAATCCCCAATTACGTTTCCTTTTGTTTCTACAGATTGTGCATGCCATAGGTCTTTCTTTTAGGCAAGTTTTTTTTTTTTTAAAGCTCGTTATGGTCAAGACACATTCTACAGAATGAGACCCACTTTTGAATTAGATGCAAATTAACTTTTTGGTAGCACTAACAATGTGAAATTAATCATTCCCGTCTGTTCAATACTTGGATATACTGTGGTATTTTAATCAACCATAAATATAGCATATCGCAAGTTGCTTGCATGTGTATTCCTTGTGGTATGCCAAAGAAAACTCCAGAATTTTGTCAGTGGTGAAATACTAATTGTTGCCTTCACAACCCTTCTGTAATGTTTGCAGTGGGCTCCCGCATTCAAGAACTGCTAGAACTAGGAGTGCCACCAAATTTAATCCCAGCTGGAGTTTGAGTTGGATTCTTGGGTTCCTCTTGCAGTCAGCAATAGCATGTGAGACAAGTTCTGGGGTGATCCAGGCTCTGAAATGTTCTTGGTGCTCATCCCATGGCCTCTGCCACCCTTAAGGGTTGATGATCTCCTTGACCCATTGATGAGCTGGATCTCTCCATACTTGTGAGGCTGTTCTGAATGCCGCTTTGTATTGATTGGGTGGGAGGCTGCAATGCATTTGCTCCATGTTTCTTTTGCTCTCAGATGTTGGGTTGCTGCTGTTTGGCTCTAGGAAGAGAGTGGCTAGAATTTTGCAGAACTGTGCAGAAGAACTATAAAGATTAAATCATTCACGCAGCACCTAAATTATGAGACCAGTCTAGGGACTTCCCATTCATTATCCTTTTGCTGGATAAGCGAGTCGTTTCCAGATGCTCTGGATGATCTCAATGAGCCGAGTCAATAAAAGGGCAGGGGGAACAGGGGGAATTTCTGACTACCCTCTTTCCTAGAGGCCCCAGCTGTATTGCTGAAGAAGTCTTCCTTGCCTGCCAGCCAATTTGTCAGAGTCATCATGCAGGTTGTAGGGACTGTGGATATAGGAGGAGCCCTATGTCTTGTCTTTATGGGTTGTCATCCTTGTTAAGGAGTCAGTAGACACATAGTATGTGAAACAAATGTTATTTGGGTCAGCCAGTGCTTAGAATACAGAGTGAAAGTTTTCAAGTCTTTTTCAATGAGGGGTGGGGGTGCTGGGAAGGTGAAACAATGCTGCTAAGCCAGGGCACAATGTTTTTACATTGGGCTGCCTTCACGGTGCTGAGTTGCTGCCACTCCGTTGCCAAACCCTGTGGTATCGCTGATGGATCTTGATGGAGGGAGGCAGCATGGGCTTTCCAGTGGCCATTAGGGTCGCTGGGCCTGCCCCCTCCCCCAGCTTCCTGGGACCAATCCAAGGTCTCCTTCTGCCCAGGAATTCTGCCAGTGCAGTGCCAGAATGAGGACAGACAGTGGAAAAGCTGTGTTGATCTCGCTTCAGCAGGAAAAGTTGGGGTATGCCCCTGAATATTTTCCTGCGCATCTTCGTCTTGCGCTGTCTCTGAATTGGTGACTGCATCATAGAACCGATGCAGCGCCGGTTCGGAGCCACCACGGGGAAAAGACGCCATTTAGACAGCCCCCAGCACTCACATATCTGTTACTGGGGGAAGCAAAATGAAGTCAACAGCTCATACGAACTGCTTTGCCCAGATCCATCTAGCCCAGTATTCTGTTTCCACTAGTAGACAGCAAGTTGCCTCTAGGTACTCATAAACAGGGCATGAGTATCTTCTGTTTTTAAGAGGTGTACAACCTCTCCACACAGAGGTTGTATTTAGTTATCCATTGTCATGGCTAGTATCTGCTAGGAGAGCTATCCTCCATGAATATGTCTATTCAAACTTTTTTAAAAAAGTTGTCTAAACTAGTAGTCATCAGAACATCCTGCCAATGATACACTGTGTGAAGAAGTACTACATTGATCGCATCCCATAGCTTGTATGGAGATAGCAGGGTAGGGAACCTGGTGCGCTTCAGATGTTTCAGCCTGCAACTCCCATTATCTCTGACCCTTGGTCATGCTAGTTGGGGTGATGGGAGTTTTAGTCCAAAACATCTGGAAGGTGCCAGGGTTCATACCCTGTACTATAATCTGCTTCATCAGATGACCCAAGATTTCCCTCTACCGATCCTCTTCATAATGTTTACAAGTCACAAAGAGTCGGAAGCGACTGAACGAATAAACAACAACAAACCCTATCATACCTCCCCAGATTTTATTTATTGCATTTTTATACAGCAAAGTTAAATTTATAGACTGTTAAAATGCTGAGAGAATAAAAAGGTCTTCACCTGGCATCTGAAAGAATATAGTGTAGATGCCAGGCGAACCTCCTTAGGGAGCTTATTCCACAGCCAGGGTGCCACAGCAGAGAAGGCCCTCCTCCTGGTCGCCACCTGCCTCACTTCCTTTGGCAGGGGCTCACGGAGAAGGACCCCTAAGGATGACCTTAGAGTCCGGGCAGGTACATATGGGAGGAGGCGTTCCTTCAGATAGCCTGCCTTCCCCCCTTTTTTCTTTCTTACTTTAAACTGAAACCCCTAGGCATTTTAGCCTTCTCTCATAAGGAACACTCTCAAGACCTCTGTTTGTTTTAGTGTTACCCTTTTCTGTACCTTTTCCAGACTATTTTAGCCTTTTCAATAATAGGTAACTAGAGCATATATACTAGAGCAAGTATATACATGTAATAATAAAATAAATTGCTGATAAATGCATGTTCCCTTTGGAAATATAGGTTCGATGTCAAGTCATCTCTCTCTCTCTCTCTCTCTCTCTCTCTCATTACTTGGGCTTTCAGTTGTTGTGTGTTACCCTCAGTATTGTATTGCCTGTGCTACTCTGTGTCTTGTATACATTAATGAGCCCACTTCCAACAATGCATGCCATTGATGTATGGCCTTCTGATGTACTTTAACAGGAGTTAGAGAAAGAGCGAACTGATCTTATGGAAGATGTGACTGCTAACAAGAGGAAGATGAAAGAACTGGAAGATAACTTGCTGTATCGACTGACAAGCACACAAGGCTCTCTGGTGGAAGATGAGAGTCTCATCATTGTACTTAGCAACACAAAGAAGACAGCAGAAGAGGTGACACAGAAGTTGCAAATTTCTGCTGAAACTGAAATACAGATTAATTCAGCCAGGGAAGAATACAGACCAGGTGAGTTGACTACCCCTAGTGATGGTGACCCAAACATCTTAAGTCACTGATCAGAACTGTGGCTGGAGCTGAGAGAGCAGAATTAAATTGTGAAAACATGAATCAAAGGGATTATACAACTAATACAAAGCTGAGGTTTTCTTTGACTATAGCATCACTAGCCTATGGAACATTGACAGGTCTATAGGAATTTCCAGACAACGATGTTCAAATGATCACCAATACTAAATTGAAACAATGCATCTTGGTTCAATTTTGCTTTGTCCATATGATCAATCAGTATAGTCACTGCATCCTCTTCTCCCCATCAGTTTACAATTTTCATCTTTCAGTTGGGCTTTCTCTTAAAAACATGTTTGTGTCCTGTGCTATTTCCCCCGCTCTTCCTGTTTTAATCTATACATATGAAACTTAGGTCTCTCTCTCTCTCTCTTTTGAGATTTCTGCTACGGTACATCAGTAATTGATGCACACACCCAATCTGCTCCAGAAATAATTTGCCCAAACCAGATTATTTTGTTGAGTGTCTAGCAACCATTCTGAAAATAACCTGAACTTCAAATTGGTTCTGGAATGGATCAGGCCTCCAGATCCTGGAAAGTAATAATGAGATTGGTGGGTGCTAGTGCCTGAGATCCCACTGAATAAATTCCTAAGAGACCTCCCTTTCTTAAATTTACTGAGGAAGTGGGGAGGGGTAGTGAGTGAGGGCTCCTGGGAATGGCTGCAGGCTGAAATGGATTTCAAACTTGACCCAGGTCTGAGTCAACTCACAAATAGATCCATAGCTGTAGATTTTACTGTCATGCATCCACATTTCTGTGGTTTCCTGTATTGGTGGGATTCCACCTATGGAGCAGCAGCAACAACAACTAAATTCAGTCTGGAGTTCAGACTGCAGTTTTCAAGTACATAGATACATTTATTATTGTAGCCAAGTAACCAGAAAAAGGAAAAAGACCTGGGCCCTTTCTACACCTAAGGGTTATCCAAGGAAACTGGAGGGATCGTCCCTGCTTGCTCCCGGGATCCCCTGTGCGTCATTTGGATGCACAGGAACAATCTAGGGATGATCCGGGGGGAAATGGCAAGTGTAGAAATGCGCCTGGTCTCCCCTTTCCCCCCTCTAGCCCCAAATATAAATAGGCAGTAATGTTTATTGCAGAAAACACTCTCCAGCTGTTTATTATGAGAAACATACTTATTGTCCGTATGAGATCTTGCAGTGACTGTTTCGAGAGGGTGCTTTTGTTCTGCAGCCTTTATTGATCAAATTCAACCTTCTTTTCTTCAGTTGCAACAAGAGGCAGCATTCTCTATTTCCTGATAACCGAGATGAGTATGGTCAACGTCATGTATCAAACTTCACTTCGACAGTTCTTGGGCCTGTTTGATCTTTCGCTTGCCAGGTAACTGCACATCTAAACACATCTAAACACATCTTAACAAGATGGACAAACAATTTCCGAGGCACTAAAGTGGTTCGATAGAGCCATTGTGGTTCAGAATCCATAAAGTAATCTGTTTTATTCCACAGTTCTCAGGTCAAACAGGTTCTGCTTGTTTTCGAAGCATTACAAGCCCCATCCGTTATCAATAACTGTGATCAATAACAGCTCTTGTATCATATCTTATGGTCTGCAAAATCTCCAGACTAGTCGGTTTGTCTGAATGCATGTTTCCCTCCGTGCTCCTCTTTGCCACTCACTGAATGAGCAAGGCAGCCTAACGCTTCCATCATCATCATCATCAACAACATCATCACCATCCACTTATAAAGCACCTACAATTTTCTAACTGCTGCATAGACAGTGGAAGACAAGGCTCCCAATCTAATAGACACACTATACAAAAGGAAAAGTAGACAAAAGTATTGGAGCAGAAGCTCCTTCTCTAGCTGATGGATGGAGGTCAGGTTGGTCTCTGTTCTAGTTGGTTTTCTTTCAGGCAAAGCAAACTCCCTGCATCTGCTCCTTCTCTGGCTGATGGATAGGGCTAGGGTGGTCTTCCCCTTGCCTTGTTGTTCTTCCTAGGAGGCAGGGGGGTGTAGCCTCTCAAGGGCCCACAGAACAAGGCCTGAGCGGGCTGTCCTTCAGCACTGCAGACTCAGGGAAATATAGTAGCACATGGCACGATCCTTTCTTGACCGAATTCCCATCAACTTCTCATTTCAAGAACATTTCTGATGACCCCTGCTAAGCTTCACCACCCACACACTCCAGAGAGCTTTTCTTCCAGTGTTTGTCTCCTAACTATCGGGAGCTGGAAAAACAGAGAGAGGGAGATCAGCAGCATAATGAAAGGAAACAAAAACCCTACATCAAATTCTAAAATCCTCTTAGGCTGTGTACTCATGCAGCAAGCATCAGGTTGTATTCAAAGGCTTGTGAGCTTTCGTTCTTTAAGATGGCAAAAACACTTCCTGCGGCATCCAGAGAGATTGGGAGGCACTGGTTAGCTGGAAACAATTTATCCTTGACCGGCAAAGGATACTGTTCTTCTTCCTTCTGTATAATTGTGTATGTGAATGGCAGAAAGGAATAATCACTTTCGTCTTCATACGCACAACGATGTGTGTTTCGAACCTGTTGCCTACTCTACCTTGGGGTGGGTGTGTGTTTCCAGTTGAGTTGGAAGGATCCAATGGTGGAGGAGAATGTTTCAATTTACCTTATAGCAGAGAACCCATGTTTGGCTCAGCAGTGCCCAACAATTCAGTAGCAAGGGAAATTGGGAAACAGGCCAAGGTTTCAGATGATAATTCTGTTTTATACTAACGGGAACTTTCACTATAATTGTCAATGAATTATACAGTCGGTCTCTGGATTGCGTATGGCTATGTATGTGTATATTATATTGTTTGTTCCACAGGTAGTGGTAGCACATTGGAAGCTTCCTTACAGCGAGTCAAACCATTGGTCCACGGAGCCAGGCATTGACCACTCTTATTAGCAGTGGCTTTCCAAATCCTCAGATACACTGGAGATGCAGGGGATTGAAGCTGAGACCACTCAGTTATTTCTACAGACAGACCCTCCTTGCCACGGAAAAATGTTGGTTTACGTGGCTTGTAATTTCCCTAAAAGAAATAGCCTACCTTTTATTTTTTTTTTGCAGAGATGTGTGCTATTCTGTAGAATTCTGTCTTCAGAACCTTCTCACCTGTGCCACGTTTTACAAAAACAATAAGCATTCAGAGAGGACACGTAGGGGTTAAGATCAAAGGAATAAACTACATCAAGCCAAAGTACTGTGTGTGTCAGTCCCTCAACGGTGTGTCTTAACTCCCAGCAATTCCGAGTGGTCTGGCCTAGTAAGAGAGCTCTGTCAGGTCATATCAGCGCAACGGTATTCAGCATCTTGTTGATTTGGTCTCTTTTACCTTATTTGCTTTCGTGGTAGCTCAGGATTGTGAAGTGCAGCTTTGAAAATGCTTTCTCCTTTTCAGGAAAGCTTTCTAAAACCTTTACCCCCAAAGGCACCAGATTAAACTTTAATCTCTCCCCGCTACTTTTCCCACCTCTTTTTTTTTTTGAATAGGTCTGTCAAGAGCCCTATTACAAGCAAGAGAATAGCAAATATCATTGAGCATATGACTTATGAAGTGTACAAGTACGCGGCTAGAGGGCTGTATGAAGAGCACAAATTCCTGTTCACGCTGCTGCTTACCTTGAAGATTGACTTGCAGCGGGGCAGAGTCAAGCACGAGGAGTTCCTAACCCTGATTAAAGGTCAGCCATAGTGCAGACAACGCACAGCTGATATGCTTAGAATCTCAGTCCTATGTAATAGGAGTGTTGCAGGCACCCAACTGGATCTGAGAGTCTGATGGATTCCCCCACATCCACCACCCCCGGACCCGGTCGGGCGCCCGCGTCGCATTTGTGGGTCCGCGCTTCAAACACCCACACGGCTTGACAAGCACCCAGCTGCCGTCCACCCTCGTCTGGAACCTCCGTTGTGTACAACAGTGGGAGGCTCTAGAAATTATGTATTTTTCCCTGTCACATAAATGGGGCCTTTATGGCCACCATTTACACAAAGGAGAAAATGCATAATTTCCGGAGCCTCCATTGTTGTGCGCAATGGAGGCTCCAGAATGAGGGCGGATGTGCTCGTGACAGCGTTGGATGCTCCCGCAACGCCCGCACGGGGCAGATGATAGAAGCAGGGCGGCAAGTGTCCAACAAATCGGACGTGGGTGAGTCCATTCACCCCAACTGTAATACCCTTTCTGTTGTGGCACCCCGATCGTGGAATGAGCTCCCCAGAAAGGCTCGCCTGGCACCTCTGTTGTGATGGTTTTGGTGCTAGGTGAAGACCTTATTTTTCAGGTATTTTAGTCTTTCAGCTTTTGTTGTCTTTAAAGATGTGACTGTATTTCACACCTTTGCACTGATACTGTGTTTTGTTTTTTTGTTTTTCATTTCAGTTTTATACTGTGTCTTTAAACTTTAATGTTATGTTTTATCGGGTTATGTTTTATGGCTTTCACTGTTGTGAACCACCCAGAGAGCTTTGGCTATTGGGCGGTATGGAAATGTAAGAAATACGTAACTAAAATAAAAAAAATATGCAGACGTTAGCATTCTATATGCAATTGGGTCCTGAAGCAAGACCTCCCGTCCAGTCCCACCCCTATTGGATGTGCATTGGACATGTCTGCGAGTATATGTAAGCCTCGTCTGCAGAACTCGCACATCTCAATTTTGCGGTGTAGACTTTTAGGCGAATGTGAAGTCCAACACTTGACTAGCAGGTGGGCCGGTTGGCAGCATAATCCCAACACCCTCCTACCCCCATGAATACAGCTTAACTACCTAACCATTATTATTATTATTTTAAAAGAAAAGCTTTAGCAGTTCTTTTCAACCAGTTTTTGTTATAACTAGCTTCATCCCACCTACCTGCTTCCTTCGGATTATCCCCGTAGCGCTAAGCTTTCACGGTTGTTGTTGTTTTTGCTACCGGGCAACAGCGATCCTTTGCATACCAGGAAGTGAGTTTAAGGGGGGAAATGTAAAAAATCATTAAAAAAATCAATGGATGACCCCAATTCAATTCAAATTTGATATGTTTAAAGCTCTCCCTAATATCTATGAATCTGCCAATTTTGGTGTCTTTATCTTTAAAGCTTACGCAGATGTAAGCATTTGTTTAAAATCCTGCTCCTGTGCCCCAGCGGCGGCTTGGAAGATACGCTCAAAATGTAGGGGCTAAATAGGGCGAATCTTTTTGCTTTGAAGCACAATTAAGGCAGGATGCATGGGAGTTCTTCACAATCAAAGCAGATTATAAGGTGGAAAACTTCTGAGTCCTTTGCATGCAATTTGCAGTGATTGCACAGTATAACGCTGGTGTGCTAAAGCTCAACATCTTTTTCTAGGTGGTGCTTCTTTGGATCTGAAAGCTTGTCCCCCTAAGCCAGCCAAATGGATCCTGGATATGACTTGGCTAAACTTGGTGGAGCTCAGTAAACTGAGACAATTCTCTGATGTTCTTGACCAAGTAGGTACCTGACAGGAGTCAAGGATGACATGCTTTGGCATATTTAGTTCTCATGATTTGATTCTATTGATGCTTTCACGCCACTCGCTTTTTGCACTTTAAGGCAATTGCTGATGTGAACCTGCCTCAAAACGTATTCTCTGCCTGACTGGAAAGTACAGGGCAAGCCAGTTGGAAGGCTGAAATCTTCATGCTGAACAGATATTTCAGAAGCAACGTTTCTGTTTCTGGTGTAAACCATGTTCTAATGGGGAGGAGTTTCACAATTGTGGGACATGCAAAAACAAGAGGGAAGTGATTATCAAAGTGCCTAAAATATTTATTTTGCCCAATGTATTTCAGAAATAATTTCTAGGGATGTGCTCCGCTTCTAATCGGACCGGCGAATTAGAAGCGGAGCGGGGGGCTTCGCCTGCCCTTAAGGCGGAGGCGAAGAGGATTGGGGGGCCTTCGCCTCGATCCGGAGCTCCGCCGGAAAGGTAAGTGGGGTTTACCGGGCCCTGCCGCTGTTGCTGTCACCCATGTGGCAACAGTGGCAGGGCCCGGTAACCCCCTCCTGCCCTCCTCTCTCTCACCTGCCTCCGTCCGCGGTACGTGCGGCATCTTCAACCAGACTTCCTCGTTGAACCGCGGGCTCAATTGAAGACACCGACGGACCGCGGATGGAGGCAGGTAAGGCCCCCTCCCCCTTGGTCCCTTACTGGGCTCTGCCGCCAACGCTGCACGGGCGGCGATGGCGGCAGGGCCCGGTAAACCTCCCGCCCTCCTCTCTCGGCCTTAACTGGCGCCACTCCCCTTCACTGCGGAGCTCCGATTTGGAGCCGGAGCTCCGCGGTGAAGAGGAGCGGAGTATGGGCGGAATGGCGCGGAGTGGAGCAGGCCGATCTGAAATTTTTGGATCGGCCCGCGGGGCGGAGCGGGGGTCCGTGCACACCCCTAATAATTTCTTCTTCAGGAGCTTCTAAAAAACACAAAATGTAAATAAAAATAATTGCTTACATTTAAAACCTTTTAAAAATGATAAAAGATTGCAACAAATATTTTCTGTAACACAACCAACTATAGACTTATCATTGATAAATATAATATTTATAATACCTATTAAAATGTCCCAGAACTGTCCCACAATATTATAGCCTTAATATTGTGTCCACCGACTTCTTTGAAAAGAGATGCTCAATTTTGCTTTAACCTCGTGGCTTCATAGTAGTGGACCTACTTGCATATTTCTCAGAGTCAAACGAACTGAAATCTGCTGTCCTATCTAATAAATCATACGCAATGGGTAGTATCCAATGCTGCCACTGCACTTGGGGGAATTACAGATAGTGCAATGGGAAGCTAGTGCTGGCTAGCACAACCCAGGAAACTAGCCAAAATGATTGCTTCCAGAATGGGATGTCAGGGGAGCTCCTAGAAAAGTTTCCTGGCTAGTTTCTTGGGTTACGCTACCAAGCACTAGCTTCTTCTGCTAGTGATGATTCCTGCTAGCACGCTGTGTTTAACACTGGCTGATTGTCAGCATTGGATGCTGCCCAAACTCAGGAAACTTGGGCCTTAGCTAGACCAGAGGTTATCCCGGGCTGATACCCGGGATTGCGCCTGTGCGTCCAGATCATGCACAGGGTATCCCGGGCTCAGGCAGGGATCAATCCTCCCTTGCCCCGGGATAATGGGCATCACTTTTGACCCGGTATTTCCCGCGGTCTCGGGCTCAGCCCATGTAAGTGGTTTTTCCAGGCTCCGTGTGTGATTACTCGTGAGGAGTCGGGAGCTGCACATGGGGTGCAGTGCTCCACAGGAGCACTGTGCCCGTCGGGGGCAGGGTGGGGGGATCGGGGGCAGGGAAACCTTTTTTTTAAAAAAACGTACTTGCGCGCACAAGCATTCATGCGCATCTGACCCATGAAAATAAAAAAATGGCGGGCGCCTGATGTCTAGCCTACGGCGAGATCCTGCGATAGTTACATCGCAGGATCTCCCCTCCTCTCGCCTGGATTTTCGTTTAGGTCTAGCAAAGGCCTTGGTTTCACTTTACCCAGAAAGAGAGGCAACTTTTGTTTTTTAAAAAAATACTTTTGTCTTCCCTCAAATATTCAGCAATGAGCCTTTCTTCTCCTTCCTTTATTGAAACTAACTGAAAGATAGGGAGAAGCGTAGCCGGTTCTTATAGTCCTCACTTGGCTACAGGTGTGCAAGGATGGCGCCATTTCCTACAGGGGAGAGTTCTTTCCATCATGATTTGTGCTGCCTTATTTACTCATGAGTAATCCCCTGAAAACTGCCAACATTGGCAAGTATTTCAAATCCTCATTGAGATCTTTCGGGATAAGAATTCTGAGTTTCAAAATCTAAAGCCTCTTCTTTCTGAGGAGAAGCTTTGCATGTGGCTTTTGCTCTTTTTCTATTACCCAAAAGGACAACTCCTCAGTGCTGCAGGCAATGATTTACTAAAGGGACTCCTGATCTTTTGCTTCGTATATTGCTGAAGTGTTCACTCATATGCTTCTTCAGCAGTTTTTGAGTCTGACCTACATATATATTCTTTCTATTTTTGTGGCAGCCACAAAAAGGCCTCATTTCCAGATCCCAAGGCACAGGGACAAATATATGGGAGAAGACATCCTTAAAATATCCCAGGCTCAGACTGTAAAGGTCTTTAAAGGTTAAAGCAGTTTCTTGGGTTTAGCTCAGAAATTAACTGGTAATCACTGAAACTCTTGCAGTGTTGATGCAGTGACTTGCCCTCGATAAACACCAACTATCACATTTTGGACCAACTGAAATTTCCTAGCTGTCTTCAAGGGCAAAAAGTGCGTTACAGTAATCAATTTGAAAGGTTATGGAGGCATGAAAAACAGTAGCAACATCCTTCTTTTTTCATAAAGGGACACAGTGGCCCACTATTAAGTTTCATGGAACTATAAAGTCTTGTCATCTATGGAATGTAATAAATATCTCCCCCATTGCAGATTTCACGAACAGAAAAACAGTGGAAAATTTGGTTTGATAAGGAGAAACCTGAGGAAGAACTTGTTCCCAGTGGCTATGATGAAGCTCTGGACTGCTTCAGACGTCTCCTCCTCATAAGGTCTTGGTGTCCTGATAGAACTATAGCTCAGGTAGGCAAGTACGTTTGACAAGGATGTGAATGAAGTGCCACCAGATGACAGATCTAGTCTAAAATTTGGATGCTCTGTATGAAACCTTCCAGTAGGAGGATGGTGAGAGTTTAGCTTCATCAATAAAGCAATTGGAGGTATTTTGAGCCTAGAAAGTCAAGCCAATTAATCCATCCATCCAGTACTTAATCCATGTTACCTTGATTTATTGTTGGAATATACTTGCTAAGATGTCTAATACGTAAAATAGAATTATTGGCTGGATTCATTCCATCTTAGTGTTTTGAAGGACACTAATTCCATTTGTTCAATTGCACTAATATGAGAATCCTGTTAAGTGAAGAGATGACTTCATGCCCAAATCCTGCCTTTTCCCCATATACAACAGGAATCTTGGCTATTCCCACCATTCCAAACCTGACTTTTTCCATGAGCAAAGGAACCATTTGGTTCACTTGGATCCTTGCAAAAAACTTGTGTTATTGGGTGTCTTAAAAATATAATAAATAAAATAAAGCAGATGTGGGTGGGACATGAATTGACGGACTTCCCTTTTTTCGGAGGGAGTGAGAAGGATTTGTACTGGCCTGCTGGGATCTTGTTTCTTTGTCCTTTCTAATGAGTAGTAGCAGAATATATTCTTGCCTCCCACTATTGCTTTTAGAGTGCTGTGCAGCACCTGGAGCAAACGATATTCAGCATAGCCATAAAATTATTAAAGATCGATTACAGGAATTTTATGCGAAGTTGGACATGGATGCAATTAGAACATCGAGATTCTCTTCTAGCTTCCCTTGTCTAGAACTTGTTCATCAAGAAGAAAAATATCTCTCAGAAATCATGTCCCCTTTGTTACATAAAGCTGTTATTGATTTGCATTTCCAGACAATGAAAACAAATTTTAGAGATGGGACACATAAGAACATCCCCAGAGAGCAACGTGTATGCATCTGTGGAAGTCAGGAGGTGGAGGATACGATACATTATGTTTTACACTGTAAACTTTATAGAAGTCCTAGAGATAAATGTCTAAAGAGACACCTAGAAGCAGTAGCCAATCTTAATGATATGGATAAAATTATAAATCTACTTACAAACACATTGAAACCCATTTTATTAAATATAGCTAGGTTTGCAGTTAAAGCAGCTCAGCTTAGAACCGCAATAGGCGACAATGACCCGGCTCAGGATGGGCCGCTATAAATTTTATCTTGATGTATTAGCGGAACTGCAATTAATATATCTTATTGTGACTAAACTATGATAATGTTCTGTTATATATTGTACCGTGTCTTTTGTTGATGCTGTGGTGGATGATATTGGCTAAAACCTATTTTGGTTGCATAATAAAGACTATCACCTGGAGTGGTTGAGGCAGGGAAAGAGAAACCATATTTATTGTCAGGATTTTAAAAGCCGCCTCCCTTCATTTTCATGAAGAACATGAATTTGGGAAAGGGTTGGAACTATTGTTAGGTAGATTGATACTTGTTTTTCTAGCCCAATAATTGTTTATCCTAAAAAAAAAAAGCTTCTCCCCCAATGCCTCTGCATTGGTGAGCATCTTTTTCTCTCACTAGGCTCGGAAGTACATCACGGATACCATGGGGGAAAAATATGCAGAAGGGGTCATCCTAGATTTGGAGAAGATTTGGGAGGAATCTGATCCACGCACACCTCTCACCTGCTTCCTTTCCATGGGCTCTGATCCTACTGATTCCATCATTGCTTTGGGGAAAAGATTGAAGATTGAGACACGTTACGTCTCCATGGGCCAAGGGCAAGAGGTCCACGCACGCAAACTTCTGCAGCAAACTATGGCACACGTAAGACAGAATCTGAATTCTCTTTTAGTGGAAGTCAATCTATGAATTTTTCAGGACATTATCAGTCATCAAGATAGGTTAGGCTACACACGAGCATAGCGTAATTGGTTGCTGAACTGTGCATGACAACTTCCTTCTTTTCTTCCTAAAAGGCTAATTATTATTATTATTGCTAATCAGCAGCATACTAATGCTGGAAAAATGGGTGACCGCGATCAGCAGTTCCACATATCCTTGTCTGGTAACCATTAGTAAGTGTGTTTAGAATTGTGTCCTAAAATATGTGGCATGATGCTATCTTGCTGTGAGTTTCCATAATTCCAAAATGGTCCACCAATGAGGGGGGCAGTGGAGGGACAAATAGATGTTACAGGAGGGAGAGAGAAAAAAATGATGTGGGCTTCTTGCTTTTAGCACACACTTTCTGTAATGTCTAATTTCAGCCTACGGCTGAATCCACAGGCATGATTTACAATGATTGTAATGATAATGGAAACGCACGCGCGCACGCACACACACACACACACACACACACACACACACACACACATATATATATATATATATATATATATATATATATATATATAAAACTAGCTTTCTGTGTGTAGCTGAGGAAGAGGAGAGATGTTTTAACAGTATTAGGAAATAGTGGGACTAGAATGTGTATTGTTCGTACTACTGGTTGGGGTGACATGGCTTTGTGCTATGCATATGTCACACTGATTAGTCAGCTGGTTAGCATTCTAAGTATACAATTATTTTTTTCATCTAAAAGTCTTTTGTTTGAAATAATTTCAGCCAAATTCTGATTCCTCACCCTCACAATAAGACTAATCCAACAATGTATCCTTTCCAGGATGGCATCCAGAGTGTGTGGCTTTGAATGTCCACCCAAACTGGGGAGAAGGAAATTTGAGTCTGATCCTGTGTGGCCCCCTTCTAAAACCCTTTGGAGATGACAAGAAACATATTACACATCAGTACACAACATGTTCATGCCGTAATAATAATTTGGATTGTGTTGATTTCCCTTCCTAGGGTGGATGGGCACTTTTGCAGAACTGCCACCTAGGGCTTGACTTTATGGATGAGTTGATGGACACCATTGTGGAAACAGAGATTGTTCATGAGGCTTTCCGCTTGTGGATGACGACAGAAGTCCACAAGCACTTTCCCATAACACTTTTACAGATGTCTGTTAAATTCACCAATGAGCCTCCTCAAGGACTCAAAGCTGGCTTAAAGAGGACGTATGGAGGTAAGTGACTTCCTCCTTTCACCTTCTTCGTAGGTATTTCATAGAAATTCCAGTGTACAGTCACATACTTTAAATCCAGGAGAATTTAGTGGGACAAAACTATGCCTAAATTTCTCTGGAGCTTTTTAGCAGTGTCTTGAGTGGTCAAATCGTACTGGGCATTCTAATTTGTGCAAGTACTGAAATGTAAATGCTGCCCTAATGAATGGTTCTGAGCATGCCTATAAATAGATTGCTAGACAATAATGTTGTAATTGTTTATTTTTTCTCTATTTATTATTATTACATTTCTATACCGTCCCATAGCCAAAGTTCTCTGGGTGGTTTAAAAAGATTGGATTAAAAAGACTGAACATTAAAAATCAATATGCAAAATTTAAAAACATAAGCAGTTAACGTTTAAAACTATTTATTACATTAGCCAATCAAATTAGCCAATCAAAAATCACTAGCCCCATATTTCATAGAAATTTGCATTTCTTACTTTATCTTACTGGGAAAACATTGCAGATGATAGCCAGCATGGTAACTTTTACTACTCATGATTTCTTTATGAATGTTCTTTTTATGTGTGTGGTGGATTTATGGAATTAGGACTGCTACTTTTCTATGTCCACCCCCCCTCCAAACTTAAATAGGTGTATTTGAAAGACTAGCATCTAGGGCTCATTTTTTGTTGTTGGTTTTAAACTCTCTGTCCCAAGAACCTAACTAACAAGCACAGCAATGTAACACGGTATTATTTTTGTGCACATTCTTGTGATATGAAAGTATATGAAGAAATGGCTATGGGATAGGAAAAATGTAGCTTTAGAAAGGAAAAGACAAGTACCTTCCATATGGGACTCTTTAAGGAGGTTTCTAAAGCTCCTGATTTATGATGCTATCAAACCATGTCTTTGTAACAGGTGTGAGTCAGGATCTCTTGGATATCAGCAACATGGTACAGTGGAAGCCAATGCTGTATGCTGTCGCTTTCCTACACTCCACAGTCCAGGAAAGGAGAAAATTTGGACCTCTGGGATGGAACATTCCTTATGAATTCAATCAAGCTGATTTCAATGCCACAGTACAGTTTGTTCAGAACCATTTGGATGACATGGACATCAAAAAGGTACTTGGCATCCCTTTGCTGAAAGAAAATGTCTTACTTTAGTGACTGGATTGTTTCAACAAATATCTTCTTTCTGTAACTCTGCATATAAGTCAGTTAGCATTTTAAGCCAAAGGTGCATCAAGTTTGTCAGGTTAGGAGTGACGAAGGGATGGGAAGCTTTTCACAACACCCACCACCTCTATTGTATTCTTCAACTTCTTTGATAGTCATTAGAGTAAAGGGGGAGGGGAAAAGAGACTAATAGGCAGAGGCTGCAGGATGGTGAAGGGATTGGGGAGGGGAGTCAGCTCTATAATGGGTTAAATTTTATTTATTTATTTATTTATTTATTTATTACACTTATATACCGCCCCCATAGCCAGAGCTCTCTGGGCGGTTTACAGAAATTCTAAAATTGAGATAAAAACAAGTATACAAATTTTTAATTTTTAAAACACAGAACATACACACATAAAGCATTAAAAACCGTTAAAAAAATAAACATGTGGGTGATTTAGATGTGTTGCCATATGCCTGGGCAAAGAGGAAACTCTTAACCTGGCGGCGGAAAGATAGCAGCGTTGGTAAGATAGCAGTCGTCAGGGAGATCATTCCATAGTCTGGGGGCCACCACCGAAAAGGCCCTGTCCCTCGTTGCCAGACTCCGGGCCTCTCTCGGAGAAGGACCTTAGATGTTGAATGTAGTGACCGGGTATATTCACGTCGGGAGAGGCGTTCCATCAGGTATTGTGGTTCCAAGCCATGTAAGGCTTTATAGGTCAAAACCAGCACCTTGAATTGGGCTCGGAAACATACAGGCAGCCAGTGCAAGTGGACAAGAGCAGGTGTTATATGGTCGAACCTTCTGGTTCCTGAAATCAATCTGGCCGCGGCATTTTGCACGAGCTGCAGCTTCCGAACCATCTTCAAAGGCAGCCCTACGTAGAGTGCATTGCAGTAATCTAACTTGGAGGTTACCAGAGCATGGACAACTGAAGCCAGGATATCCCTGTCCAGATAGGGGCGTAGCTGGGCCACCAACCGGAGTTTGTAGAAGGCACTCCGTGCCACTAAGGTCACCTGAGCCTCAAGTGACAATGATGGATCTAAAAGAACCCCCAAACTATGAACCTGTTCCTTCAGGGTGAGTGCAATCCCATCCAGAACCGGTAGAACTTAGAATCAAATTTCAAATAGAAATTTGATTAGAACTGGCTTAGAATAAGCCAGGAAGTGGGGTATAGATCTCTTGGAATTCTTGGGATTCTCAGAACTGGCATTTATATATAGAGAGGCATTTTAGCACAGCGCTGCATGAAATTACCCCTGTTTGTTTTCTATTTTGTTTCAGGGTGTTTCATGGAATACTGTTCGTTACATGATCGGGGAGATTCAGTATGGCGGAAGAGTTACGGATGACTATGACAAGAGGCTGCTTAACACATTTGCGAAAGTGTGGTTCAGTGAAAACATGTTCAGCCAGGACTTCTCCTTCTACAAAGGCTACAGCATACCCAAGTGCACTGCAGTGGATCAGTATCTTCACTACATACAGGTTTGTGTAATTAGCAAATCAATCGAAAGGAAAACTCAAGAGAGGCTCGGTTGGAGTTGGCCAAGGGAAAAACTTCCTTCCTGCACTAGGACAGTGTACTGGTTTGCTTCCTGTCTAATGGCGCTCCCTGTAGGGGAAGTTCAGGTAGGAAATCCGAGGACATAGATGAGGGCCTATCAGGTATAAAGGACTAGCTGCCAAGATGTGTAACTGAGGCCGTTGCTAGACGAGGCGTTAGCGCGGTGTGAGGCCCGGTTTCCCTCCTGTGCATCCGGATGATGCACAGGGGAATCCAGGGTCAGGCTGCGCTGAAACCTCCCTTAAACCAGCATAAGCGAATTCGCTTATGGCCCGGTTTTTCCGCAGCCCCGGCCTCAGGTCTAGCAGGGTCCATGGCTTTTTGCGGCTGCTCGTTTACTCGCGAGTAGCCGGGAGAAGCCACGGACTGGGCACAGCGCTCATAGGAGCGCTGTGCCCATCGGGCTGGAGGGGTGATCTGGGGGGGGGAGATAGGGGCCGTGGGGGAAGGCTGGACCCGGCAGGAGAGAGGGGGGAAGAAGGCATGGGGCATGGAGCGAGGGAAGAAGGCACGGGGCATGGAGCGAGGGAAGAAGGCACGGGGCATGGAGCGAGGAAAGAAGGCATCGGGCGAAGGAAGAAGGCATGGGGCATGGAGCGAGGGAAGAACGCATCGGGCAAGGGAAGAAGGCACGGGGCATGGAGGGAGGGAAGAAGGCATCGGGCGAAGGAAGAAGGCACGGGGCATGGAGGTTAGGAAGAAGGCATGGGGCATGGAGGGAGGGAAGAAGGCATCGGGCGAAGGAAGAAGGCACGGGGCATAGAGGGAGGGAAGCAGGCATCGGGCAAGGGAAGAAGGCACGGGGCATGGAGGGAGGGAAGAAGGCATGGGGCATGGGGGAGGACGGGCGAGCGAGGGGGAAGGGGGTCATCAGGCATTGGGGGGGAATCAGGGGCAGGAGGAGCTTTATTTATTTTTTAAAAAAACCCACTTACCTTCTCCGGCGGCTCTCAGGCGCACATGGCCCCTTTAACTAAAAAAAATAAAATAAATAATGGCCGAGGCTACGGGGCTTCCCGTTGCCCCTTCGCATCTTCTGTGTAGAAGCCGGTGACGGTGCGCGCTAACTCTAGCGCGCCATCGCCCCTCCTCCCTGCCGGCTTATCCGGCAGGTCTAGCAAGGCCCTGAGTGAAATTTCGTACTAGTGGGCAAATTTGAACCTGGGCTATCTTGGTAGTCTCCCACAACTGCCATTCATCTTGAGAGACCAAGCAGGATTTGACCCTTTGAAAACATTTTGAAAACCGTATGTGGAGTGTGTCCTGGGCCCCAACCGTTGTCACTACTGTTATAAACTATTTTAAAGGAGCAGTGTAGATCCTGCCCCTGTGTAGGGTCATGGCTAAGAGACTGAGTAATCTGCTACAGTATATGTCTTCTTTATGTTTACCTGTATAGGGGTTGCCTGCTTATGATACTCCAGAAGTGTTTGGCCTGCATCCCAATGCAGACATTACTTACCAGAGCAAACTTGCAAAAGATGTGCTGGACACCATCCTCAGCATTCAGCCTAAAGACAGCTCCAGTGGAGGAGGGGAAACCAGAGAAACTGTGGTTGGCAGGCTGGCCGATGACATGCTGGAGAAGCTTCCTGCGGACTATGTTCCATTTGAAGTAAGATAGTGGCCTCCTTCTTACGGTAGAAGACATTGGCTACATTTGACTTCTTTTTAGACCTGCCCAACTGAAACAAAGCTTTTCTGTTTTTTCCTTTTCAATGCTGTCAACATACATTTGCTTTAGATACCAAGGAATAAATTGCAGGTCAGTTTGAAAATTGGGGTGAAAAGGTGGCTGAGGTGCTCACCCGGCCCTAAAGTGCTTACATGAAAAAAATCATACAGCCTTGCATAGGTACAATCTAATTAGTATAAAACAGACTGAAACATTTTATATATCTATATATCGCTATCTAAGAAAACATAGCCCAATAAAATCTCTCAATTATTGTACAATGAGCAGGAAAAAAATCAATCCAAATGAATAGCAAAATCAAGTTTGTAAAGTTGATAATTCATACATAATGTAGGATGCGTACATATATTTAATCCACCTCTTGGCCTGACTTAGTAACAATGTTTATAGTGGGATTTAGGAAATTGTAGTTTTTATCCTCACAGCAAAATCTTCTCAGCAGGTCTTCAGGTTTCCCCTACAGGCTTATGGATGTGTGGAGGGAGTCTGTTCTCTATAGATCAAAACATCAATTATATTTGTATTCATATTCTCTCTCTCTCTCTCTCTGTCATACCCCCCCCCCCCCCACACCCTTCCTGTACTTACCAGGTAAACTGAATGCATCCCTCAGTATCTGAGATCTTCTGGCAAACCTCTCATGTACAGCTTCACCTGTCGCTTTCGTTTGAAAAATTCTGTCCTCCTTGCCCCTTCCCTCCAGATATGACTTTGTATAGGTTAGCATACTGGCTTCTTAAGGGCCTTGCCGCTTACCACTCCTTATATTAATATATTCCTTGTTCTCATGTTAGGTAAAGGAAAGGCTTCAGCAAATGGGACCATTTCAGCCTATGAACATCTTCCTGCGGCAGGAGATTGATAGAATGCAGAGGATTATTGCTCTGGTGCGAAACACTCTGACAGATCTAAAACTTGCCATTGATGGAACCATCATAATGAGTGAGAACCTCAGAGATGCTTTGGATTGTATGTACGATGCAAGGATTCCTGAACGCTGGAGAAAGGTTGGTACTGTTTCTTTCATTGGAAGAAAAATAATAGTGTTCGGTTCAAATGACACTTTACAATAGTTTCATAGTTTTTTTAAATAGTAGATCAGAGGCTTGGCAGTTTTATGTGGCGGCTGTGGAAGAAAAGGAGTTCTGCTCTCCTTCGGTCTGTAATCAGAGGAATAGTCAGTGGGCACCAAGTTCTCTGGCCTTGAGCGTTACACAGTTTTATTGGAAACTGCACCATCCCGGTTCAGTTCTAAATCTGGCCCTGGATCCCAATTTGTGAGGCCCACAGTGGGGCCTTGCTAGTCCCCACACCCCCATCCATTTGCTTCCTGCTAACACCCCTCCTTGGCGCTTAGCTGTTTTTTTAAAGCCTCCATTAATGTAATGTGTAGTTTGAGCCTTAGAATGTCAGTATGGTGGGCTGTATTTCCTGCATTTAGTTATCACGTGTTCAAAAACATCTGAACGTACATATGTCAAAACAGATTCCTTGTCATTGAAGGCCAGTTCTCTTACGGCACTGAATGGCATAGTTGCGTCTCATGTCGCTCTGGTATCACTTGAAGTTCCTAGATTGCATGGGAAGATGGTATGGTGTCGTGAGTCCCGCCACCCCCACCATTCCTGTCTGACCAATTCAGCATCAGTAGAGTCTATTGGGATTAAACAACAATTGCATTATCACACATGATCTTCTAAATCGACCAGTAATGTTTTTCCATGATGATTTGGGCTAAGTTCTTGCTGAGATGTGAACCCGAGTCTGGGTTGTACTGCTTCAGACTACCATTGGGGGCTCATGTGTTGGGATGTGCCTCCTTACAAGGGAAAGGTTCTAGCCTGGCCTTCTGCCTGACATCTTGTTTTTGGGGTGGAGGAGCATGCCATCACGTGAGCAGACTGAAGCAGGTGGAGTTTTAACATCTCAGTGAGAACTAGGCCTTTATGTATAAGCGCTCTATGCTTATTTTGGGGACATTACAAGTAAGTGTAGTGGCTTGAGTTCTTTACATTATAAAAAAAATCTCTGTTTCTAGGCATCTTGGGCTTCAAGCACTCTTGGATTCTGGTTTACTGAACTTCTTGAAAGGAACCGGCAATTTCACTGTTGGATTTTTGAAGGGCGACCCAACTGTTTTTGGATGACCGGGTTCTTCAATCCTCAAGGATTTTTAACTGCAATGAGACAGGTTAAAGAATGCCTTTAAAACATATTTTCTGTCCATTTCACATTTAATTTTTTTTTTTTTTGCTTACCATCTGAAATGTATGGCAGAGGAGATAATATTTGTTTTTATGCAAACAGATTTGAGTTGTTTTTGCCTCCTTGACCCTTTGTGGGTCCTGGACAATCCAAGCCTTACTTTGGGCAGGATGTAGATCCCTGTCATGGGTGGGCAACCAGAATCAATTGTGTGTGTGTGTGTGTGTGTGTGTGTGTGTGTGAATGACACCCACCCATAGGCCTCTGCAGGCTGAATGATCTTGAGCGGCATAGCCGTGCCCCCTGACATCAAAGGCCATGGCCATGCTGCAATGTCATTTGGCCCCTGGAGGATGTGTTGTGAGAATGATCCTCCTTGCACATTTGCCCAGAACTGGCTTCGCTGCACACAGGTCTTCTTCCTTCAGAGAGTAACAGTTAGAGGATTACCAGAGAGTTAGGCTTGTTAACTTTTTGTTCTTAAATTCTTTGATTTGATGTAGATGTTTCAGGCATCTTCTCTGAGAGGTAAATGTGGTAGGAAATATGCCTTTTTGAAGCTTCAGCACCAATTCGCTATTGTTCATGAAACTAATAAATGTCTTAAAATTCAGGCTGTTCCCAAACTTTGCAGATACAAGCCTTTTAGTGATCCATTAAGTGAACAGAAGTCTTTGCCCCCTGTGTAGAAGCTGCCAATCCTACCAAAATTTACAGGTAGACTCTGCCAAAATGCCTCCATGCAGTCCACCCTGTCCCTCTATGAGACCCAGCTGCTGCCTGTTCAACCCTCTTAGTTGCATGGCAGCATTGCCTTTTTTTGGTTTGTTTATTTGTTTGTTTGCTCACTTGAGAGCCTTTCCCCCCCTTGTTCCATGAATCTAAATGACGAGAGGCTGCCAAGAGGTTGAGGTTAGTAAGTAGGTGACAACTGTGGTTCTCCTTGCAGGGAGAATGGAGTCAGAGAAAGTAGAAAAGAGGCATTCTGGCAGGGTGAGCCTTTAACACTGGCTTGAGCCAGTAATTTGTACAGGCAAATGGGGGCTTTTGTTGACATGATGATTAATTAAAAGGCTGCTTTCTGTATATGGCCTCTTGATCCCTCTGAGAAACGTTAACCTAAATTAGCCCCATCTTAGCTAACTGGCCCCACGTGGACTTTCTGGAGTCAGCTTAACATGCCTTGTTGTTGGATTCCAGGGCAATGAAATTGATCATCGTATGTCAGAGTCACTTTTTTTTTTAAACCCAATTTTACTCAGCTTGTCAAGCCTCAGGTAGGGGTGGATGGAGAGGAATCTGCATCAGCCCCAGTAAACAGGACTGTACACAGCCTTTTTAAATTCTGAAGTGATGCAATGACTGTCTCTGCCTTGGCCTATTGAAATCCAGGCTCCCAACCCTTAGCAACTGTATTGTTTTGAACAGGAAATTACTCGAGCGAACAAGGGATGGGCGCTTGACAGCGTAGTTCTGTGTAACGAGGTCACCAAGTGGATGAAGGATGACATCACAAACCCTCCTTCTGAAGGCGTTTATGTATATGGCCTCTACCTAGAAGGAGCTGGGTGGGACAAAAGGAACATGAAGCTCATAGAATCGAAACCGAAGGTGCTATTCGAACCAATGCCTGTGATAAGGATATATGCAGAAAACAACTGTAAGTATTAAGATGAGCATGGTGATGATACATTGGAATATTTCGACCCTTTAGTAGGTCTGCTGTAGTTTTTGTGGCAGTGGCTGAGTTCGGCCGACACGCTAATCAACGGTTGTTTCCCATTCTGTTCCTATTACCCTCCACCCCAGTTGATTAGCGTGTCATCCGAACTCAGCCAGTGTCTGTCCATAGTTTCATTGCAGCCAAATTTCACAATGCGACTGAGTTTTCAACCAAATGAAAATGATGGCTGATGTCAACCTCTGAGGACCACTTTAGATGCTGTCACCCCTGCATATACCCCGCCTGTTTACCTGTGGTGTTGTTCTGTTCAGAAGCCGTAACGTTAAAATGTTCCTTACTGCCTATGGCATTGCCAAATTGTGCTTGAAGTGTTTCCACCAGCATATTCCAGGCACCAGCTGTGTTGGAATGTATGCTCTATGACCATGCCACAAAAGATCTAAGAAGGTTTGGGAATAGTGAACAATGCAGTCGGTAGCTCAGGTTTGACCTGGAACTGTTTATAATAAGCCAAGATCACCAGAAGCCAATTGGAACGGCAGGAAGCCTGGCTTACTTGGACCTAGCAGGAGAACCATCTGCAGGGTTCTGCAAGTGATCCTAAGTTGCTCAGTGAGAAAAGGTATTGGAAGGGAACCTTCAAGACCCAGGTTCTAGGTTAGTCATTCTTGCCAGTATCTCCCTTGAATATTTGTTGGCCACGCTAAGAAAACACATATACAATAAAAAGAAAGATTGGAAGGCACCAAATGCAGGGAAAATTGAGGAGGAAGCCTCTGGGTGCACAGAAATGCAATTATTGAGCCAAAAACATTTCATATTTCTCCTTCAGAGGCAGCTTGTGTTTTTGGCCCGTAATTCTGTTGTAAAAGATCCCAGAAGATCCACATCTTTTGTTCCTGATGGATGAATTGTAATACTTCCTGTACTATTGTCTGGTTCCATGCCTGTGATCAGTGATAGAGAAAAGAAACCCCATTCCTTGCATGAACATGGAGCTCCTGCATATGACCTAGCTGCCCACTGGGCACACTCACCCTCCCTCCCTGATGTAGCTTGGTCATTTGTTTCATCCTGCCAAGAGGTAAAGAGCATTTCACCACGTGGCAGGAACAAAATGCATGGTCAAATGGTGATTGTGGTTTGCAAAGCAGGGGGCAAAATCACTCGTATACCACCCTTTGACTGCTCTGGCTGTCGATACAAAAGGGCAGTCAACTGCAGAAGCGGTAACGAATGTGCCTGAGACAATAGCCTCGCATGCCACTGCATTAAATAAATGCATGTTAAACTGAGGTGTGTGCTAATCAATACAACGGGGCATGCAGATTGTAAACGCCATTAACAACATTAGGTGTGCTTAGCCCCACTAAATTCTATGGGCTTAAGCAATGTGTACCTGGGTGTAAGATTGCAGCCTATGTCAGTATGCCCTAACGTATTTATTTTTAATAATATTTTTTTTTTACATATTTCGGATTTCCTTTTTCAAGATTAAAACCAAAGGCAGCTGGCAGAAATAGTATACTTGGCGTCAGTAAAAGAGTACAACGTTTGTTGATCTCAGTAGGCCAGGAGAGGTGCCTTGCTGTCTTCCCTTCTCCTTTTGCCAGCTGCAGGGTTGGGTTGGCAGCTGACGCACTCCTTCCAACATAGAGAGGGACCAAGTGACAGCTGGTCCAAGAGCGGGTTACTTCTTCCTCCGCTTCCAGCTGCTGGCTGGCTGGTCACCACTGGAACTGTATTAGCCAAAAACCAGGAAGCAGTTAATAAATATGGATTTATATCTCAGTTTGTGGTAGGCCAAGGCTGCCATATTAGCCATAATGAGACCCAGGGATAAGAGGCAAAGATGAAACATTTTGTTAATGCACCAAAAGAAAAGAAACGGGACACCTCCTCCCACTGCTTGGTGTGTGTGTGTGTGTATCTATATCTATATCTATCTATATCTATATCTATATCTATAGATATAGATATAGATATATCAATCAATCAATCAATCACACACACATGTTTGCTTAAAACCAACTTTTTGCTGTTGTAAGAATGCAAAGTTTTTAGCAAGCATTGGGGAAGGTACCAGTTGTAACCGGGCGTATGCTGGCACTGGTGTTGACAGCTACATGTACACAGTGTGGATCTGCTTGAGCAAACAAGTCAAAAGATTGAAAGAGCAACTTTGGAAGTGAAGAGAAGGACCTCTGGGGTCTATGAAAGTGGGAAGCAGCTGTCAAAATGGATTGTGGGCTGGAGAGACGGACACCCGAAGCCCAGGCTGTTCTGCTTTGTGGGATTCTTCTTCTGCTGTTTGCCTGAAAACAGTCAGTTTTGTTAAAGAAATAAAATCCCACATGAAATAAATCTAAAAGCTTTGAACGGGGAAGGCTTGTGACCCATCTTCCTGCTTTCATTTCATTTTTGGCACAGTCAGTTTCTATGGCCAAAGCTATTTGCTTAATTGAGGAACTTGTAATTAGAGGCAGGCAAGCAAAATGGCTGTTACATATTATGCCTTTCAGCCATGTGAGGGGGGTTGTATATTGCAGGGACCCTTTGAGAACCCACACCCACACACACACAGTGGAGAATGGGTGATGCATTGTTAGAAGCAGGGGCGTGTTCTGCCCTTCCAACAACCAGAGGGCCGTGGCTCAGTGGTAGAGCGCTTGCTTTGCATGCAGACGGCCCCAGGTTCAATCCCTGGTATCTCCAGGTAGGGCTGGAAAAATCTGCCCGAAACCCTGGAGAGCTTCTGCCAGTGAGTGTTGACAGTACTGAGCTAGATGGGCCAGTGGTCTGACTCAGGATGAAGCAGCTTCCTAGGTTCCGAAAGGTGGCATTTTTTCTTTTTCTTGGCATGGCACCAAAAGCAAAACTATAGATATACTCAGGGGCACTGTTGACACAGAGATAAACCTGCCCTGGTTGACCCAAGTTTTTGAGTCCTTGCTTCTTTAAGATTCTGCCCCTGTCTTTTGGTGTCAACCAAGTTTCTACCTTTCTTAGTACACATGGGGGTTGGAAAGTGCAGTTGTAGAGCAACAACGTGACTCTATGCTGAGTTAGGTGTGGGTAAACCAATTGAAATCAGGTGCCCAGCTCTGCATAGGATCAGTCTAAATTTTATTTAACTGGTGGTGGTGGTAGTGGGTGGGTTTGACATTAATTGTTGTGAACTGTCCAGAGAGCTTCAGCTATTGGACAGTATAGAAATGTATTAAATAAATAGAATAACAAGAGAGAGATTTAACTACAGTTTGGAGTTTGCTTTGGCCTTAGATTTAATGGAACTTCTTTTATTGGCTCTCAGACACACAAGGTCCCTGGATTGTAATCTAGATAAGCCGTATGCTTAAATTAGTTTTCCTGTGCACTCATTAAGGAGATTTTAATGCCACATTGAAAGGAATTTGTGTCAAAACTTCACACTTTCATTATTTATTTTTGTCTGTAACATGTGAAGATGCCATTTATTCACAATAACTTGGTGAAGTAAGATGCCTATCAAGACTTATCAAAAGTGCTGTTGTAAAAAATGGTTGTATATCCAGGATCGAGGACTTGCAATGCAATCCTATACAGGTCTACTCAGAAATACAGCCCATTAAAACAATGGGGCTTACTCCCAGGTAAATGGGTAAAGGATTGCAGCCCAATCCTTTTATGAAGATGAATTTGGGAAGGCTTTTTCCCCTTTTCTTCCCCTGTCCTAAAAGCTAAGGGCAGGCTCCTCATAGCTCATTTTACTCTCAGAATAGCCCTGAGAAAATGATTTGCCCCAGACCGATTGACACCCTTTTGCTACTGCATCACATGTCCAATTTTCTATTTAAGTTGAAATTCCTTGCTGTAACACCAATTTTAATTTCAATTATGGGGCATTATCCAACATGACATGATTGCAAAGATAAATTGCATTGTGTTAGCATAAGGGACATCCAGCACAATGATAATAGCATTAGCTGGTGTAAAGGAATTCCTCAGAAAACATTGGATACTGCCCATGCTCTCCAATAAGGTGTTAAGTTTGTTCATAGCTTTATAACAATGGAGTGTTTTCTCCCCCCCCCCTTCCTAGCCTTAAGGGATCCACGTCTGTACTCATGTCCAATCTACAAAAAACCAGTTCGGACAGATCTGAATTATATTGCTGCAGTGGACCTGAGGACCACCCAACCTCCGGAACATTGGATATTGCGTGGAGTTGCTCTACTGTGTGATGTCAAGTAATGTTAAGAAAGCACTTGCATGTTTTTTAAAGTGTTATTCCTGCACCAAGGTTTTTGAAACATAGTATTTTTCTTTATATTTTGAACATCCACATCACAAGGAACTAGCTAGTAGGGGTGTGCAAAGTGGGACTTCTCTGCCTCAAAATTCGATCTGTAGCTCTGCAGAGGTGATTCTCTGCCTCGATTTTGGACTGTTCCCCCCCTCTCCCCACCTCATCGAATTACCTGTCGAAGAACTGTTCAGTATTCAGGTAACCGGTATTAACAGAAATGCTCACAGCTCCCTCATTTTTAAAGATAAAGTGACAAAACTTGGCACAATGATAGCTCTTAAGAAGGGGTTTAGTCATACCAAGTTTGAATCAGATCTATTCATGCTTTGATTTTAAAGGATTTTTTAAATGGAAATTAAAAAAAAATGCTGTAATTGTTATAGATGAAGAGATGAAACATGGCAAGATGATAGCTCTTAAGGAGGGCTTTAGCTATGCCAAGTTTGAATGAGAAGGGTTCATCCCTTGTTTTTAGGATTTTTTTTAAAAAAATCCCCCACTCCATCCTTCTCCAACCTGGTGCCATCCAGATCTGTTGGACAGAGCCCCGCCTCCTGCGCCCAGCCACTGAAATAAAGAGACTCAGGTGTAGAAACTTTCTCACTCACCATGCCAGCCCGCCTGCCCACCTAGCAGCACTTCCCTCTGTGGAAAAGTAGATGATTGACTTCTATGAAACGCTCCCTCTCGCCCCGCCCCTGATGTCCGGAATCGGCAGCCAGTTAGTGTTTCCCACTCCCTCAAACACTGTGATTGGAGGAGAACATGGTCAGGGACAGCACTGTGGCTATTCCTAATCGTTTGGAAGCGGCCAGTCTTTGCTCTGGAAGATCGAATGCTCTGCGGTTATTCTCAGTTACCAGATAATTCCGGTGTAGAGTGCACACCGCTACTAGCTAGGTGGCTGGTAATAGCTTTTGTTGTTTTAAAATATTAGAAATTCCCTCTTCTACTATACCTTGACTTTTTCCACAAAGTTTAGTGGGTTAACAATATGGAGAAGCTGAATTTTCACGAACTAGAAAGCTCAGTGAATACATTCCCCCGTTCATCTCTAGGGGATTCTTTTGTCACTGAATTGTGCTTTTAAACATCATGTTAAGTGACTTAGAATAGACAGGGAGACATTATTTTCACTGTGAACGCCTAGTGTGACAAATATCTGGCAATTTCTATAGAGCAAAACACAAAGCAAAAATATGGAGTGCCACCTTCTGCATAACATGTAAATTCCCCCTCGCAGTGGTTTAAAGCAAATTGGCACAATTGTCAGTTGGCTGGCTTCAATATTTCTTCAGATAACACAGGCTTTTGCTGCCTTGCTGGAACAATTAGAATTCATCGGCTGCAATCCAGGCAGAGCTGTAAGTGCTGAGGTCCTTTTGAAACCAGTGGAAGTTAAGTATGCACAAATATTCTCTGGATTATACTGACTCTGTTTGACAGAATTTTGGAGAATGGAATTCGTAAGCAAAGTACTAGGACGTTGTGCCAGAATTATTCAAAGTGCCAAAATGGGGCGGGGGAGACCATCACCTCTCTTTGTGTTGTCTTATTTTCATCTCTTTCCATTTTATTCCTGTCCTGTCCTCCTTCCTTTGATTTTCAAAACTTTCCGATGAGTGTAGTGAACATGTCATGTTTGGAGTCAACTGAAGAGAAATGTAGATCATGCCAGCCAATTTTGCTCTGTCACACTTCACGTCAAGTCCTGTTTCACATTTGTATGCTACTGGATAGATATTTAGAATTTGTTTAAAAGCAACTTGGTTCAAATTCAGTGAAAGAACAATCCCAAATATGTTTTGATTATATTAATTTTTTAAAAAACCTCATGCTTGGCCTAAAAGCTATTAAAATAAATGTACACTGCTTAAAAATACACACACACACACCCTAAGCAACATCCAAAACAAGGTAGATACTTCTTGTCTGTGGTGTTACCATATCATTGCAGAATCAAATATTTGATAACTCTGAAATCTACTTTTAAAAACTCAAGCATCCAGCCCTTGTGGTTGTGGTAGTAGAGCGTATAATATGCATACATATTACTGAAACTCAAAGACGTTGACTTAATGAAGTGCAATTTACTTGGATTCACCGGATTTATTAAGCAGTTGCGTATTTTGTTTGACACAGACCTTTCCTGCTAATAGAAATTTTGAATGAAATTGAGGTAGACCCAGCCTAGTTCATCATTGTAATGGACCATGCTGAGGTTTATAGATATTTTCTCACCCAAGACAGATTTGTGAATGGTAGATAAATGGATTTGCCTACAGTTGGAAAGCCACTTGCATGTACAAAGGAAGAACAATGAGGGTTAGACCTACCGCACTTGGAGGAGGGACCGCTTTTTATATGAATGCAGACACAATCAAGAATTTGTAGGAAAGTTTATTTCCCCCAACTAACACTTTCCATATATGATTATGTACAAATTATATTTAATTGCATTTGTTAGCTGATCTAAATTTAATTCTTTACGTTATTAAAAACAAGTGTTGAAATATGTTTGAGAATGACTGATTGTACTTGGTGCATTACTAGTGATTGGCCTCAAAGAATGTCATTTGCAAAAACAAAGCAGTTGTGAAAAACATTTAACACACAAAGTTCAATGCAAGCTTTTTTACTTACAAATATTATAACAAATTTGAAGATGCACATGAATGGATTTAGTTTATTCCAGTGATCTGGGATGTTGCAGGTTATACTGGAGAACCTTCTTTGTGGGTAGAGGACTTGAGCAAGACCTTTTTCTAAAGTTTACATTGCCTCTTTATTGTTTGAGAATGAATGGGAGGGGAAAAAGCACCAAGCTTTTATTGATATCCAAAGAGCTCAAAGTTTCAGATTAATGAATCCTTTGTCAGGAGCTAGAACAGCATTTGCTTTTAAACTGTTCTAGCTCCTGACAAAAGATTCATTAATCCGAAATGTTAAGCATCAATAAAAGTTTTTTGCAAACCTCACAGCACCAGAGCTTGACTCCTATCCACACCTCTTTATTGTTTGAACATGCAAAGAATGGACCAGCAGCTCCTGTACTAGGTGACCAGACAGATGATACTGACCTACAGCAGAACTGCTGATCAAGTGATCTAATAAGCCAGACACAACCAACCAGACAAGCATGGTGGCCCACCAGGGTCTTGATAAATGCTTCTTGTCAAGAACTGCAGAAAACTGGAGATTTCAAGTAACTGCCAGTCCATAATCCATACCTGGTGTGCTGCCTTAGGTGTCCTTCCCTCTAAGCACAAAGCCCCAAATATAGAGGCTGGAATACAAAAATGAAAGTGACAGCCATGTCTGAACCAGCCCATATGTCCTCTTCTAACATCTTTCTTGTCTCCTCTATAATTCTGACCCAACGAAAGGGGAAAAGAACTACTTTTTGCACTATATAATCTTGTAAAGTCATGTATAACTCTGAACCTTCCCTTTCCTTCACCTGTAAATCACACCAACATGGGTCCAAAGTTCAGGTAGGAAACTGCTCTGCCATATAGTGTTTTGGTTTTAGGGTCACCTGTATTTTACTTAATTTTTTTTTTTTTAAGAAAACCCTGAATCTCCTGGAGGGTGTTGGAAAGCCATGACTGTTTATAGTTGTGAGAATGAATCCACTTTTCTTTTCAGCAAAATTTGCTTTTCTGTCCTCTTTGGTGCCCCTTTCCTCACTCTTCCTCCACTGGCTTCTCGTAATCACTATTCTTTGTCACTTTCTCAACATTATTCCTTAATTTATTTTGTCATTCTTTCCTTTGATCCATGATTCATTACATTCAATGGGTATCTCTCCCCCCCCTCACCTGCCAGTTCTCTTCACGAATTTGAGAAGAACTCGGTACAATGTGTTATAAGCAAGTATGCTGTATTGGGAGTTAACTTCCTTAGTAATTAAATCTTGCTTCTACAGCCTTAAAGCCATTGCTGGTTCTACCGCATTAAAGAACTACACATCACAAAATACATAATGTGATTATTATTTTTATTTGCTCAGCTAAGGTTAACCTTCCTTTGCTTGTTAAACAGACTTTACTAATCAGATATTGGGATCAAAGAGCCCCCAATTTAGTCATTATTTTTTAAAACTCCAATGAGAAATATTTGACAATGACTCCAATGTGATGGAATGACATCATTTTTTATTTAAAAAAAATCCATTTTCTTTATAATAACAAGGATATAACTATATAGGAATCCTTTCTGTGGGTCTGGAATGTTAATTTCTTCTTGATAGCATATTTAAGTACTTTTTCTTGCAATTCTAAAGCACCAGGACAGAAATGTTTTAATATTTTGAATGGTTAACACCTTTTTATCTTAACTGCTGTATGCACATGAAGTAGCCCTGCGTTGTTAAACGTGTGCATGCAAAGATGAAACACACCCCATAGCTTTGACATGCAAAGTCTCATTTTCCCCTCACTCATTTTAATTCCGGTCCTAACAACTCCAATGCCATTTTAATGAAGTTCTCCAATAAAACACACACACACACACACACACACACACACACACACACACACACACACCCCTAGAGAGAGAAAGAGAGAGAGAGAGAATGAATGAGAATGCAGGTTGAAACACTACAAAACAATAAATCCCCTTGTAGTAGAATATATGGAATGTGAAGTGACAGAGATTTAAGGCAAAAGGTTTTACATATTGCTTTAAACCTCCTCTGGGTCAATTGTGATCACAAAAGAATAAGAAGGTGTAAATGGTGGAAATATGAGTGTTTTAGCTACAGATGGAAAATGAGCACAATAAAAATATTCAAATGGTAAAGGATGTTAGCTTGCATGGGTGGACATTATCAACACAAGGATCAGCAGATTTGAACACAGTCCTATCAACTACATTAGGAACTCCCTGCCCTTGCAGGGGGTGGTTTACTTTACCCCTCCTACTCGAAAAACAAAATATCAAGAGTTTTTTGTTTTTTTAGGAAGAGCTAAAAGGAAATGTCTGTCCTTTGCCAGTTTCTACAAGATTATCTTCTTAGAAATGTTGGGAGAAACTTTTAATCGGTGTGCAGTCCCTGAAGAACTCTTGTCCATAATGTAAAGGTTCTGTTGATGCTCTTCATGTATGTCCATTAAATAACTGTTCCTGTGTCCAAAAACAGGGAGATGAGTTTAATGAGTGTCCACCACTACTTCGAAAGCCGGCAAAGGAAGGGGCTGAGGAGGGAGAGGGAAGAGAGACTTCTTGGCATCCCCTCCACTTTCTAACTCTTTGCTGGGTCTTTGCTGTCCTTGGATTCCGTGGCATTAGCCACAGAATCATGGTAAGAAGCAGGTGATGCGGGAAAGAGAGTGGGACCCTGACAGTGTGATTGACTTGCTTATTCAGCTAGATAGTGCTGATGCTCACCTTCCACGTCTCCACGCTGTGTGACACAAGGGCCCAGTCACTGGTTCCTTCCACATGCGCTTTGTTTCTCTGGAATTGGGATTTTTTGCTAACTCACTTTTTATGGCGATTTTGTGGCCAAATCATTGTATTCCCATGTTTTCTGTGTTGTCCTCCTGTATTTGATCAGGCTTGACTGGTAGCAATTAAAAATGAAATAAAATACTATTGCAATGCCAGTCTGTCCAGCATGGAGAGGCAAAGTGCTACTGAGGTTTTAAGGGCTATTACATATTTAACTGGAAGCTTCCTCTTGCAAGTTCAGCCTTGCAAGTTTTATTTTTTCTTCTTCTCTTCAGCACAGCTGGGGAGTAGTGATAAATGGCTTCATAAGTTACTTTCTGTTCCTCATGGTGGTGGATGGGTAGATAAATGACTAGTTTCCTTCCATTATTTTCCCCTACCCTTTTTAAAATGGTGAAATAATGCTATTTCTTTACAAAGAAATAGAAAGAAAATGCCCCCTCCCCTTGGGAAAAGAAGCTGACTGATTCATGGGCAGTCAATCACTAATCTCCAGCCATACTGAACAGGAAGAAATAAAGCAGGGAAAACCTATAAGGAAGAAACTTGTAATTAACATTGGAAGGGACCTTTGGTGAATGGGACTGAGAAACATTATGGTGGAAACATCTTGGCCACAGCAAAGGACATTGCTAGATATAGTGCTGCATTAAATGTTGTTTGGAACGTTTATTTTTAATTCCACTTCTAGCTAACTTCAAAAAAGAAAACACCTCTGCAGTGCAGCCACTTTTTACTTAGGCCTCATCTACACCAAGCAGTATATTGCACTATGAAAGTGGTATGAACAGTATATAAAAGGCAGGAGCCACACCAAGCAGGATATAGTGGTATGAAAGCAGCATATGGTATGTGTCAATGGGCCCCAACAGTTATCAGTGCACTTCAATACTGCTGTAAAGCAGTAGTGTGGCTCCTGCCTTTTATATACCGCTTTCAAAGTGTAATATCCTGCTTGGTGTAGATGAGGCCTTACTGTTCTAAATTGGGAAGAATTAGGTTAGAACTTGACATTACGTCAGATACAGAAAACAGTACCTATGCGTCCATCTCTGGCAATGTCTAATAATACAAAATGTGTGATCCGTTGTCAGTCTGCTTTGAGTTTTCCCACCCCCATTAGGGCACTTTGAAATGATAGTTTCCGAGGAGACAATGGACATGGCTAGACGAGGGGGATGATCTCGCGATTTTATGATCGTGAGATCGTCCCCCTCAGTCCACATGCGGCATGTGACGTCCCAGGAGGAAGAGGAAGTCACGCCCGCCATTTTTGTTTTAAAGAAACAGGAGCTAGAGCGCTCCAGTGCAAAGGTTAGTCTTCCCCCCTTTTTTTAAAGCCCCGACCCCGTTCATCCCCAGCCCCGATGGGATGATCCTGGGATGATCCCCAATATATCGCCCCATCTAGACATGCCCAATGTAGGGTTGCTGTTCCTGCCTGCTATAATGTCTACTTCAGGTCTTACACTGGTGGTTTGCAAATGAAGAATTCATCTCTGTTTCCTTAAATCTTCTTTACCAAATCAATATTTTCCTGAAACAGCCTCCTTTTTGAAAAATCTGAAGGGGATATTTGGTGGCATGAAGAATTTTGCTCAGGGTCCAGGGCAGGATCTACACTACTGCTTTATAACGGTTTATAACAGTATTGACAACTGTTCAGGCCCAGGAAACATTGCATATACCGTTTTCAAAGCGTTTTCAAAGTGTTATATCCTGAAAATTCATTAGTATTCAATAGATGAAATGCACCCCAGCTATCAGCCAGCCAAACAGCTTTGCACTGATAATTATTAAAGGACTAGTAAAAGCTTGGTCAGGCTGTGAAAATGTATTTGTGAAAGAAGGCCTGAATCTCAGAGTGGGGGAGGCATGCATGTTTCTGGGCTTTGCTTCCCCTCTCCCTGCCTGGTACACACAGTACTTTACTTCTTTGCTATAAGAGGAAAACGATAACATATGAGAGATACTAAAAGGCTACAGATTGGGGAACCAGTGGGTGTAAGAAGAGCTAAATGTAGCTCTCGTTACCTGTGACCTCAGTATCTGGACTGAAGAGCAGATTGCCCCTTCCCCAAACCTGTATCCCAGGTAGCAGCCCTTTCATTTTGTTGCATGGAACATAATGTGAACTACTGAGAACTATATATATTCATGGACATGGCTGGAATTCTATTTTTGATCATGTATTGTAGAACATAACACTACAGTGTGACAGAACCCAGGAACTGGCTTAGATATGTTGTCCTTTTGAATACTGAAATATTTCTCACCTCATGACACTACCTTTAAAAACAAAACAAAAACAAACCAGTCTAGAATAGCTGAAGAGAAATGTGGAAAACAACCAGCAGGATTAAGATCAGATCCTGGGTAGTGCTTTAGGCGTCATTTTGAAGGCTAGGCCACCTTATTAGGCAGGTTAGAAGGCAGCTTTGAAATACCAGCTTAGAACATGCAGTGAAACTGGGACTCTCAGTTTGTGGATTGCCATCTTTCAGTGTGCAGCTGATTTCCATGTTCAGACCTGGGTTCTGTACAGTTATGGAACTGTGGCAATCAATGGGTGTGATGGGTAAGAATGTACAGGCACCATGTTCCATGGGTCTTCAGCAGTTTCACAGATCTATAGCCACAGCTGCAACTACTGCAGCTGCTGTGTGTGTTTCTCTCTCCTCCCCATCCTTTGACATTATGGAATCTCAGGTGTCCTTTCCAGCTGCTTATCCCTTTTGTTTCTTCTGTCCCAAATACGAGATATCCTAGGCAGCTCAGATAGCTATAGTGCACATTTCCTTCCTCCTTAGGCCAGACTGCAAATCTCCCAAGAAGTGGAAAGATTGTGCAAATGATTAGAAAATCAAGAGATGGTGATGGTAGAAATCACTGCTTAAAGGAATGTTAGAAGATGATACATTTCCCCAAATCCAGCTCAGACAGGCCAAGAAGAATTTAATTTTCTGCCTGCTTAGGTGTACAAAGAAACGTCTCCTCTTCAGAGTGCTATTTCATTGGCCATCTAATAGACTAGTAAATAGAAACTTAAGGTTTCTCTATCCTAGGCAGCTTGAATTTCTTCACTGATTTTTGTTTAAGGATGCTTTGCGAGGCTTCGTTAAGGTGTTCACGAACACCATAGCTTGCATCATGCACGCCGTAGCCAGCTAAAACGTGTTACAAATACCTGGAAATACCTTCAAGGCCTGTTAACTCCTCAAGAATTGTTTCTTCGTGCATTAAAATCCAATGGTGTATAAGAAATGCTAAAACAAGCTGTAAATTCCTTTCCAGAGTATGAACAATGTATGCATTACTTTATCACAGTAATTCCCAAACTGTGTGCTAGGGCACACACAAGAAGAACTGCTAGAGTGCCAGGAGATGTAAAAGCACCAAAGAACCCAGAAGAGACTGCCTTCTGCAACTCTGCATGATTGCTTGCTCTGCCATGGCCACCTTCCAATCACCCTCAGCTGGAGGTGGTAATTTTCTCATGTCTCCCCAATAAAGTCTAACCAGGTCATTGAATCAGTCTACATGCAGAGGCATGGCAGAATTACCTGACTTCAGAGGAGGCACACCCAGAAGAGTGACTTGCAAAGACCCGAGTGTGTTTGGACTCCTCCTTCATCCCTTCAAAGGGTAAATTCAGGTGGTTGAGTGCCTATCATCTTGGAAATAAAACGGGGTCAATCAAAAATAAGGTAATACCTGGGGGACTTCCTAGGTATGTAAAAGTGCATAAGTTTGTGAATTAAAGTAACAGCGGATTTAACCTCCCCCCGCCCCCTCAATCTGCCTGACAGGAATCTGTCAGCTTTCCTGGTGTTGATGGCAATGGAGCCTACACAGATAGGGGAGGGGGGAAAGTTTAGGGAAACCAGATGTGAGGCAGGCTGTGTGAGTCAATTAGTTGAAAGTAATTTGAGACGTGTCAGTTAAAGAAAAATGGAAAGCTGAGGGCAGAGGAAGAGGCGGCATTGATCTGCTCAAGTCCTTAACAATTTATAAGAATTTATAATTTGAGACGTGTCAGTTAAAGAAAAATGGAAAACTGAGAGCAAAGGAATTGGGGGCATTGATCTCAAGTCCTTAACAATTTATAAGAAGTATCCTGGAATGGGTGAGTGAATGGATGTGGATTGGGGGGGGTGCCTTTTCCATCTCTAAGATGACCTGTGTGTTTCCCCACCCCACCCACCCGCTCCCTATATAGCTGTAAAATATTCAGGGTTGAGACTGGCAGTTCTATATTGCATAGCAGGGGAAGGTCTTGTGGAGAGGAAGGGGAAAAAGTCCTTTGTTTCTTCCCCTCCTGAAACTCATCCTGCACCCTGAGAGGCCTGTCCTGAATGGTCCTAACTTCCAGGCTAACTGGAGCCATTAACAGGAGCGCTCCCATAGAGGATGGGAATATACTGAAACATTTAGTATATTTATACTCACATTTATTCTCTAAAAGCAAAGGAGGCTGATGGCTCCGGTCAGTGGGGCGGTGAATCCACCAGAACTCTAAAGGAGCTATCCAAGGTGTGGAAGCAACCTTGGATAGACCCTTTAGAGTTCTGGCTGACATATGTACCACCAGCCTCCACCGTAGAAAAGTGAACCTTTTAGGGATGCAAGAGTGAAATGTTTCTCCAATTTTTATTCAGGAAAAAGGTATGCTTCATCTCTCAGATGTCTGGACGCTGCTGCTTTATTAATAGGAGTTGTATTGGCAGTATATCTGTTCTGAATCTCTGAACAGGATATGAAGGAAATGTTTAAGAACATAAAACTTGCTTTGCAGGATCAAACCAGGTTTCATCTAGACCAGCATTCTGCTTGCCACAGCAGCCAGCCAGATCTGCTTTTGGAAGCTCACAAGCAGAGCACTAGGGAGGATGACCTCACTGATGTTGTTGTTTTGTCTTGAGCATCTGGTATTCATGAATACAATACACTGCCTTTGAACATCAAGGTCGATAGACCGATCCTTTTTCTAATCCTTTTTAAAAGCCAGGCTAATGGGATGGCGAATTTGTAAGCTGATTACACAGACACACACCAGGGATGAATGGATCAGATTAATTTGGGTCCATGTCAGTCTTGCGTGTGTTCATTCATAAAACTGTGCCACCCTGTTTCCTTGTTAATCTGCACTGGCAGCAGGGAGGGGGGTGGAGCAGTCTTTGAAAAATACTGCTTACATTTTATGTGCAGAATAAGGCCTTTGGTTTAAGACCGAGACTTGTATGTGTCAATGGTGTTGTAAGGGGAACCCACTTCTCCAAGTGGGGAATACCCCAAGAGAAGATTGTATGCATCTTACCTCAGGTGGGTTGGTATGAAACCTTCTAACAGTGATCACCTGGATCTATTCCTAATCCATCCCAATTCAAAGTCTCAAGATTCAATGACTTTTGAATTGGGCAATGCGTTACACTGTAGATGGGTATTTCTTTAGTATTTGTTACGGAGCTTAAACAGAAAGGAGTGGGGGCAAAGATGAATTGGTGAACCGTGGGTCACACGGAGTCTGTAATGACTCAGATAGACTTGACCCAAAAAAGTGACGTTTCCATTGTGTACTTCTTATTGACTGCAAGTTGTTGAAAATGTGCAATGAAAATGGTGAATTGTGTATCGCTTGCTTGAAAAGCATGATTTGGGCTAAGGGTGGGCGAACGAACTTTGGGAAGATAAAGGTGCTTCCTCCCTTTTTAGTTTTAAAAGTGAAATGCTTCCCAGGGGTTCTTTCATCTCATCCATAAAGACTAGAGCTCATTTACGGGCCAATTCCAATGTACCACAGCAGTTGCCACCATTTTCCTCAGCATGGATCTCAATAAGCATAATAAGCATGTGCAGTATATTGCCACTTAGAGCAAATTTTTGAAGCCGAGTCCTATACCTTGACTTGTCAACCAAGCCATTATTTCTGCTGGGAACTCTCATAGACTCCTAATATTACCAAATGGGTCCTATGTATTCTTTTCTGGCTAAAATGTCAACAAGGGTGAATAAGATGTTTCGAAACACTATTATTATTTTAATGTAAAAGCTTCCAGGAAAGCAGGGGGTGGGGGTGGGGGAGAAGTCAAGAGAGGGAACATGTTTTCTTCAGGGTAGAAAAGTCAAATGAAGACAAACTGCAGCCTTATTGAGGGGACGTTGGGTGTAATGAAAATGGTTGAACTGTCGTTTGTGCATGTATCTGCTCCACGGCACACCACACTGCCACCTTGAAAAGAAACCTAAACCTTAGTGAGATGCCCTGCTTTCACTAAGCCCATGTTGCTCCATTTCTGTTCTTTAATGGACACACGTTGCTTACAGCAAATATTTATTTCAGAAGTAATATATCACTAGTTCTTCAATTCAGTGGCACGACGGGATGGTAGTTTTGATAATTAGCTTTCATGAGTAATGTCTGCCATAAACTGCTTGCACGGCAAAGAAGGCCTGTAAAACTTCCTCTTGTGTAAGAAGAATATGTTTGCTTCATCTGATGTCAGGTCAATATTTCCATGCCAAATAAAGCCATATTATAATAACCCTCCTCTCTGCCTGGCTTTTCATTTTCAACTGTTGCCCGTTCTACAGTGCAATGTTCATAGGTTTGTGTCGGGAAATGTCCCTCAGCATCCATCCTCCTCCCCTGCTGTGGAATGCAAACACCTGTGAGAGAAATTCAGTTTTCCTGCTCATTCACTTCAGCAGTCTCTGCAAAAGGGAGTACTTATGGGGTGAATTTGGAACTGGGGAGTTCACAATATGAACTCCCACCATTTGAAAAGCCTCACCCCAGCATAAGGATGTTGGAGAAATCGGCAACAGATTCAAGTGAAGCCCACTTTTTCTTGTGGATGGTTTTTTAACTTGGGGTGATGGGTTATGGAAATGCGCATTTGCAAACAGAAGAAATTCTCACGCAAGAATTCCAATTCCGTCCATGAGCGGACGACAGAATGAAAGACACCTGACAATCCATGAAACACAAATCCACTGGATTGAACAAAATGTGAACATCCCAAGTATAAGCCAGACCCTTCCAGATTTCGGTCCCTCTGGCTTCTACTGGGCTTTCCCCTGCCACCTCTGCCTCACAGTTCTCCCAATACCCTTCCAAATTTACTTGGTGGAAATGGTGGCGGCAGCAGGGCAAAAACTAAGATCTCTCTGGAGGCCTTTGTGTGAAAGCAGGCAAAGAGCTGTGGAAATTAGGGCTGTGCACCCCCTCTCCAAAATGCTTCAGATCCCATTCCGAACCTACCGGATCAGGCCCGAACTGGTTCGGGTTGATCTGGACCTCCCCCGATCTGCTCTGGAAACAGATCGGGAGTGAGATCCGGAGGTCCGGAACAATATTCGGATGCCATTCCCCCCCTTCCCAACTTACTTGCCTCCATGGTGGACAGCAGAGGCAGGTAAGTGGGGACAAAATGGGGGCCGAATAAGCCCCTCCCCCCTTACCTGGCTCCGCCATCCACTGCCCGCCACTGCACGGACTGTGGCGGTGGACAGTGGGGCTATGTAAGACCTCTCCCCCACTTATCTGGCTCCGTCGCCCGCTGTCGCTGTGGTCCATGCGGCAGCTTCGACTGCTGCCCAGGCCTAAGGCCTATTTCCAGCCTTAGGCCTGGGCGGCAGTTGAAGTCACAGCACGGACCACAGTGGATGACGGACCTAGGTAAGCTCCCCATCCCACTTAACTGGCTCCGCCACCATCGCTGCACGGACTGCGATGGTGGGGGATCCAGGTAAGCCCCCTCCCCCACTCAGCTGACTCCGCCGCCATTGCCACACAGACCTCGGCAGCAACGGAGCCAGGTAAGCCCCCTCACCCCTTCCCCCTTCCCTGGCTCCGTTGTCTGCTGTGGTCCATGCGGTTGCTTCAGCTGCCCCACAGGCCTAAGGCCGGAAATAGGCCGCGGCCTATTTTCATCCTTAGGCCTGGGCGGCAGTTGAAGCTGCTGCACGGACCGTGGTGGACAACGGAGCCAAGTAAGCCCCCCCTCCCCACTTACCTGGTTCCATTGATGTCGCCTCACGGACTGCGGTGGAGCCAGGTAAGCCTCCTTCCCCCCTTCCCCATTTACCTGGCTCTGCTGCCACTTACCTGGCTCCGAAGCTTTGGAACGGTCCAAATCACTTTGGACCAATCTGGACCTCCCCTGATCTGTTCCGGAACCGGGCTTTGGCGGTCTGGATCGGCCCGCTCCACTTCGGATCCAGGGATCTGTAACTGAGCAGAGCACACCCTTAGTGGAAATGTAGTTCTCTAGAACGCCCATGTCCATAATGCAGACTTGGCTTTCCAGTGGTTCACCATGTCCCAAACTCACTAGCACCTTGCTTGGACATTGCTGTGGCAAGTATGCTAGGTGTCAGGGAAGATGGGATACCTCACATGCCCTGCTACTTCTGGGTTATGTTTGGGGGAAGAGAAGAAGTGGTGGGGCAGGGCTCACATGTTTAGCTCCTTTACATTCCTGATGACATCTTCTGGAGCAAACTGAGGTTGCCAAGTTTGGAATTGGGGTCAGGAAAAGAAGCAGCAGCAATTTTCTATTTCTTTTTCTTTTTGGGGTAAGTAATTTATTTTGCTGGGCCCAATTCCAAGTCGCACCTAGGGGAGTTCACCCACTACAAGGAAGAGGCTGCTGAGAGGCTGGTCTGTAGCTCCTATTAGGAGTTCCTGGGCTGTGCCTCACCTAGTGTGTGTAACTTTGGAGCTGCTTATAGGTTTCTAGTTTGCACTCATGTAGGTTGTTGTTGCTGTTGTTTTTGCTATATAAGCATTGGCACTCATGAAAGAACATCACAAATGAAGGGGAAGGTTTTTTGTTTTTTTTTAAGTCTGCTAATCTATTAATTGAAACAGTAAGAGTTAGAAAATGGCATCTCAGTCTTCATTGCTTTGGATTTGCATTCATTCTCCCTTGCCATGTGTTTGTGATTGGTCAAAATGTAACTGTTATATATTATACAGCTGGAATTCATCAGCAGAAACCTTCTCAGTCTATTTTCATTACTCACCAACTTGTCTTTGCATTTCACTGCCTTTAGTAGATCTTATGTTCCTCCTTGCTGCCTTGGTCTCATCTGATCTACAATAGCACTGGGTCTGCAACCAAATGCTGCTTGATCAGATTTGAATGGGTTTGTATAACACAATCATAGAATCATAGAATAGCAGAGTTGGAAGGGGCCTACAAGGCCATCGAGTCCAACTCCCTGCTCAGCGCAGGAATCCACCCTAAAGCATCCCTGACAGATGGTTGTCCAGCTGCCTCTTGAAGGCCTCTAGTGTGGGAGAGCCCACAATCTCCCTAGGTAACTGATTCCATTGTCATACTGCTCTAACAGTCAGGAAGTTTCTCCTGATGTCCAGCTGGAATCTGGCTTCCTTTAACTTGAGCCCATTATTCCGTGTCCTGCACTCTGGGAGGATTGAGAAGGTTCTCTTTCAGAATGTACCACTAAATAATGTTTTGTGATTTTTCAGAGCTACTAATAATAAACTCTAGCACTTTTATAGCAGGGATGGGGAACCTTAGCCAAATCCGGCCCTCTTGGGGGCCAAATCCAGTTTTCTGGAGTTTCCCAAATGGCCAAGCCCTATACTCTTGGCCACATTCTCCTTTCCCCAAACACCGATCATTTTGTGTTTGTACAGTTCTTCTCTCATTCTGAACGGTTGAAATGCCGCTCAGAAGGTCTGGTTGCTGGCAGTAAGAGTTTTAAGCTACAACATGCTGGTATTTTTGGTATTTGGGGCCTTGCTCCTTTCACCTTTGGCCTTGCCCCTTTGCCTTTTGTCTCAACTACCACTGTAATGCGGTCACCGAGAGCTTCTCCAAAATTGAATTTGGCCTCCAATGGAAAGAGGCTCCCCATCCCTGCTTTAGAGTGCTTCATATACATTATCTCTAGTGAAGGCAAACATACATTCTAAAGCATGGAAGTGGTTTGACACAAATTCACTGCATTCTGAGACATTTGCTTTCTGGCCAAAGAATATGTTGAAACCACTTCCACCACCCTTAGAAGATATGCCTTGTCTTCACACCAGTCACCCTTTCAAAAACAACAACACCAAAACCTGTAAGGTATTGAAGTATTATTATCTTGCTATTCCAGATTAGGGTGGGATTATGCTGGGAGAATGTTGTCTTGCCTAAAAGCCATCTATTGAATTTATGGCTGAGGTGAGATTTGAGAATGAGACTTCATAGGCTACAATTTTAGGGTATGTATGAGTATCCAAAGCAAAGGAGAGGGAGTGGGCAGGGAGATTGGCCTCCAAGTTCTGAGGTCAGAGTGCTGTCTCTGGCCTTGGACTGAGGAATCCCCAAAAATGTATGGCCCCTCCAGACACTGCCTAGGAGGCATAGGATTGCTCTCCACACCACTTAACCAGTTCTCAATTAATAGGAGCCTATTTCATCATACTGCACCTATCTGTAAACACTTGAAGATTAAACTTTTTTCTGAGGTAAGTCTCTCTGTTCCCCAAAGAATGAAGTGTAATTAATCAGAGAAGGTGATAAGTTATTAACTTCCGTACAGTGACACAACAATATAGGCTAACAAACTCATAGGCCACAATCCAACTTAGAGTTAAGTAGGGCTGTGTATGGACCCCCTGATCTGCGCTGGATCCCGATCCACAACTTTTGGATTGGGTCCGCTCTGCTTTCAGCTGATCCGCCTACGGTCTGCTCTGCGGTGGGGTTCTGGATCCGGATCGGTGCTCTGTGTTTCCCCCCATAGACTTGCATTGAAATGTCAAATGCTTATAACTTTTTTACTTTTCAAGTTAGAAACATCAAAATGAGCACCATGAGAGCTTATAAATGTATCCAGATTCATGCCCATTTTGAAGGAAATCCAAGCATGACTTGATTTTTGGGGAATATTTAAGATTCCTCCCATTTACAGAAATGCAGTTATCTCCGTCATTTTTCCAGATACAGACCTCTAACTGGCCACCATGACAGCTTCCACCTAGATCCTTATTCATGCCGATTTTGGAGGAAATCCGAGTATGCCCTGATTTTGGGGGGATTTTGAAAGTTTCAACCCTAACCCCATTTAACAAAAGTGCATACATCTCCGTCACTTTTAAAATTAGAAACATCAAAATGGGCACCATGAGAGCTTATAAATGTATCCAGATACATGCCCATTTTGAAGGAAATCCGAGCATGCCCTGATTTTTTGGGAATATTTAAAGTTAAACCTAAATCAGAATCTTCCTCTCGGGTAACCACGTTAAAAACGAACACAGGGAACTTCAAGATAAACAGGGTGAGCGTACAGACCCTGCGTTGCCATGCTTGAGTCACAATACTTCTAAAATCTTAATTTCTTTCGTGCCATGCACTCATTTCAAAGTGCTATTATGTGTTGGTTTTTCAAGATGCACCCCCCACACTTCCGTCATAGTTCACACACTCCAGGGTATGCCCAGCCAATAACTGTAATATAACAATAAAAATACTAATAATCACAACAACAAGAAGAATTAGAACAAAAACTGTGTTTATTACCAGTAAGGGATAAGTAGACGTGCCCAGTGGGGACTGTGCCACCAGTCATTTGGCCGGTCCTGTCTAGGTACCTGCCTTTGAGAAGCCATGTCACACCTCAACTCGTGCAACTCATTGGCTTCTCTTTCCACTGTTATCCCTTTGGAGGGTTCTGATTATCCCCAAGGGCATTGAGCACGTCCACATGCCGTACAGCACATCATCCACTTGCACCACATCTATTCAGTTGTTCACCAAGGTTATGGTGGGTATCTTGCAGTGCTGTGTTGCCTATCTATTTTACTTTGTATATTATTTAAGGTTGTGTGTGTGTGATTGCTGGGGCTACTGCTTCACCAATGCACTAAAAAAGGGACAGAAGTCCTACGAAAGAAAAAGAAAGAGAAGTTACTAAGTATCCCATTTTGCTTATTCCCCCCTCCAACATTGGGATTGGAGGATGCTTCACATAGGCTGATCACTTATCATGATTGGGAGATGAACCTGTCAATCAACGTCAAAAAAAATAGGTTTCCCCCTCCCGCTTTACCCATTCTATAAAAATTAATAGCAAGCAAACTACATGACAAAAAATTCTGAAAATCAACATAAATGACCCCAATCATCACTCTCTAAGCACAATAAGTTTCAGAGATGTAGCTTTAAAAACAAAGAAGTTATAGGGGTTCTTTCACCCAATGCATTCCTAAGCGAAAAAAGTTCCAAAATGCTGGGTGGAGTCTTGTGACTAAGCGGATCACTCTGCAAAGGGTCGACTCGGTTTGTGACAGTTTGCTTCGTGCCCAAACCAATCTGTCTCTGCCTTTGGCGGAGGCGTATCAGGCCAATCCGATATCGCTTCTATGAAGCAAAGCGAAGCGGAGCACAGCCCTAGAGTTACGCATGCTCCAGCCCACAAGAACTGGTGGGCTTTTTGTGCTTAAAACTGTTTTGGAATGCAGCTACTGCAACTATATACAGATTGATTTAAATAAACTTTCTCTAATAATGTCTTTATAGGAAAAGCCTTCTTGGATTGCTTAGGTGATTCAATTTTCTAGCTGTGGTCCAGCAGCTTCAACATAACAGGTGCAGTGTGCAGCAGGGAATCCCTGTGAAATACCTGTGATGCAGGTGGGGTTTTGGCATAGAAGAAGATGGGGACACCTATGTTTCCTTGATGCCCCATGCCTACCCAATGCCACCATCCAATGCCACCTGAGTGTAAAATAGGTAACCAACTAAGAATGTCACCCCACTAATTACTGTTTTCTGTATGAATACTCAGTGGTAGGAAGAAATAGGAAAAGGCAAAAAGGACTTTCGATTATGTATGCTTGCATACTAGAGTGTAATATTGATATGTTAAGGTAGTATTATCATTATTTCTTCCCAAAGCTTATTTGATACAAGTCAGTCCAGCCACAGGGGAAATTCTGTCTCATTTATATTTCAAACTCCATTAGCAGGACTTTGCTGTTCGAGGAGTGGAAAGTACCTCAACACTTTTTTTTTCCAACTTCAGTATAGATATTTTTTTTCATTTTTGTTTGTATGCTTTTTTATAATGAATATTAACAAAACAGAACAAAAATAAACCATGAAAAACAAAAACAAAGAAACATTACATATATAGGAATATCATCATTTTTTCCATCAGGTATACCGTTCATTTAGAAAAAAAAAGAAAAAGGGAAAGAGTTATGCATAGATTTCAAGAAAGTCAGACCAAATATCCATGTACTTATCCAGTCACAAGTCATGCCTATATAACATCCATTCAAATGTTGAGAGCGTTAAGTCTTTGATCCATTGCATTATGGGAGGTGAAAATTTATCCTTCCAGTGTGTCTTTTAGCTGTCATAAGGGCTCTGAAAATCCATTTGCACTGACCATGTGTTAACTTCCAAGATGCTAGGAGGACATGCACATTGTTCCATATTAAAGATTGTTTCAGTACAAAATTTACCCTTATTGTAACCTCCTCCCCAAAGGGGTCAACTACTGGGCATCACCAAAATATATGAATTAAGAAAGCATTAGGTGCATTGCATCTCCAACAATTATGGAAGTTAGTCAAGCCCTTATTGAAAAGGCATTGAGGAGTTCAATAAACCCGTAACAAGATTTATTTTTGCTAAATAAGACTTAGTGTGTACATATACTTATATCTCAGAATCCAACCTTAAAGTTTTAAAATGTTAACATCTGGGTTTTAAGTTCTTAGATACTTTTACCATTTATTGGTGGATTTCAACTTTTGTCTAATATTTGAAAGAGAAAATAATAAATTGTTATAGTAGAGAAGTTATTATTTATTACGTTTCTATACCACCCCATAGCCAAAGCTCTCTGGGCAGTTTACAAAGGTTAAAACATTAAACATTAAACATTGATATACAAAATTTGAAACCATAGAAGCATAAAAACAGGCAACATACAAAGACAATATACATTTAAAAACAACTTTAAACTCTCAGCCAGGCCTAAAGACAGTTCTGCGGCCAAGTAAAAAGGAGTAGTAGTTATTAGGGATGTGCAAAGTGGTCTTTTCTGCCTCAAAATTCAATCTGGAGTTCTGTAGAGGTGTTTCTCTGCCTTGATTTCCAGGACCAGTCCCTCTCTGTACCTTGTTCAGTACTCAGGTAACCAGTTTTAATAGGGTGACCATATGAAATGGAGGACAGGGCTCCTGTATCTTTAACAGTTGTATTGAAAAGAAAATTCCTCTTCATCACCACAGTTAAAGCTGCAGGTGCCCTGCCCTCTTTTAAATCTGGTCACTCTAGTATAGCTCCTGCAGCTTTAACTGTTGTGATGAAGAGGGAATTTCACCAGGTGCTCCATATATACAAATGACACCTGCTGAAATTCCCTTTTCTATGCAACTGTTAAAGATACAGGAGCCCTGTCCTCCTTTTCGTATGATCACCCTAAGTATTAACAGAAATGCTTACAGCCCCCTTATTTTTAAAAATAAAGAGATAAAACTTGGCACAGTGATAGCTCTTATGGAGGGCTTTAGCCATATCAAGTTCGAATCAGATCCATTAATGCCTTGATTTTTAAGGATTTTTTTTTAAAAAAAATCCCCACTCCAGCCTCTCCAACCTGGTTCCCTCCAGATCTATTGGATGGAGCTGCCCTCTTGCACTGGGACCCCTGCCACTGAAATAAAGAGCCTGCTGACTCAAGTGTAGAAGCTTTCTCACTCACCATACCAGCCAGCCAACCCAGCAGCACTTTCACACTGTGGAAATGTGGATGATTTACTTCTGTGAGTCTGAGCAGAAATACACTCCCTCTCCCCCTCCCCCCTCCATGGCCAGAATCAGCAGCCAGTTATTTATTTATTTATTTATTGCATTTTTATACCGCCCAATAGCCAAAGCTCTCTGGGCGGTTCACAAAAATTAAAACCATTAGGAACATAATAAAATATCCAACAAGCTAAAAACCCAAATACAAAATACAATATAAAAAGCACAACCAGGATAAAACCACACAGCAGAAATTGATATAGGATTAAAATACAGAATTAAAACAGCAAAGTTTAAATTTAGATGTTAAAATACTGAGAAAATAAAAAGGTCTTCAGCAGGCGACGAAAGGAGTACAGTGTAGGCGCCAGGCGGACCTCTCTGGGGAGCTTGTTCCACAGCCGGGGTGCCACAGCGGAGAAAGCCCTCGTCCTAGTAGCCACCTGCCTCACTTCTTTGGCAGGGGCTCACGGAGAAGGGCCTCTGTCGATGATCTTAATGTCTGGGCAGGTACATATGGGAGGAGGCGTTCCTTCAAATAACCTGGCCCCAAGCCGTTTAGGGCTTTATATGTTAGTACCGGCACCAGTTAGTGTTCCCTACTCCCCTGAACACTGCAATTGGAGAACGTGATTAGATACAGCACTGTAGCAATTCCTAATTGGTTAGCCAATATCAAATCTACCCCCCACCCCACTCAGCATCTTCCAAATATGGAGATATTCAATTTAGTCACATATGCACACACAGAGCAAGATCATTTTGAAGGCTTTAGAAGCTCTGATTGGGCATGTTTCTGCCCTGATATTAATCAATGGGGTTGGAAGCAGCCAATCTCTGCTCCGGAAGATCGAATGCTTTGTGGATGTTTGCAGTTACCAGACAATTCCGGGGCGGAGTGGACACCCCTAGTAGTTATAAAGTTATATAGATTTATCTGGTCTTGGACATCAAATATTATTAGAAGATAGATAATATACTGTCTACTTCTTTAACATGTGGGAGTGGGATATATATTTTCGTGGTTTGCTGACTCCACACGTATACATTCCAGATTATAGGTAAAAACTATAATAAGGGAAATTTCTTAAGTGAGTTTTAAAACGTCAGATTTGCATGCAGGAATTCATAGGTCAAAAGCTTCTCCACTTTTCTGTAGTGATTATGAACTCAGTTAATTAGGGCCTTGCCAGCTCCCCCTCCCCCTCGTCGCCTTGTGCCAGCTCTCCCTCCCCCTCGTCACCTTGCGCCAGCTCTCCCTCCCCCTCGTCGCCTTGCGCCAGCTCTCCCTCCCCCTCGTCGCCTTGCGCCAGCTCTCCCTCCCCCTCGTCGCCTTGTGCCAGCTCTCCCTCCCCCTCGTTGCCTTGTGCCAGCTCTCCCTCTCCCGTGTCGCCCCCCGGGATCCCCCCCCTGGCCTGATGGGCACAGCGCTGCGCTGTGCCCAGTCTGTGGCTTTTTGCGGCTACTCGTAAGCGAGTAGCCGCAAAAAGCCACGGAAGTCTCTAGACGTTCCGCAGCCCCAGCCTCAGGCCGGAGCTGCGGAAAAGGCGCGCCATAAGCGACTTTGCTTATGGCGTGTTAGAGGAAGCTTCAGTGGGGCCGGATTCCCCTGTGCATCATGTGGACGCACAGCAGGGAAACCGGCTCTCAAAGCGCGCTAAGGCCTCGTCTAGCAACACCCTTAGTCTTCAGACCACAGCAATATACACACACAGTTTTAAAATACATAGGCCCAGAATTCCTTCTGTGGTAGGTTTTCCCCACAACAGTAATTCAGGTATTTGTTTCTAAGGCCTCATTCTCACTGAGGTAGCACACCTGTGGTTGAGCTATACCATTTCAGACTATAGTGGGTGTGCATATGATTGAATGCTCCTCTGCCCTGCTTCAATGGAAATAGAAGCCTATTTCTATTTCTAGAATGGTTCTAGCTTATTCTTCTCTGTGACATGCTAGCGTTCTTTGCAGGGAGATATTTGTTTTTGCATAGAGGACTATTCAGTCATAGGAGCCCACACCCACACTTTGATGTAATACAGATTAATCACACATTTTTCATTTCAGTGTCACCTAAGTGCAAGGATACTACTGTCATGACCCACCATTTCAAGGTTTTATTTCTTATTCTTAAATACACACACACACCCTAGATCTACTGAGTTAGGTATATTCAAATACTTTTAAAATAGCAAATATGTTGCTTATCACTGCATGAAGGGTATTTCCTCTGAAGCAAGACTCCTGATTAATTATATTTCTAAGATTAACTGGCTACCACACAGAGCTAGAGCCTCTGCAGCAGTGAGGGGCAAAATACCTCATAAATTCTATTGTTCATCTGTGGCTTAAAGTTTTTTTTTTTAAAAAATATATGTAGGAACATGAAGGTAGAAAAAGCAGACAGCTCTTAATGGAGTTACTGACTGTGTTTTTGGTGAGGGTGGGTGGACATTAGTGCAAAAATGTGATTAAAACTCCACTCGACTTGAGTGAATGGTGAAGCTTTTGCATAGAGATTCAGTGGAGTTATGTTTATGACCAGAAGCCTCACCATACAGAATGGGAGGATCTACACTACTGCGTATAACAGTTTATAATGGTTTTGGCAACTGTTCAGGCCCAGGACACATTACATATACCATTTTCAAACCGTTTTTAAAGGATTGTATCCTGCTTGTGTAGATCTGGCCAACGATTTCTCAAACCAGGGCAACTATTTTGGCCACTATATTTAACGGCCATGCCATTCATTACATGGCAGCAAGCTTAGATTTGCCATGGAAAGGGCAACGAGATCCCAGATCTGTGCCTGTATGTCTTTCTAAACATGAATTTCTCTCCTCCATATCCTGTATTTTAGATTGGACCAGGAACTTCATACCTTATATGCTAGTTTTAAGGAGGGCGGTTTTTGTTTTTGTAATAAAGGTGAAGGTATTTGTGAATGTGTTCCAACTTCCATCATTTGCAGTGGCCATTTCTATGACATCTGGACCCTACCATCTCATTCCCATTGTTGTCCCTTAACCAGGGATTTAAAGGCCTGCTTCCCCGGCGTGTTAATAGCCAATCAAACACACAAGGCTGGAGAATACACTTCATCCATTTACTTCTGATACTGTAGTATGGGGGCGCTCTCTGGTTCCACAAAATGGAGGCACCCAGAACAAAGGAACAGTATATATAGGCCCTGACTACAAGAGGGTGTTAGTCTCTTTCTAACTTTTCTATTGGTCAGTTCTGGATTAGCAAATTAAGTTACATTCAATTTTCAAGTTAAGGTGCACAATCTCAATGAGTTGTAGGTTACATTCGATGCTCTATTGGTCGAAAGTTTTTCCCTTTGTCTGCTAGGACATGATGTCCACCATTAAGGAATGCAAATCTGGCATGTAGCCACCCTTTGGCAGAGAAGCCATCTTTTAACCCTTGGCACATTACATTCATCAGAGAGATGAAACCTCTCCTTGGGGCCATCATCATCTCATTCTTCAGTCTGTGTATATTTGGCCTTATGTGTGATGTGGTCTTAATTTTGTAACTCTGAAGCTATATTATCCAATTAAATTTCTTTTCCTTCCTGGTTTCTAGTATTAAAAATATGACTGCCTGATAATAAAGATAATGAAAATAAATAATGATTCGAATAGGCGACCACTTGGTGGCAGCAAAATCAAGCAATGCTGTAGTTGCTTAATACCATCTGAGCAAAGTTACTTGCTTGGAGACAGATTGTAGAAATCTTTCAGCGGTTTAGATATTTACTTCAGTATGGTTTGACTGGAGGAAAATCAGGCCATGCTAATAGGCCTTTTGTATTCACATCTGGTTTCCGTGACTACCTCAACTTCATTCATTCATACCATAATGCTAGAAGAAAACCCTGCATTTCAGGACAACCATGTTTAAGGAGGAAGTCCATTTTAAGTGTGTAATGAGAAGATAATCCCTGCCAAGACATTTTCATTTTGTCATTCTCATCTTCAAAAATTGCCCTTCCCTGAAAAGATTGGGTAACAATTTCTTAATAAAAAATTGGTAACCGTTGTTGGCCAAAATAAATTTTAGAAAGTCTGTTTTAGGGTAATATCTCTATTTCTCAGTAGCCACAAGATAGCGTGCAAACTTTCCAGTTGCCTGATGAAGAATTTCTTCATTGAGTTCTAATTTGGAAAAAAAAGTGAAATCGATATGTTTTCACCTTTAGCAAGCTTTCACTAATCCTCTTCTGGACTTTGCAAACACATCTAGATATAAACGGGTAGTTGTACAATTGTGCCTTTTTAAAACTGATTCCAATTGAATAATCAAAGGATATTGCCATGCATGATTGAAAGGGAAACTCTAGATCTACAGACTTAGAACTCTTAGTCTGTAGGGCTGTGATTTGCTTCTCTTCAGTTCGGAGAAGCAGAAGCAGATCAGGGTGCTTCGCCTCCATTACAGGCGGAGGAGAAGCGGATCGGGTGGCTAGAGAAGCATGGCAAAGAGAAGCAGCCACAAGCAAATTGATCCTCTTTTTGCGAAGCGCTCCGCCCACCATTTTGGATATTTTTCTCATAGGATTGCATTGTGGAAAAGATTAGCGGATAACTTTTTTGTTTTGATACCTACATCCCTGAAACTCGCTGTGCTTAGAGAGTGGTGGTTGGGGGGGGGGTCATTTGTGGAGATGTTCAGACTCTTTCATTGTGTGGTTTGCTTGCTATTAATTTGTTTAGAATGTTAAAAGCAGGAGGGCGTAAGGTTTTTTTAAAGCGATGACAGGCAGATTCAACTCCCAATTGTGATGAGAAGTGATCACCTCATGTGAAGCATCCTCCAATCCAAATGTTGGAGGGGGGACTAAGGCATAGCCACCCTGAGACCCTTTTCCTTTCTGTCACTTTGTGGGGTTGGTCTTAGTGGAGAGAGGACGTAGTTCTGTGGGCTGCAGCTGTGTTTTGGAGGAGATATTAGGATTTAGCTTGGGTTGTGTCTTGTGTGTTTGTTATTTCTGACTGTTTGCTTAGTTTGCTCTGTGTTTTTCCCTTACTTTGGTTTATATAAACTTTAAATTTTTCATTTTTGGATTGTTTGTTTGGTTTCCCACCCCCACCCTCTTCTCCCTCTTTTAAACCCCTGTTCTGTGACTGTGTTTCATCTTCCTTCTTCCCCCCCCTCTCTCTCTGTGTTTCTTTGGATTGTGTGTTATTGTGTGAGTGTGTTTGCCAGGCGTGCACTGCTTGTTAAGTGCAAAAAAGCAAATAAAGTTTGACCATTCAAATCAAGTTTGGGCAAAGCATACACACTTGTCCCATTTCCCCAAATAATAAATACATTTATTATTACTATTATTATTATAATTATTATTTATAATAATTATTATTCATCATGAGAAAAGGCAGCAGGCGCCCATCTGTGCCTGCCTGCCTGGGAGCCATCTTTGTGAGGTAGCTGGATCTGCTGGGATTGACTTCCCCAGAGATCCATGGTTTACCTGTGCAAGGTACCAACTCCTCTGTGCCTGCCCACCTGTGCCTGCTTCTCCATAGATCTATGGGTTAGTCGTACATCATGTGCATGCCTCTCTGCCCTCCTGGTGCCTAGGAGATGTATTAGATGATGGGCTTTTTGTGTGGATCAACCCCACCAGCCTCTGGCATGCTTGCTCCCAGTGCTACAGGTGCACAGCTGCCTGCTGACTCTCCTCCTCTGTGCCCGCCTCACAGGGATGGTTTGTGCATGTCTTGCTTTGACTCAGGGGATAAGTCCTTCCCGTGCTCACTTAGTCTTCTTGAAGTTCCAAATAATTTTTTCAAGCGTGGAAGAAGATTCATATTTAGGTTTATCTACTCCCCAATTCATGGCATGTTGGGATTTCCTTTGAAATGACCATAAATAAGGAAAGCCCATTGAGCTGTCTGCCGCTTTAAAAATCCCTGAGATACTGGGGTGTCAGATTTTGAAAAAAATCCCCCCAAAATCAGGGGATGCTTGGATTTGCTTGAGGCTTGGCATGCATGTGTATACATGGATAAGCTGCCATGGTGCCTAATTTGAGGTTTCTAACATGAAAACTGATGGAGTTCTAGCATGGGATTTGAATTGGGGTGAGTTAAAAGGAAAAAAAATCGCCAAAATTCAGGGGATGATGGGATTTGCTTGAAGCTTACCATGAATGTGGATCTAGATGGCATCTGTGAGGGTGCCCACTTTCAAGTTTGTATCTGTAAAAATGTTAGAATAAATCCCATTTCTGAAAATGGGGTGTCGGATTTTCAAAAATCCCCTAAAATCAGGGGATGCTTGGATTTGCTTGGGGCTTGGCATGCATGTGTATACATGGATAAGGTCTCATGGTGCTGATTTTGAGATTTCTAACTTTAACAGAAAAAAGTTATAGGCATTTGGATTTCAATGCAAGTCTATGGGGGGGAAAACGGAGCTCCGATTCGGATCCGGCGCTCCGCAGTGAAGTGAAGCAGACCATAGGTGGATCGCTGCAGAGCGGAGCAGACCCGATCCGGAAGTTTTGAATCTGGAAGAGAAGCGGATCGGGGGTGGTGGTGTCCGTGCACAGCCCTAGATGACCTTAATCTGGAGGACAACTCATACACTCTCAACCACTCACACCTCTGTTTTTTGCTTTTTAGGAACTTTCATCTTCCAGCATTCCAAACTGCCACTACTGGTGCCTATTTAATATCATAGCTAAAAATGAAGGCAGAAGCCAAAACATTTAGGTCTAAATATATTTTTTAAATTCTCTGCTGTTAGTCTTTCCGCCTTTGTTGTAAGCACACACACACACACACACACACACACACACACACACACACAGAGTTTACTGTTTACCTTAAGAAGCCTTTAGATTTCTTTGTATAGGACTTGTGTCTGAAAGCAAACTGAGAATTGGAGACATTTTCTACATGTTCTCATGTCGCCTTTTATTATGTTGTGGAGCAGAGAGGAGTTTCTTGACAAGGTCTAGGAAAATCAATAGGATTTTAATGGTGGTGGTGGGGAACCCATTTTTGTACTGCCAGCTTTTATCCCATGAGATGAGATGTCATTGGGCTTTTATGTAGAAATCTCTAGCACAGACTCTGTTCTGAAACTGTAGAATGGTCAGGTTCCCTGAGCCCTCCAAGTGCAACTAAGGTAAAGCAAAGGCCACTGGGTCATTGTATGCCTCTTGTCCATAACGTTAAGAGAAGCAGTTCCAAAGAGGAGAAAGGCAGGAGCAAAGGTCATACTTCAACAATCCCTGTGAGGTAGAGACCTTGATGTCGATGAAACACCACACTGGTCCTTCCCCGAAGCTTGAGAGATAGTAAGCAGAGGTCCAGCCAGAATACCAAGCTAAAGGTTGGACCCAGCTTCAACTACACTGACATAATTGGACTTCCCTGACCCCTTCTTCCATTGGCACCCCCTAAAAATGCTGAGAGTTGGGAGTCCCTGTTGAATAGAGTGAGTTGTGTGTGTGTGGAGGATTCCCTAAAAATCAGGTGGAGTGACCTTTTGTGATGGAGCCCTTTCTTCTCATATAAGGCGAATCCAAGAATCAACCCTAAACGAGTTGTTGACAGTGAAACAACCATGGACAGACCCAGGTTGCAGAGGACTAGATCCTCTGGCCATCTTTAAAACCAAGTTTAGCATCACGGTGAAGTGCTGTTTATACCAAGTCTACATATTATGATCGTCTACTGGCTCTAATAATGACTCTAGATGGAGCAAACAGAATAAAATTGAGTTACATCATGTTATATACGGTTTCAATTTAAAAACCATCCATGAACTGAGATGTGAGCAATTATTTCGCAAGCTATTTCACTTGAATTGTAAACAAATAATTCTGCTTTGTCATTTCTGTTTGGCCTGTCAACTAGCTTTTCTCAGTTTAAGTACACACCATTAGCTTTGCTTAGCTACCTGCACTAAAGGAATTTAACAGATCATGAAATCCAACCCTTTAGTCATCTCTTATGACTAAATTATTCCTAGTACAGCCTACAAATGGCTTTCCTCCACCTGGTCTCTCTCAGCTGTGTTGGATTTATTTATTTATTTATTACATTTATTACATTTATATACCGCCCCATAGCCGAAGCTCTCTGGGCGGTTTACAACAGTTAAAAATGGTAAACATTAAAAAATTATACAAAATTTAAAAACACACCAGAAACATAAAAACAACAGCAACTCCCACCAACCCCAAGCACTGTTCTACAAGTTGTTAGCTATATACCACTAACCCATTCTTTCGAGGTTTCCAGACATTGTGCTTTTCCAAGGAGAGTGCACATTTATTTCTGCTAAAACCAGCTGTAACCCTAACCAGCACTCCCACTGTGGATAAATTGCTATTTCCTTAAGAAGTAAAACCCAGTTCTTACGGCTTAAGGGAACCAAGATCCTAGGCAGATGAGGTGAAATGGACCAAAGCCTTCACTCAGCTACCTCCTTTTTTGCCCCAACTGTGGATCGAGGTATAGGCATTTCACTAACTCCTATACTGCCACCAACCTCTTCATAATAAATAAATACCATCTTTTAAACTTAAAGATATTATTATGGTTAATTTTGCTTTTAGTGTTTTACTGTGTTTTAATTGGAGTGTGTGTGTGTAAACTGCCTTGGTTGGTTTTAGAAAGTCAGTATAAGAAGCCTCTATCTGTCAGCCTGAAACGGTTTGATACCCTCTTACAGCAGGGATGGGAGAAAGTAGATCTTTTTTTTGCACATCATTCCTGACCATTGGCCATGCTGGCAGGAGCTTCTGGGACTTGATGTTCAGAACATATGGAGACCTACCTTCTGCCCACCTCATCCTACAGTGTCTAAAGGAAATGCTGAGAGACTGTCTAGCAAACATTTTGAACATTCCAAAACATGACATAAATGCCAAACATTACAATTATTATCTGAAAAATCACAAATATCTTGAATCAAGAACCTAAGAATACCTGCACTTAAATATTATTGTATTTAATTATTATTGAAAAGATAACCTACGAATGGTGCATTTTGACTGCAGGCAATCAGCCACAATTAAAAGGGTATGTGTGGATTAGCCAAGGGACGATGGAATTTAAACATGGTTTGTTTTTAAACTCCTACCATAGTCGGATAACAATACAGCAGACACAGCAGACAAAACTCTCAGAGCGTGACATAGTTTGAAAAGAAAGTAAAGATGCTTTTCAGACAGAGCACGACAAACAGCCCATTAAGGGTGGGGAAAAGCTAACCATATGTTCCACTAGAAGGGACACATTTTGGAAAAACAAAACACTAAAATAGGAATGGGTCTTTAGACAGAACAGCTTAATTTCACAAACAGGATGTGTTGCTGAAGCTAGGCACTGCTTTCTATGAACCAAATAAGTGCAGGAGTGGGGGAGAAATGGGATGAGAAACAATAAGTAAAGGTGCAATCTCATGCATATTTAGACAGGAAAAAAGTCCTACAACTCCCAGCATGCCCCAGCCAGCATGGCTGGCACATGCTGGGAGTTGTAGGGCTAAACATGCATAGGATTGTACTAAAATAAATAATAATTGAAAACCAAGTCATGTCAGGATTCCACCCCCACCTGCCCCTCACTGTGCTATGGCAAAATGCGCTGCTCTGTTGGTTAGAGAAATCTGAACTCTTTCAAGCTTCCTGAGACTTCGCAGTCGAGGCATGAAATGTACTTCTTAGAGGTTCAAAATGCAGGCAGGAGCAAGCAAGACTCTCTACCGAGAGTGTAGAGTAACCAACTGCCTTCAACGTTTTCAGACTTAGAATTTCTAATCCCGTATTGGACCTACTCCACACTCCCCTTTAATATAGTTGGCTGTTCTTTTCTATGTTTTTCTCTCCCCGCCGCACCTTATATTTCTGCTTATGTTAAAAACAGCCCTATTTTAAAAAGGGAAATGATCCGCTTCCCTTCTCAGTTTGCAGTTTGCACACACAGACGTGGCTGGGGCAGAAACAGTGTTTGGGGAGAAACAGTGAAGTCTGAGGGAATCGAAAGGCATAAAGTTAGAATTAACTTAACATTTACAAAACAGCTGTTGGGTGATAACCAGCTCACCAATCCAAGGATGTCTATGTTAACACAAATAGTATGATTAAAAACAAAACAAAAACAGAACTTTGTCCCTGTTCAAGCTATAGGACATAGAGATGTATTATTATTATTGTTGTTGTTATTATTATTATTTATTACATTTATATACTGCCCCATAGCCTAAGCTCTCTGGGCAGTTTACAAAAGTTAAAAACAGTGAACATTAAAAAGAAATATGCAAAATTTAAAACCATAAAAAGCATAAAATACAAACAAAACCAGACAATATCCATTTAAAAACAATGTCTTGGTGAACTGCAGTTCAGCAGTTTCAAATGGAAATCTGTCTTAGAAGTTCCTTTGTTCAAGAATGGGCACCTTCACCTTAAAGTCATTGACAGGATCCCTTGGATACAGACGTGTTTTTGAAACACGAAGTGTTAATTTGACTTTCAAGGTGGGGAGTTTTGATAGGCTTTTCTGTTCAAGGTCCTCCAAAAGCAGATTGAAATTCCTTCGTTTCTTCATGGCTCTGTTTATCACTGAATGTTGGTTTCCAAATACCCCAATAAGTAACGTACAGACAATGCTCTGTCTTAACGGAGACAAACAAAATAAATGTTTAAGTACGCTAAGGCACAAAGTTCACATTTGGTACTAGCACTGTCACAAATAACAAAAATGCTTTGCAGTGGAATGGATAATAGCCATGCTGACTTAGGTTAAAATATGAGCCCTCTAAATGGATTCTATGCCCAAGTTCTTAGATTGGCTTACACGTCCCTGCTCCCTTAACTGAAACTACCAGCCATCAAATTGATTTCACTGGCTCTACGGACTTGAACAACCTGAACTTAACAAAGCTCCCTATTCTCAGGGAAGTAAGTAAAGAAGTAAGTAAGAGCCATAGGGTGACCATAAGAAAAGGAGCATAGGGCTCCTGTATCTTTAACAGAAGTATAGAAAAGGGAATTTCAGCAGGTGTTGTTTGTATGCATGCCGCACCTGGTGAAATTCCCTCTTCATCACAACAGTTAAAGCTGCATACAAAAAACCCTTCAGACAAAGAAACAGTAACAACATTGTTTCAATTATATTTTGAATAATTTTGTAGGGATTTGGTTGTCAGGCTGCAGCCTAAGAGATTCCCACATACCTTTAAATTCTCCAGTGTGAGACATGGGCAGTCATGGCTTCTTCCATGCATTTCTCCTTCCCACACCATCTGCTACAATGCTGGCAAAGTGAAGAGGATACTCTGTTTGCTAGGGGTGTGCACGGACCCCCCGCTCCGCTTCACTTGCAGATCCGCCATTTTCTGGATCGGGCCGCTCCGCCCCGCCCCCGCTCCGCCCACTTCCGCTCCACTCCGCTCTGAGCTCCGGATCCGGATCGGAGCTCCGTTTTCCCCCCCATAGGCTTGCATTGAAAGCTAAAAAATTATACAACTTTTTTTCTGTTCAAGTTAGAAACCTCACGTTTGGCACCATGACACCTCATGGGGGTATACACACGCACGCCAAGTTTCAAAGCAATCCCATCATCCCCTGATTTTTGGGGAATTTTTGAAAATCGGGCACCCCATTCACACCCCTTTCCATAGCTCCATCAATTTGCACGTTAGAAACCTCAAACACGCCACCATGAAAGCTTATCCAGGGATACATACGCACGCCGAGACTCAAGGCAGTCCCATCATCCCCTGATTTTTGGGGAATTTATGAAAATCCAACACCCCTTTCCATAGCTCCGTCAATTTTGCATGTTAAAAAAACCCCTCAAACTCACCACCATGACAGCTTATCCAGGGATACATACGCCACACGCCGAGACTCAAGGCAGTCCCATCATCCCCTGTTTTTTGGTGGGGCGTAAACTTGCAAAATTTGGAACTTCCAAAACTCCAAGTGAGCGCAGGAAGGACTTCTCCCCTGAGTCAAAGCCAGACACACACAACATCCCTGCAAGGCGGGCAGGGGAGGAGAGAGGGAAGGCAGGCAGCAGACATTTCTGGGGGCATAAGGAAGTGAGCCAAGGATAAGCCAGTAATGCATATAAAATGGAATAAATAAATAAATAAATAAACGAAGGAGGGATGGAATTAAAAGCAGCAGTGTTGCTGAATAAACAGCAAGAAGATTTTTTTTAAAAAGGCTATATCTGTCTTTTACCAGCAATAGGGGGACGTGCCCGGGGGAGGGGGAAGCAGCTGCCAGTTCAACTCAAGACAGCCACCAACAGCTCTGAGATTAAGAAGTAAACGCTCACTTCAACTCATAACAGGCATCGCTCCACCACTAAGAAGTAAACGCTCACTTCGACTCATAATAGGCATTGCTCCACCGTTTTACTCTCTTTGGAAGGCTCTAATGGCCTTCCAGTGCAGGAGAGAGTGGGGGCACGTCCACAATGAGATGCCCTAGGGGAGCTCATCCCCTTGCACCACATCTTTTCAGTTGTTCCCCAAAGTTAGGGTGGGTAGCAGTGCTGTGTTTCTATCTCTTATTCTTGGCTTAGTATATGATTTCAGGTTGTGTTTGTGCATTTGGTGGGGCTACTGTTTTAAAAAACACTGGGAAAAGCCCGTTCAGAGGAAGAAAGAGAAGTTTCCCAGAATCCCAAGTTACCCGTTTTGCCTATGCCCTCCTCTAACTTTGGGATCATGTGATCATGACCGGGAGCTGACTCTGCCCCTCAGCCCTTTGAAAAAGGTATTTTTCCCGCCGATTTTTAAAAAAACTTCTAGTGCGCGACCTGCATGACGCAGAAAGTTGAGAGTAGTCTCAAAATGACCCCCATCCACGACTCTCTGTGCACAAGAATTTTCAGAACGATAGCTTAAAAACCAACCCAGTTATGCCCGAGTCTTTCCCTCAATGCAATCCTATGGGCGAAAAGCCGAAAACGCCGTTTGAGCCACGCGGTTGACCCGATTTTCAAAAAAATATAGCACGCGACCCGCACGATGCAGAGAGGTGAGAGTGATCTCAAAATGGCCCCCATCCACGACTCTCTGAGCACAAGAATTTCCAGAACGATAGCTTCAAAAAGAACGTAGTTATCCGCGATTATTTGCCGCAATGCAATCCTATGGCGAAATGTTTTCAAGATGGCGACCGGAGCGCTCCGCCTGAACTAGGAGCTCCGAAAAATGGTCGCTTCTCTTTGCCTTGCTTCTAGGGGTCCGCGGTCCGCTCCTACTCCGCCTCTGGGTAAGGCGGAGCAGGCCAATCCGCTACTGCTTCTACGCTCCTAATCGGAGCGGATCACACCCCTACTGTTTGCACTGGATGATTAACATATGGATTGAGAAAAGGCTGCCTCTTCTAACAACTACATGGATAATTTAAATGTATAGTAAAGATCTACAATGTGGTGACCCAATAATTTAGTTCAACTTCTGCCCCACATATACTCCTCCTCCTCCCCTCCTTAACCCTTTTGCTCCACCACTATGCATTTCTTTTCTTCCTTTTGGGCAGCCTTTCCTTATCTGGTTCCCCCCTGATGTTTTCACTTCAACTCCCACCATCTCCAGCCAGCCTGGTCACCGATCAGAAATACTCTAGTCCAAATCATCTGGAAGGCATCAGGTCAGGGAAGAATGGCTTTTGGGAGTCCAATATGAAGGGAGCCCTATTTTTTCTTTGAGTGCTCCTGCACTGAGCATGTGCTAATGTGGACTGTAAACCAGTTAGAGCTGTACAGATTTTGTTAAATCAGTTTCATCCATGTTTCGGAGATTGTAAGGCGTCGTCCCTTTTGTCATGTGCTCATTGACAGAATCGGGTTAGTTTTACCAGAATTTCATTCTACTCATGCTAATTTGCATCAGCGCTAATGTGCATTAGCACAATATATACTTGTAGGAAGTAAGGCCATGAGGAGGAGAAGTGCCCTGGCCTCACCCCCTCCTCATGTATTTCTGTCACCCTCTACTAATTAGGGTGACCATATGAAAAGGAGGACAGGGCTCCTGTGTCTTTAACAGTTGCATAGAAAAGGGAATTTCAGCAGGTGTCATTTGTATATATGGAGAACCTGGTGAAATCCCCTCTTCCTCACAACAGTTAAAGCTGCAGGAGCTATACTAGAGTGACCATTTTAAAAGAGGGCAGGGCACCTGCAGCTTTAACTGTTGTGATGAAGAGGAAATTTCACCAGGTTTCCCATATATACAAATGACACCTGCAAAAATTCTCTTTTCAATACAACTGTTAAAGCTAGAGGAGCCCTGTCCTCCTTTTCATATGTTCAGCCTACTACTAATGGAAGACAACTTTCTGGAGAGGAAAGAACTAGGGCTTTTGTTTGATCTGGACTCTGTAGGAGAGTTGTATCTCATCTCTCTCCTTTGTTTTGTGTCATGTGTTTAAAAGTGGTTTTGTCGCCACATATAAATTCAATGGAGCCACTGTCAGTCTTGACTCATTGATATATACGGTATGTGTGTTTTGAAACATTTATTGGTCACTTTCAGATGTTGCATTTTTAGGTGCACTCTAAAGGAAAATGTGAACTGCTTCCACCTAACCATGTTTTTTCTATGTAATATTCTTTTATTTGACACAACCATTCCACGCTTAATTTGGCTTGTTACTTTTCCAGTAGTGATCTGAATTTCCTTGGTCAATTAAATGCTGTTGCCTCCTTGACAACAGAGGTTTTTGTCCCTGATGTCCACTCAAACCTCCATCTGTTTTCCAAATGGGTTGTGCTCCTCCGTATTTGTAACACTTGTTTTACCAATGAAAGTGGCTTTTGCATTGACAAAAAAATAAGTTATTCAGCCCTAAGTAGCTTTAATTTATGCTCTTTTTGTGGTTGGTAGACCATAGGGAATGTTAATTCCATCTCCATACATGATTTAATAGCTTCAGTTCCTTTGGTTCAGTTTTTTTTTTAAAAAAAAGAAGTGCCCATTTTAAATAAACACATTTCAGCCTGGTATCATTGCAATATACAAAAAAGCCCCCATCATTTTATTTTATTTTTCTTGAGGAGCTATCCATGGATGAATAAATTGTACAAATAATATGCATAGCTGTCAGGAACAGATACATGGAATTTAGGTTTTGGTCTCCATCCCCTTTCATTTTGCATCTCCCTTAATGGATTCATGTGATCATGTGAATATGATTCTTTTAGAGTCACATAATTAGAATGATCTAAATAGTTTTGCCTCATCTTGAAGGCCCAATGGTAATGATATAAACATTTATAGAGTGCTTTAGACTGTTCAAAGTACTTCACATACATTATTTTAGTCATCTTTACAACAGTCCTCCTAGGTAGATTTGTTATTGTGGTGCACTTGATCATCTGATTGTGGTGAATGGGTCTGTTGCTATGGTTTTGCCTGAATTGTCACCTGATGGGAACTGGGGATTTGATCAAAGAACTTTGCGTTGCAATCCTATACCCTCTTGCCTGGGAGTAAGCCCCACTGAGGTCTGTTCCACTTAATTTGGGGGGCAAATATGCAAAAGATTGCACTTTTAATTAACGTTCTCCTAATAGGTGTGGATGATTTCTGAATAGTCAATACTACTGCTGGACTTTGACAGGACAGAACAGGAGAGCCAAAGCTGAAAGTCTTTACCTGGAGTTAGTTGGAACTAGGAGAGGGCAAGTCAGGGATCTTCTACTCGCTGTAGAAGATCCCACACTTGTATTCTGCTTATTTATTTCTGGGAATGTCTGGATTTGTGAAATCTGTCCTGCATGTATTTCATGGATTGTGCAGTGTCATTCGTTCTGGCATCCATTCACAGAGGGATTAGATTTTTCCTCTTTATGTTGAAAATATTAAATAATTCCATTAGGAAGTTCACAACAATTTATATAATTTATGCTAGCACATAACATTTTGCATATTTTCCCTCATTCCATTCAACTTTTCCCCGGGTATATTTTCCAGCATGGCATATATCTCAGCACAAACGTGTGGCTTTTTTTGCAAACGAATTTGCATAAATTTTGGGAAAGTAAAAAACGATAATTCAGAAGTTTGTGGACTCCACGCAGCCTGGGGAGGCTGGTCCACAGTGGATTCTTAGAAATCTAAAATAATTTTAGACCATCTTGAATTTCTCCAACTTCCCTATTTATATGTAAATAAAGCAAACATGATAAAGACATGGTAGGTCTCTTAACTCTTCCATCCAAACTGAACAAAATCTTGTGCTGCATCAGAACCTTGCATTACTCAGAACGTGTAACAGTGCTGTTACCCCTGCATGGGGCTGAGGCTGAAAGATAGTGGCAGAGGTGAAATTTGAATCGAAGACTTGCCTGTTCCACAGCTCATTCCATTAGCTCACAAGTTTGTAGTTTACGTACCCATGGCTTTAGCAAACCTAGTTTTTTTAGCATTGTAAAAAATGTGTTTGCTCTGAAGTTGATTGCATGTTAGACCATTCAAATTACCCAGCTCTATGTGGATCAAATCCGTGAGGGCTGGAAAGCCAGCTATCTCATAGTAAGAGACAAGGCCATTAACCAGCAGTTCCTCTTGGGGAACAGCTGCAGGAACAATAAAAAAAGGAACCTATGCATGTTTTCTTGCTTGTGTCCTCCACTGGCCCCTTATAGAGCCAATTTCATCAATCCAGCAGGATCCATGGGCATTTCCTAGATGTTACCACTTCAGGCTGAAGGTGGATGGATTGCATGTAGGAATATTCTGCCACAATACAATCCTGCACATAACCAAACTGAAAAAAGCATTGCACAGAGAAAGCTTAAACTAAAACGTTCTCCCTGCTATATTTCTGTGTGCAGAGAATTTTGTGTAGGGGAACATTCCAATATGCAAAGTGAGACCTGCAGCCTGAAGTGGTACAGTCCAGGAAAAGCGCTGAACATAGGAAGAGCCATGCTCGATCAGACCAGCCTAGTCCAGCATTCTGTTCCAACCACGGCCTACAGCAGCCACCTTCTGCAACCTGATGCCTTCTAGAAGCATTGTCTACAATCCCCACCATCCATTAGCTGACTTGGGATGATCTGAATTGTAGTCTAAAACTTATGGAGGGCACTAGGTTGGAGGAAGGATGGCAAAATGATGCTGGTGAGAAGCCTATAAGCAGGATATGTTGCTTCTGAATGCCAGTAATATATAACCACAAGACTAGCCTTGGAGATGGCAGAGTTAAAGTGTCACCATAAAAACCAAGGGCAGGAGAATGTTTCATTCTCTGTTTAATTGGGCACCTCCTTTGTATCCAGTAATAAAATCTCCATGTTAACTTGCTACAGTGCTAGTTTTTTTTTTTTTTTTGGAGGGCATAGATACAGTAGTGATATGCATCATTTGTAGAGCAGCAGTGCAAGCCCAGCCAACCAGTCTATGTTCTATTGGGTGATAAATTGTTGAGAAGCATGTCAAGCCATGGCACATCCTTCTATGGTGGCGATTTCTCTTGTAACCCTATCCTGCCTTTTTCTTCTGTTATTCATGAATGGGTAGTTGTAGAAACCCCATTGATTTGATTTCTCCCCCTCCCTAAATGTACATACCAATTAAGAGAGCATCTTTGCTTACAGCCTGTTGGAACTGCAGAGAGCCGCTTTCCACGTTAGGTTCCATTTGAGAATGCACAAAGGTGACTAGCTGATGTTGCCCACTGGTTTCCATGGTTACCAGCTGGCATTCAGCAGTCCATTGTGACACAAGTGCAGTCCTGTTTCTTGCTAATGACATAAATATTCACGACTTTGGAACTATTGATAAAAGCCTATATTTTCATCTGGAATAATTGTGTGGCTCTTGATGAATTGCTCTGCAGGCTAGCTTCATGACCAGCTTGGTCTCTTGTAAAGAGCCAAGCAATTTTAATATTTTCTTTTTTAAAAAAAAACATAGTTGTGGGGGAGAGATTACCTTGGTGAAGGGAAAAGGAGGCCTTTTCAGCATCCTTCCCCTGATCAAGGTCTCTAAGACATTTTTTTGACCTCCAGAATTATTTGTATAAAAGCTGGAAACAGGCTAGCCTGAATTTCTTCATGAATAAAACTTGGTCAGCAGATGACTGAACTCTGCCACCATTTCAGGCGCTTGAACTATGTGCCAAATACCAAGCACAAGCTTCCATGTTATGCCTGCGAGGACCAATAAATGGAGAAAAGAACCTGGCCTGTTCAAGTAAAGCTGCAAGATGAAAAGGAGGCTGACCTGTGGCATGAGGTCAGCAGCAGGTAGCCAACTAGGGCAGAACCTGGAACAGCTCCTAGTGTAAAGTCCCAGGAGTAATAGAAGTTACTTGGACAAAGCTCTAAGAGCAAGTGGACATCTAGAATGCTGTGCTCCATCAGGGAATCCATCATGTGCTCTGAGAGATAGCTCTGGTGAAGGAGGCACAGGCAGCCGGATTACATCTGGGACTTGAATTAGTTTCAGGACCTTGGACAGCAATGCAGGAGCTAGAGAACTGATGAGTTATTGAAGCGTTAATGACTCCTTCTCCTTCTGGGATTTGCAACTAGAAGGGATTTACAGGCCAAGAGAAGAATCTTTTTTTGGAAACTCACCCTCAGTTGCTATACCTACTTGTTAAAGGACCAATGCCCTTTTCATGTCAGTGTTGGCTTCTCCTTTGGTGTGGAAGTTGGAGGCGCTGGTTGGGTACTGCTCCTCAAGGTTCTCCCTGTCCAGTAGAAGAGTTTGAGGTCCACTCTTCAGAGTTGGATGGCAGTGGCACCTTCTGGGGGTCATGTGGATAGGCCATGAGGTCTGAGGCAGTGGGCTCCAGTTCAGAAGAACCTGGGACTGATTCTAGCACCTCTGAAGACTCTAGGTTCTGGGCTATGATGCCACCCTCCTATAGCCCCTATTGTGCTGGCTGGGACTGATGAGATTGGTACTCCAAAACATCTGGGGTGAGGGCACCACATTGGGGAAGGCTGACCTAAATAGTAAAACAGTCCTACAGTGTGACCAAGCCTAGCTGTGAGTTAGCAGGAAGTCAAAGGAGCAGCATTTTGGCTTGGATCCTGGCACTCCAACATCACTGGATGGCCTCCAGCTACTGCCCCTGTCTTCTGTGTTGGGAGTTTACAGTGGAGTTAGGGCAGCATGAGTGATTGTGAATGTGCAAAAGCTGTGAATTTTGGTTCTTCATTTGAGGACTCTGTGACCTGCAGAGTAACATTCCTCATTCCTGTTAGATCAATGTTCTTTTCACCCAAGGACGAAATCCAAACAGCCCTTAAGCACGACTCCACCATTCCAGCGACAGAGGGTTCAAAAGCGCTTTATTGATTAGTAATCAAGGCCTGGTCTCTTCAAAGGGAGCAATCAGACAAAAGACATAGGGAATACAGTACAGTATTTGAGCTTGCAAGGGGCAGGGCCCTGTTGCAGCATTAACCAATCAGAACATAACACTGGGGCATAGCTAATTATGCTAAACAGTCCTGTAAACAATACCTTTGGCCTGACAGTAAGTTACAGACGTTAACTTTGACACAGCAGAGCACTGGAGCCAGGGCTCTTGTTTATGTTAGATAAGAAGTATGCACTCAAGGAGACATTTCGCATACAGGACATCATGACATTTTGCTTGGTGTATTTCACAGTTTCCTTTTAAAAATGGAGACACTTATGCTAACATTAGACAACTATGCTAACATTCCCACTAACTAACCTCTACAGAAGTTTTCCCTGCATCAGAATCACTGTGCTGGGCATTTGGAGTCTGGGACATGGAAGAAGCTTCCTTGCATAGCTCCACTTTCTAACCTGCTGGAATTCACCAGGCTTCATCTCTTGACCTGCCTTGGACTCCCACCTTTGCCATGAATATTTTCAATCAAAGCCCTATGCCATGATAATCAATCATTGGGGAGTGGAATGGAACTTACAGAAATAAGGTAAATTCCATTATGGAAGGATGAAGAAAGAGGGATGCACCAGAAAGGCAACTGTCCTGTACTAACTTTCTAAAGTACACTTACCTGTCCCATAGTGGCACAACAGTTTCAATTTCTATTGCAGATATCACAAAAGAGGGAGGGGTTGCAAACTAAGAACCAGTGTGGTATGGTGGTTAGAGTGCTAGCCTAGGTCTCAGGAGATCCAGGTTCTAGTCCCCACTTGGCCATGAAGCTCACTGGGTGACTTTGGGCCAGTCACTGACTTTTCACCTAGCCTACTTCACAGGGTTGTTGTGAGGATAATATGGAGAACAGAATTGATTTCTGATTCTGTTTTCAGCAGCCAAGTAACCTGTCTGGTGGGTAAAGGAGTGGTGATGAATGGAGTGAGCTTGAAGAAAGGTGTCCAAGGGCCAAACTGCACATTATGGTAGGGCTGTGCACTGCCTCGGATCTGAACTCCGATTCCGAAGCAGATTGGGGTGGTTTGGACCCCTCTGAACCAGATCCAAGGTGGTTTGGGTGAAGGCCGAGGCAGCCCAAAGCCGAAGCCAATTGGCTCCGAAGCTTCTAGCCACCTCAGTGCTTCAGAGCTGCCCCCCCAACCCCCCACCGGTCTCATTACTTGCTGCCTGTGTCACCGCAGCCATCTTTCTTCTGGCGGCTTCCCGTGCCGCTGCTGGAAATGAAAGGGAGTAGGCTGCGCAATTTTATCGCATGGCCTACTTCCTTTCATTTCTGCTGGTGGCACTGAAAGCCGCCAGAAGAAAGATGGTAGCGGCGACAGAGGCAGCAGGTAAGCCCCCCACTGCCCTCTTCCCTACTTACCTCCATCCGCTGCCATCATGGCCGGACGCAAGCTGACGGCCCAGTGGTGGCCCAAGGTAAGCCTCCCTCCCCCACTTACCTGGCTCCACCACCACTGCCAGCTTGCGTCTAGCGGCTTCCACTGCTGATGTCGCTGAAGCCCGGAAATAGGCTGTGGCCTACTTTCGGGCTTCAGCATTGTCGGAGTGGTAGCTGCCGGACACCAGGCAGTGGCGGCGGCCCCCAGTAAGCCCCCGGTAAGCCCACTTACCTGGTTCTGCTGCTGCCGGCTTGCATCCAGTGGCTCCCACAGCAGCTTTCCCGGCTGCACAGCCAGCACCCAGAAAACTCCAAGTTGCCTCAGAGGGCCTGAATTTCACCTTGGCTTTGGTGCTGAGGCGGGTCGGGAACCCTTGAGGCAGCTCTGAGGTGGATTGGGGCTGCTTCAGGGGCTCCGGATCGGCCTCCGAGGCAGATCGGGGGTGGGTGCACAGCCGTACATTATGGTAAACACACACCTGTATTCTTGCACAGGGCTAAGCTGCTTGCGTGAGGATTTGCAGCAAAAAAACAGCAGGTGGGAAAGGTCTAGCCCCCCCCCCACTCCAGCCCAGCCCACGCCTCTGCTCCAAATGCCATTCTCCTAAACCCAGTGGGGTTTTAAGGCAGGCATTTGTGTGTACTATGTAGTTCATCCCTCAGGTGATTGTAGGAAGACTGGGTGGTTGTCTGTGAAAGGACGCTCAGAATGGATATGAAACAGTTGGGAAGTTTCTGCACATTTAAACCATGGTTATGTAGCCACCATGGTTAGGAATGGTTCACAAGACACACCAAGCCATAATGTTTAGCTCAAATGCTTAACCACTGTGGCTTAGCGTTTCATTTGAATAGCTGAGTAACTAGGAAGACGGAAGAATCAATTTCCCTGCCACCTACTGTGGGGATTGCAGCTAAGCTCAGAGGGAACATGGAAGCCTATTTGGGTTGGGGTGGCCAATGTTGTCATCACTTCAACCTTTTGAGCCCCCGGTTCCTCTACACCACTGCTTGTGTATAAACACCACCATGATGCCATTGATCCCCAGGATGATGCCATGTGCCAACCTGCTTCAAGTTCGTTCTAATTGAGGAGCCTTCGACAGCAAGCCAGGCTGGGAAAACAAAAGGTGTGGCGACAGGTATATAAAGATTGCCCTGAGCTTCCCACTTATGCCATGATAATGTGTATTTTAAAGAAGTGGTAGTCTTTAGCTCAAGATCAATGTTCCCAAGGGCTGAAGTATTGGAAAGGTTAGCATCGGTTGAAACACTGATATCTCATCTCTGACGGTTTATCCTTATTCCCCTTTTAGCCTAATTGAAACCTTACTCTCTCTCTCTCTCTTTTTTTAAGATAGAGATTGACCTTTAGACTGGAACGAACATATTTCATTAATTGCTGTCCAAATCCCTTAACACATCGATACAGTTCTATTAGTTTGAAAGTGTCAGATAGTAACTGGCTTAGCACATTCTGGTGATCAAACACCCAAATACCAACTGTAAAACGTGTAGCCTTTTAACAAAGAAATGTCATCCACGCTACTGTGGGGCTGTTGGGAGATACCTTTCAGGAGCACAATCTATATGGAAAGTGTCGTCTTGGAAAGAGCAGCTGCATTTATTTATTTATTTTTATTTTTGGTGCGAAGTGTTTGTAGATGATCAAGATTCAGGGCCAATGTACACATGATAATGAGTTCTGTGTATATTTCCACTGAAGGTGGAAATTCAGGAACTGGAGGCTGCATTTGCAAGCAGAGGAAGGCTATTTTAAAACCTGCATTCCTGCACAGGTGCATATACATTTACTTTTTAAAATAAAAATAAAGGAACCTGAAACAGCTCCTTGACCTCCCACTTCTCCAGCAATTTCAGAATGATACTGTGGTGTGCCCAGAAAATTTGTTTATACCTAAAACACTTCCCTGTACAAATTTGTGAAGTGTGTGTTAGGCTAATTTCCTTTCTATTTCCTTCATGGCTTTCAAAAATTGTATAAAAAGGATCAACTGTACTAAAGATGAGCAAAGATGCAATCCAGTCAATCCAGACAAGACGGAGGTACTGTTAGCGGGTGGTTCATCTGTCAGGCGAGGTGATGTTTGCCCTGTCCTGGATGGGGTTGCACTCTCTCTAAAGGATCGGGTCTGTAGTTTGGGGGTGCTCTTGGATCCAGAACTGTCACTTGAGGCACAGGTGAACTCAGTGGCAAAGAGCACCTTTTATCAGCTTAGGTTGATATACCAACTACGCCCTTATCTGGACAGAGATAGTCTAGCTAAAGTTATCCATGCTCTGATAACCTCTCGCTTGGATTACTGCAATGCGTTATACGTGGGGCTGCCTTTGAAAACGGTCCGGAAGCTTCAGCTGGTACAAAACAGGGCAGCCCATTTACTAACAGGGACTGGCCGGCGAGATCACATTACGCCAGTCCTTTTCCAGCTTCATTGGCTGCCAGTCCAGGTCCGGGCCCAATTCAAAGTGCTGGTACTGACATTTAAAGCCCTAAACGGTTTGGGGCCAGGTTATCTGAAGGAACGCCTCCTCCCATATGTACCTACCCGGACCTTAAGATCAACTACAGGGGCCCTTCTCCATGAGCCCCTGCCAAAGGAAGTGAGGCAGGTGGCTACGAGGAGGAGGGCTGTGGCACCCCGGTTGTGGAACGAGCTCCCCAGAGAGGTCCGCCTGGCGCCTACACTGTATTACTTTAGTCGCCAGCTGAAGACCTTTTTATTCACTCAGTATTTTAACACTACATTTTAACTTAAATTTAAATTTTACTGTTTTAATTCTGTATTTTAATCTTATAATCAACTTTGCTGTGTGTTTTTATCCTGGTTGCGCTTTTATACTGTATTTCGTAATTGTGTTTTTAACCTGTTGGATTTTTTTGTGGTTTTAATTTTTGTGAACCGCCTAGAGAGCTTCGGCTATTGGGCGGTATAAAAATGTAATAAATAAAAAAATAATTAAAAAAAAGATGTACAATTGCATTATAGAAATGAATGGATTCTCATTCAGCACCTTGAGGAAGAAGGTAAGTATCAAAGTGTGTGACTCTTAGAGCTGATTCACACATGAATGTGGAGGTCATTTTATTTCTGTATGCTTGATGACTGACATTTGAATGCATGAATTGCCTCTATTGAAAAACATTGAATGAAGGTGAGGTGATATGAAAGTTCTGTCTATAGTATTTGATCTGTGATGGCCCATTCAAACATAACAGCCATAATTTGATGTTGCAATCATAAAGCAATAAACATGCATGTATGAAGATGTTTTTGCTATTGGATGAGTATATCAAACAACTTGGCTGCACATAGATAATTAGCATTAATCCTCCAGAAAAAGCTACCTCTCAAAGCAGAATGGCACTTCAGTCAGTGGCATGTATTATTTCAGCAACATTTTGTTGCAGCATGTTTTCCAGAATGCTCCTACTTTATCTTCTTACAAAAAGATCTCACAGGGAGATCTTTGCAAAGGCCATCTTGTTTAGATTGTATCTGTCACTGTTTGCATATGTAATACCACAAGCGCAGGAGTATAAGCAGCCATAACAATGAACTGAATAGGACCCTAGCTGGTTCATCAGAACGGTGTGCATTTTTTTTATGGAAGGTTTGCTGGAGGTTTTATAGAATGAGGTGCTATGCATCTATAGGCTTTATGGAACATAGCTAGATCTCAAAAACCACTACAGGACACTTGAAACAAAAGTTTCCCAAGGCTAATATAAAATGGAGCTTAGAAGAACTTCATGTTTAATTGAATAATTCCAATGAAGAAGATACATTAAAAAATTAGCAAAGGACTCGGTATACTTAACTGCATTTACCACTGTATTACTACAATCACAGCAATTAGTGGAGGGAGGTGGTACTTAGGTGCCTTTAAGAGATGTTTTCTTTATCACACATGCCTTTCTCACATCTGGACTGCAATAAAGGTACAGAGCTGCAAATCGGGGAGTGAAGAACCTCAGCTCTGTTACCAGCATGTACTAAGTATTATGGCTGCCAAGTGGGCTATAAACAGGAATTCTGTGGATAATTTTGAAACTTTATTTTTCTTGAGGACTAGTAGCACAACAGATATGCATAAGATGGCATGGCTCTTATTTCAGTGGTGCTGTAAATCCATTCTGGGGGCACGTCTACACCATGCCTTACCCTGGGGATCGTCCCGGGATCATCCCTGTGTGTCCACATGATGAACAGGGAATCCTGGGGGGAGGGGAGATCCCCCCATTTCCCTGGGATAACTGGGATAGCTTTTAGCCCAGTTTTTCCTGTGGTCTTGGGATTGTCCTGAGACCGTGGGAGGTGTGGGCGGCTATCCCACGGAGCTCTTCAGGCGCTATGTGTCCATCGTGGGTGGGGTGGGTTTTTTTGGATCAGGTGCTTCCCCCTACCTTTGGTGGGGGAGTGCCCATGTGCTCCTCTCCTGTTTTTTTTTTTAAAATGGTGGCCGCACCGTCCTTCCGGGATGTCACGCAGCCTTCTGGACACCCAGGGAGGATTGCAGAAGCCAGTAAGTCTGTGATCCTCCCCCTACACCCTTGTGGTGTAGACATGCCCTGGGTTTCAGTTAGAACCAGCCAGAAATCTAAAGGATCTACCCAAGGTGCTAAACCTAGTTTGGGATTAGGGTTCAGCACCTTTGACAGCTCCTTTAGAGTTCAGGCTGGTTCTGACTGAAACCCAGAGTAGATTCACAGCCTCACTGAAATTGGAGCCACCTCCCTCTACCATTCCTGACCATTGGCCATGCTGGCTGGGGTTGATGGGACTTGAAGGGCTCCAGGTTTGGGGAGGCTGATTCACTGCTTTAAAGTTTAAAAGCAGGAATTTGAATGGAACCTGGAAACCAAATGGAAGATAGCACTACTAGCTCAGCTTGATTCATCTGATCCAGGGCTAGCACCATCCTTTATAGGATGGACAATGCAGCACAAACATTCCTCCACTCTGCCCTGCCCCACAAATATGATTTGTGAGCTGGGTGCTCCATAAGAATCTCTTCATGTGGTTCACAAATAGCATAATAGAGGAGGAAGTGGAGAGGGACCAACATTGAGGGCTCTACCCTTGTTCACATGAGCTGAGTGCGGGTGGGGTGGGGTGTCAATTCTTACATTTGATGAGTTTTTGCTGTCTTTATGCAGATTGTCGGTAGTAGTTTCCAGCCAGTCTCTGATGGTTCATTCAGTCTACAATACCTTTGAATAATCTATCCTTAGGCCAGTCCTACTGTAATCACTGCTGATTGGACAGTGAACCTGATGACCCACAAGGCAGACTTTGGTATCATGGAGACTGGGGCATCACCATTGTTACACAGGAAGCAGGGAGCAAAAGTCCCCCCTTAAGACCCGGACAGGCTAGGTTTCAAATCCTGCTATGTGGTCTGCTGGATGAGGAGGAGTGCAAGTGTTGTTACAGAGAGGGGAAACTTGAACGCAAGAACAGGTGTTCTGTTTTTGAAGGCTACCTCAGACTGGGTATATGTATCGGGATTGGGTGAGGAGGCTTGGCTGATGTTTTCTCAGTGGGAGCTTATGAAAGGGATATATCAAGATACCTCCCAAGGTTTAGCTATCAGAGCTTTGAGAAGGCAATCCTTCCTGATTGAGGGGGGATGCTGAAGGGAGTTCTCTGTATGTGATACAACAACAATAACTATTCATACTTATTTTTTTACTTCTGTTCTCTACCTCAAGAGGAACCTTCTTTGTGGGTATAAGTGTGCTTGAGACATGGATAAGCAATTTGTGGCTCTCCAGATGTTTTGGCTTACAAGTCCCATAATCCCTCACCATTGGCTGTGCTCGCAAGGTGCTGATGAGAGTTGCAGTGCCAACAACATCTGGAGGGCCAGAAATTCCTCATGCCGGCTTAAGGCTAGAGATACATTTGGGCTAGATTTTAAAAAAATGGAAGGCCAGCCTGTGGCGTTACACCCCACAAGTCAATTCCCAAAGGTATGCCTGCAGTTTGTAAGTCTGTGGTTTGTAGAATGTTGGCCTGAGTGGGCGGAGTTAGAATGTCTTGGGAGGGGGGAGGAGTGATATATAAGGGAAGGACTGAGGGGATTGTGAGTTCTTGTTCTTGTTCTTGTTCTGTTCTTTCCAGGGAGACTTGTTAGGGACTCTTAGAGTCGGTAGTGCTCTCTGTATTTATAGTACTTAAGTTCTGGGAAATTTGAGAGTCAGTGTAGTGAGTGGTGTCTTTAGAGTGTGGTGTGCACGTAGTGGAAGTATATAATTCAATACTGATAATAAAGAAAGTTCAAGAGTGATTGTGTGAGTGAAAGGAAAGCGCGAATGTGAGGGTGACAGGATTGTATGAAAGGTTTCAAAAAGGTTTTTAAATGTTGTTATTTGAAACAAAGCTTATGAACTTTTAAAAATAAATTTTGATTGTTTATTTTAAAAACTACCACGAAAATCCCACGTGTCTGTTTGGCATTTATCGTCTTAAGTTTACATCATTCAGCACCCACTCTGACAATAATTCACCTCAACAGATATAACTCTCAGCGCATTATTATATATATATATTAAATCCTTCTCCATTTTAAACCCCTTTCTCCACATAGTTTGGAGGAAGGTGGGCTTTATCCCTTGCCTCAGGCGTATCAAGTGGTGGTGCTTGGCTTGAGCAGGGAGTAGCCTCGGCCGGGTCTGGTGTTCAGAGCCTGTGCTGCCCCATAATAAGTGGTGGCAGACGTGAGGTCTGGTGTTCAGAGCCTGTGTCGTGGCACAGCCCTTGTTTGCTTCTTTGTCCCAGCAGTCCTGGGTACATCCTGTAACCTTCCTGGCCTCTAGTGGGGCCTAATCCACTTAATTCTGCCATCTTCTTCTATGCTCCATTTTAAGACTGTTACTAATGACACACTTTGTGGCTTTAACACCATGTCAACTTTTCTCCTCCCCTTTCTGCCATTTTGCTTAACACACAACCTGATGAAGAGTTCTGGAGAACTCAAAGGCTTGCTTTCTATTTTGTAAGGCGACCATATTTTGGAAACCAAAAAGGAGGACAACATGGCCACCCCCAAGGGGGCGTGCCCATCAATATGTCCAGCCCCCAAGGGGGCATTCCCATCCAAACATGGCCTTGGTCACAGATCTGATTTCACAGCACATAATTAAGACAAACCTGTTCTACATAACATCTTAATGTGAAAATCACTGGAATAAAGAACGTGAGACATTCATTGTATCTGAAATTAACTTCACTCATTCCTACCTCTGTAGCTTTTGCTGTACTTTGAAGCTTTTGATATGCTCTGTGTGATACAGTCTCCCCTTCCCTCAAATATCTTTTCTGACTGCAAATCCTTCAATGGATGACCATAGTCTCACTATTCAGACATCAATACACACACTTGGAATCACCAACTCCAAAACACACGCACACACATCCATTCATAGTCAAACAACCAGGTACCCCATGCACCCCATTCACCCATACACTCTCACACAGACACCTCTTACCTCCTATGCATGCTTCTTTTCTGGGAGGCGATGGAAGGGGAGGCATGGGAAATGCGTCCTTCTTGGCCTTCCCTGCACCCATCCAGGTCTTCTCCTTTGCCAACGCCATCACTTTTCCTGGTAAGTTCGGCCCCAGCCCTGGTTGTTCTGGAGAAGCCTCTGTTTTCTGGATGTCTCTGGGGTTTCTGGGTCATCTGGTCACCCTATATTTTATGACATATCAGCCAATCCTAATAAAGGTATTACCTGACAAGAGGATTTTGGATCCCCCCCCTTTGTGGCTTGCTTTTGCTTTTTGAAGTAACAATAAAAGCAGTTTGGGAACAGAAGCAGAGCAATAGAGAGTGAGGGAGGGAGAGATGTGAGCAAGAAAGCCGGGAGCATCTTGCCGTATCAAGTTCCTCTCTCTGGGAACCTGAGGTGAGGAAATGACTGCAGGGTGAGAGTGTGTGTGCTGTTGCTTCCACCAATGTTGTTCTGTAACGCCTCTTTAGGAGGCAAGCTCAGAAGACCTCGCTGTTAGCAGGGCATGTGAAAGGAACAGAAGGGAAGGTTTTCACTTTGGGCAGAAGCCAAAGAGAAGCAGTCCCCCATCTCCCCTGGGTAGGGTGACCATATGAAAAGGAGGACAGGGCTCCTGTATCTTTAATAGATGTATTGAAAAGGAAATTTCAGCAGGTGTCATTTGTATACATGGAGAACCTGGTGAAATTCCCTCTTCATCACCACATTTAAAGCTGCAGGAGCTATACTAGAGTGGCCAGATTGAAAAGAGGGCAGGGCACCTGCACCTTCCCGCGTCCCGTCGCGAAGCCCGCCCGGGCCTTCCCTCGCGTCCCGGTCCCGAGTTCGGCGCCCTTCCGCGGCGGCGTTCCGGGCCGGCCGCGGGGGGGGCGGGGGCGAGCGCGGCGGCCGGGGCGGCGGCCGGTCAGGGGAGCGTTCCCCGCGCGGCTGTCTGTGCCTTCAAATATTGAGTTTGTTCTGACTTTACACTGTTGGTTTTGCCCTACCCTGTGCCTGTTTACACTTCCCTGTGCCTGTTTGCATTCTCCTTCCCTCTTTATTGTTTACTACAACTTATTAGATTGTAAGCCTATGCGGCAGGGTCTTGTTATTTACTGTGTTATCTGTACAGCACCATGTACATTGATGGTGCTATATAAATAAATAATAATAATAATAAATAATAAGAGGGAATTTCACCAGGTTCCCCATATATGCAAATAAATAAATAAATATAGTCTGGTACAATTGGCTCATACTTATCTCAAACGTAACTGGGATGTCATTCAGCATCCACACTGGTGTTTAACTTACAGGAAGACAGCACCCCTTTCCGTTTAGAGGGGCCTCATTTGTAGGGTGACCATATGAAAGGAGGACCGGGCTCCTGTATCTTTAACAGGTGTATTGAAAAGGGAATTTCATTAGGTGTCATTTGTATATATGGGGAACCTGGTGAAATTCCCTCTTCGTCACAACAGTTAAAGCTGCAGGTGCCCTGCCCTCTTTTGAATCTGGTCACTCTGGTATAGCTCCCAAATGTTCATTTTATCCCCCACCCATCTTTCCCTTTCTATATGTCAGAATGCTAACTGCAAAGAGGAAGGGAGGTCTTTAGCCCGTGGCTGCAGAGCATTGTAGTAGTAAGTTGTCTGATTTTAATCTTTATGGATGTTTTATAACACTTTTTCATTGGAATGCAAAACAGGGTTTCTCTGATCTAGAAATATTCCAGGCTTGCCAGACATTTTCCTAAATGTCTGCTAGGCATCTGGGGATCATCTGGCAGGTCTGAACGGCATGTGTGCTGGGTTCCTGGCTAAGCTTGGGGTCCTATTGCACTGTGGTGGGACGGTGTTTCTATTAAGTCGCTCCATAATCTATCTTGCCACCCAGGAATCTCCTGCCAGATTCATGGGCAGGATATTGAGAATGTAGCACTGGAAGTAATCCACCCCCCTGCAGTCCTAGTAATATGGTAATCTTCAATTTAACATGTGTGGGTGTAGAACCATGTAAGCTTCTAAGTGCCGGCATCAACAACAACTAGATGGTGCTTTTTGTACATTTAAAGCATTTCACATACAGTCCTTGCAGCAACCATGTAAGACCTTGGCCACAGCTAGACCTAAGGTTTATCCTGGGATCATCCAGGGTTCACCTCTGCCTGAGCACTGGATCCCCTGTGTGTCACTTAGATGAACAGGTTTGGCCCCTGGATGATCCAGGGATAAACCTTAGGTCTAGCTATGGCCCTTGTTATCATTATCCTCATACTGCAGATGTTATGTAGGGCCCAAGCTGAGAAAACAGGGGCTCCCCTAAGATTACACAGTGAGTTGGTGGCTGAGGAGAGCTTTGAATGCTCACAGCTCACACTAATGATCAACTTCCCTTATTACACATGGCAGTGTTTATACAGTGGAAATAAGATTCATAATGAAGGGGATGTAGGTGGAGTAATGTGATTGCTAACTATGATTAGCAATCAGGTCTACAGTGATTGAGGGAAGGGGAGGTTTTCGGGGGTTTTGGGTTTTTTTAAAAAGAAAAATCCATTTCATTGCAAAATGTGGTGTGTGGATTTTTGCTTGTGTTTACTCAGAATATATTTCAGCAATGTGCTAAAATATGCTCAGCATGATAAGGCTTTTGGCTGCTGACGATGGGTGAGTGCCTTTCCACATAGTTGGAGACATGATGCTTCCACCCTTTAAATAATCTGCCTCTGCTCTCCATCTGACTTTCCCACCTTCTGGCCATTTATTTATCGACTCGTCTATTTTAGTCACCTTTCAAGACTGGACTGTTCTCTCAAGGTGGTTCAGGCAATTAAAAAACAGCAACCGTGAACAAGATTAAAAATAAGAATATGATGCACATTCGCAATAAGAACCAGGGCAAACATTTCAAACAGAAAACCAGCAGTTGTTTAAAATAACGTTTTATTGGCATGGATGAGCCTCAGATTAAACAAGGGAAAACCAGCCTGTTTAAAAGCAATCAATGAGGAAGCCCAGGTGCATTTCTTACTGCAGGGAGTTCACTAACAATGGGCCGCCACAGATAAGGCCCTGTCTCTTGGGGCTTGCCAGCTTGATGGACTTGACTCACAGAGCCTCTGTGGCTGATCTTTGGCTCAGGAAGGTTCATACAGGTATAGGTGGACCTTCAAAGACAATATCCATTTTATCTATCTAATCATATTTGCATTCCATCCTTCCCCCCAGGAGCTCAGGGTGGATTACATAGGAGATAAACCATTTTTTGCCCTCAGGTTGGGCTGAAAGAGCCTCCAGCTTACACAGCTGAGCAAGGATCTCAGCCTAGGACTTCTGAGACTACAACCCAAACCTTTCCTGGCTCTAGCAATGGCTCTAGCATAATTTATAAAAGGTGTGCATTGTAATCCTCAACAAGCATCATCAGACATGTCCTATTGAAATCAATGGGATTTAGTCTCTAGTAAGTGAATTTAGGCAGCAATGCTAAGCACACTTACTAGGGAATGAGCTCCATTGAACTTGGTGGGATTTACTTCTGAGTAGACACACATAGGATTGTACTGTTAGTCTGAAAACAGACATTATTACCACCACCCCCAGAGCTAAAAGTGATAAGACAAAGGCATTGTTGCCCAGAGCATGCAGACTCATCCCATGACTATCTCTATTCACGGGTTTTTCCCTAGTGTTTGGGAAAAAGGACCTCCCCTACAAAGCTCGCATCGTGGGCAAGGATATCTAGATCACCCTGCACTGAATATAGTCATGTATATCTAGCCCCATTTTTCCTGCGAGATTTATTTCCTTTTTGCTGGTATTAAGCAATTACAGCTGATATGGTGGGTAAGAGTTGATTTACTTTAATCTTCTGAATAAGGGGACATATGTAATCAAGCCCTGCTCCCTGCCTTTATTAGTCTCTGGATGAACTAAGAGCTCCATCACATCTAGGTAGAAACATGCGGCTCCTGTCGCTTCTCTCTTCGCTCTGACGTCGCTTCCTGAAAACAGGAAGTAACGAGGCCCATTCAGTCTGGCAGGAGAGAGCAGCAACCGGACTTTTTCTGGGTTTTTTTGTGGCCTCAAGGAAGGCCAGAAGGGGCAGAAGACGCACGAGAGGCAGACAATGTCATGTGAGCAATTCTTGAGTGCCCAGTAATGAGCGTGCAGTAAAACGCTCATTGGATGGAGCTCAAAGCAGGCTTTGTTTCCCTGATGTAAGCAGCAATTACTCAAGAGTCTTCCCAAGTGCACCCCGCATCCCCTGGCCTTTTTCAGTGCACCCAGGAGAATCAGATTGGGTCCTTTTTCTGGGCAAACTTTCCTCCACCATTTTGACTTCGAAACTGAACTTTAAGCCAGGTTCCGGTCCTTCGATGCATCTTTCTCAAACAGTTTTGCACGGCGGGGCTCCAGAAATTTACAACCTCCGGGCCCAATGCTTCAAGGTTAATGCAGTCAGCCTTTGACAGTCCTTCTCCAGAAAAATGATGCGCCGCCCTCCACAAGAACAGCTGTGGTGCTGTGCAGACATCAAACATTCCAGCTGTTTCAGATGACACAAGCTGCTTCTATTTGTATTCCCTCTCCTCTTGGCACACGAGAATCATGTTTCCTTCTTTCAAATATGCAGGCAAGAATAAAATCTAGTAAATGGAGATGCTACTGCACCTAATTAATGGCCGTGCACTGTAAGCCTCATGTAGGTGCTCATACGTGGAGAAATAAACTGACCTGTAAATATCCACAGTTGTCTGGGGTTCAAAGAGTACCCTCCAGGTAGTTCTCCCCCTTCATTTTATGTCAGCGGAAATGAAAAAACTGTAGCTCCCAGTCATGAGAAAATGAGTCTTGATATTATTTCCTAAAGCTGAAAAGGAGGGCAATCCACCTCCCCCCACTTTTCCCATTATATAGCAGGCAGAAACTATCTTACAGATACTGGACTTGGGGTACAGCATAACACAGCATTTAAAATCTAGTCTGTGTAATTAAATTAACTTGGCATGGGCACCAAAGGGTGATATCCCAGGGATCACCCCGGGATCGTCCCTGTGGGTTCACATGATGCACAGGAGATCCTGGGAGCAGGGAGGGATGATCTCTCCTTTGGCCCGGAATATTGCCCTACTGTGGTGCTCCCGAGAATGCGGAACGTGTGGCCAGGCGTCGTGGGTTGTCCCGGCTCCTTGCGAGTAACTGCGAGGAGCCAGGACCTGGGCACGGGGCACCGAGCTCCTCAGGAGCTCTGTGCCCATCGGGTGTGGGGTGGGGAAGTGGGGATTTTTTTTTTTAAAAAAAACACCTTACAGTTTGCGCATGAGTGCTTGTGCACTTCATGTCCTTTAAAAAAAACACAAAAAGATGGGCGCGATGTCCTTTTCCTCCTGGGACATCGCGCGCTGCGTGTAGACAGAGGGGGAGATCTCACGATAACCGTATCATGAAATCCTCCCCACTCTGTTGCGCTACACCCGGTAGGTCTAGCCATGGCCAAAGTGAGGTGGTGACTGGGTTGCACCAAATATTCTCCGCTTTTGAGTTTGGGAATTCAACTAGCAATGTTGGTGGGATTCAAATACCCCTGAACACTTAGTTTTTGCAAATCCTTATTGTAGGTCGGTGTGGATGGGTTAGTGGGTGATTAGAACCATTGATTATCCTAGTAGCTACTTCCTCCTTCCTGCATTTGTTGCATGGGTAAACCCATGGAGTTGGGCATCACATACTGAGTGGGATAATGCCTCAATGCAACATAATCAGATTTAGTGGCATGAGGATGTCAGGGGAGGCAAGTGGGGGCTATTTAAATAAATATCCAGATATTTTTGCAAGGAGTATACAAGAAAATCCCTGGGGGAGAAACTTTTCCCCTTCCCTGGCCCAGTCAAACATGTTCACAAAACCTTCCAATAATGTTGATTCAGCCGTAGGATAGTAAAGTGAGACAGTCTAGCTACTCCCTCTAATCATGGGAGAAAAAGACGAAGAAGCCCCCCAAATTGGTGTGATGATCTCTTAACTCTTGTAACCGTGGCTCTGACAAGAATAGTGAATAGCATCCAATGAGGTCATTTCTCGAACTGATTGTAATGAGATGACAAAATAGCCCAATTACCTATTCACACAAATGATTGTCAAAATCAGAGAGAGAGAGAGAGAGAGAGAGAGAGAGAACACTACGGAATTAATTTCCTCCACTCGATGGCTGCAGCCTTCATTTTAGCCAAGGCTGTAGCTGCCAAATCATGCTGTGCTGGATGCAAGTGCTGAGCAAAGAACTTCTTTTGAAGATTAAAAAGCAAGCTTCTTGCAGTGTGGAAACTGCCAAACTCATTAGCTTATTATTTTTTTTAAAAAAAAAAGGGATGGGGAAGCTTCGGTGTCAGAGACCTGCCAAAAGAATGGAGACTCTGGCCTCAATGGAAATTACATTGAGTCAATTTAAAAAAATACAAGCTTATTGTTAAACTTGATAATGTATCACCATCCTTGCTCATTGTGTTCTGGGGCTGTTTAACATCATCTGGGTCATTCAGCCCTCTTACCAGAGGATCCTTTCCTGAAGACCCTCATACTTAAAGCCTGGGGATGGCATGGATTGACTTTGGGCCCTCTTGCATGCACAGCATCTGCTAGGCTGTTCAGCATGGGGGTAAAGGGCCATAGCTGAATTGAAAGAGATTATTCTAAGGTTTTGTGAAGTCTCTGTTTGTCCATTGGGCCTCATGGATGGCATGTTGGCTCGTAGCTAGTGTAGCTCAGCAGCTCCCTGCTGTATCACTAAGTGCCCTGAGGGGAGGTTGCTGTGCAGCAGAGAACAAGCCCAGAGGGACAGTGTGCTTAACATAGAATCATAGAATCATAAATAGTAGAGTTGGAAGGGGCCTAAAAGGCCATCGAGTCCAACCCCCTGCTCACTTCCATTGCTAGTTGATGTCCCTCTGAAATTCCTTCCATTCTCCCTGCTGCTTTGTGAGGGAAACCCAGGTCCGAAATACTGACAGGGCAGAGAAAAGGAAGCAGCTTGGGGGAGTTTCAGGAGAAAATGGCTGGTAGGGGAAGGACTAAGCACCTCCTTTCCATATCTCTTTCTCCCTTGCTAAGTTCCCCCTCCTGGGGACTCAAAAAAGTGGCCATTGGGCTAATGTTAAGGTGGCTGCAGAACATGTAGCTCGGCCTTGTGATTTTTATACATTTAGAATCTGGTCAATACAGCTGGAGGAAAAAGAGTGGCTGTAAATGACAAGGCAGCTTGCTTGCTTGCTGGGTTTAAGAGGAAAAAAGGGAGCAATGTAATACATAGAGTGCTTAAAAAGAAGCATGTTACCGGATTGGTCATCCAAAATAATGGATGGGGCATTATTGTACGTAAAGATTTCCAGTGTGACCTTCTAGGCAGGGGTGCCCTCCATATGACCTACAACTCCCATCATTCATCACCCTTGGCTATGGAGGCTGGGACTGATGGGAATTGGAAACCAAAACTTTTAGAGGGCCACAAATTGCCCACCCTTTTTTTAGGGGAAAGGAAAAATCCTGCTTTTTAGTCTCCATTTCCCCTTGTTTTCAATGGGTAACATGAAGGCCCCATTCAGAAGACACCTTAAACCATGGCTTTAACTATGGTGGTTAAACCAGAAAGCTGAGCTGTGTTTAGAAAACACCTTAAACCACATTATTAGACCCTACGTTGGATGAAGCCTCCAAGTAGCACTCTAGACCTCATTGGAATATGCAGTGATTTTTGAGTAGAATGTGCAACACAGAGCACTAATATTCAAGGATGGAAATACAGTGCCTGGAATTATTATTTTGTGAATCTTATTTTGGGCCAGATGTTGCCATAATATATACAATTAATGTAAAACAATGAGACATGTATAAAGTTTGTGAGAAATGTATTGAAGTTTGTTCCAGATGGCCTGGCAAAGCCTTCTTTGTGCTTGCCCCTTAATTGTGCCTTAATTACGCCTGGAAGTAGTTACTAGCATTGAATGGTTGGGATAAATACATCTATACATCTATTAGAGACATTTCCCAGACAACCTTGATAAATGCTACAATGAGTAGTAAATGCTAGAAGGTGAAAATTGGCTGTTTATTGAAGGCACTTGGTGGTTATTCAGATGCACTGAACAATTTGTTTGTTTTGGACATTTACAAACCAATCATGATAACTATTCTAGTAAATGACAGAAATGAGCATTAGAAATGAACCTAGTTGAGCTTCAAATTTACCAGTAAATATCAGTTTTTTCTGGCATTTCCCTCTGGCCTACAAAAATCTTAAGAATTTCCAGTAAATGTCAATTCTCAAGGAGCTTCTGACATTTGCTGTAATATCCTCTCATTCAAGTGTCCTTTGTAACACCAGTTGAAAACTACAAATTGTACAAAATTCTCTAAACTATAGTAGTTTCCATATTAGCCAGTGCAATCCATTAAATGTTCAAACTTCACAACTCTGCAAATGCTTTATATAGTTTCCATTGCAGGGTAATTGATCAATTACTAGAAAATACTGTATTAATTGTAACCTTTTATTATATTAACTTGCCCAAGAGCCAGAGCAATCCTTGAGTTGCTTCATTCCTAAAGTGTCAAACTAAACTGGCGTATCTCATTCTGCAAAGATTCGGTTGTATCCTCTTGGTACGGCCATAATTACAGTTAAGCTAGTGAATGTGTCTGCCAGAGCGACTCTTTTATTGTCAGCTCATTTATAATGGTTGGCATTTGTTTTGAGGCTAGTGGAAGAAGCCTATCAAAAGGCAATGTTGTGCTACATTGTACCTCCAGAGGATAATTTCCCTTTATACATTCCCATAGACAGTGGTATACGTAGTTTTGACGCTCCAATTGACTTAGATGCCAATAATGTTTAAATATCCCTCATGTGAAGGATGTTTTGCTTTTTCTACTAAGATACTGGACACAGAAATTGCAGTTTGTAAAAAATGAACAGGTTTTCACATTTTCTTTAGTAAGGTCAAATTCCATCTAATGTAAACACAATGCCCTGCAAATTAGGTTTTTCTCCCACAAGCTGTTTGAAACTTCCTGCCAAGGTAGCTTATAAAAATTGTGGTCTTCCAAGGATGCACAACATTTTGCCAAAGGCTGCCCCTTTACTAGACTTTGTATTAATAAGAAACCGGTTTGTAAGGTCAAAGTATAGATGCTGGAGGGGGAAAAAACAACTTTGTTGGCTTTAATGCTCTCCATAATTCTGAAATCCTTTCTTGAAAAACCACAGAGTTATATTTAATTTGCTAAGCTTCTGGTTCGAAAAAGAAGTCTTTGGTTGGGTCTCAGGATCTAGATGGCTTGAGGAAATGAAATACAAATAGAAATCCACAAACCTGATAGGGTTTCTCTAGCTATGAGAGCCATAGGCTAAAACATCTGGAGGGCCACAAATTGCTCATCCCTGCCCTAGGCCTAAACTACGCCAAGCAGGATATTGCACTATGAAAGCAATATATAAAATGCAGGTGCTACACCAAGCAGGATATTGCACTATGATAGCGGTACCTGACATGTGTCAATGGGCCCCAACAGTTGTTAGTGCACTTCAATACCACTATAAAGCAATAGTGTGGCCCCTGCCTTTTATATGCCGCTTTCATAGTGCAATATCCTGCTTGGTGTAGATTAGGCCCTAGAGAGATCTAATTTAGCATGTTTATTTTATTGCATTTAGTAAACAACAAAGCTAAAGAAAGGTACCATGTTGATCTTTTTGTCCCAAAACAGCACAAGTATTTTACCTGAAATATCTGAAGGAGGAAATTAAAAGGCACTGGCTGGGGAATGCTAGAAGTTGTTACACTTCCTCCCCCTACCTAAACATGCTTAGGATTGTGCTCTTAGGCCTTAGCTAGACCTAAGGATTATCCCAGGCAAATGGAGGGGTCGTCGCTGCCTGCTCCCGGGATCCCATGTGTCATTTGGATGCACAAGGATGATCCCGGGACAATCCCGGGATGTAGGCCTGGTCTAGCCATGGCCTTAATGTGATTTAAATGTTACAAAGATTTTTTTTATTGGGATACTAGTACAATTTTTTTAAAAATAAAGCTGATACTTCCCTTGCATTGTTTAAATTAAAAACAAAAATAAAAACAAAGTTACTGAAAACTGCAGATACACTAATTAATTTTAGGAACCCAAAGAAGGCTGCATAATATGGTGAAATCCACTCATGTATTTTAACAGAGTTCAACTCTCTTTAACTGAGGTGGTTGGGGCACCTTCAGTTTCACTATTTATTCATTCCATTTCACTCTGTAACAATTGTTGTTGTTGTTGTTGTTATTATTATTATTATCATCATTATCATTATCATTACTATTTACATTTGTATACCGCCCCATAGCTGAGGCTCTCTGGGCAGTTTACATAGGATAAAAACACTTAAAAACAATATACAGAAATTTAAAACCACAAAAACATTTTACATGGCAGTTACATTTAATAAAACCCCAGCAGCTTTTCCTCCTTTGTAAAGTACCTTCAGGAGGTTGTATTTGCATCCCAGAAAGGATAAGGAGGAAGTTTATTTTAGCCCCACTAGAAACCCACTGGGGATGAAGGCAGCCAGGAGGAGTTTCATAGGGAAAAGTACTTCCTCTCCTCCTCTCCTATTTCTGATAGAAATTACCTCTTCTTGGAAATGCTTTGCAAAGGAGAAGGTGCAGTTTGGGCTTCATTACATGGGGCTGCAATGCAATGTGTCATTTGTCCCTCAGTTATGACAGGAGTTTTTTAAAAGCAACTTTTCCAACTGCAAAAATGCCCTGTCAGACACCCCACCCCACACCCAAGCCAAACAAATTATTTCTCTTTCACGACTGGACAGATTATCACTAACACCAGAAGCACCTTAAACTTAAAGGCAGATTGACAGGGCCATACGGATACCCAGGAAGGATGACAGATGAAGAAAAGTACATCACTGGTTGTCACCTACAGCCCCCAATTGAAACCACTGCAACGGATCATCAGTGAACTCCAACCCAACATCAGCACAGACACTTCTCTCTCATGAGCCTTGGGAGGCAGAGTAGTCCTGGCTTACAGACAACCTCCCAACCTGAAGCAGCTGCTAACCAGCAATAGTACACAGGACAGAGACACAGACAGAGGGAACAGACCATGCAATAGACCCAAGTGCCAATTGGGCCCCCACATCTATTAAGGCAACACTGTCACAGGACCCAACAACATCAGTCACACCATCAAGGGCTCTTTCACCTGCATCCTTATATAAATTGTGTTACATGTCATCCCTGACTTTGTCTATTGTTAAGTTCTTAATAAACACATACACATAACACGGGTCTTATTTTTTTCACCACTTTTTTTCAACTGCACATTATCAGAATTCCAATTGCACATCCCCCCCCCCCAACTGCACATTTTGTGTCCAACTGCACACTAAGAAGAAACCCTGAGCTATGAGAAGTTTGGGAAATGGCCCTGGGCCAACTGTGACATCACTTAGCCAGCAACACCTCACCAAAGTTGTCCAGATGTGATTTGGGTCTCTTTCCCTGCTCTCTTGCTTGCTTCCTGACATATGTTAAATTGTGTTCTCGTGATGCAATTCCATCTCCACAATTCTAATTCAGGAAAGAGCACATGCACAAAATGTGCGTGTGCAATGTGCATGTGTAAAATATATGAATCTTTCCCTCATACCTTGAAATGGCACTCACCTTTGGAATGTGAATTCTTGGAACTGAAGATGTCCAAAACCTATGTAACGTCAAGAAAGAAATTTAATTAGTTCCTCCTCCTTGTACTTCAAATGTGGCCTAATCTACACCAAGCAGGATATAGCACTATGAAAGTGGTATGAAAGCGGTATATAAAAGGTAGGAACCACACTATTGCTTTATAGCGGTATTGAAGTGCACTGACACATGAGCCCCTTGACACATACCATATACCACTTTCATACTGCTATATTCTGCTTGGTGTAGATTAGGCCTGTGTGTCAGGATTAATACAGAAGAATTGCAGCTAAGGATGTATGAGAATTTCATTTCTGTTTGTAAGTAATGCAAACTTTTGCAAACCCAAACGTGAATACAAACAGGGATACTTTTTGCAAGTGGGTTAAAAGGAATGTGCGTTTTGCAAAAATTATGCATTTTCACGCTTTAGTCAATGGGAGTCAAAGTGTGCAGTGTTGAAAAACACACACAGAATGAACACTTTCCCTGTTCAAATGAGAGAGAGAGAGAAATAAAAGGTCAAAAACTGAAACTGGAGTAAATTCAAATCTGCTGATTTTGGACAATTTAGGCAAGCTCAAAAATTGCAGGGATTTGTTTGGCTATCTAGGAAAAACAATTTCTCTCTCTCTATCTTCCTCACTGCTTCACTTATGAAGTCATTGTGACATTTTCACTGGAACCGATCACAGCTGAGAGTGGGGGAAGTGAAACTTTTGCCTCCTGCCTGCGAAAGCCGTTCTGTGCTTGTAAGAAACCAGAACTGGACATCATGTTTCCAAGCGCAGAAGTTCCATTATCTCACCCTTGCTAATCTAAAGGTTTAGCTGAGTGGGCTAGATGGAATCAGGGTAGGTTTGGACAGGTGATCATGGTTACTTCCAGGACACTCCTATGTTAAGCTTTGGCATTTTCATTTGGTGACTATCCTGGGCTTGCTTCTGCATATGGGAAATTCAGACCTGGCTGCTGCAGTGCTCTTAGGCTGCAGCCTTGCATGTTTTAGTTATGCTAATGTTAGTGCCATTGATTTCAGTGAGATCAGGTGTGTGCAACCAGTTGCTTTCTGGTGTTAATATCACTTTTTGGTTGCACTGCACTCTTCTTCCCGTGATGGTAATCATTCCTGTTATAAAGCACCTCATGGTGTTTACATAATTTGGTGCCATACAAATTTGCTTGTTAATGTGGCGCAGCATGAAAGTGACATGGAAAATGCGTTCATATGGCAGATGAGACCAGATGGTTTGGTAATGATGTCTGAAAGGATTTCACTTAACTCTGTCAAAGAGGCATCTTGGCAAAAGGGAGTTGTGGGGATATTTTGTGCCACGATTGGCAACAGCAACCTAGGCACTGTGTTTTGGAATGTTCTATTTACAAGTCTCCCCGGAAGAAAATGATTTGATCTACAAATACTGAAATTGTGAACAGAAGGTCTTCAGAGCCTATGCCATAATGAGAGACCGTTTTTGTCTTCATACTTTTTGAGGATTTGGAGTATGAGGAGCCAAAGAGGAGTGGTACAGCTCATTCTCTGCACACAGAAGGTCAGTCTCTGTGTTCAGTCTCTGGCATCTCTTGTTAGAAAGACTTCAGGCAGTGGGTTAGGAAAGACATGGGCTGGAGACCTTGGACCACTACTGCCTGGTGGCAGAGTAGGCAAGAAGAATGATTAGCAGAATCTCCACTCATCCAGCCAAGGTGAACCTAACAAGAAACATGGATCTAGCTATGCTGTTTTTAAAGTTGGGACTTGATTTCTTGTAGAAGCTGCTGACAGATGACTGTGCACAAATAAATGCATATCACCAGTGGTGGTAGAAGGCCATAGGAATGCCAAGTGGGGATTATCTTGGAGGCAGGTTTCTTTTTTCTTTCAGCGTCATCTCAAGAAACTCCCATCAAGGGTACTTTTAGGGACACACCAAGCATGATGCAGGAGTTTCCTGGTCAGGAAATCCCAATTTTATTAAAATATACATAATAATAATAATAATAATAATAATAATAATAATAATAATAATAATAATAATAATAGAAAATTCACTAGCTGGTCCAACTTGCTGCGAACCAAGTCACACCAGCTAGCAGGAAATAAGCTGAAGTCTTGGGGCGGGGGGCGGAGCCAATGAAAGCTTGTTGAGCTCCAGCACCGAACTGGATTCCTCTGTCAGGGGCAGACTGGGGCCCCCCATGCAAACGCTTGATCTTATAGCCACCCAGGTTGCACGATCTCTCTCTTCCCTACCTTTTACGAGGGGAAAGAATAATATGAACTGGGGTCTCTGAGCCATCTGGCATTTGTATGTATGACCTGGAGCCAGATCTTGGCATCTAGCTTGCAATGTATTAAACAACCCCCATCACAGAATGATGAAATATAACCATCTCTCTCGCATATGTGCAGCACAACCCCGCCCCCCCACCCAGTAACCGCTCTGTCATTAGCAGGGCTGTCCCAAAACATTTTGCTGCCTGGGACAAAGGACAAGATTGTTCCCCCTCCCACTCTATGAACAAAAGGTGACCGGACTGTTGGTTGAACACTGGCAGTGGGACAGCATAAAGGCAGCAGGCTAGCTTCAGCAGCAAAGGGCAGGCCACATGGCCCACAGCTCAGTCACCTTGTTGCCACCTCCCAGCATCTGCTGCCTGGTGCAACTGCCTCACTCTGCCTAATGGTAGGGCCAGTCCTGGTCACTATATGTTAAATAGTAAGGAATCTGCAGCCCGGCAATGGACCATCCCACCACCATTACTCAGGAGGTCACTTGATGCACAGCTGCTGCACCTGGTAGCTGCCTCTCTGCCCTTGGACTGTGAAACGGCCTGCATTCCTGGTGGGTGGGTGGGGGAGGGGAGAATATGGAATGTACAGACTGGTGACACACCACCCAGTTGCCAGCAGTCAGGGGAATGAGATGTGATGAAAAGTGATGGGAACAGCCACAGTCACTCGATGAGAACTGGGCTTTGTGGGAGTGGGAATGCTCCCCCAGAACTATTCAATGTGTCATAGGGTGTACAAGCAGCCCTAATGTAATTAGACTTTATTAGCTTATATAAGCCACCTTGGGGATGCTTCTGAATGGAAAAACAGAACAGAAATCCAACTAAGGCTGTTGTTAGACCACGGGTTAACCCGGGCTGACACCGGGGCTCACCCCTGTGCATTCAGATGACGCACAGGGGATCCCGGGGTCAGGCAGGGGTCAACCCTCCCTTGCCCCGGGGTAACGGGCTCCACTTATAGCCTGGTATTTCCGCCATCCCGGGCTGAGCTTGGGACCACAGAAGGTCTAGCCCGCTCCGCGGCTTTTCCCGGCTGCACAGCTTACACACATGTAGCCGGGAGAAGCTGTGCACGGGGCACAGCGCTCCACAGGAGCACTGGGCCCATCAGAGCCGGGGTGGGGAGATCGGGGGGGGAGAGATCGCAGCCGGGGAGAGAGATGGGGGGGGGAAGAGATCGCAGCCGGGGAGAGATGGGGGGGGAGCAGGGACAGCGAGGAGCGGGGAACATTTTTTTTTTTAAAAAAACTTACCTTGGTCGCTGGGAGCTCCTGCGCACCCGGGCCTTTAAGAAAAAAAAATGGCAGACACGACGGGGCTTTCCTGTAGCCCGTTGTGTCTGATGTGTAGATTGGGGCAACAGCCTGCACTAGCTGCAGCACGGGCTCGCCCCTCCTCCCGACCGGATTTTTGGGTAGGTCTAGCAAAGGCCTCAGTCAATATTTACAAGTCTACCAGATAACACAAGAAAACCTTGATAACCCCTGGAACATGAATCGCTCAATAGCACAGGGGCTACCAGTCCTTTTGTCTTTGAGAGTGCAACGTGACCCATTTCGACATAGATCAACTCACAATGCTTTGACTACAGCAAGAGTAGGAGGCGTAACAGTTAGTTTATTCTGGCAGACCTGCCTCTGATCTTGTCTGGAGGGAGCCTTCAGAATTGCCATTAAGTTCTTTGTTCCTTTCTGTTGTGGTTTTAGTGTCATTGAGACACTACAAATGGAGTATAAAATGCAGTCTGTTTAGCAACGTACGCACACACTCTCTCTCTCTTACACACACACACGCAGTCCATGACTTTAGGATGGACAATATTTGCAGCTGAGCATGTTTTTCATATACCTCAGGGAGGCTGCATATAAATCGAACCCACTTATCTTTCTTTACAGCTGATTTCGTGGGCTTCAATAGGCTCTTGTTTTCCTGCCATTTGATGAGTGATAAGCTTCTGCTACCTGCAGAATGCAGAACAAAAATAATAAAGCCAAACTCTCACCTGCGCCGACCCTTGTAGTAATTGCGGCAGGCAACATTTCCCACTGTGATTAATAGCTGCAACGGCTACTATTGGGCTGAATAGTTAATATGGGTAATAAAGGAACAAACAATTGTTACTTCTACCATCTGCAGTCTGGCATCTCTTTTTATAGAACTGAAGCAGTTTATGAAGGAGCATCTTTCCTTAAAAAGGAAAAGATGACTCATTATTTCTACAAACTTAGGGTGACCATGTGAAAAGCAGGGCAGGGCTCCTGTGTCTTTAACAGTCGTATTGAAAAGGGAATTTCAGCAGGTGTCATTTGTATATATGGAGAACCTGGTGAAATTCCCTCTTCATCACCACAGTTAAAGCTGCAGGAGCCCTGCCCTCTTTGGTAACTGGTCACTCTAGTATTGCTCAAGCATAGCTAGAGTGACCAGATACAAAAAAAGGCAGAGCTCCTGCAGCTTTAGCTGTTGTGATGAAGCGGGAATTTCACTAGGTGCTGCATGCATACAAATGACACCTGCTGAAATTCCCTTTTCTATACAACTCTTAAACATACAGGAGCCTAGTCCTCCTTTTCATATGGTCACCCTTTACAAACTCAAATACAAAACTAGGCCCAATCTACTTAGAGAAGGCTAGTGGCCAGTGAGGGCCAATGATTTTTTTTTTTTAAACCCATTACTTCTGCTGTGTGGCAGATGGAGGGGAAAATAGTCCAGGACTCAACAAATGCATCATGGCTCTGAAGGTGTGTGTGTTTTTGTGTTTAATAAATTAAAGGTGCAATCCTATCTGGAGGCCCATCAGCCTCCAAACTCAGAGGCTGACAGATATCGTATGCAAAGTGGGAGAATCCTCCATGCTTCTCCTGCGGTCACTCTGTGTTTTGGCTAGACAGCTGTTTTTGCCCATCTAGATAGGGTTTTGCAAAGGGGAAGGATGGAAGCTGGGGAGGGCTGGGGATAGTGTGTATCCCTGCTTCCCCAGTCCCCTCCTCGCCCCACCCACAGAACTGCCTCCTTTCCATCCTCTTCAAGGTCACTTTTGCAACCTCAGAGAAGCAGCCAGCATGGTTATTTCTGAGCTGGCTGCAAGGCGGGGCGGGGCGGGGCGGGGCGGGGCGGGGCGGGGCGGGGGAGCTTTGCCTCTTGGGTCCAAGGTTGGAGTGCTGTCTGCAGGAATCCAAACTAACCTGTGGCCCTCCCAGACCTTGTCTGGGCGGCATGGGATTGCTCTCCCCATCACGAGTTCCTGGTACCTACTATTACTAACATTTGACCTCAGTCAGCTTCATGGTAAACCCCAGCTCCTTTGAAGATGAAGACATGGATTTAGTGAGGCAAAGGCAGAAAGGGAGACGGCTCTCTATAGCCAAGGAACAGCAAAAGCATTCGTTCTGCTGCTCAGACCTGTGAGCAAACCTGACCTGAAAGCTTTTAGGAGTGTCATCGAGGACCACTTGACTCTCTCTGACATATTGGTATAAAGTGGCTTTCTTGGCTGGTGTGGCTAGTCTCCCTGAGGCCAGCGCTTCCTGGTAATACAGCCTTGCCTAACAAATGGAAAGGAGGACAGGGCTCCTGCATCTTTAACAGTTGCATAGAAAAGGGAGCTATACTAAAGTGACGAGATTTAAAAGGGGCAGGGCCCCTGCAGCTTTAATGGTTGTGATGAAGAGTAAATTTCACCAGGTTCTCCATATATACCAATGACACCTGCTGAAATTCCCTTTTCAATACAACTGTTAAAGATACAGGAACCCTATCCTCCTTTTCATAGGGTCACCCTACCTAACAACATTATGGTCACCAGTTGAAAGCCCACCATGGGTTTGATTTCTGATACTTATCTGAAACAACCAATGAGAATTCTTTGGGATGAGTGAGGCATTATGGCTGGTCAAACCCCAATTGATAGTAGGTTTGCTATCGAAGGTTTACCAAGAAAGGATTCCCAAAGCATATAAACTGTCTTATGAATAGACAGGCAACTGGAGGCCTGAGGAGCCCAGCATAGCTTCTCATTCTCCCTTGTATTCCACAGGCAAAGGGCTCTTTAACCCTGGGATATGTGCCCTGAGAAAACAGAAGAAGAGATGCATAAAAGAAGAACTCTGTAGCTGTTCACTTCATGGTAGACTGGACAAAAAGAGCCTGTTGCCTGTGAATGGGTTTCTTTGTTCAGCTGACAGAGCCAATGTTATTGGCCGTTTAGGCCTCACCCAAGTCAAAATATGTTTAAAAATTAGTTGCCGACCAGGATCATAGTGTAAATGAGGTTGTCAGCCATTTTTTTAAAATAAAAAAGATAAACCAGATTTTTAAGAATTTAAATAAAAATGTTTAAAAAACATAAATAAAATTCTCAAATTCTCAAAACTAACACTGTTACAATTAAATTTCATCATACACATGCTAAATCCACCATTACAGTCTCATAAAAATGAAGTTACCTACCAATCAAACATGGGGGCGGTTTTCAGAACATGAAAATAGTTGTCCAGCCTCTACCAGCACTTGTTTCTTGAAAGTTTCAGGCTTTCAGTTTCTCCGATTAAGACAGAAAGACAATATAGCAGGGTGGGGAAAACGGAGCTTTCATTTTTTAAAAAACGGTTTTTTTCCTGCCCAGTACATATCAAACCCTGCTGTGACCTAGCAGTTGTGGGCATTTCTTTTTGCTTGCTACTTTGGTTTTTGTGAGGGCAAAGCTGGGTCAAGACAGAGTGAAGCAGAATCAAGAAACACCAGAAAGAAAAAGAGAAGTCAAAATTGCCCAGTGTTTACCTTCTAGTATTCCCTTACTAAAGCTGCAATCCTGTACCCACTTACCTGGGTCTAAGCCCCACTGAACTCAATGAAAGATATGTCTGAGGAGACATGTATAGGATTGTGCTCTTAGCCTCAAATTGTCATGGGTGCTGGTCATAACAGAGATGCCATCTGGGAATATTTTAAAGATATTCCTGCTGTAGGAAAAAATAAATAAATAAATCAGTAAGCATGGGAAAAATATACATTGAGACAAAGAGAGAGAAAGCTTGCTTGTAGGAATGAAATAGTATAAATGGTACTCTATTTAGTTGTAAATTAACATAGCAGTCAGATTTGCACCGTTGTTCAGGAAACGCATGCAAAAGTGTCAATGGGAAATTTGATTCAAATTAACAATTTAACTTGACATTTTTTTCTTGCTGATTTAAATCAATTGCCTTGAGTTAAATCCATCCACCCCGCCCAGCCCTGAACTTAATGTGGAGCAGTCCAAGGTTCAATTCTGGGCTGAACTCCTATTCACGATGGTCTGTTTGCTTGGCCCTGAAGTCCTGCTTGAAACCTCTACTTGGGCTTGTACCCCAACTTGGCCAAGCTCATTGCTTGGAAAAGGATAATGGCAGAGCCAGTGGAGAACCTGCTGGGACTGGGATAGAGCCTGAATTGCTTTTCAGGGCCTACTGCTGTTTTCCTGCCAGCAAGCCTATACTGGTCAGATCAGCAAAATACTGGCTGGTGGTCAACCCCTGCTCTTTGACCAAGGCCATTGGGTTATTTTTGTGTACCAATTGCCAACAGTGGCAATAGGAAATATGCCAGTGATTCTAGGTTTAGCTAATGCAACAAATCCCAAGGAAGGTCCTGATTCAGTGATGCTGATGTAATGCTACCAATCAGGATGGGTTTTTTTATGCTTTATTCCAAAATACAATGAAATGAGGAATGTGTAGCATCGAATACACACATCCCTTGAACATGACCTCTGGAATAAATGTGGTTTTGTCTGTACAAGAGGATGGAAATTGTTCTTAACTTAAACTCCCAGGAGTACTCTTGCTATCTCAGATGAAAACAAAAACAAGCCATGTATTGAATTGCTCTCCTCCTCCTCTTCTTCTTCTTTTAAAAAAGATGAGTGGAAACGGAAGGGATTCACAACAGATGTTGATTTGCCATTGCCAAACTTCTCTTGGTTTTGATGAAATATATTTAAAAATATGCTCATTGTTGATGTGCCTGCTGTTCTTTGTTCCAAAGGAGAAGGTCTGTGTGATCTCTGACTAGTCATTTCTTTGTAAAGTCAGGTGGGGAAACTGGGCCTACGGAAAACACACTTACGATTCAAAAGGGGCACTAGCATATCATAACATCCACTCTGATCAAAACTCTCTAACTATAAACACAATCCTATTCAGCCATGGAAGGTAGGGCAGCATGAGGTATAAACAACTTCCTATGGTTGCTAACAAACAAATAAAGCAGTAAAGCCACTGCCAAAATAATTTGGCTGCATTTTCCACAGTACAGACTCAAGTGTACTGTAAACAAAAGTGCAGGCACATACCTTACCCAAAGTGATGTTCAAAAGGAGCAGCCAAGAATATACATAATAGCAGAAAATAGATATTTTGGAAGCTGGATGGGCTGCAGCTCCAAGGAAAAGGCAGATAAAATAGAACCCTATTCAGCTTCATGTTATGCAAACACCGACAGTATGCTTAAATGAATTTTCAGCACCTTATGAAGACAAAACACACACCAGGATTCATAACTGAAAGCACAAAAAGGAAGAAACCCATCTTAATAACATATGTGACATTTTATTAGCTTTGCAAAAACAGTGCTTTTACAAATCAGAATTTGAAATAAACCCCTACTCCTATTGAAAAGGTCAAAAAGTAATATTTAATAAATTGCACAAACTGTTAGCGCTGTGCAAATCTGGGCCTTGGATTCAAAAATTTGAATCGTGACGGCCATTTCATGATGGATCTGCCATTTTATGATGGAACTGCCATTTCAATTTACAGCCCCAGGCCTCCATAAAGAAAGAACAGCCCTCCCAGCATGCACTGCATGGGAGGGCTGAACCTACTGGAGTCCAGGGACAGTGGGCACTCATGTCCTCCCTGCTGCTGTCACAGTCATTGCTCACTTGAAAGTGTGATTGCTTGCTCACTATGACTATTTGCTGCTCGCTGCCATGATCGACCACTCCCTGAAGTGATCCAGGATACTCCAGTCCCTGGAGGGGTCCTTTTGTGTTCCATAGATGCTCCCCAGCTGCCTTCTTCACCTGAGAGCCAAAGCAGGCATCTGCAAAGCACCTGTGGAACACACAAGGACCCCTCTAGGGACTGGAGTATCCTGGACCATGTCAGCGAGTGGGCGATCATGGCAGCGGGCAGCTGATTGCGCCAGTGAGCAAGCGCTTGCTCTTGCAAGTGGGCAATTGCAGCGGTGGCAGCTGGGAGAACACATGTGCCCACTGTCCCTGGGCTCTGGTAGTTTCATCCCTCCCAGGCAGTGCATGCTGGGAGTTGTAGGCTGTTCCTTCTTTATGGAGACCGAAGTCTGTGAATTGAAATAGCAGTTCCATCATAAAATGGCAGATCCATCATGGAATGGCTGTTGTGATTCGATCTTTTGAATCCGAGGCCCAGATTTGCACAGCCCTACAAACTATACCTTTCATGGCCTGATTTGATATTTTTGTTGTTTGTTTTGCAAATTGAATTATCAGCAATTGTGCAAAATAAAGTGATGCTTATATGCCTTTTGTTATTTGAGAATAATAGGAATTTGGAGGGAAGGGAAATAATCTATTGACTGTGAGGTCAGTCACCATTAATCTACCCCATGAAATAAGAGAAGCCCAAGTTCACAAAATGGCTGAAGCCTATAAGATGTGTAAGCATCTTTTGGCACCAAGATGTATGGGTGCGTGAATGTTCCTGAATGCCATAGCCCAGTAGTAGACCAGATGCTTTACATGCAGGAGGGCCAACCAAGATTCAGCTCCTGGCATCTCCAGGTAGGGCTGGGAAACACCCTTGTCTGAAATCCCAGAGAGGCAATGCCCATCAATGTAGATAACCCAGAACCAGATGAATCAGTGGTCTGATTCAGTACAGGGGAGTTCCTGTGTTCCTGACTTTGAGGGTGATTGACTGGCCTGTGAAGTTGTAGGATGTCATAAAGGCAAGCAGCAAAGACAGAAAGAAGCAATAGCTATGTTACCTGAAATGACAGGAATAGCTAACTTGTGTTTCTGTTCTTTTCGGAATTTGCATCAAAGTAGACTTCCTTCAAGTTCTACAAGGATATAGTTGTCGAAAAGTCCCCATCTGTATAGTTCAAAATGGTCTTGCTTGATCATGCTTGGTGATACAGTGAATGTTTTTTCCACTTTGGAATTTAGTTGTGTTTGAAGGGAAAGAATAATAGCATATTTGAATTATATTTTTAAAGCCTCCTTTTCAAATTAAAATGCTACAGCTACAGCTATCTGTAATAGCCAGCACTGAACATTCAAGCTGCTTTTTTCATGTAATTTTCTTACCTTGGGATTCCCAGATAATTATTGTCTTCATCTTTGTCTTCTTTGTTGTCCTCTTCTCTTCCTTTTACTACTACTACTACTACCACCACCACCAAAAGAAATGTTTAAAAGAGGCTGAAATATTATTGCAATACTTCTATAATTAACATATTTTCTCATGAGGTCATTTCACTGTGCAGTTTGGATGCCATAAAAAAATCTATATTAGGGCACAGAGAGTGAATGTTTCAAATTATCATGGTGAAAGCAGTTTATTTATTTATTTTATTTATTACATTTATATACCGCCCCATAGTCGAAGCTCTCTGGGCAGTTTACAAAAGTTAAAAACAGTGAACATTGAAAAATATACAAAATTTAAAATCATCAAAAACATAAACAGTATAAAAACAACGGTATCCATTTAAAAAAACCACAGTTCTGGGGTCTGTTTAAAACAAACAAACTTATCGTTGTTAAATGCCTGGGAGTTGCATTCCTATGTCATAGATATTTGTTCCTTTGTAAATGTATCACAGAGTTAAGCACATTTAGCTCGCCTACCAACCCTTAATTATTATTATTTTTGCATAAAAAAACAGTTGAAGAACTCTTCACACATGTATGTTCATCATTTGATGACTGTAACATTCAGTGATACTTTGCATCTGTGAATGGGCCTTCATAGATATAGTACCACCAGTCAAACTTTCTTATCACCCCGTGACCCCTAAAATTCAACACTTTTCATTGAATTAAGTTGCTGCTAGTCATCAAATGTTACATGATCAAGTGATATATTTGTATACAGGTGTGATTTAGTTCTGAGGGTACAACCAGATGTGAATGCAATTAATGTGCATGTTAAAAAATGCAAATAGTATCCACGGGGTAACTTAGCAGCTTCTGGATTGGACAGAGAGAGAGAGAGAGAGAGAGTTTAAGCCTTTCTCTCCCTGGTATAGGCCTGACAAAAACTAAAATAAAAATGCCCCACTGAAGCTGCTATTTGCATTGGGAGGGGAGCTTCTGTTGGCACCAATGCAAACAACAATTTGGAGGGTTTTTTTTATTGGAACCACTGCAGGCTGAGAAAGGGTTAAACTCTTCCTCCCCACCTCTGTCCTGCTGCTCTCTGTGGCAGCTATTTACATTGTTAAAATATGCATATTAATTGCATCCGTGAAATTCACAATACATCTAATTTGGGCCTTAAGTGTCAATTCATCACAAATTCATCATTTTGTTCATCACAAGCCTTCATCTCATAATAGATATTGTAGATACTACAAAGGATGTGCAATTGAAACACACATCTGCTACCTGAATTGGCAGTGATGGGGGCACAGCAGGAAAACACTGCACTGGCATTTGCTATTTCCAAAAAGCAAGAAGAACTCAACTTGCCACATCTGATGTAACGGGGGTGGGCAAAGTCTACACTTCAGGGAGCCACACCCCTTCCGTGCCATTGCTGCTTGGCTGAAATTTTGTGGTTTGGTGACAGCCATGAAAAATAGCCTTCTTTTAAAATCCTGAAGCGTGGTTTGCCACCGAAATGTAGCCATACGGCAGGCGGGGGGAAAGTTGGCCATTTTGCTTAAAAATAGCCTTTCTCCCAGCCACATGGCTGAATTTTAATGGCAAACCACAGTTATTGATGGGTGTTGTAATCTTACAAACCCACATCCCTCCTGGAGCAGTTTTGCAACACTTTTAGAAAGGTTTGCAGAGTCTGTTAAATAACAAACAAAAGACAAAAGATGAACATAGAAACCAATAAACATATAAACAGTGCTTTAAAGATTAAAATGGGTAAAACAGCAACCATGACCTAAAGAATGGTTGCTGTGTGTGTGTGTGCGTGTGTGTGTGTGTAGACTGTTGACTGAACAAGCATTCAGTTCACTGTTAAGCAAACTGTGAAGCTGAGCTCACTCAACGGGTGAAGAAGAAGTTGCACTGCTATTTGCTGTGCTATTATTTCTGGATATTATCTGACTTTGGCCCAGCGCTAATGCTAATGACATTGCACTAGTGAAAACCATTGCACTAGGGAAAACTAACAACTACCACTTGTTAGGCAATGTGAAATTATTTATTTATCTATTTAATTTTTGCCCCACCTTTCTACCCAAGGGGGGCACTCGGAGTGCCGAGCAACAAATAAAAGGCAACATTTTCGGTGGCAAATCGCTGTTTTCCCCCCATTGCCCTAAGAAGTGCTACTTTTATCTGTACAGCACCATGCACATTGATGGTGCTATATAAATAAATAATAATAATAATAATAATAATAATAATAATAATAATAATACTTATGTTGCCCAAATATTGGCTTACAGAAGCACGAAGGCATTAGTGCTACTTCTAGGGCACAGTTGGATGCTACCTCTGTCTTAACCCCTAGGGTGCATATATATATATATATATATATATATATATATATATATATATGCTCTACATGTAAATGAAATGCATTCACCATCACATAACAAGAGAGACTGGTGAGGAGGCATAAGCCTCAAGGAATCCATTCCAGCCCAGCTAGAATGGCTTGGGCAGGAGACGGCTGTTGCTGGGGGAAGGGAATAGAGTTAAGGCACCTCATGTGCCTCTGGAGACAAAGGGCGGGGCAGAGGCTATAAAGGCCAAAATGTTCCTATAAGGCACAATGGGAAGAATGATTTACCAGGGAACATATACAAGAAAACAGGGATACTTCCCAGATAAGAAGGAACAACTGGTGTAGATGTGATCATAAGAACGTATGCTGGATCAGACCAAGGGTCCACCTAGTCCAGCACTCTGTTCTCACAGTGGCCAACCAGCTATTGACCAGGAACCCACAAGCAGGACATGGTACAACAGCACTCTCCCACCCATATACACAATTGGGGTATACAGGCTTTCTGCCTTTGATACTGGAGGTAGTACATAGCCATCAGGACTAGTAGCCACTAGCAATAACATAGCATCAAATTAACTATTTAACAATAGATATTCTTTTACTCCATCCTTAATATCTGGAATTCAGTTTTGAGTTCCATTCCAATGAAGGTGTGTGTGTGTGTGTGTGTGTGTGTGTGTGTGTGTTTGTGTGTGTGAGACCATTCACTACAACCATCGCAATGTTCATTCTCATCACAGCATGCAGGAAATTAACAATGTAATGTCTGCTATTTTCTAATTTCTTGCTCCTCTCTCTACAAATGTATTCCCAGGTGCCTCATTCACTTTACAAGCAGATGTGAAGGCTCATAAACTCAATTACAGCCCGAAGGAATGAGACATTCTGAGAACTTTCTGTTGCTAAGGTAACCCATCCTCTGTTGGTTGATGTTTACTACGATTCTCTTGGTTTGGCATTTGTGAAAATACATATATAAGGAACAGAAGCAGACAAATTGCAATGTAAATATTGCCACTGGGCAATCTTTAATTGGGGCGTGGGGCAGTAACTGCAGCACACCATTTTTACTCTGCTATACTGTGGTTTATACCTGCCAAATAAACTTTAGAACTGTTGATCAAGGCAAGGCTCCGTTGACTACCTTGTCTGCAGTTCTGTGTCACACAGTGGGAGGGGTTTCGTGACCTTCCCTTAAGGTCAGGCTGAGGCGTGAGAGTGTGAAGGATGAGCCACTGGTTGGAGAGGTCGGCTGGGCAGGTCCCAGAAGCCAAGTGTTGAGATGTGAGGCAGATGTGGAGAGGGAAAGACGGGGTGGAACTGGAAGCCGCCTGAGAATTGTACAATACTTGGCGGGGCCAAAGAGGCATAGTAGGAACAGGCAGGGGCATTGTGAGGAACAGAGTCTGTGAACTGCAAATAGAGATGCTTTGTTGCAGAGACAAAACGTGCTGCCAGGGAGAAGTTATATATTGACAGGAAAGGCCAGGGAGCAAACACAGTGTGGAAGGGTTGAGCAAGAAAATGAACCAATAAAGCTACTTGGGCAGAAGGCCCAACTTTTCTCAAAGAGCTGCAAATTGACAAAACCCCATTGTATATTAATAAAGGTTGTGAGATGTTGAAGTCTCCATTTTGATACATTATAAATCATGTATTGATGTTGCCGGAAATTCCATTTCGCTTTGAGTTATATTCCTCAACTTCTTATAGGTTATAAAGCAACATTTTCTGAATTAAATGGTACCAGCAAAATTTCCTCTGCTATGCCTTCAGGGCCACTCTGTATATTGACCGCATTAATGAAAAGGTATTTGCAATAACCCATAAAAGTTAAGAACATTCTTTTTAGAGAACTAGAAGTCTCAGTGGATGTTTGGCATTGACAGAAGCTGAACCCTGGACCTTGATATCAAGAACATTTTCCTCAGATGTCTATAAGTAAAGAATGTAGTTACTGTTTGGTGGTAGCCATCTTGCATTTTTCACCTCGAAAATTTCCCTCAAACCTTTGGGAGGATCACAATCACCCAATTTGTCTGCCACCTTCTATGATATCAGGCAGATGTCAGACTTTTGTTCCTGTACAATCATCGCATGGAAGCCAATTATTCTGCCTCTAGTAACAGAAATGATGAATGATCTCATGGCATGCTTGAAAACTAGCAAAGAAGAGCTACCGTGGCTCAAGAAGCCCGCTTTCATCCCAGTACCTGGAAGATCTGTGGTATGAACCTACTTTATGGCTGAGACCCTGACAACAGTCTCTGTAGTCGTGCTGCTTCTACAGATGGACGGATCATCCTGTGTCACTTTTGCATGTGTTCACTCCCAAATCTGTTCAGTTTCCTCATTAATCTGTGATATATAATATATTCTTATTTAAATATCTATTTGTGAATGCATTATCTCTTAAGAACATAAGAAGAGCCATGCTGGATCATATCAAAGATCCATCTAGTCTAGCACTCTGTTCACAAAGTGGCCAACCAGCTATTGACCTAAATGATGTCTGCACAAAGGGTTTGCCCTGGAGTGACTTCACAGCAGCGGCACGTCATCTACATGACGCAGCTGCCATTGTGAAGCCATCTGGGGGCACTGGAAACTCCACTCCCCAAAATTAGGGCACTTACTCTGATTTTTTTGGCAGTGGAGCCCATGGTACCCACTGATTGGTCGCTATGGGCGGCCCCATGCCTCTGTAAAAGTAAAAAAACACAAAAAATGGGGGAGGGTGGTGGTGGAGAGGAATGGGGATGTTCCTCCCCCCTTTTTAAATGTTATTATCTGTATCTGCGCAGCTGCAGTTCTGGGGGCGGGGGCATAGGATACTTTGGATTTCTGGATCTGAAGTCAGAGACACTGGTCCCACTTTGGACCCAGAAGTCTGAGCTCCCCTCCCCTTCACACTGGCTGTCTCTTCGAGGTTGCAAAGGTGACCTCAGAAGGAAGTGAAAGGCGGCTTGCCAGTGGGCGGTACGAGGAAGGGACAGGGGAAGTGAGGCTGAGAGCTATCCCCAGCCTTCTCCAGCACCCTTCCCTCTCCCTCCCCCTCCCCAGTGCCTCAGCTAAAAGGGTGAAAATACCCATCTATCTGAAATACAGAGCGGGAGAAGTGTGGAGGTGAAGATCGCCTCTGCACCTCTCTCGCTTTGCATAGGATGCCCATTCGGATGCTGACGGTCGTCTGGATAGGATTGTACCCTAAATGTATTTTATTTCAAAATAAGCATGCGTATTGATATTTTTCCTTTGAGCTGAGCTGAGCTGAGCTGAGCCGAGCCCTGGGTCATAAGATTTGGAGAAGTGCAAAATCTGATGGATAGCTGTGTTCTAATCCATATATTAGTTTGGGAGGAGCAGATCAGGTTACTTCACATCTACATTGTCAAGGGACAAATTCCTTGAGTATCTTTAGCTTCTTCACTCTTTTTCTAGAGTAAATAACTTCAAAATGAAAACTTCTATCAGTTCTATTTTCTTATCTAGCTTGGTCTCTTTGGATGAGTTTTGTAAAATTAGAATGCATCATATCGCTGATCATATGTCACATCCCTAAGATTATTTTTGGGTACTTTTTCTTAATTAATCTGGACTTATACCCATCCATGCTCATGGTCTCAATCATTAGCATAACAAGTGTGCTGTGGAAAAATTACTGCATCATTTTAATTAATCAAATTACTTTCCTTTTTTCCCATTTTCTGATTTGGAGTCATGTTTGCAAGGTCTGTGTAAAAGTGGCTTAACAATCATGCTTGCAAGAACGGAAGAGACTCAGGCCTCAGCTAGATGAGGGGGTCGGAGGGAGACGATCTCACAATTTTATGATCGTGAGATCGTCGCCCTCATCTATATGCAGCACACGATGTACAGGAAGGAAAAGGGCATCGCACCCACCATTTTGTTTGTTTTTGTAAGGGAGATGGAGCACATGAGTGCTCGTGTACAAACTGTAAGTTTTTTAAAATTTATTTTTAATTTCTCCACTCTCCCCACCCATGAATTTATGTCCTAAGGAGCTCTGTGTCCCATGCCCGGCTCCCGGCTCCTTGCAGTTACATGTGAGGAGCAGGGACAAACCGCGATGCCCGCCCACATGTTCTGCGGTCTCGGGATCATCCTGAAACCGCAGAAAACGCGGCCTAGAAGTGTAGGGCGAGATCCTGGGGAAAGGGAGGGATCATACCTCCCTGCTCCTGGGATCCCCTGTGCATCATGAGATGATCCCCAGGATATTGCCCCGTCTAGCTATGCCCTCAGACTTTTGTTATGGAGATGGGTGGGAGGAAAGCTCCATACCTCTGACAGTGCAATTGTATACATGCCTACTTGGAAGTAAACCCTGTTGAGTTCAATGGGGCTTTCTCCCAGGTAAGTGGGAACTGGATTGCAGCCTGAATGCTTTGCAATATGTATCAAACGTCACAATACTGGCAACACTAATCATTCCTTATCTGAGGCAAGGAGTCAATGTTGGATGATAACATATCAACAACATTGGAAATTGTTCCTGCCCCAAGCCATTTTAAGGTTGGATTTTATGTCCCTAGGGAAGGTGAGAACTAGGAGAAACGAAATGAATATAAAGTTCACTTTTCTTATAAGCCTCATGGCCAGCAGGCATAACAAACAATCATTTGGAGGAAGGACATTATAAAAAGCAAACTACAGATAAACAGCAGGAAATAAGGGAAAGACAGAAAAAGCTACCATGGATGTGTTGCGCTACTCATATGTTCTCTTTACCAGCCTTCCTGAACCTGGCGCTGTCCAGATGTGTTGGATTACAACTCCCATTATCCCCAGCCAGCATGGCCGATGGCAATGGGAGTTGTAGTTCAACTTATGTGGAGGGTGCCAGTTTGGGAAAGGATGTTCTATACTGTGGTGACCTATAAGCAAGCAGCAATGTAGCCTGAACTGTAGATATAATGTCGCCCAAAAACAATCTCAAGCAAAGCAAAATAATAAAAAACTGACTTCTTGCCCTTTGCACAGAGTAAAACCTTGTTTTGTATCACTTTGTTGCTGCTTCCCTTGAAAAACCACAGAATATATTTCTGTTAGCCTTTCATAAATGTGTTCACTTCTCTTTTTATGGGCAGGACCACTCTGAAAGCTTTCGGTGCAGCTGGGCTTGTACACACATTCTTTTGTCACAGTGGCATCACATCATGGGTTTTGTAGTCCATTTCAAACTAACCCCCCCACATTATACAGTTACTCTACTATCAGAATGTCCCTGGCCAGACTCCTAAAGGCCAGGTGGAGTTTTGATGAAAATACATTAATTAGGTAAATGTAAAGTTAAGACAGATTTTTGCTTTGGAGTTTGAAACATACCTCCCCCCACCCCAGGTCTTGCCTTACAAGAGGCAGTTTTCTGAACTTCTATCATACATTCTACTTCTTGGGTAGACAAAAATGATTCCGAGGAACTGAAAAGTGTATGGTGTCACGTGTGTCCCACTTTTTAATTTTTTTAAAATTTGCCATAGATTTTGATTGTGATTTTGGTGAGCCTATGCAGCAGAATGAAGTAGCAGAGTGAATTGCACCATCTCAGGCTACTAGTGGAGGTGCTATACTTTAACGTTTTCCGCACATAAAAAGCCTCCCTGCTAAGGACAAAAAAATGGTAGCAAATCAGGGGGAAAAGTTTTAACCTTGAACTTTCCCTCCTGTGCTAGTTTTCTGCTTTCAGGGGTGTGTGTGTGTGTGTTTTAAACACAGGGAGCATTAAAATGAACTGGAGTTTTTTAAACACAGGGAGCATTAAAATGAACCCCAACTGAAGCCTAAAGTCTATTCTTCTATCCCAAAGTCTCTTATCACCTCACTCTGTTGCATGTGTAGGCCAGGCCTATATTTGTGGCCAAGAGGTGTTAAGTTTCTCTTTGAAGGTGGGGGGAAAACAGGCCAGTAGAATTATGTAAGTTGCCAGCTATGTTATCTGCTGTTCACTAAGAATCTAAGCAAAAGACGAGATAGGAGAAAGCCTCACGGTGCCATTGCATTCTCTGTACCACCTCTAAGAGAATAATTAAAAGAAGAGCTCTTAGAGTAGCACTTGTAAATCACTCAACCTTTAATTGAGCCCATAGTTCTTTTTGTGCATGATTTCTTTGTTTTTGCAAGTTCATGAATTTGTGTCCTATTTATTGTTTGCGGATGCAAAGAAGGATCTCATTCAATTAGAACAACTGCGAAGGTCTATTTCCAAGCACCATGCTGCCTTCACTGAGTACCGATGCAGTGGCTTAAAGGCTGAACTGTGAACCAGAAAGTTCATGGGCCAAATTTAGGGCTGAGCTGCATTTCTTGGGATACCTGTTGGCTTAATGGACATCTTTCGGTGAAAAATAAAAGGGTTTAATTGCATATTCCTATCTCTTGCTTATTATGTGTATGGTATTTCACTGCATACTTGTTACTAAGTCAAACCTATGTATCAACAGTACAGAACAGAGCAACTTTCTTTTTTCTTTGAACCATGTTTTCTTGGCCTCAGAGGATGGGCTGAAGTTACATGATGCATCTCCTTTCCTATAGTTACACAGGCCAGGCCATATTTATTTATTTATTTATTTATTTATTATTACACTTATATACTGCTCCCATAGCCAGGGCTCTCTGGGCGGTTTACAGAAATAATAAGCTCCCTGATGAGAGACCATTTTGGGAACCAATGCCTGAAGGCGAGTTACTGACTTTTACCAATAACTGACTATGGCCTTAGCTGGACCTAAGGTTTATCCCAAGATCATCCCTGCCTGCTCCCGGGATATCCTGTGTGTCATTTACATGAACAGGGATGACCCCGGGACGATCCCGGGATGAACCTTAGGTCTAGCCAAGGCCTTTGTACTAGGCATGTGCTCCGCTCCGATTAGGAGCGGAGAAGCAGTAGCGGATTGGCCTGCTCCTCCTTACCCAGAGGCGGAGTAGAAGCGGACCGCGGACCCCTAGAAGCAAGGCGAAGAGAAGCGGCCATTTTTCGGAGCTCCTAGTTCAGGCGGAGCGCTCCGATCGCCATCTTGAAACATTTCGCCCATAGGATTGCATTGCGGAAAACAATCGGGGATAACTGGGTTGATTTGTAAGCTATCGTTCTGAAAATTCTTGTGCACAGAGAGTCGTGGATGGGGGTCATTTTGAGACTACTCTCACCTCTCTGCGTGGTGCGGGTCGCAAGCTAGAATTTTTTAAAAAATCGGCGGGAAAAATACCTTTTTCAAAGGGCTGAGGGGCAGAGTCAGCTCCCAGTCATGATGATCCCAAAGTTAGAGGAGGGGATAGGCAAAATGGGTAACTTGGGATTCTGGGAAACTTCTCTTTCTTAATCTGAACCGACTTTTCCCAGTGTTTTTTTAACACAGTAGCCCCACCAAATGCACAAACACAACCTGAAATCATATACTAAGCCAATAATAAGAGATAGAAACACAGCACTGCTACCCACCCTAACTTTGGGGAACAACTGAAAAGATGTGGTGCAAGGGGATGAGCTCCCCTAGGGCATCTCATTGTGGACGTGCCCCCACTCTCTCCTGTACTGTAAGGCCATCAGAGCCTTCCAAAGAGAGTAAAACGGTGGAGCAATGCCTATCATGAGTCGAAGTGAGCGTTCTACTTCTCTCTTAGTGGTGGAGCGATGCCTATTATGAGTTGAAGTGAGCGTTTACTTCTCAGAGCTCTCGTGGTGAAGCAATGGCTTTCATGAGTTGAACTGGCAGCTGCTTCCCCCTCCCCTGGGCACGTCCCCCTATTGCTGGTAAAAGACAGATATAGCCTTTTTTAAAAAGTTCTTCTTGTTGTTTATTCAGCAACACTGCTGCTTTTAATTCCACCCCTCCTTTGTTTATCTGTTTATTTATTCCATTTTATATGCATTACTGGCTTATCCTTCGCTCACTTCCTTATGCCCCCAGAAATGCCAGCTGCATGCCTGCCTGCCTTCCCTCCCTCCTCCCCTGCCCACCTCGCAGGGATGTTGTGTGTGTGTGGCTTTGACTCAGGGGAGAAGTCTTTCCTGCACTCACTTGGAGTTTTGGAAGTTCCAAATTTTGCAGGTTTAAGCCCCGCCAAAAAACAGGGGATGATGGGACTGCCTTGAGTCTCAGCGTGCGTATGTATCCCTGGATAAGCTTTCATGGTGGTGAGTTTGAGGTTTTTTTTTAACGTGCAAAATTGACGGAGCTATGGAAAGGGGTGTTGGATTTTCATAAATTCCCCAAAAATCAGGGGATGATGGGATTTGCTTGAAACTTGGCGTGCGTGTGGACACATGGATAAGCTGTCCTGGTGCCGAGTTTGAGGTTTCTAACGTGCAAATTGACGGAGCTATGGAAAGGGGTCTGAATGGGGTGCCCGATTTTCAAAAATTCCCCAAAAATCAGGGGATGATGGGATTGCCTTGAAACTTGGCATCCATGGGGACACATGGATAAGCTATCATGGTGCTGAGTTTGAGGTTTCTAACGTGCAAATTGATGGAGCTATCAAAAGGGGTGTGAATGGGGTGCCTGATTTTCATAAATTCCCCAAAAATCAGGGGATGATGGGATTGCCTTGAAACTTGGCGTGCGTGTGTATACCCCCATGAGGTGTCATGGTGCCAAACATGAGGTTTCTAACTTGAACAGAAAAAAAGTTGTTTACTTTTTTAGCTTTCAATGCAAGCCTATGGGGGGGAAACGGAGCTCCGATCCGGATCCGGAGCTCCGAGCGGAGCGGAGCGGAAGTGGTCGGAGCGGGGGTGGGGCGAAGCGGCCTGCTCCAAAAATCACAGATCTGCAAGTGAAGCGGAGCGGGGGGTCCGTGCACACCCCTACTTTGTACCTCATGGAAGAACTGCAAATAAGATATCTGGAACTAAGGCACTGACAAGTGTAAGCAACCTGTATTTATAACAGCTGCTGAATGTCTAAGCATGTTTTTCAGACAACAGCACTTGCAGTGACCAGAGCACCAACGCAAGAAGTGCAACAGGAAGCACCTCCCTCAAAGTGGCACTTCATAGCACAGGGGATTGATTCTGGAACCCGTTGGAGGAATTCTTTGGATCAGCTATCTCATTCGGCCTCTTAAGGTGGAAGAAGAAAGTGCTCCCCTTAGCTGATGCATGGCCAATAGATGACTGGCCCTGACTCTCAGAACATAGCCCTTTCTCCTGATAATGTAGTTCCTCCATCTTCCTGGGAACAAAAAGGCTCTGATTCATGACTTCCTTTATTTCTGCACATTTGATTTCACCCTGTTCACTTTGTCTTTTGAAAGCCTTCAAATATTCTTCGCTATGACTCCCCCGTGGTGGCTTTTTAATAGAAGCCATTGAGATACCAATGTTGGTAGGAACACTGAATACTGGACAGCAAGTGACTGAGTCAGACAGAATGTATAAGTCCACCCACACCTTTGTTTTTTGCATGATCTGTATTGGAAGTCATCGACTTGAAGTTCACTATGTCTTCCTTGAAGTTAGAAGTGTCCACATGTAGGCAAGAGTACTGAATGTTCTTAGGAAGATATTTGGGAATGTAAATATCAGGAGATGAATAATTAGACAGAAGGTACTAATGCCCCCCCCTCCCCAATTGATAATACTATAGTATTTCAGCTGGTCCTGTTTCTGAATGAAGCAATTACCATAAATCCATCAAACCATAATTAGATAATGAACTAAGAAATATTAGTATATCTGTTTCTTTTCATTCAAAAATTATTTGCTTAAATTTATAGGTCTTTGCAACATACCATTGAGATGTCCATTAAAACACAACCTCAATAAAAAGGGGTATAATGACCCTGTTCAGGTGACACAGCAGTTACATTATGGCTTAGCATGTCGTGTGAACCATGGCTTAGTGTGTCATGTGAAACATTCATAACAATGGTGTCTACATATTCATGGTTTAGACATGCTCACTAACTATTTGCTGCAAAAGGGTTAGCAGCCTAACCATGGCTTAGTGTGTTGTGTGAATAGGCCCAATATCTAGCTACACAAACTGATGCACTCGAAAAGGGAAAAAAAAGAATTCAAACCTAAATTCAAATTGTCTTTAACCCTAGAAAACATATTTTAGGGTGACCAGATGACCTGGAAAACCCCGGAGAGCTCGGAAAATCAGGGATTTCTGGGGCAACTGGGGCTGGGCCCCAATTTACCAAGGAAAAGGGCTGGAGGATGCATTCCCAGGCTTCTGGGAATGCATCCTCCCCCCAAGTGCCGATGTGGCCTTCTCCTTGGCTGGTGCAATCACGCCGGCTAAGGGAAAGGCTCGGATTGGCACTGGGAGTATCGAAGGAAGAAGCAAGAGGATGAAAGAAGAAGAAGCAAGAGGATGAAGGAAGCAAGTAGAAGGTAAGACTGAGGTGTGTGTGTGTGTGTGTGTGTGAGAGAGAGAGAGAGAGAGAGAGAGAGAGAGAGAGAAAGAGTATGGGTGCATGGGGTGCCTGGTTGTTTGAGAGAATGGATGTGTGTGTGTGTGTGTGTGTGTGTGTGTGTGTGTGTGTGTGTTTGTGTGTGTGTGTGCTGGCAGTGTGTGAGTGTATTGATGTGATGATGTCTGAATAGGATGTCTGGTTGTTTGACTATGAATGGATGCATGTGCATGTTTGCAGTGTGTGTGTGTGGGGGGGAGGGGTGTAGTTTTCTGTGTGTGAGCTGGGGGGTGGATGATTTGGAGGTGATATTCCTATTAAATAATGCATTTTGACCCATAGACCTTATTCTCCAATATATTTGATGTAATTGGCATGTTTTGTAAAAATTGCTGGACATGTTGGTGAGCACACCCCTTTGGGGGCTGGACATGTTGGTGGGTACGCCCCCTTGGGGGAGGCCATGTTGTCCTCCTTTTTGGTTTCCAAAATATGGTCACCCTAACATATTTATTTGTATGTTTTCAATTAGATTTATAAAACACAATATATAGAAATAAATAAGTAGACTTACAAAGAAACTCCCAATACATAAACTCAAACCAGATGGTCTCCAGTCTAGGAGACAATATTATAATTGACAATTTCTGTCTAATTTGTGAGAGCAGCAAGTGCATATAATACTAATTTATTCATTATATATTTGTCTTTGCTAGTTATTGAGTGGCAGATTTTCCCACAATCATTCCTAGACATAATTCTGGTTAGGATATCAGAGAAAAATTCTTTCTCTCAGGAATGTATATAATGGAGAGTATAAAAGTTAGCTGCAATATCCTCCACACACTATCGACCACAGATACAAAGCCATTTGTTAACAGGAATTTTGTCTCTTTTCTCCAAACAATGGAGTTTTGAAAGTGTACAGCAGTATATAGCTTCCCTGCAGAAAAAAAAGGGGGGGAGTTAGATCCTTCAAATATGGCTCCATGGCATGATTTGGTTTCAAGAACTATAGCATTGAGAAAACTGCACATTATGCACACATTCTATGTCAACCTGTATGTGGATCTTTTTTCTTCTTAATTCTTTTCCTAGCTAAATTCACAAGAGCAGTTTTCAGTTCATATGAAAAATTTGAAAGAATGAGTTCATCTTTTCTTTCTTTTTCCTGCTCAGGAATCCTTAACATTCTTCTGTATTTGCTCCTGATCACATTTTGTGGGTTATCTGGTCTCCATCATGTACTGCAATATGAAAGGAGTATGTAACGCTTTGGGGACTTGGTGGTTGTCAACACTGTTGAGTGTGCACCAACTGAAACGTATGAAATTGACTTTTAAAAGGGTTTTATTTGTACTATTCTCAATGTCTTCAAATAAGCAGCTCTCCAAACTCTGGTGCTGTAGATCAACAGGGGAAGAATATTCATTTCATAAATCTTTTAGTTAATGTCAGGGTCACTACTTTGGATCCTTCAGCATCCATGCTTCAGGTGACTAAGTGGTTCAGACACTTGAAGCGTAGATGCTTAGTTTCACACATTCAGCTCTGGTAGATTTCTCATTAAATTGTAGACCAGGTATCCAAACTTCTTGATGCAGGTGCCACACTAATATCTATTTCCCACTTTTAGATCCTAGGCCTTTTAACAAAGACTGTGGTTTTAATTTTATTTATTTATTTCCATTATTACATTTAAAACTTGCTTTTTTTCCTCTTGCAAGGAGCTTAAAGCAGTTTACATGGTCCTCCTTCTCCTCCTCTCCATTTTATCCTCACAACAACCCTGTGAGGTAGGTTAGGCTAAGAATCAGTGACTGGCCCAAAGTCACCTGGCTTCATGACCATGTGGGGACAAGAATCCATATCTCCCAAGTCTCAAACCATCACTCTGACTACTACACCACACTTATTTCTTATATACTTAAATTATTCTGTATTGAGCAGTGTGTCAGGACCACAGGTCATGTCCCCGCTGGAGGAATCCTCCTCTGAGGAGGAGCTAGAGGTCCCAGAGACAGGCAACGCCAAGGAGCCACCCATGTCAGGAGATCTGGTGGAGCCTGGGCCCTCAGCAGAGATGACCACTAGTCTATCCACACAAGAGGAAGTGAGTGAGGCCTCTGTGGCAGAGGCTGGGCAATCACCTAGCCTCCCAGACCTTTGTCACCTCAAGAGGCAGGCCAATTGGGCTCCTTTGAGAAGATGTGCTTGATTACAAGGGAGGACTCCTTCAGAGCAAGGCCCTGAATTATAGGTGAGCCTTGGATGGGGCTCAGGAAGTTCTGGTTATATTTTTCCTGCTTCAGTTTTAGCCTAGCCAGTGCTGGGACAACATTGTTCTACCAACTCCAGCGCCTTCTATCTTGTTTACCTGACTATGCCTTTTGATTGAAACCTCTGTGCTAGTGACCCTTAGACTCCTGCTTGACTCTGCTTCTGGACTGTGTATTGTATCGGACTACTTAACTGTGCTTTGACCTTTGCCTGTATCTTGACCACTCCTGCCTTAGCTGATCCCACATTGGATGGAAACCCTTGTGCTTCATCATTTGCTTGTTTTCTTGCTTTGTCTTTTGGATTGCCCTGTAATTTGCCCTAAGACTGAGTCTGATTTATCCATAGCAGGCTACCATGTGAGATTTGAGGGTGGTTGTCCAGGTAAGTCTGGAAATGCAGACGGAGCTGGAGCCTTGACTGCAGCAGGTGGGAGGTTCTGATCTGGCAAAGCCAGAGTGAAGGGCTGTGCCAAATGTTTGCAAAGGAACGTTGTTAGCATGAAAAATCATACTCTGGGGGATGTGAAAAAGCTGGCTCATATTTTCATGGGCTCTTCAATAAAGTTTTCTGTCTGGTTAGCAGCTGCCTTAAAAATCAAAAGACTGTCCAATATGTGACCTCAGGCCTTAGCTAGACCTAAGGTTTATCCCTGGATCGTCCTGGGGTCATCCCTGTTCATGTAAATGACACACAGGGGATCCCGGGAGCAGGCAGGGATGACCCCAGGATAAACCTTAGGTCTAGCTAAGGCCTCAGTCAATGAGAGATGAATGTGATGATACAATGTAGCCATTAGATCTGGCTGTGTAATGACCTAAGAATGGGTCTGCTTGATCAGATCATGGGTCTATCAAGTGCAGCACCCTCTGTTGTGCAATGTCCAGCCAGATGCCTCTGGAATGCTTATAATCAGCACATGAAGGCATCAGCTTGTGCCTGTGGTTTGTCCACAGCATCTAATATTCAGAGGTATACTACTTTTGAATATGGAGGTTCCATTGAGCTATTATGGCTAATGGCTCCTGGTAGACGTACCACCCACACAAATAGTCTAAAAAGGAAATCAAACTATTTGTAGATAGTGGGTCTAACAATAGCCGTTAGTCATAATCACTAAATGGAACCACATAAAGTCTGTGGCTATCACCACACCTTGTGGCAGTGAACTCCATACATTAATTATATGACGTGTGATGAGGTACTTCTTTTGTCTCTCCAGAATCTACTGCCAATTAGTTCCATTGGTTGATCCCTGACTTCTACTATTATGGCAGTTTTATTATCAGTCTCTCACAGGAAATTGGGCATTTTCACTGCTAATGCACATGGGCATAAGGTTTTCATTAACCCCAAATTCTCTTTTCTGGGTAGTCATTGCCAGCTAAGATCCCATCGTTGTGTATGTGAAGTTTGGATGACTTTGCCCAGCTTGAATCTCATTAGACTTAATTATCTTGAACCTCATTTGCCATTTTGTTGCCCACCCTGCAGAAAACGCACTGCATTCAGACAATATGATAACCTGCAGTTCAACAACCACCTACACATTCATCCACTGAATGTGGGCTAAGCGTGTTGTGCGAATGCAGCCATTTCCATCAACTTACCTCTATCTCACTGTGTAGCATAGAATTAAAGCAGAGATGAAGAAAATGATCATGCTGAGAAACTGAAGGTCAGGACTTGCAGCTGGGCTCTGGTGTGTCCTTGAATCAAGCAGCCGGTACCACTACCTCACCGTATCTTCTATAATTTCCTGGTTCCCCAGCACAGCCACTTCTACCATCTGTTATCTCCCTCTCCAACTTCTGAAAAAAGCTTAAATATGAAATATAAATATATGTAAAATGACTCGCTAGTGTTCCCTCTGAAGTTTAATTTGGATGCTTTATTTCCTGACAAGAATCCCTGTGTACATTGCATAGACGTGGTGGTAATTTCTTCTGAGACTGTTTCCAAATAAATGGCAAAAGTTCATCTTGGCATGCCACTAAGCCTTAGAGTAAGTTACATAATATGCCTCAGCTGATCATAAACCATAAGATTTGTTCGCTCCGTATACCTATACAATATATTTATCCTGCTAAACTGTCGGTCCCCAACACAGCAAGGCAATAATTATAGCTTTCATTAAATTATGCTAGGAATCGAACAGTGAATTGCACAGCAGGCGTCAGAGTGCAAAAACTCTCTGTACTGCAGCAAGGAATGAACCAGGGATGAGAAGTCTAGATGTCCTGAGATCTCACTTGATGCTGCTTTCACTAAAGTTCCAGCAATGAGCCATGATAGCAAGGTAGAGTCCATTAACTATCCATCACACAGCAATGTAATGCCAAGGGTTTTGGGGGTGGATGGGGGATGGGATTACATTGTGCAGGTGGCAGTATCCAGATACATACTGCACATGGAAGCTACAGCTTCCAAGATGTTGTACAATCTTGGATGCACTCCCGTGTGTGGGAACGCTTACGATTTCTACAAAGCCTATGTGGTATGAATCAGGCCCTCCCCCGGGGCCAGCCCGGCTATGCAACAGGGTCAAGCAACCTGCTTCGGGCACTATCAGATGGTGGTGTGGTTATAGATATAGACGGAAATTGGTGTCAGGACAGTGCAGCAGGACTTTTTCATACGTTCATAGAATAGTAGAGTTGGAAGGGGCCTATAAGGCCATCGAGTCCAACCTCCCACTCAATGCAGGAATCCACCCTAAAGCATACCTGCTGCCTCTTGAATGCCTCTAGTGCGGGAGAGCCCACAACCTCCCTAGGTAACTGGTTCCATTGTCATACTGCTCTAACAGGAAGTTTTTCCTGATGTCTAGCCGGAGTGGGAGTGGTCCTAGTGGGAAGTGGGCTAGTCATTTGGAGTCTGTGGGTAATATCTATCACTGTCCTTGCACCGGTACTCATGCTGCTGTGCCTGTGGGATTAGTCACTAGTAAAAAAAGGAAATACAAATAAGGCAAATAGGGGGTGAATCAGACACATCAGGGCGGGATCAACACTTATGCTTTAAAATGTTAAGGAAGGGTTACGATGACTTACTGGGTCACATGACTAATCTTTAAACGTTTTACCTTCATTGTATTTCCCTTCTTCCTTTTGTTGTATTTTTTTGGTTACATTTTAAAAGTGTTGTGTGATGTCAGATGTGCCCTCTTACTTCGTTATTGTTTTGTCTCACTGATATTTCACACGTCGATGTTCAGCCAATCGGTTTCCTGGGGGGGGTATATACTTCCTTTCAGAGCCGAAAACAACAGCTTCCTGCATTTCTCCTCACGTTAATGGGGGGGGGAGGGGGAAGGCAGGAGAACAGGAAGTGGGCAGATCACTGGAACAAATGATGAAAAGAAACTCCTTGCTAGAGTGACACAAGATACAGTGTGTTCTGCTTTAGTGATGTACTAATGTCAAAGCAAAAGGTAAGTAACGCTTTAATCCCTGAGTGTGCCCTGTGACGTTTAAAAATGACCCTAATTATAACGTTTCCAGTAGGGGTGTGCACACACCCCGATCCGCTTCTCTTCCAGATTCGCAATTTCCAGATCGGGTCCACTCTGCTCCACTCCAATCTGCCTATAGTTTGCTCCGGTTCTCTGCGAAGCTCCGGATCTGGATCGGAGCTCCGCTTTCCCCCCATAGACTTGCATTGAAATCCAAAAAAGCCTACAACTTTTTTTGTTAATGTTAGAAACCTCAAACTTGGCACCATGACACCTGATGCATGCATACACATGCATGCCAAGCCTCAAGCAAATCCAAGCATCCCCTGATTTTCGGGGAATTTTTGAAAATCGGACACCCCATTTTCAGACATGGGATTTACTCTGACATTTTGACAGATAAAAACATGGAAGTAGGCACCCTCACAGATGCCATCTAGATCCACATTCATGGCAAGTTTCAAGCAAATCCCATCATCCCCTGATTTTTGGCGGGGCTTTAACTTCTAAAGCATCACCCCTAAGCCCAATTCACACCCCTTTCGATATCTCTGTCAATTTTCATTTTAGAAATGTCAAATTAGGCACCATGACATCTGATGCATGTATACATATGCATGCCAAGCCTCAAGCAAATCCAAGCCTCCCCTGATTTTTGGGGGATTTTTGAAAATTGGACACCCCATTTTCAGACATGGGATTTTCTCTGACATTTTGACAGATAAAAATATTTGAAGCAGGGACCCTCACAGATGCCATCTAGATCCACATTCATGGCAAGTTTCAAGCAAATCCCATTATCCCCTGATTTTTGGCTGGGCTTTAACCTTTTAACTCACCCCAGATCAAGTCCCATGCTAGAACTCCGTCAATTTTCATGTTAGAAATGTCAAATTAGGCACCATGACACCTGATGCATGTATACACATGCATGCTAAGCCTCAAGCAAATCCAACCTCCCCTGATTTTGGGGGAATTTTGAAAATCGGACACCCCATTTTCAGACATGGGATTTACTCCGACATTTTGACAGATAAAAAAACTTTGAAGCAGGGACCCTCACAGATGTCATCTAGATCCACATGCATGCCAAGCCTCAAGCAAATCCAAACCTCCCCTTAATTTTGGGGAATTTTTTAAAATTGGACACCCCAGTATCTCAGGGATTTAAAGCTGCAGACAGCTCAATGGGGCCATTTCAAAGGAAATCCCAACATGCCATGAATTGGGGAGTAGATAAACCTAAACATGAATCTTCTTCCACACTTGAAAAATTTATTTGGAACTTCAAAAAGTCTAAGTGAGCGCAGGAAGGACTTATCCCCTGAGTCAAAGCAAGACACACACAAACCATCCCTGCGAGGCGGGCACAGAGGAGGACAGGCAGCACTGGGAGCAAGCATTCCAGAGGCTTGTGGGGTTGAACCACAAAGCCCATCACATAGTACAGCTCCCAGGCACCAGGTGGGCAGAGAGGCAGGCAGAGATGCCAAAGATTTATGGGGAAGTCAGTCCCAGCAGATGCCCCACCACAACAGCACCCAGGCGGAGGAGGGAAGGCAGGCATGCAGCAGACATTTCTGGGGGCACAAGGAAGTGAGTCTAGGATTGCTTCAAAGCCAGTAATGCAAACCATTCCTGCAAGGCGGGCACAGAGAAGGACAGGCAGCACTGGGTGCAAGCATGCCAGAGGCTTGTGGGGTTGAACCACAAAGCCCCTCATGTAGTACAGCTTCCAGTCACCAGGTGGGCAGAGAGGCAGGCAGAGATGTACGACTATGCCAAAGATCTACGGGGAAGTCAGTCCCAGCAGATGCCCCACAACAACAGCACCCAGGCAGAGGAGGGAAGGGAGGCATGCAGCAGACATTTCTGGGGACACAAGGAAGTGAGCCAAGGATAGTTTCAAAGCCAGTAATGCAAACCATCCCTGTGAGGTGGGAGCAGCACAGAGAGATGCCTTTTCTTTTGCATCCCATAACTAGGAGGCTAGGAGGATAAGAGTAAAGCTTTGTGATCCTTGCTTCAGAGTTGATTGACTGCATTGTGATCACAGCCATTATTAAACAACAACAAAATAATAACGTTAATAATAGCAGTACTAATCAATATTAATAGCAACAAGAACAACAACAATGTGTTGAACCACAATGAAAGCCTGCCTGATTTCACTGAAGAGGAAAAGCCAGGAGAGCTTGGGCTATGGGGTGTATAAAAATATAAAATGTAATAAATAAATAAACAAAGGAGGGGTGGAATTAAAAGCAGCAGTGTTGCTGAATAAACAACAAGAAGATTTTTTTTAAAAGGCTATGTCTGTCTTTTACCAGTAAGAGGAAAGTGGACGTGCCCATGGGGAGGGGGATATGCCAGTTTGACTGGCCCTAAGTAAGTATCAGTCTTTAAGAAGCTAGTACCTGACACTTCAACTCATGACAGGCATAGCTTCTCCACTCCAGTCTCCCTCCACTTGTTAATCTTTGGAGGGCTCTGATGACCCTCCAAGGGCAGGACAGTGTGTGCACTGGGCACGTCCACATGCCCTAGGGGACCTCATACCCTTGCACAACATCTATTCAGTTGTTCACCAAGGTTAGGGTGGGTAGCAGTGCTGTGTTTCCTATCTGTTATTTATTTGCTTAGTAGGGGTGTGCACGGACCCCCCGCTCCGCTTCACTTGCAGATCTGCCATTTTCCAGATCGGGCCGCTCCGCCCCGCCCCCGCTCCGCCCACTTCCGCTCCGCTCCGCTCGGAGCTCCGGATCCGGATCCGGAGCTCCGTTCCCCCCCCCATAGGCTTGCATTGAAAGCTAAAAAATTATACAACTTTTTTTCTGTTCAAGTTAGAAACCTCATGTTTGGCACCATGACACCTCATGGGGATATACACACGCATGCCAAGTTTCAAAGCAATCCCATCATCCCCTGATTTTTGGCGAATTTTTGAAAATCGGGCACCCCACACACAACATCCCTGCGAGGTGGGCAGGGGAGGAGGGAGGGAAGGCAGGCAGGCATGCAGCTGGCATTTCTGGGGGCATAAGGAAGTGAGCCAAGGATAAGCCAGTAATGCATATAAAATGAAATAAATCAATCAATAAACAAAGGAGGGGTGGAATAAAAAGCAGCAGTGTTGCTCAATAAACAGCAAGAAGAATTTTTTTAAAAAGGCTATATCTGTCTTTTACCAGCAATAGGGGGACGTGCCCGGGGGAGGGGGAAGTAGCTGCCAGTTCAAGACAGCCACCAACAGCTCTGAGAAGAAGTAAAACGCTCACTTCAACTCATAACAGGCATTGCTCTACCACTGAAAAGTGACCATTCACTTCAACTCATGATAGGCATTGCTCCACCGTTTTACTCTCTTTGGAAGGCTCTAATGGCCTTCCAGTGCAGGAGAGAGTGGGGGCACATCCACGATGAGATGCCCTAGGGGAGCTCATCCCCTTGCACCACATCTATTCAGTTGTTCACCAAGGTTAGGGTGGGGAGCAGTGCTGTGTTTCTATCTCTTATTCTTGGCTTAGTATATGATTTCAGGTTGTGTTTGTGCATTTGGTGGGGCTACTGTGTTAAAAAACACGGGGAAAAGCCCGTTCAGATGAAGAAAGAGAAGTTTCCCAGAATCCCAAGTTACCTGTTTTACCTATGCCCTCCTCCAACTTTGGGATCATCATGACCGGGAGCTGACTCTGCCCCTCAGCCCTTTGAAAAAGGTATTTTTCCCGCCGATTTTTTAAAAACTTCTAGCGCGCGACCCGTACAACGCAGAAAGTTGAGAGTATTCTCAAAATGACCCCCATCCACGACTCTCTGTGCACAAGAATTTTCAGAACGATAGCTTAAAACCCCCCCAGTTATCCCCGATTCTTTCCCTCAATGCAATCCTATGGGCGAAAAGCCGAAAACGCCGTTTGAGCCGTGCGGTTGACCCGATTTTCACAAAAATATAGCACGCGACCCAGACAATGCAGAGAGGTGAGAGTGGTCTCAAAATGACCCCCATCCACGACTCTCTGTGCACAAGAATTTTCAGAACGATAGCTTAAACCCCCCCCAGTTACCCCGATTCTTTCCCTCAATGCAATCCTATGGGCGAAAAGCCGAAAACGCCGTTTGAGCCGCGCGGTTGACCCAATTTTCACAAAAATATAGCACGCGACCCAGACAACGCAGAGAGGTGAGAGTGGTCTCAAAATGACCCCCATCCACGACTCTCTGAGCACAAGAATTTCTAGAACGATAGCTTCAAAAACAACCTAGTTATGCGCGATTATTTGCCGCAATGCAATCCTATGGCGAAATGTTTTCAAGATGGCGACCGGAGCGCTCCGCCTGAACTAGGAGCTCCGAAAAATGGTCGCTTCTCTTCGCCTTGCTTCTAGGGGGTCCGCGGTCCGCTCCTACTCCGCCTCTGGGTAAGGCGGAGCAGGCCAATCCGCTACTGCTTCTACGCTCCTAATCGGAGCGGATCACACCCCTATTGCTTAGTATATGATTTCAGGTTGTGTTTGTGCATTTGGTGGGGCTACTGTTTAAAAAAACACTGGGAAAAGTCTGTTCAGAAACTAAGAAAGAGAAGTTGCCCAGTATCCCAAGTTACTAAGTATCCCGTTTTGCCTATCCCCCCTCCAACTTTGGGATTGGAGGATGATTCATCAGGTGATCATGACTGGGAGTTGAATCTGCCTCTCAGCACTTCAAAAAGGAACCTCTCTCACTTTTTTTTACCCTATCTTTTAAAAAATTATAGCAAGCAAACAGCACCACACAGTGTTCTGAAAATAGGCTCAAAATGACCCCCAACCACGACTCTCTAAGCACACCAAGTTTCAAATAGATAGCTTGAAAAACAAAAAAGTTATCCACTAATCTTTTCCGCAATGCAATCCTATGGGCGAAAAAATCCAAAATGCTGGGTGGATCGCTCCGCGAAAAGAGGAGCGCTCTGCTTATGGTCGCCTCTCTTCGCCATGCTTCTCCAGCCCCCCGATTTGCTTCTCCTCCGTCTCAGACGGAGGCGGATCACCCCAATTTGCTGTTGCTTCTCCGATTCTAAGCGAAGCGGATCACACCCCTAGTTTCCAGTAGTAGGAAAAAACATAATCACTAGTGTAGATCAGCTCCAGGTGTCTGACTGTCTTGGGTCATTGTCATTCCACATAAATTGAGAATGTGCCTGAGAACACTACCCTGTGGTTGCAGAGGACTGTAGCATAGGGCAACCTATCTTTCAATGCAACTTGTCCACCATTACTGATTTCCTTGAGGAGCCCCCCTTCCCCCCAAAAAAGAAAATGCTTCTGAGGCGCTTCATGGTTTCTTGGAACACTGCTTGAAAACCATTGGATTGGATCTCAGTGGGTCGCAGTGTTTGTATTTTGTGTGTGAAGTATTTTGTGAAATGATTTCCCCATTCTTAATTAGTCATGGTAGAATACTTTCCCCTAAGTTTGATTGATAACGTTGCCCATTGTAAGACATTTTTCTGGTTTCCTGTCCAGAATTTCCCAAATGCGGCAAAATATTAAAACAGTCAATTATTTAATGATGCAAGCAATATTGATATTCAAGAAGCTAAAGCTTCATTATTAGCCACTACTAACAGATTTGTCAACATGTGTCAGATTGAATATCATTAAAGCCACATTCTTTGGGATTTTTGCAACTCGTAGGCTGCCCCTAATGCATGAATTATGCACAGTTTATTGCTGCATCTAGAAACTTTGTTGTGAAGCACGACTTGTTTTTTTGTTTATACTGTGATTTGTGAAGCCATATTTATTTACAGATATCTATCCACTCTTTGCAAATCATTATCCAGCTGGATCACTGAGTCCTTCAACCAATTAAAAGCAGTTCTTGGTTTGTGGTTTGTGGAGGGTTCACTGAACTTACCTCCTAAAGTACCAGAGAGAAAGGGAAAATAGAAATCTGAGGGGGTCTCTTCAACTAACCATAATGTGTTTTACCTTGTTGTAGCATGCTGCTATGTGTACCTGCCACAGGTAGGGATGTATGAATTATGTAAAATCTGTTCTGTCTGCATTTTGTGGATTGTCAGGAGCCTTTTGTTCTGTTGTCCACCCCAACTATGGACTCAGATGTTTTTAGTATCTGGATTCAATTATGTTTGAATTCACACAAATGTGGATTTGTGCAAATTCACCTGTGCAAATATGTGCACATTCCCCACAAATGTGCAACCCCCCCCCCCAAATACGCATCATCACACTTTAGCCTATGGGGGAAATGTGCAATTTTGGCTGGGATTTGTTTATTTTTGTGTATTTTTCTACAACAAAATTTCTGCAAAATTCTCAGAGTTTAGAAAAATGGACCACAAGTCTGCAGAATCCACCCAACAGGAGGAGAGTTGGTCCACTGCAGAATCCATGGGTCACATTAATAAAAATCAACTCATTTGGTGCCATTGCGGATTTCTCCAATATCCAAGTCCCAGGTATTTGGTCCTCCTCATCACTCTACTACCCCACATTGGAAACTTTATGATATTCATCCATCATGTGCTTTACTACTAAGCGCATGTTGCTTAGTGGTAGAGGACATGCTTTGAATGCAGGAAGTCCCAGGTTGATCCTCAGCATCTCCAGGTAGAGCTGGAAAAAGAGATGCCTGCCTGAAACTCTGGGAAGCCACTAGGACACACTTCTGACAATAAATGGACTCCAGGTCTGACTTCGTATAAGGCAGCTTCCTAAGTTTCTATCTCACCTCCTGTCTGCCCCTCAAGAAACTGTCATTGTTAGAGTCATGTTAAAAATTGCCATCTTTTGCCTCTCAGTCACACATCAAAAGGTACACCCCAGCCAGATCTACACCAAACACTATGAAAGTGGTTTGAAGACGGTATATGGAATGTGTCATGGGCCTAAACAGTTGTCGATACTGTTATTAAGCAGTAGTGTAGCTCCTGCCCCCGTCATAACATGGCAGAATGTAGGCCTCAGTTCAAGTATGAGAATTTGGATGCATGGCGTTGGAAGGACTGTCACTCATGAAGTTTGTCCCCTTGCCCTGGAAAGAATGCTGAAAAGGAGATGGTCTGAGAGCTTCGAAAAGTAGTGTGGCTGACGTTGTTCAGGATTATAGACTAGAAGACCCAAATGAGAAGAGCTGCAGAAAGCCTACAATGTGCTTTAAAGGGGAGGGAAGGGCAGGAGGGAGATGAAGAAGACCTTAAGTTACTGGAATTAATCTTATGCCTACCTGGGTTCTGCTTTGCATGGCCAATCAAGCTACACACGGACAGGCTAGAAAGTTGGGGAGGAACGGAGGCCTCCGTTGCTCTGGAAGGAGTCACATCACTTACTTTCAAAAGTAAAACAGAAAAAGGTTTCTTCGCCATATTTTCTACCTTGGCTTCGGTTTTGTGCAGCATAGCTCCAAAAGGTAAAGGTTGCCTTTCATAATAGTGGAAGTGCCTGAATGATTTGCAAGAGCAAGGCTAGGCTTATAAACTATAAACTCTGTACTTTAAAGAGTGCCCTAAAACTTGCAGGTACAAAATTAATCAAAAAGATTATATTTATTTCTGTCAAGCCAGAGGGTGGAGGAAAAAACAGCAAAAAATCCCCCAACCTAACGCAATGAACCAAAGAAGAAGCTAGTTTGTTTTAAACACTCTGGGCATCATCAGACAAGTGTTTTATTGAACGCCTCTCTCCTTCCGGTGTGAGGAGCAGAAAGAGGTCACAGTGGCCAGCCTCTCTCCCTCAGGCAGAGAGCATCAGCAAGGGGTCACAATGGCCAGCCTCTCTCCCTCAGGCAGAGAGCATCAGCAAGGGGTCACAATGGCCAGCCTCTCTCCTTCAGGCATGGAGCATCAACAAGGGGTCACAATGGCCAGCCCCTCTCCCTCAGGCAGGGAGCATCAGCAAGGGGTCACAATGGCCAGCCTCTCTCCCTCAGGCAGGGAGCATCAGCAAGGGGTCACAATGGCCAGCCTCTCTCCCTCAGGCATGGAGCATCAGCAAGGGGTCACAATGGCTAGCCCCTCTCCGTCAGGCAGAGAGCATCAGCAAGGGGTCACAATGGCCAGCCTCTCTCCCTCAGGCATGGAGCATCAGCAAGGGGTCACAATGGCTAGCCCCTCTCCCTCAGGCAGAGAGCATCAGCAAGGGGTCACAATGGCTAGCCTCTCTCCCTCAGGCAGAGAGCATCAGCAAGGGGTCACAATGGCCAGCCCCTCTCCCTCAGGCAGAGAGCATCAGCAAGGGGTCACAATGGCCAGCCCCTCTCCCTCAGGCAGAGAGCATCAGCAAGGGGTCACTCTGGCCAGCCTCTTCCTTTTGAGACAGCATCAGCAAGAAGTCAGAACCTGCATGACCAAGCAGTCATGTTGGCCAGTCTCTCCTTGAAGCAGGTATGGAGCATCAATACGAGGTCATCTATTAACCTATTAAGAAGCTGCTGAGTTGGATGTGGCTTTCTGATGCAGCTCTGAATTTTTGGAAGCCCTTTGCCCACCAGTTTCCCTCTCACCTTGTCTATCCTTTCCTTACAGTGACCAAGTTCATTCCAAAATGAATTTATTAGATTGTATTTATTTACAATTTATTTACAATTTATTTACAATTTATTAGATTGTAAGCCTATGCGGCAGGGTCTTGCTATTTACTGTTTTACTCTGTACAGCACCATGTACACTGATGGTGCTATATAAATAAATAATAATAATAATAATAATAATAACAAAACAACTGGCCCCATTCTTCTCTTACATTTCCCTACAGCCTTGGCTCCCTTTTACCTACCTTTTCAGAGGTGAAGCCCTACTCGAGTGGATGAAATATGCTATTTCTACTGCACGTACACATGGCTCATTATGTCTCTTGACGACTTTTGTCAGTAAGCCATTTCTGTCAATAATTTTCTGCATCAGTGCACTATTCATTAAAATTCCATTATGGGGCATTAGAGGTTTGACAGATCTGGGAGCTGTCATCCGATCAAGCAGACATCACCAGTTTCCTTTCAAATCTGATATTGTCATCTATCTTGATGGTGCTGAGTAATTTGCTTTCCTTTCTCACTATAGCTCATCTAGGGCAGAGGGCTTTGCTCTTTCCTGTAATCACAGTTACTACCCAGCAATACTAAGTATAGGCATTTGCACTGTGTCGATGAGGGCAGTGGTTTAGTGGTACTACCAATGGGGCAGCTAAGTGATAGAAAAACCTGGATTGGCCAGGTCTCTCCCCCCCCCTTATAGCAAACTGCTATAAAAGCAAGGGGCAAGACCATTATAAAAAGCTACATACCTTATTGCCCCTCCCATTTTTAACTGCAAGAGTTGACATCCCTAAGTGTCAGGCTTCCTGTTAAATCAGGGCTCCCCAATCTATTTGGGTCAGTGGGCACATTTGGAGTTTTGAGAGAGTGTCCTGGGCACTCTCACAAAATGGCTGACATGAGGATGGCTTGCCCATGCATAAAATGGCTGACACAGTGGGCATGGCTAGTCACAAAACACTCATTTCCCAGAAGGCAAATTGGTGGGACCAAAAGAAAGGCCCAAGAACCTAATATAAGGCAGAGGTGGAGGCTGAATTCCAAGACACAAAGCCAGTCTTTTGAACCCTGTAAAGATGGAGCTGGAGTGCACCACTTCACTTTGCCGCATGCCAACCTCCCAGATGGAAAAAAATGTAGTTAAAAAAACATGAAGAAATACTTAGAACACATCAAAGAAAGGTGACTCCTTATGGGAAGACCTCTGGTTGAGGTCCGAATGTTTTCTCCCCCATATTCTTCTCTTCCCCCACCAGACCACCATAATCCTGGTGTTAAAGGGGAGAGGGGAGCTCATTTTGAAAATCAGGATAGGTGCTGTGCCTTGTGTTTTGTGTCAGGGAGAGTCCTGTAAAAAGTTGCCTTAAATAATAGAATTCCATTTCCTCATTTTTAATATCGGCATTTGGTAGGAAAACAAGATGCTACTATTCATTGTGGCAATGAGTGCCAGAAAGATCAGGTTACTGTCAACAAATGGAATTAAATTGACCTATTGTTTCGTGTTTGGCCCTCTCCATGCATTGAGCATTGGATGGAATAGGAGGTCATGAGAATAGCAGGGGAGAGAGGAGCATGCTGTAGCATCCTACTTTACTAAATATTAGACACTATAAATTAAAATGCAAGTGTATTTTTAGCTATGAGAAATAGAAGTGGTAGGAATTAGGGATCAGATTTATTTTACGTGTATTTGGGGTTCCTTGAACTGTATACTAGACAGTTCTTCAGAAGGTACTCACGTGTGCCATGGTAAGCTGCTTTTATTTGGTACACTGCTTTGAAATGTCAAGACAGATCTGAGACATTCTGATTTTTGGAAGGATTACAATCCAATACTCCAGCAAAACCTTGGTTAAGTTTTTATTAAGCAAAAAATGGATTATTAAGCAATGTGTTCCTAGACTGCATTCTTAACACAGAAGGAGATCCAAAAGGAAGGGCATGAATGAATCCTTCCAGGAAGATTCATACTTCACTACAGCACCCTATTTTCTCACAATGGATTTTGTGAGAAGAAATACTGCATGGTGCCAGACTAGGAACCATTATAGAGAGCCGAGCTGTTGTGCTGTAACTCAAATGAGAAAATATGTTACCTTTAGCCTTCCTTTGCTAACCACTATTTCTATTAGGCTTCTAATCATCCTTACTGCATTTTGCTTGTTTTATCCTTTGAAAGATTTGTTATTCTCTAATACTTTTTGAGCAATATATATGGCAGCACTTTGTGCTATTTGGCTAGAGAGATGTTTCAGGGACAACACCTCCCCCCCATATCAATTACTTTTTAAAGCCCAGAAGACTCAGCTGGGATTTACACATCTGTTGCTGAGTGGGGTCTGTCCATATAGCCAGTTTTCTCTCTTGGTCAGGTGAGTCACAGACAACGCACTTGTTCAAAGAAGAGAAACGAGCTAGTTGGATGGAGCGGGAATGGGTCCCCCACCTCACAAGCGCTGCGCCAGAAAGTGACTAGCAGTGCCCAGTGATAATGGGCACCATCTAATGCTGTCATCATGCTGGTGCAACATCATTATTGCTAACTGGGCAAAGGGGGAAAGTGGTGATTTTTCCACCGGAAGTTGGCAGCAAGCCATGCTGCTTAAAATTTGGTGTCCTGCCACTGCTTCTTCCCTTTGCTCAGGCAAGCACTGATAACATTATTCTAACATTGATTTATGCTAATACAGCGTCATCAGCACTAATGCCGCAACAGGATTGGCTGTTGCCCAATATAATTGGGATGGCCTCTCCTTGCTTGTGGTTGCTATCTATTCTGCGGGTTGTTCCTCCTCTCTTTCCAAACAGTGATGACAGTTGAGTAGTCAATCCAACCTCTTTATATACTCATGGCCACTGATATAACAATATATCTAAGAAACTACTTAGGATGATCAAATTGAGGTCATGTACGTTCTGATGCAGTCTGATGATTTCCCATGGTAATTGAAGGCTGGAATGATGATAAACTTTTCAGAAGTGGAACTAATGATAAATTTAAGGAGATGTAATTTCCTTAAATGCCAAGCCCTACCCTGTGAAGCTGGCTTTTTTGTAGATTCAAGACAGCACTGTATGGCAAAACGTTTCCTTTTTGACTGAAAGGCTAACTTATTTTAAAATCTACCAGTTAGCACAAGGATGTTTTTCTTTTTGTCATTAACTTTCAAAATTCAGCAGTCCGAGAACTCTCTTCTTGCCTGTACTTATTGATTTAGGATTGAAGTAGGTAAAGTTATACTTCAGGGTTAAACATGTGTCTCAGTGCATCGGGAGCATAGATTTCACCCAGCCTGAAAGTGGTTTCATTGACATGGCACATACCTCTCCCAAAGAAACCTGCTCATGGTAGTTCTCATAGAGATGCTTGGAACTTGGCGTTAGTTCCACGACCAACCCTTGGCTCACTTGTATGAATAACTGCCCATGTGAGTGATCTACTCATGTCTGAGCAGTGTAATACTGGAACTTCAGTCTCATATGAGATTACAGCATTTCTTATGTGAATTAGAAAATTAATTTGGGGGGGATTTCCCCCCCCCCACACTTTGCAGAAGTGAAGCTGATCTCACATGATTTTCCCTGTCTGTTACACTGCTCACACATGAGTAGGCCACTCACATCTACAGTTACTGTGGAAGTGAAATTGTGGGAACTGTCTTTCAGAAATCAATATCTTTTATAGTTCTGATGGTTCCTTGGTTGGAAGCCGTTAGTGTAAAGCCCATCTGAAAAAGTTTTGAATATGGATTCCCTTGGCGTACATGGAAAATAAGTTATTAATTTAAAATAGTAGCCTAGAATTATGAATTATGAAAAGCTGTCAAGAAAGAGCTCCTTCTAGTTCACAAAGTGGAGATGAATCTTTTATGCTTGCTATGCAATGTTCTATGTAGATCAATTTAATTTCTGGGAGAGAAAAAAACTCATTAGGGAGATACTTTAACAATATTACCAAAGTAAATGACAGTGTGAACTGTGATACCTGATGTATCATTTAACATCTAGTTAGTGTGAGATTTTATGGAGCATCTCATCTTGCCATTTTTTAAAACATTAGACAATGTTTCTCAAAGTGACAAGTGTATATCTGCAATGCTTCTGTTCTCTTCAGTAGACAATACTTATTTTATTTAAACACAAGAGAACCATCAGGGGACAGGAAGTTTCCTTTGGATAGTTAGATTTCCAGTGTATAGACTGTGCTAGTTTTCTTTGTGAATCAGTTACATAGTGGATAACGCTAGCTGTCATGAATCTGCATTGACAATTGTAGGTAGCTTGTCATTTTAATCAGTGTTGGCATTTGAAGAGAATTATGCCTTTTAAAATGCATCAAGTCGCTTTTATGAATGGCTGATGAGGGAAACTCATTTTTCTTGTAACCCCTACATTAATGATAAATTCACAATGAGACTACTGTGTTCTTAAAGACTCTTTAAGTCAGTTTACGTTGTGGTTGGCAGATACAAGACGGAGGAAAATGCAAGGAACACGTAAGGAAGTTGCTATAAAGGTGCATATGTGAATGGGCCTGGGCAGGGGTAGGAGAACTGATTTGGGGGTGGGGAGTCAATGGCCTCCAACCAGCCCTCCATGGGCTGGATTACATTAGGGGGCATGGCTTCACCTGATGGAAGAAAGCAATGTGTGGGCAACGGAGGTGGCAGCTGGAGTGCTCACGCTGCCACTTCAGTTGGGACCACTTTTCCCATGCTGAGTCTCCCTGCTGTGGAAAGGTCTAGCACAGGTGAAGCTGCCTGGACTGATGTCAAGGAACTCCAAAATCCAGGGAGATATTTAAATGGAGGAGAATTTTTGAAGAATGCCTCTTTGGACAAATGTAATGTAGCATTCAAGAGTTGCTGTCCTGTAAAATGAACCATAATCCTACATCCAAAGCAGGCCTTTCACTGTGTTAAAAAAGTTGGCCTTTGCTTGTAGGCCTGGAGCGCTATATTCAGGATGTGCGCCACTGCTGTCCCTTCAGCACTACATCTCCAGCCTTGCGTCAATGGTACTAAAACAAGGGGAGCTTTGCAGCCCGGCTCCTCTACTGGGTTCACCCTGCCTACTGGGCAGTCAGCTATATCCATGTAACACAGAGTGGGTGCGAGCAATGATCACGCACAACTGGGAAGCTAGTTCCTAACATTTTGTTACACCAAGGGTGGAGAACCTGAAGTCCAGGGGCCAAATCTGGCCCTCCTAGAGTCCCAGCCTGGCCCTCTGAGGTTACCCAGATGGCCCTTCCCCATGCCATCCTCCTTTTCCCCAACCACTGATTGTTTGGTGGTATCTTGGGGTTGGTGCAGTTCCCCTCCTCCATTTTAAAAGGTTCAAATGTCTCTCCTAAGGTTTAGTTACTGGCAGCAAGAGCTTTCAGATACAATCTGCTGGCATTTTTGGCCCTTCTGCTTTTGGCCCCACCCACCACTGAAATCTACCCCATAAGATCTTCTCCAAAATGGAATTTGGCTGTGAGCCTGGATGGCTGTGTTACACTCTGAAATGTGTCCAAGGAAGGGAATTTGGGCTTATTCTATTAAGATTAGAACCAGCTTGATACTTAATTGCTTGGATCCCCAGTGGCAAGAAATACCACCCTAAAGTTCATTAGCCAGAAGATTATGGGCTACTAACTTGTGTATGTAGAAGTGGGTTGTTGTTGTTGTTTTTTTTGTGTGTGTGTGTGTTATGTATTATTATGACGTTTTAATCTGCTTTGAAGATCTTTCCTTTCAATAGCAGAATGTAAACCTTCAAAATCAATGACTGGATGAATGAAAGAATAAAGTCATGTGCTTATAACCCTTTACTTTTCTTCCATATGAGTAAAGGTCCCAAAGACATGGTAGAATCATCTGAGGCCTGCTGTAATGAATTTGCTAGGCACTTCCAAAATAAAATCTTTTGCATCCGCCAGGACTTAGACTCCAGTGTTATAGCAGGTGAATCTAGTGAGCTGTCCAGAGTACAGTCTTGTCCTGTAATCTTGGATGAGTTTCAGTTGGTACAGCTCGAGGATGTTGACAAGGTGCTTGGACAGGTCCGTGCAACCACTTCTGTACTGGATCCTTGCCCCTCTTGGCTAATAAAAAGCTAGTAGGGATGGAACAGCCAGCTGGGCCAAGGAGGTGATTAATGCCTCTCTACGAGAGGGAGTGGTCCCAGACCGTCTGAAAGAGGCGGTAGTGAGACCACTCCTGAAGAAAACTTCCTTGGACCCGGAAAATCTTAGTAATTACAGGCCGGTAGCAAATGTTCCATTCCTGGGCAAGGTCCTTGAGCAGGTGGTGGCGGGACAGCTCCAGACACTTTTGGATGAGACTGATTATCTGGATCCATTTCAGTCGGGTTTCAGGCCTGGTTTTGGCACGGAAACAGCCTTGGTCGCCCTGTATGATGACCTATGTCGGGAGAAAGACAGGGGGAGTGTAACTCTGTTGATTCTCCTTGATCTCTCAGCGGCTTTCGATACCATCAACCATGGTATCCTTCTGGAACATCCGGCTGAGTTGGGAGTGGGGGGCACTGCATTGCAGTGGTTCCGCTCCTACTTAGCAGGACGGCTCCAGAAGGTGGTGCTTGGGGGACATTGCTCGGCCCCGTGGACTCTCCAGTATGGGGTTCCGCAGGGGTCGGTCTTGTCCCCCATGCTGTTTAACATGTACATGAAACCGTTGGGTGCGGTCATCCGGAGTTTTGGAATGCGCTGTCATCAGTACGCTGACGACACGCAGCTCTACTGCTCCTTTTCATCCTCATCAGGTGTGGCTGTGGATGTGCTGAACCGGTGCTTGGCTGCGACAATGGACTGGATGAGGGCTAATAAACTGAAGCTCAATCCAGACAAGACTGAGATGCTGCTGGTGGGTGGTTCCTCTGATCGGATGGGGGGGTGTTCAACCGGTCCTGGATGGGGTTGCACTCCCCCTGAAGGAGCAGGTTCGTAGCTTGGGGGTTCTCCTAGAACCATCTTTGTCACTTGAGGCTCAGGTGGCCTCTGTGGCACAGAGTGCTTTCTACCAACTTTGGTTGGTGGCCTAGCTATGCCCCTATTTGGACAGGGATAACCTAGCTTCAGTTGTCCATACTTTGGTAACTTCCAAATTTGATTACTGCAATGCCCTCTACATGGGGCAGCCTTTGAAGACAGTCTGGAAGCTGCAGCTTGTGCAAAATGTGGCGGCCAGATTGATAGCTGGAACAGGGAGGTTTGAGCATATAACACAGATTCTGGCCCGCTTGCATTGGCTGCCTATACGTTTCTGAGCCCAATTCAAGGTGCTGGTTTTAACCTATAAAGCCCTACATGGCTTGGGACCGCAATACCTGATGGAACGCCTCTCCCGACATGAACCTACCCATACACTGCGCTCAACATCTAAGATCCTCCTCCGAGTGCCTACTCCGAGGGAAGTTCAGAGGACAGCAACAAGTGAGAGGGCCTTTTCAGTGGTTGCCCCCCAACTGTGGAATGATCTTCCCGATGAGGCTCACCTGGCACCAACGTTGTTATCTTTTCGGCGCAAGGTCAAGACTTTTCTCTTCTCCCAGGCATTTTAACAGCATTTAACAACGTTAACTTTGTTTTTAATGGACCCCAGAATTGTTGTTTTTAAATGGATACTGTTGTTTTTATACTGTTTTTATGTTTTTTTAATTTTTGTATACTTTTACTGTTTACTATTTTTAATTGTTGTAAACTGCCCAGAGAGCTTCGGCTGTGGGGCGGTATATAAATGTAATTAAATAAATAAATAAATAAATAAATAAATAAATGGTTGCCATTCATTCCTTTGCACTGGGTAACTTTTTTGTCATGAGAACAAGACCTGCCCTGACAGTGGTGCATTCTGACATATAAATTTCAGGGGGGTGAAACAAGATACAAGCCCTCCCTCCACATATACATCACTAATCATAATGGCAGGCATTTGTTAATACTATAATACACAAGGCAGTCTCCATGATCAGCCAAACAGGTTTCCATGTGTTCCCACAAACAGTCTTGACTTGCTTTTATGCCGGGATGTTGGAGAAATCGAGGGTTATTTTGTGGGGGAGGGAAGCTTGACAAGCTTTCATTGGACCAGCCATCTGGACTTTGGTCTGTTTGCCATTAGCTGGCCCGACTTGGTCTGCAGCAAGTTGGGCTAGCTAACAGATGTTCCATGCCTCTAAATTGGCACAAATTACAGCTGCAGTTTCTGCAAATGTGTGTGATTTGCACAAATCAGGCAAAGTTTGGCCACAGTTTGCGCAAACCATGCACAAATTATGCAAATTGTGGATGCAATTTTGCACAAATCTTGTAAAGGAAATGCAAAAAGTCCCCGGAATTCAGGGGAAACCCTCATCTCGTCTTGCAAATGTAAGCCAAGTCAGACACATTGCAGAACGTCAGTAAGCCCCCGAAGGGCTGGATTTCCTGGAGATGGACATCCCTATCTTGATGCAGTCTTTTGCCCTCAGGTATGAAGAGCTCATGTACCTCCTGGGGAGCTACAAGGAGCTTGGAGATGGTTGGCAGACATTCAAATAAAGGTTGCTGGCTGCTGATTGAAACACAGCAGACTGCTGGCTCTGGTATCCCTTTTCTCAAACTGCAGGCAACCATCCAAGTTCTATAGTAGCAGCTGACACCATCCAGATGGCACTGATGCCAAATGGGCTGACAGGGTGCTGTTTAAGCACATCTGTGCTGGGAGCAGGATCTGAGCCAGGGACATGTGTATCTTCCCCACTCTACAAGGGTTTCCCTGCTTGTGGCTTCCCCCCTTGTACCATTCAACATGGAGCAGAAGTGACGAAAATCCATGCCTTTTTCCTTTTCTTTTCCTTTTGCAGAGTTTTTCAGCGGGACTGGAGAGGCTCTATCAACTGCAGCAGTCAGATCTTCAACCCCAATTATGGATCTGGACAATTTCAAAAGCAACTCTACATGATCTAAAGCATGGGTGCACAGCCTGTGGCCCTTGAAGATGACAGATCCCCACCCACTTTCCCCTGGCTTCTGAGATCATTGTTTTCTCACTGCTAGTAGCAGCGGAGAAACCACAGTCCGGCTGGTGAAAACTGTGGTATGGGGAAAGCTTTTATCTCCACCCCCATGGTGATCCTTAGATCTCAGTGGTTAGGGAGGGAAGATGTGTGAGGGAAATAGTATGTGAGTGCATGCGCATGCACATATGTGCATCTCCTACAGGTTGACACCAACTGTGGCCATCAGCAATGCTACTAGTGCTGCAGTTAGTGAGCTCAAAGCCTAGCATTATGAAGTCAGCTGTGAGGTCAGCAGTACAGGAGGAGGAGACAGAACATTGCAGTCAGTCTATGCACCTAGATTTTCTTTCCATACACTGCTATGACACAAACCATGGCAATGCAGACGCATACAAGGACATGAGAGAGGGTGAGAGGGAGGTGTGAGTCTGAAGAGGTGCTCCAAGGGTCCGCAGCAAAGAAAACAAGAACAGAAAGGATTGGCTCAGTCAGTGAAATGTGATTCTGGTAGATCAGCAAAGGGCCTTGCTAGACCATGCCGGATAAGCCAGCAGGGAGGCGGGGCGATGGCGCGCTAACTTTAGCGCGCGCTGCCCCGCCTCCTAGATGCATGACGCCCAGGGACTCCGGAAGCCCTGCAGCGTTGGCCATTTATTTATTTTTTGTTAAAGGGGCCACGTGCGCCCCGAAGACTCCGGAGAAGGTAAGTGGTTTTTTAAAAAAATTATCATTCCCTCGCCCCATCCCGTCCCCGGCTGTCTGTCCCTCCCCCATCCCGTCCCCGGCTGTCCGTCCCTCCCTCCCATCCCGTCCCCGGCTGTCCGTCCCTCGCCCTGTGCCATCCCCGGCTGTCCTTCCCTCGCCCCGTGCCATCCCCGGCTGTCCTTCCCTCGCCCCGTGTCATCCCTGGCTGTCCTTCCCTCGCCCCATGCCATCCCTGGCTGTCCTTCCATCACCCCGTGCCATCCCCGGCTGTCCTTCCCTCACCCCGTGCCATCCCCGATGTGCGGCTTTCCCCCCTCTCCCCACCCGGGATTCCCCCCCGGCCCGATGGGCACAGCGCTTGTATGAGCGCTGTGCCCAGTCCGTGGCTTTTCCCGGCGACTTGTAAGCGGTACTAGACGTTCCGCAGCCCCGGCCTGAGGCCGGGGCTGCGGAAAAGGCACGCCATAAGCGACTTCGCTTATGGAGTGTTAAGGGAGGTTTCAGCGCGGCCTGACCCCGGATTCCCCTGTGCGTCATCTGGACACACAGCAGGGAAACCAGGCCTCACAGCGCGCTAAGACCTCATCTAGCAAGGCCCAAAGAGATCCAGCTTCCTGTTAACAAACAGAAGTACATGAGAGAATACTAGTGCAAATGGTGCTAGCCTTGCTACTGAAAAGAGGTTCCTTGCCAACAAAATACCATATTAGCAGTCGGGACATGCAGCCTCATTCCAAATTTTGGATACTAACTAAAATATAGTAGCCCACTATCCATTCCAAAAGGCAAGTGACTGTAACATCTAGTGGCAATGGCAATTTGAAAATAATTCTTAGCTTTTTCATGCGCATATGTAGTTCATGTGACCACTGAAGAAGACCTCTGTTGGGTCAAAACGCGTATGGTCTTTAAGTGTTTTGGTCTTAGAGGCCATAGCTAGACCTAAGGTTTATCCCTGAATCGTCCAGGGGTCAAACTTGTTCATCTAGGTGACACACAGGGGATCCAGTGCTCAGGCAGGGGCGAACCCTGGAGGATCCCAGGATAAACCTTAGGCCTAGTTGTGGCCTAAGTGTTTTGTTCTTTGAGTGTTTTCTAAATGGTCTTTGAGTACTTGTCTGTGCTTTTTTAATGATACAGCTTTACAGTGGAAGTACACCTGAACTTTGGGAACTCGTGTAACTTATCAGTATATTAAAAAGTTTTTATAATATCTCACTTACCTCTGCAGTATATGTGAGTACGGATAGTGACACGATCCACCCTTTTCCTTCACTTCACTACCTTGTGATTATGGTAGGACATAAAAAGGGTGCTGCTGAATCTCACCAAGGCCTATTTAAGTCCAGCTTTCTGTTCCCACAGTGGCCAACCAAATGCCCATAGGAAGCCTACAAGCAGGGCTTGAGTGCAATAGCACCCCCCTGTTCATGTTCCCCAGCAACTCATGTTCCGAGGCATATATAGCCATCATGACTAATAGCCACTGTTAGCCTAATCCTTCATGAATTTGTCTAATCCAATTTTAAAGTCATCCAAGCTGGTGGCCCTCACCACATGCCGTGGAACCACATTCCACAGTTTAAGCATGTGCTGTCTGAAGAAGTACTTCCTTTTATCTGTCTTGAATCTTCCATCTCTCACTGGGTGGTCCCAGGTTCATCCGCTCTCGTTCTCCACTTCCTTCACATCATTCATAATTTTATGCACATCTATCATGTCCCCTTTGCTTTTTATCGAAGCTAAAAAGCCCCAGATATTGTAGCTCTCCAGGTACGGCAGTTTCTCCAGCTCCTTGATCATTTGGGTCATCATGTCCATTTAGTCGTTTCTGCACGTTCTCCAGCTGTAGAATATCAATATCTTTGAAGTAGAGCAAGCAGAACTGTACACAATATTCCAAGTTTGATAGCGTCATAGTTCTGTAGATGGGCATTGTGATATTAGCAGTTTTTATTTTCAATCCCTTTCCAAATGTTCCCTCACACAGAATTTGCCTTTTTCATAACAGCTGCGCACTGGGTTGACATTTTCACCCAAATCTGATGGATCTGTATATTTAGAAGCTGAAATGTCAAGAGAGATAAAGGTTTAAGAGTTAGGGCCAATGCTACTGAGATAATAACAGTAAATCTACACTACAAATGTAGCAGTCTAACTGTCATAACTTTCCCTTCCCAAAGGATCCTGGGAATTCCATTTGAAGGAAGGTACTAAAATTCCAGGCCACCCTTCTACAAAACCACACTTCTCAGGGTTCCATGAGGTGAAAGAGTGACTATTAGACAATCTTCATCAGTGATGGCATAGATTCGCTGCAGAGAAGTGACTGCTGGAATGGGTTTGGTTGCCTGACTTTCCTTTGGGAAATGAGTCAGCATGGTTGGTAAGAGAGAGCTGGGGTTGATTTTTGTCTTAGTAAAACCAGACATGGCCTGAGACAGATTAGAGCCCAAGGCAGAAAAGGAAGGAAAGGAAAGGAACCTCTCATACAAGCACAGAGTCATTCGTGACTCTTGGAGGGACGCCAGCTTTCGTTGACATTTTCTTGGCAGGCCTTATAGCGGGGTGGTTTGCCGTTGCCTTCCCCGGCCGTTATTACCTTTCCCCCAGCTAGCTGGGTACTCATTTTACCGACCTCGGGAGGATGGAAGGCTGAGTCGACCCGAGCCAGCTGCCTGAAACCAGCTTCCGCTGGGATCAAACTCAGGCCGTGGGGAGAGTTGCAGCTGCAGAAACTGCTGCTTTACCGCTCTGCGCCACACGAGGCTCAAGGCAGAAAAACCAAATCTCAAATCCTATCTTACCCAGCAGCAAAATAAACTGCTCCTGCTCAGGTATTGTGACTTTTGTATACAGGTCATTTGTCCTTTGTTAGCATCACATTAGCACCTTATTTTGTGAGGGGAATGGCTGCATGGTCAAAGAAATCACGACAGCTAAGAGTGAGGATCCCTATGGTGATATGCTGAGCTACTCACTGTATCATGATTGAAGTTTGTGACCTGGCTGCAGTTCCCATACTGCAGTATGAAAAGTATGGGAATTCCAGATGAATGCAAATGCCATTTTGACACTCCAACACCTTCGTCAGGAAGCCCACAAAGGTATCTTTAAATTGGCCATTCTAGAGCCTTTGGTGGGAAACATAGGCCAATCCTGAGTATCCTCATCTTAAGACATATCAGCAGGTTAGAGCACCACTTCAGCACCCATTGTGGTGCCCCTTTGTTTGAGGAACCTCCCCTAGTTGTCTCTTGCAAGTGTGGCTTATAGTGCTTAGTCAGCCAGCCTTGACACAACCAAGAAGGTAGGAATGTCTGGAAGGTTCCTATTCAGTCCCTGTAGTCAAGCTGTTGATTGGCCTGAGTCCTTGTCTTGGTGTGTTCTTGGCCAAATCTATAACTGCTCTTGAACCAGCCACTCAGCACTGCTTGTTCCTAGGACCCAGCACAGACTCCCTCTCATGGATCTCCAAGGTCCATTCATAGATCACTTGGCTTGATGTCCATAGTTCCACATGAACTATTCCTCCTCCTCTGCCTCTCCTCCTCTGGTGCCTCATCTACATTTCCATATTCAGAGTTTTCCTTTGGCTTGCATCACCTTACCATCTTGCATGCCCTAGGTGTTGTATGCCCAGATAGAGCTTCTCACCTTGTGAAGTGCCCACTGCTGCTTTCTGATCTCGTCCATTTTGGCAGGGTCACCCATCCACAATGGGAGCTCAGTAGTTTAACTTAAGTTGCACATGACGGGGCTGCCACTTTGTAAGTGTGGCCACATTTGTGGGCCTGCAGATCTTGGTGGCCTCCCTTGCTGGAACTACAGGACAATCGTGTCTCACGGTAGGGTGACAGGACTGTTAAAGTTGTGGACTAAGTTCAGAGGTTTTCCTTCTCATTGGACAGGCTGAGAGTCTGAGGTATTATTCTGAGGCATCCCCACAACTGCACACTACATTAGCTTCCCTTCCTTGCCTCCTTCCGCCTTTCCTTGCCTCTCTCGGTATTTGCTGTTTTCCTCAGGTGAGTCAGGATTGAAGAGGAGACCATGGCATCTTGTTCTCCTTTCCAAATCCTAGTTTTGAAGTGTATTCTGCACCTTTGTGGAGCTCTGGGAACCTAAATAACATCCTAGCCAGCCATTCACTCTCTCCTTCATTGTCTCTATTGGGCCTGCATGGGGCCAGTCAGTCCCAACATGGCCACCCTGTGCCATTGAAACCCGAAGTCCCGTGCTGTGCTTAGGTCTCCAAAACCAGCCTCACCATTTCCATAGTGCCCTCCCCACTCACCCTTTTCCTAGTGCTCCTCCCCACCTCCAACCTCTCTTCCCCTTTTAGGAACAGGATGCTACATCCAACAATGGGAGGGGTTGGTGTACTAACCAATCATTTTTCTTTCTGTGAATATTTGTGGTAGGAAAAAACAAACCTTGTATTATCCAGTCATCCTTGTGATGCTGAGCTATTTCTCAGCATCTATTTCCCTTCAGTTGTGGATATTTTCTGCCTGGGACAGCTGCCTCCAGTCAGGGTATGGGATAATGTATTTATGTTTAAGCTCATAAAGGTGTTTCGTCTGGTGGAGCCAGTCAAGGTCATTCTTCTTTAAGTGGCTTCCTTCCACTCTTATCCATGGGGGATAATTGGTGTCTTGTGCTTTGCACCTATTCGAAGAGCTAATATGGTAGGCATACCTCTCATGGCCAGGGGGAATAAATATAGTACAGTTTTTGTACTGTATAGTACTGTATAGTACAGTTTTTGTAAATGGGATATTGGGAATTTTGGCTATCTCTTCAAAGAAACTCCACCCACCATAGACCAGTAAGTGAGGAAGAAGCCAAAACACAGAGACAGCAGACGCACATTCCTTCAACTGAAGAGAGAAGACGTATTCATTAGATAGTGTCTCCAGATACAGGGTGAACCTGTGGAGCCCTTAAGATGTTGCACAGCAACTCTGTTGAAGTTAAAATGGAATGAATGAAAATGAGCAGGAGCTGAATATTAAAAAGTCATGAAATCTGCCCCATTAACTCCAAGCCTCCTCAAGTTAATTTCCAGCATATAAATGTTCTTCTAATGCAAAGTGGTAATCAGATTAATACATTTTTAGATGTAACTCTTCCTAGAGGAAAGAAAAAAACCAAACCCTGATGGTTATGCAAGATGGGGCAATTCTTAAAATACAGGACAAGCTCAGGGGCAGTTGACCTATATGACCAGGCTGCACATGTATTTTAATGTTATACTGATAACTAAAGCTTTTTTTCCCCCTAAAGCTTTTAAAACTTGATGTTGTGCAGACTTTATACTGTTAGTTTTACCCTACCCTGTGCCTGCTTACCCTACCCTGTACCTGTTTGCATTCTCTTCCCCTCCTTATTGTTTTACTAGGATTTTATTAGATTGTAAGCCTATGCGGCAGAGTCTTGCTATTTACTGTTTTACTCTGTACAGCACCATGTACATTGATGGTGCTATATAAATAAATAATAATAATAATAATAATAATAATAATAATAATAACTAATAATACATTGAATCAAGGCTTTTTCCATCCTGAGGATTTCACTCATTCCTGCTACTTGCTTCAGAAGTCTTAGCATCTGTCCTTCCTGAGCTTCCTTGGTCATGGCCCAACCAGCAATCCAGAACAGACTTGGAGAAGAATTCCATCATGTTGCTAGTCCCAGATAGTGACTCAGACCTGGACCTTGAAGATGTCAGACAGTGGATGGGGCCCCAAGGAAGCTGAAGCCCTATTTGGGGGAGAAGGGCTGTGTTAGGGATAGTTAAAGCACCACTGTGGGGTGTATGTGTGTTGTAGCTTTTAAGCTAAGATTTAATTAGAAGTAGTCTGGAAAGCTTTGGGCTTGTTTAGCTTCTGGAATGTTAGAATCTGCGTGAATTGTGTTCTCTGAGCAGGGATGGGGGAGTAGCTTTCCTCTCACAGCCACCTGCTTGTTTTAGCTTTGGCAGAGAAGCTTTCTGTGAGATATTAATAGAAAAAGGTTGGGAGTTTGCAGAAGGGTCACTCAGATTGAAGCGTCATCTTGGTGAGCAGTGCTGCTCTGTTGGGACAGGGGCATTGCTAAAAACCTAGCATCACCTGCCTATCAAGTAGTCTAGAAAAGGCCTATGCCTCCCTTTTTAAGCTGGTGCAAAGGCAAGGAGCCTTTGTGAGGAAAACCTGCTCTGCATTCCTGGAAAGCCTCCTTTTTTGGATCCATCATAGTCCGAGACTTTGGGGGCACTCTGCACCTGCTCCCTCCTAAGTGGAATTTTGGATTACTAAGAACTTGCCATGAAAAAGTACTGTGAGACTTTTCATAGACTTGAACTCTCTTTTGCTGTGGATTGTGTGTGTTTATCATTAGCGGCTGCCATTTGTGTGGAGGGGGGGGATACACAATTTCCCCAGCCTTGGGGAAATCGCTCGTGTCCCCCCCTGCCAATGGGGGCATTAAAGGCCCTATTAACACTTGCATTAATAGGGCCTGCGTTAATAGTGCCTTTAAGGCCCCCATCTGTGTAGGGGGGGAGCACACTTTCTGGAGCCTTGAGAAAGTGCCCACTCCCTCTTCCAGTCCTCCTTTCCTAGCCTTCTTCTCCCATCCTGCCCCTGCTTCCTACTTCTTCTACCCCACTTGCCCAGGCTCTTCTGCTTGGCTTGCCTCATTCTACTGCTTGCATTCGTTCTGCAAATGTATGTCCTGCCAAATGCAGTGTTGCTGATGTTACCCTCTTCTTCTCAGGAGAGACCTGGCTAGGGTTAGGCTAAAAGAGTTCAACTGCCCTAAAGTCAGTGAGTGAGCTCCATGGTGAGCAAGGCTTTGAACCCAGGTCTCCCCTGCTCAAGGCCAGATCTATACCATGCAGGAAATAACCCCATGAAAGCAGTTTGAATGTGTCCTGGGCCCCAACAGTTGTCAGTGCATTTCAGTACCATTATAAAGCAGTGGTGTAGATCCAGCCCAAGTCTGAAACATTCTGGTTATTTATGATGAACCTTCCTCTGCGTTTGCAACATTGCTATTCTTGCATTCATCTCAGAACACATCTGAAAGACCTCTTCTTGAGTCCCTGGAGAACTAATAATAATAATAATAATAATAATAATAATGACAATGACAATAATAATAATAATATATTTGTTACCCTCCTCTCCCTCTGGATCGAGGCGGGGTACAACACAAATGCAAATGCCATAAAATACATTTAATTGATTAAACATTTTAAACTAATACATTTTTAAAAGCAGCACAGTATTAAAAGGCATCTTAAAATTCAACTGGGTAGGCCTGCCGGAAGAAATCAGTCTTATAGCTTTCTTAAAATCTGGAAGACTGTTAAGTTGACGAATCTCTCCCAGCAGGTCATTCCTGGGAGCAGCAGAAGAAAAGGTCCTCTGGGTAATAGTTGTCAGCCTTGTTTTTGTTGACTGGAGTAAATTCTTCCCAGAGGACCTGAGTGTGCGGGGCGGGTTGTATGGGAGAAGGCGATCTCGCAGGTAGCCTGGACCCAAACCATGTAGGGCTTTAAAGGTGATTTTATACTTTTCCGGAAACTAACTGGCAGCCAGTGAAGAGATTTTAAAACTGCTGTACCAATCAGATACTGGGTCAGGTCGACAAAATAGTTGGACCTGGTTTAAGGCAGCTTCCTATGTGTCTATGTACCTTGAGATGTTGCCCATTGCACAGTTAAGCATGTCTACACTTATACTTGAACTGAGCCAACGCTGTTCTCAGTGCTTTCCTAAGTGAACAATACAGATTACTGAGTTCTTTGAAAAACAACTTGGTTGCATTCCCCGCTCCCAAATACTTTTAATGAGCAGAGCTAGTTGTGAGCAAGAATTCATTTCAATTGTGGCCTGGAGGCTTGTGATGACATATTAATGTTTTGTATAATGGGTTATGTAATCTAAAGCACATAGGCAAGAAAGGTGCTATTAGTGAGAACTGGCTAAGGGCCAGGATAGCTTCCAGCAGGCTCAGTTCTAACAAACCAATTCATGAGCCTGGAGATGAGCTTGTCATGTTTTTAGTGGTTGCTGCTCTGAACATCTGGAAGCCATTAATTATTTAATTCATGGAGAAAGCAATCGGAGTTTGGAGCCTGATGGACATCCCAATAGGATTGTGCCCTAAATTTAACAATTTTTAACCCACCTTTCCGGGCACATTGACTTCACAAGGCAGCTTCCAATATTACAAAAACATGAATGTACAAATTACAATTCAACACACCACTACCACCAGCACATGTTTTTTAAGTACAAAATGAAGACTGGAATAAATGAGATTTTGAAAAACTAGCAGTGATGAGGCCATATGTATCTCCCTTGGGAGGGAGTTCCAAAGGTGTGGGGCCACCACTGGGAAAGCCTTATCCCTAGGACCCACCAGCCTCATGGCTCTTGCTGGTGGACCATCAAATTACCTTTGATGTTTTAGAGTAGGCAGATACTCTGTCTGGTAAACTCAATGGCAAAATCCCCAGTTTTTAAAAGATCTTTTCCAGGCATCAGATAACTCAACGGAGTCTGTTCTGTTCTGGAAAGGCCCTTCTCCTCACGGAGGCACACCAGATCATAGCTACCATTTGGAGGGCCACCGTGGGCACAGTTGCAGGAACCCATGTTTGTGACACACTGTGCCTGTGAGCCATTCAGGCACAACTTGGGCTCCAAATAACAGCGGCCATCTGCTTTGTCCAGTAGAGGCTGGCGGCACTGGTATGGGTGGGGTTGTGATTTCATTCTGGGTTTCAGCCAGAACCCTTAAGGAGCTATCCAATGTAGTGAAGGTTTAACACCTTAGCGAGCTCCTTTATAGTTCTGGCTGGTTCTGACTGAAACCCAGAGTGGATTCACAGCCCCTCCAAAAATTAGAACCATCAGCCTCCCCTGGCTTTGTTGGTCTGGTAATCCTGGAGATATAAGTTCCATATCAGACCAGACAGAGCTTCCTTAGCCCTACCCATCGATCAGAATAAAAGCTACTCGGCTTATCAGTTACTCTAGTGCAAACCTAGGCCAAAACTCAGCAATGACCAAGGCATTATAAGAGGCCCCAAACTGGATACAGCGGGCCCATATATGGCTCAGTGCATCACATCTTAGAGCTGTGCACAAGTGGCCACTCAAAATTTTCCACCCCATTTGTGGGTAGAGATACTGGAGGAGCAATTTCACCGAATTTCTCCTGGGGGAGGAGAAATTCGCCAACAATTTCTCACCATTGGCAAGGGTTGTGGAACAGTTTCTTTTTTCCCTAAGGGTTTTTGAGTTTGCGCTTTTTTTGGGGGGGGGGCAGTGCATCATCTGTTTTGGCAGCCTGGCCCCCCTTTTGCATCCTCCCCACTGCCCCATATATCTAGCATCATTCCAGGGCATTGAGGGGAGGGAATGCAGCCACCACAAAAAATAATGGTGAAGAAAAGGTGGAGAAAATTCTGTAAAGTGTCCTTTAATTTCTAGGAAGTAAGAAAAGAAAAATCTCAGGAATTTCCTGAAAAATTTCTTTCCCATATGAAAGGGGATTTCATTTTTATGTCTCATTCTCAGGACATTTTATAATTTATTTTGAATGTGTGTTGGTGGTGTTTTTGACCTTACCTAATTAGTGTAAGGTGGCTGAGGATACGATCTATATTTTTCTTTATATTACACATCACACCATTGCTCTATGGTCTCCCAGGCTGCCTGCACTTCCTGATCTGAAAATGCTTCACGATGCCTTCCCCTGTGTGGGACGTGCAGGAAGACAGAGAAGCTACCATCTGTCAGAGAGATGATTCTACAATGAAAGACAGGATGCTCTCATTCTTGAGCACAAGAAGTCTCAACCAAACCCATGAGAATTTCTCCAAAGTGTCTTCTCTTTTGAATTTCTTCTGGAAAGTAATTTATTTTCTATCAAATTGAATAGGAATGGTGGAAAATTCTCATGGGAGAAATTTTCAGCACAGCACTATCACATCTATATACAGTGGTGGCCAAAATTGTGGACACTTTTTGAAATTTTCACGTTTTGCAATTTTGCAACTTTGCATGTGTATAGAAAATGTTCTGTTTCACAAAATTCAAATGTTTATATATCAATTGAAAGGGAATTTAATGCTGAATTCAATACAAAAAAACAATGCGAATATCTGCAGTACAAAAAAAAGTTATGCTTACTTTAGTCTAAAAACAAGCACAGGTGTGATTAAGTAAAGAAGCGGATTGGAATTGCAAACTCTACTGGCCAATCACAGTCCTTGTTCTGAGGACCAATCACATGGCAGTAGATGCGATACATCCTGTTCCAAGTTGTGGAAAGTCAGTTTTGCTGTTTGTTCTGTAACTGAAGTGCAATTAGAGATTGTGTGAATATTTGAAGTATTTCTTAAATTAAAAATGTATGTACAATAGCACCAAAGAAAAGAGTTGATTGGACACCTGGGAAAAGAAGCAGGATTGTTGTATTACGTGAATCAGGCCTTTTAATTGATATATAAACATTTGAATTTCATGAAACAGAACATTTTCTATAAGCATGCAAAGTTGCAAAACATGAAAATTTCAAAAAGTGTCCACAATTTTGGCCACCACTGTAGGGGCGGTGACTGAATGTTCACTGGTAGCCTAGAAGGAATACAAAAAAGACTGAAATTCTTTCACTATATTTGTGAGGCTGAGGGGGAGTGAGAAGAGAAACTGCACGGCTGAGCAAGACTAATATTTCATTTCATTTTTAGTACAGCAATTGTATATTATTAATGTCACCAAAACATACATTGGTGAGATGCTGCCAAGTCCAGATACATTATTCATAGCAAGGCAAATAAAACCAGGAAGGATATTATGGCATGCAACTTGACAGCCTTTTAGAAATCAGTGCGTGCAACTTCACCTACTACTCTATTCCGAGTTCAGTGAGAATAGATCCTGGATGATATGCAATTCAGACTTGTTTATAGGGCTTGGGAGATGATGTGGTTATGTATGAAGAGATTGTTGCATAATTTCACATCTATTGCATAATTTATATTACGATGAATACATTCTCTTTTATGTTCCCAGAATGTCTTGGATGATCCGTGGGTTATTTCCGTCCACCATGAGAATGCATAGAAACTACCTATGGCAGTTCCTCCTGTTTATAAGCACCAAAACTGTTGAGAATGCAACACACACACACTCACACACACATACACACACACAGAGAGAGAGAGAGAGAGAGAGAGAGAGAGAGAGAGAGAGAGAGAGAGAGAGAGAGAGAGAGAGAGGCCTTAGCTAGACCTAAGGTTTATCCCAGGATCATCCCGGGGTCATCCCTGTTCATGTAAATAACATACAGGATATCCCAGGAGCAGGCAGGGACGACCACGGGACGATCCCGGGATAAACCTTAGGTCTAGCTAAGGCCACACACACACACACATGCAGACACACACAAATAATGGATTCAGCTATCCCAAGAAAAACTGTGGACTTGTGAATGTTCTTTAAAACAGATATCTCAAGTTTGGGGGGAGTAGTTATGCAGGGGTTAGCTGAACTCCGTTTCTCATATCAGTAGAACAGTAAAGAACACCCTCATTTTAAAGGCAGGGTGCTTCTGCTATTTAATGAGAGCCTGTATGGTGCAACAGTTAGAAAGTTGGAGTGAGACTTAGGAGACCCTAGTCCTAGTCCCCACTTGGCCATGAAGATCACTGAATGATTTGGGGCCAGTCACAGACTTTCAGCCTAATCTACCTCACAAGGTTGTTATGAGGATAAAATGGAAAGGAGGAAGATCATTTGCACTTCTTGGGGCCCCTTGGAGGAAAGGTGGGTTATACATGTAACAAACAAATAAATAAAAAGTCTGATTTTTATAGCCAATTCATATTCAGGGCTGACACTACCACTTAGCAGAGTGATATGGTTACCACATGTGGGAGTTTTTGGGGTGCCATTAAAAGGAAACAAGCTGTCAGATTCTTAATATATTTTACCACGCCCAAATGTGTAGAGCAGGCACTGTATGTAGGGTAATACGTAATGTAAGTATACATTCAAGGTATCGCTTCTGGCTTATCCTCATGCCTCAACATTGCTTGCAAGTGGTCCAAGAACAAGATACTGCCAAGGTTTTTCCATGATGTTCAGAACCATTTACAGGTTTGGCATCAGGGGAAGGACTGTCACTTCTTGATTTGCCTCATTCTTCCTAGGAGGTTTCAAAACCCGATGCAAGGTGCTCACTGTCATTTAAAGAGATCTTAAGTTCTGAACTCCAGTTTATGCCATAGATTAGAGAGTAACTAGGTGAGATGTTTCAATAATTCAATTTCTGCAATTTTTTTTAAATAGCAAGTGCAGTGGGGGCAAGGAGGGGGTTGATACTGGTTGGGATTGCAATGCTTGTGGGGATGTGTGAGTTAACTCCACCATCTGAAGGTCTTCTGTTTCCTCAGAAGACTCCACCCTTTCTTTGTCGCTGCTCCGTATGCTTGGAAATGCCTCCCGGATCACCTGTATGATGCAACCTCTCCCACTTCCTCCATTTATTCTCAAATCTCCACCTTTTCTGGGACCCCTTGGACACAACCCCCTACTTTTTCCCAGGCTCTTCTGTAAAGAAGCCTATATATGTGGAACTGTAATAATAACAAAATAATGTTTAGTTCTGCCTCCTCTTTCCTCTCCTTTCTTTCTTGTTTTCCTGTATCAAATTTTAACTTAGAATCAGGGACTTGTTTAGGCAGCGACTTGTCCTGTTGTGCTTTGCAAAGTGTTATGCACAGTAATGGCAGTATATTATTTATTTATTATTATATTTATATTAATGATAAAAATATTATTATTAAAAGTTTAGAGCACTATGTTACCCCCTTTCATTTTATAGCAGGCCACTCTGCTAATGACAATCAAATCCACCATGATCTCGTGACTGGAATGTTGTAAAGAATTGTCCTGGGAATAACCCCTTGATGGGAACGTTCTTGTGAATAGGCGTAAAAATAAATGTATATCCCTGGGACCCTGTAGACTGGATACTGTTAACCGCCAGTTAAATCCTCCAGGTAACACACAACACAAAAATAGCATCAAGAAGAAAAATCTAATCCATGGTGTGTTGTCGTCGTCCCCCCGCCCCCATTTCAAATGTAGTTAAAAAGGCTATTCATCAGTGGCTTTCATAATGCATGATAAGCAGGGGAAATCTTCTTTCACCTTGAAACATGCAAGACTTCGTCTCCCAGGGAAAGAGTGAAAGAAAAAGGCAGAGCCTCTTCCTAAGGCTACATTATTCTCCTGCCTTAGGATAGAAATGATTTTTATCATACTACAATAGATGTGTGTAGTTAGATCAAAGATTGGAGCTGCCGAGAGCTTTTCCAGTGAATGCTTTGCAGTTCAGAGTCTCAGCCTCAGGCCAGCTCTGCATGGTTTCTTTGGCTCTTTTGAGAGGCAAGGAGATTTTTTTAAAAGATCTCGAACAAACATGGAACATGTAAGTGAAAAACTTTAGTGATGCTGCTGTTTCCTTATCAACGTTGTATAGTTAAATTGCAGAAGTATTCAAACAGTTCTGCTGGGGGGGGGGGGTTTGCGTTGTTTGCCAGACGTTACTCTGAGAAGTTCTTTTCAAAATCATTCCCCCCCTCCTAACCTGTACGCCAGTGCGACATCTTGTAAAATACACTGCGGGGCTACAAGGGAAGTTGATTACAACAACTCCTTTGCCTCTCTTTGGTTGGGGTTTTATAGCAACGCATGTCCCAAAAGAAAGAAAAAGTACAAGAAGGCAAGAAATCTGTAAATCATCTTACAAATGTTCTTTTATAAAACTTAATAAATAGATTATGCAAGTGGGAGTTTCTGCTGAGGATTCTAGCCCTTTTCTAGACATGCTTTTTTCCAGGATACTCCATTTGCATGCCCTCCCCCTGATCCTCCTCCTCAATAGTTGGTCAGCATCACATGTCCACTGAGCATGCTCAGCGTTCATTGGGCTGTTTATTGGGAGATTCCTCCCACAATGGATTGTTTGTATGCTTACATACCTTGTGGTGCCATTCTGCTACAGAAAGATAGAGTTGGGTTTCTTCAGTGTATAAGTTCAACATAAAGCCATGGGATTGGATGAGGACAAGCAGGGACAATCTGTAGAGAAAGAAGAGTGGAGGGCCAAGCACTGTTCTCTAAGGGACTCCATCGGAAAGAGGGAAAGTAGAAGGGAAGAGGTTCTGCCAAGGCAGGGGTGGGGAATCTCTAATTTCAAGGGCCAAATTCAACTTGGGAGATTTTTTTTTTTTGGGGGGGTCACATTCCAGTGGTGGATGGGGTGAAATGCAAAAGGAGTGCAGCCAAATCTCTCTCTCTCTCTCTCTCTCTCTCTCTCTCTCTCTCTCTCTCTCTCTCTCTCTCTCTCTCATATTTTAGCTTAAAGCTGTTATTGCCCCTACAACATGCTGTCCAGGGTCCTGACAGTTCCTTGCCTAGTTATCGTGCTATGACTCTGCTCTCATGGATGTGCTCCGACATTGAACCTTTCATGATTATATGTGCTTCAGATTCCTTCCCCAGAGTATCTAGTCTACCTGAGGCAGGCCTGCCTCTGGTGAAGTGGTGTAGTCTTTGGGCATGTCTGCACCAGTGTTTATCCCGGGGATCATCCTGGGATCATCTGGATGCACAGGGGATCCTGGGAGCAGGGAGGGATGATCCCTCCATTTCCCTAGGATATCGGCAGGCCCTGTTAGTCCGATTTTTCCTGTGGTCCCGGGACGATCCCAAGGACTGCAGGTGGTGTGGGCAGCCATCCCGGCTTCTTCCCTCTGTCTGCATTTTGCAGATTGGCAGGTGCCTTTTGTTCCATCATCCACTCATTGGCAGAATCATACTCCCCCCCCCCCAATTTTCTGATTCACACTTGCAAAAACATGCAGTTCTCCCCCAAATGTACAAATTGTCCCCAAAAATATGCAAATGCCCTAAAACATGCATTTTTGGATGTTTTTTAGATTTTTTAAATACATTTTTCTATGACTAGATCTGTGTAACATTCCAGAAAGTTTTAAAAAAGTGTTCTGCAAGTCTGCAGAATCTGTGTGACTTAGGAAAACTTGGACTACTGCAGAATCCATGGGTTGAATTAATAGAAATCCAAACTCATTTGATTCTGTTGCAGATTTGTTCAACATCCATAAATACAACTTTTTTAAAAATGAAAAAAAATGGAGGTCCTGTTATTGTCATTCAGAAGCTGTTCAGGAGGTCTGGAGACCTAATAGTTTCAGGGGTGTGAAACTGAGTTGTATTCAGGAAGCAATAATAAAAGCAATGTAAAGCCTGTTTCAGGACTCCAAGTAGCCCTTAAAGCAATCATCATTTCAATGGCTTATTGATTTCTACAGTACTTAAAAGTGCAGTGCACATTCTCAGAGTTGAGCAACAAATCAACATAAAAGATGACCAGCGTTTTGATTATGAACAAACATTATAGCTTAACAAGACAACTGATCTCCACTGAAGGCAATGGACTGAGAATAGTCTGAACAAGGCAACGTACATCATTTCTGGACATTTTTGGATTATGTAACGGGTTAAGAGATATAAATGTTTTCCAAGTACCACACAGCTGAAGTGCCTTGTGTGCCTTGTGTATGAAACATGCCTTATTTACATGTGTGTTTTAAGCAGGCTTGACAGCAAATGGAAAATGCTCAGTGTTTTAGACTCTATTCTGATGGATTTTCATTGACTCTCCTGACTTTTCTGTAAGGCAGTGCTTCTCAAAATAACCTTCAACTGGTGGGCAGAAGTTATTGTGGGGCTCCAAGGATGCTCCTGCTGATTTGAGACCAAGGCCACAGCTAGACCTAAGGTTTATCCTGGGATCCTCCAGGGTTCACCACTGCCTGAGCACTGGATCCCCTGTGTGTCACCTAGATGAACAGGTTTGACCCCTGGATGATCCAGGGATAAACCTTAGGTCTAGCTATGGCCTAACTTTGCCTGTACCTGCTTGTGGACTACCTATTCAATGCATATTGCCTGTAAATAAATGGAGGTCCTTCTCAACTTTCTGCACCTTTCAGCCTTATCCAGGCAACAACCATCTGTGTAGAGAGCAGGTTCCTCAGTCTGGTGCCCTCCAGGTATTTTGGACTGCAATACCTTGCATTCTGGACCATTGACCATGCTTGGTAGGGCTGATGGAGTTGAATTTAAAAACATCAGGAGGGTCCTACCTTGGGAAAGGCTGCTGTAGAAATCTGGTCTTGTGTTGGGCATGTAACCTCATGGTGACTTTCCTGTCTGGTATGAAGTTAGCAGATATCACACTTCATCTAAACAGGCTGATAGATAGCACTGGAGAAGAGTCTGTGGTCATGGTTCACATGAGTACCAATGACATGGGAAAATGCAGTTGTGTGGTCCTGGAAGCAAAATTTAGGGAGGGAAGTGAAATCCAGGGCCTCCACAGTAGCATTCTCTGAAATGCTACCTGATCAACACACAGGGCCAGCTAGGCAGTGGAACTGAAAGGTTTCAATGTGTGATGAGATGGTGGTGTCTGGAGGAGGGTTTTTGGATTTGTTAGGCACTGGGAAAATTTATGAGACAACCGGGGCCTGTGCAAAACAAATGGGAGCCACTTGAACCTAGAGTTTGGAGAGCTCTGTTGGGACCCACCACACGAGCTCGCCAAGCCCTGTTCGTGCTGCCCCACTTCAAGGAGCTGGGTCATGCGAGCCTTGGCTGAGTGCTCAGAAGGCTGTGTGAGTCTCACAAGCACACCATTAGCAAGGCTGGGTAATTGCACCCTTTCTGCAAGCTGGGGAAAGCATGCTTTGCAATCCCCCCATGCCAATTGAGGCCTTAAAGGCCCACAATACAAGGCTACCTTGCATTAGGAGGGCCTTTAAGGCCCCGACTGGCATGGGGTGGAGGAGGGGGAAACACACCATTTCCCCAATGCTGGGGAAATTGCATATTTCCTTCTTCCGCTCTAATGGTGGCTGCCTCCATTCTAATGGCAGCCATGGGGAAATCACACATTTCTCTTCCCCTCTCTGATGGAGGACTTAAAGGTTCTGAAAGCCCCCATCAGCAGGGTGGGAAAAAAGAGAGAAATACACAATTTCTCCCAGAAGTCAGTGGATCCATGCCCGAGTACTCTCGAAGGCTTAGGAGCACTCGGGTGCAGGCCCCTCCTAGAGCCAGGTGGGTCTGCCTAGGCCCGTGAGGGCCAGATGTAGAGGCGTGTGTCACTGTGCATGGGCATGGTAGGACTAGCCCATCTCTTTCAGCAGTGATTCGAGATACCTTAAAGTTCTTAGATAACTCAAACAATTATTAACTAGAACACTTCATCAAGGAATTGACCAGCTGGGACTTGATTCTAACATGATGTACACATGAGTGTGTGTGGGATTTTGTGCTTTGCTGAGAGGTGTCAAGAGTTCAAACCTCCTTCAAAGTCATTATCAGTCCCTCACTTGGGTACCCCATTTTCTGCTGTTTGGCTGCTGGCTGCAGTTACTCAGCGGTAGCGCGAAATCATTCTGCTCATCTTCACAGCTGTTCTTCCTGTTACTCTGCTTCCTGCCCTCTTTAGCAACCCGTTCCTGGGGTGTCAAATATTGCCTGAGGGCCTTTCTAGAAATGAGAGACAGTTGTGTGTGCTTGTCTTCTGACAGCTTACAATGTTCATACCCTGTCTTTTGCCCTGTCATGGTCCACGCAGCTGTCTACATTGCAACTCCAATACCCATGTTAAAAAAAAATGTCGTAAATAAACCAACAATAGCTTTCAGTAATCTCTTCCTTTCCAGTCGTTTGTCTCCTGTAAATCTCTCTCTCCCCCGCTCTCTCTGACACACCACGATTCCAGCTGCAAGGGGAAAACTTGGGGAGGGGGGGGTAGCAGCTTGGTGGGATTTTGAGGCTGCTTTTCATTACAAAAAACTCATACTTATTGGAAAGGCAGACATCGAATTTGGCCCCGAGGCCCTGTTTTCAAATAAGTAGGCTTCACTAATAGACCAGCCTGGAATATCTGTTCTCTTCATGATCTGCATCTCTTCCTTGATACTGATCAATGCAAGCATGGTCAGGAAGGGCCTTCTGTAGAGCAGTGTCTTGACAATTGTTGGCTGTGTGCAGCCTTTAGATCTTTCTTCCTTTTAGGTTTTAAAAGAGCATCTTCCAACAATGCAATTAACAGGAAGAAAGGAAGTTGTGGCAAGAGATTCCCAGCTGGTTTTCACATTGCCACAGATAAGATTCCCCCCACTCAAGAAGTGTGTGTGTGTGGGGGGGGGGGAGACAAAACATCTCCAGAAATGCACATCATAAAACACAGAGAAACTGAAAGTCCCCAGGAATGTTCCTCAACTCACCAAGAATTGAAATCTAGTCTCTAGTACAATGTAGCTTGTGAACATGACAGGTAGGGTGTTATCTTCCTCCAGGTTTCAGCTCATTTACTTTGTCACACAGATAGAACTTGGGGTGGGGAGGGGTTTACTGAGAACCCAGTCACCCCCCTCCCACAAAGAGCTTTTGTTATTTGCTTGTGCTAGAATGTAATGGTATGGCGGGAGCTGTCTTGTACAAGTGGGATCTGCAACAAACAACTATAGGGCTGTTTTTCAATACCATGTTATCTATATGTACATTATTAGAAATTACTTCCTGGAACATATGCCTCTATACATGATGGGGTTCACCCACCAGCATTATTCAAGGTAAATGTGCATAGATAGATAAACTGAAGGTGGGCATGGCTGGCTTGAAGCCAGAGTGGAGCACTCTATGCCGCTGGCTTCCTGCCAGCCATGCCCACCTCCAGGTTACGTGATTCCATCCTCCTCCCCAGTTTTCCATCCCTCCACAACAGTCTTCATTCTATCCCCATTAAGCATCCATGGTCCTCATTGGGTTTTTTTAGAGTCCCCTCCTTAGTTTGTCCCCTAAACATGTCTTGTACTTCTGCAAAATCTGGGGTTTCCCTATGCCTTCTGGTACTACCCTCTTGTGCTCGGGTGGTGTCATTTTTGGATACATAAGGATCCACACTCGGAGAATGAGTTCACTACTAATATGTTGAGTAGGAAGATGTGAATGGAATAAATGTTTAGAACAGGAGCATGGCATCCCTTTTCCAATAGAGATTCATGTGGAGGGTTTGTATGCACATGCACCTTGCATAATGCTGGTAGGTGAACCCCACCATGTACAGAGGCATATGTCCCAGGAAGTAATTTCTAGTAATATGCACATCGATAACATGGTACTGATACACATTCCTATGGTGGTTTGTTCAGCAACATGGTACTTGTATGGTTAGTATCACATTTCCTAGAAATACAACTTTTGGATATGTTCCTAGAGGTTTAGTGGAGGCTCGCATGATTGCACTATGTATAGTATATGGGTAAAATGTGTGGTGGATTTGCACTTAATCTGCAATGAGCTGTCCTTGGTGCTGTTCCTTTTAAGCTTTATGCAAAGTGTGGTATATGGGTCATGTGATTTCTGCCAAATTGGAATTCAAACAAGCATGGAAACTGAGCATTTTACTGTGGCAAATGAATAAAACATAGGCTTGCTTATGTAACTTTTAAGAAACGAGAGTGTAAACAAGGATGCACATTTCAGTCCATACAGACGGATCAGCTAACCCGTGCAGGCAAATCTAGCCCAGTCTAAATCATTTCTGTCATCTAGGGAACCCTGTTCAGCTTCCGACAGGATCCCCTGGGTACTTAGGGGTAGGGGGGCTTTCCTAGCTTGGGGCCTCTGGTGCTGCCTGTCTCCTAAGGCAGCCTCTTTCATCCCCATTCATCATAGTGTTCTGTAACGGATCACAGGAAAAGTCATACCAAACAGGCAGACTGAATATGCAACAACGCCTGCCAATCAAGCTTCTCCAAGATATGTTTTTATATCCCCCTGGCACAAGCCCATGCTGCTAAAAATCCTTACTCTAGTTTTGCCAATCTGTTCTTCCCTCAGTAGACACAACCCAAGAGGAGGGTTTGTTGTGGGGAGGAGGGTTGTGGGGTGGGGGGGGTGCGGGCGGATTTTCCTAACCTCAGTAAGACTCAGTTTTTTAAAACTAGGAAAACCAGGCACTTCTGGCTTTCAAGTCCCCTCTACAATATTTAATGTGGTGATTTTGATTGTGCTCCTTTTTCGAAGTGCTGGTGGAGCAGGACATATGTGAGATATTGAGCAATAGGCTGAAAATCTCTTAAAAATGCACTCCTCTAGCTGTTTGGAATGGTGATATAATTCAACCAGCAATGCCAGATATTACATCTTTTGATATTTCTGGCACATGAATCCCTAGCTCGTATAGTAATAATAATAATAATAATAATAATAATAATAATAATAATAATAATAATATGCTTGAGTCCCCCATGTTCAATTTGTAATTCAAACAGATTCTCACCCAATCATGGGGCTCAGATTGGAAGGGAGACAGTCTGTTGTGTGAAGGCTCTGAGGTGGTTGCGGCTAGAAAGAAAAGGACTGTTAAAGTTTATGTATTTACATTATTTTTACCCTCTTCTTCAACCAAAAAATGGTTCCTAAAACAGCTCACAAATATTAGTCATGAGACAGTCCATGCTCTCAAGTTTATAATCTAGAAGACATGACATAAAAGGAAAAGGGATTGGAAAGGAGGAGGAAAAAAGTAAAACTCAGGCACAGTTCTTAGTTTCAAAGTTCTTATAGGTGATCTGTCTGGCATGGAAAGGCAAAACAAGCTCCCTGTAGCTGTTCCTTCTCTGCCCAATGTATGGGACTAGCTTGGAACACCCCCCCCCCATGCCATGATGTTTATCCTGAGAGGCAGGGTAGTGGTCGTGCAACGTCCCAGTGGCCCTTTGTTTTCTGGCTGATTCATAAAGCCAGAGTCTACTGTCCCAGGGAACTGCCAGTTGTGTTCTTTCTGGTGGGGAGGGGGTGAAGCAAGCTCTTTGCCACTGATCCCTGTCTGGCTGATGTATGGGGCCAGGTTGGTTTCTCCCTTGTCATGATTCTCCCTGGGAGGTAGGGGGGTACAGCTGCCTTGTACCCAACCTTGTATTCTTCTTAAGTGAAGCAAGATTGGCTGAAAATTCTTCCTTTGGACCACTTCTTGGTGGAGAGGGCTATCCATGGTTACTAGTCCAGATGGCTGCATGGTACCTCCAGTATGAGAGGCAGCATGCATGTGAGGCTTGCCTATGATGCATTGATTGCCTTATTTGGACCCACCCACCTCCAGGTTGGAGTTTTTGTTGCCACAATGAAGCATCTGAATTTAAGATAGAAATTCAATTATTGGTCGGTGTGATTCTTACTGTTTTGTAGTATTTTGAGTCCTCCTGTCCTTGATTTACTTACCTTTCTCCCCTCCCATTCATATAATCTCATTGTAGAAGCAGCTGAAGTCCAACATTGCATGTTCCAATTTCCCCTTGCTCTCCTCCCCCTGCAGCCTACCCTCACATACTTTCCAGATTTGCTCCAGAGGGTCACCTGATCTTCCAGAGTAGGACTCTGCACTGCTTCATGCAATACCCTGAATCCAAACTGAAGCAGGATTGGGATGAGATCAAGCCGAGGAAGTCCAAAGTAAGCCACGGGACTTACCTGACCTATCTAGCAGCCAACTATCCTTGATGAGAGCTGCCATTGTAAACAAAGATGGGGGCTTTGTCATTTTGTAGATCTAAGGTCACAAACTACAGAAGCCATAAAGGGCCATTTCCAGAAACCCACAACATCCAACCTGCTTTGGGTATTCAGATCTTTCTTTGGATCCAAATCAGAAGCAGGTTGCCCTGAGTCTGAAGCGGCCAAAGTTGAATTGCAGCCAAATTGGAAGCTCTGAATTGGCTGGCAAAGGGAATTGGGGTGTCTCTCTGTGCACAGCACTACTCCAGAGCAGATCTGAGGGGCATGTGGTGGGGACCATTCAGCCAGCAGTTTCCATTCCTTTGGTGGATGGTTAGTATTGGATTCAACCTATATTTTCTTCCTATGTGAATAAGCTGTCATGTTCAAGAGCTTGGCTCCACATCACAATCATCCCACTTCCAAAGGCACCCTCCAGTCGGTCAACATTTGAGGAAAGCTTGAAGGTGTTTGCCTTTGTGTCATGATGTGAAGAAAGGAATTGGCTGTGGCTGCTGGCCTTTGGCCATTTATCTCCTGTTATCTTGCACAGTTAACTCCCCCATTTTCTCAATGGCGAGGAGAAATTAGCTGAGCAGGATGAAATAGGTTGGCAGTTGTTCCTTCTTCCTTTCTCAGCATGACATCAAGGCAAACAGCTCCGAACCTTCCTCAACTGTCAAGAGGGCACCTTCAAAACCATCAAAGGCCAGCATGTGATGAATGCAATATGTAGCAAGGCTTTTTCCATTGTTACTAGAGGCAACGTATCATTTGGATTGCACATGTACAAGAGGGAACTGATACAAGAGAGAAAGACCCTCCAGCAGGTGAAATGCAGTTTGGAAATAACTAAGAGCTAGTGCTTGTTTTGCTTTTCTCCTCTCCTTTCCTTTCCTCTCCCCTCCAAACTCCCTTTCCTTTTGTTTTGTGTAATGTTAAGATCGTCAGGCAGAGGGCAGGACTGTCTTATTGATCTTTATAGGCTGTGCTGGGAGCCCCCCCCTTTCCTTTTTTGGCGGAAGAGTAGAGTAAAAAACCCTTCAAACAAAACAATTACATAGAGCGACAGCTGATAAGGTTCCAGACACAATCACTGTCACTTAGATATTAAATTCTTTTACTTCATTTCACAAAGGTGTCCCATTCCTCCTGTGGAGTATCCTGATCATTATTTAAAAAGAAAGCTAATGCTAGAGAAGATACTTCATCAGTCTCAGATTCAAAACAGGCTAACCTTGATTGATTAGTATGGTTGCTCAGGTTCCACTGAAAATGAGGCACTAGCTGCCCCAACCTGGAGCCCTCCAGGGCCGGATCTACACTACTGCTTTAAAGCACTTTATAACAGTTTTATAGTGCTTTAAAGCAGTTAAAGTGCTTTATAACTGTTATAAAGTGCTTTAAAGCAGTAGTGTAGATCCTGCCCAGATGTGCTTTTTTGCAACTCCCATCATCCCCAGCCGATGATTGGGGGTGATGGGGTTTGTAGTCCAAAACATTGGGGGGCACCAGGTTGGGGGAGGCTGAGCTGGAAAGTGACACCATATCACTGCAACATCCTGATCTTGTGTGAAGGGTGCACTGAAACAGAGCAGACCAAGCACACTGGGGTAACGGGATCCCTTCTGGCTGATCTTAGGACAGCATTGAAACACAGAAATGCTCATTGTAGGGATAGATGGATCAGTTTATTATTATTATTTTTTATTATTTATTTATATAGCACCATCGATGTACATGGTGCTGTACAGATAACACAGTAAATAGCAAGACCCTGCCGCATAGGCTTACAATCTAATAAAGTTGTAGTAAACACTAAGGAGGGAAAGAGAATGCAAACAGGGACAGGGAAGTGTAAACAGGCACCGGGAAGGGTGAAGCTAACAGTATAGAGTCAGAACAAACTCAAAGTTTAAAAGCTATAGGGAAAAGAAAAGTTTTTAGCTGTGTTTTAAAAGCTGTGATTGAGTTGGTAGTTCTCAGGTGTTCTGGAAGAGCATTCCAGGCATGAGGGGCAGCAGAGGAAAATGGGCGAAGCCGAGCAAGGGAAGTAGAGACCCTTGGGCAGGCAAGAAGCATGGTATCAGAGGAGCGAAGAGCACGAGCGGGGCAATAGTGTGAGATGAGAGAGGAGAGATAGGCAGGAGCTAGACCTGGTCCATGTCAGTTTTGCAATTTGAAGACTAACTGTATTCTGCTCTATGCATTCATCTGCAAAATGTGAATTAGATCACTTTGCTTAAAAATGCAGACAGAACAAAAGGCTTCAGCATCCCCTAACTTGTTGATATAGGGCTGTCAGGTAGCAATCTGGAAAAGCCTATTTCCCCTTTAATGTTAACAATGCAGCAAGAGATGATACACAAGTGTCAGCCTTTCTTGCTCATTTCTTCCCTGGTCAATCTGGCCACTGCTCTCCCACCACCGATATGGAACTCTATTAAAATATCGCATGTAACAGCAGGCTGGGGAGGAATGTGACCAGATGGGCCATAGCTCAGTATGATAGCGCACATGCTTGGCATGCAGAAGAGCCCAGGTTCAATCCTTTGCTTCTCCAGATAGGGAAAGGAAAGAACCCTGCCTGAAAGCGTGGAGAGCTTCTGCCAGTCAGTGTTGACAATAGTGGGTTAGATGAGTCTGACTCAGACAGGGCAGCTTCCTATGATCCGGCATCTGAAATCATCCATCTCTTTCCTTGCTGCATTATTAAAGGTAAACAGAGGTCCTCAGGTTGTAACTTGGCAACCTTCTTGATACGCAGTCCTGTGTTAATATGTTTGGATGCTCTCCTTTAATCAGTGGGGGGAACCCCACCCCCCTTAGTGGTTTCTGTTCACCCAGCAACAGCACTTTCCATAAAAGATCAGAAAGTTGCAATGGAACTTTCTAGCTTCCACTGTCTAGTTAGTGGCTGACTTTTAATGCAAAAAGCTTACTTTTTGTGGGGAGGGGGGATTGCCTTCAGCTTGTTTGGCAGTGACCTTTGTACTCTCCAGCTGTTCTACCCGGGTTAGTCGAACTGTAAACAAGGCAGAGCATGGATGGTTCTCCGAATTACAGAATAATGAAAAGGTCAGTGTCTCTCTTTTCAGACTGTCTCACGCTTCTCCAGACACAAGGCACTGAAAACCACAATTCCATGCCGCGTGTGGGCATCTTAGGGTTCTAATGAGAGTCGAAAATGGCCCTGCATGAATCTATGCTTCTGACAGAGACTGTAATGAGAACAGTAAATGGTGACAAATGTAACCAGTTGTGGACTCTTCTTTAGAGTTCTACTCATGTGGCTTTTCGCCGGTCATGCAAGGAAGAAAGGAGTTATATGGGAAGGCTGGCTGCAAATATGTAGCGGCAGTTCTTTTTAGCAAGGTGATGATATATACATTGGCTGCTGGTTTATACTGACCGTGTTGCCAGATCATAGGGAGCTTGCTGTTTAAGCTGGTGTCTTGTTACTCTGTGAGGAACAGTTAGATGGATCAGTAATTACTTTTACTAGTCGATATTCCAGGACCCTGGAGTTCTATACTTAAGATCACTAATGAGATTTCATCCATACCTAGCAGTATATTGGAAAAGGAGGGGGGAATCATGAAGTTACTTTTACCACCTCTTTTCCTGCTTAGTGTGTTAAAGGATCTTGAATATAAGTCCTCTGAAATGTTAAAATCTTGTTTTAAAACATCAACATCAATTCCATGGAAGTTACAGATCTGCAAGTGGCTTTTCTAAGCAGGGGAGAGCAGGAAGTAGAGATGTTTTGGGCATCAACTCCCAGCCTTTCTGACCATTGGCCATGCTGGCAGGGGCTTCTAGGAGTTGAAACCCAAAACATCTGGATGTCAACTCCCAGATGTTTCAGACTTCTGCCTGCCCCTGACTTCATAGGTTCTGTGTGGTTTGCACCTGGAGCAGGGTCAGTCCAAGGCAGGATCTACACTACTGCTTTAAAGTGCTTGAAAGCGCTTTATAACAGTTTTGACAACTGTTGGGGCTCAGGACATACTCCATATACAGTTGTGAAAACTGTTATAAAGTGCTTTAAAGCAGTAGTGTAGATTCAGCCCCACGACTTTGGTTCATGAGTTAACCTTAGGTAGGGTGACCATATGAAAAGGAGGACAGGGCTCCTGTATCTTTAACAGTTGCATAGAAAAGGGAATTTCAGCAGGGACATTTGTATATATGGAGAACCTGGTGAAATTCCCTCTTCATCACAACAGTTAAAGTGCAGGAGCTATTCCAGAGTGACCAGATTTAAAAGAGGGCAGGGCACCTGCAGCTTTAATTGTTGTGATAAAGAGGAAATTTCACCAGGATCTCCATATATACAAATGACACTGGCTGATATTCCCTTTTCAATACAACTGTTAAAGATATAGGAGCCCTGTCCTTCTTTTCATATGGTCACCCTACCTTAGGCTCTTGGGCATCTCCCATTTGTTTGCAGAGGAGAACATCCATATGGATTATGTCTGGTTGGTCAGATCTGTTTTCAATTCTACAGGTCTAAATAGCACCCCCAAATCTACCAGCTGCAGTGCCCATCTATTGCCTGTACTCATTTCTTCAAGGAACACCACTGAGGGAAAATCCTGCTGCCTCCATTAACCAGGCCACAAGGATCTCATTTTGTTTTTCCAAAATGAGAAACGATGAGTTGGTAAGCACAAATCAGCACAGCATGTTTATTAATTTCAAAACAGCTCAGGAAACATTATGATGTAAATTCTCCCCCGCTCACACACTTCAGACATGCAGAACTGTAGTACTATATTATTGTGACTCAATTTATACCAATTGTTTTTAAATGTTGATGATATTCAGTTCTACTCAATGCTTTTTGTGCGTGTGTTTGAGGCAGAAATACCGGAGTCCTGTTTTCTTTGTGGGAGTTTGTTTTTCAATGCAATCTTTTGAAATGAGGTTTTATATCCCAGTTACGAGAAAGAGCACAGAGTCTGCCAATGTAACACTTATGGACTTAGAAAGTCATTTCAAGTGCGCATGAAAAGGTGGGGTGGGGAAGGGCAATAGTTTTGCTTTTTGAATACAACATTTTTTATAAAAGAAATTTTAAAATTGGAAGATTTTAAGGCAGGCCTTCAGAACATGCAGGAGAAAGGGAGGGAGAACCCCGTAGGAGTCCGCGAAGAAAGCCAAACGTCAAGGGGAGGAACCAAAAAAGGAGTTCTGGAAGAATATTTATTCAAATATGCCTCTTTTGAAATATGTTTATTCAGATAAGCCTTGCATAAGCCTATGCGTTTTGGACCCCCAAAACTGGGTCCTTCCTCAGGGCAGTTCAAAAAAGCAGTTTTAGTTCCTTGTTCAAATGCAGTAAGTTCCTAAGCAACCTGTTAAATCAAATGCAGCTCACGAGTCATGCTAAGTGTTCCACAGCCCCAAGAGCTCATTTCTTGCCACAATCCTGGGCAAAACTAAATCTATTAATAGCAAGCATGGAATCTGAAGTTACTAGCCAAAAACAACTCTTTTTAGTCTACAGTTTATTTCAGATTTGCTACCCTTCATTAGGGGAACATCGCCAAATTCCCAGTTGCCCTCAAAAGATCACTCTCATCACATAACAAGACATAATCATCAACAAGACCATCATTACTTTTTTGACATTTGTATTTTTTTTTTTTTATTACCATGGTGGAATATTTTGCCACAGGGAGTCCATTTTTACCAGCATCCATGTGGCCTTCATATCATGTACTTTGTCTTCTTGAAATTCAGTCCATTTTGCAAGGGTAAAATTAATTCCTAAGGGTGGTGGGATGCATGGGTTGGAATAGTAATGGCAAAAGTTCACACCAAGAAAATGGTGCATCCTCTGAGAAGATATTTTTTTTCTTAGAGTTTTAAAGAAATAATCGCAGAGGCCATCCCAAGGTGCAGAGTTATTTAACTGCCCTGGCTGCATGCAGACAGACCCGGGTTCAAACAGGGGCCACGATGGTAGGGAATGTTGCCTAACAGCCAGATGGAGCCAAAGAAGTTTGCTTTTTAATTTTGGCTTCTTCTGTGTCAAAATTTATTTCCTTTTAACAATTGATGTGCTATTTATAACCAAGCAAAGTTTGCTTTGCCATGCCTTCATTTTGTGGATTCAATTATTCATGCTAACAGTGTGTGTGTCTGAGAGAGAGAGAGAGAGAGGGGGGGGGAAGGATGAACAGAATGTATGCATGTGTGTATGGCTGGTTGGCTGGAATGCCCTTCCTGGGAAGATTTGGCTCTGCTTTCTTGGAAAACATTCTTATTCAGAATCTCTTTCTTTCTTTCTTTCTTTCTTTCTTTCTTTCTTTCTTTCTTTCTTTCTTTCTTTCTTTCTTTCGCTCTTGCCATGCCCACTGTTGGCTGTTGCCCCACGACTTTTGTTCCGAGGCCCCACCCACTGCTGGCATGTAGACTCTACAGTTTTCAACTGAGGTAACATGGACCTCCACAGGGAAAAAAGCTCCCCCGCCCCATGCCTGCTCTATATGGTAATATTCCCATAGTGGAAGTGGGATAGAACCACATGTCTGTGTATGTGTGTGTTTATTTAAGTCAACTGCAAAATATATTATTTCCTGGGAGGGTGTTCAAAGTCAAACCCTACCATTGTGGTACAGTCTTGGATTCTTCTTACAAAGAGCACAGTCCTGGGTTCTTCTTGAAAACATAAACTGTGTTTGGTTTACAGTCAATAAAATCAGAATAACTTGGGTGAACTAAGAATATAGAAATTACTCAGAATAAGAATGGCAGCACAAATAACACACAGGTTCAAAGAAAATCAATTCCGTAGCTATCAATTCCCTTGGAGCTCTGATTTCTTTCCCTCAATTGCTCCCCTTATTTTCCCCCTAAACCCCCTCCCCAATATTCTCCCATTTCCCTAGTAACCGGCCACACTCACTACCGTTCTATCCCTACCAATGGGCCGCTCACTTCCCCTCCTAAGGCTCACTATGCATCCTTACTTTGTCTGACTTTCAAAGTGAGCAAGGAGGTTGAGCTGAGGTCACAGTGACCTCACAATAAGGCAGACTTAGTGACAATATGAAGTGTTGCTTGTACAGACTTGTGTGAGTCTCCAGAACTCACTATATACAGTCAAGGTACAACTAGAGTAGATACTCTTTCGCCAAAGGTTAGGGATTCTTGACGAATTTGAACTTTGTGGACCTGATCTGCACCTCCTGGATTGATGCAAGGTTTGAAGCGTCATTGTGCTTCAGATTTCACATTTCTCCACTTTTGCAAATCAGTTTTCAGTTCAAAATATGTATTGAAATGCTTTTAAAACTGCGTTTTAAGAGAGAATACATTTAGAGTTGTACATTTCAAGAGGAAATACTTTCAGAACATATTTTTAATATATATTTAGAAGCAAATTTTCTTCTTCTTCTTCTTCTTCTTCTTCTTCTTCTTCTTCTTCTTCTTCTTCTTCTTCTTCTTTAAATCACATGTTAATGCAGAAAACTGACATGGTTCAGATATAGACGGATCTGTCCATGACTACCTGAGGTGAGTGATGTGCTTTTGCCAGAGGTTTGGTTGATCTCTGGTGACATTTTGACTCCTCTGCATCTTATTTGCTTTGGGAAAATTGTCTGTTGTAGCATATAATGGTACATTTCATGATCCAACCAATGGTAATTCTTCAAACTCCCATTAATTTTAATTGGAAATCGGTGGGACGTAAAGATGCATAACTTCGGCTGGATTTTATCTTCTTTTCTCCACTGAACTGTTCCCTGCAAGTTGGGGGTATGCCTTGGTGATACCCTCAGTTTTCCATTCTATTGATTTGTTTTTCCTAGGAGGAAATTCTTGTTGTAAAACTGCTTGTGGATAACTTCATTTGTGTGTCTTCTGCAAGTGCTAACTAGACTTCTCTAGAAGAGCCTCCGGTGCGCTCCAGATGTATTGGACTATAAGTCTGTTCAGAGGAACCTGATGAAAGTGTGTATTATAAGGGCACAATCCTAAGTATGTTTAGATGGAAAAAAGTTCTACAACACCCCAGTTGTAGGACTCTTTTTCTGTCTAATCATGCATAGGATTGCACACGAAGTGTTTTTTTTATTAGCCTCTTAGGTGTTTTTTTTAAAAATTGTAAGCAGTAGAGAGACCTGGTGACGCTTAATCCAGTGAAGATGCTCTTGCCACATCTCATTTCAGATGTATAGGGACTGCTTGTAGCTTTATAGTTGTGAGGAGGAAATTTGGCACTTGTCTAAGGATGACTTGCTTTCTTAGTTTCAAGGTAGAACTCTGGCATTAAAAACCATACCGCTCTAGGGATAAATTAAGCCATGTATATAGGAGATGTATAAGTAATTGAAATCGTCTTTTTTAAACAACAAAAATGCAAATGTCTAAAAGCCTTTGCTAGTGCATGGGCTGGGGTCATTTGTAATTTTGAGAGGGAGAGCAAATGACTATCAAGCTCCAAAAGGAAATAATTCTGTTTTACAGGATGATGCAACAGGGAACAATATTTGATAGATAAGGCTTTCATGACCTGCAGGGACACCAGATGTAAAATGTGTGTGGTTTGAGTAATAGGCACATGCTTGGGATTAGAATTTTTCAAATTACTTCTTTTCCTATTTAGATGTATTTGGCTTCATCTCTCATCAAGTAACTTTTGTAAGCAGTGCCACCAATGGGATTCCAGGAAACTGAATGCAAGTTAATGTAGAATTACTCTGCTTGTTTACAACAGGATTTATTGTCATGCCCATGGCTAATTTTTGTTATATTAAATGAGAAAGATGCCATGCCATCAATGGAAATTCTAAAGATAGTCACTGCCTCAGCTGGGAAGCCTCAAGTTGTGTTTAAGCCCATAAGAATTTATAAGCTGAAATGCCAGATTTTAATCATAAATAAAAACAATAGGATATATGACTTGTTTTTATATGTAGCGACTTTAATGAATGCATTTAACTACTGTATTTGTAGCAATGTATCTGTATGCAGAAGAACTGTCATGGTGTATTCACTGAAGGAGTGGGAAGTTAAGTATTCTGTCCAAAAGTGATCACATGGGTGAGTAACCTGTGTGTGTGTGGACATGTGAATGTAGGTGAAGTTGCAAATATATTGTTTTATATTGTCTGCTTGATGGAGTGGGGAGAAATAAAGTCCCAGAATGTCACTCTAGCTTACACATAGCAACCATAGTGTTAACTAAAGTTGGATGGTCCAGACAAAAACCCTCAAATCAGGAGGAGGAGGGGAAAGTGTTTGAGCCCAAGGCTCATGCATGTAACAGTAAACCATGGCTTGGTAGTGTAGATCAACCACCCTGTAATCACATTTGCAGCCTGTTCGTATACATTCTTCTTCAGAAAGGAAATCCCACCAATCTCAAGGCGAGAAGTGAGTGGGGAACTGGACTTTGTCTTCTTTGATCTACTTCAATGGTAGATATGGAAGGACTCACCCACATCTGGTCTGTCAGATGCCCGCCAAGTGGCTCAGGCACCACACAGACTTCTTCATGACCCACTGAATGCCCAACAAAGCCACAAGGCTACCCCCCCTCAACTGGAGCCTCTATCGTACACAACAATGGCAACTCCACTTTCCCATGTTCTGTAAAAGTCAGCTGTGAAGACCTGTCTGGGTGAACAGTATTCAGGCAGTACCATAACTGGAAGTGGTAAACATTTCAGGACATCCGTGACACACACATACTTTCTGCTTTATGCGTAGAGATATGTTAAGTAGGTGTATGGACTGGATGGTTTGAAAAATAGGGCCTTTCAGAGTCTGCATGCTGGATCGAACCTGCTGAGGTCTTCTCTATCTCACTTAGGCCTGTGTTACACCCAGTGGCAGCTCTAGGTTTTTGAGGGCCCTTGGGCAACTACCCCTTAATTCCTCCTCCCTCTCTGAGTCTACCTTCTCACTGCCATTGTCACCAGATGCACTTAATTTTTGTGAACCGCCCAGAGAGCTTCGGCTATTGGGCAGTATAAAAATGTAATAAATAAATAAATAAATAAATAGTTCCTCATCCTCTTTCTCAGCATGACTATCACTTGATTACTTGATAGACAGAGAGACAGCGAGCAGGCAGGCAGTAGCATCTACTCTTCCTTTGTCCTGTCCCAGAAACCCTTTCCAAACATAGTCCACATAATTAGGCTGAGAGCCTGCCAGCAAGAGTGATAATTATTGGTAATGGTCTCTTCAAGGTCACTTTTACTCACAGCTGGCTGATAAAGACTTGTCCAGGAAGCAGTCCAAAAGTCACGCTAGGCAAAACTCCAAGTACAGTATCCAAACAAGGATTGGACAAAAAAGAAGTCAGGATCAGTCTGAGGGTCAAAAAGTCAGGGCCACTGAAGACACACAAACACAGGAAGTACCCCAAGATGTTGCATTCAGCAAATGCTGGGGTGTGCGTGTGCATGGGGGCTTGCTCCGGCTTACATACAGGTGCTACTCTTGGATGCTGCCTCTTCTTTTATATTAAGCTGCTGTGGTCTATGCTGAGCCATTTGGAATATGCTGTAAAGAAGCCCACACAGATGGTATCTTTAGCTAGTATGCAATAGCCTCCTCCTGGATGTCTCCCTTTGCACTTTTTAAAAATAAGGAAAAACAAAATATCCATTAATTGCTGAACTTCTCATTTAACATGGACGTCTCCAGACAACTGTGTGTTTCAGATAGCTGCTGGGTCAAAAGAGAACTCTTCAAAAGCTGCGCAAATGCTTGGTATCCTTGAGCCGTTCGGTGAGGTTGGTGCACCAGAGACAGGCTCAAACAGATGATCACAGCCTTGAGGTCTTGCCGCAAATTGAAAATCTCACATTTTGTTGTAAACTGACTCCCCCTCTCTCCCCCTCCTCTCTCTTGTTTTACCTTGGATTTGCAGCACATTGACCTTTCTTGTACATTTTTTTGTTTGTTAAAGAATACAGAAATAATACTGTATTTCTCTTATATATGGCAGGGGGGAAATACTGTGCTGAAGGAGGCAGGACTGCTCTTGCCATGCAGCAGGATGAAGTAACGGGCTTCAGGAGTCATCATTAAGAGGAGATTAAACAGGGATTGTTATCTGAATGGTGCAGTGTGTGTGTGTGTGTGTGTTGATCCAAGCAGGCTGGTTGGTGATGCCTTCAGGGCTCTGCTTTAGGCAGGAAAATGTCTTGGACTGGCACTGGAAATGGGGTGAAGTATAGGATGGCCTTGTATGTTCTTTTCAGAGGACAGTCTTCTATTTGATTGGCTGCCAGAGGACTGTCCTCTCTGTGGGGGATGGGGGCTGTCCAGTCCAAGTCCACTATAGAGATAAAGCTCCATCAGAAGGAAGAGCTGGGCCTTGAAGTTGACCATCCACAGCATCTGGACAGCAGACTGAGCAAGGCACACACCGTTCACCTGGTCACAGTCTTCTACACTATGGTGAATGTACTGTAGTTCTATTTAAATTATAATTATTATTGCATCTACATATAAATTAGTATATCCACATTTTATGCAAATCAGTGTCCCCCCACTTTTTTTTGGTGATGCATGTACAATTTTTGGCAGTTCACAAGTGGATCAACCGCTCCCCTAGTAAGGAGTAGTTGATTTTGTCACCTAGCTATAACCTATCTATCTATCTATCTATCTATCTATCTATCTATCTATCTATCTATCTATCTATCTATCTATCTATCCTCATTCTTCCTTTGGAGAGCACAGAGTACCTGCATATTGTTCTGGGGGCAGTTTCCTTTCTAGGCTATTTATGGGGTAGGAGTTGCTTAGGTTCAATACTAGTACTTCATGAGGTGACTTCAGTCCACTCCCTGGACATTGAGGTTTGTAATATATGATATGTCACATCCATGTAATTACTTTGAACTGATACTTAGGATAGCTTTGCCATGTATTTGAAGTCCAACAGATTGTTGTGCACAGTGGAGTTTCCAAAGAACAGAATGTGTGATGCCACATTTCTCAGAGAGCTTCCCATTTGAGAAGGTGTTCCAGTGGAGAATTCTGGTCAAAAGCAATTTGTGGATTTGGTGCAAGATCTTTTAGAACTGGAACATGAGGGAGCAGCTTGTGCTCACTGGCATCATCCCACATTTTAAGAACTTTCCCATCTGCATTGGTGTTAGAAATGGAGGAATTCTAAAGAACACTGTTCAATTTCTTTGGGGAAACCTTCTGAGATGGAACCTTTCAAAAGCATTCTGGCACATATGCAACCCTCTGGTTCATGGCTCAAGTTGCTGTCTCATCAAGGATATTGTATTCGGTTATTCTACAGGAAGCTTTAAGATGCAAAAGCAAAGGTGCCTGAAAATTGTAAGTATTGCCTCTAATGCCAGAAGTAATATTGATATATTGACAGCAACAGGGAAAAACGTAGCTGTACTAGCTCCAGGGCTGGTGTAGCTGAGAGGCCCAGACCTAACCCATGGGGGGGATACAGTGGCTTTGGAACCACTGGATCCAAAGCCACTGTATCCCCCCCACCCTATGGGTTAGGTCTGGGCCTCTCAGCTACACCAGCCCTGGAGCTGGTACAGCTACGTTTTTCCCTGTTGCTGTCAATATATCAATATTACTTCTGGCATTAGAGGCAATACTTACAATTTTCAGGCACCTTTGCTCCCAACTCCTGCCCACACCATGTCCCCTTTCAGGACTTTCCACTTGCTACCACTGACAAATGCTGGTGAAAAGGCACCGTTACACCATTCTAACCCCATCCATCCATCCATCCATCCATCCACATTGGCAGGGCAGAGGGAAGAAGTGATGTTTCTCTCTTCCTCCTCCTCCACTTGGCTTTAAAGAAAGCTTAGCCTATTTTTCTCCCATGGTTGCAATGGGAGCTCCACTCCCCCCATTCCCTCCCCTTCAATCAAATTTCTAGGGCGGCATACAAAATGTCAAGAACGTAATAAAATAAGTTCAAATCATGCAAAAATATACACTAGCAGCAGCAGAATCTCTAAATGCAGCCAGGATGAAATAGATCAAATTGAATTTAATGATAAGGCCCAAGAAAATAAAAAGGTATTCCCCTGGCAATGAAATGATATTGAATTAGGTGCCAGGCAGCTTTTAGTCAGGGTATGACCACTGAGACAGCCCTTTCCTTGTTGATGTTTTATTAGCCACCTTGAAACAATTTTACAGATAAGGTGGGATACAAATACATTAAATAAATTAAATAATTACGACTATAGTGCTTTCAATCTTTCTCTGATCAATCGTTTTTGTTATTGCAGAAAGGATATATAGGATGCATGGGTTGTACAGATTGGCTGTGTTGATTCTCGACCCAAAATCTGGGTACCAGTTTGTGGCCATCAAATATTGTACTTTAAGCATGTTGATACAACCACACCCTTTTAGCAGAAAGCATTTTTTAACTGGCCATACTGCCAGCTCTGAACAACAACAAAAATTACCCACATCCTTCTTTTATACCTATAAGGAAATGCTCACTAATAGTGGAAATATTCATTGCATGCCTTCTGTTTAGTTTTTCTAGCTTTGTCAAATTATAATGTAAATGGTTGACCTATTCAAATATTCATAGTTGTCTATTTGTACATCATTATCATTAGTTGCTGTCTTCCCTGATTAAATCTTAGCTTGCAATTTGTACATGAATATGAATCTGATTCATATGTATTGTATCGGTTTCTTTTGACCCAGATGATGTCTTTGTTGGAGTGTATGAAAAGCTATACACTTATTCAAAATTGCTGCTGGTTTCTGGGTGCAAGGCAACCAGAGCTCAAGGTTGTGCTTTTATACTGTATTTTATATCATGGTTTTATACTGTTGTTTCATATGTTGAATGGTTTTACTTTTTGTGAACCACCCAGATAGCTTCGGCTATTGGACGGTATAGAAATGCAATAAATAAATGAATAAATAATAAATAAATAAGGCAAGGGAGAGATTTCAACAGGAGCCATTAGAAGACACTCTGTGGCATTTGGTGGACTTGCAGTGTACAAATCTGAACATGTATGTATTTGCATTGTGTACAACCAAAGGCCTTTGTAACTTCTCAACTCATGTTACCAGTGGAGGCTGGTGGCTCTGATTTTGCTGGGGCTGTGAATCCATTCTTGGTTTCAGTCAGAACCAGCCTGAACTCCAAAGGAGCTACTCAAGTTGCTGAAATGAATCTGGGGATGTGGTTCAGCACCTTGGATAGCTCTTTTATAGTTCTAACAGGATTCTTTGGGGGTGTTGTGTATTTTAAACTTTTTTTTTAAAAAAATTTCTTTTCCTATGTTTTAAAATGCATGTTTTAAACTTTGCAATACTGCCTTGAGGCCCAGTATTGGGCAAAAGGTGGAATACAAATAAATATAATAAACATAATAATAATTCACAGTCCCACTGGAAATGGAGTCACCAGCCTCCACTGCATGTTCTATAAATAAACAATCAAACACTATAATAAATCTTAACAGTATTCATAAAATTCATCATGATTAAAATCAAGATTAAAGTATCATAATTAAAATTCCGTAATGGTCGTAATTGCTATGCATGTGAATCAATTTAGTTCAATCAATAACAGAATTATAATGCATTAAGAGCTCAAGAATTGCTTAATTTATTCAAGAGGTCTTAGCCATCCTCAATAACAACTTCTTCTTCTTCTTCTTCTTCTTCTTCTTCTTCTTCTTCTTCTTCTTTTTCTTCTTCTCCTTCCAACTTAGTGAGTTGCTTCTTTTTATCCTAACAGTCCTGATCAAGCCAACGATACATAATAGAGACACTAGTCTTCTTCTCCCACCCAGTGATGCTCAAGGATAGAGATTTTATGTTCTTATATTTTGCATGGTGACTAGGTATCAATTCAGTTACCAGTGGGACATTATCTATCAAAATCCTTTTGTACAGCATTATACCTTGTCTAGCTTAGCCTTCCTTATCATCCATCTTCTAGATTGGAACCTAAGCTGATTCTCATTTTTGCATACCCTATTCCATGTCCATCAAACTGATGACCTAGAGTCAGTCAATCATGTTTGATTAATTGGAATATTATTTGGGTCTTTCAACTAGGGAGGAGTGTGTGATCTTGCAATATAGCCAGCTCAAGTGTGATTGCAAGTCCAAGGTGCTTCTTGAAACTACAGACAGCAAGAATTAATTTTTGTTGCCTTTGCCTAGTATTGGTCAGTGGCTTCTCTATGATTTTGGCTTGTGTTGTAAATTGAGACTTAGGCCACAGCTAGACCTAAGGTTTATCCTGGGATCATCCAGGGTTCACCCCTGCCTGAGCACTGGATCCCCTGTGTGTCACCTAGATGAACAGGTTTGACCCCTGGACGATCCAGGGATAAACCTTAGGTCTAGCTATGACCTTAGAGTGAGCTTTATCCCAAAGGACTCTGAATCACGGTAAACGAAATCTGCAAAACCCTGGATTTGTAAACATAGTGTGTTGCTGTAGAATCCTAAATCCAAGCTAAATCTAAGAATTTTAAGTTGTTGTGATTGTTATTTTAATATTGTATCAGTTTTATATGCTCTTTTAACCAGTTTTATGTATTGTATTGTTGTATTTAATGTTGTTCCTTGCCTTGATCCAGAGGGAGAGGTGGGTAAGAAATTATTATTATTATTGTTATTATTATTATTATTATTATTATTATTATTATTATTATTAATATTATTTGCTTTATACTTTTAAAATCTTGACATCCCCCCCATTAGATTTTATTCTAGTTCCACAACCAATTCCCCCAAATATGGCCTTCCTCCCCACAAAAGAACCAGTGTTATTTCTTAAGATTTAATTGCATAAAGCAGCAGTGGAGAACCTATGGCACTCTACTTGCTGTTAGACTCCATTTCCAATCAGCCCTAGGCAGCATGGCCAATGGTCAGGGCATGATGTGAGTTGTAGTCTAATATCTGGTGGACCACCTGGCATAAAATACATCTAGATAAGCTTCTGCTTGAAGGAGCATGGGAGGTTGTACCATTAAGAGGAAAATGCTGGTGCATTAACTGCCTCTTTTGGTCCTCCTCTTTGGGAGGGGGAGGAAAGCCATACTTGCTTTTCAGTAATATACCCCTTCCTTTCATTTCCCCATCCAACACTATTGAAATCATTATTAGTGTTCTCCAAGAATTGATCTACACAGTAATTACTGTGCAAATTCTCAGCTAAAGGTGTTTGGGAGCTAGTTGTTACCCATGAAGAAGGACTACTTAATCCTGCAAATCTTTGGCATCTGTGTGCATCTGAATGTTGTTCATTATTGAATTCTGGATACATAGAGCCTGTTACCCCCTCTTGTAAAACAACAACAACAACAACCAAAACATTCATACATTCAACATCATCTCCTCTCTTAACTTCTAGTCCTGTCTTCAAGGAGGTCAGGATGGTGCGCGCGTGTAAAGATTGTTTAGTTTTCAACAATGCAACCACCCAGTAGAATACATTATACTGACAAACAGCAGGTGGCCCAGAATTCAACCTCATGAGCCCCAATCCCTGGCAAGATTTTGAAATACCCATATGAGCATAACACAAGTCCCTGCTATCAGCTGTCACCCGATTCAAGTGCCATCTCCTTGAAGTCCTTCTGACAGTCCATTTGAGCAGAGCGATAAACGTCTCAGAGGTATATTAGGATTCAGAGCACTCCATTTGGAAGGCATGTACCAAAAAGATACAGAACACAGTTTGATCGCACCCTCAAGATCTTTCCCTCCCTACCTCCAATTCTGCATTGCTCTTTTACAGGTACAGCACTGTGTGTGGGAATGGAATCATGCTTTGAGCTCTTTCTACTATGTCATAGCTGATATGAGTCTGTAGTCTGGAAACCTTTGGGACACTATCCCTAAACACAACCCCCAAGGTCGAAAGAGTGCAGGGAACTTAAATTGCCCTCCCTCATCTGTCCACCCACTTCTATCCTTCTGCCATATACCCTCAAGATGTTCTGAATGTGTTCACAAACACTACTGCCAAATGCTCTTGTCCGTTCTGTTATGGTTTAGGGATGGGAGAACCAGGGTTAGGGGTGCTGAAATCCTCCACACCTCACTTTGAAGCACAGTTCAGTTCATTCTCATTTTTGTTGGTGACATGTTTTCTGTTTATTCAAATGAAAAAGGTACATATTTGTGTGGGCATTTTTCAAAAGTATGGCCTTCCCTCCCTTGACTAAAACCTGAAAATTCTGGGTTTTTAAAAAAATCTATATGCACATTTCAAAGTGTGCCTTAAAACAACAACAACAACAACACATTTTTTGAATCCAATCACAAGTTTGGGAATTTGAGAACCTTTTTTGAAAAAAAAAAAAAAAGTACTCCCATTTACACTCAGGGTTGCAAATGGGTCAAGTTTGAATGATTTGTGAGCTGAAACAAAATTCTCCTACATCTCTATTATGGTTCTGGGACATGAGTTTTGCCCACATGTCAACTTTTATATAATGAGAGAATGTCCCCCCCCACTCCTGGCCATTATTGGTGTGAAGGCCAGGGGTGCAAACCTCTGAGTTGTTGCTATGGGATTGTGATGTCTGCCTTCCATGTATGCTCTATTGTGTTCAAAATCTGCTGTGCCAGGCTCGGGTGGGAGGAAGACAGCTGGTGGCTTTTGGCCAAGGTCGTTTCTGCCTAGAGCCTGTGCAACTCCCACCACAGCACCTGGAGGTTATTAGGGTGGTTGGGAAGTTAACTCGTTTCAGCTGTGGGAAAAGAAGGTGGGTCCCATCCCTATGGGGAGGGGTCGTCAGAAGCCCGGGAAGGGCACCAGTTGGTTAACAAGGGTCATGGAGTTTGGGGGCTAAAGAAGAGATAAAAAGCCCCATGAAGAAGACCCTCCATCTTCCTTGGTGGTGCGTGCGTATGTCAAGTGGGAAGATCAGGTCCGAGGCAACCAGGAGGGGGTTGCTCAGAGTTAGAGAGGTTTTTTATGTTTTAAAGTGTGGGGGTATCTTGGAGAAGGCCAGCTGCGGCTGGGTGTGGGGATGTTTGACTGTTTATTGGGGTAATGACTAGTTGCTAGAACTTTTCCTCACCTTTCTACCTCACTCCCTTTTCCCAATTCCCCTTTCCCTTTTAAAGGGTTTTTTACTGACCAAGGCCCTATGTGTTAGTTTTTAGTGATAAATTTGCTTTGGTCCCTAAATGTGTGTCTCTGTGTTATTCCCTGAACATCTGGCTCGTCCCGGTTGTGGACAGGGCTAGGGAAGTGGGTTGCCTGGGAGTTCAGGACGTTTAGTCCAGGAGCCTACCTTGTAGGGCTGTTAGGTGGACCCTGACATCCTCTACAGTTTGTACTTTATGAACCTGTAGGCCTCCCTGATTCAAAGTGGTCCCATCCTTGTAGCTCCTTTCAGTCAGAAGGATGGTATTACCTCCACATCACAGTCATGGTCAAAGAGAGGTGATTGCTTTGCAGAAAGACACTTTCTTTGTGCATCAATTTAGTTCTACAAAGTGTAAAGGATTAACTCTATCCACATGGTTGCAAGCTTTGTAGGAAGCCAATTCCATATGCTGCAGCATGTGTCTGCTGAACTTTTAAAAGAATTAAGGCTCCACACATGAGCAGGTTAAACTGAATTGGTAAATAAACAAGTTTTTGCAGAGCTCCATGCTGGGTTACCTCGGCCAAGGTATCAGTGTGACCACCAAAGGCAACTTAGAAAATATCCCTCCAATATCCTCAAAATTACTGAGACTTTATTTATTTATTTATTTATTTATTTGTATTTTAACCCACTCTTCAGCCAAAAAAAGGCTCTCAGAGCAGCTTACAAGATTAATAAGGCAGTCCCTGCCCTCAGGCTTACAATCCAAAAGACCCAACGGAAAAAGATTTGGGAGGGAAGAGGAAAAAAGCAAAACGTAGCTTTGTTTCAAAGTTCTTGTAGGTGTTCTTTCTGAAAGGGAAGGGTGAAAGAAGCTCCTTGCAGCTGTTCCTTCTCTGGTCAATATATAGGGCCAGGCAGGTCTCCCCTTGCAATGATTTCTTTCTGGGAGGCAGTGGGTGCAGCCTCCCAGTGGCCCTTGCATTTCTGTTTTACCAACAACAAAATTAATAAAACTATCTGAATTAACTTGAGTTAAATGGTAGAAGTGTTAAATTTATGTTCAGTCTATTAAATTAACTATCAAAACAGCTATTTTAGTCAGTCACCTCTTTAACCCTACACCCACCTGATTCTGTGAATGACATGAAATGACCATGAAATTGTATATGTAAAGGGCTTTGAACATCCACTTGGAAGCAGGGGCTTCATTATACAACTTCTTTTTTTCTTCAAAAAGTACCCTGCAAGTATTGATGATAAGTACTATTGGCCTAGTACTAAGTGCTATTGGCTGAGTGAAGTTCAGCCTTTGGTTTCACTGACCTCTTTGACATTCTTTTTGTGACATCATGATCAACCATAGATAAGGAGACCTTTAGATTCTGCATGGATCTGGACAATTTAAAAAACCTTTGTTGGCTTCTGCCCTGTAATGGCCTTGCATGATGTTGCAAACCAGAGCTAGGGGACATGAATAGGTTTGTGGAATGCATTTTTCAGCAAAGGCACATGGATGCTTATGCAATTGTCAAAGCAATCCCTCAGGAATGTATCCTGCATCTTTATTTCTTTTCTTTGCATTGTGCACAGTTAATGTTCCAGGAATGGACATTTCGAAGCATGAAAAGAAAGGGCAAATGAGAAGGGAAGGAGCATTCACAAAGCAAATCTTTGAGGCAGGTGCTTAAAATCTTTGGTAAGTAGGGGGGGGATGAAGTGGATCAAGTACTCAGATTGGTTCACACATGGTGGGAGTGGGGAAACATTGTGGCTGGTTGCCTTGTCATTAATCTAAAATATGGGAGGGGAAGCCTGCCACTGCCACCCTCACGGTCAGGCCACTGCTTTTAAAAAATTAAGAGTGAAAAGAAGAGAAAAAAGAAGCTGCTATGGTGTTCCACCACTACAGTAAACACCCCTTCCAAACCAGTTCAAACCCTTGCCTTTGCAATGAGGGCTGACTCAGTGGAGGCTGGTGGCTCCAGTTTCGGCAGGGTTGTAAATCCACTCTGGGCTCTAAGGGATCTACTCAAGGTGCTGAACCTGCTATTTCCCAAAGCAGGTTCAGCACCTTGGATAGCTCCTTTAGAGTTCTGGCTGGTTCTGACTGAAACCCAGAATGGATTTTTTGCCGCACCAAACTAGGAGCCCCCAGCCTCCACTGCTCTGATTTACTGATAGACTTCAACTGCACTGTATTGACTCAGTCCTGTGATATGCCCAGCCCAATGCAGTGCAGTGCAGTCTACTTTGAGTGAGCTCTTGGGGAATAGCTCTTTCCCAGCCCTCTACCAAGAGCCTTTTAACTGGAGACTGAAGATCCACATTTTCAGCATGGCAGGCGCTTACTGCTGGCTCCAGGGTTTGGAGGCCTTGGGCAATGTGTCTCCAGTGCCTCCTCTCCCTTGGGGAATCTACCGTCTCACTGCCTTTGCCACCAGCTGCTGTTATTCCTAATCCTTTTTCTCATCATTGCTACCCTTGCTTGTTTGACAGACAGAGAGCCAGTGAGCAAGGAGGCAGCGGCATCTCCTCTACCTTCTTCTCACCACCACTGTTGTCTGGTCCAGTGTGAGAAGCAGATGAACAAGCAGGTTGCAATGGTGAAGAGGGGCAAAAGTCCAGGGGGCTTTTCTCAGTTGACCCTGCTGGGCTGTAGGTCCTTGGCTGGTGTCCAACCATGTCTACCCTTGATGCTGGTCCTGTATGTGCTCTACCATGTATTTTCCTGCATCTGAACTTGTTGTCACTTTATATTTTTACAATCACTCATGCATATGTAAATCAGGCCGTTATAACTGAAGCAAAGGGAGAGAAAAAGAGTTTCTGGTCCCCGTTCCACAGAAAAAGAAGGGAGCATTTCAGGTGAATTCTTTTGTATAGTCTGCAATAATTCATACAGTTGTCTTTGCTCCAGCTGTCTGCTGGGAAAGTTAAACAGCAAATTAGTTTTCTCTCTCTCTCCTGTACTGTCTTTTTATGCATGAGAACTTCTTTATGAACATACAGAGAAAATCACATCATTGTTCGCTTTAAAAACCCATACTTACATCCTCTCTCACTTTCACCTGACTTTTCTAAAATAGCAGAGCTGTTAACTTTCAGGCCAAGTCCTCATAAGATCAGGAACTGAAAAACTTTTGAAATATTAGTCTTAATCCCTTGAGATTTTGTCTAGTTATCTCCCCCAACCACAAGATAGCTCTTTCTTTCCACAGATCAGCTCATCTAGAAAGTAGCTACTACCATTAATAACTCAAATCCATCTTCCCTCTTATGAAGCTAAGCCAGTGCACAGTACAGCAGAAGGCAAAGTAAAAGCTGACCTGGGCCAACTGTACATGTGAGACCAAACATGGTGACTGGTCAGACACAGAGCATGAGCAAAACACACACAATGGGGACCAGATTCAACTGCCTGGATTGTACCATTTCAGATTGCAGGTGGGTGGGATGGACTTTTGAATACTGGCTCTCCAGCAGATAAAATCAGCACCTAGAAAAGTGGTCTATCAACAAGAAGGGTCAGCTTAGTGTTCATTTGGACATGCTACCCCCTTATTTGCAGGCAAGTCTTTTTCCCAATCTCATCCCATTTAAAAAACAACCACTACTAGTGGCCAGGTGGTGAAAGATTCAGCTGTGTATTCATCATCATCTTCGGATCAATATGTGATTCTTTACTTCTGTAATGCAAAGAAGGTGATCTACCACTGAACTATGGCCTCCCCCAATCCTCTACTGCAGAGCATCAGTTTCTCACCAGGGCTTCCATGCTCAGTCCCTGCCCTCAGAAGAAGAGATGCTCAGCTCAGCCAGAGCACAGAAGCGCTCACTGCTGCTACCTCCACTGTATTTTGCGTGTCCCCAAGTAGGTTTTGGGGCCCTTGGGAGTGTAGATGTAGGGAGCGGAGAAGGTGGTGGCACCAGAGGCACAGGGACTTTTTAGAGTGTTTGGATCATTCAAAGAGCCTTGGGCCGCTTTGAGGTGAATGGGAATGCAATTACTCATCCTTAATAGGCACTTCTGCTGCTTCACTGTAAGCAAGAAGTGTGGGTTGATAATAGCATTCAAAGGTTTATATTCAGGATGTGTGTTTTTTCAAATGCAAAATATACTGAGAATGATTCATTCAGGATGGAATGATGGGTGGAGTTACTGTCAGTTGGGAAAGTTGAGTGAATGAGAGAGGAAAGAGAGACGGTTGGGTTGAGTGTGAGATGATCTATGATTATTATTTTATAGAAAAACATTAAAGCTGTGAAATATGTGCAACCCAAATGCAAACAATAACTACAGATAGACACTCTTCACTAATACAATGCAATACTGACTACTCTAACTCATATACATTATAGCAGCCTTCCCCTGCATAGTGCCCTCTAGATGTTTTGGACTTCAACTCCCACCAGCCCCATCCAGCATGGTTAATAATCAGGAATGCTGGGAGTTGTAGGCCTAAACATTTGGAGGGCATCACATGGGGGAAGGCTGCATTATAATCTCTAACACTAGTTATTTACACTTTTGTTTTTAAACAAACAAAAAATAGAAAAAAATGAAAGTTGTTCCTTGATCATGTTATAAGCAGTGCGGCCTCCTTGATCCAAGAACAGAACTTCCTTCAGTGAGTTAAATGGGGGAGCTAGTTGGTTAGAAAACAGGGAAAGGAATTAGTGGGATCAGAGCACTGCATCCAGTTCTGGGCACCACACTTCAAGAAGGATGCAGACAAATTGGAGGGGGTTCAGAGGAGGGCAACGAGGATGATCAGGGGTCTGGAAACAAAGCCCTATGAGGAGAGACTGAAAGAACTGGGTATGTTTAGCCTAGGGAAGAGAAGAGACGATTGAGGGGAGACATGACAGGACTCTCCAAGTACTTGAAAGGTTGTCAAACCGAGGAAGGCCAGGATCTCTTCTCAATCATTCCAGAGTGCAGGACACGGAATAATGGACTCAACTTAGAGAAAATAAGATTCCGTCTGGACATCAGGAAAAACTTCCTGATAGAGTAGTATGACAATGGTACCAATTACTTAGGGAGGTATTGGCCCTCCCACACTAGAGGCATTCCAGTGGCAGCTTAACAACTGTCTGTCAGGGATGTTTTAATACGGATTCCTGCATTAAGCAGGGGGTTGGACTTGATGGCCTTGTAGGCCCCTTCCAATTCTGCTATTCTATGATTCTAGGACTTTAAGAGGCCATTTTCACTGTTGAAACACACCTCGAAACTTAGTGCATGACAGTGTGGACCCAAATCCTCACTGATTGTTTGGCAAGCCCTTCAGTTTTTATCACAGATTCCTTTCAGCAATGTAATTAGCGACAAACATAAACAACAACACAATGCATATTTCCATAAAGTAGCATTTACATACATTGAATATTTATGGTACTTGGTAGCATGCTCCTTTTCAGCCAGAGGGCAGTAGAATATAGAATATGCCATATTTTACCTACATAAGAAATGGTGCATGTTAGTTGATGGTGCATGTTAAAATGCTAATTTTTAAATTGAAATCATTGAGGCAAAGTGAACCTTAAATAACTTTAAAGAGGTGTTTCCCTCCCTAACATGATTTAATGTGTGATCAGTAATAGCAACATTAAGCAGGGATGCATCAGAATCCCCCTGGAGACTTGCACTTTATTAATGTGCATCAGCATTCAGCACATTTTGAGCCAGTATTGCTACAAACACTTCAGGGGTAGATCGGAGACTGCTGATTAAGACCTTCCATTGCAAACTGCAGCGTGCTTGTGAGAAATGAGCTGTGGCGATTGACTGTCTGGACAGAGTAAATAACACTTCCATTAAGGGGCCCTAAGTTCTTGTTGCTGTTGTTGTTAGGGGTGTGCACGGACCCCCGATCCGCTTCTCTTCCAGATCCACAATTTGCGGATCGGGCTGCTTTGCTCTGCCCCGCTCCGCCTATAGTCCGTTCCGCTCCGCTGCGGAGCTCCGGATCCGGATCGGAGCGCCGCTTCCCCCATAGGCTTGCATAGAAATCCAAAAAAGTATACAACTTTTTTTCTGTTAAAGTTAGAAACCTCAAGTTTAGCACCATGACACCTCATGGACATATACACACGCATGCCAAGCCTCAATCCAATCCAAGCGTCCCCTGATTTTTGGGGAATTTATGAAAATCGGACACCCCATTTTCAGACATGGACTGTCCCCCGAGATTTTGACAGATAATTTTTTTTGAAGTGGGCACCCTCACAGATGCCGTCTAGATCCACATTCATGCCAAGTTTCAAGCAAATTCCTCCATCCCCTGATTTTTGGCGGGGCTTTAACCTCTAACGCACCACCCATAACCCCAATTCACACCCCTTTCGATATCTCTGTCAATTTTCACGTTAGAAATCTCAAACTTGGCACCATGATAGAATATCTATGGATACACATGCATGCCAAGACTCAAGCCAATCTCATCATCCCCTGATTTTTGGGGAATTTATGAAAATCAGACACCCCATTTTCAGACATGGACTGTTCTCTGACATTTTGACAGATAATTTTTTTTGACATTGGCACCCTCACAGATGCCATCTAGATCCACATTCATGCCAAGTTTCAAGCAAATCCCATCATCCCCTGATTTTTGGAGGGGCTTTAACCTCTAACACACCACCCATAACCCCAATTCACATCCCTTTCGATATCTCTGTCAATTTTCATGTTAGAAACCTCAAACTCGGCACCATGATAGATTATCCATGGATACAGATGCATGCCAAGACTCAAGCCAATCCCATCATCCCCTGATTTTTGGCGGGGCTTTAACCTTTTAACTCACCCCAAATCAAGTCCCATGCTAGAACTATGTCAATTTTCATGTTAGAAACCTCAAGTTTGGCACCATGACACCTCATGGATGTATACACACGCATGCCAAGACTCAATCCAATCCAAGCATCCCCTGATTTTTTGGGAATTTTTGAAAATCGGACACCCCAGTATCTCACGGATTTAAAGCTGCAAACAGCTCAATGGGGCCATTTCAAAGGAAAACCCAACATGCCATGAATTGGGGAGTAGAGATAAACCTATATGACTCTTCTATCACACTTGAAAAATTGATTTGGAACTTCAAAAAATCTATGTGAGCGCAGGAAGGATTTATCCCCTGAGTCAAAGCAAGACACACACAAACCATCCCTGCGAGGCGGGCAGGGGAGGAGGGAGGGAAGGCAGGCAGGCAGCAGACATTTCTGGGGGCATAAGGAAGTGAGCCAAGGATAGTTTCAAAGCCAGTAATGCAAACCATCCCTGTGAGGTGGGAGCAGCACAGAGAGATGCCTTTTCTTTTGCATCCCATAACTAGGAGGCTAGGAGGATAAGAGTAAAGCTTTGTGATCCTTGCTTCAGAGTTGATTGACTGCACTGTGATCACAGCCATTACTAAACAACAAAATAATAATGTTGATAGCAGTACTAATTAATATTAATAGCAACAATAACAACAACAACAACAACAACAACAACAACAACAACAAGGAGTTGAACCACAATGAAAGCCTGCCTGACTACACTGAAGAGGAAAAGCCAGGAGAGCTTGGGCTATGGGGTGTAAATATAAAATGGAACAAATAAATAAATAAATAAATAAAGGAGGGGTGGAATTAAAAGCAGCAGTGCTGCTGAATAAACAACAGGAAGAATTTTTTTTAAAAGGCTATATCTGTCTTTTACCAGTAAGAGGGAAATGGACGTGCCCAGGGTGAGGGGGAACTGTGCCGATTTGACTGGCCCTGTCTAGGGACCATTCTTTAAGAAGCAAACTAACATTTCAACTCATGATAGGTATAGCTTGCTTCTCCACTGATTAACCTTTGGAGGGCTCTGATGACCCTCCAGGGCAGGACACAGTGTCTGTGCACTGGGCACGTCCACATGCCCTAGGAGACCTCATCCCCTTGCACCACATCTATTCAGTTGTTCACCAAGGTTAGGGTGGGTAGCAGTGCTGTGTTTCCTACCTGTTATTTATTTGCTTAGTATATGATTTCAGGTTGTGTTTGTGCATTTGGTGGGGCTACTGTTTTAAAAAACACTGGGAAAAGTCTGTTCAGACTAAGAAAGGGAAGTTTCCCAGTATCCCAAGTCACTAGTATCCCATTTTGCCTATCCCCTCCTCCAACCTTGGGATCATGTGATCATGACTCTGCCTATCAGCACTTCAAAAAGGTACCTCTCCCAGTTTTTTTACCCGATTTTTCAAAAATTATAGCAAGCGAACCGCACCACACAGAGAGCTGAGAGTAGGCTCAAAATGACCCCCAGCCACGACTCTCTAAGCACAAGAAGTTTCAGAAAGATAGCTTAAAAAACAACACAGTTATCCCCTATTCTTTTCTGCAATGCAATCCTATGGGCGAAATTTTCCAAAATGGCGATCGGAGCGCTCCGCGAAAAGAGAAGTGCTCCGCCTATGGCCGCTTCTCTTTGCCGTGCTTCTAAGGGTCCGCGTTCCACTTCTACTCCACCTCTGGGCAAGGCGGAGCAGGCCAATTTGCTTCTGATTCTCCAATTCTAATCGGAGCGGAGCACACCTCTAGTAGTTGTTGTTGTTGTTGTTTTGTAGTAATAGACAAACACCCCTGTAAGTTTCAGTGATTCAATCACAATGCTACAATAAAATCAAACTCCTCAAAATTCACTCCGGTGAAAGTTGGACTTAAAATCCTGTGTGACGCTTCCCCCAGAGATCTCCATAAGTGGAAGGCCCTCTTCCTCTATGGCCAGTTACAAAGCACAGAGCCTCAGAACCGAAACCCAGGTGATGCAGTGTTACCTCACTCAGCCAGATTGCAGGCATAATCCTATGTCAACTGGGATTCAAACAGTTTTCTTGCAGGAATATTTCACCATTATATTTCTTATCCAATAGGGTGACCACATGAAAAGAAGAACAGGGCTCCTGTATCTTTCACAGTCGTATATAGAAAAGGGAATTTCAGTAGGTGTCCTTTGTATGCATGCAGCCCCTGGTGAAATCTACTCTTCGTCACAACAGTTAAAGCTGCAGGAGCCCTCCTTTTCATATGGTCACCCTAGTGTAGGCCCATGTGCAAGCAGCAGGATCTTAAATATATGGAGACTGGATTGGAGACAGCACCCTTCAACACATACATTGTTTCTTTGGGTGATTATTTTGCACAGAGATAGGGTGACCATATGAAAAGGACGACAGGGCTCCTGTATCTTAACAGTTGTATTGATAATGGAATTAGCGCTAGAACAAAATAGCCACCATAATGTGCACATTCTTTTTGGACTGAACTTGTAAACAATAATTTTCTGACCATAGGTTTTCCTAAATACCAGCCTTAACTCTTCATATCTGCTTTGGGTTTATCTTAACAATAACTTTGAGGACTCATACTTTATGGGCCCTCTATCAGTGTTTGCCTATGGCTACAAATTTTGTTAATAAGATATTGACAGGTTGTTTTGCCTTCTGGATCACGCCTTCCTTAGTTGTAAATAATGTAGCATTAGGAAGCAAGCCTCCCAATTCAAGCTAGGCAAGGGGGAAAAAAAAGATGCCAGCTGCCTGAAGCTTTAATGTGAAAAGTAGGAAATCGATTGGTTGACATTTTCAATCTTCCACATCTGCACAATGTATTAATAATGTTAAATTTGCAAAAGGGGGCTGCTAACCTCCCTCCCATTTTTATATACACTGCTTTCTGTTTGCTTCAAACAGCAACAAAGAGGACCGCTTGAGAGAGCATATTTATGAAGAGCGCCGGCCCTAGTTTTGGGCAAAGTGAAGTGACTGCCTCTGGTGGCAGATCCTAGGAGTGCGAGGAATGGCAGCATCATGTTGGGGGATACAGCTGTATGTGCATCACATAGCTTGTCCTGCACTTCCTAAGCTAATGTGCTTCCCTTAGATGCGGTAGAGGCAGTAGGTGCTGAAGGCAGCCAGTCTGGTCTTCTGTTGTATATGCAATGGGGTGGTGGTGGGACTTTCTTGTTTTCTCCGCAGGCATCAAAACATCACAGATCAGCTCTGGCTACTCATGTTTCAAAATCCACCTTGTAGTCTCATGTTTTTATTCATGTATACGTTTGCAATGTAAGAGCCTTAGGGTTCAAACCTATGAGTTGTGCCCTGGGTACTCATAACCCCCCAAACTCAGGGACACTCGTGTATCCTATGCAAGGCTGCTGTAGCTTGAAGGGGGTCCTCTCCTCCGTGGTCCATCTACCCTGCTTTTTTGGCTGGATGGCTGATTTGGGCTGTATAACTGGGGCCTTCAGAGCAGGAGGGGGGCGCTTAGGAAGACTAAACCAGTTTCCTCCTCTCCCCGCCCCTAGGACTGCCCCCCTTTACCCTCTCTTCACTTGATTTGCTGAGCATGGAGAGGCAGCCATCGTGGTTCACTCTGCACTGGTTGTGGGGGGTGGGTAGGTTGGGACCGTGGTTTCCTGGCTCCGAGCTCGGAGTGCTGTCTATGAGCTCAGAGCCAGAAAACCAAAAAAAATCTATGCCCAAACACCCCTCCCATCCCCAAGACACTGTCTAGGGGACATAGGATTGCTCTTTTATTTCCTTACCATAATTAAATTCTTGCAACTCTGGTTTGGCTCCCTTTTAAAGCACCAGAATCTATTTTTTATGTCATTACTACTATCCCTAGCTCACTTAAAATTGGTTTTGAACTTTTCTAATTGGAACTAACTAGTCATTTTTTGTGTTATAAAATTTGCAATAAAACCTGTTAAAAATTATTCTTTGTCCATTGTTCCTGGGGATTTGCCGGATCCAGCCAACCCTTGAACAGATGGAGGCTTATTTGCTAGAAGATCTTGCAACAACTCCCGAAAACTCCACATCTTGTCAATTGTCTGTAAAGCCTAATGATCTGAATGTAATGTGTGCATTCCATAATTGAGGCTCCATGTCAGTGTAGCCAATTATTAATTGTAACTCTTGTTCTTTTGAACTTCTTATCTGAAATTTATTTTTGCGTTCACTTCAAGCCATTTTGATAATAGCTTTTCAGACAATTCTAGAGGGCTTTAATTAGTCCTTTTATTTATGCTATGTAGGAACTATGCTGTCTGCCCAAACTTGTTTTATGCCTTAAAATATATACTGACTGTCATATATTTAATAATACCAATAGTATTTTGGTTTGTTCTCCCCATCCCTATTTTTATATTGAGCCTTGACCTGCATCCATATTGATTTCCAGGGGTCAGAGTCTGGGTTTGGGCCTGGAGAACTGATTGAATTACTAACTATAATTAGTCAGTGCAATCCTATACATGTATATTCAGAGGCAAACTTCATTTATGTTCAATGGGACTTAACCCCAAATATGTGTAGGGGTATCTGTCACTGGGAAATCCAGTTCTTTTTTTGACTTGACAGAGGTCTGGGGCATGTACAACTTGGTTTGCATTTGTGAGCTGAACTTTTTTTTTTTTTTGCACATTTTGTTTGCACGTTTTCTGCAATTTATGTATATTTCTGAGTAATGTGTGGAAATTATGGCCAAATTTATGCAAATTTGGCTAGATATGTGCAAAGGTGGCCATAGTTTGCAAAAATTGCTCACAAATTGCTCAGAAATTTGTACGAATTGCAGAACATGTGGGAAGAAATGGCAAAATACTCAGAAAATCCACAGGTTGGTCCGCTGGCTGCAGACCAAGTCAGCTGGAATAAAGTCCAGGGGACTGGACCTGGGAAACCCATTGAACTCCACACCCCCCCCCCCAAACAGATTTCTCTGATGTCGGTAGTTATGTTAGTATAAGATTGTGAACCACCCAGAGAGCTTCGGCTATTGAGCAGTATAAAAATGCAATAAATAAATAAATAAATAAATAAATAAAATAAATAAGATTTAACCCTTCAAATCTTACTTTTAGTTCCATTTCAAGGGCATCCATACCTTCCATGGTTTAATTTCCATAGTTGAATAATCATATGAACTTCCTTTGTAGTTTCTGTTTGTATTTTATGAGAGCTTACATTTTAGCTCAAGGCAAACACCAATACATAAACAATTATTCAAAAGAAGAACCTCTGAACCAGGCAAGAAAATACTTAAACCTCATGTTTCCTATGTAACGAAATGAGGAAGTTAAGATTTTAACATTCTTGCTGTACAATTCTTCCACGTTTGCTGCCCTGCTGTGCCCTTAGGTCATTACAAAATTTGTATGGGCCAGGTTTCGGAAAATAGCATCTAAATTCAGAATTCTGCCAAAGCTAAATGAAAAAGAGAACTTTTCTCATAGGTTTGTGCTTATATATGTGCACACCCTCGAATTTGGGTAGGACATTTCAGTGATATTTGGAGAAGGCAATGTTTGGGGCTCTAACCTATTGTACACAATCGCCTTGAAGTTTTACTACTGCTGATCAGAAATGATTTTTCACAGGAGGAATAACAAAGTTGATATATATTAACATAAATCAGAACTAATATGCTGATTTATTGTTCTTATTTTATAAGGATGAGGGAGAAATTGATTTGGTCTGCATTTGAATAGGAAGCAATGCCATTCAAACCTCCTGAACTAGTACACAAACTGGAATGCAATTATTCTTCCATTTTCCCACTTCTCCAACTTTTGCAGTTCTGTTCTCTGATTGCACAGAGAAAGGCATACATTAGGAGAAATGGACCCTGTCCCAGAATCTAGTTCTGGGACAGGGTCCAGTACCTTGGATAGCTCCTTCAGAGTTCTGGCTAGTTCTGACTGAAACCCAGAGTGGATTCACAACCCCACCAAAATCGGACCCACCAACCTTCAGTGGAACCAATGAAACAAGAGGATATCAATCAGAGCAACACATTTTGCGTCACTCTTTGGTTTGGTATTCTGAAGTCCAAGTCAACAAAGGAGGGAGCCAAATATCTCAACAGGAACCCAGGCACATTTGTCTCCGAGTGGTTTTATTGTGATACTCTCCTGGAAGGAGCTTGAAAATATTGGGGTTTTATGTTTGACTTCTCAGCCCCTTTGGGAGATGGTGTGGGAGAAAATGAATGTGTTGCTTCAGAGGCTACCATCCGTTTTACAGAGCTTTTGTACATGAGATTCAAATATGTATTAGATTAATTTTGTACGGGTTTAATTTTAGTGCCATGTTTAACCATGCTATTTTATGTGCTGTGGCTGATGTCTCTCTTGTCCTTGTTTCTTCTGTTCTGAATAATTCCTGTGACTGTGTGGGTGCTGTGTAGCGTCTACAGGCACACTCCACAGAGAGTACTCCCCGGCTCCTTTCGGCAACTTCTGAGTGGCTTATTAAAATAATGCAAGATTTCTTCCTGAATTCTCAAAGGAGCATCTAATGTTATGGGAATAGAGAGATGTGATACTGGGTTGTTGTTGTTGTTGTTGTGGTTTTTGTTTTTGTTTTCTTTCTTTCTTTTTTACAGTCCCTTAAGTCATGTGTGACTGGGAATTAAATTGTAAAACGTATTGGAAACTTTACAAGTCCAAGCAATAAGAATGAGTGAGAAGTTATTGAAATGATAGTTGGTTTTCCACTGCTGCTATGTCAATCATCCCACTGCACCATGTTTTCCCAGGTGTGCCCAAAAGACAGGTTCGCTAGTTCCTTTCTAAGGCTGGTTTCAATGTTCAAATCCCCAAATGAAGACCATCAATAAAGTGCTTCCCTAATAGCAGCATGCAATATGGGGCGAGACATTTTTAAACACTACATGCAGCCATTGTATTAAAAAAGAAAAAGAAAAGAAAAAAGTCAAATGCAAAAGGTAGAGTCTGTGACAGTTCTATGTAAAATTGGCTGGGTCATGCTGGGAGTTGCAAGCGTTTGTCTCTCTAAATACGCATAGAATTGCACACTAAAGAATGTACACCGCACATTGCAAGGTCACTTTGAGCCTTATCACCTTATGTGCAATGTTTTTTGAGTTTTTGCAATCATTGCAGTAGGGATATAAATTGACTCCAAAAGCTGTAAGAATAAAAACATTGATTTTTCACAAGTGTTAGGAGAGTGGGGTCTAAAACAACACATGGCAATTTAAATCTTGTCATGGCTGAGTAATGCCTGGAACATGCAGATATGGAGGACCGACACAAAAGTTTATGATCCCCCCCGAAAAGTTCTGCCAGGGTATGTTTGACCCCACCTGTTGATAGAGAGTTAAACTTTACATAGAACAATCACAGACTGTACTTTTTGCATTTCATTGCCATTTGGACCCATCTCTCTCTCTCTCTCCTGTTTGTCTGTATGCCTGGCTGCCAACTTAGAATTACATTTCATGCATCTGTTGAAGTGGACTATGGCCACAAAAGCTTATGCCAGAATGAATTCATGCCATAAGACTCGTTCCTGTTTTTGCTGCAACAATCCGTCATGGATACGATCATATGGATTGCCACAGCAAGGAAGTGCTTTTTGACAGCTTCCACATCTTCTATTCCAACTCTGTAATATCAGCTAAAAAATCATTTCAAATCATCTATCCATTTTCGACGGATCTGCCTTTCTAACACAAACCCCGAAAGGCTCAGTAATTCTAATTGCAGAATGTAAATTACGATCAAAATAATCCAGACACTTCGTACCACTGTTTAAGTAAATGTATAGATTAATAAGTGACTCCAAACATTCAAGGAAAATGCCAGAAAATATATAATCAAGAGCTGATGTAAAGATATAGGATGAATTGAATGTAAAATGCTCTGAACTTGAACCCATTTCAGTACAGTGTCTGTCCATCCACTGGATGAAACACCTCAAAATTTACCCATGCATGGATCTGAAATTGGGCATTTGTTCAGTATTACATTCAAATCCTATCTTTTCTAGCAGTTGTGCCTAATTTAGCAACATAGCTTCCATTTGTCTTTTAAATAGGAGACTTTAAGGCGGGTTATGTGAAGTTCATGTAAGAGTTATCTCATCTTCTTTCTGCATGTGCAGATATTCAAATCAATGCAGACAGAAACAATGAGGGACTGGATCCAAGGGTTCTGGGGGTATTAGGAGGGGCCCTGCTGGAGGCACGGAGTTCAGCAGGTGACCAATGTTGCCAACTCCTGATGCCCTGACTATGTGACACTGCCTCAGTGTGCCTCAGGGCTACCCAGGTCCAGACAAAAGCATGTATTATAGTGGCTATAAGCCTGAAGACCAGCTGGTGTACAAACATAACGTGTTATAAAAGACTTTGGAAGGAGACCCTGTCCCTCATACTGTTACAAAGACCATAATGGGCAGTATCCAATGTTTGTCCCATGCAGAGTGGGCCCGTTGAAATGAAATGTCTAACTTAAGTCCCATTCATTTCGGTGGGACTTCTTTGACCCTGTTCAGACAACACACTAAGCCATGATGGTTTAGCATTTTGAACTAAATATTATGGCTTAGTGTGTCATGTGAACCATTCTTAATCATGGTGGCTACATAACCATGGTTTAAACATGCTCACTAATGGGTTGCTGCAAAAGGTTTACTGGCCTCACCATGGCTTAGCATGGTGTCTGAACAGGCCCTTCAAGTAGGATTAACACTGGATACTAACCTCTATATCGGAAATAAATTAAACCAGCAGAAAATTTATGAGGAATACGTTATTTATACTGGATTTTTGTATATTCCTTTTTTAATGTGATAGATGGAATTCAGTTTATTTTTCTTTCCTTGTATAATTGTTTTGCTTACAGGAGAATAATTACATATTATTTTTTAAGAGTGAGTTGACAAACCCCTGTGAGAGTAGCCTACTCATGAGACCAGGGTAACATTTGAAGTGGGAGTCATGGAATATTGCAGCAGCTGGTTCTCCAATTAGAAAAATGACAGTATGCATTCCATAAATCCCCTCTTACATCATAAAGACAGTGACCTGGCTCGGATTATCACTGTGGCCCACCGTGGCTTCTTTTTGAAGGATATTGGACAATATGACAAGCTGTGACAATGGCTTGAATATTCAAAATGGCCCTGGCATGTATCGCAGCCCACCATGGCTGAAATAGGTCATGGTTGACTGTTTGATTGTGTGAACCAACCCAGTGTAAGAAAGGGGCTTTTGTAGTCTTAGGCAAGTCACTCCACCTACTTCCACAATCTACCTTTCAGTTATGTAAAGTTGGTGTAAATTTACATAAATATGATATATAAGAACGATTTTGCTCATCCTACTTCATCATGTTATGGGTAGCAACATTCGGAAGTGCCAGGCAGCTATGTGTTTGAAGGCCATCCTTATAGTTTAGAAGAAGGAAACTTGTTTCTGCTGGGGAGGCTGGGCAACATCACTTGGATTCTGGTTTGTTGATGGGATTGTCAGACAAGTTTCCAATGAAACATATCCTTAGCGTGAAAGATAGGTTTCATTAGCCGAATTGACTGGAAATGTTTTGTTTCAGTGGACAGAGAGCAGTGAGAGATTTCATTATGCTGTTTTGCTCTGTCAGCCCAAAATGGAATGTTTCGATATTCCCAAAATGAGCCATTTCATATCAGCTTGTCAAATTGAACCTCTCTCTCTCTCTCTCTCTCTCTCTCTCTCTCTCTCTCTCTCTCTCTGTGTGTGTGTGTGTGTATTTCCCCATCTTATTAAAATATATTGTGGTTGTTTTTAAACCCTGACTTGCTGTAAAGGCTCATGGAACTTTATTGAGGTTGTTTTCTCTGGTTGTGATCACTCATATGCGTTTCCATTCCTTCTGGAATAATATTTTTATAGAGGTGGAACACGTGGTATTTATAGCAAGTCAAATAGCATGGAGGAGGAAGATTGACATGCTCTGACTATACTTTGCACAACTAAGCTATGAAAGCAACACCACCCAGAGCCAATGGTATTTTATGCTCAGTGTGCAAAAGTGTAACTCATTTCACAGCAGGTAAGATTTGGAGAAGTGCGTATTTTGAAGGTTACCTGAGGTTCAGTTCTCATATTGACTCACAAGGGTAAAATTAGGTAAGTTTACACTGAAATGCAAATTGAATACATTCCTTCCCCATCCCTGGCCCATGGAAACAGAATGCTGGCTTAGCATCCTGACCCAGCAAGGCAAATTTTATGTTATAGTTGGGCATCCAAATATTCATGTAGAGGATAAAGTGAACAGACCTGTGCAGGATTCCTTCCACTCTGAGAGACTAATTGGGTAGGACTTACACAATTTCTAATACTGCAACTCCCATCTCAGTGAAAACACATCTGAGCAAAGGCTGGGGAAGGCTGAGCTATACTAAAAAAAAACCCTGCCTCTTCCTGCAGGATTCTGTTCTCCACTTCAGGTCTTCAGTGGAGACCCTAGTCTGTGCCCCACCAACACCAGGGATTCAGTTGTTGGGAATGTGGGACAGAGACATCTCTGTTGTAGTACCCGGGCTCTGTTGTGGTGCCCTGGCTGGCCCTCAGTGGTACAATTTAATTCCCTTGTAAAATATTTTATTTTGATTTGCTTTTGGCCCTCAGAGACTTGAATCCTACTTTTGCTCCTGTTCTACTTAAGACTGTGATTATGTTTGTTGTGTTCACATTGTTTTCTTATGAATTGTTTTTATTAACTGTTTTAAAAATGAATTGTTGGCTGGTTTGGAGATTATTATTATTATTTATTGCATTTGTATACTGCCCTATAGCTGAAGCTCTCTGGGTGGTTCACATAAGATAAAAACACTTAAAAACAATGTACAAAGATTAAAAAACCCCACAAAACAAGCAAAATACACATGCATTTAAAACCAGTATAACAACTTTAAAAACGATGAGCCTAAAAACAGACCCAGGGTTCCATTGATGGGACAAAAAGTGTAGGATAGAATTTGTTTTAAATAAATAAAAATGATTGACAGGATTAGTCAGGTCTGAGTTATTCTACTACAGAAATTTTTTGTCCCCTGGTATAGCTCAGTCCACTCTAAAATTGCAATTACATAGAATGCCTTTGGTTGGACAAGAAAGCAATTTAAACTTGAAATGTATTCTGCGCTGCCCTTGAGTAGGCGTTGATATCTTTTCTTTGGATCCAAATTTCTGCCTGGCTTTCTAAAGGCTATTCTTCACTGCTTAATGCTTCAGTCCTAGTTGGCCAATTTCCTGGAAGGCCTTGGAAGATATCCCATAATATTCCGACAGGTATGTCTGGCATGATTGTTACCCACCTGTAAATGCCAGCATACTAGTCAAACATTTCATATTATTTCAGCAGATGATATTCTCAAATTGAAACCCCAGTGTAGGAGGCAGGGGCGTATGTCTGTCTTATAAGAAGTCAGGCAGTCTTGCTATTCTACTGCTTCCCACTGGGAATGTGGCTGTGCTTATTACAAATAATAAATGAAAAACACATTAACATCATGAGATACATGTACTTCAAGCAATGCTGCTGTTGAAGAATAACAGATCTGTTCAAAATGCTCATAATATTTGCTGCCTTTTCCTTCTAGAACAGAATGCTTCTGATGGTAGATGTTAAGGGATTAAAAAACCAATCAAACAAAGAACACAATGGCTTAATTCAGATGTAATGACAAACCCTAATTTGTTGAGCAGGCATAAACCTTGGTCTTGTTTTCTCTCTCGTCTTCTGCCACAAACCAGGGCAAGAGATTAGAAGCAGTCATTAAAAGCAGCACTGAGTGAAGAATGTCCTCCAGCATTTGATCCCATATATAGATCATGGGCATGTCTACACAGCCCTATATCCCGGGATCATCCTGGGATCATCCCTGTGCATCATAATGTTGTACAGGGGATCCCGGGAGCAAGCAGGGATGACCCCTCCATTTTCCTGGGATAACCCTTAGGTGTAGAAAGGGCTTATGAAAGGAACAGTACAAATAACAGTAGCAACAGTAAAGCTATTGTTTGCTGCCATTTTAAACTAGTTGTTTCTAATACAGACAGACAAAGGAGAGGGAGTGTGAACAAAGAGAACTGGCCTCCATTTTTGGCATTTTGTTTAGTTTAAGATATTATGGGTAGGGATGTGTGAATCAGCAAGATTAGAGCTTCCTGAAATTCTCCAAATTCCATCTTGAAATTTTTCCAACTTGAGTCTGTATCAGATTGCTAGCTTTGTTTCTTTTCATGGGAAAAGCCATCTGTATTTTCGTGTCTATTTTTCCAAACATACATATCAATTGTGCTCAGGCTTGAAATGTATGTATTCTTCTCCCACTTATCAAAGTTTATTTGTGCGCATTTTTTTTTTTAAAAATGCACATTTTTCATGTGCATTTTTCAAATGTATGCATACTCTTGAATGCATTTTTGGAAGGGTCTGTGAGTCACATTGCAGGCTCAGAAATGTATGGACTTTGACTGCAGATTATATCCAAGTCTGTGTTTGATCCAGAAGGAGCAAACTGGAAAATCCTGATTAAAAATGAATTGAAATGAATTTCTCATACATCCCTAATTATGGGTTAAATCTTTTGTATGTGTATGTGAGTCAGTTTTGGCCATAAGGTTAATAGCTCAGAGGTTAAACACTTAAGCCTTTGCTAGACCACGGGTTAGCCCCGGGCTTGCCCCTGTGCATCCAGATGATGCACAGGGGATCCTGGGCTCAGGCAGGGGTCAAGCCTCCCTTGCTCTGGGCTAACAGGCTCCAGTGGTAGCCTGGTATTTCCCATGGCCTCAGGCTGAGCCCGAGATGCCGAGCATGTAGACCGTTCTGCTGCTTTTCCTGGCTACCGCAATTACTCATAAGTAGCTGGGAAAATGGTGCATGGGGCGCAGTGCTCCTCAGGAGCACTGTGCCCATCGGGGCAGGGGGAGAGATCGAGGTGGGGGGAGATCGGGGCAGGGGGGTAGATCACAGCCAGGGGGGAGGATCGCAGCCAGGGGGGAAGATCGGGGCAGGGGGGAGATTGGGGCAGGTGGGGAGCGGTGACATAATTTTTTTTTTAAAAAAATACTTACCATTGCCGCTTGAGCGTTCCTGCACAGCGGCCCCTTTAAACAAAACAAACCAAAAAAATGGCGGACATCACGGGGCTTTCCTGCGGCCTGTTGCGTCTGACATCTGGACTGGAGCGACAGCCTGCGCTACTTGTACCACGGGCTTGCCCCTCCTCCCGCATGGATTCCCAGGTAGGTCTAGCAAAGGCCTTAGTTTAGGATATAAAGGTCAGGATGGTTATCACAGGAAGCAGAAGGGAGAAAGCCAAGGAAGCAGGTCGTTGCAAAGTTCTACAGGAAATCAAAACAAAGGTTTGGCTTGGGAAACAGAAACTTAGTTGGCAGTAGGGACTGTAGAACTCTGCTTAAGAAGCCCCCCCCCCAGTGCCAATTGTGTCCTTAAAGGCCATTTAAAAATGTTGCATTAACTGAGTTCCGCCCAGACCTGCATCCCCTATGTCCTTTCAGCAGAGTTGAGGCAAAAATCTGCCAGGTGCAACTGACTGGGCTTGTGAGGGCCAGATGTACGGATGTCCGCTGCCCTCACGGGCCCAGGTGGATTTTCTCCCCAACACTAGTTGGCAGGAATAAACAAGGAACTGCCCTCTTGATTGGTTGCGGTGAGAGAGGCCATGGCTAGACTAGGCCTATATCCCGGGATCATCCCTGTACATCCAAATGACACACAGGGGATCCCAGGAGCAGGCAGGGACGGCCCCTCCATTTGCCTGGGATAATCCTTAGGTCTAGCTAATGCCAGAGATGAGACATTTTAGAAGATAAAAGCTGGAGTCACAGAGAGAGAGAAAGGAAGAGAGAGAGAGATGGGGGAAAGGTCAGAATGCTGGAGGAAAAATGAATCAGAGCTTCTTGAACTGATTGAGACAGCTGGATGTAGGACAGTAAGATATAGCTTTAGAGCTATACACAAATGGCTTTCTTTCTTTCTTTCTTTCTTTCTTTCTTTCTTTCTTTCTTTCTTTCTGGAATTGTACACAAAATTTGCCATAGAATAGTGTGAACATGGTGGAAAGTAGGGCTGTGCACCCACCCCCAGATCCGCCTCAGAGGCCAATCTGGAGCCCCCGGAGCAGCCCCGATCTGCCTCAGGGCTGCCTCAGGGGTTCCTGACCCACCTCACTGCCAAAGCCAAGGCAAAATTCGGGCCCTCTGAGGCGACTTGGAGTTTTCTGGGTGCCAGCTGCGCAGCTGGACTGTGCAGTTCGCACTCAGAAAACTCTCCCCACTTACCTGGTGCCTCCACCGTCCACCGCCGCGGACAGCAGAGGCACCAGGTAAGCCCCCCTTCCCCACTTACCTGCATCCACCACCCACCACCACTGCCGGCACTGCTGGCTTGTGTCCAGCGGCTTCCACTGCCAACGATGCTGAAGCTCAGAAGTAGGCCACAGCCTACTTCTGGGCTTCAGTGTCATCGGCAGTGGAAGCCACTGGACGCAAGCGGCTGGTGGTGGCGGACCCAGGTCAGTGAGGAATGGGGAGGGGGGGCTTATCTGCATCCGCCGCCGCCACTGGCTTACATCTGGCTCTATCGCCATCTTCCTTCTGGCAGCTTCTGGTGCCACCAGAGGAATGAAAGGGAGTAGGCCGCGCGATAACTTAAAATTGCATGACCTACTCCCTTTCATTTCCATGGCAATGGAAGCCACCAGAAGAAAGATGGTGGCGGCGGCGATGGAGGCAGCAGGTAAGGAGACTGGTGAGGGGCTGGGAGCTGCAGGCCTGGGGTGTGGAGGGTGTGGGTGGCTCTGAAGCACCAATTCAGCCCAAAGGTTCAGAGCCAATTGGCTTCAGCTTCGGGCCTCCTTGGCCTTTGCCTGAACTGCCTCGGAACCAGTTCGGAAGGGTCCAAACCACTCTGATCCGCTTTGGATTGAGGGTTCAGATCCGAGGCGGTGCACAGCCCTGGTGGAAAGTACACTAATCTACATAATAATAATAAAAAACCAAACACCAACATTTTATATGTCTCCAATCTCTGTTCAGCCTCTGCTGTGTAGAACTGAGAAAAATACTGAAGTATTCCATACAAGTGAAAGTTATGTGAATTGAAGTGAACATGTTTGCTTACTTTTCCAAGGGGGTGGGGAAAATCAGATTTGGTCAATGAATGCACAATGGAATAGAAGATGCCTGAAAATCCATAATGGAATGGATTCAAATCCATATATCCCTAGTTTTCACTGAGACAGTAATGGAAGATTTCATTCTTCTTCTCCTTCTTCTCATATCTAAACCATCCCATAGCCGAAGCTCTCTGGGCAGTTTACATAAGATTAAGACAATTAAAAATGATATACAAAATTTTAAACCATAAACACATTCAGCATACACGAAAATATACATCTAAAAACAATTATACATATATCTATCTGCTTTTCCCCCTTCAGATTAATAATTGGCTGCCCTACTGTAACACGGGAATTCTTGCAGTATTGAATACTATAAGTTGTTTTTGTAAAGGCATCCTTGTGATCATGTTGAGTACCCTTTGCAAGGTTACTCCACATGTAGTTGAACTACTGTCTGTTATTGAAAGGATGTGCAAATTATCTAGAGCTCTTTGCCAGGTGAAATGGAAGAGTAGCAAGCTATATCATGGACTTTCTTTTTACTTCCTCAAAATTTAATACCAATCTTTGTAGTAACTTGTTGCAACTTGTGGCTAGTATCTGCTGCTTCTGTCCTTCACAACTGAGCTGCAGGGCTAATACGTGGTAAAGAAAAAAAGACTTCAGCAAGGACGAAGAAGCTCTATGTTTTATAGACCAGTCAGGGTGGCTGAAAGTGTCTGGGGCTTGAGGCAGAAAATCAAAATGATGGTCAAGATGTGACAATAAAGCAAGAATCAGACAATTTACTGTCTTTTAATTGTGCCTAAAGTCTGGAACCTGAAGTATTCCCCTCACTCGAATGGTAGCTCTGGACCTGGGATCAATGGGCCAGTCACTGGTAAGCAGAATACTTACTTTATTCTTGGACCTTATGACCATGTTCAGTCTCAGAATGCCTCAATTTATTTTTGAGAGTTCCCAGAACCAGAGGGGGTTGGACTGTACTGTAGGAAAATTTACTTTATTTCCCCCATTCGTCAGAGCAGCTGTCACTTGGTTGGCTTCAGTACCCCTCTTTGAAGATGCCACAAATCAGGAGGTGCCCAAGCTACTGAGGAGAGAATTTCAAACATGCTGTTCCCCTTCCCCCCACGTTTCTGATTGGAACCAGCTTTAAAATTCTTCAAAAACGTCCCTCTGAGCAGAGGGGGAACACTGGCTGTTTGAACATTTCTTTTAGATATCTTACTTTTCATTCTATCCAAAGGTGTAAAGAGGGCTTACTGCTGCTCCTGGCATCTAGTGTGAGTCAGTCCAGAAAGAAATAAATAAAAAAGCTCCTCTTGAGTGAAGAGTACATAACTAATGTAACTAAACCGTGGAAATAAACCATAGGAGAAATTGGTCCCACTCAGCTAAATTCTTTTAGTGCTACTTCCTGGGGGTTGGAGCTGCATTACCCCTGCCGTCTGCCACCAAATGTGCTGCTGAAATTCAGTGGCACAGTGGCAAAAAAAGGGGGTGATTTTCCTTGAATCTTGGATGTGTGGGGACCACATACTGGATTTTAAAGCAAATACATGCGACTGGAAGCATGATTTTGCTCCTTGCCTGCCCTTGTTTTTAAGCAAAAACCTTAGCTAGATGGGTCGAAATCCCCAGGGGATCCTGGGATCAGGGAGGGATGATCCCTCCCATGCCCTGGGATCTTGCCCTACCCTTTGAGCCTGGCTGAGCCTGAGACCGTGAAATGTGTGGCCGGGCATTACAGTTTATCCCGATTCCTCGCGGTTCCTCACAAGAAGCCGGGACCCGTGCACAGGGTGCAGAGCTCCTCAGGAGCACTGCACCCATCGGCGGTGGGGTGGGGTGGGGAGTGGAGATTTTTTTAAAACACACACACACACACACATTACCTTTTGTGCATGAGCATTCATGCACATCTTCTCCTTTAAGAAAAAAACAAAATGGCGGGTGTCATGCCTCTCCCTGTGATGTTGTCACGCACCACGTGTGAACAGAGGGGGAGAACTTGCGATAAAAATATTGCAAGTTCGTCACCCCTCCATCCCGCTAGACCAGTAGGTCTAGCTAAGGCCCTAGTCCCCACTCAACCATGGAAGCTCACTGGGTGACTTTAGGCCAGTCATAGAATCTCAGCACAACCTACCTTACAGGGTTGTTGTTGTGAGAATAAAGTGGAGAGGGGGATTATGTATGCCACCTTGGGTTCCTTGGAGGAAAAAAGGTGGGATATAAAATGCAATAAATAAATAAATCAATCAATCAGTGCACATGACTGCTCCTTTACCCCAAACCCTTTCTATCTTCTTTTTGATGTGCTTTGATGGTGACAAACAGAGATCATGTTGGCAACTGGCTATTTTATCAAAGTTTTTTCACCATTTCAAATTCCACACTCCTCATGAGGTTCAACATTTCAAATTAAAAGTGATAAAGAATCATGAACTCAAATCAGTTCCAAATGTATATAACCACAATAAACTCGTCCATCTTGCTAGCTATTCTGTTGGGGTTGGCAACTCGCAGATGTTTTGTGTACAGCTCCTGCCAGCATAGCCAAAGATGAGCAATGATGGGAGTTGTAGGCCAAAACATCTGGAGAGCAACACGCTCCCCACCCCCGAATTAGCCTAACATTCCTATCTCAATCTTACACAACATTGCAATTGTTTTGTTGTACTTTTTATGTAAAATGTCCTGGGAATGTGATTGAAGGATAATGTAAAAATGTGTATGATAAATAAATCTCTCTCATTCTTCCATACAAAGGCTCTTTACCGGGATTGTTTCTTGGAATACTTCCTCATGGTTTCATGAATTGTTCTCTTGTATCCTTGTTGTTCAAAGTGGGGGTGAGGAAAATGTTTTTTCTTTTTTTCGTTTTGGTAGTCATGATATGGTGGTGCTAGTAGTAGGGATGTATGAATTTTGTAAAATCTGTTCTTCCATGGATTGTGCCTTTTTGTTCTGTTGTCTGCTTGTGAACAGAATTGGATTTCCCCCCCCCAAATTTCTAGAATTTGTGCAAATTTGCATTTGTGAAAATGTGCAAACCCCCCCCCCCGGTGCGCAATTCCTCCGTGCACATTTTCATGTTTTACTCTATGGGGAGAATGCACAGTTTGGGCCAGGGTTGGTTTTTTTACATATTTTTCTATGACTAAATTTACATAAACCTCCAGAAAGTAACAAAAAAGAAAAAGATCCACAAGTCTGTGGAATCTGTGCGGCTCAGGAAAAGCTAGTCTATTGTGGAATCCACAGCTAAGATTTGATAGAAATTGATTCCATTGCAGATTTCTCTGACCTAAGTAGCTAATAGTGATATTTTTAATGTTTGCTCCAGGCAAGAGGGAGCCATGGTCCAAGAGTTACCTGATGGGCCCTATATCAGCTTATCTGGCTATGTGCAGCACAGGACAACTCAGTTTAGCCATCCCTTACATTTTCCACAATTCCGAGAATGATGCTAGGTTAGGGCATCATGCAAAATCTAAATGCTTGCTTCCAGTAACTTAGCATTGCTCAGAGTGCTGGGCCTGAAAAAAAAATTAAGGAGATTGAGAACAGGCATTAATGAGTCTTGGAAGGGTGCTGAGGCCCTGGCAACTGCCAGATGTTGACACCAGTTCGTTTGACTAAATTTATACAGTGTCCTCAGTGTATAAGTCACTTCACAGAGTAACAGAGCAAGCAAAACAGAAAGAGAGGGAAATCCCTGCCCCAAGAAGCTTACAATCAAAATGAGGTAGTTGGAAAAACAACAATAGGAGGGGAGACAGAGGCAAATGGAACATGGGATAATTGTGAGCAAGTTTAATTATATAAGCTTCATTTTTCTTGGAGTAAAGGACTAAGAAATGTGTGCTTGCTTTTTCAGCGCCTGGGCCAAATTCAATTTTGGAGTATCTCTTGGACGCCACATTCCAATGGAGGGCAGGGCTGAAGGCAAGGAGGATGGGCCAAAGGGTTCCCCCACAAATACCAAGTTAAAGCTCTTCCTGCCAGTAATGAAGCCATAGGAGAAGCATTTCAATCTTGTAAAATGGGGGGAACACTACAGAGAAAAGGAGGTGGGGCCAAGGGGTGGAGCCAAGGGGAGGGGGCGTGGCCTTCTGGCACTGCAGGTGGGCTTTATTTGGCCCTGGACCTGAGATTCCCCATCTCTGGCTTTGACGACGGATTTAAAGGAAGATACTTTTGTTAGCAGATTGAATATGTTATTGTGTCTCCACTGGCCAGCCCTTCAGCTTATTTCTAGCGAAACTCTTGTTTTCCTGTGGAGAACAAGAAGGCATAAACTTGGCCTGGATTCTTCGATTTGGGGTTAACAAAATTAACTTTTACTCTGATTGCAAAGTAGAATGTAAGCAATCCATCTCTGCCATTCTAAGTGACACTAACAACAAGATTGATATTTCCCCCCTACACTTTGTTTCATTGTTTTTCTTCCTTCCTTTAGAGCCTTGAAATAACTGTTTTCCCACTCATCAGGCCTCCCTTTTAAAAAGTATTTATGCATGAAAATTCACTGGCCTTACATCTTTTCTACCCCTTACCCCCTCTAAACACTCCGTCATTTTCTCCATCTTGAATGGCACAGAACTTGCCCTGCTTCCTCTTTTTACCTGTCACGGACATTACTGCAGCCGCCCTTTTCCACAGTGACTTTGCTGCCTAAGATGACAGACTGGGAGGTAATTTGCATGAACTGCTTTCAAAATCTGCTTGTAAACATGACAGTGGGCCCAGGCACTGTCACAGGTAGCTTATTAATACCGTTCCCCATTAACTTGACAAACTGGCAGAGGAATGTGCACATGAGAGAGAGAGAGGATACAAGGGCAATGTGGCAGGACTGTGTTTCTCAGACACTCCATCAATAAAGGGAAGGAGAACACTGGAGACAGAGTTGAGCAGAACTTGAGATAATTGCTCTGGGGATATTTCTGACTGTGGAAGAAGGCTCATCTTTGATCAACTTCTACACGGGTTTCGGAGAAGCTAGAGCAGGATTCCCTGGTACTAAATGTATTATTTGGTAAACTACATCTGCAGTCATGGTTTTGGAGCAGGACTTTACTTGATTGGGGAAGGTGGGGGAAAGAATCTTTGTGAAAGGATGAAGGTGTCAAAAAGCAGGACATTGGGGTAAGCTTGGGGAATTTGATCTCTGCTTCTCCTGGGCTAATGTGTAGACTGGAACAGTGCTATCCACTGCCTTTTGCATTTTCTGAATTCGGGTAACTGGTATTTACAGAAATGCTTACAGCACCCTCATTTTTAAAGATAAATAGTTAATACTGGGCACAGTGATAGCTCTTAAGGAGGGCTTTGGCCCCACCAAGTTTGAATCAAATTGGCTTAGATTTTTTAGGAATTTTAAAATGGAAATTAACAAAAATGCTTACATCTGCATATTTTTTTTTATGTAAAGATGGCAATGTGATAGCTCTGAAGGAGGGCTTTAGCCATGCCAAGTTTGAATCAGATCCTACTTCAACCTGGTGCCCTCCAGTTCTATTGGATGGAGCCCCCCACTGTACCCAGCCACTGAAATAAAGAGCCTGCCTGTGCCTGACTCAGGTGAAGAAGCTTTCTCACTCACCAGCCAGCCCAGCAGCACTTTCACACTGTGGAAATGTGGATGATTGACTTCTATGAGTCCGAGCAGAAACACCTCCCTCCCAGCCAGAATTAGCCGCCAGTTAGTGCTAACCACTCCCCTGTACACTGCGATAGGAGGAGAACATGGTCAGCGACAGTGCTGTGGCTATTCCTGTTGGTTAGCCACAGATGTCAATATCAAAGCTACTCCTCACCCCACTCAGCATTTTCCAAATATGGAGATGTTCCCTTTAGACGCACACACACAGCAGGATAATTCCAGAGACTTTAGAAGCTCCGATTGGGCATGTCCCCACTCTGATATTAATCAATGGGTTTGGAAGCGGCCAATCTCTACTCTGGAAGATCGAATGCTCTGTGGATGTTCGTGGTTACCAGATAATTCTGGGGTGGAGTGCACACCCATACTATTTAACAGGGATGTAGTGAAGCTAGGGCTCATGGGGACACAATAACCACATTTTTTGATTTGCAGGGACATTGATGTCAGCGGCCACTCCATTTCGACTTCCCTGTTCTCTCTGAGCTTGGCTGCAATCCTCAGTAACCAGGCTTGCACTTGTTCACCATGCTGTGTGTGCTGGTCACATCCTGGCCCAATTTGCTTCATTAGCTCACTGACGCAGCTTAATGTGCCATCCGAATCTGATGAGGGTGGGTTGCTGATGTGGTTAATAAACCACCCAGAACCCATAGGTTTGGATGACATGGTAAGCTGCTGTATAGCGTTCCCTGTTCTACTGGTTTGGTCTTGAATGGGCAATTAAGACCGATTAGCTTTTCAAAAGAGCTGCTCCTGGTGGAGATGGAAACTCCTGGAACTGGGTTGTTGATATGGAACAACACAGCCACCTGCTATTTTGCACTCTCCTTGGTGGGATGGCTATGGGGACTGTCAGGATGAGTGCCTGTACTACGAAATTTGCCACTACAATACTGCTATTAAATAAATGTGAATTACTGTGCATATTATTACTGTTGTGGTAACATGAAAGGCCAGTCCCTTCCTGTCAAGGGAGGCTGGGCTCACTTCCTGTCTGCTGTCCTTCCACAGGCAGGCAAAGCCAGCTTTATTCAAGTGGGTCTTTGGTGTGTAAGCGGCTTTGCTGGGTTGAAGGCCGTTTTTACTCTGTTATTATGTTTTTAATTGGGGATAGTATATTTGTTTTCCTATTGGTTTTATCCAATTTTATTAGTAGCTGTAAGTTGTTTTGAGTGCCATTTTTGGTAGAAAAGTAGCACACAAATAATAAACAAATCTGATGATTTGCTTATTCTGAGTATATAATACAAGATATACTTAAAACAAACAAACAAAAAACCTCACACTGAATTGCAAATGCTGGCCTTCCTGGAAGAGGGAGCTAGACTTCCTCAGCTTAATTTGAGTTCACTTTGGAGGTCTGTATTCTTCCTCCCTCTCCTCTTAATTTAGGAACATTGTGGAATTCTGCATGCAGGTTTGGGGAGAGAGTGCAGTCGAATGTTCAGAACTGACAGTTACAAGGGAAGGAGGAAAGTTACATTATTCACACTAGGCGAGATAAGACTTGCCCTATTTGAAATCAAAAGTTTATATCCCTCCTCAAACTACCTAATTAGGCAGTGTGTGCCATAATATAATTGTGGGTCAAATTCTGAGTGTGACTGTGACCAGTTTCTAAGGACCTTCATCTGACAAAAATGAGGGAAAAAGCTCCACCATCCGTTTGTACTTTTTACTTTCAGTTCCAGTGTCTTTGGAACTATCTCTGTTTCAGTTCATGAAATTAGAGGAAATTCCAGTTTTCAAACAGGGCTTCCATCTTTCTTTTTCCTACCTCTGTGATTAACCAGACCCAGTAAAGTCCCAGCCATTCTAAGTAATTTCTTAAAAGCTGTTCAACAGCTGTCTTCTCAATGCCCTCTCCTTCCTGCATTTCAACCTCTAGAAACATGCCTTAATTTTGTTAAAAATAGCTCCCACACACACATATCTTATCCTGTGGGCTTGGTTACCTGTTATCTTGTACATCATGTTGGGCACTTTCTTCCTCTAGGCAATCCAGAAGACATTCGGCTTCAGTCCTTCCCAACACAGCAGCTCTTGAATCTCAACTGAACTTAAGGTCTATGCAGGATCCATTATATGTCTGTATCTCTATGGAGACCATCCCTTCATTATGACATAGGAGACAGGAGTGTCTAACAGAGGATATGGCTAGAAAGGCATTCTTGACTGCTGATAGAAGAAATTTTGAGGAGGACACAAGAGCTTCATGGGGTGAAGTGGTGGGGGAAGAAAGTGAAAACGTGAATGAAATGAACTTTAAAAACAGGAATTTATCTGAAGTCTTGCCAACGCAAGATCTTGTGTTTATTTATTTATTTATTTATTTATTTAATTACATTTATATACTGCCCCATAGCTGAAGCTCTCTGGGCGGTTTACAAAAGTTAAAAACAGTAAACATTAAAAAAGTATACAAAATTTAAAAAAAAATCTACTTGGGGAGAAATACTATCTAGATCTGGGGATATTTTGAAGTTTTGCTCAAGTATTCTTGGTGAAAGGATGTACTGGCTGGCAAGATCACATTACGCCAGTCCTTTTACAACTTCATTGGCTGCCAGTCCAGGTCCGGGCCCGATTCAAAGTGCTGGTATTGACATTTAAAGCCCTAAACGGTTTGGGGCCAGGTTATTTGAAGGAACGCCTCCTCCCATATGTACCTACCCGGACCTTAAGATCATCTATAGGGGCCCTTCTCTGTGAGCCCCTGCCAAAGGAAGTGAGGCAGGTGGCTACTAGGAGGAGGGCTTTCTCCGCTGTGGCACCCCGGTTGTGGAATGAGCTCCCCAGAGAGGTCCGCCTGGCGCCTACACTGTACTCCTTTCGTCGCCAGCTGAAGACCTTTTTATTCACTCAGTATTTTAACACTTAATTTTAACTTAAATTTAAATTATACTGTTTTAACTCTGTATTTTAACCTTATATCAATTTTGCTGCGTGGTTTTATCCTGGTTGTGCTTTTTATATTGTATTTTGTATTTGTATTTTTAACTTGTTGGTTGTTTTATGATGGTTTTAATTTTTGTGAACTGCCCAGAGAGCTTCGGCTATTGGGAGGTATAAAAATGTAATAAATAAATAAATAAATAAATAAACTTTCTAATTCATTAGGCAGAACTGAAAGGAAGCTTTCCTGAAGTGCCTTAAGAAGCCTAATCTGTTATTTCTAACTGAAGTAATCAAAGCCCCAATCACCTGAAGAATTCGTAAAGGAATATAACAGTTTGTTTAGGCCTAAACAAAAGTAATGGTAGACATTCAGCTATAAGAGTAACTCTTAGTGTGAGTTTATGAAAGTTCCCAGAACTGGACTTGCCAAATACCTTGTCATATAATCATGTAGTCCTGTCACTTGTGTCAGTGATTCCCACAGAAAAGTGTCAGGGAATGCCATTGTGAAAGATATCCAGGTGGTGTTTTTCTAAGGAAACTAGACACAGGAAAAGCTTTGTAGCAGCAATCATATGGCCAAAATAATATATTAATCAGGACTTATTATTGGGGACTGTATGAGACTGAAAGGGAAATATTGACTCAGACGTTAAATTTGGCTTATTGTTGAACAGTGGGTTGTTTGTCGAATTGTGGGTTAGCATGTTGTTTGAACTGAAGACATTTTCTGCAAGGTGGGTTGTTAAACATGCAGTGTGGCTTATTTTTCTCAAGCCACCTTGGGAATCTATGGTTTGTTGTTGTTGGGTTGTTCAGGGTAGTTAACAAGTCACACTGCATGGTTTAAAAGCAGAAAATGTCCTAGGTTCAGACAACATGCTGACCCATAGTTCAATAAACAACCCATGGTTCAACAAAAAAAACATACTCAACCACTGAATGTGTATTAGCATGTTGTGTGAACAGCCCAATGGAACCCTGAAGAGCCCCTGATGTGTCTATTTGGTGATTGATAGGTCTTCATTCTTTCCATACCTTGGCTGATGGGGACTTTATTCCAGACTTTAACAACAACCATTAATTGCATAAATTAATTGATACCTCAGTTTGCAGAAATGTCAGGGCCCCAGTTTGGAGTGGAAAAAGTAACAAGGTTAAAAAAAAAAAAGATGAGGCAGAAGAGAGTGCAGAAGAGGGGAAAAGAGATATGGAAGAAATGAAAGAGCAAGTAAACAGGCAGGCAGGTTGCAGGCAAAGAACACGAAGCTATGCCTGAGAGGAGGCTTAGCTGTTCTTCGAAGCTCCCTAAAGTAAAGGGACATTGAACTTGACAAGCTTTTCATGCTTGAGACTAATTTCTCTGCTTAGAAACACTGAACTTCTACATGGCTAAAATGCTTTTGCTTTGATACATTACGTCTCTTTGAAAACTTGGAGAGCACAGCTCCTGTCTCCTTCTGAAATCACGGGAGAAGGTGCATCTCATGCACGAGTGAGCGCCACATTGATTATGGGGATGTATGTTTGTGTGATTGTGCATTTACCTTATATAAACAGGAAGAGATTTCATTCAGGAGGGGGAAGGAATCACAATTTGTAAGTTATTTTTCTTTTGGTCATATGGCTTACTTTATCTTCCCAAGGCATTTAGAACAGTCTGAGGAAAACCTCAAAAAGGAATGGTAAATCAAAAAGACAAATACCTAATTTGACCGAACTGTCCCCTTTCTACTCTTGGCTCTGTTTTAACTATTCAGTCAGTGAATACTGAGCTTCAGCATGGCTTTTCTACTCAAAGATTTTTCGACTGAAATACAAAGCTGTCCTTTTATGGATCAGATTATGCTCCATCTAATCCAGCATTCTGTTTTCATCTGTGACCCTTTAAGGTCACAATCCTGGATTGTGGATAATGGATTTCTCCTTTGGGTCCTCCCCAGCATCAGGTAATCAAAGGTATAATGCCTCTGAATAGAGAGTTTTTACAGCTATTAAATCTAGAAAATACTCTTTTCGTTCAGCATTTAATGGAAACATTTGAATAGAAGAAAATGACCCTGTTCAGACGATACCCTAAGCCATGGTGGTGAAGCATTTTGAGCATAACATTATGGTTTAGCATGCCATGTGAACCATGACTTAGCGTGTCGTGTGAACCATTCCTAACCATTTGCTGCAATAGGGTTAGTGGCCTAACCATGGGTTAGTGTGTGGTCTGAACAGGCCCATTGAGAATCTGGCTTCTCTGACCAAGGGTCTGGGTTGCTGGCCTCATCCAGTAGATGAAAACAATACTTTGTTTTGGATCTCTAGGGGCTGGAATAGTTTCATTAGATTTATATGGATGTTACTGCACTCCATTGCTTCAAAATTCAGCAAAAGCCTTGAAATAAAGCACAGAAATCTGCTTATCTATGTTTTTGTAAGGAGTACAATCTGTAGCATTCTTATCACTGGAATATGAGTTGCTCTACTGGCAAATTAGTTTACCCACTTAACCATAAAACCACCATTTCCTGCATAACAAAAATATTTTTCTCCCTGTTTCTGTATATTTGCCACCCGCCAGCCGTTTTTAGAGCTGTGTGCTTTGCAGTCTAACATCAGCACCCACGATCTTGAGCTCCAGAAAGCAACCAGTGCAGTGTACCCTTGGGGAAGGGAGAAAGGGACAGGCAGGAGTAGGGTGCAAGCAGAATGAATGTGTGTGCGTGTGTGTGTGTGTGTATGGGGGGGGGGGTTGAACGCAGGCTGACCAGATTCTGTTTGCATTCATTGATGCAGGGGTGCCCAAGTATTCAAGGGCTTTGCTTTTGGTGCTTGGTTCATCACTAATGTTGGCCATCGCCACTCCACTGGTTCTACCTCCCCATGTTTCAAGGGACAAAATCTTGGGGAAGGTAGAGTCGCTAGCAGATGGAGGAGGGCTCCAGTGGTGATGGGACAAGCTCCTCCTGCGGAAATGTATGCTTTGAATGTTTTTCCCATCAGGGATGATGGGACTAGACTATAAGAGCTGTCATTTCTGGCTATAGGCTGGAATTGATGCATCATGGAGGGGGGCTTCCTTTCGAAAAGGGGATGTAGTAGAAGGTGGCTCAGGAAATATGCACGAGAGCAGGTGCAAGCAGAACAGAGGCAGGGCTTGTCAAACTTGAGCTATCTCACTTTAGTTCAAGCAGGGATGCTCCTATAATCAAGGGCTCCACTTTAGAAGCTTGCCTCATCCGTATTTGCCACATTTGCTCTGTTCCAGCTACCAAGGCCATGCACCCGGTAAAGGCAAACAGCATGCACAGGGCATCACAGGCCTTGGAGGTACTGCTCTTTAGCATCACAGGCCATAGCTAGACCTAAGGTTTATCCCTGGATTGTCCAGGGGTCAAACCTGTTCATCTAGGTGACACACAGGGGATCCAGTGCTCAGGCAGGAGTGAACCCTGGATGATCCCAGGATAAACCTTAGGTCTAGCTGTGGCCACAGTCTTTACCTACAGTGTTGCTCACCCTTCCAGTTGAGGTGTGAAGCCTTCTTCTCCTGAGTACATGTGGCAAGCATTTCATGAAGCTGCCCTTCATGGCAGAAATGGATCAGTTTCTGTCAAGGAAAAGGTCACTCCTTTGACCCATCTTTCTGAGAGAACCCTAACAAGGCCTTCTGACTTAGAGGACTGCTACCATTGTTTGGGGCATTTTTCCTAGGAATAATACACCAATTCCTCCTTCTGCCATTTAGTGATGTATTAAAACGTTAATAGAGTCCATTGTTTCTCCACCAGACATATGAGAAGATCGGGTGAAAGCATCACTGTTGGAGTCAATAAATACCTAGAGCTATTTTTCTGGTGGTTGATATCACCAGATTCACTGATAACTTAATATCTTCAGATAACAGGATGTTGGAATGTATATTCAAGCAACATGCAATTTTCAGGAGCGGGTTTTATTCCTCTTGTTTTAGGACTGTGTCTGGGAGAGCTGTCAAAAGTGAAGTTGGATGTCTGAAAAGAGACTTAACATGATCAGGATGTGAGAATATTAGAAACTGAGGTATGGCTTCTTTCTTCTGACTATTTACAATTTGCATTGCATGTTATAATCCATCACTATTCCCTTTATTAATGCTACTATTCCTTTTAGTAATAAACTTAGACCACTCTAACAAATCACTTTCAGATCTACATAACATAATGGATTATAGCAAAAATACCCTGATCTCATTTGTTTCTTACCTGTTGTCACAGCTCTGGTGATGGTAGTGATTTTGTAATTCATCCCAGCATTAAAATTTTATTTTCCAAACGTACTTACGGAATGTCAGCACCACTGGGATTGTTCAGAAAGGTTATTCATGATAGCATACGACACTGACCTTTACTTAAGACTGAAGTAAACAAGTTAGATCACAGGTCTGGATTCCTTGTAGTCCATCCACCCTACTTCTCCATGCAGGTGCTCTGTGATAGCAACTTATCCCAAAGATACTTCCTGGAAATATTAGTGCAAATTAATTAGTTGTTGACTTGACACTGGCATATGGCACGCAACAGACTCCTACTACCCTCCAACTGGTTTGTATGTAACATTACCATCTGCATGGGGCCATGTCCAGCTAACAATCTGTCTGCTTCTTTTGTGCTGGAAAGCCTCCATAATTAAAATGAAAACTGTTTCAGCCTTCAAAGGCTTTGAAAACCCCAGGAAATAGTCCTTTGCCTGGATGAGCAGTTTTTGTGAATTAATTGTCCTCATGAATACTAAAGATGAGCTAGGTCTTTACCAAAGTAAATACAACCACATTGTTGATGGCTTTGGCAGGGTTTTGTATGTAACTCAGTCCCATGGTGTTCTATGGCAGAATGCAATGCTCATTAAGAGGCTGTGAGGTCTGAATAAAAGATAGATCGTATTTAATAGGCAGTATCCAATGGAGGCTGCAGACGTGCCCATTCTGTTAGGCTCCCGCTGATTCAGTTCTGCAAGTGGCCCCTCTCACCATTTCCGTTGCACAAGCAGGGCCCTCCACTTATGCAACAAAGATTTAACACTTCCTTGAGAAAGCTCCGAAATGAGTGGAAACACTCATTTCTGGATCGGCCCATATGCAAGCTCTGCTGACCCGTCCTATTCCAGAAATGAGTGTGTGTTTGCTCTGAGAAGCATTAAAACTCAGTTGTGCAAGTGGTAGGTGCCATTTGCAGAATAGAATTAGGGGAGTGCAATGGAATTGGCAGGGGCATAGCACCCCTTTGGATACTGCACAATGTATTTAGTTAAAATTATGGGTTGGTAAGCATTAAGACATTAGCACTAATGCAAATTACGTTGTGCTAGTATAAGGGACCTCTAGTGCAATGCCAAGAACATTAGCTGGCATTATGGGATTCTGCAGAAAACCTGTTTTACCAGCTAACACTGTTGGCACTGCAATATAAGTCCTTAAGCTTGTGTAACATAATTGATGTTAGTGATTATGTCTCATTCGGTACTGGCCAAGGTTTCTACGGCTTTTTAAAAAACCTAAATGCCAGAATTCCAAATGCTAAATAACACCAGCAGAGTTTAAGAGTCTGCAGATCTGAAAGATCATCTTTTGAGAGGAAACTCAGAAACATGACAGTATGTGAACTTCTCTGTATGACACTCATCTTCTTTTTTTAAACCTTTAAAAATGGTGGAAAATTTAGACTTGAATCTAGAGGGGTTTTTTGTTTTGTTTTTTAAAAATTTATTTTTAATTTTTCTTTAGTTCTGGTTACATATATCAAACAGTATCTTGATTAATTAACATTTCAATTTTTACCTGTTATTTAAGTATTAATTGATCACCTACTCATTTAATACATCTTAATTCATTACTCACAGATCTCAGTTCCTAGATTACGCCTTGACACAACTAGTTTCATTTCATACATATTGAAATAGGAGCCTTGTTTCTCGTGTGGCGCAGAGCGTAAAGCAGCAGTTTCTGCAGCTGAAACTCCCCCCACGGCCTGAGTTCGATCCCAGAGGAAGCTGGTTTCAGGCAGCTGGCTCAGGTCGACTCAGCCTTCCATCCTCCCGAGGTTGGTAAAATGAGTACCCAGCTAGCTGGGGAATGGCCAGGGAAGGCAACAGCAAATCACCCCGCTATAAGGCCTGCCAAGAAAACGTCAGTGAAAGCTGGCGTCCCTCCAAGAGTCAGTAATGACTCAGTGCTTGCACGAGAGGTTCCTTTCCTTTTCCTTCTTTAATTCTACATTCTCCAGTCCTGCGTGTTCCTGCAGAAACATGCACCCATGTTCTGCTATATTTACAAATTCAATAAATTTCATCCATACCTCTTCAAATTTGTCTTCCTTTGATTGCCTTAAAGCTATCCTTAACTTTTGTGTCAATTTCTCAAGGAGAGCGATCTGCCATACTCTATGGTACCAGCTTTCAATAGTCAGCCCCTTATAATCCTTTTGAATCTAGAGTTGAATGCTCTTTGGGGCTGTGACCTTTTTCCTTATGTTACTCTATAAATCACCATATTCATTGATAGACTTAAATTAGTAATTAATCCATGGATAAAAAAGCCCAGTATTTCATAACCCCACCACCACCAATGTTCTGTCAAACTCTAATATAAAAAAGTCAACTATCCCAGATTACCTGATCCTTATGCAGCTAGGCTTTAGATCTCAGGGGTTCCCACTACATTCTGTGGGACCAAGGCTGAAATCCTATATACTCTTACATGGGTGTAAGCTTTACTGAATTCAGTGGAACGTTTTGGAGTAAACATGAATGGGCCACTGGAGAAGTAACAAAGTGGGATTGGGGAAAGTACGGTAACTCATCCCTCCTAAGCAGTAGTAGTAATACACAAGTTGTGGTAGTAATAGTAGCCAGATCTAGTAATAGTAGGTCTTAAGAGAACAGGATTTGGGTTGGAGGCAGGTCATTGTAGGTTGTAGCCATCATGGTAATATTCAAATGTTACTGTTATAAAATAGACAATATGTTCATACTTGTTTTTAAGTTTAAAATTATTTTAAAGTTACATTTGTGGTATACTAGCCTACTACTTGTTAGCTTCTTTGGGGTGGGGTGGGGTGAGAATTCACACCAGAGAGTTCCAACGTGTTCAAAAGGAAGGGCTTATTTTTAGGATCTATCTTGATACAGCATAATCTAAAAATTCCCTCGGCTGCAAAGCTTTGTGTTTCATATCTAACCTCATATTGACATAACTTGCAGTCTTTGGAACTGAGCTTTTATAATAGACTAGCTTTCTGAATCCCTTGCTCCCCAAACAAAAACGTACACAAAGAGCCTTATTGCCGTGAGCTGTAGTCTTTCAGGAGTCACAAGATAATCCAGATCAGACTGCGGTGGAGGATTCACTTCTTGGAAAAGCCCCATGGAAAAGCTTTCTCCAAGAATATCTTCACATAGGTGGATAATTCTGCAGCTCTGAAACAAAACAAAATTGATATAAATGATGAGAAGCCAGTTCTATGACACTTGTATTATAGTGTAGTACAAGTAGCAGGATTAGTAGTTTTTCAAAAAGAGCCAAATGGGTAATCAATTTTGAGGTTGCATTTTTCGTTTTTATATTCCCACGGCAATGATGCCAAAACCACCCAGCAGAATTTGGATGTGACAGTGATATGAAATGAACAAGAAGCTTGAATATGTTATACTGGCTCAGTTCAGACAACACGTTTCTCAACAGTGGTTTTAGAACTCCATTGTGGAGCTTGTACACCACTGTTGAGAAATGTATTGTCCAGTGGAAAAACTCCATGCAATGGTGGAGTTTTTTTAAAAAAATACTCCACATAGAATACCCACGCTGTGCAGAGGAGAGTTCCTGTACAACTGTTGTATTGCATGTTGTGTGGTGGGCTCCATGGAGTTTTCTGTTGAGTTGAGTTAATTTTCCCTACTGACTACAGAGTTCCCTGGCAAGAATGGCAAAAGGAGCAAGTGCCACTCTAGGAAAGTTGGGGGGATTTTTTTGCAGCAATGGCTGATGGGATACTGTCGGGAGGACCAGGAGAAGAGAGAGGGTGGAGAAACTGTCAATCAAACATCACCATGGATTTTACTCACCTCCACGGTAGCCCACAGTCACACAACGGTGGAGTTAGAACATGCTGTGTGGGGAGTACCTCCTAAAACTCAACCTTTGACTGGAGTTTTCACACTGCATTGACTAACGTGATGTCTGAACGGAGCCACTGTGTCATGCAAAATGTAACTTCTACATCTCTCCTGATCAGGAGATGCATACTTTGCTTTGGGAACGTGTGTGTTTCCTGGGTAGGGAAGATAGTGGAAGTTGTATTTCAGATGACATGCTGGCAGATCAAAGGCGGGGACTATGTGTTGTTGTTGGACTGTAATTTCCAATCAGCACTAGCCAGTGTAGCCTTTGGGGAATCATGGGGGTTGCAGTTGAAAAATGTGGAGGACCGCATCTTTCTATCCCTTTTGTAGAGAATCAGTGTGTACAACGCACTTGCACTTCCTGTCCAAGCTGCAACATCGTCATGCTATTCATCAACCTTTCAGTTGTCCCTCTACCATTGTGCATAGCCATCCAGGGCTGGCCCTAGGATAAATAGCACCCTTGGTGAGGAGTGCCTTTGGTGCCTCCCCCATAGTGAGTTTTGCAGTGCCACCCAGAGGATTTATGGGGCTTGGTGCAGGTGTGATGTCCATTGAACGACATTGCTCAAAACCTTGATGTCAGCCACTGTGCTACACTTTGCACAAGCCAAAGCTCAAAAAGCCACATTCTGGGCAGTAGCAGTGCACTGTGCCACACAACAGAACTAGCATACGTTTTACATTATAATGCAGCAGTTCCTATCTTTTAGTAAGCATTTTTTTTTAGAACATCCATTATTTGTACCTTTAAAAATAAAGGAAAATTGTAAGGTATCCAGCTGACCTCTTACAGCTTTATTTTGTTATTATTCATAAAGTCCTTATAGTGTTTACAGCACTTGAAGTGCTAAGTGCCTGGTAACGTTGCCTCAAAGTAAAGCTATGTTCCACTGATTTTTACCTAGTGCAAATGACATGAAAGGGTAAATTGAAAAGGAAACATACTTTAAAGCTCATTGAAGGACAATCATGTTTGGAGTTGCTACCCAAACAACCTGTAGAACCTTGAAAGAAAGATTACAGGCACTTGCCTTCTGCCACCCTAGCTCACTACAGACAGTACCACATCGTGTGAGCTTCTTTTAGGCTTGACGAGCGTCCGACAAATCATAGAATAGCAGAGTTGGAAGGGGCCCACAAGGCCATCGAGTCCAACCCCCTGCTCAATGCAGGAATCCACCCTAAAGCATCCCCGACAGATGCTTGTTCAGCTGCCTCTTGAAGGCCTCTAGTGTGGGAGAGCCCACAACCTCCCTAGGTAACTGATTCCATTGTCGTACTGCTCTAACAGTCAGGAAGTTGCGATCCTGTCCACCCTCCTTCGGCGCCTCCATTGCTGCACACAATGGAGGCTCCAGAAATTGTGTACTTCCTATGTTGCAAAATGGAGGCCATAACGGCCCCATTTATGCAAGATTAAAGGTGTGAACGGAGGGCTGCTGGGCGCTTGTCAGGCCCTGCAGGCACTCGAAGTGCGGCCCCATGAGCGTGCCACTGCTTGGTGAGCTGGGTCTGGCGGGGCAGATATGGGGGAGTCCGCTGGACTCCCAAACTGAGTCAGGCATCCTTAACATCCCTATTCCCAAATTCAGGAGATAGGTTCATTGCCTGTTCTGGATGTGGTTTCACTCATTTTGAAAGATCAGTTCCATAGTCTGGGATGCCCCCAGAGCCATCACTGTTCTGGAGGCCCGTGGCCATGGCAGCTCCAAGTGCCTTTTAGCAGCTTCGACTGGTATGCCAGCTATGGCCTTTCCTGGACAGGGATAGCTTGACCACAGTGGTATAGGGATTCATGAGCTCTAGATTGGATTACTACAATGCGTTCTATGTGGGGCTGCCCTTAAGGCTGGTCCAGAAGCTAGAGCTAGTGCAGAATACAGCTCAGCTGTTGTCAGAAGATGCCCCTTTTTATCATGCATCTCCTTGACTGAGATAACTGCTCTATTCACTACCAGGACAGGTTAAAGTTTTGCTACAAGTTATAAAGCCCTAAACAGCTTGGGACCAGGATACTTGACAGAGCGCCTTCTCCTTGATCAGCCTGCCCAGTCACTAGATGGGATGCTCTTAGTGGTTCCACATGGGCCTATGGCATGATTTGAGTTCAGAACAGTGGTTCCCTTTTTGTGAAACTCACTGAGTTTGTAGGGCAGGCATTTTCATTTCAAGAAGCCTACTTCAATTGAGAGGCCACAGTTTTTATGGTATTCTGGGCTTTTTCTTTTTCCTTATAATATGGTGTTCTATTCTTTTTATCTTTTATTGTTCACTGCTCCAGAATCTGTTTAGATGTGGAATGGTATATAAATTAGGGATGTGCTCCGCTTCTAATCGGACCGGCGAATTAGAAGCGGAGCAGGGTGCTTCGCCTCCCCTTAAGGATTGGGGGGCCGGTGGAGCATGGCAAAGAGGATCGAGGTGAAGGCGGATCCTTTGCCTCGATCCGGAGCTCTGCCGGAAAGGTAAGTGGGGTTTACTGGGCCCTGCCGCTATCGCTGTCGCCCATGCAGCAGGGCCCAGTAAACCCCCCCTCCTCTCCCTTACCTGCCTCCGTCCACGGTCCCTCAGCTTCTTCAATTGAGCCCACGGCCCAGACTTCCTGGTTGAACCGCGGGCTCAATTGAAGAAGCCGACGGACTGCGGATGGAGGCAGGTAAGGCCCCCTCCCCCTTGGTCCCTTACCCGGTAACCCCTCCGCCCTCCTCTCCCGGCCTTACCTGGCACCACTCCCCTCCACTGCGGAGCTCCGATTCAGAGCCGGAGCTCCGCGGCGAAGAGGAGCAGAGTATGGGTGGCACAGAGTGGAGCGGGCCGATCCGAAATTTTCGGATCGGCCCGCGGGGCGGAGCGGGGGGTCCGTGCACACCCCTAATATAAATGTTGTAAATAAATAAATAAAGATATGGGTATAGATATTAGGGATGTGCTCCGCTCCGATTAGGAGCGTAGAAGCAGTAGCGGATTGGCCTGCTCCGCCTTACCCAGAGGCGGAGTAGGAGCGGACCGCGGACCCCCTAGAAGCAAGGCGAAGAGAAGCGACCATTTTTCGGAGCTCCGAGTTCAGTCGGAGCGCTCCGGTCGCCATCTTGAAAACATTTCGCCATAGGATTGCATTGCGGCAAATAATCGCGCATAACTACGTTGTTTTTGAAGCTATCGTTCTGGAAATTCTTGTGCACAGAGAGTCGTGGATGGGGGTCATTTTGAGACCACTCTCACCTCTCTGCGTGCTGTGGTTCACGTGCAATATTTTTTTAAAAATCGGGTCAACCGCGGGGCTCAAACTGCGTTTCGGCTTTTCGCCCATAGGATTGCATTGAGGGAAAGAATCGGGGATAACTGGGGGGGGGTTTAAGCTATCGTTCTGAAAATTCTTGTGCACAGAGAGTCGTGGATGGGGGTCATTTTGAGACCACTCTCAACTTTCTGCATCGTACGGGTCGCGGGCTAGAAGTTTTTTAAAAATAGGGTCAACCGCGGGGCTCCGTTTCGGCTTTTCGCCCATAGGATTGCATTGAGGGAAAGAATCGGGGATAACTGGGGGGGGGTTTAAGCTATCGTTCTGAAAATTCTTGTGCACAGAGAGTCGTGGATGGGGGTCATTTTGAGACCACTCTCAACTTTCTGCGTGCTGTGGTTCACGTGCAATATTTTTTTAAAAATCGGGGTTTGGGTTTTTTTTTTTTATTATTATTATTTTTTTGGAAGCGATGACAGGCACATTCAACTCCCAATCCTGATGAGAATTCATCTCCTCAGAAAGCATCCTCCTCCAATCCCAGCGTTGGAGGGGGGACTAAGGCAGACCCACCCTGAGAACTTTCTGTTTTGTGTCTCTTTGTGGGTTGGCGTTCGTGGAGGGAACACTTACTTAGCTAGTGCTCCTGCTTTGGAGATAGATTAATTTAATATAGGTTTAGTTTGGCGCGTGTGTGTGTTTGTTTGCTTCTTTCTGACTTGTAGCTTAGTTTGCCCTGTGTTTTCCCCTTACTTTGATTTAATATAAACTTTATTTTTGAATTTTGGAGTGTGTGGTTGGGTTGGTTGCCCCCCCCCTTCCCTGTATTAAAGCCTGACTGTTCTGCTTTTGTGAAAGCTTTCTTTTGAAAGCATACACACACTTTTTGTCCCATTTCCCTACATTTATATTCTTAAACATATTTTATTATATTCTTTCACATAGTCCATTAGTATATATTCTCATACATATTATATTAGTATTCATATTTTGTTCTTCTTATAGTAGTGGTTGGTTCTTTTTCCCCCTCCCCTCTCTTAAATCCTGATTGTGTTTCCTTCTATCTTCTATATACCAAATATACCAAAAAAATTGGATTCTCTTTTTCTTCTCTGTGTAACTTCGACGGAGTGGGCTGCTTTTGTCAAGTTCAACAGGCAGCCACAGATTGAGCATTTTGGGGAAAGCATACGCACACCATTTCCCTATTCTTAAACATATTATTATTATATTCTTTGACATAGTCTTAGTAGTCTATTAGTATACATTCTCATACATATTAGTAGTAGTATTCATATTTTGTTCTTCTTATAGTAGTGGTTGTCCCATTTCTTGTCCCATTTCCCTACATTTATTAGTAATATTCTAAAACATATTATTATATTCTTGTAGATATTCTTAGTAGTATATTCTCATACATATTAGTAGTAGTATATTTTATTGTTCTTGTCCCATTTCCCTACATTTAAACATATTATATTCTTCTTATACATATTCTTAGTAGTACCTTATACATAGTATTAGTAGTATTAATATTTTGTTAGTCATCATGAAAAGAGAAAGCAGGCGTGCTGAAAGCAGCAAGGCTCAGTCTGCCAGCAGGGCTTCCTCTCCTCCTGTGAAACTCAAACGGGCAACTCCTTGGCTGACTGCTCCAAAACAGAAGCAGGACAAGCAGCAGGCAGAGCCACTCTCTTCTGCAACTTGTGCCCGGCGTTCTCTTTTTGAGGGTGGGAATGGGAAAAGTGCCCGTTTGCAAGAGGCACGTGGCAGCAGTGCCATTAGAGGAGGAGGAGTATCCCCAACTCCTTCATTCTCCTTTCAGCCCACGAGCCCGCTGATGGACCTAGACGAGGTCCTCAGCACAGTGGAGGGGGGGGAGGAGGAGGAGGCGGTGGGCCTCCAGGATGTGGGGGCTGAGGAGGAGCAGCAGCAGGCCGAGGCTCTCTCCCCAGTCTCATCCCACACCCCTGTTTCTGTGGCAACACCAGAGAGCTCAGGCGGGCAATTGGTGGTGTCACCACAGAAACGAAAGACAAGCATCGTGTGGGACCACTTTGAGTTGGGAGCGGATCCCCGCTTTGCTGTCTGTCGCCACTGCAAACTCAGCCTAAGCAGGGGTTCATCGACAGGGCATTATGGAACCAGCAGCATGAAGATGCATCTTCATAGGCAGCACCAGGCGATCTTGCTGGGGAAAGAGGCGGGCAAGGCGACTGGTTCCAGGGGAAAGCCGAAGGCTGCTGCTGGCACTGCCACTCTAAGCTCTCCATCTCCCATCCCCACAAGGGTTAGGCAGGCAACCCTGCAGGACATGGGGTGGGGGAAGTATTGACCCACAAGATGGCGTTTTCCAATGCCCACCCAGGGTGCTACTGTGTTGGGGCATCTGCCGGGACTGACTCCTCCCCAATACTAGATCTATGACATGTCACTCTGCCTGCCCCTCTGCTAGCCTGTCCTCCTCGGTGACCGACTCGCTGGGATGGTTTGCGTTTGCAATGCGTGACTAACTGCAATGCTGGCTTAGAAACCAGCCATCACTTCCTTGTGCCCCCAGAAATGCCCGCAGCCTGCCTGCCTGCCTGCCCGCCTCCCCCGGGGTGCTGCTGTGGTGGGGCATCTGCCAGGACTGACTCCTCGCCTACTCTGCCTGCCTCTCTGCCCGCCTGGTGCCTGGTTTGCTCCCAATCGTCCTCCTCTGTGCCCCTCAAGGCGTAACTGCTGGCTTAGAAAGAAACAACCAGCCATCTTTGCCTCACTTTGCGCCCACTTATGGGTTGGTTTGCTATGCGTTAGTGCTCAAGCCATCCTTGCGGCACTACAATGCATGCTGCCTGCCTGCTTTCCATTGATGGTGCTATATAAATAAATAATAATAATAATAATAATTCTCCCCTTCCCGCCTTGCAGCGATGGTGTATGTGTCTTGCTTTGACTAAGGGGAGAAGTCCTTCCTGCGCTCACTTAGACTTTATCAAATTCAATAATCCCTTTTTCAAATGTGCCAGAAGATTTAGGGTTATCTCGTGGCATGTTGGGATTGCCTTGGAACTGGCCCCATTGAGCTGTCTGCAATTGCAACTTTAAATCCCTGACATACTGGAGTGTTCAAATTTCAAAAGTTCCCCTAACATCAGGGGATGATGGGATTGCCTTGAAACTTGGTGTCCATGGGGACACATGGGTAAGCTGTCATGGGACCAAAGGATAGGTTTCTAACGTGCAAATTGACGTAGTTGTAGAATGGGACTTGATTTGGGGTGAGTTAAAAAGTTTAAGCCGCGCCAAAAATCAGGGGATGATGGGATTTGCTTGCAACTTGGCGTGCATGTGGACACATGGATAAGCTCTCCTGGTGCCGAGTTTGAGGTTTCTAACATGCAAATTGACGGAGCTATCCCAAGGGGTGTGAATGGGGTGCCCGATTTTCATAAATTCCCCAAAAATCAGGGGATGATGGGATTGCCTTGAAACTTGGCGTGCATGTGGACACGTGGATAAGCTATCATGGTGCTGAGTTTGAGGTTTCTAACGTGCAAATTGACGTAGTTGTAGAATGGGACAATTTGGGGTGAGTTAAGCCATGCCAAAAATCAGGGGATGATGGGATTTGCTTGCAACTTGGCGTGCATGTGGACACATGGATAAGCTCTCCTGGTGCCGAGTTTGAGGTTTCTAACATGCAAATTGACGGAGCTATCCCAAGGGGTGTGAATGGGGTGCCCGATTTTCATAAATTCCCCAAAAATCAGGGGATGATGGGATTGCCTTGAAACTTGGCGTGCATGTGGACACGTGGATAAGCTATCATGGTGCTGAGTTTGAGGTTTCTAACGTGCAAATTGACGGAGCTATCTAAAGGGGTGTGAATTAGGGTTATGGGAGGTGCGTTAGAGGGTAGAGCCGCGCCAAAAATCAGGGGATGATGGGATTTGCTTGCAACTTGGCGTGCATGTGGACACATGGATAAGCTGCCCTGGTGCCGAGTTTGAGGTTTGTAACATGCAAATTGACGGAGCTATCCCAAGGGGTGTGAATGGGGTGCCCGATTTTCAAAAATTCGCCAAAAATCAGGGGATGATGGGATTGCCTTGAAACTTGGCGTGTGTGTGTATACGCCCATGAGGTGTCATGGTGCCAAACGTGAGGTTTCTAACTTCAACGGAAAAAAAGTTGTTTACTTTTTTAGCTTTCAATGCAAGCCTATGGGGGGGCAAAAACGGAGCTCCGGATCCGATCCGGAGCTCCGGGCGGAGCGGAGCGGAAGTGGGCGGAGCGGGGGCGGGGCGGAGCGACCCGCTCCGAAAAATGGCGGATCTGCAAGTGAAGCGGAGCGGGGGGTCCGTGCACACCCCTAATAGATATAGAAAAGGCGCATCAATATAGAAGAAGAAGATGGGGGTTGATGTTCTTTGGAACTGCAAAGACACAGATGTTCCATGATAGATCAGCCTTCCCCAACATGGATGCTGCTGGATGTTTGGGATTACAACTCCCAGGGCTGGTGCCAGGCTTTTTTGTGCCCTAGGCAAGTTGAGCTGCTTTCACCCCCACCGTAACCCCCCCACATACCCCCCACCCCAGGTAGGCGGAGACAGGCGGTGATGGAGGCCGCGTTACCTTTCTTCACCTGAAGTTGTCCCGGCTTGGCTTCAGCTGGGTGGGACGCTGTGGTGGGGCGGGCAGGCGGCTCCACGTTCTGACGTCCGGCATGCCCAGACACCAGAATGTGGAGCCATCTGTTCGCCCCCCCCAGCATCCCGGCTTGGCTGGGCGGGCCTAGCCGAAGCCAAGCCAGGAAGCTGGGGGAGGGGTGGTCAGACGAATCCACGTTCTGACATCCGGCACGTGCCGGAAGTCAGAATGTGGAGCCATCCGTTTGCCCCCCCCCCAGCGTCCCAGCTTAGCCGAAGCCAAGCCAGGATACCGGGGGGGTGCGAACGTGGAGCCATCTGTTCGCCCTGCCCCAGCGTCCCGGCTTGGCTTTGGCTGCGCGCTGCGCGCAGCCAAAGCCAAGCCAGGGACGCTGGGGTGTGGGGGCGGAAGGGCGGCTTCGGAACAGCGCACCCGGAAGCTGCCCTCGCTCAGCCAGAGCGGCTCTGGGAGTGGGAGGGCAACTTCCAGGCACGGCGTTCAGCGCCCCCTTACTTTGGCGCTCTAGGCGGCCACCTGACTGGCCTCTATGGCAGCACTGGCCCTGACAACTCCCATCAGTCCCAGCCAGCATGGCCAGTGGTCAATGATAATGGGAGTTGTAGGCCAATATGTTTGAAGAGATCCAGATCAGGGAAGGCTGGCCTAGATTAAGGCTACAAGACTATGTATGTTTACTTGGATTAATTTTTCATCAAAGTATATAAAACAAGTGTCCAACTAAATGTGAGGAGTACTGGGATGTTAATGCTTTCAGTTCAACAGTGAGGAAATTACTGTGGAATAACAAATGAAAACCAGTGTAAACATACAACTTCCTTGTTCTTAGCATATCCCCCCAGGGAGTAGCCTATTTTGACTTTCATGGTTATACCTCAAACAAAGGGAACATCAGGCTGCTTACTTATAGCAGCAAGATAATTTCTCAAACAGTGGCATAAATGGAGAAAACGTGTATTCATTAGGACTTGGCAGGAGGAAGTGGAGGAGCAATTCTTAAAATACTTGGTTAGAACTAGAGGAGAAGTTGCATTTTACATAATGTCCCACCCCCCCCCCCCACCCCAATAATATACCATTGTGAGCTACTTCAGAGTCTTCTGGATTTTCACCAATCCCAAATTTTGGTCCCACTGTCTACCAATTGATTACTCTTTCCATAGTGGCTTATTCCATATTTTCGGCACAAGGGGCTCATCCACACTAAGCAAGATATATTCCACTATGAAAGTGGTATGAAAGTGGTATATAAAAGGCAGGAGCCACACTACTGCTTTATAGCAGTATTGAAGTGCACTGACAACTGTTGGGGCCCATTGACACAGGCCATATACCGCTTTCATACCGCTTTCATAGTGTTATATCCTGCTTGGTGTAGATGTGTCAATGGGTCCCAACAGTTGTCAGTGTACTTCAGCACCACTATAAAGCAGTAGTGTGGCTCCTGCCTTTTATATACCACTTTTATACAGCTTATATAGTGGAATATCCTGCTTGGTGTAGATGAGCCCTAGGTGTCAAGTTCTCATCTATTTGTCCTGAAGAATTAATGGACCATGTTTCAGTCATTTTCCTGCTTCAGTAGAGGGGATTTCAGCAATTGCTCTGAATTCTGTAACAAAATATTCAGGAGCATTCTGTGTTATATTTATTTATTTATTTATTACACTTATATACCGCTCCCATAGCCAGGGCTCTCTGGGCGGTTTACAGAAATTCTAAAATTGAGATAAAAACAAGTATACAAAATTTAAAACTCTAAAACACAGAACATACACATAAAGCATTAAAAACTGTTAAAAAACTAAACATGTGGGTGATTAAGATGTGCTGCCATATGCCTGGGCAAAGAGGAAAGTCTTAACCTGGCACTGGAAAGATAGCAGTGTTGGTGCCAGGTGAGCCTCGTCAGGGAGATCATTCCATAGTCTGGGGGCCACCACTGAAAAGGCCCTATCCCTCGTTGCCACACTCCCAGCCTCTCTCGGAGTAGGCACCCGGAGGAGGACCGTAGTTGTTGAACGTAGTGACCAGGTATATTCACATCGGGAGAGGCGTTCCGTCAGGTATTGTGGTCCCAAGCTGTGTAAGGCTTTATAGGTCAAAACCAGCACCTTGAATTGGGCTCAGAAACATACAGGCAGCCAGTGCAAGCGGACCAGAGCAGGTGTTATATGGTCAAACCTTCTGGTTCTCGAAATCAATCTGGCCGCTGCATTTTGCACGAGCTGCAGCTTCCGAACCATCTTCAAAGGCAGCCCTACGTAGAGTGCATTGCAGTAATCTAACTTGGAGGTTGCCAGAGCATGGACAACTGAAGCCAGGTTATCCCTGTCTAGATAGGGGCATAGCTGGGCCACCAACCGGAGTTTGTAGAAGGCACTCCGTGCCACTGAGGTCACCTGAGCCTCAAGTGACAATTATATGTCAATGAGTGCTGTCATTTGTTCACTGGTTGACTTCTGTAAAATGAGATGGCTGTCAGTTCTTTCTGTATCACAAAATAAAGAGGGGGAAAACCCCTGTTTGGCCTAGAAGTTCATATCACAACAAAAGGTAATCTTTCTCTGAATTAAAGATACCTTTAATCCACTAGAAGCATGTTCCTGCTGCTGTACACGGTTCCAGGGCTGTCTCCTCACAGGCTCCAAGCGTAGCAAGAAGGAGCCCAGAGGGATTTGTGGAATACTCACAGCCACTGGGTGAAAATTCTAGGGCCTGGTGTCAAAGAGGAATATTTTTTTATTTTATGTATTTAAAATATTTTTAGGCCACCTTTCAAGAATTTGTGGAAATGTAAAGCTGACTATAAGAGGCAAGAGATCGTGACATGTGAGGGGAATTTGCAGAAAGAATCACATTTCCTTGTCCTGTTCCTTGCTGAAGTCTGAAACGTTTTCTCCACATCTAGCAAAAAATCCCACAGCCTTACCGGAGCTCTCTTCTTTGGCCGTCTTTCCATGTTTTATGATAAGCCAAATATACATGCTCCTCCCCCTTGTTTTTGCCAGTTCCCTCCCATATCTTTGATTGATACTGCCAGCAGATGGCACTGCTTTATCACATGATTTAGGTTCATTACCTCCTTTTTTTGGTGACCTTTAAAATAGAATCATAGAATCATAGAATCATAGAATAGCAGAGTTGGAAGGGGCCTACAAGGCCATCGAGTCCAACCCCCTGCTCAATGCAGGAATCCACCCTAAAGCATCCCTGACAGATGGTTGTCCAGCTGCCTCTTGAATGCCTCTAGTGTGGGAGAGCCCACAACTTCCCTAGGTAGCTGATTCCACTGTCGCACTGCTCTAACAGTCAGGAAGTTTTTCCTGATGTCCAGCCGGAATCTGGCTTCCTTTAACTTGAGCCCGTTATTCCGTGTCCTGCACTCTGGGAGAATCGAGAAGAGATCCTGGCCCTCCTCTGTGTGACAACCTTTTAAGTATTTGAAGAGTGCTATCACGTCTCCCCTCAATCTTCTCTTCTCCAGGCTAAACATGCCCAGTTCTTTCAGTCTCTCTTCATAGGGCTTTGTTTCTAGACCTCTGATCATCCTTGTTGCCCTCTTCTGAACACGCTCCAGCTTGTCTGCGTCCTTCTTGAATTGTGGAGCCCAGAACTGGACGCAATACTCTAGATGAGGCCTAACCAGGGCCGAATAGAGAGGAACCAGTACCTCACGTGATTTGGAAGCTATACTTCTATTAATGCAGCCCAAAATAGCATTTGCCTTTCTTGCAGCCATATCGCACTGTTGGCTCATATTCAGCTTGTGATCTACAACAATTCCAAGATCTTTCTCATTTGTAGTATTGCTGAGCCAAGTGTCCCCCATCTTGTAACTGTGCATTTGGTTTCTATTCCCTAAATGTAGAACTTGGCATTTATCCCTATTAAATTTCATTCTGTTGTTTTCAGCCCAGCACTCCAGCCTATCAAGATCACTTTGAAGTTTGTTTCTGTCTTCCAGGGTATTAGCTATCCCACCCAATTTGGTGTCATCTGCAAATTTGATCAGCTTTCCCTGCACCTCCTCGTCCAAATCATTAATAAAAATGTTGAAGAGCACTGGGCCCAGGACTGAGCCCTGCGGCACCCCACTCGTTGCCTCTCCCCAGTTTGAGAAGGTTCCATTGATAAGTACTCTTTGAGTCCGATTCTGTAGCCAACTGTGGATCCACCTAATAGTTGTTCCATCTAGCCCACTTTTAGCTAGTTTGTTAATCAGAATGTCATGTGGTACTTTGTCAAAAGCTTTGCTGAAGTCAAGATATATGACATCCATAGCATTCCCACAGTCCACAAGGGAGGTTATCCTATCAAAAAATGAGATCAAATTAGTCTGACAGGATTTGTTCCTGACAAATCCATGTTGGCTTCTAGTAATCACTGCATTGATTTCAAGGTGTTTACAGATTGACTTCTTTATAATCTGCTCCAGAATTTTCCCAGGGATGGATGTCAGGCTGACTGGTCTGTAGTTCCCAGGTTCCTCCTTTTTGCCCTTTTTGAAGATAGGGACAACGTTAGCCCTCCTCCAGTCGTCCGGCACCTCACCCGTCTTCCATGATTTTGCAAAGATAATAGACAAAGGTTCTGAGAGTTCTTCCGCTAGCTCCTTCATTACTCTTGGATGCAGTTCATCGGGCCCTGGGGATTTGAACTCATTCAAGGAAATTAGGTGTTCTTTGACCATTTGTTTATCAATCTCAAACTGCAATCCTGCCCCCTCAACTTCTGCTTCACTTTTTCCAGGGGGGTCATAGATCCGCTTTTGGGAGAAGACAGAGGCAAAGTAGGAATTGAGCACTTCAGCCTTTTGTTTGTCGTCTGTTATCAATTTGCCATCCTCATTAAGCAGTTGAACCACCATTTCTTTCCTCTGTCTTTTACTACTCACGTATCTGAAGAAAGCCTTTTTATTGCTTTTAGCATCCCTCGCTAATCTCAGCTCATTCACAGCTTTAGCCTTCCTGACGCCATTTCGGCACTTCTGCGCCACTTGTCTGAACTCTTCTTTTGTAGCCTGGCCTTCCTTCCACTTCCTATATGTATCCCTTTTTGTTTTCAGTTCATCAATAAGCTTTTTGTGGAGCCACATTGGTTTCCTCTGTTGTCTTCTATCTTTTCTCCTTGTTGGAATTGTTTGTAACTGTGCCTTTAAAATTTCATTTTTTAGATACTCCCACCCATCCTGCACTCCTTTTCTTTTTAGGCTCCCTTGCCACGGGACCTTACTTATTATAGTTCTGAGTTTATTAAAATCAGCTTTCCTAAAATCCAGAGTACGTGTATGGCTACGCTCGACTTTTGTCTCCTTCATAATCAAGAATTCAAGTATGACGTGGTCACTTTCCCCCAGAGTTCCCGTAACTGCCACTTTATCCACTAAGTCATCCCTATTGGTCAATAACAAGTCAAGGATTGCTGACCCTCTAGTTCCTTCCACCACTTTCTGTAGGAGAAAGTTATCACCCATACATGTCAGGAATTTCTTGGAAGGGCCGCTTTTGGCAGTAATGGTCTCCCAACAGATATCAGGGTAATTGAAGTCCCCCATCACTACTACATCACACTTCCTTGAAACACTGGCAATTTGTTTCTCAAAAGTTTCGTCCTCGTCTTCTCCTTGATTGGGTGGTCGGTAGTAGACTCCGATTATCATATTCTTTTTATTCCTAGCCCCATTTATTTTAATCCAGACGCTCTCGACGGGGCTCCCAATCTCATCCGCCTGTATTTCTGTGCAGGGATAGGTATTTTTAACATATAGTGCAACTCCACCTCCCTTTCTATTTCTTCTGTTCTTTTTGAACAAGTTATATCCTTCAATTGCTATATTCCAGTCATGGGAGTCATCCCACCAAGTTTCAGTTATACCTATCAAGTCGTATTTGCCTTCATGTAATAAGAGTTCAAGTTCATTCTGTTTGTTTCCCATGCTCTGGGCATTAGTATATAGACATCGAAGACCATGTGTTTTATAGTCTGGCTTTGTTCCTACCTTGTTGCAGACACTATTTTGGGACTCTGTTGGAGCTGTTCTCTGTACTGTGGTGCATTGGCCTTCATCCATTGTTGCCTCAAAATTTACGTCTCCCACCCCCGCAAGATTCAGTTTAAAGCCCTCCTGATGAAGTTCTTCATGCTGTGGCCGAACTCATTCTTTCCAGCCCTTGTGAGGTGCAACCCATCCCTTGCCAGCAGTCCATGTTCCAAGTAGCGTAGCCCGTGGTCCCAGAATCCAAAACTCTCACGACGGCACCACTTTCGAAGCCAGTCGTTCATCCGGAGTATTTTTCTTTCCCTTTCTAATCCTCTTCCAAGAACCGGGAGGATGGATGAGAAAACTACCTGGGCCCCAAAGTTCTTCAGTTTCCTTCCCAGAACTTCAAAGTCTGAAATGATTTCTTTGTAGCTCTGCTTGGCGACATCATTTGTTCCCACATGGATGAGAAGAAAGGGGTATGTGTCCGTGGGCTTTATGAGCTTCGGTAACCCTTCAGTCACATCTCTAATCTGTGCTCCAGGGAGACAGCACACCTGGCGAGTCCATGGGTCTTCACGACATACTTGGGTTTCAATCCCACGCAGCAGGGAGTCTCCCACAACGACTACTCTTCGCTTCTTCTTGGTTGACCTACCTTCTGTCTCTTGGTCACTGTTGCATGGTGCCTCCTGTACTTCTTCCTCTGCAAACTGTCCTTCAGTCTCATTCTCCAGAAGCTGAAAGCGGTTGCTTAACTGCAATGGCTCCACCGGTGCAGAACGCCCTCTAATTCCTCTTCTGTCACTCTTTTCCAGGGAGTTTCCTCTTCAGTGGCTTTCCTCCCCTCAGCATACTCCACTTCTGCTTCAGCTGGCTGTTGTTCTTCAATCTCATGTGCTTCTTGTTGCTGTTGCAGTTCCACCGTTCGGTCTAAGAACTCCTCGACTTCTCTTATTCCTTGGAGGGTGGACACTCGCTGCTCAAGTCCTCTCACTTTTTCTTCCAAAAGTGCCACCAGCTTGCACTTGTTGCAGGTGTACGCCATGTTGAGCTCAGGCAGAAACACGAACATTGCACACCCTTTGCAGGTCACTACCTCTAGGGACTCCTTTCCATCCATAATGTCGATTTCTGCTTTTGTTTTTTTTCCTTTTTGATTATAGTAGAATTGCCTTTGCTTTGTTGTGTCCTCTCTGAAGGTACACAACTATATGAGGATGTCTTAAGGGAAAATAATCTTTTGGGGTTTTTTTTTGCTTTTGTTTGGTGGTGGTTTTGTGGGTTTTTTTTTCTCTTTATGCTTTTCTTTTTTCCCCCACCTCTTTTTTATTTTTATTTTATTTATTTATTTTTATTTTTATTATTATTATTATTTTAGAGGCCTCCCCCTTGGCCTCCCCTGCCGAACTCCCCCTGCCAAACTCCTGTTTGCTCTTCCTGTTCGCTCGCTCCCTGGGAATCTGGCTTACTTTTCTAGCTCCTCCTTGAGCTGGGCCAGCTGCTTTTCCCTGCTTCTGCTCAGCTCCAAGTCAGCAACCAGAATGAGGTCACTGAAAGGCCAACAACAATCAACAGCAATTAGGCACTGATTGCTGAGACCAACTGACAATCAGGCCACTCCCCCTTCAGCTCCTGCAGCAATTATAAACACCAACCTCTCACTCAGCACTCAGGAGCACATGGCAAGCACACGGCCTCTTTGAATTGGCAGCCTCCTGGGTTTCCTTGAGGCTTCTCTTGCTCCCCTTTCCTTGGTCTCCTCTTCCCCTACACTCCCCCTGCCAAACTCCTGTTCGCTCGCTCCCTGGGAATCTGGCTTACTTTTCTAGCTCCTCCTTGAGCTGGGCCAGCTGCTTTTCCCTGCTTCTGCTCAGCTCCAAGTCAGCAACCAGAATGAGGTCACTGAAAGGCCAACAACAATCAACAGCAATTAGGCACTGATTGCTGAGACCAACTGACAATCAGGCCACTCCCCCTTCAGCTCCTGCAGCAATTATAAACACCAACCTCTCACTCAGCACTCAGGAGCACATGGCAAGCACACGGCCTCTTTGAATTGGCAGCCTCCTGGGTTTCCTTGAGGCTTCTCTTGCTCCCCTTTCCTTGGTCTCCTCTTCCCCTACACTCCCCCTGCCAAACTCCTGTTTGCTCTTCCTGTTCGCTCGCTCCCTGGGAATCTGGCTTACTTTTCTAGCTCCTCCTTGAGCTGGGCCAGCTGCTTTTCCCTGCTTCTGCTCAGCTCCAAGTCAGCAACCAGCAAAATAGTGGGTTATCCCTTGAAAACAGGCCAACCTCTGTGAGTAAAAAGTCAGAAATGCATGATAACTGACTCATGTACAGATGCTCAAGGAGAGTAGTGACATATAAATAATAATAATAATAATAATAATAATAATAATAATAATAATAATAATAAGAGGTGCTTAGCGGAATGGCTATTCTCTTTCCTCTCCTCTGGAGCCTGAAAGAGAAAAAGCTCAGCAACGGGAAAAACAAAGATAATGCAATGGCTGGCTGTCAGTACAAGACTCTGCAGTTGCATATTTTGTGCTTTGTCCAGGGGATGGGAGCACAGTCTTAAAGTCCATAATGAGGGCTTTGCTAGACCTACCTTTGAATCTGGCCTTCAGGCACGGCGAGCCCGTGCTACAATTAGCACAGGCCGTTGTGCCTATACAGATGTCAGATGCGACAGGGAAAGGAAAGCCCCATTGCATCCTCCATTTTTTAAAAAATAATTAAAGGGACCATGTGCGCAGCAGCGCACCAACGAAAAGGTAAGTCATTTTTTAAAAAAATTAAAAAATGCCCCTGCCCCGATTTCCCTCCCACAATGTCTGATGCTCCCCCGCTTGCCCCCCCGCTCGCCTGCTCACTCGACCCGCCCGCTCGCTTGCCCCCACTCGCTCACTTGCCCCCCCACTTGCTCGCTCGCCCGTCCGCTCGCCGCCCCCCACTTGCCATGTCCGATGCCCCCTCCACCACCACCCTGGCCGCGATCTCCCCACCCTGGCTCCGCTCTTCCCCCCATCTCTCCTGCCGGGTCCGCTCTTTTTCCCCCGGCCCCATTACTCCCCCCCCGATTCCTTCACCCCTGGCCTATCCTGGCTACTCCCAGCTACAGTGCGCGGCTTCTCCCAGCTACTCGTGAGTAAGCAAGCAGCCGGGAAAAGCCACGGAAACTGCTAGACTTTCTGCAGCCCCGTTCTCAGCCCGGGGCTACGGAAAAACTGGGCCAGAAGTGGATCTGGTTATCCCGGGTCAAGGGAGGATTTAGCCCGGCCTTACCCCGGGATCCCCTGTGTGTCATCTGCATGCACAGCAGGGAGCCCGGGCCTCGCACCGGGCTAAACCCTCGTCTAGGAAGGCCTTGAGTCTTAGGCCGTAGCTAGACCTAAGGTTTATCCCAGGATCATCCCGGGTTCATCCCTGCCTGAGCTCTGGATGCCCTGTGTGGCACTTAGATGAACAGGTTTGACCTCAGGACAATCCTGGGATAAACCTTAGGTCTAGCTACGGCCCTACAGTCCATAATGGAGGAGCCTCCCCAGGCCTGCGAATAATGTTGCACCGGTTCAAATATTATTTCTGTCATGCAATTGTGACTGTAACAATATGCCTCATGGGAGATTTTCCAGCATCTGAAGGAGAAACTGGCTAAGTGTAAATGAGGCATGCATGCTTAATTGGCTAAGATCTATGAAATTAGATTTTTTTTTATTAAAAAAGGGATTATTAAAAACAATGCCATAATTTATTTATCCATTTGTGTACTTGCGTGTAGTGCTCACTTAATGAAATATTAATTGGACTTACTCGAGAGACTTCTGTTCATTTCCTAATTTTTGTTGTTGCAATGTTTGGGTGATGGGGGAGGGGGATGAATTGCTCCTATTTACATCTCCATCTGAACTATGTTAATGATGAACTGAACTTTGTAACACATTGGTGATACAAGAAATATGTTAGTTCAGTTAATGCCCATTGATGACCTCTGAAAATGGGACTATAGTGGAAGGTTAAGGGAAGACAATATTAGCTCTAATAAGCTCAAGCATGTGAAGGTAACTGATCCGCTTAACCAAGATTAATTCCTACTTTTCTTATTATTGCCCCAGAACAAAACTTTCTGGATATTGCTATTCATTTGATTGCATTTTATTTTCAGCACCCTGCACTACCTATTTTATTAGCCATGTATATTTTGTGAATCTTTAGAAGAAACATACATTTCCCATGCACTTATATTCTTTGATTTACTGCATGCAATAATTGGGCTGCTTTCCGCTGACATTTATTAGAGTGTGATAGTGTTACTCATCAAGCCTTGGCTTTTATTTTTGCTCTAAATCAAATCTTATTAATATGTTCAATTAGCTGAATTGATCACATTCCCTTCCAAATGGCATCTTGCAACGTTAGCACTTTGAAATTGAAAATGGGCTCCATTTTTGGCAGCTGCGGTTTGCTAACCTTGCTATTGGCTTTAATGTTTCTAAAGCTCTGTTGTATACCTGTGTACACATGCGGCACCCTTACTGGAGAAAAAAAGATTAATCTCAAATGAAGCAGCAGCAAATAGCCTCCAGTAAAAACGTAAATGCGGGCCTTGTTTACATAGCAGGGTTGTAACTGTATTGATTTAGAAGCTATGGATCGCTTGGTGCAACCTTTTAGTATGCATGCATTTCAATCAGTTTGAGCGCATCCTGTGATTTAACTTGTTGATCCCTTTCCAAAGGTGTTTGTAAGTTATTTCCTAATATAGAAATCCCTTCATGACAGCGCACTGAAATTTCAAGCCATCTAGGCCTAATCTACATCAAGCAGGATTTTGCACTATGGAAATGGTATGAAAGTGGTATATAAAAGGCAGGAGCCACACCAAGCAGGATATAGCAGTATGAAAGCAGTATATGGTATGTGTCAATGGGCCCCAACAGTTGTCAGTGCACTTCAATACCCCGATAAAGCAGTAGTGTGGCTCCTGCCTTTTATATACTGCTTTCATACTGCTTTCATAGTGTAATATTCTGCTTGGTGTAGAAAGGGCCTATGTCTCCCCAAGTTCTTAGTGTGGTCATGTTCTTTATAGCATGTAAATTTTGCAAACAAAACAATCAAATTAAATTGCTCAGCAGTCTAAGAACTAAGTAGGATCTCCAGCGTTATTAACACCAAAAGAATGGAGTGAGTTGTCAGTAACTCTGAACGTTCGCTCTCACTGGAGATGAATTGAGCAAAACAGTCAGGCTGAGAGGCTTCATAAAGCAATGCAGGGCCAGGATAATGTGGGTTATCTTTGCTGGTCCCAGGCACTCCTTCCTCCCCAACTGGATTTGGGCCCGAAAGACCCAGGAAAAGTGTGAGTGCATGGAGGGTTGTAAGCATGCGCAATTTATGACATTGCACAATATCACCACTGATCACAGGGCATGTCTGCTAAGACATCAGCCTTCGCTTTCCATTTCCTGGTTTTGTGGAGCTTGTGCTAATATGAGATAGCCTTAACTCTGGTTTTAAACCAGCAGATTTTTGTTTCATTGAATATATATACAGTATATGTATGTGTATCACATACTATTTTTGTAATATTGTATTTTCTGAAGAGTAAAGTTGTGTACTTTTCAGAAACTGGAAGCAATTAAATTAGCAGACTGTCTAGCCCCTGTGTAAGGGGGAGAGTTCCATTTAGTTTTTCTCCCTATTAAGGAGGCATTGTCTGATTCAGTGAAATAATAAAATTAAGCATGCAAGAGATCCAACTTAAGTGATTTTTGGAGGCAAATGAATCCGAACATAAAACAATTTTCTTTTTTACCCTCATGAGCACTATTTCCATGCTAGATTAGGCTGCTGTGAGTTTCCAGCCTTATGAATACATTTAAAACAGTGGAATTGAGTCAATTCAAATATCTACCCATGCCTTGATTATAATCCGTATTAGATTCCAGCCATTACAAATCAGAATCTATAGTATACAGTCTTTTAGTTTAAACAACTCCTTCCAGATAATGTTTTCACTTTAAGTGTAAGCTGCGATCAGCATTTGCTTTAGTTGTATGTGTGTTTGATAGAATGTTTTAACGCTGCTTCAATTTAACAAGACACACTTTAAAGGTTTCATTAGGGAAATGGGGTGTTATGCAAAGTAGTTAAAATAGAACTTAATGCAAAGGACTTTTCTTTTTAATGAAAAGTAAAAAGTCAACAGAGGTGAAGAGGGAAAACAGTCATCCTGGAAACAATTACCGTTTCTTATAAGGAACCAATATTTTTTGGAAAATAAGGACTCTGACAGGGGATCCTATCAGCTTGCTCTGCAGATGGCTACTAAAACAGGGCTGATGCCAACATAACATAGTCATCATTCTATGCATTTCAGGAAGCTAGGATCCTTACACTAGCTTATTTGTATGTGAGGTCTTGACCTTCATGCCTTTCTCTTGTGAATGGTTCCACGTATAGAACAAGTAGCAGAGCTGCCCCACTGGGCCCAGCCTTGATGTCATGTGGCCTACCACCCCCTCCATCATCTGCAGGTCGAAGGCTAATGTTAGGATGGCCATTGTGAGGAAATCTGGTCCTTTTTAGACTTGTTGGATTTTGCCAGACCCTGGCTTAGCTTGCATTTGCAAGCTGAGCCACAGGATTTTACCCCAAATCCAGGAATTCTTCTCAGGGGCTTCCCCCCTCTGAAAATAACATCTGTGCAAATCTCAGTTGTAATTGGCTTAATTTGTGCAAATTGCGACTGTAATGTGCTTAAATTGCAATTTGCACAAATTATGCGAATTACTGCCAAAATTTGTGTAAACTATGCAAATTGCAGCCACAATTTGTGAAAAGGTTGATTTAAGGGGCAGCGGCATCTAAAAATTCTCAAGTTGGTGTTACTCAATCTGCATCAATTCGGGCAAGCTCATGGGTGCGTGAACTGAAATCCCAAGTAGTGAAGCTGATGAAAGCTCAGCAAACTTCACCCCTGGATGGATTCCTCTGTCATCCCTAGCTCATGTATTAGAGCTCCAATTGTGAATAGCCTTTGCCGGTGTGTGGATATTGGGTTGGGGCTCAGCTAGTCGCAGGACATTCAATGTAGGGGTGTGCACGGACCCCCCGCTCTGCTTCTCTTCCAGATCCATGATTTGTGGATTGGCCTGCTTTGCTCCACCCCTGCTCCGCCTATGTCTGCTCCGCTTCGCTGCGGAGCTCCGGATCCGGATCAGAGCTCCGTTTCCCCCCCCCCATAGGCTTGCATTAAGCTAAAAAAGTATACAACTTTTTTTCTGTTAAAGTTAGAAACCTCAAGTTTGGCACCATGACACCTCATGGATGTATACACACGCACGCCAAGACTCAAGGCAATCCCATCATCCCCTGATTTTGGGGGAATTTATGAAAATCAGGCCCCCCATTCACACCCCTTTTGATAGCTCCGTCAATTTGCACGTTAAAAACCTCAAACTCACCACCATGAAAGCTTATCCAGGGATACACACGCATGGCAAGACTCAAGGCAATCCCATCATCCCCTGATTTTTGGCGGAGCTTAAACCTGCAGACAGCTCAATGGGGCCATTTCAAAGGAAATCCCAAGATGCCATGAATTGGGGAGTAGAGAGATCAACCTAAATATGAATCTTCTTCCACACTTGAAAAATGGATTTGGAACTTCCAAGAGTCTAATTGAGCGCAGGAAGGACTTCTCCCCTGAGTCAAAGCCAGACACAAACCATCCCTGCGAGGATGGCAGGGGAGGAGGGAGGGAGGGAAGGCAGGCAGGCAGGCAGGCAGCAGACATTTCTGGGGGCATAAGGAAGTGAGCCAAGGATAAGCCAGTAATGCATATAAAATGGAATAAATAAATAAATAAATGAAGGAGGGGCAGTGTTGCTGAATAAACAACAAGAAGAACTTTTAAAAAAAGGCTATATCTGTCTTTTACCAGTAAGAGGGGTGGTGGTGGACGTGCCCAAAGGGGGAAGCATCAGCCATTTGACTGGTCCTGTCTAGGTATCAGTCTTTTAAGAAGCAAATGCTCACTTCAACTCATGATAGGCATTGCTCCACTGAGTTACTCTTTTGGAGGGCTCTGATGGCCCTCCATGTACAGGAGAGTGAGGGCACATCCACATGCCCTAGGGGAGCTCATCCCCTTGCACCACATGTATTCAGTTGTTCCCCAAAGTTAGGGTGGGTAGCACTGCTGTGTGTTTCCTATCTGTTAGTATGATTTCAGGTTGTGTTTGTGCATTTGGTGGAACTACTGTTTTAAAAAAACACTGGGAAAACTCCGTTCAGAGTAGAAAGAGAAGTTTCCCAGAATCCCAAGTTACCCATTTTGCCTATCCCCTCCTCCAGCTTTGGGATCATGTGATCCCTCTGCCCCTCAGCAATCAAAAAGGTAATCTTTTTCCCGCCTTTACCCTACTTTTTAAAAAATTCTAGCAAGCGAACTGCACCACGCAGAGAGCTGAGAGTAGGCTCAAAATTACCCCCAGCCATGACTCTCTAAGTACAAGAAGTTTCAGAAAGATAGCTTCAAAAACAACACAGTTATCCACTTTTCTTTTCCACAATGCAATCCTATGGGCAAAATGTTTCAAAATGGTGATCGGAGCGGTCCGTGGAAAGAGGATCGCTCCGAAAATGGGCGCTTCTCTTTGCCTTGCTTCTAGAGGTCCGCAGTCTGCTTCTACTCCGCCTCTGGGCAAGGTGGAGCAGGCCAATTCGCTTCTGATTCTCCGGTTCTAATCAGAGCGGAGCACATGCCTAATTCAATGCAGGGCAAGCGTCATGGCCCCACTCTTTGTTCTAGTATATAGAGTTCCCTCATGGATATAATGCATAAAGGGGACTACTGTAAAATGAATACCTCATCTGTTTGTACACACAATTGTCACTAGTACTATAGTTCATTGTACTGTATACAGTGAAGTTATATCACGTAGCTAATAGGTTGAGACATGTAGTAGAAAGTATGATAGGACTAGGAGATTTAAGTTGGTTGGAGGATAGAAAGGGAGAGGATATAGAATGGAAATTAGAAAATATATTTTTCAGATATTATGCAAAGAAATGGTGGGAAGAAATAGAGAACCGCCTTTTAAAAAATCACTGGGAAATATGGTGATTATATAAAAAGGATTTACTTCCGAGTATCTCTCCAATATCACCAGTGATAATGATGACGAACTTTCCGGGAAATTTAAAAAAAGAGTTGGGAAAAAGTTTTAAAGAAGGAAAGGTAATGAAGTTAAAAGATTGGCTAGAAAGGATGAGAACTAGGGAAGAAATAAAGGAGAGATTAAGCAAGGGAAACAACGTGGTTAAATTATATTCAATTAGAACAGTGGACGAAGAAATGGTTAAAGGACAATGGAGAGTGTAGAGGAATTATGAAGTTTGATGAGCTGATTTTAAAAAAAGAAAATGAGAAAAGAGAAAACAAACTAATAAAAGGACTAACGAGCGAAATATATAGAATATTAGTGGAAAAGGGAGAGACGGAAAGTGTAGGCAATATGGTATGGGAAACTGACTTAAAGGAACAAATAGTGCAACAAAGTTGGAGAGGGGATATTATTCTAAAGTCTTTTTATCTACCTGTTCAATGTTTATACCAACAGTGTGGAAACTCAGACCCAGGGACCAAATCCAACCCTCTGGGGTTCCTCAAATGGTCACACGCCCTTCCCTTGGCCCTACACCCTTTGCCTTTGGCCCAACCCACCACTGGAATGACCCCCCTCGAGAGCGCTACCCCTGCTCTATACTATACAATATTGTGTCCCTTTGTAGCTTGATTTGTTAGTTTGCTTATATGCTTTGATTCCCCTCCCCATCACTACAACCAATAGCAAACACTCTCAGATACAACTTGAGAGCTACTGCCATTCGTATGGACACCATTGGGTTAGGTGCAGCTCCTCCTACAGTATACACTAGGGGTGTGCACGGACCCCCTGCTCCGTTTCACTTCGAGATCCGCGATTTGCGGATTGGGCCGCTTCGCTCCGCCCCTGCTCCACCCATGCCCGCTCCACTCCGCTGCGGAGCTCCGGATCCAGATCGGAGCTCCGTTTCCCCCCCATAGGCTTGCATTAAGCTAAAAAAGTATACAACTTTTTTTCTGTGAAAGTTAGAAACCTCACGTTTGGCACCATGACACCTCATGGAGGTATACACATGCACGCCAAGACTCAAGGCAATCCCATCATCCCCTGAATTTTGGGGAATTTATGAAAATCGGGCACCCCATTCACACCCCTTTCGATAGCTCCGTCAATTTGCACATTAAAAACCTCAAACTCACCACCATGATAGCTTATCCAGGAATGCACACGCACGCCAAGACTCAAGGCAGTCCCATCATCCCCTGATTTTTGGCGGAGCTTAAACCTGCAGACATCTCAATGGGGCCATTTCAAAGGAAATCCCAACATGCCATGAATTGAGGAGTATGAATCTTCTTCCACACTTGAAAAATGGATTTGGAACTTCCAAAACTCCAAGTGAGCGCAGGAAGGACTTCTCCCCTGAGTCAAAGCCAGACACACACAACATCCCTGCGAGGCGGGCAGGGGAGGAGAGAGGGAAGGTAGGCAGGCAGCAGACATATCTGGGGGCATAAGGAAGTGAGCCAAGGATAAGCCAGTAATGCATATAAAATGGAATAAATAAATAAATAAATAAATAAACGAAGGAGGGGTGGAATTAAAAGCAGCAGTGTTGCTGAATAAACAACAAGAAGAACTTTTTTTAAAAAGGCTATATCTGTCTTTTACCAGCAATAGGGGGACATGCCCAGGGGAGGGGGAAGCAGCTGCCAGTTCAACTCATGAAAGCCATTGCTTCACCACAAGAGCCAAGGAGTAGAACTTTCACTTCAACTCATGATAGGCATTGCTCCACCGGGTTACTCTCTTTGGAGGGCTCTAATGGCCCTCCAAGTACAGGAGAGAGTGGGGGCACGTCCACATGGGATGCCCTAGGGGAGCTCATCCACTTGCACCACATCTTTTCAGTTGTTCCCCAAAGTTAGGGTAGGTGGCAGTGCTGTGTTTCTGTCTCTTATTATTGGCTTAGTATATGATTTCAGGTTGTGTTTGTGCATTTGGTGGGGCTACTGTTTTAAAAAACACTGGGAAAAGTCCGTTCAGACTAAGAAAGAGAAGTTCCCAGAATCCCAAGTTACCCGTTTTGCCTATCCCCTCCTCCAACTTTGGGATCATGTGATCATGACCGGGAGTTGACTCTGCCCCTCAGCCCTTCAGAAAAGGTATTTTCCCGCCAGTTTTTTTAAAAATTCTAGCACACGAACCGCAGCACGCAGAGAGCTGAGAGTAGTCTCAAAATGACCCCCATCCACGACTCTCCAAGCACACGAATTTTCAGAAAGATAGCTTCAAAAACAACACAGTTATCCCCCTTTCTTTTCCGCAATGCAATCCTATGGGCGAAATGTTTCAAGATGGCGATCGGATCGGACCGCGGAAACCGGAGCGCTCCAAAAATGGGCGCTTCTCTTCACCTTGCTTCTAGGGGTCCGCGGTCTGCTTCTACTCCGCCTCTGGGCAAGGCGGAGCAGGCCAATTCGCTCCTGTTTCTGCGCTTCTAATCGGAGCGGAGCACATGCCTAGTATACACCACTCTGAAGCCTTCCCAGAAGCCGTGGAACTGGGAGACCACAATGGGGTCCAAGGGGACTAGAGCCCCTCTTGATGATTAGGTGAAAAAGACTGCTTTTCCCCCCAAGGATGGTTAATAAAGAAGAGACGGGGTGCAGCCTCTTGTCTAGGACCCTACAATTGACTGTAGAACCTCACTTGTTGTGACTTGGGAGGAGGGAGGACAAATCTGCATATGCTAATTCATAAGAACCATTGCAAATTTAGAAATAATTCCTATAGTTTAGATAGAAATACAATGCAAGTCACCAGAGTGGAGAAGGGTAATAGACAGTCAACCCCAGCAAGAGCTCCAAAAACTGGAATACTTACATGTGATGTGGAATCAAGGGACACAGTTCTACGCATTTACCAGTTTAGAGATTTAGAATGGTGTGCCGTTATTCTACATCATATGTGCCTTTTTCAGTTGTTGGATCTGTTGTTGGGGTTGATTGTCTATTAGCCTCCCAGCATTGTATCTTTGGATTTTTCTAGTTTGAGCTCTGACTCAAATGAAACTCTTCTTATTCCACAGCTGTAAATTCTTTCCCTCAGTTTCTTTCCTCCCTCTCCTCCTTCTACCTGTTCGCCTAACCCCCACCCCAGTTACCTCTGAAGACAGTCCTTTGAAAAGACTCCAATTCTTCCCTGAAAAATAATGCACTCTTTGAAGAAACCAAATAAACTTCTGACTGCTTATAGGAGGACAGCTGTTGAAGCAGTCTGACGTCACCCAAATTATAACAGTGGCCAAAAGAGACACGTCACACCTGAACTAGGTTCTGAGGCATGCCTTTTTATCATTATTAAAGAAAATTCTGTCATGATTCTGTTTTTGGGAAGCTAACTGAGGAGAAACTGGAAACTAGTTTTAAAACAAACAAAGAATAATACTAAAACCCACCTGTCTACATTAGAAGATACTTTAGTGCTGTGTGGAGGATCCTTTATTTATAAAGCAATCAAGATTGTAAAGGGTAAGAGAATGCATTTGACAGGAGAGGGAAGAAAAGAAAAAGACCGGGGAGTCTCAGTGCATTCTGAGATTGTCAATTGCCAACAAGATGTTCATATTAATGCAGACAGGGAATTGTCACAGCTGCATTATCCTGGCATGGTAGTTGGTTCCACTTCAGGCCTGACAGGCATGTAATTGAACCCAGAGAAGATTTGCTTGCTGAAGTTGAGAAAAACACACTTGAAAGGGCACCATCATGCCCTTCTTTTTATGTTCGGAAATATCCCCCCATTGTTCACTTTCAGTAATGAATGCTGCTTATTACAGTGTGCTAACTTTCACTTCTTATGAACAGTTCAATGGGGATCTTTCAGTCATTCAGAAGAGTTCTGCATACAAAAGCATGCTCAATACCCGCATGACTTGATAGAAAACATTGTCATTCTTGACTTCAGCTATTGGATTCAGTTGAACCACTAAACAAAAAATAGACACCTACAAGACACTGGTAATAGTCACTGCCTTAACTGCGTTTTAAAAATTTGATGAATTCATGGAGGTTGGGTTAACAACTATCAACCACAATAGGTAAGTGAACTCAACCTCCATGTCCATTGATAGCAAACCTTAGAAAATGGGTGGGCAGAAGATAGATCTCCAGATGTTTTGGACTTCAACACCAGAAGCCCCTACTAGCATGGCCAATGGCCAGGAATGCTGGGAGTTGAAGTCCAAAACATCTGCAGATCTACTTTCTGCCCACCCCTATCTTAGAGCACCAGATACTGGAGACAAGCAAAGTAGGGCTGTTTCTTTCATTTTTGTTTGTTTGTGGCTTCTAGTGTCCAGAGGCCACTGTTAGAAACAGAATTGTGGATTATACGATTTGATCTAATAAGAGCATTTGTGTTATGTTAAATAACACAAAGCTACCAAGCATCACCAGTAGGGGTGCATGGGGACCTCATACTATCATCTTCACTGTTGAAATGAATTAGATACCTAATGAAGTACTAAGATCTATCAAGAGCTTTCTTAATGATGGTGGTGGTGGGGGAAACTGGTTTTGTCCTAATCGGTTTTACGTACAGCCTTTAAGAACTTGAGAGCTATCATTCTCTTACAGCAACATAACCGTAAGCTGCTTTGGACACAGACCTGTTTGTTCCATGGTTTGTAAAGTGCCTTGTGGGTGCTATATCACTCAGTCAATAAATAAATGAATACAGGAACTCTTGCTTTTTTTTTTTTAAAAAAAAGGAATCCTTATGCCTCTGCTACATCCATAGGATTTTCTCCCTCAGCCCAGAAGTGTTTTCGTTTATTGTCAAATCAGCTCCTTAGTTTCTAAAAAAGGTTATGAAACATCTGATAGTATTCTGCTGGGGTTGGGGGTGGATTAGAGCAATGCCTTAAATATGCCAGTGATGGTAGGTACAAAGCATCTACACTGTTTTCTTTTTTATGCTTTGGCCTAGTTAATGGCAAGATACAGGTTTAAAAACTACTGCTTTAATAGTCCTGTTCTAAAATAAATAAGTACTAAAATCCAATTTTAAATTTCCTCAGCTTCTTTATTTCAATACCAGAATTCCACTTTCTTTCAGTGTTTTTGTCCTGCGTTGGCTGTAGCAGGCTCTAGACTGCAGTGGAGTCAGCAAACAGTCAATACTAATAGTAATAGTAAATACTACAGGAGGTTAGCTAATGGAGTTCAGGCTACAATAGAGGTGGTTAAAGTCCAGGTAGAGGTCAGAGACTGTCAATCAGACAGACAATAGGATCAGGCGACAACAGGAGTAGTCCTGATAACAGGCAAGAGGTCAAACTTGGTAAATCAGTCAGGTACGTTACACAGTCTAGAAGCAGGGTCATTAGGCAGTCCAAAAGGTCAGGAAATAGACAACCAATCAAAGGCACAAGCCAGGGGACACAATACAAAGCATAGGCAGAATGGACCAAGTTGTTCCACCCTTGGTAGGGTTTTCTGTGAAGGGGTTTAAGCCCAAAGCCTGCCGGACCCCACCCAGAGCTCAGCTGCAATAATCAAGGCTCCCTTTCCAGAGCCTTACTCCCGCGGAGTCACTTTCTTCTAAGGAGTCCTTTTCTGGAGGCAAGCACTCCTTCACACAGGAGCCCTACTAGCCTATCACCTGAGGTGACAACATTCCCCGGGATCAGAGGGTTGCTCAGCCTCTGCCTCAGGGGCAGAATCCCTTTCCCTTGACAGGGATGGTCTTGCAATCATCTGCCCCAAGGGCTCAGGCGGGTCTGGTGCAGTCCCTGGTCTGGGGTGCCCTGGGCTTCTGAGACCACTAGCTCTTCCTCTAAGGAGGACTGTTCCAGTGAGGGCCTGGCAGTTTTCCTCCCAGCATTTCAATTAGAGAGTCACTTGAAAAGAATAAAATAAGATAGAGGCAATGGTTTTAATATTATAGGGACTACAAGGGTTTAACTAGATGAGACAAAGCAATCTGCAAAGTGGAACACACTACCTTAGCCTTCCTCCAACCTGGTGACCTGCAATTCCCATCATCCCTAGATAAAATGGCGATTGATGGGAATGGCCATAGTACCTGGGCATGGTGGGAGTTGTCGTCTACCGCATTTGAAAGGCATCAGGCTGGGAAAGGGGACACTGCCTTCTACTCATGTCTTGTGGCCTCCTGGATGCAAGAGGATTTGATAAACCCTTAGCTGGAATGCTCATGGGCTGAATTTGTACAGGTCCAATCTAAAAAAAAAAAAAAAACCTATACCGAAGTTGAGATAATGTTAGCTGAAACCAGAAGATGACATTCATTATTGCCACTGTTCTCAGTCACGCTTCTCTTTGTCATCGAATGAATCAGTTTGCATTTTTTCTTCCTGGTTTGCTAGGACGATTACCATGGTTCACACAACCGTGAGCATGGAGAACCACTGTTGCTTCAAGCAATGCGTTAGATAGCATTTAGATTTTGTTTCAGATATACAGAATTCCACATGGCATTTTTGTTGCTGCCATTTCAATTAAGTTCATATTCTCTATAGGGAGAAAAAGCTGGGGTGGGAATTCACATTTCCACCATGGTTGAACAGAAACTGAATGAAGACACCTCACACTGAAAGAGTCAACTTGCTGCCTCTGATTTTATAGAGCACCCAATAACCAGGATAATGATCTATGCTTGCTGGGAGTTGGTTGCTTAGTACTACTAGGGTGACCATATGGAAAGGAGGACATGGCTCCTGTACCTTTAACAGTTGCATAGAAAAGGGAATTTCAGCAGTTGTCATTTGTATATATGGAGAACCTGGTGAAATTCCCTCTTCATCACCACAGTAAAAGCTGCATGAGCTATACTGCAGCTATACTGTGACCAGATTTATTATTATTATTATTATTATTTATTTATTTATTTATTTATTTATATAGCACCATCAATGTACATGGTGCTGTACAGAGTAAAACAGTAAATAGCAAGACCCTGCCGCATAGGCTTACAATCTAATAAAATCATAGTAAAACAATAAGGAGGGGAAGAGAATGCAAACAGGTACAGGGTAGGGTAAGCAGGCACAGGGTAGGGTAAAACTAACAGTAGAAAGTAACAGTAGAAGTCTGCACAACATCAAGTTTTAAAAGAGGGCAGGGCACCTGCAGCTTTAACTGTTGTGATGAAGAGGAAATGTCACCAGTTTCTCCATATTTACAACTGACACCTGCTGAAATTCCCTTTTCTATGCAACTGTTAAAGATCCAGGAGCCCTGTCCTCCTTTTCATATGGTCACCCTACTTAGTACTATTTTTTTTTACTATTCAAATGAAAATTCCTCCCATTGCTTTCCCCCTAGTTGTGTCTTCCACAATTCTCACCCATCCAGTATCCTTTAGCAGGAGGTCCCAGTGCCCAACTGAGCCAAAGCCCAGAGGGGTGGGAGGTCTGATTGGGAACTCTTTTACATTTGTATCATGCCTTTCTTCTAAGGAACTCAAAGCAAGGTTTATGTGGGGGTTAGTCTGTTTTAGGCTCGCAACATATAACTCAGAGAATGGCAACAAGGGAGAAGGCCTTTTTAGTGGTGACCCCTCTCAATAATGGAATGATCTCCCTGACGAGGCTCACCTGGCGCCAACGTTGTTATCTTTTCGGTGCCAGGTCAAGACTTTACTCTTCTCCCAGGCATTTAGCAGCATATGTTGAGCTTTGTAACTGACCTCAGGTCAATATCCATTAAAAAGGATATTGTCTTTGTATATTATCTGTTTTATGGGTTTAAAATTTTGTATATCTGTTTTCTTAAATGTTCAATGTTTTAATCTTTGTAAACTGCCCAGAGAGCTTCAGTTATGGGGCTGAATATATAAATGCAATAGATGAAGATGATGATGATAAGAAGAAGGGGATAGGTTAGGCTGAGAGAAATTGACTTGGATTGAACCCTGGTCTTCTCAGTCCACATCCAACCTTCTGACCACTACATTGCATGGGCTTGCCATGTGGGAGTAGAACATTCATGCCAGGAGGGCATTTCATCCCCTTGTCTTCACCAGACACCAGACATAATAGAATGGACATCAGGAAAAACTTCCTGACTGTTAGAGCAGTACGACAATGGAACCAGTTACCCAGGGAGGTTTTGGGCTCTCCCACACTAGAGACATTCAAGAGGCAGCTGGACAACCATCTGTCAGGGATGCTTTAGGGTGGATTCCTGCATTGAGCGGGAGGTTGGACTTGATGGCCTTATAGGCCCCTTCCAACTCAGCTATTCTATGATTCTATGAATGCAACAGCCCCTTTTGTTTGTGCTGCCTTCCAACATAACAAAGGCTCCAATATAAAATCTTTGAAAAACTAAAGTACCACAGGCCATGCAAGAGGCACAATGTATTTTAGATGATGTTTATCATAATAGTAGAGACAACATAAAAAGAAATGTCAGCACAATTCCTACTTCCCAAATGCCTGTTTTAAACAAACGGATTGTATAGTTTCCCTATATTTCAGCAAGGGAGGAAACAGTATAATTCCTGTAGCAGCTTACTGGAGAGCCTTGGGCTTGAGAAGCTTCCAGTTACCGTATGTGCTTTACAAAAAAAAAAGGGGAAAAGAGTGCAGTTGTTATCTCTGGATGAAAGTCTTCACCATTTAGTTTCTGTCCCAGCGATGTTTGAAATTGTCAAGAACTTTCATTGGAAGAGACAATTTGTCATGTGCATTGGGATTTGTCCTACCATGCAAAGAGATTCATGGTGGGTGAATTGGCTCCATTTATATTTTGCTTGCCAAGTTACGAATCCAGCATTATAAACCTGGATGAAAGTTCTTTTTTTATTATCAGGTTTCAAAGTATCTTAATAAACAAGCCAATAAATAAATAATCAAGTAACTAGTAAGTTTTTGCATAATGTGTGTCACCACATGGTGTCTTGGGAACATGCCATGCATAAGATGGTGTTCTTTTCCATCGCAAGCATTATGATGCCATGCATTGTGTCACATTCCCCTTTGAGTGGCTGTGATCATGTATGCTTTGTATCCAATAGCAGATTGCCCTGGAGCCACAGGTGGAAACAATGGCTGTGGAAGTGGAAAAAGCAGAAACAGCAACCAAAGTGCCTGTTCATTGAGTATGTTGCTGATGCTATCAAGGAGGAGATGGCAGAGTTTGGCTGCTAAGTCATGCCAACCATGTGTACCCTACAGGCGCACAAAAGATAAATGAACTCATAATCAATCTCTTTGAATTACAAAAAAATTAAAGTATGTTGGATCAACGTCAGGGCTATAAAGCTCCATCCCACCAGCGTTACAGTATGCTCTTATGATGAAGGGTATGCAAAGGACTCATATGATGCTGACCTTATATGGCGAATTGCATTCAAAGTACTCGCATGATGGCGACCATGTCCTGCTGTGATTGTGGGTCTTCCCCCCTCTTGGTGACATATTTTGGTCCGCATAAAGTACGAATCTTCTTGTTCTCCAAGCGACCACTGGGGGTCTGGAAGGATGACGAGGAGCAGAGCCTCCCCCAAATGAGTGCTGCGGAGCCCTTCTTTTCTCAGCCAGGAGCA